>NC_092333.1:656050000-658450000 GCF_046630445.1 Rutidosis leptorrhynchoides | reverse complement strand
TTGATGAAACTGAACGAGGATCTAATCGTAAGCATTTTTGTTAAGTAGAAGTATTTTGATAAGTGTATTGAAGTCTTTCAAAAGTGTATGAATACATATTAAAACACTACATGTATATACATTTTAACTGAGTCGTTAAGTCATCGTTAGTCGTTACATGTAAATGTTGTTTTGAAACCTTTAGGTTAACGATCTTGTTAAATGTTGTTAACCCAAGGTTTATAATATCAAAAGAGATTTTAAATTATTATATTATCATGATATTATGATGTACGAATATCTCTTAATATGATATATATATACATTAAATGTCGTTACAACGATAAACGTTACATATATGTCTCGTTTCAAAATCATTAAGTTAGTAGTCTTGTTTTTACATATGTAGTTCATTGTTAATATAATTAATGATATGTTTACTTATCATAATATCATGTTAACTATATATATAACCATATATATGTCATCATATAGTTTTTTACAAGTTTTAACGTTCGTGAATCACCGGTCAACTTGGGTGGTCAATTGTCTATATGAAACATATTTCAATTAATCAAGTCTTAACAAGTTTGATTGCTTAACATGTTGGAAACATTTAATCATGTAAATATCAATCTCAATTAATATATATAAACATGGAAAAGTTCGGGTCACTACAGTACCTACCCGTTAAATAAATTTCGTCCCGAAATTTTAAGCTGTTGAAGGTGTTGACGAATCTTCTGGAAATAGATGCGGGTATTTCTTCTTCATCTGATCTTCACGCTCCCAGGTGAACTCGGGTCCTCTACGAGCATTCCATCGAACCTTAACAATTGGTATCTTGTTTTGCTTAAGTCTTTTAACCTCACGATCCATTATTTCGACGGGTTCTTCGATGAATTGAAGTTTTTCGTTGATTTGGATTTCATCTAACGGAATAGTGAGATCTTCTTTAGCAAAACATTTCTTCAAATTCGAAACGTGGAAAGTGTTATGTACAGCCGCGAGTTGTTGAGGTAACTCTAGTCGGTAAGCTACTGGTCCGACACGATCAATAATCTTGAATGGTCCAATATACCTTGGATTTAATTTCCCTCGTTTACCAAATCGAACAACGCCTTTCCAAGGTGCAACTTTAAGCATGACCATCTCTCCAATTTCAAATTCTATATCTTTTCTTTTAATGTCAGCGTAGCTCTTTTGTCGACTTTGGGCGGTTTTCAACCGTTGTTGAATTTGGATGATCTTCTCGGTAGTTTCTTGTATAATCTCCAGACCCGTAATCTGTCTATCCCCCACTTCACTCCAACAAATCGGAGACCTGCACTTTCTACCATAAAGTGCTTCAAACGGCGCCATCTCAATGCTTGAATGGTAGCTGTTGTTGTAGGAAAATTCTGCTAATGGTAGATGTCGATCCCAACTGTTTCCGAAATCAATAACACATGCTCGTAGCATGTCTTCAAGCATTTGTATCGTCCTTTTGCTCTGCCCATCAGTTTGTGGATGATAGGCAGTACTCATGTCTAGACGAGTTCCTAATGCTTGCTGTAATGTCTGCCAGAATCTTGAAATAAATCTGCCATCCCTATCAGAGATAATAGAGATTGGTATTCCATGTCTGGAGATGACTTCCTTCAAATACAGTCGTGCTAACTTCTCCATCTTGTCATCTTTTCTTATTGGCAGGAAGTGTGCTGATTTGGTGAGACGATCAACTATTACCCAAATAGTATCAAAACCACTTGCAGTCCTTGGCAATTTAGTGATGAAATCCATGGTAATGTTTTCCCATTTCCATTCCGGGATTTCGGGTTGTTGAAGTAGACCTGATGGTTTCTGATGCTCAGCTTTGACCTTAGAACACGTCAAACATTCTCCTACGTATTTAGCAACATCGGCTTTCATACCCGGCCACCAAAAATGTTTCTTGAGATCCTTGTACATCTTCCCCGTTCCAGGATGTATTGAGTATCTGGTTTTATGAGCTTCTCTAAGTACCATTTCTCTCATATCTCCAAATTTTGGTACCCAAATCCTTTCAGCCCTATACCGGGTTCCGTCTTCTCGAATATTAAGATGCTTCTCCGATCCTTTGGGTATTTCATCCTTTAAATTTCCCTCTTTTAAAACTCCTTGTTGTGCCTCCTTTATTTGAGTAGTAAGGTTATTATGAATCATTATATTCATAGATTTTACTCGAATGGGTTCTCTGTCCTTCCTGCTCAAGGCATCGGCTACCACATTTGCCTTCCCCGGGTGGTAACGAATCTCAAAGTCGTAATCATTCAACAATTCAATCCACCTACGCTGCCTCATATTCAGTTGTTTCTGATTAAATATGTGTTGAAGACTTTTGTGGTCGGTATATATAATACTTTTGACCCCATATAAGTAGTGCCTCCAAGTCTTTAATGCAAAAACAACCGCGCCTAATTCCAAATCATGCGTCGTATAATTTTGTTCGTGAATCTTCAATTGTCTAGACGCATAAGCAATCACCTTCGTTCGTTGCATTAATACACAACCGAGACCTTGCTTTGATGCGTCACAATAAATCACAAAATCATCATTCCCTTCAGGCAATGACAATATAGGTGTCGTAGTTAGCTTTTTCTTCAATAACTGAAACGCTTTCTCTTGTTCATCATTCCATTCAAATTTCTTCCCTTTATGCGTTAATGCAGTCAAGGGTTTTGCTATTCTGGAAAAGTCTTGGATGAACCTTCTGTAGTAACCAGCTAGTCCTAAAAACTGGCGTATGTGTTTCGGAGTTTTCGGGGTTTCCCACTTTTCAACAGTTTCTATCTTTGCCGGATCCACCTTAATACCTTCTTTGTTCACTATGTGACCGAGGAATTGAACTTCTTCCAACCAAAATGCACACTTTGAAAACTTAGCGTACAATTTTTCCTTCCTCAATACTTCTAACACCTTTCTCAAATGTTCACCGTGTTCTTGGTCATTCTTTGAGTAAATAAGTATGTCATCAATGAAAACAATGACAAACTTGTCAAGGTATGGTCCACACACTCGGTTCATAAGGTCCATGAACACAGCTGGTGCATTAGTTAAACCAAACGGCATGACCATAAACTCATAATGACCGTAACGTGTTCTGAAAGCAGTCTTTGGAATATCATCTTCTTTCACCCGCATTTGATGATACCCGGAACGTAAGTCAATCTTTGAATAAACAGACGAGCCTTGTAGTTGATCAAATAAGTCGTCGATTCTCGGTAGTGGGAAGCGGTTCTTGATGGTAAGTTTGTTCAACTCTCGGTAGTCGATACACAACCTGAATGTACCATCTTTCTTCTTGACAAACAAAACAGGAGCTCCCCACGGTGATGTGCTTGGTCGAATGAAACCATGCTCTAAAAGTTCTTGTAATTGGCTTTGCAGTTCTTTCATCTCGCTGGGTGCGAGTCTGTAAGGAGCACGAGCTATTGGTGCAGCTCCTGGTACAAGATCTATTTGAAATTCAACGGATCGATGTGGGGGTAATCCCGGTAATTCTTTCGGAAATACATCGGGAAATTCTTTTGCAATGGGAACATCATTGATGCTCTTTTCTTCAGTTTGTACTTTCTCGACGTGTGCTAGAACAGCATAGCAACCTTTTCTTATTAGTTTTTGTGCCTTCAAATTACTAATAAGATGTAGCTTCGTGTTGCCCTTTTCTCCGTACACCATTAAGGGTTTTCCTTTTTCTCGTATAATGCGAATTGGATTTTTGTAACAAACGATCTCCGCTTTCACTTCTTTCAACCAGTCCATACCGATTATCACATCAAAACTCCCTAACTCTACTGGTATCAAATCAATCTTAAATGTTTCGCTAACCAGTTTAATTTCTCGATTCCGACATATATTATCTGCTGAAATTAATTTACCATTTGCTAATTCGAGTAAAAATTTACTATCCAAAGGCGTCAATGGACAAATTAATTTAGCACAAAAATCTCTACTCATATAGCTTCTATCCGCACCCGAATCAAATAAAACGTAAGCAGATTTATTGTCAATAAGAAACGTACCCGTAACAAGCTCTGGGTCTTCCTGTGCCTCTGCCGCATTAATATTGAAAACTCTTCCACGGCCTTGTCCATTCGTGTTCTCCTGGTTCGGGCAATTTCTAATAATGTGGCCCGGTTTTCCACATTTATAACAAACTACATTGGCATAACTTGCTCCGACACTACTTGCTCCGCCATTACTCGTTCCGACACCATTTGTTCCTTTCGTTCTATTAACCCCTGGTCCGTAGACCTCACACTTCGCCGCGCTATGACCATTTCTTTTACACTTGTTGCAAAATTTGGTGCAGAACCCAGAGTGATTCTTTTCACACCTTTGGCATAGCTGCTTCTGATTGTTGTTGTTGTTGCGGTTATTATTGTTGTTGGGATGATTGTTGTAGTTGCTGTTGTTGTTGTTGTTGTTGTTGTTGTTGGGCCGTTTGTTGTAGTTGCGATTGATGTTGCGATTGTTGGGATAATTGTTGCGATTATTGTTGTAATTGCTGTTGTTGTTGTATTGGTGATTCTTATCACCGTTTTCCTCCCACTTTCTTTTGACTTGCTTCACATTGGCCTCTTCAGCAGTCTGTTCTTTAATTCTTTCTTCAATCTGGTTCATGAGTTTGTGAGCCATTCTACATGCCTGTTGTATGGAGGCGGGCTCGTGTGAACTTATATCTTCTTGGATTCTTTCCGGTAATCCTTTCACAAACGCGTCGATCTTCTCTTCCTCATCTTCGAATGCTCCCGGACACAATAGGCACAATTCTGTGAATCGTCTTTCGTACGTGGTAATATCAAATCCTTGGGTTCGTAACCCTCTAAGTTCTGTCTTGAGCTTATTGACCTCGGTTCTGGGACGGTACTTCTCGTTCATCAAGTGCTTGAATGCTGACCACGGTAGTGCGTACGCATCGTCTTGTCCCACTTGCTCTAGATAGGTATTCCACCATGTTAACGCAGAACCTGTGAAGGTATGCGTAGCGTACTTTACTTTGTCCTCTTCAGTACACTTACTTATGGCAAACACCGATTCGACCTTCTCGGTCCACCGTTTCAATCTGATCGGTCCTTCGGTTCCATCAAATTCCAAAGGTTTGCAGGCAGTGAATTCTTTGTAGGTGCATCCTACACGATTTCCTGTACTGCTAGATCCAAGGTTATTGTTGGTATGTAGCGCAGCCTGTACTGCGGCTATGTTTGAAGCTAGAAAAGTACGGAATTCCTCTTCATTCATATTCACGGTGTGTCGAGTAGTCGGTGCCATTTCCTTCAAAATAGTTAAATGGAACAAGTTAATCATACAGAATATTAAGAGTAGTTAATAGTATTTCGTAGCATAATATGAACTCATTTATAAAAGCTTTTTCTTCATATTAGCGTTTTATAAGTTTAAATTCGGGTAGTACCTACCCGTTAAGTTCATACTTAGTAGCTAATATACAATTCAACTACTACAATTCTATATGAAAAACTGATTATAATAATATTTCGCGTTCAAACTTTTATACAATATTTTACAAACTTACAATACCGCTTATTTTACATAAAGCATGAAATATAGCACACAATAACTTCGATACAAGATAGTTGTGAAGATAATTCTAGCTAGTACACAAGTCGTTCAGCAAAGGCAATAAAGACACGTAATTCATACGTCCAGAAACAAGTCATGCATTCTGGTTTTACTAGGACTACTTCCCATCCTTGGTCTTGTGGAACATAACCGTTATGGCCATTGATAAGATAGCGTGTTGTAACGTCATCAAAGGGACGAGGGTTACGTAATGACCAACAGTCTCGTAATAACCTAAAAACCTCATTTCTTACCCCAATTACCGACTCCGTCACTTGTGGGAACGTTTTGTTTAATAGTTGTAGCCCGATGTTCTTGTTCTCACTTTGGTGAGAAGCGAACATTACTAACCCGTAAGCATAACATGCTTCTTTATGTTGCATGTTAGCCGCTTTTTCTAAATCACGAAGTCCTATATTCGGATATACTGAGTCAAAATAATTTCTTAACCCGTTGCGTAAAATAGCATTTGGGTTCCCCGCAATATATGCGTCAAAGTAAACACATCGTAACTTATGGATTTCCCAATGTGATATTCCCCATCTTCCGAGCGAAAGCCTTTTATAAACCAAGGCATTCTTGGAACGTTCTTCGAATGTCTTACAAACTGATCTCGCCTTAAATAGTTGTGCCGAAGAATTCTGACCGACTCTAGACAAGATTTCATCAATCATGTCTCCGGGTAGGTCTCTTAAAATATTGGGTTGTCTATCCATTTTGTGTTTTTATACTGTAAAATAGACAAGAGTTAGATTCATAAAAAAAATACTTATTAATACAAGCAATTTTTACATATATCATAAAGCATAAGCACACTATATTACATATATTACACCACACGAATACAACTATCTTATTCCGACTCGCTTGTTTCTTCTTCTTCAGTTTTGGTTCGTTTTGCCAAGTTTCTAGGGATATATGATGTTCCCCTAATACGAGCCGTCGTTATCCACATTGGTTTAGAAAAACCTGGTGGTTTAGAGGTTCCCGGGTCATTGTTACAACTTAAGGACTTCGGGGGTTGACGATACATATAAAGTTCATCGGGGTTGGAATTAGATTTCTCTATTTTTATGCCCTTTCCCTTATTATTTTCTTTTGCCTTTTTAAATTCAGTTGGGGTAATTTCTATAACATCATCGGAATTCTCGTCGGAATCCGATTCATCGGAGAATTGGTAATCCTCCCAATATTTTGCTTCCTTGGCGGAAACACCATTGACCATGATTAACCTTGGTCGGTTGGTTGAGGATTCTCTTTTACTTAACCGTTTTATTATTTCCCCCACCGATTCTATTTCTTCTTCCGGTTCCGATTCTTCTTCCGGTTCCGATTCTTCTTCCGGTTCCGACTCTTCTTCCGGTTCCTCTTCGGGAACTTGTGAAACAGTCCACGAATCATTCCAATTTACATTTAACTCTTCATTATTATTAGGTGAGTCAATGGGACTTGTTCTAGAGGTAGACATCTATCACATAATATCAAACACGATAAGAGATTAATATATCACATAATATTCATATGTTAAAAATATATAGTTTCCAACAAAAATGTTAAGCAATCATTTTTAAAGAAAACACGGTCGAAGTCCAGACTCACTAATGCATCCTAACAAACTCGATAAGACACACTAATGCAAATTTTCTGGTTCTCTAAGACCATCGCTCGGATACCAACTGAAATGTCCCGTTCTTATTGATTAAAAACGTTCCATATTAATTGATTTCGTTGCTAGGTTTTGACCTCTATATGAGACGTTTTTCAAAGACTGCATTCATTTTAAAACAAACCATAACCTTTATTTCATCAATAAAGGTTTAAAAAGCTTTACGTAGATTATCAAATAATGATAATCTAAAATATCCTGTTTACACACGACCATTACATAACGGTTTACAATACAAATATGTTACAACAAAATAAGTTTCTTGAATGCAGTTTTTACACAATATCATACAAGCATGGACTCCAATTCTCGTCCTTATTTAAGTATGCGACAGCGGAAGCTCTTAATAATCACCTGAGAATAAACATGCTTAAAACGTCAACAAAAATGTTGGTGAGTTATAGGTTTAACCTATATATATCAAATCATAATAATAGACCACAAGATTTCATATTTCAATACACATCCCATACATAGAGATAAAAATCATTCATATGGTGAACACCTGGTAACCGACAATGACAAGATGCATATATAAGAATATCCCCATCATTCCGGGACACCCTTCGGATATGATATAAATTTCGAAGTACTAAAGCATCCGGTACTTTGGATGGAGTTTGTTAGGCCCAATAGATCTATCTTTAGGATTCGCGTCAATTAGGGTGTCTGTTCCCTAATTCTTAGATTACCAGACTTAATAAAAAGGGGCATATTCGATTTCGATAATTCAACCATAGAATGTAGTTTCACGTACTTGTGTCTATTTTGTAAATCATTTATAAAACCTGCATGTATTCTCATCCCAAAAATATTAGATTTTAAAAGTGGGACTATAACTCACTTTCACAGATTTTTACTTCGTCGGGAAGTAAGACTTGGCCACTGGTTGATTCACGAACCTATAACAATATATACATATATATCAAAGTATGTTCAAAATATATTTACAACACTTTTAATATATTTTGATGTTTTAAGTTTATTAAGTCAGCTGTCCTCGTTAGTAACCTACAACTAGTTGTCCACAGTTAGATGTACAGAAATAAATTGATAAATATTATCTTGAATCAATCCACGACCCAGTGTATACGTATCTCAGTATTGATCACAACTCAAACTATATATATTTTGGAATCAACCTCAACCCTGTATAGCTAACTCCAACATTCACATATAGAGTGTCTATGGTTGTTCCGAAATATATATAGATGTGTCGACATGATAGGTCGAAACATTGTATACGTGTCTATGGTATCTCAAGATTACATAATATATAATATAAGTTGATTAAGTTATGGTTGGAATAGATTTGTTACCAATTTTCACGTAGCTAAAATGAGAAAAATTATCCAATCTTGTTTTACCCATAACTTCTTCATTTTAAATCCGTTTTGAGTGAATCAAATTGCTATGGTTTCATATTGAACTCTATTTTATGAATCTAAACAAAAAAAGTATAGGTTTCTAGTCAGAAAAATAAGTTACAAGTCGTTTTTGTAAAGGTAGTCATTTCAGTCGAAAGAACGACGTCTAGATGACCATTTTAGAAAACATACTTCCACTTTGAGTTTAACCATAATTTTTGGATATAGTTTCATGTTCATAATAAAAATCATTTTCTCAGAATAACAACTTTTAAATCAAAGTTTATCATAGTTTTTAATTAACTAACCCAA
The DNA here is from genome assembly GCF_046630445.1 of Rutidosis leptorrhynchoides. Classification (NCBI taxonomy): domain Eukaryota; kingdom Viridiplantae; phylum Streptophyta; class Magnoliopsida; order Asterales; family Asteraceae; genus Rutidosis; species Rutidosis leptorrhynchoides. The sequence continues at coordinate 658,441,075 of NC_092333.1, read as the reverse complement.
AACAGCCCGCGGTGTTACTACGACGGCGTAAATCCGGTTTTACGGTGTTTTTCGTGTTTCCAGGTTTTAAATCATTAAGTTAGCATATCATATAGATATAGAACATGTGTTTAGTTGATTTTAAAAGTCAAGTTAGAAGGATTAACTTTTGTTTGCGAACAAGTTTAGAATTAACTAAACTATGTTCTAGTGATTACAAGTTTAAACCTTCGAATAAGATAGCTTTATATGTATGAATCGAATGATGTTATGAACATCATTACTACCTTAAGTTCCTTGGATAAACCTACTAGAAAAGAGAAAAATGGATCTAGCTTCAATGGATCCTTGGATGGCTCGAAGTTCTTGAAGCAGAATCATGACACGAAAACAAGTTCAAGTAAGATCATCACTTGAAATAAGATTGTTATAGTTATAGAAATTGAACCAAAGTTTGAATATGATTATTACCTTGTATTAGAATGATAACCTACTGTAAGAAACAAAGATTTCTTGAGGTTGGATGATCACCTTACAAGATTGGAAGTGAGCTAGCAAACTTGAAAGTATTCTTGATTTTATGAAACTAGAACTTTTAGAATTTATGAAGAACACTTAGAACTTGAAGATAGAACTTGAGAGAGATCAATTAGATGAAGAAAATTGAAGAATGAAAGTGTTTGTAGGTGTTTTTGGTCGTTGGTGTATGGATTAGATATAAAGGATATGTTATTTTGTTTTCATGTAAATAAGTCATGAATGATTACTCATATTTTTGTAATTTTATGAGATATTTCATGCTAGTTGCCAAATGATGGTTCCCACATGTGTTAGGTGACTCACATGGGCTGCTAAGAGCTGATTATTGGAGTGTATATACCAATAGTACATACATCTAAAAGCTGTGTATTGTACGAGTACGAATACGGGTGCATACGAGTAGAATTGTTGATGAAACTGAACGAGGATCTAATCGTAAGCATTTTTGTTAAGTAGAAGTATTTTGATAAGTGTATTGAAGTCTTTCAAAAGTGTATGAATACATATTAAAACACTACATGTATATACATTTTAACTGAGTCGTTAAGTCATCGTTAGTCGTTACATGTAAATGTTGTTTTGAAACCTTTAGGTTAACGATCTTGTTAAATGTTGTTAACCCAAGGTTTATAATATCAAAAGAGATTTTAAATTATTATATTATCATGATATTATGATGTACGAATATCTCTTAATATGATATATATATACATTAAATGTCGTTACAACGATAAACGTTACATATATGTCTCGTTTCAAAATCATTAAGTTAGTAGTCTTGTTTTTACATATGTAGTTCATTGTTAATATAATTAATGATATGTTTACTTATCATAATATCATTTTAACTATATATATAACCATATATATGTCATCATATAGTTTTTTACAAGTTTTAACGTTCGTGAATCACCGGTCAACTTGGGTGGTCAATTGTCTATATGAAACATATTTCAATTAATCAAGTCTTAACAAGTTTGATTGCTTAACATGTTGGAAACATTTAATCATGTAAATATCAATCTCAATTAATATATATAAACATGGAAAAGTTCGGGTCACTACAACTGTGGACTATCGACTGTGGACTAATAACATTGGACAATTAAAATGAATTAAAATATTGATTATAACATATGAAACTAAACATTTCTTCAAGTTTGTCACTTGATCTCATCTTAAACCTCATTTGTATCTTGACGATTACAATCTGCGTTCAAACCTTTCATGATTCTTGAAAACACCTCAATTGAAAGGATGAACCAACCGCACTTTACCTACGGAAGAAAAGATTGATGCATATAGTTATGCACCTGAAAAACTCTCGGAAACTGAGTAAACGTTTAACACGTAGCTGTGCTAATTCCTTTAACGTTGTTATTACCGAAAATAACTTTGCAATCTCTTTCCAAATTAGCAAATTTTATCACAGCTCCAGCAAGTCAACTTCGACTTTCATCCGGATTAGCCTTATTATAGCCTTGATATATAAGTCTGCCTTTCGTCATCGTTGTCGGGAAACCTTTTATATTCCGCCACATTAGCAGTAAACTTACCAGCAACTTCATTACTCATTGGCTTAAGTCTCTTCGAAGAACCATTATATTTGTTCATTAAAACCTTATCATATATTCGTCTGCATCTTGTAACGAGTATTGCCATACCAATTACCTGGAATTAGCAATCAGTATTTTGAATCTCGCAACAATTCTACAACAACAGTTATATGTATACATATAACCTTTATCTCTTAGAATTATGACCTTCCATTCTGAAATTTTGAAAAGCACTCAGTCTACGAATCAATACTCGGAATGTTGAAAAAGCTGAATGAAGCAGTAAAAACTGTAAACGATCTTAACAGCCAGAAGTTTGATAATAAAGAATAGTATGTTGGAAAAGCTCAGAAAAGTTGGAACTAGAAAACGGATTGAGCTAACCACGAAGGAGGCCAAGGACAAATACAAGGACCAAACCCTATATTAAAAGAATCCAGATAATTCTGTATCCAATGAAATCTTTAGAGAAAACCTTGCTCTATACTCATATTAAATCTTGTGGAAAATCTTTCTTCATCAACCTTCGATCTTAGAAATTCTGAAAATATCATCATAAATATTTTCGATATTTCTGTGGATATTTTCATAACTCTTCTTATCCGAAATTAGTTATCTCTTCGTGCTATCTGTGTTACATCATAAAAGAAACTATTTTAGTTTCTAAATTCTAAAACCTTCTAGTTTAAAATATGAATGATTTTGAAGTAGTGTTGGGAACTGAAGCATGAGTTAGTATAATATAATGACACTTGATCAACGTGATTATATTACAGTAAGTCATGCTGAGTTTTAATGGGACGTGATGATTCACAGATCATAACGTCATCATGTGCCATGTTACATAACTCTTTCCTTCTGCTTAAATTCTGAACACATCAAGATAGTATATTCTTGATAGTTCTATTCTCAGTGATTCTGGTAATTTGACAAATCAAATCGTGCCATTACGTTCTTTCTTGTTTAGAACATTAGGTTCATTCGAAGTTCCATACTTACGAATTCTGGACCGTTACTCGCTTTACTAAAGATCGAGAAGATAATAACAAGGCAAAGAGCTCCAAGATATAAGAGAAAATATAAAGCCCAATAACAACACGGAGGTTACAAACCGTGGATATTAATACGAATAGCAATATAAAGACACGATAGAATTAAGAATAGTATCACCCCAAGGTAATAGTAGAAGTAAACTGATTTTTCTGGTGGAAGATTGAAAAGAAGGATGACAGAAATGATAATTAGGAAAATATCAAGGATTAGAACGGGATTAAGCATTTTCACAATCTTTTGGATGTAGGAACTAAGAAAGAAAGTATAAGAATGGTGAGAATAATGGAACGGAAGAGTTTAATTTATAATGGAAATATCAGACAGAGTAATCGAGGCAGATCACCGTATTTAATTATAGAGATCTTAATTTCCTTACTAGCCAAAGAATCAAATCTTTTAGATTTTGAAGATTTTATTTGAAATCCCTTGAAATCTGGAATTCAACCATGACTAGTCAAAAGTCATGATGAAACTTGTCTTTCTCATTTCACTATTTAGTGATAACTTCATTTGTACTCTTCGAGTAATCGAATTGTTTTATCCAAATTACTCACTGATGATAAAACTCTAAATTTTTAGCTTGTATGCGTCATGAAAACATACTTATTGTCAGCCATGACCACCACAATCAAATTTCGGGACGAAATTTCTTTAACGGGTAGGTACTGTGACGACCCGAAAATTTCCGACCAAATTTAAACTTAATCTTTAAATGATTTCGACACGATAAACAAAGTCTGTAATATTGAGTCTCAAAAAGTTTGAACTGTTTCATATATTCAATCGACCTTCGGCTGCTCTCGATGATTCACGAACAATTAAGTGTAAATAGATATGTGTGTATGTATATATAAATAATAATTCGAAATATAATTTGAAGTATTATATGTTGTTGTTATTAAAAATTAATAAAATAAAGATAGGATATTATAATAATTATTATTTAAAATATATCTCTATATATAAATAAAGTATATTAAAAATAAATATTATATGATTGTAATACTCGTTGGACGTTTCGATTATTATTTAGAGAAGTTTAATTCGAACTTAGATGATTTTAAAATAAACGGTGATCCGAAAATGAGTTCTATAAATTTTAGGATTACTAAAAATGTATCTAGGATCTAGTTATTAAAATTTAGCACTTTTTATATTTTACTCAGAATTGAGAGGGACAGTTGATGTAATTTTTATCTAATAATTTAATGATCGAATTTTATACCATAATAACCGAAATAAATAAAGATAATTACTGTGAAGGTTTGGGATTTTTCTGAAGACTTTTATCCGCCTTTAAGTATCAACGGAGCGCGATATAATATCTCTATTAAAAACTGTCTGTGGATATTTAAAGACAACTATTATTTAAACACATTTTAAAATTTTATAGATATATTATAAACTTACTTTTCCATTTTGGCATTTCATAGATTAAAGAACCCGTGGATTAATTGAAATCATACTGTGCCTAATTGACACTTTGATTTACTTTTTCTGTTTTCTTTTTATAAGCTACTATCATCATTTACTTATATATATATATATATATATATATATATATATATATATATATATATATATATATATATATAGAATTTGAGATAATTAGAGGATATGCATGATTCTATGTAAATTACGCTTTGAAAGATGTTTTCAAAAAGTCCTCTTAAACTCTTTCAAATACACAACTTAGCATTACTAAGTTTTATCGATTCAGCAATTGTTGCATATACTATGATTGGTCCTTTGTAAGTATTACACTAACCAAATTACTATCTATCTTTCTTCTTCATTATATTTATTTTCTTCCTTTTCTCTGTCCTTTCACCTTTGTCAGTGCATAATATTTCAATGGAATATAATGTTCTGTTTCACATCTTAATCACCACCATCACGTTTTATTGCTTTCATTCCTTCTTCTGTATGAACCAAACCACCATCTTCATTATCTGTTCGACATTCCCAAGAACCAAACTTCACCACCACCATAACCATCATCACCCTCACAACCACCACACTCGTACACGATCGATCACCAAGAGTCACCACTATCACACCATCACCATTGTCACTTTCTAATCACCACCACCAAGAACCCTCCATCCCTTATCTCTCTCCCAATCATTACATCACCTTTAAAATACCTACTTCATATGTACAGATTATGTTCGAGTAACACCAACAACCCAAACTGTAGGCTGCTACTTCATTTTCTGCTGCAAACCTTCAATCGTGGCTCGAGCAGACTGCTATATCTAGTTCCTGTCGGATCCCAAACGAAAAGCAAACCGACAATCCTTGATGTTCGACTATTTTCTACTACTACTATCGAGTACCACTACTACTAGTCTTTCTATTGTTTTAGTCCAACCCAAAATGAAATACCACTTTCAAGTTGCCACCTGCTATATTTTTTTTGTTTTCGTTATTACTGATGTTGATAATGTTAAAAATGAACATATATTTCATAGCATTATTCCTCAAGAAAGACAAGATTTTAGTTGCAATTGTTCTATTTACACGTGATATTCGTTTAAATAATAAAAGGTGAAGACAACGGACAGATTCGACGAATTGAAGACGCAAACGACCAAAAAGCTCAAAAGTACAAAGTACAATCAAAGTGGTTCCAATTATTGATAAGAAACGTCTCAAAATTACAAGAGTACAAGATTCAAAACACAAAGTACAAGATATTAAATTGTACGCAAGGACGTTCGAAAATCCGGAACCGGGACCAGAGTCAACTCTCAACGCTCGACGCAACGGACTAAAAATTACAAGTTAACTATGTATATAAATATAATATAATATATAATTAATTATATAAATTATATATATATATATATATATATATATATATATATATATATATATATATATATATATATATATATATATATATATATATATATATATATTATATTTATATAATAAAACCGTCGGCAGACTAGGATCCAAACTTGTGTGAGCTGGATTTACGAACTCCGCGACTTGCGGAGTTTGTAGTACAAAAATACCGCGACTCGCGGAGATGTCCTGGACAAAAATGCCTATAAAAGCTCGCGCATTCTGAACGTTTTATATATCCCTTTATCAATCTCTCTATCAACGTATATATATAGATATATTTATATTTTAATTTTAATTTTAATTTTAAATCCTAATAATAAGGGTATGTTAGCGAATGTTGTAAGGGTGTAAGTCGAAATTCTGTCCGTGTAACGCTACGCTATTTTTAATCATTGTAAGTTATGTTCAACCTTTTTACATTAATGTCTCGTAGCTAAATTATTATTATGCTTATTTAAGACTAAGTAATCATGATGTTGGGCTAAAAATATTAAAATTGGGTAATTGGGCTTTGTACCATAATTGGGGTTTGGACAAAAGAACGATACTTGTGGAAATTAGACTATGGGCTATTAATGGGCTTTATATTTGTTTAACTAAATGATAGTTTGTTAATGTTAATATAAAGATTTACAATTAGATGTACCTATAAATAACCATATACACTCGATCGGACACGATGGGCGGGATATTTATATGTACGAATAATCATTCATTTAACCGGACACAGGAATGGATTAATAGTCACTAGAATTATTAAAACAGGGGTGAAATTATGTACAAGGACACTTGGCATAATTGATAACAAAGTATTAAAACCTTGGGTTACACGCAGTCGATAACCTGGTGTAATTATTAAACAAAGTATTAAAACCTTGTTACAGTTTAAGTCCCCAATTAGTTGGAATATTTAACTTCGGGTATAAGGATAATTTGACGAGGATACTCGCACTTTATATTTATGACTGATGGACTGTTATGGACAAAAACCAGACGGACATATTGAATAATCCAGGACAAAGGACAATTAACCCATGTGCATAAAACTAAAATCAACACGTCAAACATCATGATTACGGAAGTTTAAATAAGCATAATTCTTTTATTTCATATTTAATTTCCTTTATTTTATATTTAATTGCACTTTTAATTATCGCACTTTTATTTATTGTTATTGTATTTAATTACACTTTTAATTATCGTACTTTTTAATTATTGCAATTTTATTTTATCGCACTTTTATTTATCGCAATTTCATTATCGTTATTTACTTTACGCTTTAAATTAAGTCTTTTATTGATTTAATATCTTACATTAGGTTTTAATTGCGACTAAAGTTTTAAAAATCGACAAACCGGTCATTAAACGGTAAAAACCCCCCTTTATAATAATAATATTACTTATATATTTTTGTATTTTTATAAATTAAAACTAAGATAGCGTTAAGCTTTGTTTAAAAGATTCCATGTGGAACGAACCGGACTTACTAAAAACTACACTACTGTACGATTAGGTACACTGCCTGTAAGTGTTGTAGCAAGGTTTAGGTATATCCATTCTATAAATAAATAAATATCTTGTGTAAAATTGTATCGTATTTAATAGTTTTTCCTAGTAAAATATAAGCTATTTCGTACCCCACCTCGCACACATCAAGTATTTTTGGCGCCGCTGCCGGGGAACGTCGAAGCGAAACGCCACATAAAAAAAAAATTTCTTATTAAGTTTTAATTAGTTTTTGTAAAATATATACTTTTTAATTATAAAAATATATATATATATATATATATATATATATATATATATATATATATATATATATATATATATATATATATATATATATATATATATATATATAAAATCAAAAACCGAAAAAAAATATTTATAAATTTATTTTTAAGATTTTTATTTATAAAATTATAAGTATCTTTATTTTTATTTTAGTTTTTAAAATATAAGTTTTATTAAATTTATATAAATATATTAATTAATTTAAAAACAGAAAGAAAAAAAATAATTACGTTGAACCTGTCGAAACTTGACTTGTCTCTTTTGAACCTGCAATCTCCGCGAATTGCGGAGATATTGAACCGGGCCAACCGCGACTCGCGGAGCCGCCCTGGCAGGCCTGACAGAAACCCTAAATTCGCATTAATTACGGAGTATTAATTATTATTATTATTTAAACCCTAATTAGTTAATTTATTAATATAATTTAGTTTTAATTAATTATTATTTAGTTTTAAATATATAAAAATTATTACTTTTATAAAACAATAAATATAAAAAATAATAATTTTATAAAAATAAGTAATTTTATCACTTTTTAGACGCAACTTTTAATTCTTAGTTTTTAGTTCTTTTTTAAGTTTCAACGCGCTACTTTCTTACTTTCATTTTTCGACGCCTTTTACCTATGTATCAATTATCACTCCAATTAGTAATCTCAATTTGCAATTTTAATTTTAAGTTAGTGATAGTAATAAGGTTGGGTTAGTCGAGTGTTTTAAAGTTTTATAGTCATTTTTTTTCTTTTTCGACGCCTTTTATTTTTCAACCCTTTTCTTTTTCGACCTATTTCGACGCGCTCTTTCTTTTTCTTTCTTATTTCTTGCCATTCTAGTTTTTAGGACATAGAATTTTTTTTCTACTTCTTCTCTAAATTTCTTTAAATTACGAAAATTTATTTTAAGTGGTTAAATTGATAGACATCAAAATTTTCTGGTTCGTAGTAATAGTTGGATTTGTACGTGGACCGGGTTATTGGAGCCAAACAGTACTCAATTATATTGAGACCAAGCGAATCCTGCCCCTCTGCTGCATCTTTTGGCTATTCGAAACGTGAGCAAAATCAGAAAAGTCTATTAATTGGATAACTTATATAATTTTTCTTTCCTTTTAAAAACTAATAGGATATTCAGTGAATGCACCGAGCAAGACGTTCACCACCTTTTGTACGTTCACCACCTGTAACTCGATCAAGACATCTAGCAAATATTGTCACCGTTGATTTTCCTTTAGAATCGTCATCCAGTCGACCAAGTACTCCAATTCAAATTTCCGATAATCCATTTTTTGAACCCGACCTCACTATTGAGAATCCGGAAAATATTCAGGGACGATTCATAGATCCTGAACCATTAAACTTTCCTCCGGAACCACCAATCATTCAAACAGAGATTATTGAGGAACGAACCATTAAATCAGAATCCTCTAGTGATTCAGATTCAACAAATTCAATCATGGAGAATCTGGAACCTGTAAGTATGGAAGACCGAATGAGAGCTAAACGCACTGGCCAAGGTCACGCAATTACTCATCCAGACATTAATGCGCCAGATTATGAAATCAAAGGACAAATTCTACATATGGTGACTAATCAATGCCAATTTAGTGGTGCGCCGAAGGAAGATCCAAATGAACATCTTCGTACCTTTAATAGGATCTGCACACTATTTAAAATAAGAGAAGTGGAGGATGAACAGATATATCTCATGTTATTTCCCTGGACTTTAAAGGGAGAAGCCAAAGATTGGTTAGAATCGTTACCTGAAGGGGCGATTGATACATGGGACGTTTTAGTTGAAAAATTTCTTAAACAATTCTTTCCGGCATCTAAAGCCGTGAGACTTCAAGGAGAAATTGTTACATTCACACAGAAGCCGAATGAAACTCTATATGAGGCATGGACAAGATTTGGAAAGTTATTGAGAGGATGTCCGCAACATGGTTTAGACACCTGTCAAATAGTACAAATATTCTACCAAGGATGCGACATCACTACAAGGAAAGACATCGACATAGCAGCTGGTGGTTCTATTATGAAGAAAACCGAAACTGATGCTTACAAAATTATTGATAACATTGCTTCCCACTCACATGAGTGGCACCAAGAAAAAGATATCGTTAGATCATCTAAAGCAGCTAGAGCCGATTCTAGCCATGACTTAGATTCCATTTCCGCAAAGATAGACCCTGTCGAGAGACGAATGGAAAAGATAACTAAGGATATGCACTTAATACGAATTAGTTGTGAGCAGTGTGGAGGACCACATTTGACAAAAGATTGTCTTAGTATTGAGCTAACAATGGAACAAAGAGAGAATATTTCATATCTAAACCAAAGGCCTGGAAATAATTATCAGAATAATTATCAACCGCCAAGACCAATCTACAATCAAAACCAGAATTATAACCGAAATGTTCCATACAACAACCAACAAGGTTCTAGCAATCAACAAGTATCCAATAATACTTACAATCAGCAAAGACCTAATTTTCAAAACAAACCACCACAAACCGATGATAAAAAGCCGAATTTAGAAGATATGATGACGAAGCTAGTTGAATCTCAAACACAGTTTTTCACATCTCAGAAACAAACCAATGAACAAAATGCTCAAGCATTTAGAAATCAACAAGCTTCTATTCAAAATTTGGAACAAGAAGTAAGTAACCTAGCAAGGTTAATAGGTGAAAGAAAACCGAGAAGTTTACCTAGTGATACAAATGCTAACCCCCGGAATGAAACAGCTAAAGCCATTACCATAAGAAGTGGTATTACACTTAAACCACCTGAAATACCTGTAACTTCTGATGAAGCTATTCCTACTCCACAAGAACCACAATCTGAACAAGATAAGGAAACAAAACCGGTAGTTGAAAAGGTTAATGAAGATAACACAGTTAAGGCTAAACCTTATGTTAAACTATACCAACCACCACTTCCTTATCCGAGTAAAATGAAAAAAGAGAGACTTGAAGCCGAGCAATCCAAATTCTTGGATATGTTTAAACTGATAAATGTAAATCTTCCTTTCATTGATGTGATTTCAGGAATGCCTAGATATGCTAAATTTCTGAAAGATCTAATCTCGAATAGAAAGAAAATGGAAGAACTCTCGGCCGTTACTATGAATGCTAATTGTTCAGCAGTGCTGTTGAATAAGATACCAGAAAAATTATCTGATCCAGGAAGTTTCACAATTCCATGTTTTCTGGGTAGTCTTAATTCAATAGAAGCATTGGCAGACTTAGGTGCTAGCAGTGTTGCAGATCTCGGAATTTCTCGGCGAGATCTCGGGGAGATCTCGGTTTCAAAACTCAGCCGAGAATATTTTCCCATCTCGTTGAGATTTCTCGGACAACGGTTAAAATCTCGGTCAACGTCACGATTTCTCGGATTTTCTCGGTGAGATCTCGGATTTTCTCGTAATTTCTCGGATTTTCTCGCAATTTCTCGGATTTTCTTCTAATTTTTTGCTCATTTCTCAAATTTTCTCGTAAAAATCCATATAAATATACATATATTTATATATTTATACATATTTATATTAAAAAAACTAGAAAGTCAACACAAGTCAACATCCGAGATCTCTCCGAGATTTTTCCGAGATGCCGAGATCTCCTCAAAAATGTCCAAACGAGATCTCCCCGAGATTCGAGTTCTCCAACCTTGGGTGCTAGTATAAATTTAATGCCGTATTCACTATACGCTAAACTAGACCTTGGAGAATTGAGTCCAACAAGAATAAGCATACAACTAGCATCAATAAAATATCCTAGAGGGATAATGGAGAACATGCTAGTTAAAGTTGGTACTTTAGTATTTCCAGTAGATTTTGTTGTTCTGGACATGGAAGAAGATTCTCAAGTTCCTCTCATATTAGGAAGACCATTCTTAAACACGGCTAAAGCAATGATAGACGTGTTCGGTAAGAAACTGACCCTAAGTATAGAGGATGAGAGTGTTACCTTTTTAATTGATAGAGCAATGTAACAACCGCAATCTGCAGATGATACATGTTATTATATTCAAACTATAGATTCACATGCAGAATTGTTAGAAGAATTTCCAGAATTACAAGGAACATGAGAATGTTCTTTAGGAGAAGGAACTGAACCAATTGATGAAACTGAAATGTTAGCTACACTAATGGCTAATGGATATGAACCAACAACAGAAGAAATTCAAATGCTAAAAGAAGAAGACAGATATCGATATAAATCATCGATAGAAGAACCTCCGACATTAGAGTTAAAGCCACTTCCAAATCATTTGGAATACGCTTATTTACATGGTGAATCTGAATTACCTGTAATAATATCGTCTTCTCTTACTGAAAATGAGAAATCACAACTCATTTCTGTGTTAAAAGCTCATAAACCAGCCATTGCATGGAAGATTCATGATATTAAAGGAATAAGTCCTTCGTATTACACACATAAAATCCTTATGGAAGAAGGTCATAAAACGTATGTGCAACGCCAACAAAGACTAAATCCGAATATGCAAAATGTTGTTAAGAAAGAAATTATATTTATCCAATTTCTGATAGTCCATGGGTAAGCCCAGTTCAATGCGTGCCTAAGAAGGGTGGCATGACTGTCATTACAAATGAGAAAAATGAGCTTATTTCTACTAGGACTGTAACAGGATGGCGTGTGTGTATTGATTATAGAAAATTAAATGACGCCACCAGAAAAGATCACTTTCCCTTACCTTTCATTGATCAAATGTTAGAAAGATTAGCCAGAAATAGTTACTATTTTTTTCTTGATGGTTTTTCCGGATATTTTCAAATTCCAATAGCACCCGAGGACCAAGAGAAAACCACTTTCACGTGCCCTTATGGTACTTTTGCTTACAAACGCATGCCATTTAGACTTTGCAACGCCCCTGCAACCTTTCAAAGGTGCATGATGGCGATTTTTCACGACATGATAGAAGAATGCATGGAAGTTTTCATGGATGACTTTTCAGTCTTCGGTGATACATTTGAAACATGTCTAGTTAATCTTGAACGAATGGTTATTAGATGCGAACAATCAAATTCCAATACATTTGGTGGGATGTGGAAGTTTAGCAATTACATCTCCTAGAAAAGGATGCTCCATTCATCTTTTCAGAGGAATGTATCAAATCTTTTAATATTCTTAAAGAAAAACTCACTAATGCGCCGATCATGATAACTCCAAATTGGAATCTACCATTTGAACTTATGTGCGATGCAAGTGATTTTGCAATGGGAGCCGTTTTAGGACAAAGGATTGAAAAATGATTTCAACCTATATATTATGCTAGTAAGACATTACAAGGAGCACAAACAAATTACACAACTACTGAAAAAGAACTCCTTGCTATTGTCTTTGCTTTTGACAAATTTCGTTCATATCTCGTTCTAGCTAAAACGGTGGTCTATACCGACCATTCTGCTCTTAGATACCTATTTTCGAAACAAGATGCTAAACCAAGATTAATCCGTTGGATCTTACTCTTATAAGAGTTCGATATTAAAATCCGAGATAAAAGAGGAGCAAAAAATCTCGCCGCTGATCATCTTTCTCGTCTTGAAAATCCCGAATTAGAAGTTCTAAATGAATCGGCCATACAAGACAACTTTCCTGATGAATATCTATTGAAGATAGATTATAATGAAATTCCATGGTTTGCAGACTATGCAAACTACTTAGTATGTGGATTTCTTGAAAAAGGATTGTCGTACCAAAAACGAAAGAAATTCTTCAGTGATATAAAACACTATTTCTGGGAAGATCCACATTTGTTTAAAAGTTGTCCAGATGGAATAATACGCCGATGTGTATTCGGAGATGAAGCTAGTAAAATTCTAAACCATTGTCACACAGGACCAACAGGAGGGCATTATGAGCCTCAACTAACAGCAAGAAAAGTTTATGATGCTGGATTCTATTGGCCTACAATTTACAAAGACGCACACCTTCTTTGCAAATCCTGTGATGCTTGTCAAAGGGCCGGAAAAATAAGTCAACGTGATGAAATGCCGCAAAATGTCATTCAAGTATGTGAAGTATTTGACATTTGGGGTATTGACTTTATGGGTCCATTTCCGAAATCTCATAATAATCTCTACATTCTCGTAGTCATTGATTATATATCTAAATGGGCGAAAGCACAAGCTCTCCCAACTAACGATGCGCGAGTTGTAGTCAACTTTTTAAAACATCTTTTTGCAAGGTTTGGAACACCGAAAGCTTTAATAAGTGATCGGGGAACTCATTTCTGTAATAATCAACTTGAGAAAGTTCTCAAAAGATATGGAGTAACTAATAAAATCTCCACCTTATATCATCCACAAACAAGTGGACAAGTTGAAAATACCAACCGAGCTTTGAAACGTATTCTAGAGAAAACCGTAGGATCAAATCCGAAAGAATGGTCCATTAAATTGGAGGATGCACTCTGGGCTTTTAGAACAGCCTACAAAACTCCAATTGGAGCCACACCTTTTAAACTCGTTTACGGAAAAGCATGTCATCTTCCAGTAGAAATTGAACACAAAACATTTTGGGCTTTGAAGACATGTAATCTTGATTTACATGAAGCTGGACGCCTACGATTAAGTCAATTAAATGAATTAGAAGAATTAAGACATGAAGCATATGAAAATTCGTTAATCTATAAAGAAAGAACGAAGAAATGGCATGATAAAAGAATCAGAAGTTCAAAAGAATTTAAAGAAGGAGATAGAGTTCTTCTTTTCAATTCACGATTCAAGCTATTTCCTGGAAAATTGAAATCAAGATGGTCTGGACCATTCATAGTCAAAAGAGTTTTCTCATACGGAACGATAGAATTAATAAATTCAAATGGGATTGAATTTAAAGTTAATGGTCACAGAGTTAAACACTACATAGATAGTCCGATGGAAGTCGACAATGATGTTAATCACAATTTCAACACCACAGCTAACTAAGTGTGGGGAGAATCAAGTCTTTTGAAGGATAATATGTATTTATGTTAGAGTTAGATTTTCTGTTTTCGTGTAGTTCTCGAAAATGGAACCCGAATGGTCTTTCCCTAGCAGACCCTAAAGAACTAGTCTTCTCCCCCCATTCTGAATTTTTTTTTTTTAGGTTTTACGAAATGAAGACTTCCTGTGAACTGAACCATGGTCTAATGCTACACGCTTTGATTACTAAACGTAATAATGACACACTTTCGAGTGAACTGGTATCAGTAATCAGAGATAAATTGGACGGAGTAAGAAAAAAATCCAGATGCGAAGATAATAAGTTACAATTTGGTAAAGGAAAATCAAAATTCGCAGCGAAAAGAAGAGCACGACACCTTGAAAAATGTCACAAATGCAGAAAATGGTTACACGAAGGTAAATGTTCAAATAATCAAACCTATTCAAACACCGAATTTGTTACTTTATGCAGAGATGGACCGTTCATATGTTTAGAAGAAAAAACATTAAATGCTCGAGGTTACGCCTATGTAGCCATGGAAAATCAATTAGTCCGACTATCTTATGAGTGGGCTAGAGCATATCACTAAGAAATCTATTTCACAGATAAGTTTGTACAGTTTTTATTTTTATTTTTATTTTTAACCTTTTGATAATAAACGCTAATTTGTTCGCTATAAAGTATTAAATTAGTATTCGATGAAATTAGGTCTTGCGATCGAAATTATTGATATCATACAAAAATTTATTACATCACTGCGAAATTTAACGTTTATTCTTAAGGTATAAATATCTTTAATCAATCAACTCAAAATATTTCAAAAATTCGTCATGAGTTAAATTAGGTTATGGAACCGGAATTACTTTACCGAAAAGAGGGGCGTATATTTTTGATAATATTTGATTGATTAAAGTGGGATAAAAGCCAAAAAGATTTTTAATTTTATTTTTACCATGTTTTTAAAATTAAAATATAAATCTTAAATTGATATTGTAAACTTTTTAAATCAATATATTTAAAATTGTAAATATTTGAAAAATTAATATTTTTAATATAAGTTTGTATGTATAAAAACAAAATTAAATTTAAGTTTGGTGTGAATTTTTAATATTAATTTTGAATTTTATGCATTTTAAATTTAAGTTGTGTGAATTTAAAAACAAAAATTTACTTTATTTCGCTAAGTTAAAAATATAATTTTTAAAATTCATCGTGAGTTGAAGACTAGGTCTTTGAACCGAAATTGCTTTACCCGAGGGAGGGATGAGAACTTTTATTATCATTATTTTTAATTTTATTGAATTAAAGTATGCCAAAAAAATTAAAAAACCCAAAAATCTTTGCTTTTAAAACCGCGCTTTAAATTGATAAATTTTAAAATTTTGTCGAGGGACGGACTAGGACAACGTTCCGAAACGACCTCGTCCTAAATAACAAGGGAAACAAAATTTTAAAATTAATTTATTAATTTTTTTATAAGTTAAAGATTTCTAAAAAAAAAAAAATCCAATATGTTTGGAAACTTTGGTAAAATTTAATCATTTTTCTACGGTAATCACCCTCAATAATTTAAATTTTACTGATTTCTTGCAAATGAGGGCATTGCAAGATCTTAAGTGTGGGAAAGGGTTAAATTCTTTCGGATTTTAAAATTTTTACTTTATAGACTTGGTTACCATTAGAAATACTAGTAAAGCAGTAGTTGTATTAGAATCAAGTGCTCTCTGATAATAAAGAATAGCCCTAGTCTTATATACTGACTACCCAATTCTAGTAAAATTTTTCAAAATTTTCAACTAAATGAATTTAAAATCATGTTTATACATATTTATGAACGATAAAACTAGGTGTTAACACCGAAATTATTGTTACCTCGGAAAGGACATAAATTGAGAAACAAACCAAAATGTTAGAATTCATTTAAAATGGAATAGAGGACAATAAAAAGGAAAATAAAAGCCAAGTGTGGAAAAATTTACCAAGTTATTTTAAACATATGTCACATATTTCTGTAACAAATAACTGAAAATACTTTTGCTTTGGACTAAACTAAAAAGTTTTACCCGATTTACTGTAAGAAAGATGGATCTACACGATGAATCAATTCCATCATTAAAAGGAAGTAAAGTCTTCCGAAAAAGAAACGCGCTTCTTGATTTAGGTCATGAAGTTGTCGTCCAGACCAGCTGTAGGTTGACGAAAAACCTAGAAAAGTCATCTCTAAAATCAGCAGGAAATCCACTGACCTCAGCATAAAACAGGGTCGCCAAGTGGTCAGACTTATCCTAACCATGAGAGGATCTGTCTCGTAAAATGGGGAGGACGCCATTAGCTGGATAAGACTAATGAATCAGATCCCCAGAAAGGATAATCTCCTTAAAGATCAAAAATCAGCTTTTAAGACAGATATTACTCAATCCTAGAGATTGACCTTAAAGATTGAGAATTACAAACTCATGGAATTCAATGATATCTAAACTCGAGCTTGAACGAGAAAATATTTTGATCAAAATTTCAAACCGATTTGTTTTCTAAAAACCCATTTTCAATGCGTTCATTACCATTGAACGTAAAATCTTAGGAATTCACCTGGAATTCATTAGGTCACCTGAACCAAATCGGGTGTCAACTGTAAGAACGGTGGTTGCATAGTATGGTCAAAGACAGGACCTTGTGCCAGACCGAAAAATTATAAGGGTGAGCTTTACTATTGCTCCTAGAAAGGATAGTAATTGCGTCCGACACGTTATATATTTCATGACCCGTCCTAATCCATCCGGGCAAAGTCCATATCGATTATAAACGATTCACAACAGTTGATTACATCGCGAGGTACTTGACCTCTATATGATACATTTTACAAACATTGCATTCGTTTTTGAAAGACAACATCGAAAGTTGACAGGCATGCATCACATTTCATAATATATCAGACTATCAACGACTTAACAATAATCTTGATGAATTCAACGACTCGAATACAACGTTTTTTTTGAAATATGCTATGAATGACTCCAAGTAAAATCTTTAAAATGAGCAAATGCACAGCGGAAGATCTCTTTCGTACCTGAGAATAAACATGCTTTCAAGTGTCAACCAAAAGGTTGGTGAGTTCATTAGTTTAACATAAATAATCATTTCATAATTTTAATAGACCACAAGATTTCATACTTCCATTTCTCATAATCATACGTCCCATACATAGAGACAAAAATATCATTCATATGGATTGAACACCTGGTAACCGACATTAACAATATGCATATAAGAATATCCCCATCATTCCGGGATCCTCCTTCGGACATGATATAAAATTTCGAAGTACTAAAGCATCCGGTACTTTGGATGGGGCTTGTTGGGCCCGATAGATCTATCTTTAGAGTTCGCGTCAATTAGGGTGTCTGTTCCCTAATTCTTAGATTACCAGACTATATGAAAAGGGGCATATTCAATTTCGATCATTCAACCATATAATGTAGTTTCAATTACTTGTGTCTATTTCGTAAAACAGTTATAAAAACAGCGCATGTATTCTCAGTCCCAAAATATATATTGCGAAAGCATTTAAAAAGGGATTAATGAAAACTCACGCATATAAATATTGTAAAACAGTTAATAAAACATTTGCATGTATTCTCAGCCCAAAAATGTAATGAGTAAAAAGGGAGCAAATGAAACTCACGTATATAAATATTGTAAAACAGTTATTAAAACAGTGCATGTATTCTCAGCCCAAAAATATAATGAGTAAAAGGGAATCAAATGAACTCACCTAATGTATTTTGTAGTAAAAATACATATAACTATACTGAACAACTGAACAATGCAGGGTTGGCCTCGGATTCACGAACCTATATCATTTGTATGTATATTAATACACATAATCGTAATCGAATAAATTTATATATATATATGATCTACTAATTATATCATTTTTATATTTATATAATATATATATGTCTCATATATTCATTTTATATATAAAACTGGTAACTCTATTATGTTATATGTTTTAGATATATCTGTATATAAATATATATATCATTTGTTTGTTAAAAATAGCATTTATAATTATAATAAAATAATGTTTGTAATGATAAAATAATGATAACACTTAATATTAATAATAATATTTATGATTCCATTACCGATGTTAATAATGATAATAATACTTATAACAATAATAATAATGATAATACTAATAATAATAATAATAATTTTAATTAAAATGATAACTAAATAATAATGTTTTTAATAATAGTTATAATGATCTTCAATAACAATACTATTATTAACGTTTATAGTAATAAGGATAGTGTTAATACTTTATGTCAAAAATAGTAATACTTATATTGATATTAATACTGTTATTAATAATCATAGATTAATACTAATGCTATTATTAATGAAAATAATAATAAATTATATTATTTTTATACTAATAATGATAATAGTAATCATAATTGTAATAATGATAAGAATATTTATACTTAGTAATAAAATGATACGATTTTATTTTAGAATGATAATAATATTAGTATTATCAATAATAATAACGATTTATAAATGATTCTTATACTAATAATAATAACAATAATAATACTTATAATTCAATTACTTATAACAATAATAATCTTACCATCAACAATAATAATCATAATAATAATAATAATAATAATAATAATAATAATAATAATAATAATAATAATAATAATAATAATAATAATAATAATAATAATAATAATAATAATAATAATAGTAATAATAATAATAATAATAAAGAACATGAGACTACCTTAAGAGAACTCTTTAAAAAGAAAAAATTGCCCAAAGCGAGGATTGAACCCGTGACCTCTCGTAACCCCAAACACACTCCTAACCATTCAGCCATTTATGTTTTTCTGAATTAAACTCAAACCATTTTATTATAACCCGTATTTTTCTTGTTCTTATTTCTTCTTCCTCCTCAACTTCCAAATTTCATTCGATTAACATCCTAATCCCTAACATCATTGATCATTTGATGTAACACAGATGATATCTATAATCATGATATTAATTAACAGAAGAAAGAAAGAAGAAAAAAAAAATAAAAAAAAAGACAGCAGTTTGTACCGTCGCTGCTATGATATAAAAAAAAAAAATTTGATTTCACATATGGTAACGTTTTAGAAAAAGATTAAAACACAAGATACCTTGAAAATCAATTCTAAAAGCTATTGGTACCATCAATTTAACTTGAATCATACCATATATATCCCTAATTTGATTAAAGAACATTGGTTGACTTTTTAAGAGCAAAACTTTGACTCAAGAATTGAAGCTTGATAATGAGAATTGAAATACAAGACTTTGCAGAAAGATTACCTTGAAGATTTCTAACAAGACTGCATTATAGGATTTTGTTAATTGGTTCGATTTTTATTTTTGGCCAAAAAGTGGATAATGTATAAGAAACTGACGGGTTTCCAAGAAAAAAATTACTTCTGTTATCTGATTTTGTTTTACAGAAAACGAATTTGAGTGAGTGATTAAGGGGTTTGTGCAGTAGCAAAATTTGATTGACTCTTGTTCATATCCTGGATTTGTTCGACACTAAATTCGCTCAGAGGGAAGAAACAAAGATAAAAACCAAAATAAAATAAAGGGGATAGTGATATGTAACTGAATTTGGAGGCTTTCTAATTGTGATTGGTACGAACCTTTAATCAAATACAGTTTGATAGGCACAAGGGACCAACTACTACATTTTTCTTTAATTTATTGTTTATATAAAAAAAATACTAACAATCAATAAGTTTGTTATTAATAATTAATAATAATAATAATGATATTATTAATAATAATTAATAATAAATAATAATAATGATTCTAATAATACTAAAAATGATATTAGTCATGTTAATAACAATAAAATGTGTTATTTACTAATAGATATTAGTAATAATACTAATAATAAATATTTTAATAATAATAATAATAATATTAGGTAATAAATAAAATATGATGGTAATAATAATATTATTCATAATATTAATTATAATAATATTATGATAATAATAATATTGATGATATTAATAATATAACAATCAAATTCACATCTACAATTCATATTTTTAAAATAATATTAATATTATCGATATTAATATTAACATTATTATTAAAAGTAATAACAATAGTATCATAACAACTATATTTTAAATTGTATCATATATATCATTAGTTACATAATATAATATGATAGCCTTTAATGAATATTTATTATTTATAAATAATATATATATATATATATATATATATATAATTATGAATTCTATGATTAATTATTATTATATGTGTACTATAATATATATATATATATATATATATATATATATATATATATATATATATATATATATATATATATATATATATATATATATATATATATATATATATATATATATATATATATATATATATATATATATATATATATAGATGCATTTTAAATTTACACTCAATTACTTTGTATTCTATTTTACGTATTTAATTTAAATGCTTAAATTATATTTTATAATTTTAATTTAATATACATATACTTATATTTACATATACATATTTATTTACAAACAATTGTTCGTGAATCGTCAGGAATGGTCAAAGTCGAATGCATTCATGGAAATAGTTCAAACATTATGAGACTCAGTTTAATAGGCTTTGCTTATCGTGTCGAAATCATATGAGATTAAGTTTAAATTTGGTCGGAAATTCCCGGGTCATCACAGTACCTACCCGTTAAAGAAATTTAATCCCGAAATTTGAGTAAGGTCGTCATGGCTAACAATAAAAATGTTTTCATGACGAATATGAGTTGATGAATAGAGTTTTATCATTATTGATTGATATAGATAAAACAATTCGATTACTAGAAGAGTACGAGTGAAATTATCATAAAAGATTGAAATGAGTAAATGAAGGTTTGTCTTAACTGGTGACGTAGTCAGGGTTGAATTTCGGAATTCAAGGGATTTAAAAGAAAATCTTCAAAATCTAAAAGATTTGATTCTGCGGCGAATAAGGAAATTAAGATCTCTATAATTAAATACCGTGATCTGCCTCGATTTCTCTGTCTGATTTTTCCATTATAAATCAAACTCTTTCGTTTCATTATTCTCACCATTCCTATACTTTCTTTCTTAGTCCATACATCCAAAAGATTGTGAAATGCTTAATCCCGTTCTAATCATTGATGTTTTCTTAATCATCATTTCTGTCATCCTTCTTTCCAATCTTCCATCAGAAGAATTTCTGTTTACTCCTACTATTACCTTGGGGTAATACTATTCTTACTTATTCCATGTCTTTATATTATTATTCGTATTAATATCCACGGTTTGTAACCTCCGTGTTGTTATTGGGCTTTATATTTTCTCTTATATTTTGGAGCTCTTTGCCTTTTATTATCCTAACGACCTCTAAATAAGCGAGTAACGGTCCAGAATTCGTAAGTATGGAATTCTGGCTAAACATCGTGTTCTAAATAAGAACTAATGTATTAGCACGATTTGATTTGTTAATTTACCAGAATCACTGAGAATAGAACTATCAAGAATATACTTTCTTGATATGTTCAGAAGTTAAGCAGAATGAAAGAGTTTTATAACATGGCACATGATGACGTTATGATCTGTGACTCATCACGTTCCATTAGAAACTCAGCATGACTTAATGTAATATAATCACGTTGGCCAAGCGCATTATATTATACTAACTCATGCTTCAATTCCCAACACTTCTCCACAATTCATTCATAATTTATACTTAGATTTTACAGAAGTTTCCAATATAATGGAATACAGAAAACACGAAGAGGTAGATAATTTCGGACAAGAATATTTATGAAAATATCCTCAGAAATATTGAAGATATTTGTGATGATATTTTAGAGTTTCTAAGTTCGATGGTTGGTGAAGAAAGATTTTCCGCAAGATTTTAACGAGGGTACGGAGCAAGATATTCTCTAAAGATTTCATCGGATCCAATTTACCTGGATTCTTTGAATATAGGGTTTGATCCTTGTATTTGTTCTTTGTTTCCTTCATGGTTAGCTCAATCCATTGTTCAGTACCAAATTTTCTATCGAGCGTTCCTAACACTCCATTCTTTATCATCAAACTTTTGACCATTTAGGCCATCTACAATTTTATTGTTTCCTCTGCATTTAATGCAGCCATATCTGAATCGTCGGTTATCAATCTGAGGTGGTTTCAAGAGAATTTTGTTTTTAGATGATTAAACGCTGATAGTAATATGGTGGAATATAAAAGGTTTCCTGGTAACAATAAAAGAGCACACGTATATATCAAGGTGTTAATAAGGTTGTTTCAAACGAAAAGTCGAAGTTGACTTGCTGGAGCTGTGACAAAATTTGCTACTTTGAAAGGAAATCACCAAGTTATTTTGGGTAATAATAACACTAAAGTAATTAGCACAGATACGTGTTAAACATTTACTCAGGTTCCGAGAGTTTTCAGGTGCATAACTATATGCTTCAATCTTTCCTTCCGTAGATAAAGCGCGGTTAGTTCATCCTCTAGATTGGGGTGTTTTCAAGAATCATGAAAGGTTTGAACGCAGATTGTAATCGTCAAGATACAATGAGGTTTAAGATGAAATCAAGTGGCAACCTTGAAGAATTATTTAGTTTCATATGTTTTAATCAATATTTTAGTTCATTTTAATTGTTCAATGTTGGTAGTCATCAGTTGATAGTCCGCAGTTGACAGCCCAATAATTCATATATAGTTTAATATATAAAATTCGAATTAATTAATGCATGTCGTGACCCGTATACGTCTCAGACTCGATCACAACTCAAAGTATATATATATTTTGGAATCAACCTCAACCCTGTATAGCTAACTCCAACATTTGCATATAGAGTGCCTATGGTTGTCCCGAAATATATATATAGATGGGTCGATATGATATGTCAAAACATTGTATACGTGTCCCGATATTTAAAGTGCGTAAAATAAATAACAGAAATTAAATGACTATAAATAAAATTGCGATAAATTAAAATGTGATCAGTTAGTTAGGAACAGTTAGCTAGGATTTTGTTAGCGTGGATTCTTAACAAAATTCCTCATAGTTAATTTGTTTGTTTCTAACAAATTTTATTCCGTCAAATGTTTTCTTCATTATGCCACTTGTTGGATTCTGATAGGTCAAAATCCAAATTTAAAATTTAATGAAAATGGTTACTCTGCGGTGAACGGATACGGATACCGGTGGATGTAAGTAGGATAGTGAATAACTGTGGAATCAGATTCGAAGAATATACAGTGTAACTTTTTAATGTGAAATTTAAATATTCCTCGGGTATTACCTACCCATTAAAATATTTTCACCATTAACAGTTTGTACAAAAGAATTTTAAATTACAACCTTTATGAAAACATATTTACATATATATTTTCTTTAGATGTAATCATGGATTTAATGAGTCAATATGATATTAAACTCATTTGATTTACCGTTAGAGCAAGAATATATAATCTCTAAAACATTAGAGATTACATAATCTCCATGAAGAACGAAGATAATTGATGTAGAACGTTATGTAGAACGATGATTATACTCGAGGTATATAATGAGATGTTGAGGCATGGATTGTTGATGGTACTGGTGCTGTTACTGATTATACTGTTGGTGCCAGTGATGTTGCTGAAGCTGGTACACTTTGTACCATATTCTCCAGATTGATTACTCGATTCGCGAAGTTCGTTGACTTCTTATATTACTCCAGAATAATTGTCGATCGGAACGAGCAGATGAGTAAGGTTTCAAATTGTGGATAGAATACAATTATGTCGAGCCACTCTGGAAATGAGGGTGAAGATGGTGTTCCAGATTGGTTTGGCAGTGAATGTTTCAAGTTCTTCGCCCAGCGAACAATATGGTGGGTGAAAGGGATCGATTCTTCTTGTCTCCAATGATTAAGTAGACTACGAACTCATCATATGAATTGGGGATGGCTGGTTGGTTGATTCATGCCGATGACACTGTTTTCGGAGCTTAGGTGAACATCTATGTCGGAATAGCTGTCGGAATAACTATCGGAATAGCTATTGGAATCTGAGGGACTCGAACTGGTTGCCGGATTCATCTCGTACGATCAGATGAAGGATTTTCGATAAGAAATAGATTATAGGATGTAGATTAGTACCCTGCAATACATAATTTACATATGCATATATAATATTAAAATCCCATAAGTTACGGAGGAATCTATGAAAGTTGTCAGGCAAAGTTACAGTAACAGATACGCTAAGATATGAAGTAGCAGATACGCTAAGATATGAATTTTGTCTATACACTATTCATGCAGTCAATGCAGTAAAACGTGTCTAGACTAAGAATGATAAGCAAGTGATTCTCTAAGAATGATAAGCAGGTAATTTTTGACACAAAATGATAAGCAAAACTTTTGACATGAAGACACGGTCGAAGTTCAGGCTCACTAATGCATCTTAACGACTATCAGTTAGACATACTAATGCAAGACCTGGTTCGCTAAGACCACCGCTCTGATACCAACTTTCATGACCCGTCCTAATCCATCCGGACGAAGTCCATATCGATTATAAACGATTCACAACAGTTGATTACATCGCAAGGTACTTGACCTCTATATGATACATTTTACAAACATTGCATTCGTTTTTGAAAGACAACATCGAAAGTTGACAGGCATGCATCACATTTCATAATATATCAGACTATCAACGACTTAACAATAATCTTGATGAATTCAACGACTCGAATGCAACGTTTTTTTGAAATATGCTATGAATGACTCCAAGTAAAATCTTTAAAATGAGCAAATGCACAGCGGAAGATCTCTTTCGTACCTGAGAATAAACATGCTTTCAAGTGTCAACCAAAAGGTTGGTGAGTTCATTAGTTTAACATAAATAATCATTTCATAATTTTAATAGACCACAAGATTTCATACTTCCATTTCTCATAATCATACGTCCCATACATAGAGACAAAAATATCATTCATATGGATTGAACACCTGGTAATCGACATTAACAATATGCATATAAGAATATCCCCATCATTCCGGGATCCTCCTTTGGACATGATATAAAATTTCGAAGTACTAAAGCATCCGGTACTTTGGATGGGGCTTGTTGGGCCCGATAGATCTATCTTTAGAGTTCGCGTCAATTAGGGTGTCTGTTCCCTAATTCTAAGATTACCAGACTATATGAAAAGGGGCATATTCAATTTCGATCATTCAACCATATAATGTAGTTTCAATTACTTGTGTCTATTTCGTAAAACAGTTATAAAAACAGCGCATGTATTCTCAGTCCCAAAATATATATTGCGAAAGCATTTAAAAAGGGATTAATGAAAACTCACGCATATAAATATTGTAAAATAGTTAATAAAACATTTGCATGTATTCTCAGCCCAAAAATGTAATGAGTAAAAAGGGAGCAAATGAAACTCACGTATATAAATATTGTAAAACAGTTATTAAAACAGTGCATGTATTCTCAGCCCAAAAATATAATGAGTAAAAGGGAATCAAATGAACTCACCTAATGTATTTTGTAGTAAAAATACATATAACTATACTGAACAACTAAACAATGCAGGGTTGGCCTCGGATTCACGAACCTATATCATTTGTATGTATATTAATACACATAATCGTAATCGAATAAATTTATATATATATATGATCTACTAATTATATCATTTTTATATTTATATAATATATATATGTCTCATATATTCATTTTGTATATAAAACTGGTAACTCTATTATGTTATATGTTTTAGATATATCTGTATATAAATATATATATCATTTGTTTGTTAAAAATAGCATTTATAATTATAATAAAATAATGTTTGTAATGATAAAATAATGATAACACTTAATATTAATAATAATATTTATGATTCCATTACCGATGTTAATAATGATAATAATACTTATAACAATAATAATAATGATAATACTAATAATAATAATAATAATTTTAATTAAAATGATAACTAAATAATAATGTTTTTAATAATAGTTATAATGATCTTCAATAACAATACTGTTATTAACGTTTATAGTAATAAGGATAGTGTTAATACTTTATGTCAAAAATAGTAATACTTATATTGATATTAATACTGTTATTAATAATCATAGATTAATACTAATGCTATTATTAATGAAAATAATAATAAATTATATTATTTTTATACTAATAATGATAATAGTAATCATAATTGTAATAATGATAAGAATATTTATACTTAGTAATAAAATGATACGATTTTATTTTAGGATGATAATAATATTAGTATTATCAATAATAATAACGATTTATAAATGATTCTTATACTAATAATAATAACAATAATAATACTTATAATTCAATTACTTATAACAATAATAATCTTACCATCAATAATAATAATAATAATAATAATAATAATAATAATAATAATAATAATAATAGTAATAATAATAATAATAATAAAGAACATGAGACTACCTTAAGAGAACTCTTTAAAAAGAAAAAATTGCCCAAAGCGAGGATTGAACCCGTGACCTCTCGTAACCCCAAACACACTGCTAACCATTCAGCCATTTATGTTTTTCTGAATTAAACTCAAACCATTTTATTATAACCCGTATTTTTCTTGTTCTTATTTCTTCTTCCTCCTCAACTTCCAAATTTCATTCGATTAACATCCTAATCCCTAACATCATTGATCATTTGATGTAACACAGATGATATCTATAATCGTGATATTAATTAACAGAAGAAAGAAAGAAGAAAAAAAAATAAAAAAAAAAAAAGACAGCAGTTTGTACCGTCGCTGCTATGATATAAAAAAAAAATTTGATTTCACATATGGTAACGTTTTAGAAAAAGATTAAAACACAAGATACCTTGAAAATCAATTCTAAAAGCTATTGGTACCATCAATTTAACTTGAATCATACCATATATCCCTAATTTGATTAAAGAACATTGGTTGACTTTTTAAGAGCAAAACTTTGACTCAAGAATTGAAGCTTGATAATGAGAATTGAAATACAAGACTTTGCAGAAAGATTACCTTGAAGATTTCTAACAAGACTGCATTATAGGATTTTGTTAATTGGTTCGATTTTGATTTTTGGCCAAAAAGTGGATAATGTATAAGAACCGACGGGTTTCCAAGAAAAAAATTACTTCTGTTATCTGATTTTGTTTTACAGAAAACGAATTTGAGTGAGTGATTAAGGGGTTTGTGCAGTAGCAAAATTTGATTGACTCTTGTTCATATCCTGGATTTGTTCGACACTAAATTCGCTCAGAGGGAAGAAACAAAGATAAAAACCAAAATAAAATAAAGGGGATAGTGATATGTAACTGAATTTGGAGGCTTTCTAATTGTGATTGGTACGAACCTTTAATCAAATACAGTTTGATAGGCACAAGAGACCAACTACTACATTTTTCTTTAATTTATTGTTCATATAAAAAAAAATACTAACAATCAATAAGTTTGTTATTAATAATTAATAATAATAATAATGACATTATTAATAATAATTAATAATAAATAATAATAATGATTCTAATAATACTAAAAATGATATTAGTCATGTTAATAACAATAAAATGTGTTATTTACTAATAGATATTAGTAATAATACTAATAATAAATATTTTAATAATAATTATAATAATATTAGGTAATAAATAAAATATGATGGTAATAATAATATTATTCATAATATTAATTATAATAATATTATTTATATTTTAATTTTAATTTTAATTTTAAATCCTAATAATAAGGGTATGTTAGCGAATGTTGTAAGGGTGTAAGTCGAAATTCTGTCCGTGCAACGCTACGCTATTTTTAATCATTGTAAGTTATGTTCAACCTTTTTACATTAATGTCTCGTAGCTAAATTATTATTATACTTATTTAAGACGAAGTAATCATGATGTTGGGCTAAAAATATTAAAATTGGGTAATTGGGCTTTGTACCATAATTGGGGTTTGGACAAAAGAACGACACTTATGGAAATTAGACTATGGGCTATTAATGGGCTTTATATTTATTTAACTAAATGATAGTTTGTTAATGTTAATATAAAGATTTACAATTGGATGTACCTATAAATAACCATATACATTCGATCGGACACGATGGGCGGGATATTTATATGTACGAATAATCGTTCATTTAACCGGACACGGGAATGGATTAATAGTCACTAGAATTATTAAAACAGGGGTGAAATTATGTACAAGGACACTTGGCATAATTGATAACAAAGTATTAAAACCTTGGGTTACACGCAGTCGATAACCTGGTGTAATTATTAAACAAAGTATTAAAACCTTGTTACAGTTTAAGTCCCCAATTAGTTGGAATATTTAACTTCGGGTATAAGGATAATTTGACGAGGATACTCACACTTTATATTTATGACTGATGGACTGTTATGGACAAAAACCAGACGGACATATTGAATAATCCAGGACAAAGGACAATTAACCCATGTGCATAAAACTAAAATCAACACGTCAAACATCATGATCACGGAAGTTTAAATAAGCATAATTCTTTTATTTCATATTTAATTTCCTTTATTTTATATTTAATTGCACTTTTAATTATCGCACTTTTATTTATTGTTATTGTATTTAATTGCACTTTTAATTATCGTACTTTTTAATTATTGCAATTTTATTTTATCGCACTTTTATTTATCGCAATTTCATTATCGTTATTTACTTTACGCTTTAAATTAAGTCTTTTATTTATTTAATATCTTACATTAGGTTTTCATTGCGACTAAAGTTTTAAAAATCGACAAACCGGTCATTAAACGGTAAAAACCCCCCTTTATAATAATAATATTACTTATATATTTTTGTATTTTTATAAATTAAAACTAAGATAGCGTTAAGCTTTGTTTAAAAGATTCCCTGTGGAACGAACCGGACTTACTAAAAACTACACTAATGTACGATTAGGTACACTGCCTATAAGTGTTGTAGCAAGGTTTAGGTATATCCATTCTATAAATAAATAAATATCTTGTGTAAAATTGTATCGTATTTAATAGTTTTTCCTAGTAAAATATAAGCTATTTCGTACCCCACCTCGCACACATCAGCTGTATGCAGTTGTCTTTCCTCCACCACAACAAACAACGTAAACCCTACAGCTGTATCAAATCATTTAATAACTATTTTATGAGAACCAAGTTGCTATTATATATTCTTTTCTTTCTTGATGGCCGACACCTACCAAGGTAAAAACCCCACTTGCTTAATTAAAGAAAAAGGAAACCTGATACTTTGTTTTATTAAGGGTCAGCATTTTTTTTTAATCCTTATGTACCGACTGTTGAAAACTCCACGTTACCAGCTCAAAGGAAGCCTACAAAAGTTCTATATTGGGCTGTCATTATTTTTCTGTTGGGCCGAAAGGGGGATTGGACCACAACTTGCAAAGCCCAACGTGTATTCTTTCTTCTCCTGGTTCCTTTTCGGCAACCACACAAACATGTATAAATTAATCGTTGATGATGATATTGTATTAATAAGAAGATGATCGTTTTCATAATAGATGATGATAATGGTGAATGAATCATGATGGTCATTTTGAAACCGTAAATTAGGAATGAATAAAATGATGTATGATGAAGATGATACATGAAATCATAAGAGAAGATGATGAGATAGTTCATTTGTTTTCGGTTCTCTTTTCTTTTCTACTTATATTTCTGTGATAAGCGATGATGATGAAGGACGTATTAATAACGAAGCTGTGATGATATCGATTAGGATTTTGATGATTGGGGTTTTGGTTTTTGAAGAAGAAAGGATAACAGATGTATGTACGGTTTACATATAATTAGAATCTGATTTAAATCAGAAAAGCATTGACAGATCGATGGTAGAGAAAAGCATTGACTGATTTGGGTTCGAGCCTTGACCATGGCAATTTTTTTTAGAATAATAAGAAGAAGAGAAAAAGACATGTTAGGGGTTATACTGATTTAATCAGGTATTAAAATAGAAATGAAAAGAATGGATGGATGGTTAAGGTGTTGTGTTGGTTAGTAGGAGGTCCTGGGTTCGAGTCCGGTCTGATGCATATTTTTTTTTTTTTGGAAAAGCTTTTTAAGGTTGTATACTTATTATTCCAATTATTATTATTATTATTATTATTATTATTATTATTATTATTATTATTATTATTATTATTATTATTATTATTATTATTATTATTATTATTATTATTATTATTATTATTATTATTATTATTATTATTAACATTACTAATTATAACTTTAATTTTAAATGTATTTAGTATATAAAATATAACTATATTTTATGATCTTAAACTAAAAAGATAGATATTATAAGTTAGATACAAACATTAGATATATAGAAGTATATATAATGAGTATACTACTTTTACTTATAAAAATACCTTTTGTTAATTTACGTTTTAATATAACTCAAATTTATTAAAAGTATTATCATATTAAAAATTATGAGTACTTAAAAATATTAATACTAAGTATTTATTCAAAATATTTTAATAGAGTATATAATATATTATTATAAAATATATAAAATAAATATATTTAAGTAATTATTAATATTAAATCACAAGTATATTACTAATATCAAAATATATATTTAACTGAATATTATATGTGTTAATATACATATACTTGTTATAGGTTCGTGAATTCGAGGCTAATCCTGCATTGTTCAGTTTCGTCATATGTATTTTTACTACAAAATACAGTATATTGAGTTTCATTACTCCCTTTTTAAATGCTTTTGCAATATATATATTTTTGTGACTGAGAATACATGCGCTTTTATAAATGTTTTACGAAATAGACACAAGTAATCGAAACTACATTATATGGTTGAATGATCGAAGCCGAATATGCCCCTTTTTGCTTGGTAACCTAAGAATTAGTAAACAGTCTACTAATTGACGCGAATCCTAAAGATAGATCTATTGGGCCCAACAAACCCCATCCGTTGTAGCGGATGCTTTAGTACTTCGATGTTTTTTTATCATGTTCAATGGATGTCCCGGAATGATAGAGGATATTCTTATATGCATCTTGTTAATGTCGGTTACCAGGTGTTCAATCCATATGAATGATTTTTGTCTCTATGTATGAGACGTATATTTATGAGAAATGGAAATGAAAATCTTGTGGTCTATTAAAATGATGAAAATGATCGTTTATGATAAATTAATGAACTCACCAACCTTTTGGTTGACACTTGAAAGCATGTTTATTCTCAGGTATTAAAGAAATCTTCCGCTGTGCATTTGCTCATTTTAGAGATATTACTTGGAGTCATTCATGACATATTTCAAAAGACGTTGCATTCGAGTCGTTGAGTTCATCAAGATTATTATTAAGTCAATTATAGTTTGATATATTATGAAATGGTATGCATGCCTGTCAACTTTCGATGTAATGAAAGTTTGTCTTTTAAAAACGAATGCAATGTTTGTAAAATGTATCATATAGAGGTCAAGTACCTCGCGATGTAACCAAATGTAATGTATTCGTCCTTATGGATTAGGACGGGTCGCTTCATTACAGGTACGAGTTACATTATAAGGCGATCACATCTGGAAAGGCACGTTTCTTTTCTTCATTGTTCTTTCATTAATTTCATCATATGCTTCTTCAGATTATATTATAGTGTATGATATTACTGTGTGAAAGAAATAAGAAACTTTTATCTATTTATCCATACTGTAACATATAGTCTTATAAACATCTTACCTCCCCCCAATCCAACTTTTTGTTGGATTGGGTTTTGTTGTTTGTTTGTTTGTTATAAACATCTATTTCAAGCCTGTAACTGATGTAAAGATGCCAAATGTAGTGGTAGGCTCGCACTTCCTGGATCTTAATGTATTAATGTAACTGAAAATGAACAAAACCATCCTCTGTTTGGTACGCCAACATCACGCTTTTGACATAGAAGGCAGTAACATAACATGGGTTCTAGTTATCATGTTCAAACTTGTGATCCCATTATGAAGTTCCCCATTTCCCGAGCCCGAAATAGAAGACGCACAACCAATTATAGGCGATATTGAAGATTTATGTGGGACTCTTATGATGAAATTTCAAACATCCAACTCAACATTGAAGAGTTCAGGGAAAGGATACAGTAGACACGTAATATTCTCTTTCCGAAGGTGATAAGTCGAATGCTCTTGTTGCTTTGTTTGAAGAGGCGGACACTTTTCCGTGTGTCACAAATAAAGTTTGTTGCCAGAACAAGGACTTTTTACCTTGTGTAAGTTTGCATTTTTATTATTTTCCAATTTGTCGCTCAATCTTGTTTGTTTATTTGTGATGACAAGAAAAGTTTTATACTAATTTTTTCTGATCCAGCCATGAGCTTCCAAACTCTCATCTAATTTTAGCTGGGGTAAGTGTTCGTAACCTGTCTATATACTCCATCCCATTTAGTTACAACTTTTGACTTTAAAATAAAGGTCGAAACTGGGTGGATTGGGTGACTAGTCATGGGTTCAGAGGCATGTCGATATGCAAAGGTACCCTTTCAACTAAAATAAAGTCGCAATCTTTTTGTAATAACAAAAATCAGAAAATGCTGCAAGTTTTTGTGAAGGTAGAGATCAAACATAACCTGTATCGACACGTGCATGATCAAATGGGTTGAAAATGCAGCATCGGTTTTATTTACAGGGTGCGTGTTTGCGAGGTAACGTAAATTTATCATTTAAGTGATTGTCGACGATGTAATTAGTTATTTTCTAGTTTATGTTTCAAGTCATCTTGTGTGCACTTGCCATCTCGAACATGAGGTTGTGGGTCACATCTGCAACATCAATATTTAGAGGCGTCCTATGCACATTTTACCGTTTTCTCATTTTGAGCAAAATGTTTAGCCAATTTAATGCTAAATCTGTTATTTTATCCAGCGCCTGTTTGGAGAGAGATTAAACAGAAAATAGTCCGTATTTGATTCACTTACTCAATTGATGTGGCAATTTTGACCCATTTACCTATCTAAATGGGTCAATTGGTTTTTTCCCTTGATTCTGCTGAAGTACTGTTGGTATCCATACATATTTATTTCATTAGTTGACAAGTAGGTAAAGTAGTCTACCGATCTTCATAATGCAAGTGTGTAATGAATCTATGGAACCACTATATAATGTGTTTAAGATACACATCGTTTAGGTTCTCCCCGTATATCGACTTGGGTTTTGTGTTATTATCGTCCTTGATTAGTTTTGGATCATGTCTCCTTAAAGATCTTCCTCATCTATACATATGATACACTAACAATGATAATAATCTTTTAGTTATGACTCTAACCTTAATGTTAAATTTGTTTGCTTTCTGTAAAGCTATAAATGATTAAGTTGACTTTTTTTAAGTCATCCTTTTACTTTGTTTTTTACTCTACATTTTTACAACCGTGTAGGTCATGCTTTGACCATCTTATAGAGTATACCCTAATCTACACAAATGCACCACACCTAAGCCATCTTTTTGAAAGAGTGCAAAGTAATTAAATCTTCCATTCACCGAGTTCCCCGGGTCAACCCACCACCATAACTTATGACATGCGCTCTATATATATAGCTTGCAAAACTCATATTATAATTCAAAATACTCCATTCTTCAAACAACAAAACAATAACTAGCAGCTCTTAAATCTCCTTTTTTCAAATTATCACAAAAATGTCAAATATTATCAAAATAGTCTTCATGGTAGTGTTGGAGATATGGAGAACTTTAAACAATTAGAGGGAAGATTCCAGAAAACTCACATGAAGCTTCCACGAAGTTGTTAGGAAACTCACAAGTAGCTTCCACGAAGTTGTTAGGAAACTCACATGTAGCTTCCACGAAGTTGTGAGGAAATTCACATGTAGCTTCCACGAAGCTGTCAGGAAACTCACATGTAGCTTCCATGAAGCTGTCAGGAAACTCACATGAAACTTCAAGGAATTGTTTTAGCTTACTCCTTAAACCATTCTATAAATAGACCCTCTTGTAACTCATTGTAAACACACCACAAATATTCAGTAAATACATTCTCTAGTTGGTCCGTGGACTAAAGCAATCACAACGATTGCATATAACCACGTTATCTCTTGTGTCGATTTACATTTCTTGCATTTATAATCTTTCGTTCATTAAGTGGGTTAGTAATCTTGTAGAATTACTATCGGTGAGTGATCTTGTTGAATCACTTGCGTTGTTTTGGGTCCTAATATCCTTACAACTGGTATCAGAGCACAAGGTTTCGTTAAGGGAACGATCGCGGAAGACGGGAAGTTTAGAATCGACCGATTCGATGGGAGAGACTTTGGCTTTTGGAAGATGCAAATTGAAGATTACTTGTATCAAAAGAAGCTACACCAACCCTTGTTAGAGACCAAGCCTGAAAGCATGAACGATGCCGATTGGACGTTTTTGGATCGTCAAGATTTGGGCGCTATTCGTCTTTCACTTGCTAAGAACGTTGCATACAATATTGTGAATGAGAAGACGACGTTTGCTTGCTTGAAAGCACTCTCTAACATGTATGAGAAACCTACCGCTTCTAATAAGGTATTTCTCATGCGTCAATTGTTCAATACAAAGATGAAGGAAGGTACGAGTGCAACGGATCATATCAATGAATTTAATAATATCGTTTCAAGGCTTGAATCGGTAGAAATTAAGTTTGATGATGAACTAAAAGCACTAATCTTGCTTTCATCATTACTGAAAAGTTGGTCGGGTACGGTTACCGCGGTTAGTAGCTCTACGGGAACTACTAAGCTAGCGTTTGAAGCAATAAGGGATTTGATTCTTGGTGAAGATACTCGTAGGAGAAACTCGGGGGAATCGACATCCGGTTCTTTGTTAAGTACCGACAACCGTGGTAGGAAATTTGATCGCGGTGAGAAGAAGGGTAGAAAGAAGTCTAAGAAGAGGTATCCATCGAAAGATAGAAGTGAAGCTGTTTGTTGGGGTTACAATCAAAAAGGACACTTTCAAAGGAATTGTAAAAATGGTCCGACGAAAGGTGTGAACTTGATCGAGGAAGAAAGTGATGATGCACTTTTATGTAGTGTTGAAAATTCTATGGAGTCTTGGATTTTGAATTCGGGAGCTTCGTTTCATGCTACTCATGTCAAATGCATGATGAAGAATTTTCGTTCATATCAAGGCAAGGTGAGATTGGCAGACGACAAACAACTCAATATAGAGGGCATTGGAGATGTTGTATTGAAGACTACTCTTGGCTCTAATTGGACCTTGAAAAACATAAGGTACATTCCTAAATTAAAAAGGAAACTTATTTCGGTTGGTCAATTAGATGATGAAGGTAATGCGGTTACTTTTGAAAACCGCCAACGGAAGGAGTTAAGGGTAGTTGTGTCGTGGCTCGTGGACATAAAAGGGGAACTCTTTATATGGTTGAAGTGTTTGATGAAGACACGGTGGTTGCTACGGTTAATGTTGAGTCTGAATCAACTCTATGGCACCGAAGACTCGGGCATATGAGTGAGAAGGGTATGAAGATGCTTGTTTCGAGTGGGAGAATTCCAGATTTGAAAAAGGTAGAACTTGGATTTTGCGAACTATGTGTATATGGGAAGCAAAAGAAGGTGACTTTTGGGAAATCGGGAAATGCTCCTAAGTTGGAGAAATTGGAGCTTATTCATACGGATGTGTTTGGTCCAACCAATGTAGAATCACATGGAGGTTCTCGCTATTATGTCACCTTCATTGACGACTCCACTCGAAAGGCATGGGTTTATTTTCTTAAAGCTAAATCTGATGTATTTAATACATTTGTGAAGTGGAAAGCTATGGTAGAAAATGAGACTAATTTGAAAGTCAAGTGCTTGAAGTCGGATAATGGAGGGGAATATGGTAGTCTTGAGTTTAAAGACCATTGTGCAAAGCTCGGTATTAGAATGTTGAAAACGGTACCGAAGACACCGCAACACAATGGGGTCGCCGAACGTATGAATCGTACGTTAAATGAAAGGGCTAAGAGTATGAGACTACATGCCGGTTTGCCTAAGATGTTTTGGGCAGATGCGGTTAATACGACGGCTTATTTGATAAATAGGGGACCCTCAACACCATTGGGTTTCCGCATTCTCGAGGAAGAATGGCAAGGTAAGAAGGTGAGTTAGAATCACCTTAGGATCTTTGGGTGTAATGCTTATGTGAAGACCAAAGATGCGGATAGAGACAAGCTTGAAGCTAAGTCAAAGAAGTGTACTTTCATAGGTTACGGGTCAGATGAAATGGATTATCGTTGTTGGGATAACGAGGCTAGAAAAGTGATTCATTCTCGTGATCTTACCTTTGATGAAGATTCGGTTTATGACAAACTGGAAACGGGGAGTCCTAAACCGGGTCATGTTACTTTTGACGATGTTTCTATTGATGATCTTGCAGGTTCTAGTGGGAGTACGGGTAACAATGAATTGCTAATTAACGGTGAGGCGTCAGAAAATGCTAATGATGGAAATGATTCGGAAAGCGGTGATGATTCCGAACATAGTGCGAGTTCTAGAGATGAGGAGGACACAAATGAAACCGGTCCAACCATTTCGGTTGCTCCTACACTAAGATGCTCGACTAGAGTGCCCAAACCTAATCCTAGGTATTCTTCATCGGCAAACTACTTGCTCTATATCGAGAATGGTGAACCCGAAAGTTACTTTGAGGCAAGGAAGACAAAAGAATCCATACAATGGGAGCTTGCCATGAAAGAAGAGATGGGGTCACTTGAGAAGAATAAAACTTGGTCACTAGTAAAGTTACCTCATGATAAAAGGGCGTTACAAAGTAAATGGGTATATCGAATCAAGAATGAGTTGGATGGCAAGAAAAGGTACAAGGCTCGTTTGGTGGTTAAAGGCTTTCAACAAAAGAAAGGAGTTGACTACCAAGAGATATTTTCAGTGGTGGTGAAGATGACTACTATTCGTTTGGTACTTTCTATAGTTGCATCCGAGGACTTACATCTAGAGCAACTAGATGTGAAGACCGCATTCTTACATGGTAACCTTGATGAAGAGATCTATATGAGGCAACCCGAGGGCTTTGAGGTAAAGGGTAAAGAGAAGTGGGTTTGTAAGCTAAAGAAAAGTTTGTATGGATTGAAGCAAGCACCTTGGCAATGGAACTTGAAGTTTGACGAGTTTATGAAGAAGATTGGTTTCTTAAGATGTGAAGCGGATCACTGTTGCTACTTGAAGAAATTCAAGTCTTCTTACATAATCTTATTGTTGTATGTTGATGACATGTTACTTGCAGGTTCCAACATGTCAGAAATCAACAAGTTGAAGGGATTACTTTCCCATGAGTTCGAGATGAAAGATCTTGGTGGTGCTAGGCAAATACTTGGCATGAGTATTGTGCGTGATCGTGTGAAGGGTACTCTATACTTGTCTCAATCAAAATATATTGAGAAAGTTGTAGAGAAGTTTAACATGGAAAATTCAAAGGCTCGTTCTATGCCTTTGGGTAGCACGATAAAGCTATTGAAAAGTCAATCACCTAAAACGGAAGAAGACAAAATGGAGATGGAAAAGGTTCCATATGCATCGGCCATGGGCAGTGTTATGTATGCCATGGTTTGTACAAGACCTGATATTGCTCACGCAGTGGGAGTTGTAAGTCGTTATATGTCTAATCCGGGGAAAGAGCATTGGGAAGCGGTTAAATGGTTACTTCGTTATTTGAAAGGTACTTCTAATATGGGATTGTGCTTCTCTAAAAGCAATGTCATACTTAGGGGTTATGCAGATCCTGATTTGGGTGGATGTGACGATTCAGGGAAAAGCACTACGGGTTATGTTTTCATAATAGGGAAGACGGCGGTTAGTTGGATGTCTCGACTACAAAAGAGTGTTGCTTTATCAACCACCGAATCCGAATATATGGCTATTACAAAAGCTTCTAAAGAGCTTTTTTGGTTGAAAAACTTCTTAGGTGAGTTGTGTAAAAGACAAGACTATTGCGTCTTGAATTGTGATAATCAAAGTGCGGTTAATCTTGGGAAGAATCCGGTGTTTCATAGTCGTATGAAACACATCAATATAAGGTATCATTTTATTCGACAACATATAAGTGATGGTACTTTATTATTGGAGAAAATCCTTGGTACGAAGATTCCTGCTGATATGTTTACTAAGGTTGTTACGACAGAGAAATTGAGGTTTTGCATTACCTCAATTGGTCTTCTAATGAATTGATGAGAGAAGACCCCAACTAGAGAATTAGAGAGTTAATGTTTCAATTCTAACAAGTAGTGTTGAAGACCTTGTATCGAAAGTCTGCTCATCCGAAGTATGTGTTGAGTGTGCGTGTCCCAAATGGAGTTTGGCGGTATAATGGTGGTTTAACGTTCTTGGTTAGATCGTTGATATTTTGGGTTGACGAAGGTTGGGTTTGTTCAAAGGCTCCAAGTGGGAGATTGTTGGAGATATGGAGAACTTTAAACAATTAGAGAAAAGATTCCAGGAAACTCACACGAAGCTTCCACGAAGTTGTTAGGAAACTCACAGGTAGCTTCCACGAAGTTATTAGGAAACTCACATGTAGCTTCCACGAAGTTGTGAGAAAATTCACATGTAGCTTCCACGAAGCTGTCAGGAAACTCACATGTAGCTTCCATGAAGTTGTCAGGAAACTCACATGAAACTTCAAGGAATTGTTTTTGCTTACTCCTTAAACCATTCTATAAATAGACCCTCTTGTAACTCATTGTAAACACACCACAAAAATTCAGTAAATACATTCTCTAGTTGGTCCGTGGACTAAAGCAATCACAACGATTGCATATAACCACGTTATCTCTTGTGTCGATTTACATTTCTTGCATTTATAATCTTTCGTTTATTAAGTGGGTTAGTAATCTTGTAGAATTACTATCGGTGAGTGATCTTGTTGAATCACTTGCGTTGTTTTGGGGTCCTAATATCCTTACAGGTAGTTGCTACAATAGCATTAACAATCACCCTGATCTCAATCTCCTCAATCGATGACAATCAAGAGAAGATGTCGCTTACCAATTCACCACTCGTGAAACCCTTTCCAAAAAGGGTAAGTCGGTTTTTAGCCGAAAACAACAACCCAAGAGCCGCAGACCATTGCAAGAAAGATGATGAAATTTGTTACGTCTTAGAAGGTAAAAACTCAACATGTTGCAACAACAAATGCATGGAATTGAGTGAGGATAAACACAATTGTGGAGCATGTAAGAATAAGTGCAAGTTTATGAGCTCGTGTTGCAGAGGGGAGTGTGTGAATTTGGCTTACGACAAGAGGAATTGTGGGTCGTGTGGTAACAAGTGTATGCCTGGTGGATATTGCATCTACTGTCTTTGCAATTATGCTTGAGCTGTTTCATTTTTACTGATACTATAATTTTTCCATGACTGATAAAGTTCGAGATTGATTCTTGGCTACTAACTATTCATAGATACATGTATATATACTATATATATCTAGTATATACATGCATCAATTTTGTATAAAATGCTTTAATTTTTGGAGTCAGACTAAAGAGATTATGTGTTATGGTTACAGTATATATTTTGTATGTTCATATACTCGTTTGTATTATTACATCAGGTTGTCCAAATTGACTGTATTTATCTATCTTAAGTTCTAAATATGCATTTGCAAGAAATGAGCTATCGTGTTCTCAATATGCATTTTTTTAACTACAACATATAACCTGTATCGAGACGTGCATGATCAAATGGGTCGAAAATGCAACATCAAGTTTTAATTACTGTTGGTCCGGTTAAGGATCAAAACAACCATTAACGAGCAAAAATCAAAGACGGAAGAGATAAACACGATGAATCAAACATAAATCAATATTATTAATATGAACGTTAAACTTACAATTGATTTTAACTGAGAAACATCGGTGGCCAGGGGAGATCGAGCATGATCTCCCCTATGCACAGGATCGCCGAATGCGGCTCTCCCAAATTAGGATTTAGACTCCTGATCTCTTAACCCTAAAGACACGCATAAACTGATATATATAGACGACCTAGACTTAGGTTGCCCTAATGGGCCTATCGACATGAATAGCCCAACAGTTACATATGCTCCTATAACTGATCAGTTTCACGCGTGTATATAAACTAGGTGTACAATGTAAGAATAGACGTTATTCGCCCAGTGACGGCCATACAAAATATGCATCAACAATTTCCCCCTTGGACGTTGCTTATTCAAATCATTCTATGTATATATATATATATATATATATATATATATATATATATATATATATATATAGACGAATATGCTTAGGTTATCCTAATGGGCCTATCGACATGAATGGCCCAACATTCGGCCCAACAGTCACATATGCTCCTGTAACTGATCAGTTTTATGCGTGTAATATATCTAGGTGTACAATGTAATAATAAACGTTATTCGCATAGCGACGGCCATACAAAATATGCATCAACAATTTCCCCCTTGGACGTTGCTAGCGAATTATTGTAAACACCTCTTGCAATCTTCAGTCAATCTCTGCAGTAGTACCATAATCTTCTGAATCACAAGCTCCATCAAAAGTCTTTCAGAATACGTGAAAACCCAAACTTCGAACATCAAAGTCTTCCAGCATTGAAGTCGAAATGCTAATTGTCATCATGTAGTTTCTTCAAACTTCACTCGTACGTGTTACCCATAGTACCAATGCAGCAAGATTCCCCCTAAGACTGAGCTGAGATCCCTATCGACATCTCTGATAAAATCTTCAAACACATCGACTCTCTCAGAATCATACACTGTAGAATCTTCCCCCTCACTGTTAGCTGTATCCTATTAAACATCGTAGCACTAACGTTCATCCTGACTTGCATCTTGTAAAGGCAAAATATAGAGAGGAGTCCGGTCCACAATTAATAACTCAAATAAGTCTTTATAGCCATCAAACTCACCAAAGAAAGTCAAATAGGTATCTCATGATCGCGAAACATCAACCTCAGTTCCTTCTTCAAGAGGAACTGGAACAAACATATTCCCCCATAAAGCGGAATATCGAGA
This sequence comes from Rutidosis leptorrhynchoides, assembly GCF_046630445.1. Lineage (NCBI taxonomy): Eukaryota > Viridiplantae > Streptophyta > Magnoliopsida > Asterales > Asteraceae > Rutidosis > Rutidosis leptorrhynchoides. The sequence goes on along the minus strand of NC_092333.1, from coordinate 658,399,194 downwards.
AGTGCGAAATAATAAATGTTGTTGGCCCATAAATAGTCGTATGCTCCCGACTACCTCACTAATAATTCTCAAAACAAGTGTTTCCGTACTCACCTACTAAATAAGTCTAACGGACAAGGAGGTTGTCCATTAAATCTGTACATTATTTCTTCAGTGAATAATACGATAGAAAGGTTTTGTGTGAAAATAATGAATAATTAACATTAAGGACCTTGGGTGAAAAATTTACGAAAGTTGAGGATCAAAGATGTAAAACTTCGAAACTTTAGGGACCAAAGTTGTAAATTTTTCAAAGTTCAGGGGCTGAAAATGAAACTTTTAGAAAGTCGAGGGGACTGAAAATGAAAATTCTGAAAAAGTTTCGAAAAGTTTGCACTGATAGTCCCTGAGGTTAACGGTTGTTAAAATATTTAACTGATAAGGACTAACACCGTTAAAATTATTTGGGTGTGGATCTGGGTCGGATCCAAGTTGCTGGGTCGGATCATTGCTGGATCCAGATCCATGGATGTGGGTAATGGGTTGCTGATGAAGATATACGATTGGATTATTAAGGAATAAAATAAAGAATTCATTCTAGTATGTTTCATATGAGGAGACAAGGAGACAACATGAAGACGCGTGGGGTTCACAGAAAATATTCACCAAATATAGAATCAAGTCTCACCCGTTTTTTTTTTTTTTTTCGCTGTAACTTCTTCTTCCTCCCTTCAACCCTAAATCGTACAAAAATTCGAATTTCATCAATTCTTCGCCAAAATTGGTTAAAATTTGCAAGAAGCACCATTAGGACACGATAAACATTAACCCATTCTCAGATTTTGCAAACAAACACCCAAAATTTCATAATCGATCAAAATCAGTCTCAAAAATTCGAAATCAAATAATTTTGATAAGTCGATGAATACTTTGAATACGAACCTGAGATTTTGAATAAACATTCACGAGGTGATTTCCAACCTTTCTATTTAAACACTTTTCTTTAATTCGATCTAGATCTTCAAAACCCCAAAAAGTCAACAAAAGTCAACTGTTAAGATCTAAAACGAATTTGCACCAAAATTAACGTCTTTTACCATCGATCCAATCAAGAGCTCGGTTGTACCAGCTCTGATACCAATTTGATAGATCACGTGCGCGGATCTTTAACAACAATATATACGAGCTAGATCGATTAATAAAAAGACGGAAGCAATTAAACACCATATCAAAGTTAACCAAATGATTTATTGATAGCTAAACATTGTTGAACGATTACAATCGATTAAACAGAGAAACAGTGGTTGGAAAGGGATGATTTGAAGCATAAATCATCCCTTACACGTCTCTAGAGCCGCAGCTCCAGAGAGAGGGTTTCACAAACTGCTTAACCCTAAAATATGCATAAACTGGTTTATATAGGCCACGAATGGGCTTCATTCGTACAAACGGGTCTTCAGTCACATATGCTCCTGCAACTGACCAATTTCATGCATATACATCAACCTAGGTGTATAACATAAATATGACAATATCCAAAACTATTCGCCAAGCGACGGACATCCAGAAAATGCATCAACAATTACAATGTGCTTGTTTGCGATCTAATCGTAAGTTTATCATTCATGTATTTGCCATGATGAAGCAAGTCATTTTTTTAGTTTATGTTCCAAGTCATCTGGTGTGGAATTTGCCAACTCGGACATTAGGTTGTGGCCGGGTCATCTGCAACATAATATATTTAGACCCCTTGACTTGTCTATATGGGTCAACATAATTGGCTTTTTTTTCTTCTTCTGATTCTGTTAAAGTCATACACGTCGTATTATGGTTGATATTGTTTTTTTTTTTGTTTTGAACAGCGATTGAGATCACCCGAGAGGGACTAAACCACCCGTTGCGATCATCTCCCGTTTCGACTATGCCGATGCAGCGATAATAACCCCGCCCCCATCGCTGCCCGGGAGGAAATCTTAAAACAGATCTAAGGGCACGTCCAAGTAAAACCCCCTCCCCTTTACCTCCCAAATGATATGAGGAAGGTGTCATGGGTGGATACTTCATGGCAGGTATGAAATTGTGTTTTTAATATGTGGTCAACGGGGGTCGAACTCCTGACCTCCCCTGAAGGAGGTAGGCCACCAACCGCTGAACCACATCACAACTTCTATGGTTGATATTGTTACAGTATTGATATGTGTTGAGATCATTTAACAGAAAAACAAGACCACCAGATACTCTTCATAAGATTGTATATATCATGCATCAACTGTTATTGCAGCAGAGAACAGAATATCAAAGAAAGAGTGCTGAACTAAGTAGATTATTAGAAGTACTTCTGTACATAGAAGGCTTCTTCTAAGTAGATTATTAGTTGACAAATAGGATTAACAAACAAGTAGGAATGAGATTAAAATTTTACTGCACTTAATTCCAGTTATGAATTATGAATATTTATTTCATTCGTTTACAAGTAGATAAAGTAGTCTGCCAATCTTTATAACATAAGCGGGGCCGATCCCGAAAATTTAAGTACCTAAAACGAGGTGAAAATAAAGGCCCTCTAAAGAATAATATAAGATATAAAAAAGACCCTTATGCCCTAAAGAATAATATAAGCTATTTAGACCACTCCCTCAAGCATGCTACCGAGGGCACCGATGGCATTGTACATGCTTGAGGCCGCCCTCGAATACCCAACACCCCTTTTGCCCTGGAAGATTCTTCGAATAGCACATTGGAGGGCGCAGTTTCTGGACGATTTAAACGGCTATATAACCGTTGGTATTTATTTATTTATTTATTTTTCGGCAATACCTTCACTATCTCAATATATATATATATATATATATATATATATATATATATATATATATATATATATATATATATATATATATATATATATATATATATATATATACACACACACACACACACACACACACAGACACACTACTATCCCATATCAATCTATATCACATTTTAACTCAATATCACCTAACAATGGCTTCAAAAATAGATACTCTCACACAATTTGCAATTGATATTGCGAGTAGCGATTTTAATAATGTCGCACTCGATCTACTTGATATGATCAATGAAGAAGACTAAGAAATTGTTGAACCGATCCCAAGAGCGCCTAAAAGATTTATACCAAGAGATCGAGATGGATCCGCTATGCATTTATGGAATAATTATTTTTCCAATAATCCCACTTTTCCTGGAGATTATTTTCGCAAACGTTATAGAATGAGTCCGTCATTGTTCATACGCATATGCCAAGGTATAATTCATTTCTCTCAAGAACCTATTCCGGATAATTTTTCATATTTTCGTCAAAGGCGGGATGCTACCGGGTTGCCCGGTTTCAATGTTTTTCAAAAATTCACATCCGCGATACGACAATTAGCATACGGTACTGTACCTGATGCTTTTGATGAGTATTTACATATGGGCCAACAAACATCATACAATTGTTTGAATAATTTTTGTAAAAGTGTATTTCATTTGTACACTTTTGAATATTTGAGAAAATCGACACCACAAGACGTACAACGTCTTGTAACCGCGCATGCAGAAATACATGGTTTTCCGGGAATGTTAGGTAGTCTAGATTGCATGCATTGGACATGGAAAAATTGCCCATATAGATACAAAGTCCATTATACAAAGGTCGATCATGGATACCCAACAATCATGTTAGAAGCAGTGGCTTCGTATGACTTATGGATTTGGCACGCTTACTTTGGACCCGCCTGTTCAAACAACGACATCAATGTGCTTAATCAATCTGATTTGTTTAACGACCTACTTAAAGACACAACACCACCGTGTAATTTTTCGGTAAGTGGGTGTAACTTCAATAAAGGTTATTATTTAACCGATGAGATATATCCTGAATGGGCGACTTTAGTTAAGTCTTTCAAAAGTCCGCCTACCCCTGAAACAGCAAAATTTAAAAAACTTCAAGAATCTGCCAGAAAGATGTTGAACGGGCATTCGGAGTGCTTCAAGGTCGTTGGCAAATAATTAAAAACCCTTGCCGACAATTCTATGTTGAAAGAATCCGAAGATTTATGCACAGTTGTGTTATATTACACAATATGATCACCGAAGACAACAGACGAGCAACGTGTGACCTTGAAGAAAATTATAGGCTGGCTCATCATCCAAGAAAATCAATCCAGGAAAGGGTTCAAGCGCACATTCGCGCTAATAAAGAATTGCGAGATTCCACCATTCATCATCTACTACACAAAAGCTCATCGAATACATTTGGAATCTTCCGGCCAATTTTCGTGTTCGACACGTACCATAAGTGGGACCTTCCGGTACAACCTAAAACGATGACGAAGACGAATACGAAGACGAAGATAAAGACGACGAAGAAAACGAAGACGAGGACGAAAAATGTGATGAAGATGATGAGTAGTTTTATAGTTTCTAATTTATGTTTAAGTTTATGTAATTTTTAATTATGTTTTTAATTTATTAAAAATGTAACCGTATTCATGTTATTTAATATAAATGTTGTTTATTTATTTGTTAGTAAATAATAATAATAATAATAATAATAATAATAATAATAATAATAATAATAATAATAATAATAATAATAAAAATTAATAATATATATTAATAATAATAATAAATAACCATAAAAAAATTAAAAATTTGAGAAAGTATGTCACGGTTGACAATGGTAGTGTCATGGGAGGAAGTGGTGAGAATGTGGAGAGAAAAAGCTGATGTATCGCTGAAAAAACTTAAGGAAGTATGTCTTGGTTGAGAGTGGTCTTAGAAAAATCCCTTTTAAGCCTTGTTAGAATGCTAGTTGACTTTGATTTCTTTTTTTCTGGGCCTTTGATTGTTGTTTTTGGGTGTATCGTGTTTCGCATTCGCTACTTCAGTTTTTTTTTTCTTAATTCCTCTTTCTCAAATCTCCAATTTTGTCTGTATATATTAAAAATATTGACCCCCTAAAAACTCTGTGCCCCGAGCGATCAATCGGGTTGCTCCCCTCCGGGCTCCCAATGAATCTATGCAACCTCTTTATAATGTTTCTAAGATCGCGTTGTTTAGGTTCTCCCCGAATTCCCACCATTGAATCGACTTGAGTTTTGTGTTATTATCGTCCTCGATTAGGTTTGGATCATGGTTCTAAAACGATCTTCCTCATGTATACATATGATAGACTCACAATGATAATAATTTTTAATTTATGACGTTAACCTTAATGGTAAAATTGTTTGCTTTCTGTAAATCCATAAATTATTAGTTGAATTTTTTAAGTCAACCTTTTACTTTGATAATTTACTTCACATTTTTACAACCGCGTAGGTCATTTGACTACATATATATTAGAGTGTATCATAATCTACACACATGCACCACACTTAAGCCATCTTTTTGAAAGAGTGCATAGTAATCAAGACTAGCACCGCACTTTAATTTAACCTAGTTCCCCGGGTCAACCCACCACCCTCTTATGACATGCACTGTATATATATAACTTCCAAAACTCTTATATCATAAATCAAATCCTCAATCCTCCATACTTTTAACAAGAAAACAGTAACTAGCTCAAATATCCCCTATATTTCAAATTATCACAAAAATGTCAAATATTATCAAAGTAGTCTTCATGGCAGTTGTTACAGTAGCATTAACCATCACCCTGATTTCAATCTCCTCCATTGATGACAATCAAGAGAAGACGTCGCTCACCAATTCACCACTCGTGAAACCCTTTCCAAAAAGGGTAAGTCGTTTCCTAGCCGAAAACAACAATCCAAGAGCCTCAGACCATTGCAAGAAAGACGATGAAATTTGTTACATCTTAGAAGGTAAAAACTCGACATGTTGCAACAACAAATGCATGGATCTGAGTGAGGATAAACACAATTGTGGAGCATGTAAGAATAAGTGCAAGTTTACGAGCTCGTGTTGCAGAGGGGAGTGTGTGAATTTGGCTTACGACAAGAGAAATTGTGGGTCGTGTGGTAACAAGTGTATGCCCGGTGGATATTGCATTTACGGCCTTTGCAATTACGCTTGAGCGTGCTGTTTCATTTTGACTGATACTATAACTTTCTCATGACTGATAAAGTCTGAAATTGATTCTTGGCTACTAACTATTCATACATACATGTAATTAATTTTGTGTCAAATGGTTTATTTTTTGGATCAAACTAAAGAGATCATGTGATATAATTACAGTATATAATATATTTTGTATCTTCATATACTTATTTTTTCCCTGCCAATGGCCACATATCACCAACAACAACTCACCATCAATTTCCAATTTTAAATCCTCTATTAAGATTATATATAGCTAGCACCTATATCTCCAATCTTCTACAAGATTCTTTTGATTTCATCATCTAGAATTCCTTTTAAGGTGAATGGGTAATTAAATCAAGATCAACACAAAATGGAAGCTGAAAAAGTCTCTGTGAACTACACGGCGTAAATCAACATCAGATCTGTACTTCTCTTCACCAATTTCATTCCTTACATTCTCTAGGTAATCGATCTAGTTAAACCTATTTTCAATTCTCTCTGATATACCATCCAAATTACTCGAGGTATTCTTCTTACTACATTAAAATGCTATTATTTCTTTTTTATCTGCTTGAATTATGTTCTACGCAATTGATTCGAGTTTGATTCGGGCTTTACTTTCCGTTTCATTGATTTTTATTATTTGAAGTCGTATTCTCGCTTATAACATATAGATCTGCTAGTATATTTGTTAATTATTGTTTATCATACTGATCATAATGTATTACGGAGTATTACATATTCAAATATGATCAATTTGTTTAGATGTAGATGTAGAATTTGCATTCGGATTATTAAAATAGAACTGCTCTAGTGATCAAAAAAAAAAAAAAAAAAAACACCAAGAACATTTAGGAAGGGCTCGAAGAACAGGAACGAACAGGTAGGAGTTACGGGCTTAGATTACGACTGCATTTTCAAGATCAGATCCACGAAAGCTACAATGAATTAAGGAATCTAATCAAAAAAAAAAAAAAAAAATCGATCTGTGTTTTATTCTAATCAACAAAAAATAGCAATTCATGGCCGCTCGGATGGCGTTTAATATTCCAACATCGCCTTTTACTCCGGCCACTGTTGGCCGCCGTCGTCGTCTTCATCCACTACCTGCGCAATCATCCCGTCAATATAACCATCAGAATAATCACAATCCGTCATCGACTTTTCCTAATCCCTCGGCTGATGAGGTGTGGGTGTTGGTTGAAAGAAGGCGAAAAGCCAACAAAAAACTCTCTACTAATCACTCGTTTGCAAGAAACCTGATCCACCGTTTTGGTAATCCAAACACACATCATCCGGTATACAAACAGAAATGGGTGCCATCTTCATCGGCTAACCCTAAACCTAACCATACAGAGAATACTACAAACCCTAATACCACAAACCCTAAACAAGCAACCAAACCTACAAACCCTAAAAGTGCAGCCACTTTTCCTAACAACATTGCACTGAACCAACAATCTAGCTCTCGTGTTCACGAACCTTTCTCCCCAAAACATGTCCCGGCATTAGCGCCTATCACATCGGTTATGGTTTTCGGATTCCCAGATTCATGGAGCAAGATTGATCTCCGTTGCTTCATTAGCAGGTATGGGAATGTACACGACATCTTCATACCCTTCACGAAAAGATTAAGAAACGGTAATAAATTCGCTTTTGTTAAATTCATTGACGTTACCGACCTTAACTTCTTGCTTAAACGACTAAACTCCATAAATCTTGGTAATGGGTGGCTAAAGGCTTATAAGGCCCTTGATCGAAAAGCTTCTGCCTCGAATGATAAACCTATACAACCCCCTTCTACAAAACCCGTTTCATCGTCTTTACCTAATCATCATACCATTCCGAATAAGGGGTTCACTGATGGGCGTCCGTTTAACAAGGTGGTTGGGAATATGGACGGATACTCTAGTGATATCACGAAAGAATTAACTAGCATCGGGTGGTTCAATCGTTGGGACTGCAATGGTAAATTTAGAGAAATCTCCGTTGTGGATAAACATAATGACACCGAAATCCTGAATAAAGCTATTATCGGTACCATCCTCAAACTTGAATATCTTGAACATATCTTATTTTTGTGCGAAATGGAGAATCTGGATAATGTTCAGGTAAAGTATCTTGGTGGGATGGAAGTTATGTTCATCTTTGAGTCCGAGGAGCAAGCTTCATCTATTCTTAATGCGAAACACCATTGTATCCACAAATGGATGACCAACATTCGTAAATGGGATGAAAACCACTCATACCAAGGTCGAATTACATGGTTAAAAATCACGGGTATTCCTGTCCAGTTTTGGAACGAAAATACATTTACTGCCATCGCAAAATGGTGGGGCGAACCTATTGACTTCTCGAATTGTTCTTTAAAAGGTAACCAAAATCTCGTTGTAGCAAAAGTATTAGTTAAGTTACGAGATGCACACTTGGTACATGACATTGTGCGTGTCACATCCGATAGTTCCATCTTTTTTGCTTATGTAATGGAAGAAACCAATGGGATTTTCGAAGTTAATGTTAACCCAGATCACGTGGAAAGTGATGGAAGTGATGGGATATCGGAGTCTGAGTTACCGGGTAATGTCGAATATGCAAATTTTGATGATGAATCAAAATCAGACTTCTCTGATGACTTCTTTAGTCATAAACCGAATTTAAAGACTAATGAGGTTGAACCAGGTGATAATAATTCAAAATGTTGGGTGGCTGAAAGCTCATTTGTTGGTCCTATTAAAGAACATGTGAATGGTACATCCTCTGTTAACAATATTGATAATCATTCTGTTAATGAACATTCAAATGAGGTGGACCAAAAAATGAATGATATTGGATTAGCCCAAATGTCTACTGAAGGGCTGGCCCAGAGGGCTTGCGGTGATATTACAGGTTCGGGAAATGTTACTGTCAACGATAATTTTGTGCTGGAACAAATAATATTCGATAATGTTCCAAAAGGTGGCGAGAACATCGCAACTGTCCAGCCCAACAATTCTCACGGGCCTGAACTTCAAGACGGGCCTCCTCCCATTCCTAAGTTCACACCTGACTCACCATATGTGTCGTACGTTGAAAAAAAGGACACTTCTATCCCTAATCCTACAGGTGATAACGATAACATTCAAGGTAATGTTGTGGGACATGTGGATGTTGACTGCCCTCCAGGTTTTCAACCGACCCCACGATATACGCACGAATTACATAAACGAGATAAAGAAAGTGACAACGAGATCAATGACACCATGAATAATAAAGATGTCAACTCCAACACTCCAACTGATACTAATTGTGTTCCAGCCCAGGCTGAGCCGAATGTTTCTGTCATGGGTCCTGTTGATCAAAATCTAGCAAACGACTGTAATGGGGGTTCCAATAGGACCGGTTCAATTAATTCTGAGAAGGAATGTAAGGTTTCAAGGATCAGAGCTCCAAACAATCCTACTTCTAGTAACGAACAATCGCTATCGAATTGTAGCTTGGGCTTAAAAGATTTTGGCCACGACATTGGACTTGAGTGGATCGGGGCTCCGTCAGGGAAGTAACTTTACCCTTCTTTCGTTTTCTCTTTATTTATGTGTTTAAAATGAAGATAATATCATTAAACGTACGTGGGCTCGGGAAACTTGAAAAAGAAAAATTTAATTGGATTAAAAAATTAATTCGTTTTCATAATCCGGACATTTTTGCAATTCAAGAATCCAAAAGAAAACGTGTTACTGATTTTATGATTGAGTTGTTATGGGGTAATAAAAATTTTGAATATATCTTTAAACCATCGGTGGGGTTATCGGGCGGGTCAATTTTAATTTGGAACCCTACTAGATTTTGTGTGTCCGGGGCGGTTGAAAGAGAATTTTTCTTGGGTATACGAGGTCGATGGGTGGGCAAAATGGCGGACTCCATTATATTAAACGTTTATGGGCCACATAATGATCAATTGAAACATAAATTTTGGGATAGTCTTGACAATATTATGCAGGTGGATATTGATGATTGGGTTTTCTGTGGCGATTTTAATGAAGTAAGGCGAAAAGCGGAAAGGAAAAATTGCGAATTTATCGAAAGTAGAGCAAAGATGTTCAACGATTTCATTGACAAGGCTAATCTCATTGAAATTCCATTGGGAGGAATGAAGTTTACTAGGATTAGTGACGACGGTTTGAAATATAGTAAACTTGACAGGTTCTTAGTCTCGGAAGCGTGTTATGCATCATGGGATGGAATTTCTGCATGTACTCTCGATAGGGATTACTCCGACCATTGCCCCATCGTTTTGAAGGATATGAACAATGACTTCGGGCCGAAACCTATTAGGATTTTCAACAACTGGTTCGAAGATGATAAATGTGATGATTTGATAAAAGATGCATGGAAAGTTACCATTTGCAATCCAAGGGCTGATTGTGTATTTCGTGATAAACTTAAGAGCGTAAAAGGGGTGTTGAAGGAAAAATGTAATCCTAAATATAATAGTCTAAATGCCGAAATTGACTCACTTCATAAAGAAATCTCTGAGTGGGAAAACATCATCGGTACTCGTGACCTTTCGGAAGTTGAAATTGCATCTTGGTTAGATTCGAAAAAAAGTGGCTTAAAAAAGATAAGGAGAAAGTCGATATATTGAAACAAAAAGCAAGGATTAAATGGGTTACGGAAGGGGATGAAAATAGCAAATTTTTTCATTCGTGTATTAAAAGGAGGCAAAACAAAAACAACATAAGGGGTATAAATTCAAATGGCTTATGGATCGAGAACCCAGAGGACATCAAAATGGCGGCATTCACATACTTCAAAAATCGTTTTAGTGAACATAACTCTCGTACCTTCAAAATTCGTGGCCCCCTGAGCAAACGACTTAATGATGAGGAGGCGTCGAACCTTGAATCTCCTTTTACACTCTCTGAAATCCATGTTGCTATATTAGAATGTGGGGGTGAAAAGGCCCCCGGACCCGATGGTTTTAACATGAAATTTTTCTCAAAATATTGGGACGTTGTCAAAGAAGACCTTCTCGCGGTATTCACTCGTTTTTGGGAGGTTGGTGAGATCTCTAAAGGTTGTAATTCCTCTTTTGTTGCATTACTCCCGAAAAAAAATGACCCACAGGGATTTGGTGATTTTCGTCCAATCAGTTTAATCGGGAGCCTTTATAAAGTTCTCTCTAAGGTTTTGACCAAAAGGCTACAAAGGGTTATTTCTTCGGTTATCGGTTTCGAACAAAGTGCTTACATTAAAAATCGTTATATTCTTGATGGCGTGTTAATTGCGAATGAAGTCCTTCATGATATCAAAGTAACCAAAAGAAAAGGCTTCTTTTTTAAAGTTGACTTTGAGAAGGCTTTTGATAGCATTAGTTGGGACTTTCTAATGGAAATCATGGAGTTAATGGGATTCGGTCTTCGATGGAGACAATGGATCTTCGCAAGCCTTTCTTCCGCTTCCATTTCGATTTTGGTCAACGGTTCCCCAACTAAAGAATTTTCTCTTCAGAAAGGCGTGAGGCAAGGGGATCCCCTCTCCCCTTATCTTTTTATCATGGTAGCCGAAGGTTTGAACCATCTAATTAAATCTGCTGCACTTCATAGCCGATTTTCTGGGATCCCAATTGGGCGGAGGGACTTACGGGTCACGCATTTGCAATACGCGGACGGCACTATATTTTTTGGTGAATGGGATAGGCGTAATGTGCAAAATCTTACTAAAATTCTTAAGTGCTTTGAATTGACATCGGGACTAAAAATCAATTTTCATAAGAGCTGTGTTTATGGACTGGGGGTCTCAAAAGTAGAAACGGAAAATATGGCAGCCTGGCTTGGGTGCGCAGCAGGTACACTCCCTATTACCTACCTTGGGCTTCCACTTGGATCGTCGATGAAACTCTTGAAGTCATGGGATCCGGTATTTGACAAGTTTGGTAAGAGGCTGGCGGATTGGAAAGCTAGATCCCTCTCGTATGGTGGTAGACTTACATTAATTAAATCGGTATTATCTAGTCTACCTCTTTATTTCTTTTTGCTTTACATATCCCCGTCTTGTGTTATTGATAAACTTGAGGGGTTGAGACGTCGGTTTTTTTGGGGCGGATCTTCCGAGGTCTCAAAAATGGCATGGGTTAAATGGGATACTTGTCTTAAGCCTCGTGAATTTGGTGGGTTAGATATTGCCCCTCTTGCGTTTAAAAATCGTGCCTTACTTGCAAAATGGTGGTGGCGGTTTAAACATGAGAATGACTCACTTTGGGTGTCTATTATTAAAAATATTTACGGGGAGGACGGGGGCCTTAGCACTTCTTTTTCTCCCCCTTCCTCACGAGCCTCTTCTACTTGGGCGGGTATCCTTAAGGTGGGTAAAAATATCTTTAATGCAAACTCCGCTTTTGCTAATTCTTTCAAAAAAAGAGTCGTAAATGGGTCTAGTACACGTTTTTGGGAGGATTTATGGCTCGGGGATATGGTTCTTAAAGACAAATTTAATAGGCTTTATAGACTTGACACAAATAAATTTGCCACAATTCTAGACCGGGCGAGATGGGAGGGCGGGAACTTTCATGCCACGTGGTGTTGGTCCCGCGATATCTCGGGGAGGGTGGCTGGGGACCTCACCACTCTTACTAATCTTTTATCTAGTTTTGTCCCGTGTAGCTCAGGTAAAGAAGAATGGTCATGGTCTTGGAGTAAGGATGGCTCGTTTTCGGTTCACAAGCTTACGGATATTCTGGTCCGGAGCAGCCCTGACATCGCAACCGTGAGCATAAAGTCGCTCCGCAACAAACTGGTCCCCCTCAAAGTTGAGTTGTTTATTTGGCGTACTCGACACAAAAGGTTACCTACAAGAGTTGAACTCGACAAGAGAGGTATGGACTTGGGTACGGTACGTTGTCCGGTTTGTGACAATGGTTTGGAATCAGTAGAGCACTCCATCATCTTATGCACGTTCGCTTTTGACATTTGGAATCGTGTCTATGATTGGTGGAAGCTCGGCCCTTTTACAAACTTGGGTATAAGTGAATCTTTTCTTGGAAATGGATATAACTTCACCTCTGACTTGGGAAAACTGTTGTGGCAAGCTACGGAATGGGTTACGGGATACATGATTTGGAAAAGTAGGAACGCTTTCACTTTCACTAAGATAAAACCGACATGCGCAATGGTATTCAAAGACATCCAACTTAAATGCTTCGAATGGTTCTCTAATAGGATCAAAGGTACCAATATTGAATGGGATGTCTGGCTTGCAAATCCACGAGGTTATGATTCGCTAGCTTTATCGTCTAGGAGATCCGGGATAGGTTAATTAATTGTTCTCCACGCAGGTTTTTTGCCCCACTCCTGGAGTAGTCGTTTTGGTCGAGAGAATTTGAGGTGGATCAGGGGGCTTTGTCGTTGAATTGCCAACACTGTGCTCTGTCCCCACTCCAGCTTGTTTAGTTAATTCTTCTCAAGTCCAATCTCGACCTTAATGATAATGAACGGACTACGGCGTTTTCCTGCACACTTGTGGAGTCTTACTATCTCGGTTATATATTTGTCGTTTTGTTTTCCTATATGTAGTTCCGTTTTTGTAAGCGTGACATTATTGTAATTATTTCGTGTTGATATATATAATACATACTTTCTTTGCCGTTAAAAAAAAAAAATCTTCATATACTTATTTGTTTTACATCAGGTAATCAAAATTGACTGTATTTATCTCTCTTATTTTTTTTTTTTTTTTTTTTGAAAGACAAGTTGTTGGCATCGAATATTCTCATTTTCCTCGCACGCACGCACTTTCAGGCAGGAAACCCGAACCGCATTACAGGGATCCGAACCTTATACCATCCCGAGGGGCAGGCGGTCGGACCTGGCTTCTGAATACGGGTCGTAAAACCTTCCCCGGGGCAATTCGGCTTTCAAGAAATAAATCCCACGAATATTTTTAAGGGGATGACTCGAACTTGATACCTTCCCACCCCCATCCCAATGCACAAGTGCAAAGGGGTGAACCACTGGACCACAATGGTGGGTTCATCTCTCTTAAGTTCTAAATATGCATTTTCAAGAAATGAGCTATCTTGTTCTCAATATGCATTTTTTAAACTACAACATAACCTGTATCGACACGTGCATGATCAAATGGGTCGAAAATGAAACATCAAGTTTTAATTACAATGTGCTTGTTTGCGATGTAATTGTAAATTTATCATTCATGTATTTGCCATGATGAAACAAGTCATTTTTTAGTTTATATTCCAAGTCATCTGGTGTGGACTTTGCCAACTCGGACATTATGTTGTGGCCGGGTCATTTGCAACATCGAATATTTAGAGGCGTGTTTAGCACATTTTACCGTTTTCTCATTTTGAGCAAAATGTTTAGCCAACTAAAACTCAGTTATTTCATTCAGTGCTTGTTTGGATAGGTATTAAACAAAAACGTTCCGTATTTGATTCACTTACTCAATTGATGTGGCAATTTTGACCCCTTTACTTGTCTATATGGGTCAACATAATTGGCTTTTTTTTTATTCTGTTAAAGTCATACTCGTCATATTATGGTTGATATTGTTACAGTATAGATATGTGTTGAGATCATTTAACAGAAAAACAAGACAACCAGATACTCTTCATAAAAGATTGTATATGTCATCAACTGTTATTGCAACAGAGAATAGATAATCAAAGAAAGTTTACTATTGAGCACTGAACTTCTGTACATAGAAGGCTTCTTCTAAGTAAATTATTAGTTGACAAATAGGATTAACAAACAAGTAGGAAGGAGATTAAAATTTTACTGCACTTAATTCCAGTTATAATTACAAGTAGATATAGTCTACCAATCTGATACGTTAACCTGGACCTTAATTGGCCGGAGTTAACTATCGAAAGACCTAAAAGCTTTAATGGAAGAAAAAGCAATGGAGTACAATCGATGTATATTGAGATTGATAGAATTTATAGAGAAGAGTAATTTGTTACAACTGAGAGAATGAATCAATCTGTTACAACAACAATCTATTTAACTACTAGCTAACAGTATCTAACAACTACGGACCATAACCGAATTGTCGATTCAACCGTTTATTCTGTTACGCCAAAATGAACGAAGAAGATGACCTAATTGATGTCACGTGAGTAGCATGCTTTCCCCAATTAACTCAGGCATGTGAGTGTCACGTGCCTATTTCAAACACAACGTATCAATACCCCCATCTTCAAAAGATTCTTGACCTCAAGAATCCCTAGCAAACACATCAAAATCTGGGAACTTCTGCATCAATTCCTCCAATGATTCCCAAGTAGAATCTTCAATTGAACCATGCCGCCATTGAATTAACCCATAAACAACAGCTCGATTACCCTTTTTGAGCAATTTCCTGTCCAAAATTTTGAGTTGCACATTGTCTATCAACCCTTGATCATTGTGTGCGCCCCGTACAAAACCATTGTGTACGATTCGTCATCAACAGGATCTTTACACGGTCAAATACTACATGCTGTTTGAAAATCAGTTTGCATTCATAAAAACATAGTGTTTACAAAAGATAACGTGACACAGAGGTCATTACAAAGCCATTATTCAAATAACATAAGTTGCGAATGCAAAATAAAAGTTTCATGATTGAGACATCTCTAAGTTATGCAGCGGTTATTTAACACAGCAGGTCCTTAACAGCAAGTCTAAATAGCATGACAGCAAGTCTAACAGCGGAAACAACAAACCTCTAAGCACCTGAGAAAACATGCTTAAAAACGTTAACAATAATGTTGGTGAGCTATAGTTTAAGTTGTATCAGTAATATAAGATTGACCACGAGATTTCAATGTTTCAAAACAGTGTGAAAAGCATATGTATAACCGTGGGCACATGGTAACTAGACTTAACGTAAATATAAATATCACCCCCTAAAAGTACACCTGGCGAGTGCGTATGTCCTCGAAGTATTAAACACCCGTTAAATGCTAGTGCGACTAGCCCGAGTGGGGATGTCAAACCCTATGGATCCATATCTAATATTCGCGTCTACCGGTTCAAAAACCAATAGTTAAACGTTACCGTGCTAAGGGGAATCTTTATGCCGTTATATAACCCACACATATGAAAAGTTTAAGTACTCGTGTCAAGTAAGTAAAACGTAAAAAGCGCATGTATTCTCAGTCCCAAAAATAGTATAAGTAAAAAGGAAAGCTATAACTCACAGTGATAAAAGCGGTAAAGTCGGTAATGAAAGTATGCGAGTAGTAAGTCGGTCCGAAAGGTCATCAACCTAAATCAAAGGTTACTAGGTCAGTAGGTTGTCCTTATAAGTTCTATTAGTGCATAAAATAAGTTTAAGTGTCATCATCATCATCGTTCATCATCATAAAAGCTAAGTAAGTTTGACAAGAATAGAGATCGAAACAATAGGCTGACTTCGGTCAGCTGTTACGACCTCTACGTAAATCGAAAACACGCGCAATCAGCGGCTATGGCTCCGTATGTGAGTCCCCCAGTTTCTGACCAATTTCCAGAACCAAACTCGTATTCGTTTGACTGTGGC
The DNA here is from genome assembly GCF_046630445.1 of Rutidosis leptorrhynchoides. Lineage (NCBI taxonomy): Eukaryota > Viridiplantae > Streptophyta > Magnoliopsida > Asterales > Asteraceae > Rutidosis > Rutidosis leptorrhynchoides. The sequence continues at coordinate 658,382,631 of NC_092333.1, read as the reverse complement.
GACGGTTTAAGTGCGAGTAGGTCAGAAATTTCAGCACAACGTTAATAGGGTGTAACGACTTTCGGAAGGCCATAAATCCTAAACCGTAACTCGGATTAAGACGAGGTCTAAACAGAAAATCATCTACTCGAATCGAAATAACTGAAAATAAACTTTCCAGTAGCCCAGGTGGTCTGATTAGATACAAAAAACAGTAGGTATGGTGCTCCGGTGGGGTCCTTAGTACTTGATGCTCATCACGGTTCTCATCCTTGATGCTTGTAGCTTCAAGTGTACAACTCGTTGATGGTTTAGCATCACTTTTGACCAAGATTCTACCATCAATACACAATATGTTAAGACCAAGTAATAACATAACTCATTTAAGAGTCTTAGATGGATGATGAACCAAGGTTACATCATATCCTTAGTCTTAACACAATTACAAGTTACATTTACAACTAAAGCTACAAACTTTATTTCAATCAAGCAAGTATGAACACGATCTAAGTCAAATGAAGTGATGGAACCCTAAGCTAGAGAGCTTGGATCCCTTTCACACAAGTTATAAGGTCACAAAGCTAGAAAGCTTGAACCTTTAGTGTTCTTGAAGATCTTGAAGCATAAAGCTTGGATCCTTTAAGTTACATGAAGACCATAAACACAAGTTTTGATCTTTATAACAAAATAATGAGATCATAAGTTAGAAAACTTAGATCCAACAAAAGATATGAAGATCCAAGCTAGAAAGCTTGCATCTTGATCGTTCTTGAAGATCTTGAAGCATAAAACTTGGATCTTTAAGTTACATGAAGATTACAAACACAAGTTTGAATCTTTATAACAAAATAACAAAATTAAAGTTAAAAAGATGTAGATCTATAAAGTGGGTGAAGATTCAAAGCTAGAAAGCTTGAATCTTCCATGTTCTTGAAAGATTCAAATCCTTGTTTGAATCTACAAGATGTAATCAAGATCAAAAGCTAAAAAGCTAGACCCATGAAGATGATGATGATGATTTTGTGATGATGAGAAGGAGAAGAAGAAGAAGAAAAGTTCAAAATACTTACACTTTTAGAGAGAGAAAGAAATAGAGAGAATTAGAGAGTGAGTGTGTGTGAATTAGAAATGAAAGCAAGTGTAAAATGGATGGAATAAGGGTGGTATTTGTAGGTGAAATGAGGGTGTGGGGAGGCCTCATGGCCTTGAGTTTTAGGGGGGACAAGGGGGGACAAAAAGTTGCTTTTTGGTTAATGGTTGTCTAAAGTTGGTGCTTATGTTGGGATCCCATGCAACATTAAGGATAATACTTGACATAAATGCTAGTATGTTCCCTCTAATAAATGGGCATTTGTCTTACTTATTATTGGGTCACTAGTAATTAATAAGTGTGCTAAGTAAATGGGCTACTAGCTAGAGTAAGGTGGGCTTAAGTCCAACAAGGTAGAAAGTCCAACAAGACTAACTAGTAAGCATAATTAAATTACTACGCATAATTAAGCATCCATAAACCCAAGTAATTATTATTATGAAATAATAATTAATATTTCGTAGTCATAATATTCCGATTACGACAAAAGTTAAACGTGCGCGCAGTTCGCGGTTTATTCGAAACGTCAAGTGACACTAACGGTCATAAAGCATCCGGTGATCAAGTTAAGTATCATACGTACTCTAAGACATGTTTTAATATATAAATGAAAGTAAACCATGAATATAAAGGTTCCAGAGTATAAAGTAGCACAGTACGCACAAATACGCAGTTTCGCTAAAACACAAGGCACAAAAGCAAGTCGAAAAAGTCGGGTCGTTACATTACCCACCTGTTAATGGAAATTTCGTCCCGAAATTTAAGTTGAGGCAGGTGTTGGAGTCGGGAAAAGGTGAGGATACTTCTGCATCATTTGATCCTCTCATTCCCCAGTAAACTCTGGTCCACGTTTGGCATTTCATCGGACTCGGATGATCGGGATTCTGTTGTGTTTCAAAACTTTGACCTCACGGTCCATAATTTCAACAGGCTCTTCCACGAAGTGGAGTTTGTCATCAATCGTAAGTTCCTCCAGGGGTATGATAAGTTCCGGTGGAGCAAGACACTTCTTCAAATTTGATACGTGGAAGGTAGGATGAACTGCGCTGTAACACCCCGCCAAAATCGCCATTGACGCGGATGTTAACTATGGTCCCAGTGCTCGGCTTGACTTCTAAGTAACAGCAGAGTTCTACAGCGGAAACAAAGTATCTAAGTACCTGAGACAAAACATGCTTAAAAGTGTCAACCAAAATGGTTGAGTGAACAACATAGGTTTAATAATTATAACAAGTTTTTAGACCACAAGATTTAGTTATCAGAAGTAAATGCTGAAGTTATGATATCGAAATGTAAACAAAGTTACCCCTGGACACCTTGAACTATCAGTGTCATAATCATTATTATGTAACCAAAGACCAACGGTCAAATGGTTAGAGACGTCACTCTCAATAGCGCTATTCACAATAACTAAGCTTACCAAATTCCAGTAATTAACGATATCATGGTAGGGATTTAGCATGAATCAAAGCATGTCAGCACAGTTAAACAGTTTTCGGGTACTTGTGTCTAAACGTAAAACAGTTTGAAAGCAAGCATGTGTCTCACCCCAAAGTTTAAAATAAGTAAATAAAGAAAGTTAAAAAGCGGGGATATGAATTTCACCTTAATAGCAGATAGATATTCCACGCAAGTTATATGATCGGAGTGTTGAACACGGAGATCTCAACCTAGAGATGTTATGTTCGATTAGTTAATGTCTAATAGACATAAAGTTTGGTTATTAATATCGCAAACTATATTAACAGTGACCGTTCTCGAGAAAAGTTATATTTATATTTATATATACTTAATGTACTTAAGTGTTACTATATAGATAAGTGTATAATTTATACTAATAATAGTATTATTAGTCTTTAATTATTTCAACTATTATATAACTTATCATTATATGTTAGATATATAATTATACCTATGCGATACATACATATATATACATTCTATATTTATTATTATACATGTGTGTGTTCATAACTATATGGTGTATATATATATATATATATATATATATATATATATATATATATATATATATATATTAAATGTAGGTGTTACATATATATAAGTGTAAGATGATACATATATATACACTTATTACTTTTCTTATTATTTACTAACCTTATATAACTTGCATGATACACATTCATACATTCATACACACGTACATATAAATACATATATACACCTACATATACACGTATGTATATATCTAAATACATACATAAGCATATATCTACCTATATATATGTACATACATACGTATGCATGCATGCATGCACGTACACCAAGATTATAACTACGTTACTAATCCATAACCATAACCTTTTATCATAACAACTCATCTTAATCATAATTTCCTAATCTTACTAACCATATCCTTTTAAATTTACAATCCCTATTAACCATCATCATAACCTTCATTATCTCTTTTAATCACATAACATCATAACTTTTAACATCTCATCTAATCATATTCATTAACCCTAACTTATTAATAACCATATTCTTTAACTAGTTCACACCCTTTTTATCATCATTATTATCTTTATTACTAATAGTCATAATCTTACAACTATTATTATTAACTAGCTTATAACTCAATAACCCCAATCTTTCATAATCAACTCCTTTTCATACTCTTTATCTTATTACTCATTAACCAAAGCTCATAAAATCATAATCTTCAACCTTACAAATTTGCTCATACTCTATGTCATTATTCATATTCATTATCATCAATTAACCTAGTGTCTTATTAATCTATATTAATCAAATCAATTACTAAATCGTGTTCAATACTAATTCAATAAACCTTAACACATAAAATCATAACTTTTATCATAACTTTTTTAACTTATTAATCATTAACATATCTCACAATTCCTAATCCCATTAACCATAATACTTTTAGTTTGACAATCTTAATATTATTACTAATACTCCTAATCTTTCTTTATGCCCTTTAACTTTATAAAATCATTATCATACTTTTAATCTTAACCTTATTAGTCACATTCAATAACTAGTTCATTAATTTATTTATGATCATCATTATAGTTCCACATCCTTAAATTTATTACTCATATTCTTTATCATCTTTATACATGTTCAATTTAAATAACATAATCCTTATATTTACTTCAAGAACATGACCAATATTAATCATCAATATATACTAAAAGTAATAGATTAAAAGTAGGATTATCACTAGGGTTTTAGGACTACCTCAATAAGGCAGAGATCAAGAATGATGAGGGATGTGGACTGCACAGAAAAAGTGAACCCAGCAGGAACAATTCGACCCAAAACAGGAGTCTTCTTGGACTGGTTTCGTTCGACAGAAAATAGCAAGCAAAACCCAAATAAAAACGCAGCAACATGGTTGATTCCTGGGCTATTTTGAAGGCGTGTTTGCAGTAGGAAAACATGAGGTTAAAGGCTGTTAAGGTGGCGATTAGGAGCAGAAACAAACAGCAACAATGGGCTGAAAAAGGTGGCGGTTTACAGCAGAATAACAGGAGAATAAAGGGCTGTATAGTTGGCGAAATAGGAGGCTAACAACAGCAGAAAAAAGGCTGAATTGCAGGCTGTTTTGGTGATGGTTATTGACGACTAAAAGGGGCTGCAGGAGAGCTGAAAGTGTCGACTGCAGTTGGGGGTTTTTAGGTTAATTTTAGTCGACTAAAAAATAAAGGGAACTGTAGGGAATTAGTCGACTAATTGCAGGTTGGATGGTGGCTGATTAGTCGACAAAAATAGAGGGAAATAAACTGAAAAAGTGTCGACTAAAACTCAAGGGATTTTTGTGGTGAGATCATAGAATAACATGTAGCCTTATATAGATGTGTTGGAGATCAAGCATGGATTAGGTTGCAAGTTTAGAGTTTGAGTAGGATTAGTTTGCTTAAGAATCAAGTTAATTATTTCCCCCTTTTTTTTTACACGGCATTAATGTATTTATTATATATTTTATATATTATTTTTTTTTACTAATCAAAGTTACATTTATTATATATATTTTACTGTAAATATATTGTTTATACATTTTATTTTGATTATAATATTAAATATAATAGTTATTAGGGTTTAGTATTTAATGTAGAGGGTTTGATTTAGGGTTTTAAATATTATTAGGGTTTTAGTATTAATCTCTCAAATAACAACCCTAGTTATAATGTCCAAACAAACAATGAACCCTAATGTTAACACATAGAATATGACAATGAAACCCTAAGAGAAATTTGGTAAATTCAGAAGGGAAAATTGAGGGTTGTTATATGCGCTCAATTGAGTTGGAAGATCCAGACGGTAAGCTATGGGTCCAACACGTTCAAAAATTATAAAGGACCAATGTATCGCGGGTTTAACTTTCCGCACTTTCCAAATTAGATCACACCTTTCCAAGGTGCGACTTTCAACATCACACGGTCACCCACATTGAATTCGAAGTCCTTAAGTTTAAGATCAGCATAACTCTTTTGGCGATCACGGGCTGTCTTAAGTCTCGCTTGAATCTGGGCAATCTTCTCTGTCGTTTCATGGACTATCTCGGGTCCGGTGATTTGCACTTCGCCTAACTCGGCCCATCAAATAGGAGAACGGCACTTGCGGCCATACAATACTTCAAAAGGTGCGGCATTAATACTCGAGTGATAACTGTTGTTGCAAGAGAATTCGGCTAATGGCAAATGTCTTTCCCAAGACTTTCCGAAGTCAATAACACAGGCACGCAACATGTCCTCTAAAGTCTGAATCGTTCGTTCGCTCTGACCGTCGGTCTGTGAGTGATATGCAGTGCTCATGTCGAGACGAGTTCCCAAGGATTCTTGCAAAGAACGCCAAAAGCTTGAAGCAAACCGGGTATCACAATCTGAGATAATCGATAAGGGCACACCATGACGGGATACAACCTATTTGATGTATAGTTGAGCGAGTCTCTCCATCGTATCTATTTCCTTCATGGTTAAGAAGTGTGCAGATTTGGTAAGTCGGTCAACGATAACCCAGATGGTATCATAACTGCCTACCGTCTTCGGTAGCTCTGTGATGAAGTCCATCGTAATTGCTTCCCATTTCCATTGTGGGATTTCCGGTTGTTGAAGTAATCCAGATGGCCTCTGATGTTCAGCCTTAACCTTCGAACAAGTCAAACACCTCCCAACATAAGTTGCAACATCCTTCTTAAGATTAGGCCACCAATACTGTTCCTTGAAATCGTGGTACATTTTACCGGCTCCTGGATGAATCGAATATCTTGACTTTTGGGCTTCATCTAGTATAAGGCTCCGTAGATCTCCATAACTAGGTACCCAAATCCTTCCGGCAAAGCATCGAAGTCCAGTCTCCTTAACCTCGAATCGTGAAACGAGAATGTTCAAGTGTTCTTGAGAAATATTCTCCTCTTTGAGAGCCTCATCTTGGGCTACTCGGATCTGGCTATTGAGATTTGAATGAATGATGATGTTCAGAGCCCGAACACGAAGAGGTACCGTTCTCTCCTTTCGACTCAGAGCGTCGGCTACAACATTGGCTTTGCCAGGATGGTAATGGAGTTCACAATCATAGTCGTTTAGCATCTCGATCCATCGACGTTGTCTCATATTTAGCTGCTTCTGATCAAAGATGTGCTGGAGGCTTTTGTGATCGGTGAATATGGTACTCTTTGTCCCATAAAGATAGTGTCTCCACAACCTCAAAGCGAAGACAACGGCTCCAAGTTCGAGATCATGGGTAGTGTAGTTTTGCTCGTGTATCTTCAGTTGACGAGAAGCATAAGCAATGACCTTCGTTCTTTGCATTAATACGCAAGCAAAACCATTTTTCGAAGCATCGCAGTACACAACGAAGTCGTCACTGCCTTCAAGAAGCGACAAGATAGGTGCGGTGGTTAACTTCTGCTTCAGGGTTTGAAATGCTGATTCTTGTTCGTTCTCCCAAACGAACTTCTTCCCTTTGTGAGTCAGTGCGGTCAAAGGACGCGTAATCAACGAAAAACCTTCAATAAATCTCCGGTAATAACCGGCAAGGCCTAGGAATTGGCAGATGTGAGTTGGAGTAGTGGGTATCTCCCACTTGCTGATAGCCTCGATCTTTGCGGGATCAACTTTGATACCTTGATCACTCACAATATGACCCAGAAATTGGACTTCCTTCATCCAAAATTCACACTTGGAGAATTTGGCATAAAGTTGCTCTTGTCTCAAGAGTTCAAGCACTAGTCGGAGATGTTGCTCATGTTCTTCTTCGCTCTTGGAGTAGATGAGGATATCATCTATGAAGACGATAACGAACTTATCAAGGTATGGCTTGGATACACGATTCATGAGGTCCATGAATACAGCAGGTGCGTTGGTTAAATTGAACGGCATCACGAGAAACTCATAATGACCATAGCGGGTTCTGAACGCAGTCTTCATCACATCACTCTCCTTCACCCTCAACTGGTGATAACCGGATCGCAAATTGATCTTAGAGTAAATGCTTGATCCCTGCAGCTGATCAAAAAGATCGTTAATTCGGGGAAGAGGATATCGGTTCTTGATCGTCAATTTGTCGAGTTCGCGGTAGTCGATACACATGCGGAAGGATCTGTCCTTCTTCTTCACGAATAAAATAGGTGCGCCCCAAGGTGATGAACTCGGTTGGATAAACCCTCGGTCGAGAAATTCTTGCAGTTGACTCTGCAACTCTTGCAGTTCGGAAGGTGCTAGTCGATAAGGTGCGCGAGCTACGGGTGCAGCTCCCGGCACTAGATCGATCTGGAACTCCACGGCTCTCAGTGGCGGTAATCCAGGCAGTTCTTTCGGAACGACGCCGGGGAATTCATTCACGATTCGCACATCATTCACGCTCTTCTCTTCTATTTCTAAATCCTTCACGTGCGCTAAAACAGCAAGACGTCCTTTCTTCATGATCTTCTGCGCTTTCATACAACTAATGAGGTTCAGCTCCGAGTTACATCTCTCTCCGTATATAACCAGTGGCTCACCATCTCCTTGTGGTATACGAAGAGCTTTATCTCCACAGATAATGTCGGCCCTCACTTTGGTCAACCAGTCCATGCCGACAATAACGTCAAAGCTTCCCAATTTGATGGGTATCAAGTCAATTGCAAAATCCACACCAGCTTTGTTGATAATAGCTCCTCGGCCAATTTGGTCAACTTTCTCAAGTTTCCCATTGGCTACCTCAACTAGCATACTCTCTTCTAAAGGCACTAACGACCAATCTATCTTAGAGCAAAAGTGTCTACAAACATATCTCCTATCGGCACCAATATCAAATAGGACAGAAGCTAATAGATTGTTGATAGTGAATATACCTGTAACCAAGTCGGGGTTCTCACGGGCATCCCTTGCGTTTACATTGAAAGCTCTTCCACGCGGGGGTCCGCCGTCCTTTCGCTTGTTGGGACACTCATTCCTGAAGTGGCCCTGTTGTCCACACTCATAACAATTTCTTGGTCCATTGGGGTTGGTCCTCACAGCTGGGATGGGAATCTTGCAGTCCTTGCCAATATGTCCGGTCCTTTTGCACTTTTCACAGACCACATTACAGTACCCGGTATGGTGCTTGTAGCACCTCTTGCACTGCGGTAGAGTACCCTCGTAGTTGGGGTTCGAGCTGGTGTTCGGGTTGGGGTTCCTTCCGTCGTTATGCCTCTTAGCGGGGGTTTGATCATAGACTCTCCCCTTATTGTTGTCCCACTTACGCTTCTCACCACTGGCTCCCGATTCGGATTTTGCCTTTTCCGATTCCTTGCTGATAATTTGGTTCATAAGGGTTTGCACCATGCGCATAGCTGCTGGGACATTAGGTGGATTGGTAGAGGTGACATTTCCTTGAATGGACTTGGGAAGTCCCCACAAGTATCGCTCCATTCTCTTAAATTCTGGGGTAACCATCGTGGGACACATCAGCGCTAATTCCAGATACCTACGGTTGTAACCATCAAGATCGTTTCCCACAACCTTCAACTCCCAGAACTCAGCCTCCATTTTCTGTATCTCTACTCTGGGGCAGTACTCTTCGATCAGGGCTCCCTTAAATTCTTCCCACGGAGTGGCATAAGCCTCGCCAATACCCTTAGCTTGAGCCAGTGTGTTCCACTAGGTTAGGGCGCCATCTGACAGCGTACACGAAGCATACTTGGTTTTGTTCTCCTCTGAGCAGTTGCTTACACGCAACACAGCTTCTAATTTCTTAAACCACCTAGTCAGACCAACTGGCCCCTCAGTACCGCTAAAGTTGTGGGGCTTGCAGCTTTGAAACTCTTTGTATGTGCACCCGTTACGAATGGACTGGTTAACTGGTGGAGCTGGGGGGTTGATCTTCGCAATAGCTGTGGCTACTCTCTCAGCAATCATTTCCTCGATTTGGGCTACTGTGGGTGCTGCTCGTCCGTTTGCCATTGCTCTTCTAAACATAAATTTTGACTTAAGTCAAAATCCAGCATTTAATAAATAATAATATAGTATATGGCAACCAACATGGAAACAACGCAACACATGTTAACTAAGCAATGCACTAGATACAGATACCACAGAAACAACATACAGTAACGTAATTAGAATACTGCACAAAAGTAAACAACACTAAGTTCCATCCATTAATAACAAGTTGCATACATCCGCATAAGTTCGTACAGTACATGAGTAAAACATGAAACTACAACGAGATTACATAATGAAATCTACTACAATGCCCTATGGTGACGGAGGGTAAAGGATGTCCATTACGTGGGACATATGGTCCTCGAGCTCAGTTACCCGAGCACAGAGGATCTCCTCTTCCCTCGTCAGTTCCTCGACGAAGGGAGATGGTGGGGCAGGCGGTGCAGTCGGTACAGGTGGTACAGGTGGTGCAGATGGTCCAGCACCAGAAGTAGATGGTGTGTAACGGTAAGCCTTACACACGAATGGATTGGCAGGATACGGCACAACCCGCTTGCGAGCGGTGACCCTAGTCCTCAGTCCATGTGCGCTAATGAACGACCTACCTCCGTTAACCCCTGGAATAACGGTACCATTGAAACTATACCGCTTCTTCGGCGGGGTAGAGGGTGGCTACACGGGCGTCTCCTCAGGGTCCTCGTCGGAATCCTCGTCACTGGAGTCATCAGAGGATGAGTTGTCGGGTGATGAGTCGTCGAAAACAGCTGGAGGTGGCGGCGCTCGGTGGCCGGTAGTCATAATCCGGTATCTGAAAGGTGGGATCAGTATGACACGTCCATCAGGAAGGCGTCGGTACCAATGGTTATGCTCATTACGGAACGGAACATCCTCGTATTCCCCGAGAATCACAGCACCACCGGGATGGGGCTGTGGCTCTGGAGGTGCGGGGATGAGTTGAAATGTCCTGTTCTTATTGATTAAAAACGTTCCATATTAATTGATTTCGTTGCGAGGTTTTGACCTCTATATGAGACGTTTTTTAAAGACTACATTCATTTTTAAAACAAACCATAACCTTTATTTCATAAATAAAGGTTTAAAAAGCTTTACGTAGATTATCAAATAATGATAATCTAAAATATCTTGTTTACACACGACCATTACATAATGGTTTACAATACAAATATGTTACATCGAAATCAGTTTCTTGAATGCAGTTTTTACATAATATCATACAAACATGGACTCCAAATCTTGTCCTTATTTTAGTATGCAACAGCGGAAGCTCTTAGTATTCATCTGAGAATAAACATGCTTTAAACGTCAACAAAAATGTTGGTGAGTTATAGGTTTAACCTATATATATATATATATATATATATATATATATATATATATATATATATATATATATATATATATATATATATATATATCAAATCGTAACAATAGACCACAAGATTTCATATTTCAATACGCATCCCATACATAGAGATAAAAATCATTCATATGGTGAACACCTGGTAACCGACATTAACAAGATGCATATATAAGAATATCCCCATCATTCCGGGACACCCTTCGGATATGATATAAATTTCGAAGTACTAAAGCATCCGGTACTTTGGATGGGGTTTGTTAGGCCCAATAGATCTATCTTTAGGATTCACGTCAATTAGGGTGTCTATTCCCTAATTCTTAGATTACCAGACTTAATAAAAAGGGGCATATTCGATTTCGATAATTCAACCATAGAATGTAGTTTCACGTACTTGTGTCTATTTTGTAAATCATTTATAAAACATGCATGTATTCTCATCCCAAAAATATTAGATTTTAAAAGTGGGACTATAACTCACTTTCACAGATTTTTACTTCGTCGGGAAGTAAGAGTTGGCCACTGGTTGATTCACGAACCTATAACAATATATACATATATATCAAAGTATGTTCAAAATATATTTAAACACTTTTAATATATTTTGATGTTTTAAGTTTATTAAGTCAGCTGTCCTCGTTAGTAACCTACAACTAGTTATCCACAGTTAGATGTACAGAAATAAATCGATAAATATTATCTTGAATCAATCCACGACCTAGTGTATACGTATCTCAGTATTGATCACAACTCAAACTATATATATTTTGGAATCAACCTCAACCCTGTATAGCTAACTCCAACATTCACATATAGAATGTCTATGGTTGTTCCGAAATATATATAGATGTGTCGACATGATAGGTCAAAACATTGTATACGTGTCTATGGTATCTCAAGATTACATAATATACAATACAAGTTGATTAAGTTATGGTTGGAATAGATTTGTTACCAATTTTCACGTAGCTAAAATGAGAAAAATTATCCAATCTTGTTTTACCCATAACTTCTTCATTTTAAATCCGTTTTGAGTGAATAAAATTGCTATGGTTTTATATTGAACTCTATTTTATGAATCTAAACAGAAAAAGTATAGGTTTATAGTCAGAAAAATAAGTTACAAGTCATTTTTGTAAAGGTAGTCATTTCAGTCGAAAGAACGACGTCTAGATGACCATTTTAGAAAACATACTTCCACTTTGAGTTTAACCATAATTTTTGGATATAGTTTCATGTTCATAATAAAAAACATTTTCCCAGAATAACAACTTTTTAAATCAAAGTTTATCATAGTTTTTAATTAACTAACCCAAAACAGCCCGCGATGTTACTACGACGGCGTAAATCCGATTTTACGGTGTTTTTTCGTGTTTCCAGGTTTTAAATTATTAAGTTAGCATATCATATAGATATAGAACATGTGTTTAGTTGATTTTAAAAGTTAAGTTAGAAGGATTAACTTTTATTTGCGAACAAGTTTAGAATTAACTAAACTATGTTCTAGTGATTACAAGTTTAAACCTTCGAATAAGATAGCTTTATATGTATGAATCGAATGATGTTATGAACATCATTACTACCTCAAGTTCCTTGGATAAACCTACTGGAAATGAGAAAAATAGATCTAGCTTTAAAGGATCCTTGGATGGCTTGAACGTTCTTGAAGCAGAATCATGACACGAAAACAATTTCAAGTAAGATTTCCACTCGAAATAAGATTGTTATAGTTATAGAAATTGAATTAAAGTTTGAATATGATTATTTCCTTGTATTAGAAATATAACCTACTATAAGTAACACAGGTTTCTTGATCTTGGATGATTACTTGGAATGGATTTAGAAAACTTGGAAGTAAACTTGCAATCTTGGAAGTATTCTTGATTTTATGAAACTAGAACTTTTGGAATTTATGAAGAACACTTAGAACTTGAAGATAGAACTTGAGAGAGATCAATTAGATGAAGAAAATTGAAGAATGAAAGTGTTTGTAGGTGTTTTTGGTCGTTGGTGTATGGATTAGATATAAAGGATAGGTAATTTTGTTTTCATGTAAATAAGTCATGAATGATTACTCATATTTTTGTAATTTTATGAGATATTTCATGCTAGTTGCCAAATGATGGTTCCCACATGTGTTAGTGACTCACATGGGCTGCTAAGAGCTGATAATTGGAGTGTATATACCAATAGTACATACATCTAAAAGCTGTGTATTGTACGAGTACGAATACGGGTGCATACGAGTAGAATTGTTGATGAAACTGAACGAGGATGTAATTGTAAGCATTTTTGTTAAGTAGAAGTATTTTGATAAGTGTCTTGAAGTCTTTAAAAAGTGTATGAATACATATTAAAATACTACATGTATATACATTTTAACTGAGTCATTAAGTCATCGTTAGTCGTTACATGTAAATGTTGTTTTGAAACCTTTAGGTTAACGATCTTGTTGAATATTGTTAACCCATTGTTTATTATAACAAATGAGATGTTAAATTGTTATATTATCATGATATTATGATATATAATATATCTTAGTATGATATATATACAGTTAAATGTCGTTACAACGATAATCGTTACATATATGTCTCGTTTCTAAATCATTAAGTTAGTAGTCTTATTTTTACATATGTATTTCATTGTTAATACACTTAATAATATATTTACTTATCATTTAACATAATTAACCAAGTGTATCAATATCTTAATATGATTCATATGTACCTAGTAAGACGTTGTTATAACGATAATCGTTATATATATCGTTTTCGAGTTTCTTAAATTAATAGTCTCATTTTTATGTATATAACTCATTGTTAAAATACCTAATGAGATACATACTTATAATAAAATCATGTTAACTATATATGTAACCATATATATGTCATCGTATAGTTTTTACAAGTTTTAACGTTCGTGAATCACCGGTCAACTTGGGTGGTCAATTGTCTATATGAAACCTATTTCAATTAATCAAGTCTTAACAAGTTTGATTGCTTAACATGTTGGAAACACTTAATCATGTAAATAACAATTTCATTTAATATATATATATAAACATGGAAAAGTTCGGGTCACTACAGTACCTACCCGTTAAATAAATTTCGTCCCGAAATTTTAAGCAGTTGGAGGTGTTGACATATCTTCTGGAAATAAATGCGGGTATTTCTTCTTCATCTGATCTTCACGCTCCCAGGTGAACTCAGGTCCTCTACGAGCATTCCATCGAACCTTAACAATCGGTATCTTGTTTTGTTTAAGTCTCTTAACCTCACGATCCATTATTTCGACGGGTTCTTCAATGAATTGAAGTTTTTCATTGATTTGGATTTCATCCAACAGAATAGTGAGATCTTATTTAGTAAAACATTTCTTCAAATTTTCGACGTGGAAAGTGTTATGTACAGTCGCGAGTTGTTGAGGTAGCTCCAGTTGGTAAGCTACTGGTCCGACACGATCTATAATCTTGAATGGTCCAATGTACCTTGGATTTAGTTTCCCCCGTTTACCAAATCGAACAACGCCTTTCCAAGGTGAAACCTTAAGCATGACCATTTCTCTAATTTCAAACTATATATCTTTTCTTTTACTATCCGCGTAGCTCTTTTGTCGACTCTGGGCGGTTTTTAATCTTTGTTGAATTTGGATGATTTTCTCGGTAGTTTCTTGTATTATCTCCGGACCCGTAATCTGTCTATCCCCCACTTCACTCCAACAAATCGGAGACCTGCACTTTCTACTATAAAGTGCTTCAAACGGCGCCATCTCAATGCTTGAATGGTAGCTGTTGTTGTAGGAAAATTCTGCTAACGGTAGATGTCGATCCCAACTGTTTCCGAAATTAATAACACAAGCTCGTAGCATGTCTTCAAGCGTTTGTATCGTCCTTTCGCTCTGCCCATCATTTTATGGATGATAGGCAGTACTCATGTCTAGACGAGTTCCCAATGCTTGCTGTAATGTCTTCCAGAATCTTGAAATAAATCTGCCATCCCTATCAGAGATAATAGAGATTGGTATTCCATGTCTGGAGACGACTTCCTTCAAATACAGTCGTGCTAACTTCTCCATCTTGTCATCTTCTCTTATTGGCAGGAAGTGTGCTGACTTGGTGAGACGATCAACTATTACCCAAATAGTATCATAACCACTTGCAGTCCTTGACAATTTAGTAATGAAATTCATGGTAATGTTTTACCATTTCCATTCCGGGATTTCAGGTTGTTGTAGTAGACATGATGGTTTCTGATGTTCAGCTTTGACCTTAGAACACGTCAAACATTCTCCTACATATTTAGCAATATCGGCATTCATACCTGGCCACCAAAAATGTTTCTTAAGATCCTTATACATCTTCCCCGTTCCAGGATGTATTGAGTATCTGGTTTTATGAGCTTCTCTAAGTACCATTTCTCTCATATCTCCAAATTTTGGTAACCAAATTCTTTCAGCTCTATACCGGGTTCCGTCTTCCCGAATATTAAGATGCTTCTCCGATCCTTTGGGTATTTCATCCTTTAAATTTCCCTCTTTTAAAACTCCTTGTTGCGCCTCCTTTATTTGAGTAGTAAGGTTAGTGTGAATCATTATATTCATAGATTTTACTCGAATGGGTTCTCTGTCCTTTCTGCTCAAGGCGTCGGCTACCACATTTGCCTTCCCCGGGTGGTAACGAATCTCAAAGTCGTAATCATTCAACAATTCAATCCACCTACGCTGCCTCATATTCAGTTGTTTCTGATTAAATATGTGTTGAAGACTTTGATGGTCGGTATATATAATACTTTTGACCCCATATAAGTAGTGCCTCCAAGTCTTTAATGCAAAAACAACCGCGCCTAATTCCAAATCATGCGTCGTATAATTTTGCTCGTGAATCTTCAATTGTCTAGACGCATAAGCAATAACCTTCGTCCGTTGCATTAATATACAACCGAGACCTTGCTTTGATGCATCACAATAAATCACAAAATCATCATTCCCTTCAGGCAATGACAATATAGGTGTCGTAGTTAGCTTTTTTCTTCAATAATTGAAACGCCTTCTCTTGTTCATCCTTCCATTCAAATTTCTTCCCTTTATGCGTTAATGCAGTCAAGGGTTTTGCTATTTTGTAGAAATCTTGGATGAATCTTCTGTAGTAACCAGCCAATCCTAAAAATTGACGTATATGCTTCGGAGTTTTTGGGGTTTCCCTCTTTTCAACCGTTTCGATCTTTGCCGGGTCCACCTGGATACCTTCTTTGTTCACTATGTGACCGAGGAATTGAACTTCTTCCAACCAAAATGCACACTTTGAAAACTTAGCGTACAGTTTTTCTTTCCTCAATACTTCTAGCACTTTTCTCAAATGTTCTTCGTGCTCTTGATCATTCTTTGAGTAAATAAGTATGTCATTGATAAAAACAATGACAAACTTGTCAAGATATGGCCCACACACTCGGTTCATAAGATCCATGAACACAGCTGGTGCGTTAGTCAATCCAAACGGCATAACCATAAACTCGTAATGACCATAACGCGTCCTAAAAGCAGTTTTTGGAATATCATCCTCCTTTACTCGCATTTGATGATATCCAGAACGTAAATCGATCTTCGAATAAACCGACGAGCCTTATAGTTGATCAAATAAGTCGTCAATTCTCGGCAGTGGATAACGGTTTTTGATGGTAAGTTTGTTCAACTCTCTGTAGTCAATACACAACCTAAATGTACCATCCTTCTTCTTGACAAACAAAACAGGAGCTCCCCATGGTGATGTGCTTGGTCGAATGAAACCACGTTCTAATAGTTCTTGCAGTTGGCTTTGCAGTTCTTTCATCTCGCTGGGTGCGAGTCTATAAGGAGCACGAGCTATTGGTGCAGCTCCTGGTACAAGATCTATTTGAAATTCAACAGATCGATGTGGAGGTAGTCCCGGTAATTCTTTCGGAAATACATCGGGAAATTCTTTTGCGACGGGAACATCATTGATGCTCTTTTCTTCAGTTTGTACTTTCTCGACGTGTGCTAGAACAGCATAGCAACCTTTTCTTATTAGTTTTTGTGCCTTCAAATTACTAATAAGATGTAGCTTCATGTTGCCCTTTTCTCCGTACACCATTAAGGGTTCTCCTTCTTCTCGTACAATGCGAATTGCATTTTTATAACATACGATCTCTGCTTTCACCTTCTTTAGCCAGTCCATGCCAACTATTACATCAAAACTCCCTAACTCTACTGGTATCAAATCAATCTTAAATATTTCGCTACCCAGTTTAATTTCTTGATTCCGGCATATATTATCTGCTGAAATTAATTTACCGTTTGCTAATTCGAGTAAAAATTTACTATCCAACGGCGTCAATGGACAACTTAATTTAGCACAAAAATCTCTACTCATATAGCTTCTATCCGCACCCGAATCAAATAAAACGTAAGTAGATTTATTGTCAATAAGAAACGTACCCGTAACAAGCTCCGGGTCTTCCTGTGCCTCTGCCGCATTAATATTGAAAACTCTTCCGCGGCCTTGTCCATTCGTGTTCTCCTGGTTCGGGCAATTTCTAATAATGTGGCCCGGTTTTCCACATTTATAACAAACTACATTGGCATAACTTGCTCCGACACTACTTGCTCCGCCATTACTCGTTCCGACACCATTTGTTCCTTTCGTTCTATTAACCCCTGGTCCGTAGACCTCAGACTTCGCCGCGCTATGACCATTTCTTTTACACTTGTTGCAAAATTTGGTGCAGAACCCCGAGTGATACTTTTCACACCTTTGGCATAGCTGCTTCTAATTGTTGTTGTTGTTGCGGTTGTTATTGTTGTTGGGATGATTGTTGTAGTTGCTGTTGTTGTTGTTGTTGTTGTTGTTGTTGGGCCGTTTGTTGTAGTTGCGATTGATGTTGCGATTGTTGGGATAATTGTTGCGATTATTATTGTAATTGCTGTTATTGTTGTATTGGTGATTCTTATCACCATTTTCCTCCCACTTTCTTTTGACTTGCTTCACATTGGCCTCTTCAGCCGTCTGTTCTTTAATTCTTTCCTCAATCTGGTTCACTAGTTTGTGAGCCATTCTACACGCCTGTTGTATGGAGGCGGGCTCGTGTGAACTTATATCTTCTTGGATTCTTTCCGGTAATCCTTTCACAAACGCGTCGATCTTCTCTTCCTCATCTTCGAACGCTCCCGGACACAATAGGCACAATTCTGTGAATCGTCTTTCGTACGTGGTAATATCAAATCCTTGGGTTCGTAACCCTCTAAGTTCTGTCTTGAGCTTATTGACCTCGGTTCTGGGACGGTACTTCTCGTTCATCAAGTGCTTGAATGCTGACCACGATAGTGCGTACGCATCATCTTGTCCCACTTGCTCTAGATAGGTATTCCACCATGTTAACGCAGAACCTGTGAAGGTATGCGTAGCGTACTTTACTTTGTCCTCTTCAGTACACTTACTTATGGCAAACACCGATTCGACCTTCTCGATCCACCATTTCAATCCGATCGGTCCTTCGGTTCCATCAAATTCCAAAGGTTTGCAGGAAGTGAATTCTTTGTAGGTGCATCCTACACGATTTCCTGTACTGCTAGATCCAAGGTTATTGTTGGTATGTAGCGCAGCCTGTACTGCGTCTATGTTTGAAGCTAGAAAAGTACGGAATTTCTCTTCATTCATATTCACGGTGTGTCGAGTAGTCGGTGCCATTTCCTTCAAAATAGTCAAATGGAACAAGTTAATCATACAGAATATTAAGAGTAGTTAATAGTATTTCGTAGCATAATATGAACTCATTTATAAAAGCTTTTTCTTCATATTAGCGTTTTATAAGTTTAAATTCGGGTAGTACCTACCCGTTAAGTTCATACTTAGTAGCTAATATACAATTCAACTACTACAATTCTATATGAAAAACTGATTATAATAATATTTTGCGTTCAAACTTTTATACAATATTTTACAAACTTACAATACCGCTTATTTTACATAAAGCATGAAATATAGCACACAATAACTTTGATACAAGATAGTTGTGAAGATAATTCTAGCTAGTACACAAGTCGTTCAGCAAAGGCAATAAAGACACGTAATTCATACGTCCAGAAACAAGTTATGCATTCTGGTTTTACTAGGACTACTTCCCATCCTTGGTCTTGTGGAACATAACTGTTATGGCCGTTGATAAGACATCGTGTTGTAACATCGTCAAAGAGACGAGGGTTACGTAATGACCAACAGTCTCGTAATAACCTAAAAACCTCATTTCTTACCCCAATTACCGACTCCGTCACTTGTGGGAACGTTTTGTTTAATAGTTGTAGCCCGAGGTTCTTTTTATCACTTTGGTGAGAAGAGAACATTACTAACCCGTAAGCATAGCATGCTTCTTTATGTTGCATGTTAGCCGCTTTTTCTAAATCATGAAGTCCTATATTCGGATACATTGAGTCAAAATAATTTCTTAACCCGTTGCGTAAAATAGCATTTGGGTTCCCCGCAATATATGCGTCAAAGTAAACACATCGTAACTTATGGGTTTCCCAATGTGATATCCCCCATCTTTCAAACGAAAGTCTCTTATAAACCAAGACATTCTTGGAACGTTCTTCGAATGTCTTACAAACTGATTTCGCCGTAAATAGTTGTGCCAAAGAATTCTGACCGACTCTAGACAAGATTTCATCAATCATGTCTCCGGGTAGGTCTCTTAAAATATTGGGTTGTCTATCCATTTTGTGTTTTTATACTGTAAAATAGACAAGAGTTAGATTTATAAAAAAAATACTTATTAATACAAGCAATTTTTACATATATCATAAAGCATAAGCACACTATATTACATATATTACACAACACGAATACAACTATCTTATTCCGACTCGGTCGTTTCTTCTTCTTAGATTTTGGTTCGTTTTGCCAAGTTTCTAGGGATATATGATGTTCCCCTAATACGAGCTGTCGTTTTCCGCAACGGTTTAGAAAAACCTGGTGGTTTAGAGGTTCCCGGGTCATTGTTACAACTTAAGGGCTTCGGGGGTTGACGATACATATAAAGTTCATCGGGGTTGGAATTAGATTTCTCTATTTTTATGCCCTTTCCCTTATTATTTTCTTTTGCCTTTTTAAATTCAGTTGGGGTAATTTCTATAACATCATCGGAATTCTCATCGAAATCCGATTCATCGGAGAATTGGTAATCCTCCCAATATTTTGCTTCCTTGGCGGAAACACCATTGACCATAATTAACCTTGGTCGGTTGGTTGAGGATTTTCTTTTACTTAACCGTTTTATTATTTCCCCCACCGGTTCTATTTCCTCCTCCGGTTCCTCCTCTTCCGGTTCTGATTCTTCTTCCGGTTCTGATTCTTCTTCCGGTTCTTCTTCGGGAACTTGTGAATCAGTCCAATATATATTCGACTCTTTGTTATTATTAGGTGAGTCAATGGGATTTGTGCTAGAGGTAGACATCTATCACACAATATCAAACATGTTAAGAGATTAATATATCACATAATTTATACATGTTAATAATATATAGTTTCCAAAAAAATGTTAAGCAATCATTTTTAAAGAAAACACGGTCGAAGTCCAGACTCACTAATGCATCCTAACAAACTCGATAAGACACACTAATGCAAATTTTCTGGTTCTCTAAGACCAACGCTCGGATACCAACTGAAATGTCCCGTTCTTATTGATTAAAAACGTTATTTATTAATTGATTTCGTTGCGAGGTTTTGACCTCTATATGAGACGTTTTTCAAAGACTGCATTCATTTTTAAAACAAACCATAACCTTTATTTCATAAATAAAGGTTTAAAAAGCTTTACATAGATTATCAAATAATGATAATCTAAAATATCTTGTTTACACACGACCATTACATAATGGTTTACAATACAAATATGTTACATCGAAATCAGTTTCTTGAATGCAGTTTTTACACAATATCATACAAACATGGACTCCAAATCTTGTCCTTATTTTAGTATGCAACAGCGGAAGCTCTTAGTATTCATCTGAGAATAAACATGCTTTAAACGTCAACAAAAATGTTGGTGAGTTATAGGTTTAACCTATATATATATATATATATATATATATATATATATATATATATATATATATATATATATATATATATATATATATATATATATATATATATATATATATATATATATATATCAAATCGTAACAATAGACCACAAGATTTCATATTTCAATACGCATCCCATACATAGAGATAAAAATCATTCATATGGTGAACACCTGGTAACCGACATTAACAAGATGCATATATAAGAATATCCCCATCATTTCGGGACACCCTTCGGATATGATATAAATTTCGAAGTACTAAAGCATCTGGTACTTTGGATGGGGTTTGTTAGGCCCAATAGATCTATCTTTAGGATTCGCGTCAATTAGGGTGTCTGTTCCCTAATTCTTAGATTACCAGACTTAATAAAAAGGGGCATATTCGATTTCATTAATTCAACCATAGAATGTAGTTTCACGTACTTGTGTCTATTTTGTAAATCATTTATAAAACCTGCATGTATTCTCATCCTAAAAATATTAGATTTTAAAAGTGGGACTATAACTCACTTTCACAGATTTTTACTTCGTCGGGAAGTAAGAGTTGGCCACTAGTTGATTCACGAACCTATAACTATATATACATATATATCAAAGTATGTTCAAAATATATTTACAACACTTTTAATATATTTTGATGTTTTAAGTTTATTAAGTCAGCTGTCCTCGTTAGTAACCTACAACTAGTTGTCCACAGTTAGATGTACAGAAATAAATCGATAAATATTATCTTGAATCAATCCACAACCTAGTGTATACGTATCTCAGTATTGATCACAACTCAAACTATATATATTTTGGAATCAACCTCAACCCTGTATAGCTAACTCCAACATTCACATATAGAATGTCTATGGTTGTTCCGAAATATATATAGATGTGTCGACATGATAGGTCAAAACATTGTATACGTGTCTATGGTATCTCAAGATTACAAAATATACAATACAAGTTGATTAAGTTATGGTTGGAATAGATTTGTTACCAATTTTCACGTAGCTAAAATGAGAAAAATTATCCAATCTTGTTTTACCCATAACTTCTTCATTTTAAATCCGTTTTGAGTGAATAAAATTGCTATGGTTTTATATTGAACTCTATTTTATTAATCTAAACAGAAAAAGTATAGGTTTATAGTCAGAAAAATAAGTTACAAGTCGTTTTTGTAAAGGTAGTCATTTCAGTCGAAAGAACGACGTCTAGATGACCATTTTAGAAAACATACTTCCACTTTGAGTTTAACCATAATTTTTGGATATAGTTTCATGTTCATAATAAAAATCATTTTCCCAAAATAACAACTTTTAAATCAAAGTTTATCATAGTTTTTAATTAACTAACCCAAAACAGCCCGCGATGTTACTACGACGGCGTAAATCTGATTTTACGGTGTTTTTTCGTGTTTCCAGGTTTTAAATCATTAAGTTAGCATATCATATAGATATAGAACATGTGTTTAGTTGATTTTAAAAGTCAAGTTAGAAGGATTAACTTTTATTTGCGAACAAGTTTAGAATTAACTAAACTATGTTCTAGTGATTACAAGTTTAAACCTTCGAATAAGATAGCTTTATATGTATGAATCGAATGATGTTATGAACATCATTACTACCTCAAGTTCCTTGGATAAAACTACTGAAAATGAGAAAAATAGATCTAGCTTCAAGGGATCCTTGGATGGCTTGAAAGTTCTTGAAGCAGAATCATGACACGAAAACAATTTCAAGTAAGATTTCCACTCGAAATAAGATTGTTATAGTTATAGAAATTGAATTAAAGTTTGAATATGATTATTACCTTGTATTAGAAAGATAACCTACTGTAAGTAACAAAGGTTTCTTGATCTTGGATGATTACTTGGAATGGATTTAGAAAACTTGGAAGTAAACTTGCAATCTTGGAAGTATTCTTGATTTTATGAAACTAGAACTTTTGGAATTTATGAAGAACACTTAGAACTTGAAGATAGAACTTGAGAGAGATTAATTAGATGAAGAAAATTGAAGAATGAAAGTGTTTGTAGGTGTTTTTGGTCGTTGGTGTATGGATTAGATATAAAGGATATGTAATTTTGTTTTCATGTAAATAAGTCATGAATGATTACTCATATTTTTGTAATTTTATGAGATATTTCATGCTAGTTGCCAAATGATGGTTCCCGCATGTGTTAGTGACTCACATGGGCTGCTAAGAGCTGATCATTGGAGTGTATATACCAATAGTACATACATCTAAAAGCTGTGTATTGTACGAGTACGAATACGGGTGCATACTAGTAAAATTGTTATATATATATATAAACTGAACGAGGATGTAATTGTAAGCATTTTTGTTAAGTAGAAGTATTTTGATAAGTCTCTTGAAGTCTTTCAAAAGTGTATGAATACATATTAAAACACTACATGTATATACATTTTAACTGAGTCGTTAAGTCATCGTTAGTCGTTACATGTAAATGTTATGTTGAAACCTTTAGGTTAACGATCTTGTTGAATGTTGTTAACCCATTGTTTATTATAACAAATGAGATGTTAAATTGTTATATTATCATGATATTATGATATATATTATATCTTAGTATGATATATATACAGTTAAATGTCGTTACAACGATAATCGTTACATATATGTCTCGTTTCGAAATCATTAAGTTAGTAGTCTTATTTTTACATATGTATTTCATTGTTAATACACTTAATAATATATTTACTTATCATTTAACATAATTAACCAAGTGTATCAATATCTTAATATGATTCATATGTACCTAGTAAGACGTTGTTATAACGATAATCGTTATATATATCGTTTTCGAGTTTCTTAAATTAATAGTCTCATTTTTATGTATATAACTCATTGTTAAAATACCTAATGAGATACATACTTATAATAAAATCATGTTAACTATATATATAACCATATATATATCATCGTATAGTTTTTACAAGTTTTAACGTTCGTGAATCACCGGTCAACTTGGGTGGTCAATTGTCTATATGAAACCTATTTCAATTAATCAAGTCTTAACAAGTTTGATTGCTTAACATGTTGGAAACACTTAATCATGTAAATAACAATTTCATTTAATATATATATAAACATGGAAAAGTTCGGGTTACTACAGTACCTACCCGTTAAATAAATTTCGTCCCGAAATTTTAAGCAGTTGGAGGTGTTGACGTATCTTCTGGAAATAAATGCGGGTATTTCTTCTTCATCTGATCTTTACGCTCCCAGGTGAACTCGGGTCCTCTACGAGCATTCCATCGAACCTTAACAATCGGTATCTTGTTTTGTTTAAGTCTCTTAACCTCACGATCCATTATTTCGACGGGTTCTTCAATGAATTGAAGTTTTTCATTGATTTGGATTTCGTCCAACGGAATAGTGAGATCTTCTTTAGTAAAAAATTTCTTCAAATTTGTGACGTGGAAAGTGTTATGTACATCCGCGAGTAGTTGAGGTAGCTCCAGTTGGTAAGCTACTGGTCCGACACGATCTATAATCTTGAATGGTCCAATGTACCTTGGATTTAGTTTCCCCCGTTTACCAAATCGAACAACGCCTTTCCAAGGTGAAACCTTAAGCATGACCATTTTTCCAATTTCAAACTCTATATCTTTTCTTTTACTATCCGCGTAGCTCTTTTGTCGACTCTGGGCGGTTTTCAATCTTTGTTGAATTTGGATGATTTTCTTGGTAGTTTCTTGTATTATCTCCGGACCCGTAATCTGTCTATCCCCTACTTCAATCCAACAAATCGGAGACCTGCACTTTCTACTATAAAGTGCTTCAAACGGCGCCATCTCAATGCTTGAATGGTAGCTGTTGTTGCAGGAAAATTCTGCTAACGGTAGATGTCGATCCCAACTGTTTATGAAATCAATAACACAAGCTCGTAGCATGTCTTCAAGCGTTTGTATCGTCCTTTCGCTCTGCCCATCAGTTTGTGGATGATAGGCAGTACTCATGTCTAGACGAGTTCCCAATGCTTACTGTAATGTCTTCCAGAATCTTGAAATAAATCTGCCATCCCTATCAGAGATAATAGAGATTGGTATTCCATATCTGGAGACGACTTCCTTCAAATACAGTCGTGCTAACTTCTCCATCTTGTCATCTTCTCTTATTGGCAGGAAGTGTGCTGACTTGGTGAGACGATCAACTATTACCCAAATAGTATCATAACCACTTGCAGTCCTTGGCAATTTAGTAATGAAATTCATGGTAATGTTTTCCCATTTCCATTCCGGGATTTCAGGTTGTTGTAGTAGACTTGATGGTTTCTGATGTTCAGCTTTGACCTTAGAACACGTCAAACATTCTCCTACATATTTAGCAATATCGGTTTTCATACATGGCCACCAAAAATGTTTCTTAAGATCCTTATACATCTTCCCCGTTCCAGGATGTATTGAGTATCTGGTTTTATGAGCTTCTCTAAGTACCATTTCTCTCATATCTCCAAATTTTAGTACCCAAATTCTTTCAGCTCTATACCGGGTTCCGTCTTCCCGAATATTAAGATGCTTCTCCGATCCTTTGGGTATTTCATCCTTTAAATTTTCCTCTTTTAAAACTCCTTGTTGCGCCTCCTTTATTTGAGTAGTAAGGTTAGTGTGAATCATTATATTCATAGATTTTACTCGAATGGGTTCTCTGTCCTTTCTGCTCAAGGCGTCGGCTACCACATTTGCCTTCCCCGGGTGGTAACGAATCTCAAAGTCGTAATCATTCAACAATTCAATCCACCTACGCTGCCTCATATTCAGTTGTTTCTGATTAAATATGTGTTGAAGACTTTTGTGGTCGGTATATATAATACTTTTGACCCCATATAAGTAGTGCCTCCAAGTCTTTAATGCAAAAACAACCGCGCCTAATTCCAAATCATGCGTCGTATAATTTTGCTCGTGAATCTTCAATTCTCTAGACGCATAAGCAATCACCTTCGTCCGTTGCATTAATACACAACCGAGACCTTGCTTTGATGCGTCACAATAAATCACAAAATCATCATTCCCTTCAGGCAATGACAATATAGGTGCTGTAGTTAGCTTTTTCTTCAATAATTGAAATGCCTTCTCTTGTTCATCCTTCCATTCAAATTTCTTCCCTTTATGCATTAATGCAGTCAAGGGTTTTGCTATTTTGGAGAAATCTTGGATGAATCTTCTGTAATAACCAGCCAATCCTAAAAATTGACGTATATGCTTTGGAGTTTTTCGGGTTTCCCACTTTTCAACCGTTTCGATCTTTGCCGGGTCCACCTGGATACCGTCTTTGTTCACTATGTGACCGAGGAATTGAACTTCTTCCAACCAAAATGCACACTTTGAAAACTTAGCGTACAGTTTTTCTTTCCTCAATACTTCTAGCACTTTTCTCAAATGTTCTTCGTTCTCTTGATCATTCTTTGAGTAAATAAGTATGTCATCGATGAAAACAATGACAAACTTGTCAAGATATGGCCCACACACTCGGTTCATAAGGTCCATGAACACAGCTGGTGCGTTAGTCAATCCAAACGGCATAACCATAAACTCGTAGTTGATCAAATAAGTCGTCAATTCTCGGCAGTGGATAACGGTTTTTGATGGTAAGTTTGTTCAACTCTCTGTAGTCAATACACAACCTAAATGTACCATCCTTCTTCTTGACAAACAAAACAGGAGCTCCCCATGGTGATGTGCTTGGTCGAATGAAACCACGTTCTAATAGTTCTTGCAGTTGGCTTTGCAGTTCTTTCATCTCGCTGGGTGCGAGTCTATAAGGAGCACGAGCTATTGGTGCAGCTCCTGGTACAAGATCTATTTGAAATTCAACAGATCGATGTGGAGGTAGTCCCGGTAATTCTTTCGGAAATACATCGGGAAATTCTTTTGCAACGGGAACATCATTGATGCTCTTTTCTTCAGTTTGTACTTTCTCGACGTGTGCTAGAACAACATAGCAACCTTTTCTTATTAGTTTTTGTGCCTTCAAATTACTAATAAGATGTAGCTTCATGTTGCCCTTTTCTCCGTACACCATTAAGGGTTCTCCTTCTTCTCGTACAATACGAATTGCATTTTTATAACATACGATCTCTGCTTTCACCTTCTTCAGCCAGTCCATGCCAACTATTACATCAAAACTCCCTAACTCTACTGGTATCAAATCAATCTTAAATATTTCTCTACCCAGTTTAATTTCTCAATTCCGGCATATATTATCTGCTGAAATTAATTTACCGTTTGCTAATTCGAGTAAAAATTTACTATCCAACGGCGTCAATGGACAACTTAATTTAGCACAAAAATCTCTACTCATATAGCTTCTATCCGCACCCGAATCAAATAAAACGTAAGAAGATTTATTGTCAATAAGAAACGTACCCGTAAGAAGCTCCGGGTCTTCCTGTGCCTCTGCCGCATTAATATTGAAAACTCTTCCGCGGCCTTGTCCATTCGTGTTCTCCTGGTTCGGGCAATTTCTAATAATGTGGCCCGGTTTTCCACATTTATAACAAACTACATTGGCATAACTTGCTCCGACACTACTTGCTCCGCCATTACTCGTTCTGACACCATTTGTTCCTTTCGTTCTGTTAACCCCTGGTCCGTAGACCTCACACTTCGTCGCGCTATGACCATTTCTTTTACTTGTTGCAAAATTTGGTGCAGAACCACGAGTGATACTTTTCACACCTTTGGCATAGCTGCTTCTAATTGTTGTTGTTGTTGCGGTTGTTATTGTTATTGGGATGATTGTTGTAGTTGCTGCTGTTGTTGTTGTTGTTGTTGTTGTTGTTGTTGTTGTTGTTGTTGTTGTTGTTGTTGTTGTTGTTGTTGTTGGGCCGTTTGTTGTAGTTGCGATTGATGTTGCGATTGTTGGGTTAATTGTTGCGATTATTATTGTAATTGCTGTTGTTGTTGTATTGGTGATTCTTATCACCGTTTTCCTCCCACTTTCTTTTGACTTGCTTCACATTGGCCTCTTCAGCCGTCTGTTCTTTAATTCTTTCCTCAATCTGGTTTACTAGTTTGTGAGCCATTCTACATGCCTGTTGTATGGAGGCGGGCTCGTGTGAACTTATATCTTCTTGGATTCTTTTCGGTAATCCTTTCACAAATGCGTCGATCTTCTCTTCCTCATCTTCGAACGCTCCTGGACACAATAGGCACAATTCTGTGAATCGTCTTTCGTACATGGTCATATCAAATCCTTGGGTTCGTAACCCTCTAAGTTCTGTCTTGAGCTTATTGACCTCGGTTCTGGGACGGTACTTCTCGTTCATCAAGTGCTTGAATGCTGACCACGGTAGTGCGTACGCATCATCTTGTCCCACTTGCTCTAGATAGGTATTCCACCATGTTAACGCAGAACCTGTGAAGGTATGCGTAGCGTACTTCACTTTGTCCTCTTCAGTACACTTACTTATGGCAAACACCGATTCGACCTTCTCGGTCCACCATTTCAATCCGATCGGTACTTCGGTTCCATCAAATTCCAAAGGTTTGCAGGCAGTGAATTCTTTGTAGGTGCATCCTACACGATTTCCTGTACTGCTAGATCCAAGGTTATTGTTGGTATGTAGTGCATGAAATGTCCCGTTCTTATTGATTAAAAACGTTCCATATTAATTGATTTCGTTGCGAGGTTTTGACCTCTATATGAGACGTTTTTCAAAGACTGCATTCATTTTAAAACACACCATAACCTTTATTTCATCAATAAAGGTTTAAAAAGCTTTACGTAGATTATCAAATAATGATAATCTAAAATATCCTGTTTACACACGACCATTACATAATGGTTTACAATACAAATATGTTACAACAAAATAAGTTTCTTGAATGCAGTTTTTACACAACATCATACAAGCATGGACTCCAAATCTCGTCCTTATTTAAGTATGCGACAGCGGAAGCTCTTAATAATTACCTGAGAATAAACATGCTTAAAATGTCAACAAAAATGTTGGTGAGTTATAGGTTTAACCTATATATATCAAATCATAATAATAGACCACAAGATTTCATATTTCAATACACATCCCATACATAGAGATAAAAATCATTCATATGGTGAACACCTGGTAACCGACATTAACAAGATGCATATATAAGAATATCCCCATCATTCCGGGACACCCTTCGGATATGATATAATTTTCGAAGTACTAAAGCATCCGGTACTTTGGATGGGGTTTGTTAGGCCCAATAGATCTATCTTTAGGATTCGCGTCAATTAGGGTGTCTGTTCCCTAATTCTTAGATTACCAGACTTAATAAAAAGGGGCATATTCGATTTCGATAATTCAACCATAGAATGTAGTTTCATGTACTTGTGTCTATTTTGTAAATCATTTATAAAACCTGCATGTATTCTCATCCCAAAAATATTAGATTTTAAAAGTGGGACTATAACTCACTTTCACAGATTTTTACTTCGTCGGGAAGTAAGACTTGGCCACTGGTTGATTCACGAACCTATAACAATATATACATATATATCAAAGTATGTTCAAAATATATTTACAACACTTTTAATATATTTTGATTTTTTAAGTTTATTAAGTCAGCTGTCCTCGTTAGTAACCTACAAATAGTTGTCCACAGTTAGATGTACAGAAATAAATCGATAAATATTATCTTGAATCAATCCACGACCCAGTGTATACGTATCTCAGTATTGATCACAACTCAAACTATATATATTTTGGAATCAACCTCAACCCTGTATAGCTAACTCCAACATTCACATATAGAGTGTCTATGGTTGTTCCGAAATATATATAGATGTGTCGACATGATAGGTCGAAACATTGTATACGTGTCTATGGTATCTCAAGATTATATAATATACAATACAAGTTGATTAAGTTATGGTTGGAATAGATTTGTTACCAATTTTCACGTAGCTAAAATGAGAAAAATTATCCAATCTTGTTTTACCCATAACTTCTTCATTTTAATTCCGTTTTGAGTGAATCAAATTGCTATGGTTTCATATTGAACTCTATTTTATGAATCTAAACAGAAAAAGTATAGGTTTATAGTCGGAAAAATAAGTTACAAGTCATTTTTGTAAAGGTAGTCATTTCAGTCGAAAGAACGACGTCTAGATGACCATTTTAGAAAACATAATTCCACTTTGAGTTTAACCATAATTTTTGGATATAGTTTCATGTTCATAATAAAAATTATTTTCTCAGAATAACAACTTTTAAATCAAAGTTTATCATAGTTTTTAATTAACTAACCCAAAACAGCCCGCGGTGTTACTACGACGGCGTAAATCCGGTTTTACGGTGTTTTTCGTGTCTCCAGGTTTTAAATCATTAAGTTAGCATATCATATAGATATAGAACATGTGTTTAGTTGATTTTAAAAGTCAAGTTAGAAGGATTAACTTTTGTTTGCGAACAAGTTTAGAATTAACTAAACTATGTTCTAGTGATTACAAGTTTAAACCTTCGAATAAGATAGCTTTATATGTATGAATCGAATGATGTTATGAACATCATTACTACCTTAAGTTCCTTGGATAAACCTACTAGAAAATAGAAAAATGGATCTAGCTTCAACGGATCCTTGGATGGCTCGAAGTTCTTGAAGCAGAATCATGACATGAAAACAAGTTCAAGTAAGATCATCACTTGAAATAAGATTGTTATAGTTATAGAAATTGAACCAAAGTTTGAATATGATTATTACCTTGTATTAGAATGATAACCTACTGTAATAAACAAAGATTTCTTAAGGTTGGATGATCACCTTACAAGATTGGAAGTGAGCTAGCAAACTTGAAAGTATTCTTGATTTTATGTAACTAGAACATGTAGAATATATGAAGAACACTTAGAACTTGAAGATAGAACTTGAGAGAGATCAATTAGATGAAGAAAATTGAAGAATGAAAGTGTTTGTAGGTATTTTTGGTCGTTGGTGTATGGATTAGATATAAAGGATATGTAATTTTATTTTCATGTAAATAAGTCATGAATGATTACTCATATTTTTGTAATTTTATGAGATATTTCATGCTAGCTGCCAAATGATGGTTCCCACATGTGTTAGGTGACTCACATGGGCTGCTAAAAGCTGATCATTGGAGTGTATATACCAATAGTACATACATCTAAAAGCTGTGTATTGTACGAGTACGAATACGGGTGCATACGAGTAGAATTGTTGATGAAACTGAACGAGGATGTAATTGTAAGCATTTTTGTTAAGTAGAAGTATTTTGATAAGTGTATTTAAGTCTTTCAAAAGTGTATAAATATATATTAAAACACTACATGTATATACATTTTAACTGAGTCGTTAAGTCATCGTTAGTCGTTACATGTAAGTGTTGTTTTGAAACCTTTAGGTTAACGATCTTGTTAAATGTTGTTAACCCAATGTTTATAATATCAAATGAGATTTTAAATTATTATATTATCATGTATGAATATCTCTTAATATGATATATATACATTAAATGTCTTTACAACGATAATCGTTACATATATGTCTCGTTTAAAAATCATTAAGTTAGTAGTCTTGTTTTTACATATGTAGTTCATTGTTAATATACTTAATGATATGTTTACTTATCATAGTATCATGTTAACTATATATATATATCCATATATATGTCATCATATAGTTTTTACAAGTTTTAACGTTCGTGAATCACCGGTCAACTTGGGTGGTCAATTGTCTATATGAAACATATTTCAATTAATCAAGTCTTAACAAGTTTGATTGCTTAACATGTTGGAAACATTTAATCATGTAAATATCAATCTCATTTAATATATATAAACATGGGAAAGTTCGGGTCACTACAGTACCTACCCGTTAAATAAATTTCGTCCCGAAATTTTAAGCTGTTGAAGGTGTTGACGAATCTTCTGGAAATAGATGCGGGTATTTCTTCTTCATCTGATCTTCACGCTCCCAGGTGAACTCGGGTCCTCTACGAGCATTCCATCGAACCTTAACAATTGGTATCTTATTTTGCTTAAGTCTTTTAACCTCACGATCCATTATTTCGACGGGTTCTTCGATGAATTGAAGTTTTTCATTGATTTGGATTTCATCTAACGGAATAGTGAGATCTTCTTTAGCAAAACATTTATTCAAATTCGAGACGTGGAAAGTGTTATGTACAGCCGCGAGTTGTTGAGGTAACTCAAGTCGGTAAGCTACTGGTCCGACACGATCAATAATCTTGAATGGTCCAATATACCTTGGATTTAATTTCCCTCGTTTACCAAATCGAACAACGCCTTTCCAAGGTGCAACTTTAAGCATGACCATCTCTCCAATTTCAAATTCTATATCTTTTCTTTTAATGTCAGCGTAGCTCTTTTGTCGACTTTGGGCGGTTTTCAACCGTTGTTGAATTTGGATGATCTTCTCGGTAGTTTCTTGTATAATCTCCGGACCCGTAATCTGTCTATCCCCCACTTCACTCCAACAAATCGGAGACCTGCACTTTCTACCATAAAGTGCTTCAAACGGCGCCATCTCAATGCTTGAATGGTAGCTGTTGTTGTAGGAAAATTCTGCTAATGGTAGATGTCGATCCCAACTGTTTCCGAAATCAATAACACATGCTCGTAGCATGTCTTCAAGTATTTGTATCGTCCTTTCGCTCTGCCCATCAGTTTGTGGATGATAGGCAGTACTCATGTCTAGACGAGTTCCTAATGCTTGCTGTAATGTCTGCCAGAATCTTGAAATAAATCTGCCATCCCTATCAGAGATAATAGAGATTGGTATTCCATGTCTGGAGACGACTTCCTTCAAATACAGTCGTGCTAACTTCTCCATCTTGTCATCTTCTCTTATTGGCAGGAAGTGTGCTGATTTGGTGAGACGATCAACTATTACCCAAATAGTATCAAAACCACTTGCAGTCCTTGGCAATTTAGTGATGAAATCCATGGTAATGTTTTCCCATTTCCATTCTGGGATTTCGGGTTGTTAAAGTAGACCTGATGGTTTCTGATGCTCAGCTTTGATCTTAGAACACGTCAAACATTCTCCTACGTATTTAGCAACATCGGCTTTCATACCCGGCCACCAAAAATGTTTCTTGAGATCCTTGTACATCTTCCCCGTTCCAGGATGTATTGAGTATCTGGTTTTATGAGCTTCTCTAAGTACCATTTCTCTCATATCTCCAAATTTTGGTACCCAAATCCTTTCAGCCCTATACCGGGTTCCGTCTTCCCGAATATTAAGATGTTTCTCCGATCCTTTGGGTATTTCTTCCTTTAAATTTCCCTCTTTTAAAACTCCTTGTTGCGCCTCCTTTATTTAAGTAGTAAGGTTATTATGAATCATTATATTCATAGATTTTACTCGAATGGGTTCTCTGTCCTTCCTGCTCAAGGCATCGGCTACCACATTTGCCTTCCCAGGGTGGTAACGAATCTCAAAGTCGTAATCATTCAATAATTCAATCCACCTACGCTGCCTCATATTCAGTTGTTTCTGATTAAATATGTGTTGAAGACTTTTGTGTTCGGTATATATAATACTTTTGACCCCATATAAGTAGTGCCTCCAAGTCTTTAATGCAAAAACAACCGTGCCTAATTCCAAATCATGCGTCGTATAATTTTGTTCGTGAATCTTCAATTGTCTAGACGCATAAGCAATCACCTTCGTTCGTTGCATTAATACACAACCGAGACCTTGCTTTGATGCGTCACAATAAATCACAAAATCATCATTCTCTTCAGGCAATGACAATATAGGTGCCGTAGTTAGCTTTTTCTTCAATAACTGAAACGCTTTCTCTTGTTCATCATTCCATTCAAATTTCTTCCCTTTATGCGTTAATGCAGTCAAGGGTTTTGCTATTCTGGAAAAGTCTTGGATGAACCTTCTGTAGTAACCAGCTAGTCCTAAAAACTGGCGTATGTGTTTCGGAGTTTTCGGGGTTTTCCACTTTTCAACAGTTTCTATCTTTGCCGGATCCACCTTAATACCTTCTTTGTTCACTATGTGACCGAGGAATTGAACTTCTTCCAACCAAAATGCACACTTTGAAAACTTAGCGTACAATTCTTCCTTCTTCAATACTTCTAACACCTTTCTCAAATGTTCACCGTGTTCTTGGTCATTCTTTGAGTAAATAAGTATGTCATCAATGAAAACAATGACAAACTTGTCAAGGTATGGTCCACACACTCGGTTCATAAGGTCCATGAACACAGCTGGTGCATTAGTTAAACCAAACGGCATGACCATAAACTCGTAATGACCGTAACGTGTTCTGAAAGCAGTCTTTGGAATATCATCTTCTTTCACCCGCATTTGATGATACCCGGAACGTAAGTCAATCTTTGAATAAACAGACGAGCCTTGTAGTTGATCAAATAAGTCATCGATTCTCGGTAGTGGGTAGCGGTTCTTGATGGTAAGTTTGTTCAACTCTCGGTAGTCGATACACAACCTGAATGTACCATCTTTCTTCTTGACAAACAAAACAATAGCTCCCCACGGTGATGTGCTTGGTCGAATGAAACCACGCTCTAAAAGTTCTTGTAATTGGCTTTGAAGTTCTTTCATCTCGCTGGGTGCGAGTCTGTAAGGAGCACGAGCTATTGGTGCAGCTCCTGGTACAAGATCTATTTGAAATTCAACGGATCGATGTGGGGGTAATCCCGGTAATTCTTTCAGAAATACATCGGGAAATTCTTTTGCAATGGGAACATCATTGATGCTCTTTTCTTCAGTTTGTACTTTCTCGACGTGTGCTAGAACAGCATAGCAACCTTTTCTTATTAGTTTTTGTGCCTTCAAATTACTAATAAGATGTAGCTTCGTTTTGCCCTTTTCTCCGTACACCATTAAGGGTTTTCCTTTTTCTCGTATAATGCGAATTGCATTTTTGTAACAAACGATCTCTGCTTTCACTTCTTTCAACCAGTCCATACCGATTATCACATCAAAACTCCCTAACTCTACTGGTATCAAATCAATCTTAAATGTTTCGCTAACCAGTTTAATTTCTCGATTCCGACATATATTATCTGCTGAAATTAATTTACCATTTGCTAATTCGAGTAAAAATTTACTATCCAAAGGCGTCAATGGACAACTTAATTTAGCACAAAAATCTCTACTCATATAGCTTCTATCCGCACCCGAATCAAATAAAACGTAAGCAGATTTATTGTCAATAAGAAACGTACCCGTAACAAGCTCTGGGTCTTCCTGTGCCTCTGCCGCATTAATATTGAAAACTCTTCCGCGGCCTTGTCCATTCGTGTTCTCCTGGTTCGGGCAATTTCTAATAATGTGGCCCGGTTTTCCACATTTATAACAAACTTCATTTGCATAACTTGCTCCGACACTACTTGCTCCGCCATTACTCGTTCCGACACCATTTGTTCCTTTCGTTCTATTAACCCCTGGTCCGTAGACCTCAGACTTCGCCGCGCTATGACCATTTCTTTTACACTTGTTGCAAAATTTGGTGCAGAACCCCGAGTGATACTTTTCACACCTTTGGCATAGCTGCTTCTGATTATTGTTGTTATTACGGTTATTATTGTTGTTGGGATGGTTGTTGTAGTTGCTGCTGTTGTTATTGTTGTTGTTGTTGTTGGGCCATTTGTTGTAGTTGCGATTGATGTTGAGATTGTTGGGATAATTGTTGCGATTATTGTTGTAATTGCTGTTGTTGTTGTATTGGTGATTCTTATCACCATTTTCCTCCCACTTTCTTTTGACTTGCTTCACATTGGCCTCTTCAGCAGTCTGTTCTTTAATTCTTTCTTCAATCTGGTTCACTAGTTTGTGAGCCATTCTACATGCCTGTTGTATGGAGGCGGGCTCGTGTGAACTTATATCTTCTTGGATTCTTTCCGGTAATCCTTTCACAAACGCGTCGATCTTCTCTTCCTCATCTTCGAATGCTCCCGGACACAATAGGCACAATTCTGTGAATCGTCTTTCGTACGTGGTAATATCAAATCCTTGGGTTCGTAACCCTCTAAGTTCTGTCTTGAGCTTATTGACCTCGGTTCTGGGACGGTATTTCTCGTTCATCAAGTGCTTGAATGCTGACCACGGTAGTGCGTACGCATCGTCTTGTCCCACTTGCTCTAGATAGGTATTCCACCATGTTAACGCAGAACCTGTGAAGGTATGCGTAGCGTACTTCACTTTGTCCTCTTCAGTACACTTACTTATGGAAAACACCGATTCGACCTTCTCGGTCCACCGTTTCAATCCGATCGGTCCTTCGGTTCTATCAAATTCCAAAGGTTTGCAGGCAGTGAATTCTTTGTAGGTGCATCCTACACGATTTCCTGTACTGCTAGATCCAAGGTTATTGTTGGTATGTAGCGCAGCCTGTACTGCAGCTATGTTTGAAGCTATAAAAGTACGGAATTCCTCTTCATTCATATTCACGGTGTGTCGAGTAGTCGGTGCCATTTCCTTCAAAATAGTTAAATGGAACAAGTTAATCATACAGAATATTAAGAGTAGTTAATAGTATTTCGTAGCATAATATGAACTCATTTATAAAAGCTTTTTCTTCATATTAGCGTTTTATAAGTTTAAATTCGGGTAGTACCTACCCGTTAAGTTCATACTTAGTAGCTAATATACAATTCAACTACTACAATTCTATATGAAAAACTGATTATAATAATATTTCGCGTTCAAAATTTTACACAATATTTTACAAACTTACAATACCGCTTATTTTACATATAGCATGAAATATAGCACACAATAAATTTGATACAAGATGGTTGTGAAGATAATTCTAGCTAGTACACAAGTCGTTCAGCAAAGGCAATAAAGACACGTAATTCATACGTCCAGAAACAAGTCATGCATTCTGGTTTTACTAGGATTACTTCCCATCCTTGGTCTTGTGGAACATAACTGTTATGGCCGTTGATAAGACATCGTGTTGTAATATCGTCAAAGGGACGAGGGTTACGTAATGTCCAACAGTCCCGTAACAATCTAAAAACCTCATTTCTTACCCCAATTACCGACTCCGTCACTTGTGGGAACGTTTTGTTTAATAGTTGTAGCCCGATGTTCTTGTTCTCACTTTGGTGAGAAGCGAACATTACTAATCCGTAAGCATAACATGCTTCTTTATGTTGCATGTTAGCTGCTTTTTCTAAATCATGAAGTCCAATATTCGGATATATTGAGTCAAAATAATTTCTTAACCCATTGCGTAAAATAGCATTTGGGTTCCCCGCAATATATGCGTCAAAGTAAACACATCGTAACTTATGGATTTCCCAATGTGATATCCCCCATCTTTCGAACGAAAGCCTTTTATAAACCAAGGCATTCTTGGAACGTTCTTCGAATGTCTTACAAACTGATCTCGCCTTAAATAGTTGTGCCGAAGAATTCTGACCAACTCTAGACAAGATTTCATCAATCATGTCTCCGGGTAGGTCTCTTAAAATATTGGGTTGTCTATCCATTTTGTGTTTTTATACTGTAAAATAGACAAGAGTTAGATTCATAAAAAAAAAATACTTATTAATACAAGCAATTTTTACATATATCATAAAGCATAAGCACACTATATTACATATATTACACCACACGAATACAACTATCTTATTCCGACTCGCTTGTTTCTTCTTCTTCAATTTTGGTTCGTTTTGCCAAGTTTCTAGGGATATATGATGTTCCCCTAATACGAGCCGTCGTTTTCCACATTGGTTTAGAAAAACCTGGTGGTTTAGAGGTTCCCGGGTCATTGTTACAACTTAAGGACTTCGGGGGTTGACGATACATATAAAGTTCATCGGGGTTGGAATTCGATTTCTTTATTTTTATGCCCTTTCCCTTATTATTTTCTTTTGCCTTTTTAAATTCAGTTGGGGTAATTTCTATATCATCATCGGAATTCTCGTCGGAATCCGATTCATCGGAGAATTGGTAATCCTCCCAATATTTTGCTTCCTTGGCGGAAACACCATTGACCATAATTAACCTTGGTCGGTTGGTTGAGGATTTTCTTTTACTTAACCGTTTTATTATTTCCCCCACCGGTTCTATTTCTTCATCCGGTTCCGATTCTTCTTCCGGTTCCGATTCTTCTTCCGGTTCCGACTCTTCTTCCGGTTCCTCTTCGGGAACTTGTGAATCAGTCCACGAATCATTCCAATTTACATTTGACTCTTCATTATTATTAGGTGAGTCAATGGGACTTGTTCTAGAGGTAGACATCTATCACATAATATCAAACGCGTTAAGAGATTAATATATCACATAATATTCACATGTTAAAAATATATAGTTTCCAACAAAATTTGTTAAGCAATCATTTTTCAAGTAAACACGGTCGAAGTCCAGACTCACTAATGCATCCTAACAAACTCGATAAGACACACTAATGCAAAATTCTGGTTCTCTAAGACCAACGCTCGGATACCAACTGAAATGTCCCGTTCTTATTGATTAAAAACGTTCCATATTAATTGATTTCGTTGTGAGGTTTTGACCTCTATATGAGACGTTTTTCAAAGACTGCATTCATTTTAAAACAAACCATAACCTTTATTTCATCAATAAAGGTTTAAAAAGCTTTACGTAGATTATCAAATAATGATAATCTAAAATATCCTGTTTACACACGACCATTACATAAAGGTTTACAATACAAATATGTTACAACAAAATAAGTTTCTTGAATGCAGTTTTTACATAATATCATACAAGCATGGACTCCAAATCTAGTCCTTATTTAAGTATACGACAGCGGAAGCTCTTAATAATTACCTGAGAATAAACATGCTTAAAACGTCAACAAAAATGTTGGTGAGTTATAGGTTTAACCTATATATATCAAATCATAATAATAGACCACAAGATTTCATATTTCAATACACATCCCATACATAGAGATAAAAATCATTCATATGGTGAACACCTGGTAACCGACATTAACAAGATGCATATATAAGAATATCCCCATCATTCCGGGACACCCTTCGGATATGATATAAATTTCGAAGTACTAAAGCATCCGGTACTTTGGATGGGGTTTGTTAGGCCCAATAGATCTATCTTTAGGATTTGCGTCAATTAGGGTGTCTGTTCCCTAATTCTTAGATTACCAGACTTAATAAAAATGGGCATATTCGATTTCGATAATTCAACCATAGAATGTAGTTTCATGTACTTGTGTCTATTTTGTAAATCATTTATAAAACCTGCATGTATTCTCATCCCAAAAATATTAGATTTTAAAAGTGGGACTATAACTCACTTTCACAGATTTTTACTTCGTCGGGAAGTAAGACTTGGCCACTGGTTAATTCACGAATCTATAACAATATATACATATATATCAAAGTATGTTCAAAATATATTTACAACACTTTTAATATATTTTGATGTTTTAAGTTTATTAAGTCAGCTGTCCTCGTTAGTAACCTACAACTAGTTGTCCACAGTTAGATGTACAGAAATAAATCGATAAATATTATCTTGAATCAATCCACGACCCAGTGTATACGTATCTCAGTATTGATCACAACTCAAACTATATATATTTTGGAATCAACCTCAACCCTGTATAGCTAACTCCAACATTCACATATAGAGTGTCTATGGTTGTTCCGAAATATATATAGATGTGTCGACATGATAGGTCGAAACATTGTATACGTGTCTATGGTATCTCAAGATTACATAATATACAATACAAGTTGATTAAGTTATGGTTGGAATAGATTTGTTACCAATTTTCACGTAGCTAAAATGAGAAAAATTATCCAATCTTGTTTTACCCATAACTTCTTCATTTTAATTCCGTTTTGAGTGAATCAAATTGCTATGGTTTCATATTGAACTCTATTTTATGAATCTAAACAGAAAAAGTATAGTTTTATAGTCAGAAAAATAAGTTACAAGTCGTTTTTGTAAAGGTAGTCATTTCAGTCGAAAGAACGACGTCTAGATGACCATTTTAGAAAACATACTTCCACTTTGAGTTTAACCATAATTTTTGGATATAGTTTCATGTTCATAATAAAAATAATTTTCTCAGAATAACAACTTTTAAATCAAAGTTTATCATAGTTTTTAATTAACTAACCCAAAACAGCCCGCGGTGTTACTACGACGGCGTAAATCCGGTTTTACGGTGTTTTTCGTGTCTCCAGGTTTTAAATCATTAAGTTAGCATATCATATAGATATAGAACATGTGTTTAGTTGATTTTAAAAGTCAAGTTAGAAGGATTAACTTTTGTTTGCGAACAAGTTTAGAATTAACTAAACTATGTTCTAGTGATTACAAGTTTAAACCTTCGAATAAGATAGCTTTATATGTATGAATCGAATGATGTTATGAACATCATTACTACCTTAAGTTCCTTGAATAAACCTACTGGAAAAGAGAAAAATGGATCTAGCTTCAACGGATCCTTGGATGGCTTGAAGTTCTTGAAGCAGAATCATGACACGAAAACAAGTTCAAGTAAGATCATCACTTGAAATAAGATTGTTATAGTTATAGAAATTGAACCAAAGTTTGAATATGATTATTACCTTGTATTAGAATGATAACCTACTGTAAGAAACAAAGATTGCTTGAGGTTGGATGATCACCTTACAAGATTGGAAGTGAGCTAGCAAACTTGAAAGTATTCTTGATTTTATGTAACTAGAACTTGTAGAATATATGAAGAACACTTAGAACTTGAAGATAGAACTTGAGAGAGATCAATTAGATGAAGAAAATTAAAGAATGAAAGTGTTTGTAGGTGTTTTTGTTCGTTGGTGTATGGATTAGATATAAAGGATATGTAATTTTGTTTTCATGTAAATAAGTCATGAATGATTACTCATATTTTTGTAATTTTATGAGATATTTCATGCTAGTTGCCAAATGATGGTTCCCACATGTGTTAGGTGACTCACCTGGGCTGCTAAGAGCTGATCATTGGAGTGTATATACCAATAGTACATACATCTAAAAGCTGTGTATTGTACGAGTACGAATACGGGTGCATACGAGTAGAATTGTTGATGAAACTGAACGAGGATGTAATTGTAAGCATTTTTGTTAAGTAGAAGTATTTTGATAAGTGTATTTAAGTCTTTCAAAAGTGTATAAATACATATTAAAACACTACATGTATATACATTTTAACTGAGTCGTTAAGTCATCGTTAGTCGTTACATGTAAGTGTTGTTTTGAAACCTTTAGGTTAACGATCTTGTTAAATGTTGTTAACCCAATGTTTATAATATCAAATGAGATTTTAAATTATTATATTATAATGATATTATCATGTACGAATATCTCTTAATATGATATATATACATTAAATGTCTTTACAACGATAATCGTTACATATATGTCTCGTTTAAAAATCATTAAGTTAGTAGTCTTGTTTTTACATATGTAGTTCATTGTTAATATACTTAATGATATGTTTACTTATCATAGTATCATGTTAACTATATATATATATATATATATATATATATATATATATATATATATATCCATATATATGTCATCATATAGTTTTTACAAGTTTTAACGTTCGTGAATCACCGGTCAACTTGGGTGGTCAATTGTCTATATGAAACATATTTCAATTAATCAAGTCTTAACAAGTTTGATTGCTTAACATGTTGGAAACATTTAATCATGTAAATATCAATCTCATTTAATATATATAAACATGGAAAAGTTCGGGTCACTACAGCGCAGCCTGTATTGCGGCTATGTTTGAAGCTAGAAAAGTACGGAATTCCTCTTCATTCATATTCACGGTGTGTCGAGTAGTCGGTGCCATTTCCTTCAAAATAGTCAAATGGAACAAGTTAATCATACAGAATATTAAGAGTAGTTAATAGTATTTCGTAGCATAATATGAACTCATTTATAAAAGCTTTTTCTTCATATTAACATTTTATAAGTTTAAATTCGGGTAGTACCTACCCGTTAAGTTCATACTTAGTAGCTAATATACAATTCAACTACTACAATTCTATATGAAAAACTGATTATAATAATATTTCGCGTTCAAACTTGTATACAATATTTTACAAACTTACAATACCGCTTATTTTACATAAAGCATGAAATATAGCACATAATAACTTTGATACAAGATAGTTGTGAAGATAATTCTAGCTAGTACACAAGTCGTTTAGCAAAGGCAATAAAGACACGTAATTCATACGTCCAGAAATAAGTCATGCATTCTGGTTTTACTAGGACTACTTTCCATCCTTGGTCTTGTGGAACATAACCGTTATGGCCGTTGATAAGACAGCGTGTTGTAACGTCGTCAAAGGGACGAGGGTTACGTAATGACCAACAGTCTCGTAATAACCTAAAAACCTCATTTCTTACCCCAATTACCGACTCCGTCACTTGTGGGAACGTTTTGTTTAATAGTTGTAGCCCGAGGTTCTTTTTCTCACTTTGGTGAGAAGAGAACATTACTAACCCGTAAGCATAGCATGCTTCTTTATATTGTATGTTAGCCGCTTTTTCTAAATCATGAAGTCCTATATTCGGATACATTGAGTCAAAATAATTTCTTAACCCGTTGCGTAAAATAGCATTTGGGTTCCCCGCAATATATGCGTCAAAGTAAACACATCGTAACTTATGGGTTTCCCAATGTGATATCCCCCATCTTTCAAACGAAAGTCTCTTATAAACCAAGACATTCTTGGAACGTTCTTCGAATGTCTTACAAACTGATTTCGCCGTAAATAGTTGTGCCGAAGAATTCTGACCGACTCTAGACAAGATTTCATCAATCATGTCTCCGGGTAGGTCTCTTAAAATATTGGGTTGTCTATCCATTTTGTGTTTTTATACTGTAAAATTGACAAGAGTTAGATTTATAAAAAAAAAAATACTTATTAATACAAGCAATTTTTACATATATCATAAAGCATAAGCACACTATATTACATATATTTCACCACACGAATACAACTATCTTATTCCGACTCGCTCGTTTCTTCTTCTTCGATTTTGGTTCGTTTTGCCAAGTTTCTAGGGATATATGATGTTCCCCTAATACGAGCCGTCGTTTTCCGCAACGGTTTAGAAAAACCTGGTGGTTTAGAGGTTCCCGGGTCATTGTTACAACTTAAGGGCTTCGGGGGGACGATACATATAAAGTTCATCGGGGTTGGAATTAGATTTCTCTATTTTTATGCCCTTTCCCTTATTATTTTCTTTTGCCTTTTTAAATTAAGTTGGGGTAATTTCTATAACATCATCGGAATTCTCATCGGAATCCGATTCATCGGAGAATTGGTAATCCTCCCAATATTTTGCTTCCTTGGCGGAAACACCATTGACCATAATTAACCTTGGTCGGTTGGTTGAGGATTTTCTTTTACTTAACCGTTTTATTATTTCCCCCACCGGTTCTATTTCCTCCTCCGGTTCCTCCTCTTCCGGTTCTGATTCTTCTTCCGGTTCTTCTTCGGGAACTTGTGAATCAGTCCAATATATATTCGACTCTTCATTATTATTAGGTGAGTCAATGGGATTTGTGCTAGAGGTAGACATCTATCACACAATATCAAACATGTTAAGAGATTAATATATCACATAATTTATAGTTTCCAAAAAAATGTTAAGCAATCATTTTTAAAGAAAACACGGTCAAAGTCCAGACTTACTAATGCATCCTAACAAACTCGATAAGACACACTAATGCAAATTTTTTGGTTCTCTAAGACCAACGCTCGGATACCAACTGAAATGTCCCGTTCTTATTGATTAAAAACGTTCCATATTAATTGATTTCGTTGCGAGGTTTTGACCTCTATATGAGACGTTTTTCAAAGACTGCATTCATTTTTAAAACAAACCATAACCTTTATTTCATAAATAAAGGTTTAAAAAGCTTTACGTAGATTATCAAATAATGATAATCTAAAATATCCTGTTTACACACGACCATTACATAATGGTTTACAATACAAATATGTTACATC
This sequence comes from Rutidosis leptorrhynchoides, assembly GCF_046630445.1. Lineage (NCBI taxonomy): Eukaryota > Viridiplantae > Streptophyta > Magnoliopsida > Asterales > Asteraceae > Rutidosis > Rutidosis leptorrhynchoides. The sequence goes on along the minus strand of NC_092333.1, from coordinate 658,338,715 downwards.
GAAATCAGTTTCTTGAATGCAGTTTTTACGTCAACAAAAACATGCTTTAAACGTCAACAAAAATGTTGGTGAGTTATAGGTTTAACCTATATATATATATATATATATATATATATATATATATATATATATATATATATATATATATATATATATATATATATATATATATATATATATATATATATATATATATATATATATCAAATCGTAACAATAGACCACAAGATTTCATATTTCAATACGCATCCCATACATAGAGATAAAAATCATTCATATGGTGAATACCCGGTAACCGACATTAACAAGATGCATATATAAGAATATCCCCATCATTCCGGGACACCCTTCGGATATGATATAAATTTCGAAGTACTAAAGCATCCGGTACTTTGGATGGGGTTTGTTAGGCCCAATAGATCTATCTTTAGGATTCGCGTCAATTAGGGTGTCTGTTTCCTAATTCTTAGATTACCAGACTTAATAAAAAGGGGCATATTCAATTTCGATAATTCAACCATAGAAAGTAGTTTCACGTACTTTTGTCTATTTTGTAAATCATTTATAAAACCTGCATGTATTCTCATCCCAAAAATATTAGATTTTAAAAGTGGGACTATAACTCACTTTCACAGATTTTTACTTCGTCGGGAAGTAAGACTTGGCCACTGGTTGATTCACGAACCTATAACAATATATACATATATATCAAAGTATGTTCAAAATATATTTACAACACTTTTAATATATTTTGATGTTTTAAGTTTATTAAGTCAGCTGTCCTCGTTAGTAACCTACAACTAGTTGTCCACAGTTAGATGTACAGAAATAAATCGATAAATATTATCTTGAATCAATCCATGACCCAGTGTATACGTATCTCAGTATTGATCACAACTCAAACTATATATATTTTGGAATCAACCTCAACCCTGTATAGCTAACTCCAACATTCACATATAGAGTGTCTATGGTTGTTCCGAAATATATATAGATGTGTCGACATGATAGGTCAAAACATTGTATACGTGTCTATGGTATCTCAATATTACATAATATACAATACAAGTTGATTAAGTTATGGATGGAATAGATTTGTTACCAATTTTCACGTAGCTAAAATGAGAAAAATTATCCAATCTTATTTTACCCATAACTTCTTCATTTTAAATCCGTTTTGAGTGAATAAAATTGCTATGGTTTCATATTGAACTCTATTTTATGAATCTAAACAGAAAAATTATAGGTTTATAGTCAGAAAAATAAGTTACAAGTTGTTTTTGTAAAGGTAGTCATTTCAGTCGAAAGAACGACGTCTAGATGACCATTTTAGAAAACATAATTCCACTTTGAGTTTAACCATAATTTTTGGATATAGTTTCATGTTCATAATAAAAATCATTTTCCCAGAATAACAACTTTTAAATCAAAGTTTATCATAGTTTTTAATTAACTAACCCAAAACAGCCCGCGGTGTTACTACGACGGCGTAAATCCGATTTTACGGTGTTTTTTCGTGTTTCCTGGTTTTAAATCTTTAAGTTAGCATATAATATAGATATAGAACATGTGTTTAGTTGATTTTAAAAGTCAAGTTAGAAGGATTAACTTTTATTTGCGAACAAGTTTAGAATTAACTAAACTATGTTCTAGTGATTACAAGTTTAAACCTTCGAATAAGATAGCTTTATATGTATGAATCGAATGATGTTATGAACATCATTACTACCTCAAGTTCCTTGGATAAACCTACTAGAAATGAAAAAAATAGATCTAGCTTCAAAGGATCTTTGGATGGCTTGAAAGTTCTTGAAGCAGAATCATGACACGAAAACAATTTCAAGTAAGATTTCCACTCGAAATAAGATTGTTATAGTTATAGAAATTGAATTAAAGTTTGAATATGATTATTACCTTGTATTAGAAAGATAACCTACTGTAATTAACAAAGGTTTCTTGATCTTGGATGATTACTTGGAATGGATTTAGAAAACTTGGAAGTAAACTTGCAATCTTGGAAGTATTCTTGATTTTATGAAACTAGAACTTTTGGAATTTATGAAGAACACTTAGAACTTGAAGATAGAACTTGAGAGAGATCAATTAGATGAAGAAAATTGAAGAATGAAAGTGTTTGTAGGTGTTTTTGGTCGTTGGTGTATGGATTAGATATAAAGGATATGTAATTTTGTTTTCATGTAAATAAGTCATGAATGATTACTCATATTTTTGTAATTTTATGAGATATTTCATGCTAGTTACCAAATAATGGTTCCCACATGTGTTAGGTGACTCACATAGGCTGTTAAGAGCTGATCATTGGAGTGTATATACCAATAGTACATACATCTAAAAGCTGTGTATTGTACGAGTACGAATACGGGTGCATACGAGTAGAATTGTTGATGAAACTGAACGAGGATGTAATTGTAAGAATTTTTGTTAAGTAGAAGTATTTTGATAAGTGTCTTGAAGTCTTTCAAAAATGTATGAATACATATTAAAACACTACATGTATATACATTTTAACTGAGTCGTTAAGTCATCGTTAGTCATTACATGTAAATGTTGCTTTGAAACCTTTAGGTTAACGACCTTGTTGAATGTTGTTAACCCATTGTTTATTATAACAAATGAGATGTTAAATTGTTATATTATCATGATATTATGATATATAATATATCTTAGTATGATATATATACAGTTAAATGTCGTTACAACGATAATCGTTACATATATGTCTCGTTTCGAAATCATTAAGTTAGTAGTCTTATTTTTACATATGTATTTCATTGTTAATACACTTAATAATATATTTACTTATCATTTAACATAATTAACCAAGTGTATCAATATCTTAATATGATTCATATGTACCTAGTAAGATGTTGTTATAACGATAATCGTTATATATATCGTTTTCGAGTTTCTTAAATTAATAGTCTCATTTTTATGTATATAACTCATTGTTAAAATACCTAATGAGATACATACTTATAATAAAATCATGTTAACTATATATATAACCATATATATGTCATCATATAGTTTTTACAAGTTTTAACGTTCGTGAATCACCGGTCAACTTGGGTGGTCAATTGTCTATATGTAACCTATTTCAATTAATCAAGTCTTAACAAGTTTGATTGATTAACATGTTGGAAACACTTAATCATGCAGATAACAATTTCATTTAATATATATATAAACATGGAAAAGTTCGGGTCACTACATGAGTGGAGCTGGAATCTCCGGTGGATCATCATGTCCGTCTGAGGTAACCACTGGGTCGGGTACATGGTTGTTGGCTCCGGAGGACGAAGCGCCAGGGTCACTGAAGGATGTCGACGACGGGATCTGAGAATCGGCAACAATAGCAGGCGGGGTGGCGGATGTGTCTGAGTCGCTCTCCAAAATGACAACGGGCGGGATAACCGACATATGGACAAGGAAAAATAACTTTTTTCGTGTCAGCAAGTCATAAAGCAAGCACGTATTAGGCAATACAGCAACCTAGGTTGTCTAAAACAGTATACAGCATGGTAATAATAACAACGCTAAACAGAAATAACATGTGAAAGTAGATAGTAATCATGCAATAGCGGAAAATATGCATACAGTAAGTTCGCATGGCAGAAAAGATAAGCAATAGCATGCAGTAATATCACATAGCAGTAAAAGTAATCAGTAGCATGCAGTAAGTTTCGCAGAAACAAGTAAACTAGCAAGTTGTAGATTAGTCCTATTAGTGAATCCTACTTGGTCCGGTCTAGACTCACTAATGCAACCTAATTCCTTACAACCAATGCTCTGATACCAAATGTGACACCCCGTACAAAACCATCGTGTACGATTCGTCATCTACAGGATCTTTACACGGTCAAATACTACATGCTGTTTAAAAACCAGTTTGCATTTATAAAAACATAGTGTTTACAAAAGATAACGTGACACAGAGGTCATTACAAAGCCATTATTCAAATAACATAAGTTGCGAATGCAAAATAAAAGTTTCATGATTGAGACATCTCTAAGTTATGCAGCGGTTATTTAACACAGCAGGTCCTTAACAGCAAGTCTAAACAGCATGACAGCAAGTCTAACAGCGGAAGCAACAAACCTATAAGCACCTGAGAAAACATGCTTACAAACGTCAACAATAATGTTGGTGAGCTATAGTTTAATTTGTATCAGTAATATAAGATTGACCACGAGATTTCAATGTTTCAAAACAGTGTGAAAAGCATATGTATAACCGTGGGCACATGGTAACTAGACTTAACGTAAATATAAATATCACCCCTTAAAAGTACACCTGGCGAGTGCGTATGTCCTGCAAGTATTAAACACCCATTAAATGCTAGCACGACTAGCCCGAGTGGGGATGTCAAACTCTATGGATCCATATCTAATATTCTCGTCTACCGGTTCAAAAACCAATAGTTAAACGTTACCGTGCTAAGGGGAATCTTTATGCCGTTATATAACCCACACATATGAAAAGTTTAAGTACTCATGTCAAGTAAGTAAAACATAAAAAGCGCATGTATTCTCAATCCCAAAAATAGTATAAGTAAAAAGGGAAGCTATAACTCACAGTGATAAAAGCGGTAAAGTCGGTAATGAAAGTATGCGAGTAGTAAGTCGGTCCGAAAGGTCGTCAACCTAAATCAAAGGTTACTAGGTCAGTAGGTTGTCCTTATAAGTTCTATTAGTGCATAAAATAAGTTTAAGTGTCATCATTATCATCATTCATCATCATAAAAGCTAAGTAAGTTTGACAAGAATAGAGATCAAAACAATAGGCTGAATTCGGTCAGCTGTTACGACCTCTACGTAAATCGAAAAGACGCGTAATCAGTGGCTATGGCTCCGTATGTGAGTCCCACAGTTGCTGAAAATTTACAGAACCAAACTCGTCTTCGTTTGACCGTGGCGACGGTTTAAGTGCGAGTAGGTCAAAAATTTCAGCACAACGTTAATAGGGTGTAACGATTTTCGGAAGGCCATAAATCCTAAACCGTAACTCGGATTAAGAAGAGGTCTAAATGGAAAATCATCTAATCGAACCGAACTAACAGAAAATCAACTTTTCAGTAGCCTAGGTGGTCTGATCAGATACGAAAAATAGTAGGTAAGGTGCTCTGGTGGGGTTCTTAGTACTTGATGCTCATCACGGTTCTCATCCTTGATGCTTGTAGCTTCAAGTGTACAACTCGTTGATGGTTTAGCATTACTTTTGACCAAGATTCTACCATCAATACATAATATGTTAAGACCAAGTAATAACACAACTCATTTAAGAGTCTTAGATGGATGATGAACCAAGGTTACATCATATCTGTGACGACCCAGAAATTTCCGACTAAATTTAAACTTTATCTTTATATTATTCTGACACGATAAGCAATGTTTGTTAAGTTAAATCTCAAGGATTTTAAACTATGTTTATACATTCATTTAAACCTCGACCAAATTCCAATGATTCACGAACCATTAAATGAACATATATGAATATGTATGTATATGTGTATATGTTATAAATTGAAAATGTCAACAAAGTATTTAAAAGTATAATGCTTTATATGAACGTATTTGTTTCAATATGATTATCGACGAAATTAAAAAAAATATATTAAATGATTGAATTATCAGAAACATTGAATTATGATTACAAGTCTCTGTTGAGAGGTCCACTATGATTTGAGAAATCTTAATCTTAACGATATTCGGAATAATTTGTAAAGCTATTTATAAATAAAAATAAAAAGTGTCATTTACGAAAGTTAGACAAAAGCTAGTGGAGAATTGGTTTCCATAATATTCTATTAATCTATTTTCAAACGTACAAAAACGTTTTCAGTTTAAAAAGAACTTTATTATTAAAACGTATATAACTTTTATAAATATCTAGAATCACTTTTGACAACTCATTACTTAACCAGTATAATAAATATAACGATATTTATATTTTATTTTATTAAATATATATAACGATTTAAATTAATATTATATATATTTATACACGTATTATACATACATAGTTTTTATACTTTTACTATACTTTAACTTTACCTTTACTTTACTTTTACTTTACTTTAACTTTAATAATTCATACTTTAATAATTCACTTTAATAATTCATAATTTAATAATTCACTTTAATAATTCATACTTTAATAATTCACTTTAATAATTCATACTTTAATAATTCAATTTAATAATTCATACTTTAATAATTCACTTTAATAATTCATACTTTAATAATTCACTTTAATAATTCAAAAATCTATTATAAATAGAATTCAATAGGTTTCATTATTTCATAGAAACTTGAAAATATATTTCTCTAAACTCTCTCAATCGATTTACATATATATATATATATATATATATATATATATATATATATATATATATATATATATATATATATATATATATATATATATATATATATTTGTTCTATATTATTTCAAGATATTATTAGTATACATAAAATATTACGACGGAGTGATTTCAAAATAGTTTTTTGAATGAGTCGAAGCTAAGGAAATTATGGGTTATAGCTATGGAGGTGATGGGTATGGTTCATGGGTATGCTCATGAGGTCAATCTAGTGTTTATCATCTCCGTTGCGTCTACATACTTTCCTGCAATATTGAATCTCAATATTGATACGTGAGCACTCATAACTTAACTTTTATATATCAATAGTGTATCCCTGACTAGTGCTCGAGTATATAGGATTATGCATGCTTGTACATTCGATATTGTCCTTAGATAGGTTTGTTGAATCCTGAATTAGATACATATGCTACTGAGATAGGGTATATGATATGCATGTCATTGGAAAGCTAGCGAAAAATTAAGAACTTTTCATTTAGATATCGAATGGTTTCGATGAACGGATTTGAAGTTATAGTCAACTGAATTTTAGTATTATTGTTAAAATGATTATTATTACTATCGTCGTTATTATTTTAATAGAAATATCATTGTTATTATAAAATATCATTATTACTATTATGTTAGTATTATCATTTTATAATAACATTTTTAGTAAATATAAATATTGTTATTTTTTTTATAGAATAATAATAATTATTATTACAAAATAATACAACTTTTACTTATTATTATTATGATCAATATTATTTTATCAAATAAATCGGGGATACAAAGATATTTTTCACCACGCGTAATATAATTACATTATTAATACTTACCACTATAGTTTTAAGATATTAAGTGAACTTTATAAATTTTACTACTTAAGATATATAAAAGTATATTTTATCATATATAAACGTTCATATAAATTTTTATTAATAAATGACTTTTATTATTATAAAATCTAATAAATATATTTAAACATATAAAACGAATATAGTTAAGTTATATAATAAACACGTATAAATTTTTGAAGTCATTTTGGGTCACGTTGACTTTTGTTGACTTTTGCATATTAGTCTCGAGCATTAGGATTGTGGTACACTATGACTTGACCAAAAATTGTTAGACAAATATTGACCAACATATAAATATATATAATTAATATAGGTTCGTGAATCCGAGGCCAACCTTGCACTTGTTAAATGACGTTATATGTATTTTTACTACGAAATACAGTATGGTGAGTTTCATTTGCTCCCTTTTATATATATTTTTGGGACTGAGAATACATGCGCTGTTTTTATAAATGTTTTACGAAATAGGCACAAGTACTAAAACTAATTCTACGTGGGTTTAAACCAGAAATATACCCTTAGCTTGGTAACATTAAACTACTTGTCTATGTATTGTAGGCGCGAATCCTAAAGATAGATCTATTGGGCCTGACAAACCCCATCCTGACTATGGGATGCTTTAGTACTTCGAGGTTATTTTAAACACACCTGATCTGGTGTACTTTAAAGGGTAAAACATGAACGTTAAGGCTTGTTACCGGGTGCCTACAACTTATAGAATACTTTTATACACTTGCGAGTGTACATATATTTATAAACGGAAATCTTGTGGTCTATTAATATATTGAAATGATTGTTATGATAAACCTATGAACTCACCAACCTTTTGGTTGACACTTTAAAGAATGTTTATTCTCAGGTATTAAAGAAATCTTCCGCTGTGCATTAGCTCATTTTAAGGATATTACTTGGAGTCATTCATGGCATATTTTGAAAGATGTTGCATTCGAGTCGTTGAGTTCCTCAAGATTATTATTAAGTCAATTATAGTTGGATGTATTATGAAATGGTGTGCATACCGTCAATTTTCGTTGTAAAGAAAGTATGTCTTTTAAAAACGAATGCAATGTTTGTAAAGTGTATCATATAGAGGTCAAATACCTCGCGATGTAGTCAACTATTGTGAATCGTTTATAATGTATATGAACGGGTCCTTTCAGTATCCTTAGTCTTAACACAATTAAAAGTTACATTTACAACTAAAGCTACAAACTTTATTTCAATCAAGCAAGTATGAACATGATCTAAGTCAAATGAAGTGATGGAACCCTAAGCTAGAGAGCTTGGATCCCTTTCACACAAGTTATAAGGTCACAAAACTAGAAAGCTTGAACCTTTAGTGTTCTTGAAGATCTTGAAACATAAAGCTTGGATCTTTAAGTTACATGAAGACCATAAACACAAGTTTTGATCTTTATAACAAAATAATGAGATCATAATTTAGAAAATTTAGATTCAACAAAAGATATGAAGATCCAAGCTAGAAAGCTTGCATCTTGATTGTTCTTGAAGATCTTGAAGATCTTGAAGCATAAAGCTTGGATCTTTAAGTTACATGAAGATTATAAACACAAGTTTGAATCTTTATAACAAAATAACAAAATTAAAGTTAAAAAGATGTAGATCTATAAAGTGGGTGAAGATTCAAAGCTAGAAAGCTTGAATCTTCCATGTTCTTGAAAGATTCAAATCCTTGTTTGAATCTACAAGATGTAATCAAGATCAAAAGCTAAAAAGCTAGACCCATGAAGATGATGATGATGATTTCGTGATGATGAGAAGGAGAAGAAGAAGAAAAGTTCAAAATACTTACACTTTTAGAGAGAGAAAGAACTAGAGAGAATTAGAGAGTGAGTGTGTGTGTATTAGAAATGAAAGCAAGTGTAAAATAGATGGAATAAGGGTGGTATTTATAGGTGAAATGAGGGTGTGGGGAGGCTTCATGGCCGCGAGTTTTACGGGGGACAAGGGGGGACAAAAAGTTGCTTTTTGGTTAATGGTTGTCTAAAGTTGGCGCTTATGTTGGGATCCCATGCAACATTAAGGATAATACTTGACATAAATGCTAGTATGTTCCCTCTAATAAATGGGCATTTATCTTACTTATTATTGGGTCACTAGTAATTAATAAGTGGACTAAATAAATGGGCTACTAGCTAGAGTAGGGTGCGCTTAAGTCCAACAAGGTAGAAAGTCCAACAAGACTAACTAGTAAGCATAATTAAATTACTACGCATAATTAAGCATCCATAAACCCAAGTAATTATTATTATGAAATAATAATTAATATTTCGTAGTCATAATATTCCGATTACGAAAAAAGTTAAACGTGCTCGCAGTTCGCGGTTTATTCGAAACGTCAAGTGACACTAACGGTCATAAAGCATCCGGTGATCAAGTTAAGTATCCTACGTACTCTAAGGCACGTTTTAATATATAAATGAAAGTAAACCATGTATATAAAGGTTCCAGAGTATAAAGTAGCACAATACACACAAATACGCAGTTTTGCTAAAACACAAGGCACAAAAGCAAGTCGAAAAAGTCGGGTCGTTACACATTGACATAGGGTATACTGGCAGGACTTGTAGGAATGGAACCTTTGTGTTCTTTCAACTGTGAAACATGAAAAACATGGTGAATTTGAGCATCTTCGGGTAATTGAAGTTTGTAAGCTACTGCACCAAAGAAACATTGAGCTACTATCGGTGATGTAAAGGGATGAGTAAGAGGCATGAAATGAGCATATTTGCTCAGTCTATCCACTACCACCAATATGATAGTTTTACCATGAGAGTTTTGTAATCCTTCAATAATCCATTGATATCTCAGACCAAATTGTAGAGGGTATTGGTAAGGGCTGCTGTAACCCTCGATACTTACTCAAATCAGACTTGCACCTTTGAAAAATAGAGCATTCTCTGATGTATTGTTTCACTTGTTGCCTTAGATGCTTCCAATAGAAAAAATTTGCTATCTTTTGTATGGTAGAAGTAACTCCAGAATGACCACCCATTGGTGTATTGTCACCACCCTACTTTTTCTGTTATCTTTTACTGTTTATTGTTTAACGTCCGTTAATTGTTATTCGTGCCACGTCATTTCTATGACTTATATTATTATTTTAGTAATAATATATTAATTATTATGTGTTATATGAATATTTGTATTCGTATTTAAATTGTACGTTTCTACGTGTTGTGGATTTCTATCCGGCGAATCTTTTCGGTTTCCAAACCAACATTTAGACTTTTGAGATTTTCGAATCCAAATTATTTAAAATATGATATTTCTATATCATATGATTATATATAGTGTTTATATATTTTATATGTCGAGTGTACGTTATCTCTCCGAAGATTTAATCGCGTAGCGGTGTTTTCGTGTTTCGGGTTTCGTTTGGGCGTTCGGGCTAAAAGCAAATTATCATTTAACAATTTTGGGCCAAAGGGGCCCACCCCATACCCCCATTTAGCCGAACCCCTTAGATGGGGTGGTTTGTGATTTTGTTTCATTATTTCCTTTTCATTTTTCAAATACTAGCATTTTTTTCTCTCAAACCTAAATTTCCCATTTTATTTTTCTCTCTCCCTTTTTCCACCTTGCTAGCCATCACCTACCACCACCGCTTTCATCATCATCTTCAACAATCAAAAACTCATTTCAAGAAGCTTTCATCACTTTTGGATTCACCGCATCATTCTCTACGCGTCTATACTAATCAATTCTTGATTAGGGTATAAACCCTAACCCTAGCTTTTTCATTTTTATTTATTTTTACTGTTTTTGATGTTATTATGATTGTATATAACTTGTGTATTGTTGTATTGATGATTATATGCGTAGAAATGCTCGTTTGTGTATGTTTTCGGTTTGATTAAATTGGGACAGCGGACTTTTTGATGAAATCAGTAAACTTAACAGTAGTTTTTGATAAAATAAAGTGTTTAGATGAGTTCCTCTCATCAAGACAATAATTTTGGACTTTGGATTCATGTTATTTCGAGTTTCGGATCAAAAGTTATGCTTGATTTAGTGTTTTAATGAGATTAACATGTAAAAACGAATTTAATCATTTTTGGTCCGACTTTGTGACCATTTTTGGAGGCTCTATCATGTACTAGTGGGTTAGGATTGATGCATGGATGAAAATTCATGTTCGGGTCATCGAAATCCGAGCCACGGATCACCCGGAATGGCTAAAACAAGATTTTAAGCGGATTAATGTTCTAAGTTGATTCATGGCTGTAGGTCATGACTTTGGAACTGACTTTAGGGTGTTATTGAGTACACTAAGGTGTCTAGTGGTTTTGTTAGACGAGAATATATATAAAATTCGTCGAAAACCGACACCCGGGGCTCAAGTTATGACCCGACGAACTTTTAATTAAACTTATGGTTATAAAATATGAACTTATGATATAAATAATGATTTTCATTATTATTAAATTACTTATGATATAAAAGTAATTATTTTTAATTAATACTTATGATATATATATATATATATATATATATATATATATATATATATATATATATATTATATCATTTAATAATTATTTATGATTTAATTATTCATTAAATTAAACGTATGATTAATAATACTTTTATTATTAATGAAAAAATACTTATGATAAGTATTAAACTTATGTTATGAGATTATTACATTAAGACTTATAATAAAGATTAATTAATTATTTAATTATTATAAGGTTTAGTTATTATTTAATTATAATCCGATTATTAAATACTTATGGTTTAATTATTATAATTAAATACTTATGATATGATTTATAATTTATTATTAATTAATAATACTTATGATATGATTAAAAAAAATTATTATTATTAATTAATAATACTATGTTATGATTAATATTTAATTAATTAATTAAATACTTATATTATATTAATTATATAATTTAAACTTATGTTAACTTTATAATTTAATTTAATTTAATTAAACTTATGATATGACATGATTATACATATATGACTTTAAATAACATTATAACTTATATTATTAATATAATATACACTTTAAAATTCAAGGCTGACTAAGTTCGACGAAGGTTGACTTTTGAGTTGACTTTCGGTTGACTTTGACTTTCAGTTGACTTTTGTAGACTTTCTAATTAAGGAAACTTTTCTAAATTAAAAACTTTTCAAAAATTGCAACTTTCTAAATATGAAAACTTTCTAAAAATAGAAACTTTCCAAAAATAGAAACTTTCCAAAAATAGAAAGTACGTGTTTAACGCTGTCCTGATCATACCGAAACATACTGAGTGTTGTTCTATGTTTATTTGCAACAAGTACTATAGCTATCATACTAAGACTTGACCTAAGTTAGTTATTTATATCGACCTGCTTTATTTATAGGTCGGCGTTGTGATCATTCTTGATCACTTTATCATTTTCTGCTCACGTTTCTGTGTTGTTACTTCGTTTACGTTAAGGTGAGTTATACCCCGCTTTTCATACTATTTAAAGTATTTTTGGGATGTGATTACATGCATTATGTTTTACGTTTAGACACAAGTGGCAATTAAATTTAAATTATTCATTATGAGTTGAACGAAAATACTCCCTAGTTTGGTAACTGTAATCACTGGTTTCTACTGGTGAACGCGAATCCTATGGATAGATCTATCGGGCTTGACAGCCCTATTTCGAGCTGGTCGCGCTAGCAATTTATAATTGGAATATATTAGTACTTCGTTATTATTTGAAGATACACTTGTTCAGTGTATATTGTGTATGGTAAGGGTATGGAAATAGTTAAGTGGTTACCAGGTGACTCATGGACAAATAGAATAATATTTTATGTTTTCTAACATTTGAAATCTTGTGGTCTAAAGTTTATTCGTTATTTTAAAAACCTATAATTCACTCAACATTTTTGTTGACAGTTTACTCGCATTTTTTTATAGGTACTTGATTAATTGGCTTCCGCTGTGGTAGAGAGTCTGCATGCATTTTGGCAGATTTTTGTTAAACATTAAAACTTTGCATTCTATTTTGGTTTATTACATTGTGGGTGTTTGGTTGACTTGTTTTTGGTCAACTTTGGTTATTTTACATATGTTGAGTTTTTCTAAACTACATATTTTGGTGGGTTTCCTTTTTAGGAAATCATTTTTAAATAAAGAATGCAACATTGTTTATTAAATTCATATAGAGTTTCGATCAAGCTGTGGGACCAAGTGACGGAGCCATTAAGGGTACTTGATGGACCATCACAGTTGGTATCAGAGCTCTGGTTGTAGGGAACTAGGCGGTCATAATGTGGTCAACCTTTGGTCTTTAGGGTGCATTAGAGTCTAGTGTATAGCCCGACCTTTCTTGTTATAGCATTATTATGCATTTCATTTCATATGAGGAATATCTATAAGTTATCACTTATGTTATTTCTCTATTGTATGTGGTATGTGGTTTTTCTGTTTGCAGATGTCGGCTTCAAGCAATACTTCCATTTCTGCTCCTGTTTCTTCGTCTGCTGCTAGACGCCGTGCTCGTCAGCCTTTGATCGATGACCCGGTTAACTACTACATGTCCACCATTACCCATATGACCATGGTATATAAGCCGGAGACACGTATTGATGCCCTAAGCGACTGCCTACGTGTCTTACCGCATGTGGATACAATGGATGAGATTAGAGCTGCTATGGATGGGTTTATTAGCTTCAAGAATGGGATCGAGTTCGGGATCCGGAAGCGTAACCGCGAGGTGGATGGTAGGTTCGAGGCCCTTGAGAGTGAGATGCGTGGTCCCAAGGCGGAGTTGGAGACGGTTAAGAGTAAGTTGAGGAAGTATGAGACTCCCGAGGAGCCTCATACTGGCCCAGCTTATGGCACCCGCTCCAAGCCGATGTGATGTGATGTGATGATATCAAGAGTGATTTCTTTATTTCATAGACTTATTGTCCTTTATACATTCATTTTTGGGTGATGTACGGCATTTTGCCGAGGATTTTTTTATCGGATATTTTCGTTTATGTATGGATGGTTATTTCTTTTATAACATGTGTTTATCATTATCATGTTTTATTCTGGTGTTGTGACTCTTGGCATGTTACATTATATGCGTAATATAGTTCATGTATGTTAGATGCTATGTATGATGTATGATTTTTATCATAAGTATGCATGCATGTGGTGGCTATTTCTATAACTATCATAACTATCATGGTATTATTCATAGTGTTCATTGACTATTATTTTAATGGTTAATCTTTTCGTATTTGATCTATTCCTTTATAACACTAGTATTATTCTTAGTACTAACAGTTGTGTTATTCTGTTTTGAAAATCATGCCGCCCCGTGAGTCCAACGAAGCTCGCATGCAACGCTTAATTTCTGAAGGGATAGCAGATGTTATGGCTGCTAACGTTAATGCTAATGCCAACAATCAGTTGGGGTGTTCCCACAAGACTTTCATGGCTAGTCGCCCACAGGAGTTCAGTGGCACCGAAGGACCTATCCGACTTACCTGCTGGTTTGAGAAAGTAGAGTCTATCTTTCGGGTTAGTAGAGTCCGTGATGAGGACAAGGTCAGTTTCGCCAGCTACACTCTCAAGGACAGTGCATTAACTTGGTGGAATAATCTGGTAAACAGTTTGGGTAATGATGCCGCTTATGATTTGACTTGGAATGCCTTTAAAGAGAGGATGATCACCCGTTATCGTCCACGGGGTGAACTCAAAAAATTGGAGACTGAGCTTAAGAACTTAAAGATGAAGGGCACCGATATCGATGCCTATGATCAAAGGTTCTTTGAATTAACACTGTTATGCCCAAATACTTATCCTGATGAAGACCGCAAGACCGAAGCATATATCGATGGGTTGTCTGAGCAGATTGAATCTGGGGTTGAGTCTAGTGAGCCCCTAACTATTGATGCTGCTATCTCTATGGCACACAAGCTAAATGATAAGATATTGAGGAGAGGTAAGAAAGCTGCGTCAGATGCTGGTGATGAAGTTGTTAAGAAGGCTGATGATGGAAAAAGGAAGTGGGATAACACCCGCAACCAAAATCAAAGTCAGCAGAAGAAACAAAATACTTCTGGTTCGAGTAATCGTAGTCAGCGCGTGTGTCCGAGATGTTACAAAGCACATGATGGGTATTGTTCGATTACTTGTAATAGGTGTTCGAAACAGGGACACATTGCTAAGGATTGCAAGGTGGTTATGCCGAATACTGCTCCTCCTACTACAAGTGGTGGTAATACTGGTGGTAATGGTAATGGGAAGTCGAAAAGTGGTGGTACTCAGAAGGTTTGTTATGAATGTGGTAAGCCTGGGCATTTTCGTGATACGTGCCCTAATAAGAAGACTACTGAGAATGCGCGTGGAAGGGCATTCAGTATTAATGCCAGGGATGCTGAGGAAGATCCAAAACTTGTTACTGGTACGTTCTCGGTCAATGATTTATCGGTTTATGTACTATTTGATTCAGGGGCTGATTTAAGTTTTGTGTCAAGTAAATTTAGTCCAAAAATCAAAACTCCGTTAACTCCTCTAGACAGAACTTATGTTGTAGAGATAGCTAATGGTAAAGTGCTTACTGCTAAGATTGTGTATCGTAAGTGTAACCTTAAACTGGCTGGTAGAGACTTTGAGGTAGACTTAATACCGATTGAACTACGAAGTTTTGACGTAGTTATTGGTATGGTTTGGTTGTCGGAGAATCGTGCTGAAATCGTGTGCTATGAGAAAGCCGTTCGTATTTCTAATGTGGTTGGAGAGCCGCTGGTGGTTTTTGGGGATAAGAAATGCAGACAGTTAAATCTTATTAGCTGTTTGAAAGTTCAAAAATATCTTCGCAAAGGCTGTCATGCTATTCTAGCCCATGTTGTTGATACTGGTAAAGAAGAGAAGAGTGTTTGTGATGTTCACATTGTTAGAGATTTTCCTGAGGTGTTTCCCGAGGATTTACTTGGCCTTCCGCCGCAACGCACGGTAGAATTTCAAATAGATCTTGTTCCCGGTGCTGCTCCTGTAGCACGTGCTTCGTATCGACCCGCTCCTTCCGAACTTTAAGAACTGTCGAGTCAACTCCGTGAGTTGTTAGGCAAAGGTTTCATTCGTCCAGTTCGTCCCCTTGGGGAGCTCCTGTTTTGTTTGTTAAAAAGAAAGATGGTTCCTTCCGATTGTGTATTAATTATAGCGAGTTAAACAAAATTACTGTTAAGAATCGTTACCCCTTTCCGAGAATTGATGATCTGTTCAATCAGCTTCAAGGTTTGTCTCTTTATTCTAAGATTGATCTTCGTTCTGGTTATCACCAACTGCAGGTTAAAGATACTGTTGTTCCGAAAACCGCATTCCATACCCGTTATGGTCACTACGAATTCCTTGTTATGTCGTTCAGATTGACTAACGCACCAGCAGTGTTCATGGACCTCATGAACCGTGTGTGTAGACCCTATCTGGTTAAATTCGTTATCGTTTTCATCGATGATATACTTATCTATTCCAAGAGTGACGAAGAGCACGAAGAGCATTTGAAGTTAGTGCTCGATTCGTTAAGAAAAGAAGAATTGTATGCTAAATTTTCAAAGTGTGCATTCTGGCTGAAGGAAGTTCAATTCCTTGGACATGTTGTTAGTAAGAAGGGAATTCAAGTTGATCCTGCTAAGATTGAGGCGATTGATAAGTGGGATATTCCTAAGACTCCTACTCAGATTCGTTAGTTTCTAGGATTAGCAGGCTACTACAGAAGGTTCATTCAAGATTTCTCACGAATAGCGAAACCTCTGACTGCTTTAACGCACAAGGGGAAGAAATATGAGTGAAAAGATGAACAAGAGACTGCTTTTCAAACTCTGAAGAAGAAGTTAACTTCCGCTCTAATATTATCACTACCTGAGGGTAATGACGATTTTGTTGTCTACTGTGATGCTTCGCGTCAGAGCTTTGGTTGCGTTTTGATGCAACTAAAGAAAGTCATTGCCTACGCGTCACGTCAGTTGAAGATCCATGAACAGAATTATACAACCCATGATTTAGAATTGGGAGCTGTTGTGTTTGCGCTTAAGATTTGGAGACATTATCTATATGGGGTCAAAAGTACAGTGTACACTGATAACAAAAGTCTTCAACATATTGTAACAGACATAAACCTGGGCTAGATGTAAGATGACATTTTTAGCCTTAGGCATATATGTGTGGTTATATATACTTTTATTTTTAAGTTTGTGACAAGGGTCACAGAACAGGTTTGTTTATTTAATTTGGACTCCGTTAAGGCCGCCTAACGAGGTATAAAAGATTTCAGATAACTGATAAATACCCGTGTGTTGAGGGGTATAGGTTTTAACCCAAATAAGTGTCTAAGAGCTGCTCATTTATCTCATTTTCACCTTCTCTCTAAAAAAAATACTCCGTACCTAAATTTGACCTACTTAAAAACCTTAAATCATCTAATCTCGTTTTTGTGTTTGAATCAAGTTAGAAATCGGTTCTTTGTGTCATTGTGATTTTAATAAGGTAAGGTTTGTAAGATTTCATGATCAAATCTGTGATTTAATGGGTTTTAAAGTTAGTTTTTGTTAAAATGGGTTTTTGAGTCAAATTGGTCAATTTTGATGTTGTTTGTGTGAAATTGTTGTGGGTTTAGGTCCTAAAATGTTCTATATACAAGATGTAGTTGGTTTTAAGGTCAAATTTAAGTCTAGGAACGAGATTTAGTGATTTTTGGGCAAACCCCGTCACTTTTGCAGCTATTTCTGCTGAAGAACACCATCGGTCGATCGTCCAGGACGTTGACCCGATCGTCCAGGACGTTGACCCGATGGTCGACCTACTCCCCGATGGTCGACCTACTCCCGATCATCTGAGACCTACTACCGATGGTCGACCAACTCCCCGATGGTCGAACTACTCCAAATGGTCTGAGACGTTGACCTGATGGTCCGAGACGTTGACCCGATGGTCAGAGACCTTGACCCTACGGTCTCCTGCGTTTTTAGAAAAATTGTTTTGGTCGTAACTTTCAAACCGTAACTACGTTTTTGATGAACCAAATATCGTTAGAATCGTATTGATGAGTAGTTTTCAACGGTAAAATTTTAAGAAGCTGTATCAAACTGTTTTTGGGGAGGGAAAATAGGATTTAGCGTGTATGGCCCGTTTTGCACGCACTTATGCGATGATATTGATTGGGCTTATGTTGTAGACTTATAATATGATGATATAACATAGTTTATAGTATGATTTGACTATAATTTTGATTAGAGCCCTATACTAACTTGGTTTATATTGTTCTCAGGAGATAAGAACAAGGAGGAAGCTCAGAGTTAGATAACTGAGCTGAAGCTGGTAATTGGTGAGTGGGTCTATCTTCGGATAGAGTTTAAGTAGCATGCCATGATACTGTGATTTATTCTATTACCATGCTTTGATATAGTGATACTGCCATGCTTAAATAATGATTGCATGCTTACTGTGCTTATGTGATATTATGTGCGCACTGTGTTTGACACCAGCCGGGCCTGAGGAGGCTGGGGACTTCTAACCGGGCCTGAGGAGGTTAGAGTCCGTATGAGGTCAATCGAGCCTGAGGAGGTTGGGTCTAAGGACTACTAATTGTAGAGTATAGTTTTGAATGACGCATCCCCTGCGTTTGGATAATTATATTGTGAATCGAGTAGCCAGGACTATCGGTAGACTCTAGCCCGATCAACTAGGAGTCGTGTGCTCGTACAAGCCGCCGATCCTCATATTGTCTTTAGTTGTATGATAGTTGGACGTTCGCATGTGTGGTTCTTATGCGATATCTGATAGATAGATTCCATTCACTTAGCGTTATGCTAATCCCCCACATTTTCACCCTTACAGGTTTAGGTACTGCTAGTTTGGACGGGTGCTTGTGATGAAGACATGTTTGACATGTGAACTCTGATGTGTACTTTGTATCACATATTTTTGTAATAAGTAACACCGTCGTATAAACATAATTTTAATAATGTGGATTATGTTTGTGATGTATTAAATGTTGTGTTTTTAATATATAAGTCTTTCGCTATTTAAAAAAATGGTCGGTTTTACAAGTTGGTATCAGAGCATAGGTTTGGCAGCAAGTACATGCGTGTATATTGTTCCCAAACCTTGTGACTAGTTAAACATGTCAGTGGGATGAGGGTTATGTGAATGCAGGATATGTGTGTGTTAGTTGTGTTTGAACTAACCGTTATCCATTAAGTTTTTGTGTGAGTTGTTTTGTAGCACATGAATGGCTGATAGAAACACAACTGGCCTATCTAACCCCGGAATGTACAGAGCACCTGATGGGGTTATTGAGTCTGATGATGATCAGAATAGTTACATCCTTGAGTTAGAAAGTGTAATGACCCAGACTTTTTCGATCAATCTATACTTATAAGATTAATATTTACATAAATTAAACCTTACCAACATGATAAGCAATCCAAATTATTGAAACTTATGTTTTCGAAAAGAGTTTTACACAACGTTTGACCGTCTAGTTTGACCGATGATATCACGAACTATATAATATATGATAATTATACGTTTGTGTATATATATGTATATATACATATTTAACATGATTTATGGATGTTTTAATATCTCATTTTGTATTAATAACAATAAGTTATAAGTATATTTTGAAACTACTAACTTAAGTTTTCAAAACGATAACCATACGTAACGTTATTTGACATAAATACTTATGACCTATAATGTTTATACATATATCGTATATATAATGTATTTAATCACTTTTTAAGGACTTAAATACATAAAACCATATAAGTATATTCACAAAAGATAGCTATATTTGAATTCTCATTCCGTTTTCACAAGATTTCTATACGTATATCTAGAGTTTATGTACTCGTATCATACCTATCTTCTATACGTATTTACTATTGGTAAATACACATTAAATCACCACCAACCAGCCCTTGTTCATGCCTTATGTATAAGGTAATTACTTTTGTATGATTGCTTGACTAAATACATAAAATTACAAACTAAAATCTTGTCTCGGTTCCCCCCCATTCACGTTTTTAAAGAGCCATGGGGGATCATCATTTTGATTCATTTTTACTTCAATTCTCTAGCTAAAAACACACACACTTATGAGCCTTAAACCCCTTAACCATCTCAGCTCACAACCATGAAGATCTAGTTCCAAAAACATCACTTAATCATCATAAGAAAACCCTTACAAAAACACTTCAAGAATCCTTCCAAGAACACAAGTTTACTTCCAATCTTTCATCCAATTCCATCACTCTTTTGGTTCTAGATTTTTACTCCTCTTTTACAGAAATCTTGTCCAAGTAACTTGAGGTAGTAACTTTGTTCATAACCTTATTCGATTCATATATATATAGCTATCTTATTTTATGGTATAAAATTTTAACAACAAGAACATAGTTTGAATGTTTTCAAACTTGTTTGCAAACTAAATAGATCCTTCTAACTTAACTTTTAAAATACTTCAAGACATGTAATATATCATAAATATATGCTAATTTAACAAGGTATAACTTGGTTTTTCAAAGAACACCTTAAAAACTGTTTTTACGACGTCGGAGTGCAACCGGGGGCGGTTTTGGGTTGGATAATTAAAAACTATTTTGAACCTTGAATTGGAGGTTTATTTTCTGGAAAAATGATATTTACTATGAATATGATAACACATAAAAATTTCATGATTTAACTCAAAGTATAAGTATTTTTAGAAAAATAATCATTTAATGTTGTTTACATAAGGGAAAATGATTAACTTCATAAGTTTCACCAAAGTTTGACCTATGACCTGTAATTTTGAATACAAACTAAGGTATTTACAGTTCATAGTCTTAAAGAAGAACTCGATCCAAGGAAGTGGCAAGTTGAACCAACGAAAACGGAGTTGTAACGAAGAAACTATGACCAAAACAAGATCGGATATCCAAAACTAGTTTAGCCACGAAAATAATTGGAGAAAAATTAAATGAATCACATCTTTCTAAAATAACATGATATTTTATATATATGTACTCATAATTTAATTTTATATATTTCAGGACCACCCGTAAACAATACGAGAAGATTAATCATAAGATCCCATGATTGTACGCAACACGTCATTTGACAACACCGGTACTTTATGTACGCAACACGTCATTTGACAACACCGGTACCGTGGGTCAAGATTAATCCCGACCAATACAAATACGATGGGGTTTTATTTATTTCGATGGGGGTTTTATTTATTAAACACCTAAATATGAACCATTAAAATTGAATTACTAACATCGGACTGCTAACTACGGACTAAGAAATTATTAAAACTATTAAAAGTATAATAAGTATATATATGTGACGATTGTTTAAAATGGAAATATATTGATAAACTATATATGGATAGGTTCGTGATATCAACCGGAGACCAAGTCAAAATATATATATCTTCAAGGCAAAAGTGAGTATATAGTCCCACTTTTAAACTCTAAGTATTTCGGGATGAGAATACATGTATTTTATGTTTTACGTTATGGACACAAGTAACTGAAAAATATATTCTACGTTGAGTTGTACCACTGGCATACTTCCCTGTAGCTTGGTAACTACTATTTACAGCGGTATTGTAAACGCGAATCCTGTTGATAGATCTATCGGGCCTGACAACCCCAACCGGACTGGACGACCAGTATTCAACGGTTGCACAGTACTTCGTTTCATGACTACACTTGGTACGGTGTAGTAAGATTTCATAATAAAGGGAATATGCGACGTGATTAAATGTTAAGTATGGTTACCAAGTGCTCAACCACTTAGAATATTTTTATTAAAATGTTTACATATGAAATCTTGTGGTCTATATTTATATCGCTGCCGGCATTAAACCTATATCTCACCAACTTTATGTTGACGTTTTAAACATGTCTATTCTCAGGTGATAACTAAAAGCTTCCGCTGCAACATGTTGAATTTAAGCAAGATCTTGAGTATGCATATTTGTGTCAAAAATAAAACTGCATATCCGAGGAATTGTAATGTAAAATATGCTAGAAATCGTATTGTTATCATCACATGTAAAGTTTGTAAGTCTAAGATTATCGCTAAACGATAATCATCTTTATATTGTCTAAAGCTTGTATTAACATAAGAGTTATGGTTTGTAATGTAAAATAAATGCAGTTGTTCTTTTAAAAATGTCGCATATAGAGGTCAATACCTCGCAATGAAATCATACGTTATCTAACTCGTTCTTATGGTTAAGGACGGGTTATGACATGTGGTATCAGAGCGGTGGTCTTAGCGAACCAGGTTTGCATTAGTGTGTCTAACTGATAAGTCGTTAGGATACATTAGTAAGTCTGGACTTTGACCGGATCTGATTTAACAACCATTGCTTATCATTGTTGGTTAAAATTTATATGTAAATATTATGTAGTACTAATGGGTTAGTTGTTGTGTGATAGATGTCGGGCTCAAAACTTATTATCACATTTAGCGACTCCGAATCAGAATCTTCAGATGGTGTTTCAGTCATTAACCTATCCGATGACGAAAATAATATCTTTGGGGAAGACTCACAAATTCCGGATGAACCAACAATAAAGAACCTGGAAAGTGAAACCGAGGAGGAAAGTGAACCCGAGGAAGAAATACAAGAAATTACGAAAGACAAGTTCGAACTAGGAAAGAAACGAAAGGCTAATGAATTAGAAAATTCAAATCCTGAGTTTAGTAAGGATGATGTGGCACCAACTCCACTAGACACTACCACCCCTATTCCCGCTATTCCTATTCGTTCTATCCCGGCATCTAGTTCTTCAGCCCCACAGCCAAAATATAGGCAGACAGCTAGGATAAGCGTTAGGCCATTCCTTGAACCTAAACGTCCTAGAAAATAGACCAAACGATGCGCTGCCGTATTAAACCATGGGATCATATAATGTTTTGTATAATATTATTAGTGTGGTTTGCTTAATGTTCGATGTAAGATAAGCATATGTAAAATAGTGAAGTATGAAATGCAATAATTTTCCATGGTTAAGTATTATTTAGATTGTAGTAATTGGTTCTGTACTAAGCTATTAAGTATGAACATTAATGGGTAGGTACTACCCTAGATATAATTATAAAATGCTAATAAGAAGAAAAGGCTTTTATAATAATACCTGGTTCATATTGTTAACAAGCTATAATGTACTATAAATACACACTACATCTATAATATTCCATGTGAATAATTATTTTCTTTCATTAGGAAATGGCGCGATTGAATCGAATGACGGAACAAGAAGTCGAGGAATTCATCAACCAGCGAGTGAACGACAGAATGTTATGGGTCGAAGCTGCAAGAGCTGCTGCAGTTAACCCAAATCCTCGTGTAGGATGTACCTACAAGACTTTTCAAGCTTGCAAGCCCTCATCATTCAGTGGAACGGAAGGACCGATCGGTTTAACCCGGTGGATAGAAAAGATGGAGACTGTGTTTAAAATCAGTGGTTGTGTTGAAAAGGACATGACCAAGTATGCATCGTGCACTTTACAAGATAGTGCACTCACGTGGTGGAAAAATTATGTGAAGGCTGTAGGAGGAGATGTAGCTTATGATACCCCATGGGAAGAATTCAAAATAATGTTAATCAACGAGTATTGTCCAAGGAACGAGGTTAGGAAGTTGGAAGATGAATTACGAAGCCTGAAGGTTGTTGGTACTGAAATCACCAACTACAATCAGCGATTCATGGAATTAGTTTTGCTATGTCCTGAATTGGTTCCAACCGAAGAACGGAAGATTGAAATGTACAAAGATGGTTTGCCCAAAAAGGTCAAGGCAAATGTTACAGCATCGAAACCTAAGACAATTCATGAAGCTATAACCATGGCAAACGAGCTAATGGATCAGGTCATCATGGATAAAAAAGTATCCAATACTGATGTGAAGGTATCAGGTAACAAAAGAAAGTGGAATGGAAATTATGATCGAGGTAACCAACAACAATCTTTTAAGAAACAAGAAATCACGCAAGGTGCGGGTAGTGGTTTAAGCTTTGGTTACAAAGGACAAAATCCTTTATGTAACCGATGCCACAAACATCACTCTAGCTACTGTAATGTGGTATGCAACAAATGTAATCGAAAGGGTCATCTTGCTGAAGATTGTAGGGCTCTCGTTACAAATACAAATGGTACCAAGACTCCTGCCACCAATGCAAATAGAACTGCTTTGGCTACCATTACTTGTTATGGGTGTGGAAAACAAGGTCACTATAAGAGCCAGTGTCCGAATCCAGAGAAGAATAATGGATCTGCACGTGGAAGAGCATTTGTTATTAATGCTAGAGAGGCGTGTGAAGACCCGGAGCTTGTTACGGGTACGTTTACCATTAATAACTTATCCGCATCTATTATATTTGATACTGGTGCCGATAGAAGTTACGTGAGTAGAGGCTTTTACGCTAAATTGAATTGTTCATCATTACCTCTAGATGCTAAGTACATGATTGAGTTAGCTAATGGTAAACTAATTAAAGCCGATAAAATTTGCCGTGATTGTAAAATAAATTTAGCCGGAGAAACATTTAAAATTGACTTAATACCCGTAGAATTAGGAAGTTTTGATGTAATAGTCGGCATGGACTGGATGTCCAAAGTAGGAGCTGAAGTTGTGTGTGCCAAGAAGGCAATTCGCATTCCTTGTAAGGATAAAATGCCGGTGATGATTTATGGAGAGAAGGGTAACTCAAAGCTAAAACTCATTAGCTGTTTGAAAGCCAAGAAGTGTTTAGAAAAGGGATGTTATGCTATTCTAGCACATGTTAATAAAGTCGAAAAGAAAGAAAAAGAGAAGTGCATCAACGACGTGCCTGTGGCAAGAGATTTTCCTGAAGTTTTTTCGGAAGAGTTGCCGGGATTACCTCCATTTAGATCTGTAGAATTTCAAATAGATTTAGTACCAGGAGCTGCACCAGTTGCCCGTGCTCCATATAGACTTGCACCGTCCGAGTTAAAAGAACTTCAGAGTCAGTTAAAAGAATTACTGGATCGTGGATTCATACGACCAAGTACTTCACCGTGGGGAGCTCCGATTCTATTTGTTAAAAAGAAAGATGGATCTTTTAGGATGTGTATAGATTATCGTGAATTAAATAAGTTAACT
Organism: Rutidosis leptorrhynchoides; assembly: GCF_046630445.1. Taxonomy (NCBI): domain Eukaryota; kingdom Viridiplantae; phylum Streptophyta; class Magnoliopsida; order Asterales; family Asteraceae; genus Rutidosis; species Rutidosis leptorrhynchoides. The sequence goes on along the minus strand of NC_092333.1, from coordinate 658,313,325 downwards.
ATCAAGAATCGGTATCCACTACCGAGAATTGACGACTTATTTGATCAACTCCAAGGATCATGTGTGTACTCGAAAATTGACCTAAGATCGGGCTATCATCAATTACGCGTCAAAGAAGAAGATATACCGAAAACTGCTTTTCGGACACGTTATGGTCATTACGAATTTTTGGTCATGCCGTTTGGGTTGACAAATGCGCCAGCTGTATTCATGGACCTCATGAATCGAGTTTGTAGTCCATATTTAGATAAGTTTGTTATCGTTTTCATTGATGATATTCTTATCTATTCCAAGAGTGAGCAAGAGCATGAGCAGCATTTAAGGTTGATATTAGAGTTGTTGAGAAAGGAACAGCTATATGCTAAATTTTCTAAATGTGCTTTCTGGTTGAAAGAAGTGCAATTTCTTGGCCACGTTGTTAGTAGCAAAGGAATTCAGGTTGATCCAGCAAAAATTGAAGCCATTGAAAAATGGGAGACTCCTAAGACACCAACGCAGATACGCCAATTTTTGGGTTCAGCCGGTTATTATAGAAGGTTTATTCAAGATTTTTCCCGAATAGCTGAGCCGTTGACAGCGTTAACGCAAAAAGTGAAGAAATATGAATGGACATCTGAGCAGGAGAGTGCATTTCAATTACTAAAGAAGAATTTAACTACGGCGCCTATTTTATCGTTACCAGAAGGGAACGATGATTTTGAAATATATTGTGACGCTTCGCGACAAGGTTTTGGTTGCGTTCTTATGCAACGGAAGAAAGTTATTGCATACGCATCCCGACAATTGAAGATTCACGAGCAGAATTATACGACGCATGATTTAGAACTGGGAGCAGTCGTGTTTGCATTGAAGATATGGAGACACTACTTGTATGGGGTTAAATGCACTGTGTTTACTGATCATAAAAGTCTTCAACATATTTTTGATCAGAAACAGCTGAACATGAGGCAACGTAGGTGGGTCGAGCTGATAAACGACTATGATTGTGAAATTCGTTATCATCCCGGGAAGGCGAACGTGGTGGCCGATGCTCTAAGCAGAAAGGAACGAGAACCAATTCGAGTACGAGCAATGAACATAAAAATTCGCATGAATCTCAACTCACAAATCAAAGAAGTTCAACGAGAAGCACTTACTAAAGAAAACATAAGAAATGAAATAATGAAGAAGTATGAGAAGCAACTCGTTATACGGGAAGACGGAATTTGATATTTTGCAAACCGTATTTGGGTACCGAAGTTGGGTGGATTAAGGAAGTTGATATTGAATGAGGCACATAAGACAAGATACTCGATACATCCTGGAGTTGGAAAGATGTACCAAGATCTTAAGACACATTATTGGTGGCCTAATTTAAAGACAGACGTTGCAACATATGTTGGGGAGTGTTTAACTTGTTCCAAAGTCAAAGCAGAACACCAGAAGCCGTTAGGGTTACTTCAACAACCAGAAATCCCAGAATGGAAATGGGATGGTATTACCATGGATTTCATCACGAAGTTACCAAAGACTGCCTGGGGATACGACACCATTTGGGTGATTGTTGATCGTCTCACCAAATCTGCACATTTCTTGCCTATAAAGGAAACGGATAGAATGGAGAAACTATTACGATTGTATATAAAGGAAATTGTTTCAAGGCATGGAATACCTATTTCCATTATATCCGATCGTGATAGTAGGTTTACATCAAAGTTCTGGCAATCGCTACAAGAGGCCCTAGGAACTCGTTTGGATATGAGCACCGCATATCATCCGCAAACCGACGGGCAGAGTGAAAGAACGATTCAAACTCTTGAAGACATGCTCAGGGCATGTGTGATCGATTTTGGAAACGGATGGGATAAATATCTACCATTAGCAGAATTCTCGTATAATAATAGTTATCATGCGAGCATTAAAGCTGCGCCATTCGAAGCACTGTATGGAAGGAAGTGTAGATCTCCTATCTGTTGGAATGAAGTAGGAGATCGACAATTAACTGGTCCCGAGATCATACATGAAACTACAGAAAAGATAGTACAAATTAAGGAAAGATTGAAAACAGCCCGTAGTCGCCAAAAGAGCTACGCCGATGTTCGAAGGAAACCATTAGAGTTTCAGATCGGTGACATGGTTATGATAAAGGTGTCACCATGGAAAGGTGTAATACGTTTCGGAAAAAGGGGTAAACTGAACCCAAGGTACGTAGGCCCGTTCAAGATTATCGAACGCATTGGACCGGTAGCTTATCGACTCGAGTTACCACAACAACTCGCTGGAGTACATAATACATTTCACGTCTCAAACCTTAAGAAGTGTCTTGCAAAGGAAGATCTCACCATTCCTCTTGAAGAAATCCATGTCGACGAGAAACTACAATTCATCGAAGAACCAATCGAAATCATGGATCGTGAAGTTAAACGGCTCAAGCAGAGCAACATACCGATCGTTAAGGTTCGTTGGAATGCTCGAAGAGGTCCTGAGTTTACTTGGGAACGAGAGGATCAGATGAAACAAAAGTATCCACACTTGTTTCTCGATGACGCAAAATAGGTACAATTTTAAAATTTCGGGACGAAATTTATTTAACGGGTAGGTACTGTAATGACCCGGACTTTTTCGATCAATCTATACTTATAAGATTAATATTTACATAAATTAAACCTTACCAACATGATAAGCAATCCAAATTATTGAAACTTATGTTTTCGAAAAGAGTTTTACACAACGTTTGACCGTCTAGTTTGACCGATGATATCACGAACTATATAATATATGATAATTATACGTTTGTGTATATATATGTATATATACATATTTAACATGATTTATGGATGTTTTAATATCTCATTTTGTATTAATAACAATAAGTTATAAGTATATTTTGAAACTACTAACTTAAGTTTTCAAAACGATAACCATACGTAACGTTATTTGACATAAATACTTATGACCTATAATGTTTATACATATATCGTATATATAATGTATTTAATCACTTTTTAAGGACTTAAATACATAAAACCATATAAGTATATTCACAAAAGATAGCTATATTTGAATTCTCATTCCGTTTTCACAAGATTTCTATACGTATATCTAGAGTATATGTACTCGTATCATACCTAGCTTCTATACGTATTTACTATTGGTAAATACACATCAAATCACCACCAACCAGCCCTTGTTCATGCCTTATGTATAAGGTAATTACTTTTGTATGATTGCTTGACTAAAAACATAAAATTACAAACTAAAATCTTGTCTTGGTTCCCCCCCCCCCATTCACGTTTTTAAAGAGCCATGGGGGATCATCATTTTGATTCATTTTTACTTCAATTCTCTAGCTAAAAACACACACACTTATGAGCCTTAAACCCCTTAACCATCTCAGCTCACAACCATGAAGATCTAGTTCCAAAAACATCACTTAATCATCATAAGAAAACCCTTACAAAAACACTTCAAGAATCCTTCCAAGAACACAAGTTTACTTCCAATCTTTCATCCAATTCCATCACTCTTTTGGTTCTAGGTTTTTACTCCTCTTTTACAGAAATCTTGTCCAAGTAACTTGAGGTAGTAACTTTGTTCATAACCTTATTCGATTCATATATATATAGCTATCTTATTTTATGGTATAAAATTTTAACAACAAGAACATAGTTTGAATGTTTTCAAACTTGTTTGCAAACTAAATAGATCCTTCTAACTTAACTTTTAAAATACTTCAAGACATGTAATATATCATAAATATATGCTAATTTAACAAGGTATAACTTGGTTTTTCAAAGAACACCTTAAAAACTGTTTTTACGACGTCGAAGTGCAACCGGGGGCGGTTTTGGGTTGGATAATTAAAAACTATTTTGAACCTTGAATTGGAGGTTTATTTTCTGGAAAAATGATATTTACTATGAATATGATAACACATAAAAATTTCATGATTTAACTCAAAGTATAAGTATTTTTAGAAAAATAATCATTTAATGTTGTTTACATAAGGGAAAATGATTAACTTCATAAGTTTCACCAAAGTTTGACCTATGACCTGTAATTTCGAATACAAACTAAGGTATTTACAGTTCATAGTCTTAAAGAAGAACTCGATCCAAGGAAGTGGCAAGTTGAACCAACGAAAACGGAGTTGTAACGAAGAAACTATGACCAAAACAAGATCGGATATCCAAAACTAGTTTAGCCACGAAAATAATTGGAGAAAAATTAAATGAATCACATCTTTCTAAAATAACATGATATTTTATATATATGTACTCATAATTTAATTTTATATATTTCAGGAACACCCGTAAACAATACGAGAAGATTAATCATAAGATCCCATGATTGTACGCAACACGTCATTTGACAACACCGGTACTTTATGTACGCAACACGTCATTTGACAACACCGCTACTGTGGGTCAAGATTAATCCCGACCAATACAAATACGATGGGGTTTTATTTATTTCGATGGGGGTTTTATTTATTAAACACCTAAATATGAACCATTAAAATTGAATTACTAACATCGGACTGCTAACTACGGACTAAGAAATTATTAAAACTATTAAAAGTATAATAAGTATATATATGTGACGATTGTTTAAAATGGAAATATATTGATAAACTATATATGGATAGGTTCGTGATATCAACCGGAGACCAAGTCAAAATATATATATCTTCAAGGCAAAAGTGAGTATATAGTCCCACTTTTAAACTCTAAGTATTTCGGGATGAGAATACATGTATTTTATGTTTTACGTTATGGACACAAGTAACTGAAAAATATATTCTACGTTGAGTTGTACCACTGGCATACTTCCCTGTAGCTTGGTAACTACTATTTACAGCGGTATTGTAAACGCGAATCCTGTTGATAGATCTATCGGGCCTGACAACCCCAACCGGACTGGACGACCAGTATTCAACGGTTGCACAGTACTTCGTTTCATGACTACACTTGGTACGGTGTAGTAAGATTTCATAATAAAGGGAATATGCGACGTGATTAAATGTTAAGTATGGTTACCAAGTGCTCAACCACTTAGAATATTTTTATTAAAATGTTTACATATGAAATCTTGTGGTCTATATTTATATCGCTGCCGGCATTAAACCTATATCTCACCAACTTTATGTTGACGTTTTAAACATGTCTATTCTCAGGTGATAACTAAAAGCTTCCGCTGCAACATGTTGAATTTAAGCAAGATCTTGAGTATGCATATTTGTGTCAAAAATAAAACTGCATATCCGAGGAATTGTAATGTAAAATATGCTAGAAATCGTATTGTTATCATCACATGTAAAGTTTGTAAGTCTAAGATTATCGCTAAACGATAATCATCTTTATATTGTCTAAAGCTTGTATTAACATAAGAGTTATGGTTTGTAATGTAAAATAAATGCAGTTGTTCTTTTAAAAATGTCGCATATAGAGGTCAATACCTCGCAATGAAATCATACGTTATCTAACTCGTTCTTATGGTTAAGGACGGGTTATGACAGAAAGCAAGCTAAAAGAGGCTGAAGATAAAATTAATGAGCTTGAATTGGCGAGGCATTCGGTAAATGATGATACACCACCGGGATTCCCAACTGCACAATCCCAGACAATTCCTAATAGAAATCAGACGCAGTTTCAGTACCCGATGCAGAATCAGTTTCCTCAACAATACAATGTACCACCTCAGAATGTTTATCCTTATCAAAACCCCTATATGATGAATCAGTATCAAATGCCATTGTTTCCACAACAGTTCATTCCACCTCCGAAAAAGTGTTCTTACAAGAATTTCTGTGATTGCAAACCCCCAGAGTTTTCAGGGAGCACAGATTCGACAGAAACTCTTAACTGGTTACGGGAAATGGAGCGGGTATTTGAAGCCTGTCAATGTGAACCCGAGTTACGAGTTACGTATGCTAGTAGAATGTTGAAAGGTCAGGCAATGGTTTGGTGGGATTCCTTGATATCAAGCATACCAAGGGAACAAATAAGTATGATTACATGGGAGCAATTTTATGGGAAGGTCTGTGAGCAGTACTGTAACCTTTTTGATATGAATCGCATCAAAACTGAATTTCTAGAAATGAAGATGATGCCTCAGATGAAGATTGATGAGGTAGTGGAGAAGTATATGGATAAGCTAAGATTTGTGCAACAGTGGGTGCCGGATGAATCATCTCGGATTCAGCATTTTGTGAATGTGATTTTATCGCAATATAGAACCTTTGTAAGAACAGCTACATCATTATCTCAGGCTATTGTGCTAGCCAAGATGGTGGAAAGTGATGTTAAGGCAGCTAGAAGTAGGATGTTTGGTAATGTGGTGAATCAGGGGGGACAAGCGCCTAGTCAGTCGGGATCTAAGTCCAAGAAGTCAGGCGGGTTTATATCAAAGGGTAAAAGTGGTCAGAGTAGTTCTGGGTCTGGATCTGGTAGAGGGGATTGGTGTCGTAATTGTAAATCTTCGCATAAAGGTCAGTGTTCAGAAGCAACTAGGCTGTGTATAAGATGTGGTGTTATTGGGCATGATCCGCAGGGTTGTTCATTCCCGAGTAGTGTGTGTGCTGGAATTGCCATCAACCAGGGCATCGTGCTGCAAATTGTCCGTCAAAGAGTGTTAGTTCTGGGGCAGGGTCAGGTGTGCGTTCGGCATTAGCCGAAGGGTCTACTGCCTCGAGTGGGCAGAAGAGGAAGAACCCTCCATCAACAGAGGCCAAGGTTTTTCAGATGTCAGTTGCGACAGCTACAGCAACTGACGATGTGATCACCGGTATGTTCTTAATCAACTCAATACCTGCTAGAGTATTGTTTGATTCTGGTGCGAATAGGACATTTATGTCTTTAGATTTCTGAACTAAGCTAGGGTTACCTGTTACTGTGTTACCTGAGCCTGTTAGAGTAGAGGTAGCTGATGGTAAGACGGTTCCAGTCACAACATATGTGTCTGGAGCTAGTATAGAAATTGATGGTAGACCATTCGCTATGTCCTGTTTAGTGCTGCCTATCCCTAGTTTTGACGTAGTGTTAGGGATGAACTGGATGAGCTTACATAAGGCCCACATTAAGTGTGATAAGAAGATTGTGACCTTCTGTTTGACCGATGGAACCCGTGTTATAGCCCGTGAGGAACGGGGTGGGTTCAGTTTTCCGTTGATTTCAATGATGAAGGCGAAGAAGTCACTTGCTAAGGGTTGTGAACCGTTTTTTGCATATGTAATTGATGCCAAGAAAGAGAAGAAAACAATCTCCGATATTCCCGTGGTTTCTGAATTCTCGGAGGTGTTTTCAGATGAGTTACCAGGTCTACCTCCAATGAGGGAAGTGGAATATAAGATTGAGTTAATGTCGGGAACTACTCCAATTGCGAAAGCTCCATACCATTTAGCTCCGTCTGAGATTCGCGAGATGATGTCTCAGATTCAAGAATTGTTAGATCGTGGGTTTATTCGACCGAGTTTGTCTCCGTGGGGTGCTCCTGTATTGTTTGTGAAAAAGAAAGATGGTTCAATGCGTATGTGTATCGATTATCGTGAGTTGAACAAAAGAACGGTGAAGAATAAATATCCTTTACCTCGAATAGACGATTTATTCGATCAGTTGCAGGGTGCTTCATACTTATCAAAGATAGACTTAAGGTCAGGGTATCATCAGGTTCGGGTTGCAGAATCAGATATACTAAAAACCGCATTTAGAACAAGGTATGATCATTACGAGTTTTTGGTTATGCCGTTTGGGTTGACGAATGCGCCGGCGATTTTCATGGATTTAATGAATAGAGTTTGTCGTCCGTTTTTAGACAAGTTTGTGATTGTGTTTATTGACGACATATTGGTGTATTCGAAAACAGAGGTTGAGCATGATGAGCATTTGAGACAGGTTTTGAATCTTTTGAAACGAGAATAGCTGTTTGCTAAGTTTTCAAAGTGTGAGTTCTGGTTACAAGAGGTTCAGTTTTTGGGTCATGTTATATGTGCTGAGGGTATCAAAGTGGATCCTTCTAAAATAGAAGCGGTAATGAATTGGAATTCTCCGAAGAATCCTACTGAGATTAAGAGTTTTCTAGGATTGGCCGGTTATTATCGCGGATTTATCAAGGATTTCTCGAAAATAGTGGGTCCGTTGACTAAGTTGACTCGAAAATACGTAGCCTTTTGATGGAATGATGAACAAGAAAAGGCTTTTCAGACGTTGAAATAGTTGCTGTGTCAGGCACCAGTGTTAGCTTTACCAGAGGGTTCAGATGATTTTGTGGTATACTGTGATGCTTCATTTGCCGGATTGGGTTGTGTATTGATGCAGAGAGATAGAGTAATTGCTTACGCTTCGCGTCAGTTGAAAAATCATGGAAGAATTACCCAGTGCATGATCTTGAAATGGCTGCAGTAGTGTTTGCTTTGAAACTATGGAGACACTATTTGTATGGAACCCATTGTGTTATATGTACAGATCACAAGAGTTTGCAGTATATTTTCTCACAGAAAGAAATGAATATGCGTCAAAGACGGTGGCAAGAGTTGATTAAAGATTATGAATGTGAAATTAAATATCATCCGGGTAAAGCAAACATCGTTGCAGATGCTTTAAGTCGCAAAAAGTCTAGTGAGAATATTAAATTCATGCGTTTGTGTATAACTTCAGATTTAATTGATCAACTGAAAACTGTTCAAGCCGCTGCTTTGGAAGAAGAACATGTTAAATCTGAACTTATGAATACACGAAAATTTGACATAGCCGATGACTCACGTGGACTTAAAACCTTTCATGACCGCGCTTGGGTGCCTATGCTCGGAGACTTGAGGGACTTAATCTTGATAGAAGCGCATAAATCCAGACTGACAGTCCATCCAGGCAGCAATAAAATGTATCATGATTTGAAATCTGTGTATTGGTGGCCGACTATGAAAACAGACATCACTCGTTTTGTTGTCATATTTGTGCACAAGTAAAGGCAGAACATCAAAAACCCTATGGTTCACTACGTCAGTTAGAAATTCCCGAGTGGAAATGGGAGCATATTACGATGGATTTGTGACAAAATTACCAAGAACTCAGAAATGACACGATATGATTTGGGTAATAATTGACCGTTTGACCAAAAGTGCTCACTTTCTAGCTACTCGTGAAACAGCGTCATTAAGTGAACTCGTCGAGTTGTATGTGAAAGAGATTTTTAGCTGACATGGTGTGCCGTTATCGATTATATCAGACCGAGATTCTAGATTTGTGTCAAACTTCTGGAACAGTCTACAACAGAATTTGGGTACACGTGTAAATTTGAGTACAGCTTATCATCCTCAGACAGACGGTCAAAGTGAAAGAACAATATAGACTTTAGAGGATATGTTAAGAGCTTGTGTATTAGAATACGGTAGGTCGAGGGATTCACATCTGCCGTTAGTCGACTTCGCGTATAATAATTTCTATCATTCGAGTAAAGGGATGCCGCCCTATGAAATGTTGTACGGTCGTCGTTGCAGAACTCCGACTTGTTGGTTAGAAGCCGGGGAGAAACAGTTTGCAGGTCTCGCAATTGTTCAAATAACAGCCGAAAAAGTTGCAATTGCGCGAGAAAAGTTGAAAGCAGCAAGAGACAGGCAGAAAATGTATGCTGATCTACGTAGGCATTCGGTAACCTTTTGTGAGGGTGAACGAGTGTACCTGAAAGTTTCGTCATGGAAAGGGGTTATTAGATTCGGTAAGCGTGGTAAGTTAGCACCGAGATTTATTGGTCCGTTTTCGATCAGTGAAGTGTTGAATGATCAGACTGTGGTGTTAGATCTTCCGCCAGAGTTAACCGGTATTCATAATACATTCAACGTATGTTATCTTCGTAAGTGTAAAGTCGACGATGAAACGCAACTTCTTCTTTTAGAAGATTTGAAGGTCGATTTGAATAAGAAATTGGTGGAAGAGCCAGTCCGCGTAGTTGACTGAAAGGTGACTAAGCTGAGAAGGAAACAGATTCCAATGGTGTTGATTGAATGGAAGCATAGTTTGGGGTCGAATCTTACGTAGGAAACTGAAGAGTTGATGAGAAACCGTTACCCTCATTTGTTTGACCAAGATCAGATTCCGAGGACGGAATCTCTTTAAGGGGGGTAGATTTATAACAGACAGAAACCTGAGCTAGATGTAAGATTACATTTTTAGCCTTAGGCATATATGTGTGGTTATATATACTTTTATTTTTAAATTAATGTTTATTGTTATTTTATTATTTGGTTAAGACCAGTTTGTGACAAGGGTCACAGAACAGGTTTGTTTATTTAATTTGGACTCCGTTAGGGCCGCCTAACGAGGTACGAAAGATTTCAGATAACTGATAAATACCCGTGTGTTGAGGGGTATGGGTTTTAACCCAAATAAGTGTCTAAGAGCTGCTCATTTATCTCATTTTCACCTTCTCTCTAAAAAAATACTCCGTACCTAAATTTCACCTACTTGAAAACCCTAAATCATCCAATCTCGTTTTTATGTTTGAATCAAGTTAGAAATCGATTCTTTGTGTTATTGTGATTTTAACAAGGTAAGGTTTGTAAGATTTCATGATCAAATCTGTGATTTAATAGGTTTTAAAGTTAGTTTTTATTAAAATGGGTTTTTGAGTCAAATTGGTCAATTTTGATGTTTTTTGTGTGAAATTGTTGTGGGTTTAGGTCCTAAAATGTTCTATATACAAGATGTAGTTGGTTTTAAGGTCAAATTTGAGTCTGGGAACGAGATTTGGTGATTTTTGGGCAAAACCGTCAGTTTTGCAGTTGTTTCTGCTGAAGAACACCATCGGCCGATCGTCCAGGACGTTGACTCGATCGTCCAGGACGTTGACCCGATGGTCGACCTACTCCCCGATGGTCGACCTACTCTCGATCGTCTGAGACCTACTCCCGATGGTCGACCTACTCCTCGATGGTCGACCTACTCCCGATGGTCTGATACATTGACCCGATGGTCCGAGACGTTGATCCGATGGTCCGAGACGTTGACCCGATGGTCAGAGACCTTGACCCTACGGTCTCCTGCATTTTTGGAAAAATTGTTTTGGTCGTAACTTTCAAATCGTAACTGCGTTTTTGATGAACCAAATATCGTTAGAATTGTATTGATGAGTAGTTTTCAATGGTAAAATCGTATTTCCATGCTTAGATAATGATTGCAAGCTTACTGTGCTTATGTGATATTATGTGGGCACTGTGTTTGACACCAGCCGGGCTTGAGGAGGCTGGGGACTTCTAACCGGGACTGAGGAGGTTAGAGTCCGTATGAGGTCAACCGAGCCTGAGGAGGTTGGGTCAAAGGACTGCTAATTGTAGAGTATAGTTTTGAATGATGCATCCCCTGCGTTTGGATAACTATATTGTGAATCGAGTAGCCAGGACTATCTGTAGACTCTAGCCCGATCAACTAGGAGTTGTGTGCTCGTACAAGCCGCCGATCCTCATATTTTCTTTAGTTGTATGATAGTTGGACGTTCGCTTGTGTGGTGGTTATGCGATATCTGATAGATAGATTCCATTCACTTAGCGTTATGCTAATCCCCCACATTTCTACCCTTGCTGGTTTAGGTACTGCTAGTTTGGATGGGTGCTTGTGATGAAGACATGTTTGACATGTGAACTCTGATGTGTACTTTGTATCACGTATTTTTGTAATAAGTAACACCGTCGTATAAACTTAATTTTAATAATGTGGATTATGTTTGTGATGTATTAAATGTTATGTTTTTAATATATAAGTCTTCCGCTGTTTTAAAAAAAAATGGCCGGTGTTACACATATCCTTGATCAGAAGCAGTTGAATATGAGACAGCGAAGATGGGTTGAGACGTTGAACGATTATGATTGCGAACTCCTGTATCACCCGGGAAAGGCCAATGTTGTGGCCGACGCATTAACTCGAAAAGAGAGGGTTGAACCTCGCAGGTTTAGAGCCTTGAATATGACCATTCGAACAAACCTAGCAAGGCAGATTCTTGCGGCTCAACAAGAAGCCTTGAAGGAGGAGAATTTTGTGAACGAGAAATTCAGAGGCATGGGTAAGAAATTTGAGGTACGAGCAGATGGTACTCGGTATTTTGCGGGACGTCTTTGGGTTCCGAAATTTGGTGATTTACGATAACTTGTATTAGATGAGGCTCATAAGTCTAGGCACTCTATTCATCCTGGTTCAGGAAAGATGTATCATGATCTTAAGGAGCTGTACTGGTGTCCTAACTTGAAAGCTGATGTGGCTACTTATGTGGCTAAGTGTTTGGCCTATGCTAAGGTTAAAGCTGAACATCAGAAACCGTCCGGACTTTTGGTACAACCTGAGATTCTCGAGTGGAAGTGGGAAGGTATTACGATGGACTCTATCATGAAGTTACGTAGAGTTGTGGGTGGTTATGATACCATTTGGGTGATTATTGACCGACTCACAAAGTCAGCTCATTTCTTGCCAATTAAGGAAACAGATTCGATGGAAAAGCTTACTCGTTTGTATTTGAAGGAAATTGTTTCAAGACATGGTGTTCCTGTATCCATTATTTCAGACCGAGACAGTCGATTTACATCGAGGTTTTGGAAATCCTTACAGGAAGCTTTGGGAACAAAATTGGATATGAGCACTGTTTATCATCCACAGTCGGATGGTCAGAGTGAAAGGACCATTCAAACGTTGAAAGACATGTTGAGAGGGTGCGTGATTGATTTTGGTAATGGTTGGGATAGGTACTTGCCACTGGCTGAATTTTCTTATAATAACATCTACCATGCAAGTATTAAAGCTGCACCGTTCGAGGCTCTGTATGGTAGAAAGTGTACGTCTCCTATCTATTGGAATAAGGTTGGGGATACTCAACTCACAGGCCCAGAGATTATTCACGAGACTACAGAGAAGATCGTACAGATTAAAGAAATGTTGAAAACCGCCAGGAGCCGGAAAAAGAGTTACGCTGATATTAGAAGAAAAGATTTAGAATTTCAGGTCGGTGACCGTGTTATGTTGAAGGTATCACCTTGGAAGGGTGTAGTAAGATTTGGTAAGAGAGTAAAGTTGAATCCTTGATTTGTTGGACCGTTTGAGATTACTGAGAGAGTTGGACCCGTGGCTTATCGTTTGAAATTGCCACAAGAACTTAGCGCCGTTCATGACGTTTTCCATGTGTCAAATTTGAAGAAGTGTTTGGCCGAGGCCGATGAAACCATTCCTCTTGATGAACTTCATGTTGATAAACAACTCCATTTTATTGAGGAACCCGTTGAAATTATGGATCGAGAGGTTAAGACCCTCAAGCAAAGTAGGATTCCTATGGTCTGAGTTAGATGGAATGCCAGACACGGTCCCGAGTTCACTTGGGAACGTGAAGATCAGATGAGGTAGAAGTACCCGCATTTGTTCCCAGATGACGAGTCAACCCCTGCACCTGCTTAAATTTTGGGACAAAATTTCCGTAACGGGAAGGTACTGTCACGACCCTACTTTTTCCGTTATCTTTTACCGTTTATTATTTAACGTTCATTAATTATTATTCATGCCACGTCATTTCTATAACTTATATTATTATTTTAGTAATAATATAGTAATTATTATGTGTTATATGAATATTTGTATTCGTATTTAAATTGTACGTTTCTACGTGTCGTGGATTTCTATCCGACGAATCTTTTCGATTTTCAAACCAACGGTCAGACTTTTGAGATTTTCGAATCCCAATTATTTTAAATATGATATTTTTATATCATATGATTATATATAGTGTTTATATATTTTATTTGTCGAGTGTGCGTTATCTCTCCAAAGATTTAATCGCGTAGCGGTGTTTTCGCGTTTCGGGTTTCGTTCGGGCATTCGGGCTAAAAGAAAATTATCATTTAGATATTTTGGGCCAAAGGGGCCCACCCCATACCCCCATTTGGCCGAACCCCTTAGATGGGGGTGGTTTGTGATTTTGTTTCATTATTTCCTTTTCATTTTTCAAATACTAGCATTTTTTCTCTCAAACCTAAATTTCCCATTTTATTTTTTTCTCTCCCTTTTTACTCCTTGCTAGCTGTCACCTACCACCACCACTTTCATCATCATCTTCAACAATCAAAAACTCATTTCAAGAAGCTTTCATCACTTTCGGATTCACCGCATCATTCTCTACGCGTCTATACTAATCAATTCTTGATTAAGGTATAAACCCTAACCCTAGCTTTTTAATTTTCATTTATTTTACTTTTTTTGATGTTATTATGATTATATATTACTTGTGTATTGTTGTATTGATGATTATATGCGTAGAAATGCTCGTTTGTGTATGTTTTCGGTTTGATTAAATTGGGACAGCGGACTTTTTGATGAAATCAGTAAACTTAACAGTATTTTTTTATAAAATAAAGTGTTTAGATGAGTTCTTCTCAACAAGACATTAATTTTGGACTTTGGATTCATGTTATTTCGAGTTTTGGATCAAAAGTTATGCTTGATTTAGTGTTTTAATGAGATTAACATGTAAAAACGAATTTAATCAGTTTTGGTCTGACTTTGTGACCATTTTTGGAGGCTCTAGGGTGTACTAGTGGGTTAGGATTGATGAATGGATGAACATTCATGTTCGGGTCATCGAAATCCGAGCCACAGATCACCCGGAATGGCTAAAACAAGATTTTAAGCGGATTAATGTTCTAAGTTGATTCATGGCTGTAGGTCACGACTTGGGAACTGACTTTAGGGTGTTCTTGAGTACACTAAGGTGTCAAGTGGTTTGGTTAGACGAGGATATATATAAAATTCGTCGAAAATCGACACCCGGGGCACAAGTTATGACCCGACGAACTTTTAATTAAACTTATGGTTATAAAATATGAACTTATGATATAAATAATGATTTTCATTATTATTAAATTAGTTATGATATAAAAGTAATTATTTTTAATTAATACTTATGATATATATATATATATATATATATATATATATATATATATATATATATATATATATATATATATATATATATATATATATATATATATATATATATATATATTATCATTTAATAATTACTTATGATTTAATTATTCATTAAATTAAACGTATGATTAATAATATTTTTATTATTAATGAAAAATACTTATGATAAGTATTAAACTTATATTATGAGATTATTACATTACGACTTATAATAAAGATTAATTAATTATTTAATTATTATAAAGTTTAGTTATTATTTAATTATAATTTGATTATTAAATACTTATGGTTTAATTATTATAATTAAATACTTATGATATGATTTATAATTCATTATTAATTAATAATACTTATGATATGATTTAAAAAATTATTATTATTAATTAATAATACTTATGTTATGATTAATATTTAATTAATTAATTAAATACTTATGTTATATTAATTATATCATTTAATTAATAATACTTATGTTAACTTTATAATTTAATTTAATTTAATTAAACTTATGATATGACATGATTATACATATATGACTTTAAATAACATTATAACTTATATTGTTAATATAATATACACTTTAAAATTCAAGGTTAACTAAGTTCGACCAAAGTTGACTTTTGAGTTGACTT
This sequence comes from Rutidosis leptorrhynchoides, assembly GCF_046630445.1. Classification (NCBI taxonomy): domain Eukaryota; kingdom Viridiplantae; phylum Streptophyta; class Magnoliopsida; order Asterales; family Asteraceae; genus Rutidosis; species Rutidosis leptorrhynchoides. The sequence goes on along the minus strand of NC_092333.1, from coordinate 658,297,763 downwards.
TTGGTTGACTTTGACTTTAAGTTGACTTTTGTTGACTTTCTAATTAAGGAAACTTTCCTAAGTTAAAAACTTTCCAAAAATAGCAACTTTCTAAATATGGAAAGTTTCTAAAAATAGAAACTTTTCAAAAAATAGAAACTTTACAAAAATAGAAACTTTCTAAAAATAGAAAGTACGTGTTTAACGCTGTCCTGATCATACCAAAACATACTGAGTGTTGTTCTATGTTTATTTGCAACAAGTACTATAGCTATCATACTAAGACTTGACCTAAGTTAGTTATTTATATCGACCTGCTTTATTTATAGGTCGGCGTTGTGATCATTCTTGATCACTTTATCATTTGCTGCTCATACGTTAAGGTGGGTTATAGTCCCGCTTTTCATACTATTTAAAGTATTTTGGGATGTGATTACATACATTTTGTTTTACGTTTAGACACAAGTGAAAATTAAATTTAAATTATTCATTATGAGTTGAACGAAAATATTCTCTAGTCTGGTAACTGTAATCACTGGTTTCTACTTGAAATGTCCCGTTCATATAGATTATAAACGTTCCATATTAATTGATTTCGTTGCGAGGTTTTGACCTCTATATGAGACGATTTTCAAAGACTGCATTCGATTTTAAAACAAACCATAACCTTTAAAATATTACGACGATTATCAAATAATGATAATCTAAAATATAGCATTTTCACACGACCATTACATAATGGTTTACAATAATTTTACACAACAATATATGTCTTCGAATGCAGTTTTTTAACAATATTATACAAGCATGCTGACTCCAACTCTTATCCATAAATTAGTATGCAACAGCGAAAGCTCTTAATAATCACCTGAGAATAAACATGCTTTAAACGTCAACAAAAATGTTGGTGAGTTATAGGTTTAACCTATATATTTATCAATTCGTAATAATAGACCACAAGATTTCATATTTCCATTTCTCATAAACAACATGCAATCTGCATAAAAATTATTCATATGATGAACACCTGGTAACCGACATTAACAAATGCATCTAGAATATCCCCAATATACAGGTACACTCATCTGTATATAAAATCGAAGTACTAAAGCATCCATAACATGGATGGGGTTCGTTAGGCCCATAGATCTATCTTCAGGATTCGCGTCAATTTGGAGGTCTGTTCCCAAATTCTTAGGCTACCAAGCTTTTTAAAGGGTGATATCCGGTATAATGATTCAATCATAGAATATAGTTTCAAGTACTTGTGTTTATTTTGTAAAATATTTATAAAACTGCATGTATTCTCATCCCAAAAATATTAGATTTTAAAAGTGGGACTACAACTCACTTTCACAGATTTTTCCTTCGTCGAAAATAAGACTTGGCCACGGGTCGATTCACGAACCTATAACAAATATATATATATATATATATATATATATATATATATATATATATATATATATATATATATATATATATATATATATATATATATATATATATATATATACATATATATATATATATATATATATATATATATTTATATATATATACATATATATATATATATATATATATATATATATATATATATATATTAAAGTATGCTCGAAATACATTTACAATATATTTTATTATGTTTTTAACGATTTAAGTTTGTTAAGTTAGCAGTCCAACGTTAGTAATCTACAACTAGTTGTCCACAGTTAGATGTACAGAAATAAATCAATATATATTATCTCGAATCAATCCACGACCCAGTGTATGCAAGTCTCAGGCTAGATCACAACTCAAAGTACATATATTATTTTGGAATCAACCTCAACCCTGTATAGCTAACTCAAACATTACTGTATATAGAGTGTCTATGGTTGTTCCCAAATAATATATATAGATGGGTCGATATGATATGTCAAAACATTGTCTACGTGTCTATGGTATTCCAAGATTACATAATATATGTTAGAATACATGTATAATACAATATAAGTTAGTTAAGTAATGATTTGTATAGATTTGTTACAAATTTTACGTAGCTACAACAAGCAAAATTATCCAATCTTGTTTTACCCATAACTTCTTCGTTTTAAATCCGTTTTGAGTGATTCAAGTTGCTATGGTTTCATAATGAACTGAAATTTATGAAACTAAACAGAAAAAGTATAAGTTTATAGTCAAAAATACAGGTTACAAGTCAATATTGTAAGAGGTAGTCATTTCAGTCGAAAGAACGACGTCTTGATGACTGTTTTGGAAAACATACTTCCACTTTGAGTTTGAAATGTCCCGTTCATATTGATTATAAACTTTCCATATTAATTGATTTCGATGCAAGGTTTTGACCTCTATATGAGACGTTTTTCAAAGACTGCATTCATTTTTAAAACAACCATAACCTTTATTTTATCAATAAAGGTTTTAAAAACATTACGTAGATTATCAAATAATGATAATCTAAAATATACTGTTTACACACGACCATTACATAATGGTTTATAATAGAAATATATTACATCGACATATTTTTCTTGAATGCAGTTTTTACACAATATCATACAAACATGGACTCCAAATATTGTCCTTATTTTAGTATGCAACAGCGGAAGCTCTTAGTATTTACCTGAGAATAAACATGCTTTAAATGTCAACAAAAATGTTGGTGAGTTATAGGTTTAACCTATATATATCAAATCGTAACAATAGACCACAAGATTTCATATTTTAATACACATCCCATACATAGAGATAAAAATCATTCATATAGTGAACACCTGGTAACCGACATTAACAAGATGCATATATAAGAATATCCCCATCATTTCGGGACACCATTCGGATATGATATAAATTTCGAAGTACTAAAGCATCCGGTACTTTGGATGGGGTTTGTTAGGCCCAATAGATCTATCTTTAGGATTCGCGTCAATTAGGGTGTCTGTTCCCTAATTCTTAGATTACCAGACTTAATAAAAAGAAGCATATTCAATTTCGATAATTCAACCATAGAATGTAGTTTTACGTACTTGTGTCAATTTTGTAAATCATTTATAAAACCTGCATGTATTCTCATCCCAAAAATATTAGATTTTAAAAGTGGGACTATAACTCACTTTCACAGATATTTCCTTCCTCGGAAATAAGACTTGGCCACGGATCGATTCACGAACCTATACAAATATGTACATATATATCAAAGTATGATCAAAATATAATTACAACCATTTTTATTATGTTTTAAAGATTTGAGTGTATTAAGTCAGCTGTCCTCGTTAGTAACCTACAACAAGTTGTCCACAGTTAGATGTACAGAAATAAATCGATATATATTATCTTGAATCAATCCACGACCCAGTGTATACACGTCTCAGGCTAGATCACAACTCAAAGTATATATATTTTTGGAATCAACCTCAACCCTGTATAGCTAACTCCAACATTACTGCATATAAAGTGTCTATGGTTGTTCCAAATAATATATATACATGGGTCGATATGATATGTCAAAACATTTGCATACGTGTCTATGGTATCCCAAGATTACATAATATATTAGAATACATGTATAATACAATATAAGTTAGCTAGGATATGATTTGTATAGATTTGTTAAACATTTCCCGTAGCTAAAAGATCAAAAATATCCAATCTTGTTTTACCCATAACTTCTTCATTTTAAATCCGTTTTGAGTGAATCAAATTGCTATGGTTTCATATTGAACTCTAATTTAAGAATCCAAACAGAAAAAGTATAGGTTCTTAGTTGGAAATTTAAGTTACATGTCAGTTACTAAAGAGGTAGCCATTTCCGTCGAAAGAACGATATCTTGATGACCATTTTGAAAAACATACTTTCACTTTGAGTTTAAACAACATTTTTGGATATAGTTTCATGTTCATATGAAAAATCATTTTCCCAGAAGAACAACTTTTAAATCAAAGTTTATAATAGTTTTTAATTATCCAAACCAAAACATCCCCCGGTTTCACTACGACGGCGTATATCCGATTTTATGGTGTTCATCGTGTTTCCAGGTTTTAAATCATTAAGTTAGCATATCATATAGATATAGAACATGTGTTTAGTTAATTTTAAAAGTCAAGTTATAAGGATTAACTTTTGTTTGCGAACAAGTTTAGAATTAACTAAACTATGTTCTAGTGATTACAGGTTTAAACCTTCGAATAAGATAGCTTTATATGTATGAATCGAATGATGTTATGAACATCATTACTACCTCAAGTTTCTGGATAAAACTAATGGAAATGAGAAAAATGGATCTAGCTTCAAAGGATCCTTGGATGGCTTGAAAGTTCTTGAAGCAGAATCATGACACGAAAACAGTTCAAGTAAGATTTTCACTCGAAATAAGATTGTTATAGTTGTAGAAATTGAATCAAAGTTTGAATATGAATATTACCTTGAATTAGAAAGATAACCTACTGTAAATAACAAAGGTTCCTTGATCTTAGATGATTACTTGGAATGGATTAGAAAGCTTGGAAGTAGACTTGCAAACTTGGAAGTATTCTTGATTTTTATGAAACTATACTTATGGAATTTATGAAGAACACTTAGAACTTGAAGATGGAACTTGAGAGAGATCAATTATATGAAGAAAATTGAAGAATGAAAGTGTTTTTAGGTGTTTTTGGTCGTTGATATATGGATTAGATATAAAGGATATGTAATTTTGTTTTCATGTAAATAAGTCATGAATGATTACTAATATTTTTGTAATTTTATGAGATATTTCATGATAGTTGCCAAATGATGGTTCCCACATGTGTTAGGTGACTCACATGGGCTACTAAGAGCTGATCATTGGAGTGTATATACCAATAGTACATACATCTAAAAGCTGTGTATTGTACAAGTACGAATACGGGTGCATACGAGTAGAATTGTTGATGAAACTGAACGAGGATGTAATTGTAAGCATTGTTGTTAAGTAGAAGTACTTTGATATGTGTCTTAAATTCTTTCAAAAGTGTAAGAATACATATCAAAATACAACATTTATATACATTCTAATGGAGTCGTTAAGTCTTCGTTAGTCGTTACATGTAAGTGTTGTTTTGAAACCTTTAAGTTAACGATCTCAATTAATGTTGTTAACCCAATGTTTATTATATCAAATGAGATGTTAAATTATTATATTATCATGATATTATGATGAATGAATATCTCTTAATATGATATATACATTAAAATATCGTTACAACGATAATCGTTACATATAAGTCTCGTTTCGTAATTCTTGAGTTAGTAGTCTTGTTTTTACATATGTAGTTCATTGTTAACACACTTAATGATATGTTTAAATATCATTTTATCATGTTAAATATAGTGTATCAATATCTTAATATGATACATATATATTTAGTAGACGTTATCATAACGATAATCGTTATATATATCATTTCGAGTTTCTTAACTTAGTAATCTCATTTATTATGTATATCACACATTGTTAATATACTTAGTGAGATACTTACTCATCATAATCTCATGTCAACCATATATATATGTCTATATATACCGCAACATGTAGTTTTTACAATTTTGTAACGTTCGTGAATCGCCGGTCAACTTGGGTGATCAATTGTCTATATGAAACTTATTTCATTTAATCAAGTCTTAACAAGTTACGTTGAAAACATTTAGTCATGTAAATATCAATCTCAATTAATATATATAAACATGAAAAAGTTTGGGTCACTACAGAGTTTAACCATGATTTTTGGATATAGTTTCATATTCATAATAAAAATCATTTTTCCAGAAGAACAACTTTTAAATCAAAGTTTATCATAGTATTTAATTATCTAACCCAAAACAGCCCACAGTTTTACTATGACGGTGTATGTCCGGTTTTACAGTGTTCTTCGTGTTTCCAGGTTTTAAATTATTAAGTTAGCATATCATATAGATATAGAACATGTGTTTAGTTGATTTTAAAAGTTAAGTTAGAGGGATTAACTTTGTTTGCGAACAAGTTTAGAATTAACTAAACTATGTTCTAGTGATTTCAAGTTATAATCTTCGAATAAGATAGTTTTATATATATGAATTGAATGATGTTATGAACATCATTACTACCTCAAGTTTAGTAGGTAAACCTACTGGGAGTGGTAAGAAATGATCTAGCTTCAAAGGATCTTGGATGGCTTGAAAGTTCTTGAAGTAGAATCATGACACGAAAACAAGTTCAAGTAAGATTATCACTCGAATTAAGATAGTTTATAGTTATAGAAATCGAATCAAAGTTTGAATATGAATAATACCTTGAATAAAAAAGATAACCTACTATAAATAACAAAGGTTTCTTGATCTTAGATGATTACTTGGAATGGATTTGCAAGATTGAAAGTAAACTAGCAAACTTGAAAGGATTTTCGAAGTGTTCTTGAAGTGTTCTTCCTATGATGATTATAGCTTGATTCTTGAAGTAATTTTTGATGAAGATAATGATTAGTTTACTGGAAATTTCATTCCTAAGAGTGTATGTGTGTGTGTGTGTGTGTGTTTAGAGAGAATTAGAAAGAGAATTGGAAGTGAAATGGATTGAGTGGTGAGTGGTGAATGGTGAGTGGTGAGTGGGGTTAAAAGGAGTCTAGTTAGTTGACTAGTTCATGGTAGAAGTTAAATTTGATTAGTCATGCATGACATAATCAAGAGTGGAATCTCATGCTAGTTCCTATTGGTATATACCCACAGTAAGTACGTTTAGAAGTTGTGTATAATACGGGTACGAATACTGAATGACTACGAGTAGAATTGATGATGAAAATGAATGAAAACGTAATTGTAAGCATTTTTGTTAAGTAGAAGTACTTTGATATGTGTCTTGAAGTCTTTCAAAAGTGTACTAATACATCTTAATACATTACATGTATATTCATTTTAACTGAGTCGGTAAGTCATCGTTAGTCGTTACATGTAAGTGTTGTTTTTGAAAGCTTTAAGTTAACGATCTCATTTAATGTTGTTGAAAGCTTTAATTCAAATTTTAACACATTTTTAATAAAGCGATATTAACCCAGCCAGGGGCTCTGCCCCTTGGACCCCGCCAGGGGTTGCCACCCCTCCGACCCCGCTATCGGGGGCGCTGCCCCCGAACCCCCGTCATAATTACGATAAGTTCAAACAAGTGTGCACTCCACACTTTCCCAAACTTGTTCGATATTTATCAAGGTTATTTTGGTTAACAAATTAATCCCATTACATTTAAATCATATTGGTGACACAAATCACCAATAATGAATATATCTTAATATGATACATATGTATTTAGTAAGGCGTTGCTATAATGATATTCGTTATATATATCGTTTCGAGTTTCATAATTCAATAGCCTCATTTTATGTATATAACTCATTGTTAATATACCTAGTGAGATACTTACTTTTCATAATATCATGTTAGCTATATACATATCCATATATATATATATATATATATATATATATATATATATATATATATATATATATATATATATATATATATATATATATAGTTTTTACAAGTTTTAACGTTCGTGAATCGCCGGTCAACTTGGGTGGTCAATTGTCTATATAAAGCTCATTTCAAATAATCAAGTCTTAACAAGTTTGATTGCTTAACATGTTGGAAACATTTAATCATGTAAATATCAATTTCATTAATATATAATCATGGAATAATCATGGAAAAGTTCGGGTCAATACACTACTGGTGAACGCAAATCCTATGGATAGATCTATCGGGCTTGACAGCCCCATTTTGAGCTAGTCACGCTAGCAATTTATAATCGGAATGTATTAATACTTCGTTATTATTTGAAGATACACATGTTCAGTGTATATTGTGTTTGGTAAGGGTATGAAAATGGTTAAGTGGTTACCAAGTGACTCATGGACAAATGGAATAATATTTTATGTTTTCTAACATTTGAAATCTTGTGGTCTAAAGTTTATTCGTTATTTTAAAAACCTATAATTCACTCAATATTTTTGTTGACAGTTTACTCGCATGTTTTTACAGGTACTTGATTAATTGGCTTCCGTTGTGGTAGAGAGTCTGCATGCATTTTGGCAGATTTTTATTAAACATTAAAACTTTGCATTCTATTTTAGTTTATTACATTGTGGGTGTTTGGTTGACTTGTTTTTGATCTAAAAGGTGTCTAAGACTAATATGATCAGTCTTAATGATGAAATGTTGATCCAGCAGATACCCATGCCACTTTTTTAATGCTTTAACAATAGCCAAAAAATCCATGTCATATGTAGAAAGAGCTTGATGCCTAGGAGATAAAGCTTTGCTCATAAAAGCTATTGGATGTCCCTCCTGTTGGAGTACAGCTCCAATACCCCCACCTGAGGCATCTGTTTCAATCACAAAAGTCTTGTTGAAATTTGGTAATGCCAATACAGGTGCTTCCTGCATCTTTTGTTTGAGTTGTTGAAAAGCTTGAGTAGCAACTTCATTTTAACAATTGTGTCAGTGGGCTGCTTATCAATGCATAATCCTGTAAGAAACGTCTATAATATCCAGTCAAGCCCAAGAATCCTCTTAATTGTTTGAGGTTCTTTGGCATAGGCCACTCTACCATAGCTGTTACCTTTGATGGGTCTGTAGAAACACCTTTTGCTGATATTACATGACCCAAATATTCTACCCTTGAAGTAGCAAAGACACATTTAGATTGCTTAGCAAATAATGATTGTGATCTCATAACCTCCAATACCAGCCTCAAATGTATAATGTGTTCTTCCATGGTAGCACTATAAACCAAAATATCATCAAAGAAAACTAGAGTAAATTTTCTTGGTAATGACCTGAATACATCATTCATCAAACTCTAGAGAGCGTGCTACTCATGTGACATCAATTAGGTCATCTTCTTCGTTCATTTTGGAGTAACAGAATAAACGGTTGAATCGACAATTTGGTTATGGTTCGTAGTTGTTAAATACTGTTAGCTAGTAGTTAAATAGATTGTTGTTGTAACAATTTGATTCATTCTCTCAATTGTAACAAATTACTCTTCTCTGTAAATTCTATCAATCTCAATATACATCGATTATACTCCATTGCTTTTTCTTCTATTTTACTTACTTTCTTACCATTAATCCACTTATCATTTGATTTATTCCCCCTTAATTCCACTCTATGACCTTTGTAGTTGAAGGTCATTTTGAGATAGTCAAAATTCCACACTATATCTCCTAATAGCTTCAACCATTGAATTCCAAGCACCATATCACAACCACCAATAGGTAAGAGTAACATGTAACTTACAAAATTTTCACCACTGATTTGCTAATTGAGTGCCTCACAAACTTTCGCACTCAACATACTATCCCCACCAGGCACCATGACTGGAATTGGATCTGCTTTCTTAATAGTACACCCTAACTTTTTTGCCACATTGATGTCCAAAAAATTGTGGGTGCTGCCAGAGTCTATCAAAATCTGGATTGTTTTCTTATTGACTTGACTAGTAACCCTCATGGTTTGGTAATCACTTGTGCCTGTAAGTGCATTCAGTGATATGTGAGGTGCATTTTCATTTGCTTCCAGTATTTCTTCTTCCAAAGTGTCATCTTGAACAGACTGCTCAACCACTTCAACTACATGATCACGGTTCCCTTCATCAGCCAACACTTCCAAGGCAAACAATTGCCCATTACACTTATGACCAGGCACATATCTTTGATCACAGTAAAAGCATTGATTCTTGGCCCTTTTTTCTTCCATCTCCTTTTGTGTCAATTGTCTTCTGCCCTGTGTTTGACTATGATTTCTTGGATTGTTGTATGGAGTGTTAGTGATGGTTAGAGGTGTATTGGTTTGTGAAGTAACATTTCTTGAGTAATTGTTGGTGGTAAAAGGAGTTCTTGAATTGAACCCAGTAGTATGGTTTCTTGAATTGGGTAGAATTGCAGTGTTTCTTCTTTTGGTGACATTGATTGCTTCATTTTGCATTCTTGCAAGACTCATGGCATCTTCTAGTGTTTTTGGCTTAAACATTCTCACTCGCATCTCTAATTCCTTTTGTAAGCCTGCCAAATACCAACTGATGGATTGTTTCTCATTGATATCCAACTTGTTCAACAACACCTCAAACTCATCATTGTAAGTTTGAAGTAGATCTGTTAGTCTCTTATCCTTAATTTCAGCCAGTGGATCTTCAAGACTAGTACTTAATATTTTTAAAACTGCTTCCTCATATTCATTCTATGATATGTCTGGACCATGCTTCTTGATGTATTGTTGATGCCATACGAGTGCCTTTTTGCTCAAATGTATAAAAGCTATCTTAATCTTGTCTTCATCATCCACTTGATCAACTGAAAAATATAGACTGCATTTGTACAACCAATCTTTAACATCTTCACCCTCAAACTTGGGAAATTCAAGTTTGGTTAACCAGGTTAACTGTTGCATTGGGCCTCTATTATGTATTCCTTCACCAATTTTGATCTTATTGACTTCAGTTGTCAAATATTGTTGTTGAAGAATAAGATCATTATAACAACCCTCATATTTCCATACTTGAATTAACTAATTTGCCCCTAGGGTTGTTATTCATACTTAATATATGATTAAATTCGACGTTGATTAAATATTTATTTATTTTTTTGCCGACACATTTTGTTAACTAAAGTTTATACTAATTATATAAAATAACTTTAGTTAATATTAATATTAATGTGTATTATATATAAACTATATGTAACATAATTATTAATTAAATGATAAGTTATTTTAATCAATATTTATATTTTTAGCTTATAAAAAAAGAAATAAGATTTTTTTTTATAAATTAAATAATGAGCCCATGAATTTTGACTAAATATTTTCAAAAACAAAATCTTATTAAAAATATTTTTAAACATGTTTTTATTATTTTGTCAAAATTGGCACCTTTATTTTATTTTATTTTTCTTTTCACCAACCATTTTTACCTATAAATACATGGCTCCGCATTCATATTTTCTTGCCAAAAACAAAAACTTAAGTTGTTCTCTCAAAACATTGAAGAAAATTTGAGGTACTTTCTATTTTTTTTTAATATTATTGATCATATTTATATTTATTGTATATTCTTTGTAAAATTTGAAATTAATTATATTTATATGTTATAATTAGTATTATAAGTATTATGATGTATAAAAATAATTTTGATAATTTATGAAATATTATTTATAATTAAATACGAATTATGTAGTGTTTAAACGTAAAAACAATGTAAAATTCATAATAAATACTTTTAACCAAAAATAAAATATATATAATTTTTTTATGAGTTTATAAAACTTATATAGATCGGAAAAAATTATAAAAATAATTACTTGGGTCAAATTGGTAATTATTATATAATTAAACTCTATTATTATGTAATTCGAAAGTAAATTAAGAATAAATATAAAATAATAAAAAATATTTTTTAAATATTTTTTCTACAGGTTAATAGACTGATATTAACTTATAAAAATTATAAAAATAATTTTTTGGGTTTATTTAGTAATTATGTAGAATTAAACTTGTTTTGTGAATAAATTAAGGGTAAAAACAAAAATAAATACAAAAATATATTAAAAACGTTTTCTTAAATTTTTCTACTAATCTATATGATTAACTAAGACTATAAAAATTATGTATATAATTTTTATAGTTTTTATTAATTATTTAGACATTTTTGGATAATGTTCAATTAATAAAACACTATTATTTTTGAAGTAATTTAGGTATTTATTTAAAGGTAATTATATTTAATATATATAAGACATACTAAGGTATAATAACTAAATATTAAATAATACTTAGATTATATTATCACATATGTAATTATTAAGTACATTAATAATTCGTTGTGTGTATACACCTAAAGTGAAGGTTAATCAAAGATAATGTACAATTCATGTGAACTTCATCGCTACTCACGGTTGTAAGTGAATGATGTCTAGGTTGCCATTTATGGGTAAGCTTGTGGATCTCGAATGCCATGACTTAGATTCTGGTCAAGAATCCTGGGCCCCCGGTTACATCTGGTCATTTCTGACTTATTTGATAGCAACAAAATTTGAGTAAAGTTGTACAACGTCTTGCTAAAGATTAACCCGAACTTTCTAAAATTGGAAAATTACTATAAGTGGAAACTTTCCATAAATAGTAATCTTTCGAAAATGGAAATTCTTTAGTAAACCATTACTATCAATATAGTACTATATACTATTGTCTATTAGGCAATGTCTGATCATACGTTCTATCTCTAGCTTGAGATCTCGGTCACGTCCTTCCATTCAATTCTTTCGTGGAATACTCTTTTGTGCTACTAAGGTGAACTTCATAGCCCCACTTTTTACTATTTCATAACTGTTTTACAACTTTTGGGGTGAGACACATGCTTGCTTTATAATTGTTTTACGCTTAGACACAAGTACTAAATTGTTAACTATGCTGTCATGCTTTGATTCATGCTAAATCCCTACCGTAATATCGTTAATTGCTATGTTTAAATGCAAACTTAATTATTGTGAGTAGGCCTATTGAGAGTAAAGTCCCTAACCATTCGACCGTTGGTCTTTGGTTACATAATAATGATTCCACGACACTGACAGTACAAGGTGTCATAGGGTAAATTGTTTAGTAGCGATATTACAAACTGCATCAACACTTTTAGATTGATATATCTATATTGATCAACTTTAAACTAAATCTTGTGGTCTAAAACTTTGGATATTATTTATAAACCTATGAATTTCACTCAACCTTTTTGGTTGACACTTTAAGCATGTTTTGTCTCAGGTGATGATTGAGCTAGCTGCTACTTACTACTAGATGATTGATGTATGCTTTGCTGCTTGCATGGAATCCATCATTCATATTTATCATTTTGTTTAGACAATTCTCATTTACTGTACTCTTATGATGTAAAACATTGAATAATGCTTTCACTGTTTATTTAATAAATAAAACGTCTCATTTAGAGTCGTTCTCGTTTGTACAACTGTGATTTGATATAATTAGTCACAAATACCCCGCTCTCATTTAGGGGGTGTGACAGATTGGTATCAGAGCAGAATTGTTGTAGAGAACCAGGATTGCATTTTATGTGTGCCTTATACAATTAGGTACCTTAGTAATGTAGGACTACAACTTTCCTTGACTATAGTACCTTTAATTGTTGCCTTTAACTGTTAAATGCTACACTATACTTTAGAAACTTTACTTATCTTAGAATTTCGAGCCAACCTAAGAACTCTGCTCACTTTTCTAAGTACTATTCAATTCCGCCACCACATTTAAATGCGACACCGTTCTCGACATTCCTATGTCATCTATCATAGTTTTGTGTATTACATATGTATTACATGAAATGTTATCCATGATTTTTGAAACTCCTATATGTGTTACTATTCATACTCAAACGTATATAACCTCCTTGTGATATCACGTACCTATATGCTTTATGCCTTTATGCATCGGTTTGCGAACCGAAAAATGTCATTGAGTTATCGAGAATCTCAAAGACATTATAATGTCATCACTACTCATATTCATTACTTTTAAATCTTTGATTTCTCGTTATTTTTTATCATTGAATTTTCTTGACGGACGGCGTCTACAAAACTCTAGAATGGAAGGGTTTGGATTACCGATTTAAAGGATCCTATAGCTCAAGTCCCTAGACCTGAATAGGCCATTACGAATTGAAAGTCTTTAATCGAAAGATTATCAGATTACATACTTATCATTTTATGATCTCGACACGTCATACTGCTATTATTGGAGTATAGACACATCATATCTTATTATATCTTATCATATCTATCTTAATAGACTGTCTAACACTTTTCCTAAATTTTCTCCGTAAATTATGGAAATCTTTTTGCTATATATACGTATATCAAGAAGACAAATATATCATTCAATATTCAACACTCATCTTATAACAAAAACCCTTATTCCGATCAGATAATATGGATTTCTCACTTGATTCCTCGAACTCCTCAATCTCTAATGGCAGCATAACCGGAATGAACCAACCAATTAGTCATCACCTTTTCTGGATGAATTGGGGTTGGGTTCGTAGTCTACTTAATTAATGGAGAATTGAAGAAGGTGATCCTTTTCACCCACCACATTGCCCTATTGGCGAAGAACCTGAAGCACTTACCGGCGAACCCGTTTGGAACACTATTTTCACCCTCATTTCCAGGATATCCCGTCACGAATATATAATATCTAGAATTTCATATCTTATTCATCCCCTTGTCCGAACCGCCAATCATCCCGGAATAATAGAAGAAGTCAACGAGCTTCGCGCTCGAGTAGTGGCTTTGAAAAATATGGTGCAAAACCTACGAGCACCAGCAGCAGCACCAGCAGCATAACCAGCACCACCAGTACCATCAGCATCACCACCAATAACATCAGCTTCACCAACAACAACATCTGCATTCCACGCCTCAACATCACACTCAGTACCTCAAACATTAACATCATACGCCCCATAGATACCAAGGAATATTAGTAATAATGAGTTAAGATGTATTGACTCATTCTTCCTAAAGAATTATATATGTATACTTTATATATATATGGTTTGAAACAATAATAAATCTTTTCGTACTAAGCTATTACGTGTGAATCTTAACTAGTAAATACTACTCGGTTAATTCATATCACTAATATGCTATGATGTACATCCTTCGTTAATGACTTAACAATCGTTAATCACTGCTTCAGCACAATAAACTCCATTTTCATAATAAATCAAGTGTATTATTCAAATACATGTTTGATTTTACACTTCCATTTTCGATGTACTCAAAACTTTCGAGAAAACATTATTCGTGCCTTGTGAATTTCACAAGAAATCCACGAGCACCAACATCATATAGCGAGATATATCAATAACAATGAACGATGAAGTATTGATTCATAACTTCATTAGCGAAATATTTCGCGACAATTATGAAATCTCTAAGGTTTTGGAGATTATTAATTCTCATTTCAACCGTAAATCAAATGAGTTTAATATTATATTAACTCATTAAATCCATGATTACATCTGAAAGAAAATATATATGTACGTATATTTTCATAAAGATTGTAATTAAATATTTTGTTGTAGAAACTGTTGACGGTGAAAATATTTTAACGGGTAGGTAATACCCGAGAAATATTTATATCTCACATTAATATGTTACACCGTACATTCTTTAATTCTGATTCAACAGTCATTAACTATACTACTTACATCCACATATATATCCGTTCACTAAAGAACAACCATTTTCATACAAATTCAATTACATATTCTGATTTTGACATATCGGAATTTAAGTAAAGCTTTAGCAAGTGTTATCTTCTTAAAGATCACTACATTCATGAATTATATTCATTCGTATTCTATGATGAATTATCACGAACTAACCATTCCTTACTTTTGAAAATCACAACATTTCTTCGTCAACCGTTAGATCCATTAATGGATGCATCTTACGCTTAAACACTTCAAATTCAAAATTTTTGAAAACATCCTTTGAATCTTGACGATCACAATCAGCGTTCAATCATCTAAAAATGAAATTTCTTGAAACCATCTCGGATTTATAACCGACGATTCAAATATGGCTGCATTAAATGCAGAGGAAATAACAAAATTGTAGATGGCCTAAATGTCCAGGAGTTTGATGATAGAGAATGGGGTATTGGGAACGCTCGATAGAAAATTTGGTGCTGAAAAATGGATTGAGCAAACCATGAAGGAGACCGTGAACAAATCACAAGGACTGAACCTGTAATTAAAGAATCTAGATATTTCGATTTCTGATGAAAACCACAAAAGATCTCCTTACGCATTCTAAATCCTTACAGAAGAATTTTCCTCGTTATCATTTGATCTTAGAAAATTCTAACATATCATCGTATCTTTCGTTATAAATATCCTTCATATTTCTAAAGATACCTTCATAACTATTCTTGTCCGAAATTATTTATCACTTCGCACTATTTGTGTTACATAATAAAGGAAACTGTTTTAGTTTCTATATTTCTGTAACATACAAGTTTAAATTTTGAATGATTTGAAGTAGTGTTGGGAATTGAAGCATGAGTTAGTATAATATAATGACGTCAGACCAACGTGATTATATTACAGTAAGTCATGCTAAATTTTTAATGGAAGATGATGCTTCATAGACTTTATAATCATCATTTGCCATGTTACACGACTTTTACATTCTACTTAACCTCTGAACATATCAAGAATGTATATTCTTGATAGTTCTATTCTTAGTAATTCTGGTAATTTGACAAATCAAATCATGCTATTACCTTTCCTTCTGCTTTGTATATTATGATCATTCGAAACTCCATACCTACGAATTCTGGACCATTATTCGCATGACTTGAAGTCGGGAAGGAAAAACAAGAGCATAGAGCTCCGACATATAAGGGAAAATATAAAGCCCGATAACAACACGGAAATTACAAACCGTGTATATCAATGCGTATAGCAACATAAAGACACGGGAGAATTAAAAACACTATAACCCCAAGGTAATTGTAGAAGTAAATAGATTCCTCTAGGGGTAAATGAAAAAGAAGAATGACAGAAACGATAGTCAGAAAAATATCCAGGATAAAAACTGGATGGAGCATTTTCACAATCTTTGGAAGTATGAATCGAGAAAGAAAGTATAGAAGTGGTGAAGATAATGAGACAGAAGAAGCTAATTTATAGCAAAATTCCAGACACAGCAATCAAGGCAATTTTAATTTCCTTAATTACCGGAGAATCAAATCTTATACAGATTATAAAGATTTTCTTTAAATCCCTTGAATTCCGGAAATCAACTTTAATTATGTCAAAAGTTAAGACGAACATTTATTTTCCTCATTTCACTTTTTACGATGGCTTCACTCATACTCTTCACGTAATCGAATTGTTTTATTACTCTATAGTGATAAAACTCTATTTTCCAACTCATATCCGTCATGAAAACATACTTATTGTCAACCATGACGATCTCTATCAAATTTCGGGATGAAATTTCTTTAACGGGTAGGTACTATAACAACCCTCATATTTCCATACTTGAATTGACTAATTTGCCCCTAGGGTTGTTATTCATACTTAATATATGATTAAATTCGACGTTGATTAAATATTTATTTATTTTTTTGCCGACACATTTTGTTAACTAAAGTTTATACTAATTATATAAAATAACTTTAGTTAATATTAATATTAATGTGTATTATATATAAACTATATGTAACATAATTATTAATTAAATGATAAGTTATTTTAATCAATATTTATATTTTTAGCTTATAAAAAAAAAGAAATAAGATTTTTTTTATAAATTAAATAATGAGCCCATGAATTTTGACTAAATATTTTCAAAAACAAAATCTTATTAAAAACATTTTTAACATGTTTTTATTATTTTGTCAAAATTGGCACCTTTATTTTATTATTTTTTTTCTTTTCACCAACCATTTTTACCTATAAATACATGGCTCCTCATTCATATTTTCTTGCCAAAAACAAAAACTTAAGTTGTTCTCTCAAAACATTGAAGAAAATTTGAGGTACTTTCTATTTTTATTTTTTTTTTAATATTGTTGATTATATTTATATTTATTGTATATTCTTTGTAAAATTTGAAATTAATTATGTTTATATGTTATAATTAGTATTATAAGTATTATGATGTATAAAAATAATTTTGATAATTTATGAAATATTATTTATAATTAAATATGAATTATGTAGTGTTTAAACGTAAAAACAATGTAAAATTCATAATAAATACTTTTAACCAAAAATAAAATATATATAATTTTTTTCTAAGTTTATAAAACTTATATAGATCTGAAAAAATTATAAAAATAATTACTTGGGTCGAATTGGTAATTATTATATAATTAAACTCTATTATTATGTAATTCGAAGGTAAATTAAGAATAAATATAAAATAATAAAAAATATTTTTTAAATATTTTTTCTACAGGTTAATAAACTGATATAAACTTATAAAAATTATAAAAATAATTGTTTGGGTTTATTTAGTAATTATGTAGAATTAAACTTATTTTGTGAATAAATTAAGGGTAAAAACAAAAATAAATATAAAAATATAATAAAAACGTTTTCTTAAATTTTTCTACTAATCTATATGATTAAATAAGACTATAAAAATTATGTATATAATTTTTATAGTTTTTATTAATTATTTAGACATTTTTGGATAATGTTCGATTAATAAAACACTATTATTTTTGAAGTAATTTAGGTATTTATTTAAAGGTAATTATATTTAATATATATAAGACATACTAAGGTATAATAACTAAATATTAAGTAATACTTATATTATATTATCACATATGTAATTATTAAGTACATTAATAATTTGTTGTGTGTATACACCTAAAGTGAAGGTTAATCAAAGATAATGTACAATTCATGTGAACTTCATCGCTACTCACGGTCGTAAGTGAATGATGTCTAGGTTGCCATTTATGGGTAAGATTGTGGATC
The DNA here is from genome assembly GCF_046630445.1 of Rutidosis leptorrhynchoides. NCBI lineage: Eukaryota > Viridiplantae > Streptophyta > Magnoliopsida > Asterales > Asteraceae > Rutidosis > Rutidosis leptorrhynchoides. The sequence goes on along the minus strand of NC_092333.1, from coordinate 658,279,224 downwards.
TCGAATGCCATGACTTAGATTCTGGTCAAGAATCCTGGGCCCCCGGTTACATCTGGTCATTCCTGACTTATTTGATAGCAACAAAGTTTGAGTAAAGTTGTACAACGTCTTGCTAAAGATTAACCCGAACTTTCTAAAATTGAAAAATTACTATAAGTGGAAACTTTCCATAAATAGTAACCTTCCGAAAATGGAAATTCTTTAGTGAACCATTACTATCAATATAGTACTATATACTATTGTCTGTTAGGCAATGTCTGATCATACGTTCTATCTCTAGGTTGAGATCTCGGTCACGTCCTTCCGTTCAATTCTTTCGTGGAATACTCTTTTGTGCTACTAAGGTGAACTTCATAGCCCCACTTTTTACTGTTTCATAACTGTTTTACAACTTTTGGGGTGAGACACATGCTTGCTTTATAACTGTTTTACGCTTAGACACAAGTACTAAATTGTTAACTATGCTGTCATGCTTTGATTCATGCTAAATCCCTACCGTAATATCATTAATTGCTATGTTTAAATGCAAACTTAATTATTGTGAGTAGGCCTATTGAGAGTAACGTCTCTAACCATTTGACCGTTGGTATTTGGTTACATAATAATGATTCCACGACACTGACAGTACAAGGTGTCATAGGGTAAATTGTTTAGTAGCGATATTACAAACTGCAGCAACACTTTTAGATTGATATATCTATATTGATCAACTTTAAACTAAATCTTGTGGTCTAAAACTTTGGATATTATTTATAAACCTATGAATTTCACTCAACCTTTTTGGTTGACACTTTAAGCATGTTTTGTCTCAGGTGATGATTGAGCTAGCTGCTACTTGCTACTAGATGATTGATGTATGCTTTGCTGCTTGCATGGAATCCATCATTCATATTTATCATTTTGTTTAGACAATTCTCATTTACTGTACTCTTATGATGTAAAACATTGAATAATGCTTCTGCTGTTTATTTAATAAATAAAACGTCCCATTTATAGTTGTTCTCGTTTGTACAACTGTGATTTGATATAATTAGTCACAAATACCCCGATCCCATTTAGGGGGTGTGACAATCGTCCACCTTGTGCTTGATTGAACCAGAAACTGCATCAATCCGAGTGTTGAATTGTGCAGTCATATCTTGAATAGTGCGAGTAAAATGAGTGATTGCAGCTTGAACTGCATCCGGTATGACGTCATAATTTGCAGCTTGACGAGTGTTTACCATGATTGAATTGAATCGAATAGCTTCAAGATCGAAGCTCTGATACCAATTGATACGTTAACCTGGACCTTAATTGGCCGGAGTTAACTATCGAAAGACCTAAAAGCTTTAATGGAAGAAAAAGCAATGGAGTACAATCGATGTATATTGAGATTGATAGAATTTACAGAGAAGAGTAATTTATTACAATTGAGAGAATGAATCAATCTGTTACAACAACAATCTATTTAACTACTAGCTAACAGTATCTAACAACTACGGACCATAACCGAATTATCGATTCAACCGTTTATTCTGTTACGCCAAAATGAACGAAGAAGATGACCTAATTGATGCCACGTGAGTAGCATGCTTTCCCCAATTAACTCAGGCATGTGAGTGGCACGTGCCTATTTCAAACACAACGTATCACAATCTTTATAACGCAAGCGGGGCCGATCCCGAGAATTTAAGTACCTAAAACGAGCTGAAAATAAAGGCCCCCTAACGAATAATAAAAGATATAAAAAAGACCATTATGCCCCCAACGAATAATATAAGCTATTTAGAAAAATGCCCTTTGGGCCTTGCTAGAATGCTAGTGAACTTTGATTTCGTATAATCTGAGGCCTATGATTGTTGTTTTTGGGTCGATTGTGTTTCGTCTTCGCTGTTTCAGTTGTGTTTCCCTTGTTCCCCTTTCTCAAATCTTCCATTGTGTCTGAATATATAAAAACTATTAGCCCCCTAAAAACTCTATGCCCCGAGCAATCAATCGGGTTGCTCCCTCCGACCTCCCCTGAACGCAAGTGTCTAATGAATCTATGGAACCTCTTTATAATGTTTTTAAGATCACGTCGTTTAGGTTCTCCTCGAATTTCCCCCATTGAATCGACTTGAGTTTTATGTCATTATCGTCCTCGATTAGTTTTGGATTATGGTTCTAAAACGATCTTCCTCATGTATACATATGATAGACTCACAATGATAATAATTTTTAATTTATGACGTTAACCTTAATGGTAAATTTGTTTGCTTTCTGTAAATCCATAAATTATTAAGTTGACTTTTTAAGTCAACCGTTTACTTTGATAATGTACTTTACATTTTTACAACCGCGTAGGTTAATTGACTTCAAATATATTAGAGTGTATCCTAATCTCACACATGCACCACACTTGAGCCATCTTTTTGAAAGAGTGCATAGTAATCAAGACTAGCACCACACTTAAATTTAACCTAGTTCCCCGGGTCAACCCATCACCCTCTTATGACATGCACTGTATATATATAAGTTCCAAAACTCTTATATCATAAATCAAATCCTCAATCCTCCATACTTTTAACAAGAAAACAGTAACTAGCTCAAATATCTCCTATATTTCAAATTATCACAAAAATGTCAAATATTATCAAAGTAGTCTTCATGGCAGTTGTTACAATAGCATTAACCATCACCCTGATTTCAATCTCCTCGATTGATGACAATCAAGAGAAGACGTCGCTCACCAATTCACCACTCGTGAAACCCTTTCCAAAAAGGGTGAGTCGTTTTCTAGCCGAAAACAACAACCCAAGAGTCGCAGACCATTGCAAGAAAGACGATGAAATTTGTTACATCTTAGAAGGTAAAAACTCGACATGTTGCAACAACAAATGCATGGATTTGACTGAAGATAAGCATAATTGTGGAGCATGTAAGAATAAGTGCAAGTTTACGAGCTCGTGTTGCAGAGGGGAGTGTGTGAATTTGGCTTACGACAAGAGAAATTGTGGGTCGTGTGGTAACAAGTGTATGCCCGGTGGTTATTGCATCTACGGTCTTTGCAATTATGCTTGAGCTATTTCATTTTGATTGATACGACAATTTTCTCCTCACTGATGAAGTATGAGACTAATTCTTGGCTACTAACAATTCATACATACACGTATACTATATGTATATGTATAGTATATACATTAATTTTGATTAAAATGCTTTAATATTTGGAGCATCAAACTAAAGGAATCATGTTTAAATCAATTATATTATATTTGTTCATACTCGTCTCTTTTACATCAAGTAATCAAAATTGACTATTTATTTTATCTCAAGTTCATATGCATTTGCCAGAAATGAGCTATCTTGTTATCATGTCTATATGAAATAAATAAAAAAAATACGCTAAACCCAAAAACAAGAACAAAAACAGAATACACAACAAATGCGTTTGTTGGTTTTGCGTTTACACCACCACCTTTTTCCATCTTTGCTTAAGATGTGGTACAAGTCCGTTATATATGGGCAAATAGCCCAAAAATATTTACTTAATTTATATATTTATGTAAATATGAAGCAACATCATCGCAAAATAATTACTTAATTAAATTTCAATAAAAAGTAATACAGTATAATTTTTTCAATTGCCTTAAAACGATTATCATTTCTAATTTTGTTCAAAAATGATACACCGTATGTTTTTAAGAAAAAAGTATAAGTGGAGTAATATTGTCCGGATAACGGTCACGACATCTTCTCCTACATACCTAGACAGACATATACCATCAGTCAAATTGAATCGAACTCGTGTTTCACTTTAATTTTCAATTTAAGTTCCCTAATTGACTTTCAAGCAAAATTATATGAATGAATGGTTAAATTGTTCGACAAAAAAAATATACTAAAATTCCAAATAAATCTATAGTGATTGGTCGACTGTAATCATATCAATTTTTTTGTATTATATGGTATTGTTGTATAGATAAATAACTCGTGCATGTAATTTAAAAGATAGTATGCTCATTGAATAGAACGTATGTATCATTTGTAATGTTAAGTGGTTAACAGATTCAAGGTAAATAGTAGAAGTAATAGACTAATTAAGCAGAATGTAATTCGTATAGATTGAAGCTCGTGTTTAATACAACTCCTTTAAAATAGATTTCGATTGTTCGTTTCCTAGATACGAGTACGACAACCTTAATTTTGTTCAGTCGGAGGTTGACTTGACTATCTCTTGCCTAAAATCGCCGACGAACGTATTGTAAATATAAACTATTGTTATGATATGGAGCGTAACCTTGTGTTGTAGCCCAAGTGGTAGTGGCTTAGCACTTTTATTAGAGGTCAGAAGTTCAACTCCTGATGACTACAACATTGCACACAAAGTTATCCACTAACCTACCTTGAAATCCACCCAAGTTCGACTTTCACACATTCAATTGTGGGGGCAAGGGGGCAAGGGGGCAGGGGGTTTATCATCCATGCCTTCGGATTGGTCTGGGTTTCCTCTGAATGTTAATGTATTTTGCTTGATTAATAACATTAGAACCGTAGATATATATACTTGCAAAATGGACATGCCAATGGACCACTAATTAATGACGGCAATACAAAAGTCTACTAACAGCCCTCCGCAGTTGGAGCGGGAGTGGAACGGACGTTCAAGCTGGAACGAAACTCCCCAAAAAGGCATGATGGTAAACCCTTTGTCCGCATATTGATACATAGATGGGACATCAAGAACTCGGACATGTTCCGTATCAGCCAGACCACGGACAAAGTGAATATCAATCTCAATGTGTTTTGTTCGTTGATGTTGGACGGGGTTCGATGAGAGGTAAACAACACTCACATTATCAACAGTATACCATAGTAGCCGAGAACAGGAGGCAATGAAGCTCGTGAAGAAAGAGTGCGTAGCCAGCAAGTTTCAGCAACTGCATTCGAGACACCCCGATGCCTCCGCACTAGATCTAAAACGTATGTGTTGTTTCTTATATGACCAATATAGCAAGTTATTTCCAAGAAAAAACACAATAATCGGATGTAGATCTGCGTGTGGAGGGGCATCTTGTCCAATCAGCATCCGAATAAGCCACAAGAGAAGCAGTTGAGGAAGCAAACAATTGTAGGCCACAACCAAGAGTCCCTCGAGTGCAGCGGAGAATCCATTTGAGAGATGCAAAATGGGCCTCTCGAGGATCATGTGAATAAGCATTGACTTTCATAGATATATATCTTGCAAAATGGACATGCCAAGACCAACGAAGCATTGCTTCAACGGCATCCCCTTCACCTTGAGTGTTGGGACTGGGGGTTAGGTCATGGGTTCGAGCCTCGCTCTGCCCATCCTATTAATTAATCTGCCTGAAATATAGATATCCAAATTGACCCTAGGGGAGTTTTCTCCCGGATTTATTCAGGATTAAAACCCGGTCCGCCTGCCCCTCGGGATGGTTAAAGGATCGGGTTCCTGTAATGTTACTCGGGTTTCCTCCCAAACGTGTGTGTGTGTGCAAATGATGAGTGTTGTTGAAATAAATGATACCCTGATGCAAGCTTGCCGTGTCATACCCCCCAAATAGGGCCGGGGTAATATGACTTCACAATATCACAACACAAGTATGTATAAACGAGAACGACTCTATATGAGATGTTTTTAATATAAACCAATGTATCAAAACAGCGGAAAGCACTAAGTCATTACAATTGTATACTTTAATGTTCTAATGCAATAATATGAATGTATATATGCGGACTCCAAAAGCAGCAAAGCCCAAATAGCAAATAGTCTTTAACAATTTTCACCTGAGACAAAACATGCTTAAAGTGTCAACCAAAATGGTTGAGTGAACAACATAGGTTTAATAATTATAACAAGTTTTAGACTACAAGATTTAAATAAGCGGTTTAATCAGTTCGGTAGTAGTGCTGGTGTATATGATATCGATACTAACCATTAGTTACCCTAAACACATCACGTTCGTGTCGTTCATCGTTATTATGTATCCATTGACCAGCGGTCATCCGGATAGAGACGTCACCCTCAATAGCGCTATCACAATAACTAAGCTTACCAAAATCCAGTAATTAACGATATCATGGTAGGGATTAAGCATGAATCAAAGCATGTTAGCAAACAGTTTGAACTGATCAAAATAAAGTTTGAGTACTTGTGTCTAAGCGTAAAACAGTTTAAAAGCATGTGTCTCACCCCAAAGTTATAAAACTGTTAAGAAATAGTAAAAAGAGGGGCTATGAAGTTCACCTCAATAGCAGATAGATTTTCCACGCAAGTTATATGATCGGAGTGTTGAACACGGAGATCTCAACCTAGAGATATAATGTTTAATTAGTTAATGTCTAATAGACATAAAGTTTGTTTATTAATATAGTAAACTATATTAACAGTGACCGTTCTCGAGAAAAGTTATATTTATATAAGTATTAATATACTTAGTGTTATTAAGTGTTACTATGTAATTAAGTGTATAAGTTATACTTAATAATAGTATTATTATTTACTTTAATTAATCACTATGTATATCTATCATTATATGTTACGTATATAATTATATCTACGTGATACCTACATATGTATTCTTTATTATTATTATTCATATATGTATTTATAACTATATGATATATATATATATATATATATATATATATATATATATATATATATATATATATATATATATATATATATATATATATATATATATATATATATAGTAGGTGTATGTGTTACATATATAATAGTGTAAGATGATATATATATATATATATATATATATATATATATATATATATATATATATATATATATATATATATATATATATATATATATATATATATATACTTATTACTTTTCTTATTATTTTTACTAACCATATATACTACATAATTCACATTCATACATACATACACACGTGCATATACATACATATATACACATACATATACACGTATGTAAATATTTACATATACACACACACATATACATACAGTGTATACATGCACATACGTACGTATGCATGCATGCATGCATGTGTACCATTATCATTATTATTTACCAATCTTCTCTCGTACATAAAATCATAAACCTAATTATCATTATCTTAAAGTAATAGTTTTATCATAAAATCATAAGTTTTTTTTTTTTTAACATAATAACTAGTAGTCTTTTTTAGCCATAATCAATTCATAATCTTTATCTATCCATATGTATTATCTAAACTTATAACCCTAATCTTTATTACATAAACAATTCCTTTTCATAATCTATATCATAATCATTATTATTTACTAATACACTTTCATATTTTACAACTAAACCCATTAACCATAACCATGACCTATTAACTTACTAACTAGGTTACCATTACTCTTTTATCACTCTTTAAATCTCATACGTAATCCTTTTCATATATTATCACTAATCTTTACTAACCACAATTACTATCCATTTAAGTTTTATATCTACAAGTTCATATTAATTTACATAAACAATATAACTAAATTATATCCTAATAACTCTTAACCTCATTCATAACCTTTTCAACATAATAACTAATCATACTTTCAACTTTTTCATTAATCATCTAACTTGTTCATCATTATCTTTATAAGTTTATTTAAATTCATGTTCATAAATTCATATCAAAGACATAATCTTTTATTTTACTATCATAATCATCATAATAATATTCATAATACCACCATAATAAATTAAGTTCATATGCAACATACAATTATTCATTACTTTTAATCCATGTTCACTATCAATACTTGTTAATAATAATAATTGTAGGTATAGTATATGTAAAGTACATAATTAAACTAGAGCTATAGCTAGTACCTTAGGAGTAAAGATTTAAGAAAAGGAGTGTGTTTGTGGTGTTGAATAAACCGAACAGCAGCAGTAAGAAAAAGGACAGCAGCAACAATGGAAAGGCTTCAGTTTTTGTGGCTGGAAATTGACAGAAAACAAGAAAAAGGCTGGAATGGCTGTCGACTAATGCAGCAACAAAAGGGATATTTTTGTGATTATTTTTGTGGTGTACATTATGGAGAATCATGAGGCTTTTTATAGATGAATTTTGGAAGTCCTAATCCCACTAGAATTACTTGAAGATCAAGGTTTTCTTGAGATAAAAGGGTTAGGAATTAGGATTAGATTATGACTAGTGGTTAACTTAGTGATTAAGTTATTTTTTTTTCATTAGCCGATTTATATTAATTAGTATGTATTTATTTTATTATTATTTTTTCCGGCACTTATATATTTATTTATATACTTTATATATTTTTTTATTAAATTTATTATTATTATTATTAAGGTTACATTTATTTAAATACATTTTATTTAATTATTAGTCCCTAACTTTTATAAATTCTTAATTTAGTTCTAATTAGTTTTTAATTTTATAATTGTCACCATTTAAGATTATTACATAAAGTTTATATTATTATTTTAGTATTAGGGTTTAATATTAAATATTAAATGGTATTAGGGTTTAATATTTAATGTATGGGTTAGGTTTAGGGTTTTAAATAATATTAGAGTTTTAGTATTAATTACTTTATTTATTATATCCGGATAACAACCCTAATGCTAATACACAGAGTATGACATTGAAACCCTAAGAACAACTTGGTAAATTCAGAAGGGAAAAATGAGGGTTGTTATATGCCGTTCAAAAAAAATGGACATGCCAAGTGACCACTAATTAATGAGAACAATCCAAAAGTCTGCTAACATCTTTCAGAGCTTCAGTTGGGAGCGGGTTATGTAACTGCAGGAGATGATTGTGTGGGTGGTTTAGTCCCCCTAGATGATCTCAAACTGCTTTTCAAAAAAATAAAAATAACAAAAAAGATATGGAATGATATTTTCCGCAGCAATGCTTAGACATTCTCCGCTCGTTCAAATTAAATTCGTAACTGAAAAAAGTTTAGTTGAGTTTTTAGATTTCCCAGTGTAGCTGAGATAAGTGCAACGAATAACGAGTCGGATACATGGGTCAAGAATCGGGTCAATATTAAATGGATCATGGGTCGGGTCAAAGTAAAATGGGTCGTGACCCTGACACTTACTGGCATCGTTTTTTATTGTATGTAGGGTGATGACAAATCCACTTAACTTTTTGATTGTGAAGAGTAAAAGTCATTAATACATATTCTAAGTGAATTTATAAATAAGTAAGTAGATTATCATCACCCATATATTATAGACAATACTATACGTAATAGCTATTTTATTTGGAAGAATTACATTCTTAGTGAATGAAGTAAAAGGGTTATTTTAACATCCCGTCAAAGTCCATTAACGGCTATGTTAACTCTGGTCCCAGTGCTTGGCTTGAATTCTATGTAACAACAAAGTTCTACAGCGGAAACAATAAATACTTGAGAATAAACACACAAAACGAGTCAACAATAATGTTGAGTGAATCTACATGTTTAAGTAAACAATACAGTATGTTTAGGAAACAATTTTTAGAAAATGTTTATTAGCGAAAGACCACCAAGGTTTAACATTAAAAGTTTACAGACAACCTTTGTCAAGTTTAAGTCTGTTTGTTAACATCAATGTCAAGTTTCAGCTGTGTATGACATAAAAAAAATGTTTTGTTTCTCCTGCTTGTAAAACACAAGTTTAAGTAACCAATTGCAACGTATGAGGCCACAAAGGTTTCATATTTAAAGTTTGTAGACATCACTATGTCTTGTTTCAAATGTTTGTAGACAATATCATGTCAAGTTTCAAATGTTCATAGACAACACCATGTCAAGTTTTATTTCTATTGTTTGTAAACCACAGTTTTAAGTAACGTAAAATAGTATCTGAAAAACATCATTCAGAAAAATAGTTCATTTGCATTTGACCACGAGATTTCAATAAGCACAACCCAAACGTTGCAAAATGTACATACATCCATGAGTACTTGAATACTAGCATAAAGACCTGCATATAATATACATTACACTTATCCTTTATCCCATAAAAATGTATACACTTGTTCGAGTGTACAAACAGTTCAAAGTAAATGCACCACATTTATAGTAGGGGGAGGTTTGTCTAACCTAACGGATCCATCCATCTAAATTGTGCTTACCCAAAGGTAATAAAAGTATTCAAACTAGGGGCTTTGTGAACAATAACTCAATATGTATAATAGTACTCGTGTCAAAAGTAAAAGCATTTATAAACAGCGTGTATTCTCATCCCAGAAAATATGTAAAAAGTGGGACTGTAGACTCACCTTTGAAAAGCTCGGAATGAAAAGTAAGTGAAATAGCTTGTACGGTTTACTTTCGAGTAATGCAACCTAGGTATACGTATTAAGGTTGGTCAATATTTGTATCTTATACAATAGTGGTTTCATAGAGTAAGTTGTCCTATTGCTCAGACCGACGCGTTTCAAAGTAAAAGTCAACTAGTTCATGCAAGTTAACAAAAGTCAACCAAGGTCAAACAAAAGTTAAACTTGGTCAAAGTGGTCAACTAAAGTCAACACATCAGTAGGTTCATGTCAAATGTTGGTCAAATAATCAAACTTGGTTCATATCATGCATTTTCAGTTTCGGTTTATAGTTTCGTCGATTACCGATTTTGTTGTCATACAGCACGTTAAGTAGTGTGCAACTAAGTCACATATGAACATATGACCAACAAGTTCCACTTAAGACATGTAAATTTTCAATAGTCAACCTATAACCATTCACGAGTTCAAAATTATATCCTTAGCACGAAACACATAATCGTATTCACAAAACACGTTGCATGAAATCAGTTTCAATATGCGCATCAATCTCAAAATGGTCATAACCGGAGCTAGGAGCATGCAAATCAAGCAAGGTCAGTGGCCATGGTTCAAGGAAAAGCTAAACTAACACATATCAAAAGATGAGAGGAATTGATTTATCCAATTGGTACAGTTTATTCCGTAAAGTTAGACGTTCTGTTTCAGCTCAATTCTGTAGTTATCAAATCTTTGGCCTTATTGTGCATAATGTATCAGGTTTCAAGGGTTACTATAAACTAGACTTTGGTCACATATCATACAAAGATTAAATATCCAGAAGATCAAGTTATGCACAAGTCAACTTATAGAGCTAAAGGTGCATACGTAGCAGATTTGGACAGAATACATGTTATCGTTTTTGCACGCACATTACACAAGCTATACCAATCCATACAACACAAGGCCTAGCTGAAAAGTTATCTACACCATATGAATTTTCCAGATATGCAAAGACTTGATTCAATATAGAATTTAGTTGAAGTTACCGAGCAAATCAGTTTTGTCATGAACGTTCGATCAAGCATAACGTGAGCATTACAACTTCAAATAACATGATATCCTAGTCTAAATTGAATGTTTTTGAATTCTCTACACAATTATGATCAGTATATAACTCAATTTCATGCCTATTTTTCCAGAATTCGAATAATTCACAGATTCATCAACAAAACTTTGTTTAATCATAACTTACACATACGGTAACGAAAATACGCAAATCCAAAGCCTAAAATTATTAGGTTTTCGAGAGGATTCTGAATATATTATAATATTTAACATTCATAAAAGTCAAGTTTCTGTAATCATGCAAATCAAATTCGGGTTTAACCAATCACATCAAACGAACAGTTTAACACATGCAACTTAAATATATGCGTATAGACTTGAGCAATTGACATCAAACACTATGAAATCACATCAAAATCATATTTATAAAAACTAGGGTTCATAGAATTTTAACCCAAATCGATCAATTGCAAGTGGTATTAGATAGAGGAGATCGAGTAGAACGCGATTATGCAAGTAATTTAATGATCAAAGAATTAATTGATGAAGATTGGATGAAGATGGTGATGAAAATTTCGTAGCCATGGTGGTGGGTGTCGACTAGTATGTCAGGGAAAGAAAAGAGGCAGTGTTTTTAATTAGATTTAGAGTTTAGTTGCCTTTAAATACTTAACAAGTTTCAAAATAATGCACAAACACCCCCCTCCAATAGGGCCACGACTTGGAGGGCTAAAAAGGGGGTTTCTGGAAGTTTTATTTCTTCTATTTTGGCCACTAAAAGGCTACACGCAAAACTGCAAGTCTCAAAAATTTTACGGTACGCGATAACGGTTTAAATCGTGAACGGTGTATTAAGGATAGTTCAAATATAAATAAATTATTACAAGTAATAATTATGAATTAGGATTACATAAGAATGTACTTGGGCTCAAATTTATACATCATGCAATATTATTTGTAAATAGATTTAACTAGTTGTGGAGCCCTCGCTTCGCGCCGGGGGCTCCGTTTTGAATGCGAGTTAAAAAAAAGTCTTGATCTATTTTGTAAAAAAGAATTTTTTTCGACATCTAACATTGAAGGGTTGTTCCTTTTGTGAAAGTTGCTTCTTTTAGCGTTCGGGTTTTATTTTTAAAAAAAAAGTTAGTAAAGTGGGGGTTCGATTTGTATTTTAATAAAAGTTAGGGGGTTAAGTTTGTGAAATTTGAAAAAAATTTAAGTATAAAGTGGGAGTTCGATTTGTATTTTAATAAAAGTTAGGGGGTTAAGTTTTGAAAATTGAATATTAGTAAAAAAAAAAAGTTAGTAAAGTGGGTGTTCCATTTGTATTTTAATAAAAATTAGGGGGCTAAGTTTGTGAAAGTTGAAAAAAAAATATACGTATAAAGTGGGAGTTCAATTTAAGTTAGGTGGTTAAGTTTGCGAAAAGTAGAAAAAAGAAATAGTACTATTCATTTTGCCTATAACTTTTAGATATAGGTATATAATTATTTAATTTAGTTAGTTCATGTTTGGTGAGAATGATATGTCATGGATATTAGTAAAATTTGATGAGTTGATGATAAAAAAATGATGAGTTAACGTGATGTGGCACAACACTAATTTTAAGAAGTATGTCATGAATAAATGAATAAAACTGGTCACTGCTACTATTATTTATGCAATAAGTATAAAATCCATGATTTATCCATGATTTATGATTAAATGCAGTGAATATATGTTTTTTGACTGCGCGTTTCTTCAAGGTCAATTCATTTACCGAGTTAAAGCACATAGCGTCCATCCTCGTTAAAATGGTTCAAGTTAATTTTATAATCAAATTCATCTATTATTATTAGACGGCTCCTCTTGAAGTATAAATAACTTATACTCGCAAGCTTCTTTAAATAACCTTTGACTTTGCCAGTTTGACATCCTATCCTATATATATATATATATATATATATATATATATATATATATATATATATATATATATATATATAGTTTTATATATTTTACATTATATTATATTCTAGAACATATAAAATTAATTCCAGCGAGTGTTACCTTCTTAAACAACAATCAACTTATACTTGCAGTTTCCATGTATATATAATTCGTTAACTTAACTAAAATATAATCTACGTAGGTTTGACACAATTTATTCTAAATATTACGGAGTAAATAAATGTTCACCCTGTTTCTCATTCAACTCAAATGTTTAACCGCACCCACAAGCCTTCCTCCTCGATCCTAGTCGGTCAACCCCCACCATTTCCGGTCACCCTATATAAACTTCCAAACCCTAACTATAATCCCACCTCACCTCTCTTCAAAAAAGAAAGAAAAAAAGAAGACTTCAAATACTTCACATTGATAGATTTTTTAAAGTTCATTGTGTAACTAATTCTTCTCAATCACAATATCACAATATTATAATGATGACGATCATGAAAATAATCTTCATGATCGCCACCACTATGGCGATAGCCATAGCAATGACCCTTACCATCTCTTACACCACGGTTCACAATCAAGAAACGACGATAACTGGTCCACGGACATTAGCAGGGCCCACATTTCCGAAAAGGGTGAGTAGGTTTCTAGCCGAAAACAGTAACCCTAGAGCTGCGGACCATTGCAAGAAAGACGACGAGATTTGTTACATCTTAGAAGGTAAAAACTCGACATGTTGTAACAACAAATGTATGGATTTAAGCGAGGATAAACATAACTGTGGAGCGTGCAAGAATAAGTGCAAATTTACGAGCTCGTGTTGCAGAGGGGAGTGTGTGAATTTGGCTTATGACAAGAGGCATTGCGGGTCGTGTGGGAATAAATGTATGCCCGGAGGTTATTGCATTTACGGTCTTTGCAATTACGCCTAATTATTCCATCCTGATTCGTACGTATGTGTGTTAAGTTGAGAGGTTTATTGATACTTGATGAATCATATATATCATCATCTTTATACTTTATACTTTACATTAATTAATTGTTCATAGGCAACTAAATTATGCTATCAATAATGACCCTGTTCATGTTCTGCATGGTCACCCCAAAATGTTGTATACTAATTATTTATAATGTTAATTTGTGTTGTTTGACTTGTTTCCTGTATGTAATCAAATACTCAGTTTTGAATCATTATTGCATTATTTAGTTTTATGGTCACTACAAGTGTTACGAATTGTATATCGAGATGCTTAATATCGCCAGAATGGTTTCAATAAACAAACGAATAATGTCGACTAATTAAATTGCATTATGACTTTATTTGATATCTCATTAGCCTAATTAAAGGGTTTAGTTGAAGGTATGTAATTGAGCTAACTTTTATATATGAATTAAACCCATTAAGGCATCTATAATATCGAAGAAATTACTTATTAGAGAAAACATGTAATTAAGTTGGAAAAAGATGTAATTAAGCAACAGAAATGTGCGAAGAGGTTGCTATATGTGGCAAGCAAAGATGAAAGCATGTTCATGAAACCTTAATTCCAGCTAAGAATCGTTTGCGTAGCGATTAGAGAGTGGAAAATTATGTGTGTTTCATATATTGTAAGTTACCTATAAAAAGTCGTCTATCAAACACATGTATGTTTCTTGCACATCACACATTTTTATATTTTTTTACCATAGTATATTCGATCTCTTTCCTGTTTTGTTAACTTTTTGTTTACTCGGTTTTACCCATCCAAAGTTCACATATTTAGAGGTGACGCTAATAATGGTTGAATTAGAAAGAAGTGTCTTTACTTTGAGTTGAGGGGTATGTTATTTCATCAATTACGGATAACGAATGGTATAATTTTTTAAGATAACTATATGAATCAATTAATCAGTAAATAAATAATCATATATTTATCTATTTTGATAAATCTCCTCTGTACATTATAATAAAGTCCTAATTGAGATATTATTATTAACAACAACTCTTAATCTACACCATTAGATTAAACCACTACCCCTATCTCTAAACCATTGGATCTAATTATAACTCAATAAGTATTTCTTAATTAATTTTATACCCTTAATACCTCTAAAAAAAAAAAAAAAAAAGACGCGGACCTCTTAACCTATTCGGATCCTCAGTTCTAACTTCTAACAAACATTAGGGCTAATAATGTTTGCGGGTCGATTTCGTTGATCAATCGTTGTTCTAGCATAATCGTTTATTTGAAAAACAAAGGTTAGTTGCACTCCTTCTGCGATGATTACGATGTCTGTTGTTAATGATGATATATGTTTATACTAAATCGGTATTTGGTGTTTCAATATCATCGATTTTCCTTTTTCGATGGGCGATACTCCCCTTCTTCGACGATTTCGATGGCATGTATAGTGTTAACGATGCTATATGCTTATACTAACTGTGTATCTCGTGTTTCAGTAAACATTGATTTTGTTGCTTATCGTACCGTATAAAACCCTAGATAATCGTGTTATAATTTTATAATTGGTTCTTGCTCTTACAATGGATTCAATAGATTGAGTTTCGAATTTAATCTGATGTTTGTGTACATCTCATTCATTTTTTTCAGGCCGAAGATGATTCCAAAGTTTTGCAAATTGAAACCGTGATTTTATCAACCAAAAAAGTAAGTAATGTGTTTATACCTTTATGTGTTCTGATTGTTATGGTTAAAGTTAGAGTTGTGCTTTATCTAATTTAATGACTTTTACAAGTGATTAACGTTGCAAATATCTATGTAAAAACTGCATCACTTGAGACGACCCGTCTTAATCCATAAGGACGAATACAATAACATATGATTACATTGCGAGGTATTTGACCTCTATATGATACATTTTACAAACATTGCATTCGTTTTTAAAAGACAAACTTTCTTTACATCGAAAGTTGACGGCATGCATACCATTTTATAATACATCCAACTCTAATTGACTTAATAATAATCTTGATGAATTCAACGACTCGAATGCAACGTCTTTTGAAATATGCCATGAATGACTCCAAGTAATATCTTTAAAATGAGCAAATGCACAGCGGAAGATTTCTTTCATACCTGAGAATAAACATGCTTTAAAGTGTCAACCAAAAGGTTGGTGAGTTCATTAGTTTATTATAATCAATCATTTCCAACCATATAATAGACCACAAGATACTCATATTTAGAAAACAATCTGTGCAGATCTACTCCTGCTATAAAATCATTCATATGAAGAACACTGGAACCTTTCAAAACAACTCACAAACGGTAGCTAATGCGTCGTGCAATGCAAAATCATCTCACCGTGGTAGTTAATACAATATAATTTCAATAACGGTAGCTAATGCATCGTGCAATGCAAAAATTTCTCACCGTAAATAATTTTACAACGGTAGCTAATGCGTCGTGCAATGCAAAATCATCTCACCGAGGGTAGCTAAAACGGTAGCTAATGCGTCGTGCAATGCAAAATCATCTCACCGTTACTAACTACTAAATCGAACCATTTCGGTAACTAATGCATCGTGCAATGCAAAATCATCTCACCGATAAAAAATCTTACAACGGTAGCTAATGCATCGTGCAATGCAAAAATTTCTCACCGAGGGTAGCTAAAACGGTAGCTAATGCGTCGTGCAATGCAAAATCATCTCACCGTTACTAACTACTAAATCGAACCATTTCGGTAGCTAATGCGTCGTGCAATGCAAAATCATCTCACCGATGGTCGATAATACAATCTTTATAGAAATCGAACCTCTGAATCCAAATAATTCTATCATAGAATGTAGTTTTGAATACTTGTGTCTATTTCATCAAACATTTATAAAAGCATTTCATGTATTCTCAGTTCAAAAAAATATATCTCAAAAACATTTAATAAAACAGTTATAAAAACAGCGCATGTATTCTCAGTCCCAAAAATGTAAAGAGCAAAAGGGAATCAAATGAACTCACAATACAATATTTTGTAGTAAAAATATTCATACGACGACACTGAACAATGCAGGCTTGGCCTCGGATTCACGAACCTATATCAATTATATATATTAAAACATATAATCGTAATCGAACAAGTTTATGTTTTATTATTAATTGTTATTTTAGTAACTTATATATTTCATTAATAACTAAATTAACTATACTTATTTTATATACTTTAGATAAATAATTAGTATTTATTATGAAAATATTAATGTTGTTATGTGATATGTTTTAAATATATTTTTATATGGCTATTTATTTGGTAAAATAATATCAATAATAATAAATAAAAATTTGTTTCTTTTTATGCTAATAATAATAATACTAAAATTATTTAGATTTAGTAATGATATTGATATTAATAGTTTTGATAATAATACTAATAATAAAAGTAATGTTAGTAATAATAATAATTTTAATAAAAATAATAATAATGATAAGATAAAAATGTTAATTTTCATAGAAATAATATTTTAAATAATAATGGTACTTTTAATAAAAATGATGATTTTAATAGAAATTTTAATAATAATACCAATATTAATGTTAAATGATAATTCTAATACTATTATTAATAATAATGATACTTTTAGTAATAGTGGTCACCATAATAATACTTATGATAATCATAATACTAATACTCATATTAATAATAATAATATATTATAGTAATAATAATAATGATAATAATATTAATTATACTAATAATCTTATTTCTAATATTGGTAATAATAATACTTACTTAATAACATTCAATAATAAATAATAATAATAATAATAATAATAATAATAATAATAATAATAATAATAATAATAATAATAATAATAATAATAATAACAACAATAATAATAACAATAATAATAAAATAATAATAATAATAATAATAATAATAATAAGAGTATTAGTAATAACTACCTCAAATGAGTATCCCTAAAAAAATGCCCAAGTCCGGGTTTGAACCCGCGACGTCCCGCTAACTCGCTAATACCCTTAACCATCGATCCAATCATGTTTTTCTGATAATATGCGAAAACTAATTTTTATTTAATCCCGTTATTAACAGTTTCTTCTCCTTCTTCATATCATCTTCAATTTACTATCATCATCTTAATCATCCTGATCATAACCAAAATCCTAATCAAGATCATACGCATCATTATCATAACGATTCTCCATCATCAACATCGATCATCATCGTGATCTATACGTATTTCATTATCATTACACCCATAATATTCATCTTCATCACCTCGTTCATCATGTAACCATATCCATTATATTATCACGTGCCTCGCCATTCTTTCTCAACGCCACCATCATTAAAGTATT
Organism: Rutidosis leptorrhynchoides; assembly: GCF_046630445.1. NCBI lineage: Eukaryota > Viridiplantae > Streptophyta > Magnoliopsida > Asterales > Asteraceae > Rutidosis > Rutidosis leptorrhynchoides. The sequence continues at coordinate 658,260,685 of NC_092333.1, read as the reverse complement.
AACTACAAATCCATCATAAAACCTGTCTTGGGTCACGGCCCAACAATACCAAGAGATGTACAGCCCTAATGGAAAAAAAACAGAATGTGGAAGCCCAACAAGGAAAACTAGGATTCGGCCCAAGTCTAAAGGGCAAGTCCATTGATTCAGTCGACAAGAAAAGAAAATGGTGGGGTTCTGTACAGGGTCAATAATAAAGCAGCCCTCAATAATCATAAGTGATTAAATTAACTGGAACCCAATATTATCTATTAGATAATGTTAGATGGTGGGGGTTTCTGTAGTGACCCGAACTTTTCCATGTTTATATATATTAATTGAGATTGATATTTACATGACTAAATGTTTCTAACGTGTTAAGCAATCAAACTTGTTAAGACTTGATTAAATGAAATAAGTTTCATATAGACAATTGATCACCCATGTTGACCGGCGATTCACGAACGTTACAAAATTGTAAAAACTACATGTTGTGGTATATATATAGACATATATATATGGTTGACATAAGATTATGATGAGTAAGTATCGCACTAAGTATATTAACAATGTGTGATATACATAAGAAATGAGATTACTAAGTTAAGAAACTCGAAATGATATATATAACGATTATCGTTATGATAACGTCTACTAAATACATATGTATCATATTAAGATATTGATACACTATATTTAACATGATAAAATGATATTTAAATATATCATTAAGTGTGTTAACAATGAACTACATATGTAAAAACAAGACTACTAACCCAAGAATTACGAAACGAGACTTATATGTAACGATTATCGTTGTAACGATATTTTAATGTATATATCATATTAAGAGATATTCATACATCATAATATCATGATAATATAATAATTTAACATCTCATTTGATATAATAAACATTGGGTTAACAACATTAATTGAGATCGTTAACTTAAAGGTTTTAAAACAACACTTACATGTAACGACTAACGAAGACTTAACGACTCCATTAGAATGTATATACATGTTGTGTTTTGATATGTATTCTTACACTTTTGAAAGACTTCAAGACACATATCAAAATACTTCTACTTAACAAAAATGCTTACAATTACATCCTCGTTCAGTTTCATCAACAATTCTACTCGTATGCACCCGTATTCGTACTCGTACAATACACAGCTTTTAGATGTATGTACTATTGGTATATACACTCCAATGATCAGCTCTTAGCAGCCCATGTGAGTCACCTAACACATGTGGGAACCATCATTTGGCAACTAGCATGAAATATCTCATAAAATTACAAAAATATGAGTAATCATTCATGACTTATTTACATGAAAACAAAATTACACATCCTTTATATCTAATCCATATACCAACGACCAAAAACACCTACAAACACTTTCATTCTTCAATTTTCTTCATCTAAGTGATCTCTCTCAAGTTCTATCTTCAAGTTCTAAGTGTTCTGATGTGGTAGCGGAGGGGTATAAAATAGTATTATTTTTACTAGGAAATACTACAAAATATGACACAAGTTTTATTAATTTACGGATGGGATATACCTAAACCTTGCTACAACACTATAGGCAGTGTACCTAATCGTAGAGTAGTGTAGTTTTTAGTAAGTCCGGTTCGTTCCACAGGGAGCTAGTGATTACGTACTATATTTTTAACTATAACTATATTTATATAAATATATATATCTAAGTAGTAATATTATTATAAAAGGGGGGTTTTTACCGTTTAGTGACCGGTTTGTCGATTCTATATTTTAAGCGCAAAGATAAATGACGATAATTAAAGTGCGTAAAATAATGACAATAAATAAAATGACAGTAAATAAAATTGCGAGTAATAAAATGACAGTAAATAAAGATACGATGAGAAATACAATAAAAGAATTATGCTTATTTAAACTTCCGTAATCATGATGTTTGACGTGTTGATTTTAATTTATTACCATGGGTTAATTGTCCTTTGTCCTGGTTTATTTGATACCTATCTGGTTTTTATCCATAATAGTCCATCGGTCATAAATATAAAGTGCGAGTGTCCTCGTCAAATTACCCTTATACCCGAAGTCAAATATTCCAGCTAATTAAGGATTTAAACTGTGACGCAGTTATCACTTCTGTCAACAATTACACCAGTTATCACTGTATGTAATCTACCCCTGTTTTGATTAGATATGAATATTAATTTACCCACTTGATCAGTTTGAATAATCAATTACCCAACCCAATTGATTAATTAAATGATTATAACAGATTCCATATGAACGTCACTAAATAGGACAACCATAATCATTATTAATTATTAGGTTAATTAATTTGAAGATAGGTTCGACAGACTCCAATGAGTTGTCACTCAATTAGACAATACCCCCCATCTATTAATAGTCAATAGTCCAATTTCCACAAGTGTCGGTCTTTTGCCCAAACCTTAATTATGGTACAAAGTTCAATAACTCCGTCTTAATATTTTAGCCCAACATCACGATTACTTCGGCTCAAATAAGCATAATAATAACTTAGCTACGAGACATTAATGTAAAAAGGTTGAACATAACTTACAATGATTAAAAATAGCGTAGCGTTACACGGACAGAATTTCGACTTACACACTCAAACGATCTCTATCATAAATCTTATTATTATCATAATTTAAAATTAAAATTAAGATTATTGTTATATCTTATTAAGTTAACATTATGATAGAGATATAGAATATAGATATTGATAATTGATATAGATATTTGATCGATATATAGATAAAAAAAAAAGGATCGAAAAAGTTCTCCTCAATTCCTCGTTACATAGATCGTTACATAGCCTTTTATAGGCGAAATTAGAAATTGAATTTTCATTTACGACCCCTGAACTATGCTCAATTAACAACTTTTTATTATTTAATATTATTCTTATTATGAATTATTTAAATATTATATTTTATTCTTGTGCATAGTTGACTCGTAATTTTTACACCGTTGCGTCGAGCGCTGAAAGTTGGTTCATGCCTCGGTTCCGGATTTTCGAACGCCCTTTCGTACAATTTTATATCGTGTACTTTGCGTTTTGTAACTTGTACTCTTGTCATTTTTAGACGTTCTTCATCAATAAATTGAACCTTTTGAATTGTATCTTGTACATTTGAGCTTTTTGGACGTTTTGGTCTTTCAAATCTTCGTTTTTGTCTTTAAATCTTCATTTTCGAGCGATTTGCGTCTTTCGTCTTCGCACTTATTTATTTAACTATTACAACTAAAAATAAGGAAATTACATTTAAAAACTTTACATATTGGAACGATATTGCTACTAAATATATGTTCATTTGGAACACTATCAAATATCCCCACACTTGAGCGTTGCTTGTCCTCAAGCAATACAGAACTTGAAATAAAAACATACATGAATCACTTTTTTATTCATCACATTTTGTACATCAGTGATTTTGATATAGCGGTATAAACAATGACAGTAATGATGGTTAAAGGTGGGTGTGTCATCCACAGTTGCCTTGGGTTTAGGTCAACGACACTTGCAATCAAATAGCTGATTTACTTTCGGTTTCCAAAGCAAAGTGCACATTTGAAAGGCGGTTTACAGTCCCACATGACTATAAAAATTTAGATCCTTTAGGAAATAGGATCTTTATGAAAACATTTGATCTTTTGAAAATTCAATCTAGCTTTTACCCTAGATAAGTTTTCTGATTTGATCCACCATTGGTGTTGCAAAATATGTTTGTGGATCAATATTTTGGCTAAAAACTTTTAGGTTCATGTAATCCACTGCTATCCCGGTATCGAATAGCACACATCCAGTTTACTTGTTCCGTATATTACCTTTCGGTAAACTACCGTCCGGTTGTAAAGGAAAGCGATGAACAAGAAACTGTTAAGGCAATGTCCCGTGACATGCAGATGATTATGTTCTTATTAACGTGTCGGATGCTAGAACTATCCTTGGTAGGAGCAATAGTAAAGATCATCCTATGATTTTTCGGTCTGGCACAAGGTCCTGTCTCCGACCATGCTATGCAACCACCGTTCTTACGGTTGACACCCGATTTTGTTCTGGTGACCTAATGAATTCTAGGTGAATTTCTTAGGATTTTACGTTCAATGGTAATGAGCGCATTGAAAATGGTTTTTCAGAAAACAAATCGGTTTGTATTTTTGATCAAAATATTTTCTCGTTCATGCTCGAGTTTAGATATCATCGAATTCCATGAGTTTGAATTCTCAATCTTTAAGGTCAATCTCTAGGATTGAGTATTATCAGTCTTAAAAGCTGATTTTTAATCTTTAAGGAGATTATCCTTTTCTGGGGATCTGATTCATTAGTCTTATCAAGCTAATTTGCACGGCGCCTCCCCATTGTACGAGATAAATCCTTCTCATGGTTAGGATAAATCTGACCACTTGGCGACCCTGTTTGATGCTGAGGTCCGTGGATTTCCTGCTGATTTTAGAGATGACTTTTCTAGATTTTTCGTCAACCTACAGCTGGTCTGGACGACAACTTCATGACCTAAATCAAGAAGCGCGTGTCTTTTTCGGAAGACTTTACTTCCTTTTAATGATGGAATTGATTCATCGTGTAGATCCATCTTTCTTTCAAATGTATTACAGTAAACCGGGTAAAACTGATTAGTATCGTCCAAAGCAAAAGTTCCTGCAATAATCTTGTACAAAAATATGTGATATATGTTTTAAATTGAATAACTTGGTACATTCTTCCCACACTTAGTTTCTTTCTTTGCCTTTTTATTTTCTTCTATTTCATTTTAAATGAATTCAAGCGTTTTAGGGTGTTTCTCAATTTATGTCCTTTTCGAGGTAACGATAATTTCGGTATTATCACCTAGTTTTCATCGTTCATAAATATGTATAAACATGATTTTGAGTTCATTTAATTGAAAATTTTTCAAATTTTCACAAAATTTGGCAAATAAACTAAGTGTAAACCCGAGAGAATTTATAACCCTTCCCCACACTTGAGATCATGCAATGCCCTCATTTGCATGAAATCAGACTATAATTATAAATTCATGAGGGTGATTAGTGTAGAAAAGTGATTAAAAATACCCAGTTTGTAAGCATATTATTTTACATCACCTTTGATATTTTGCGCCTTGTCATCAAAATTAGTAGCTTTTTGTTGAACTTAATGACAGTCTTTGAAAGTGCGCTGTTTTACCCTGTTGTGTACATAACATAAAATACAAACATATATACATATTTTTGAAGTTTGGTATATAACCCCTACGTTCAAAAATTAATATAATATATTTTTTTTTTTTTTTTGCATACTTTAGATCAATAAAATTAAATGATAACAAAATTTGTCGCCCCGCCCTCGGGTAAAGCAATTTCGGCTCAACGACCTAGTCTTTAACTCACGACGAATTTTAGAAATCATTTTTTAAACTTAATGAATTAAAGTAAATTTTGTTTTTAAAATCACACAAAACTTAAATTTAAAAGGCATATTAATTAAAACCTAAAAAATAAAAATTCAGAATGGTGGGAGAAAACTAGTTCTTTAGTGTCTGCTAGCGGAAAAGACCAATCGGATTCCATTCTCGGAACTACACGAGAACAGAACAATTAACTCTAGACAGCATTTTCTTTTTAGAACATTTAAATCTCCCCACACTTAGGTAGCTGTGGTGTCAAAATTGTGATTAACTTCATCGTCAATTTCTCTTGGTCCATAATCAACTTGCATATCCGTGACTTTTTCTTTAAGCCATTGGTCGGATTCCTGTGTAATATCCACAATTTCAACTAGTTTCTCCTTTTCTTTAGGTGATAGATTGGATACTAACCGGTTACATAACTTAAAGTTCCCCTTGGTTCTAGCATCGCGAATCCGTTTAATAAGTTTCTTCATTGAACTATTAATAACGGGGTCATTTAATTTCGTATCAACAACGGGGTTCTTTGTTATCAGGTCATCATTAGGTGTTACTTCATTTTCCCCACACTTAGGCGTTTTATTATTGCTAAGCACTACCGTTGGAGTTGGTAAAACAACATGGTTCTTACCAATCGTTTTTGCTGGTTCAACGGTTTTGGTTGGTGGAGATTTAGACTTTCGAATCATAAAGGTGATCGATTTTTCATCATTACTAAGTGTCATTCTACCATTTCTTACATCAAATAACGCCCCGGTGGACGCTAAGAATGGTCGACCTAAAATTAGAGGAATGTTTGGGTCCTCTTCTATGTCAATGACAATGAATTCGACTAGAAAGGTTAAATTACCTACTTGAATGGGTAGGTTGTCAGCAATTCCAACTGGGTGCTTAATGGTTTGATCAAAGAATCGAACACTCATATCCGTTGGAGTTAACTCACCTACACCTAATCTCTTATATAAGGAAAGAGGCATAACACTCACACTTGCACCTAAATCTGCTAGTGCATCATACATGACACAATCACTAAGTAGACAAGGAACAATAAATTCACCCGGATCACCTACCCTAGGTGGAGGTTTTGGTGGAACTGTATTCACCGGGTTTACTTCTACGGCTTTTGTTTCTTGTACTTTCTTATTTTTTTTCTTCTTCTTCTTTCCAGAAGTATCACAATCTTTATTACTTATTACTTGCTCATACTCAACTCCTTTTCTTGGAAACGGGATGGGTGGTTTATATGGTGCCACCACTGGCTTTACATACTCGGGTGGTGGTGGTGTAACTTCTTCATTGTTACTCTCATCTAAAACCTTCCCATCTTCTGGTGCTGGTTTTTCAGAATTCGTTGAAACCATATTAACATTCTCATTCCGAGGATTTACTTTAGTATTACTCGGTAGCTTTCCTTGTTCCCTCTCACTCATCATGCTAGCAAGAGTACCTATGTGTTTTTCTAGATTCAAAATGGAAGCTTGTTGAGTTCTTAATGACTGATCAAATCTCTCGTTCGTTTGGGTTTGAGTTTCAATAAATTGTGTTTGAGATTCAACTAGCTTAAATACCACTTCTTCCATATTTGACTTTTTCTCTTCGGTTTGTTGTGGTGGTTTATACAAGCCAGGTCTTTGTTGATTGAAAGTGTTGTTTTGAGTTGGTTGGTTATTCGGACCTTGTTGGTTATACGAGTTATTGTCCGGTCCTTTTGGATTGTAAAGAATGTTTTGATTTCGATTGAAGTTTGGCCTTGGCTGTTGATAATTATTCTGATAACTATTTTCCAGCCTTTGGTTCATGTAGACAACATTCTCACGTTGTTCCATCGTTTGTTCAATGTGACAGTCTTTCATTAAGTGTGGTCCACCGCATTGCTCAAAACTGATTCGTATTGCGTGAATATCTTTATTCATCTTTTCCATTCGTCTTTCGAAAGCATCTATTTTTGCGGAAACGGAATCAAAGTCATGGCTAGAATCGGCTCTAGCCGCTTTAGATGATCGAAAGATATCTTTTTCTTGGTGCCACTCATGCGAGTGGGAGGCTGTGTTATCAATAATTTTGTAAGCTTCAGTTGCGGTTTTCTTCATAATGGATCCACCAGCGGTTATGTCGATGTCTTTTCGTGTGGCGATGTCTACGCCTTTATAGAAGATTTGTACTATTTGAAAAGTATCTAATCCGTGTTGAGGACATCCTCTCAACATCCTTCCGAATCTTGTCCACGCCTCATATAATGTTTCATTTGGATTTTGCGCGAACGTAACAATTTCTCCTTGAAGTCTCACGGCTTTGGATGCCGGAAAGAATCGTTTAAGAAATTTTTCAACTAAAACATCCCATGTGTCAATCGCCCCTTCAGGTAAAGATTCTAACCAATCTTTGGCTTCTCCCTTTAAAGTCCAGGGAAATAACATGAGATAGATTTGTTCGTCTTCCACTTCTCGGATTTTGAATAGTGTACAAATTCTATTAAACGTACGAAGATGTTCGTTTGGGTCTTCATTCGGCGCACCACTGAATTGGCATTGATTAGTCACCATGTGTAGAATTTGTCCTTTGATTTCATAATCTGGAGCATTAACTTCTGGTTTAATAATGGCATGACCTTGGCCCGTGCTGTAGCTCTCATTCGGTCTTCCATACTTAGAGGTTCTAGATTTTCCATGATTGGAAGTGTTGTATCTGAATCACTAGAGGTTTCTGATTTAATGGTTTCTTCCTCAACAATCTCTGTTTGAATGATTGGTGGTTCCGGAGGAATAATTAATGGATCAGGGTCTCGGAATTGTCCCTGAGTATTCTCCGGATTCTCAATTGTGATATTGGTTTCAAAAACTGGATTATCGGAAATTTGAGTTGAAGTACTCGGTCGACTTGATGACGAGTCTAAAGAAAAATCAACGGCAGCTATATTTGTTAAACGATGTCTTGATCGAGTTACAGGTGGTGAACGTACAAAAGGTGGTGAACGTCTTGCTCGGTGCATTCACTGAATATCCTATTAGTTTTAAAAAGGAAAGAAAAATTATAATAAGTTATCCAACCAATAGACTTTTCTGATTTTGCCCACGTTTCGAATAGCCAAAAGATGCAGCAGAGGGGCAGGATTCGTTTGGTCTCAATATAATTGAGGACTGTTTGGCTCCAATAACCCGGTCCACGTACAAATCCAACTATTACTACGAACCAGAAAATTTTGATGTCTATCAATTTAACCACTTAAAATAAATTTTCGTAATTTTAAGAAATTTAGAGAAGAAGTAGAAAAAATTCTAAGTCCTAAAAACTAGAATGGCGAGAAATAAGAGAGAAAAAGAGTGCGCGTCGAAAAGTGTCGAAAAACGAAAAAGGCGAAGAGTGGCTTATAAGACTTTAAAAACACGCGATTAATCCAACCTTATAACTATCACTATCTTAAAATTAAAACTACAAATAGAGATTACTAATTGGAATTGTAATTGATACATAGGTAAAAGGCGTCGAAAAATAAAAATAAGAAAATAACTATGGCAAAACTAAACTTAATACTAAAAGTTGCGACTATAGTCTAAAAATCTAAAGGTAATTAAACTAAAAAATAATTTTTTTATAGACAAAATCTTAAAAATATATAATTTTTTAAATTTTTTTTTTTTTTTTTACGTTTTTTTTTTTTTTTTTACAGAATTTTTTTTTTTTTTTCAAATATAAATTAAAAATATAGTGTTTCGCCGAGTCCCCGGCAGCGGCGCCAAAAACTTGATGTGGTAGCGGAGGGGTATAAAATAGTATTATTTTTACTAGGAAATACTACAAAATATGACACAAGTTTTATTAATTTACGGATGGGATATACCTAAACCTTGCTACAACACTATAGGCAGTGTACCTAATCGTAGAGTAGTGTAGTTTTTAGTAAGTCCGGTTCGTTCCACAGGGAGCTAGTGATTACGTACTATATTTTTAACTATAACTATATTTATATAAATATATATATCTAAGTAGTAATATTATTATAAAAGGGGGGTTTTTACCGTTTAGTGACCGGTTTGTCGATTCTATATTTTAAGCGCAAAGATAAATGACGATAATTAAAGTGCGTAAAATAATGACAATAAATAAAATGACAGTAAATAAAATTGCGAGTAATAAAATGACAGTAAATAAAGATACGATGAGAAATACAATAAAAGAATTATGCTTATTTAAACTTCCGTAATCATGATGTTTGACGTGTTGATTTTAATTTATTACCATGGGTTAATTGTCCTTTGTCCTGGTTTATTTGATACCTATCTGGTTTTTATCCATAATAGTCCATCGGTCATAAATATAAAGTGCGAGTGTCCTCGTCAAATTACCCTTATACCCGAAGTCAAATATTCCAGCTAATTAAGGATTTAAACTGTGACGCAGTTATCACTTCTGTCAACAATTACACCAGTTATCACTGTATGTAATCTACCCCTGTTTTGATTAGATATGAATATTAATTTACCTACTTGATCAGTTTGAATAATCAATTACCCAACCCAATTGATTAATTAAATGATTATAACAGATTCCATATGAACGTCACTAAATAGGACAACCATAATCATTATTAATTATTAGGTTAATTAATTTGAAGATAGGTTCGACAGACTCCAATGAGTTGTCACTCAATTAGACAATACCCCCCATCTATTAATAGTCAATAGTCCAATTTCCACAAGTGTCGGTCTTTTGCCCAAACCTTAATTATGGTACAAAGTTCAATAACCCCGTCTTAATATTTTAGCCCAACATCACGATTACTTCGGCTCAAATAAGCATAATAATAACTTAGCTACGAGACATTAATGTAAAAAGGTTGAACATAACTTACAATGATTAAAAATAGCGTAGCGTTACACGGACAGAATTTCGACTTACACACTCAAACGATCTCTATCATAAATCTTATTATTATCATAATTTAAAATTAAAATTAAGATTATTGTTATATCTTATTAAGTTAACATTATGATAGAGATATAGAATATAGATATTGATAATTGATATAGATATTTGATCGATATATAGATAAAAAAAAAAGGATCGAAAAAGTTCTCCTCAATTCCTCGTTACATAGATCGTTACATAGCCTTTTATAGGCAAAATTAGAAATTGAATTTTCATTTACGACCCCTGAACTATGCTCAATTAACAACTTTTTATTATTTAATATTATTCTTATTATGAATTATTTAAATATTATATTTTATTCTTGTGCATAGTTGACTCGTAATTTTTACACCGTTGCGTCGAGCGCTGAAAGTTGGTTCATGCCTCGGTTCCGGATTTTCGAACGCCCTTTCGTACAATTTTATATCGTGTACTTTGCGTTTTGTAACTTGTACTCTTGTCATTTTTAGACGTTCTTCATCAATAAATTGAACCTTTTGAATTGTATCTTGTACATTTGAGCTTTTTGGACGTTTTGGTCTTTCAAATCTTCGTTTTTGTCTTTAAATCTTCATTTTTGAGCGATTTGCGTCTTTCGTCTTCGCACTTATTTATTTAACTATTACAACTAAAAATAAGGAAATTACATTTAAAAACTTTACATATTGGAACGATATTGCTACTAAATATATGTTCATTTGGAACACTATCATGTTCTTCATAAATTCCATAAGTATAGTTTCATAAAAACCAAGAATACTTCCAAGTTTGCAAGTCTACTTCCAAGCTTTCTAATCCATTCCAAGTAATCATCTAAGATCAAGGAACCTTTATTATTTACAGTAGGTTATTATTCTAATTCAAGGTAATATTCATATTCAAACTTTGATTCAATTTCTACAACTATAACAATCTTATTTCGAGTGAAAATCTTACTTGAACTGTTTTCGTGTCATGATTCTGTTTCAAGAACTTTCAAGCCATCCAAGGATCCTTTGAAGCTAGATCCATTTTTCTTATTTCCAGTGGTTTTATCCAGAAAACTTGAGGTAGTAATGATGTTCATAACATCATTCAATTCATACATATAAAGCTATCTTATTCGAAGGTTTAAACTTGTAATCACTAGAACATAGTTTAGTTAATTCTAAACTTGTTCGCAAACAAAAGTTAATCCTTCTAACTTGACTTTTAAAATCAACTAAACACATGTTCTATATCTATATGATATGCTAACTTAATGATTTAAAACCTGGAAACACGATGAACACCATAAAATCGGATATACGCCGTCGTAGTGAAACCGGGGGCTGTTTTGGTTTGGATAATTAAAAACTATGATAAACTTTGAATTAAAAGTTATTCTTATGTAAAAATGATTTTTCTTATGAACATGAAACTATATCCAAAAATCATGGTTAAACTCAAAGTGGAAGTATGTTTTCCAAAATGGTCATCTAGACGTCGTTCTTTCGACTGAAATGACTACCTTTAAAAAAATGACTTGTAACCTGTAATTCTGACTAAAAACTTATACTTTTTCTGTATAGATTCATAAAGTTAAGTTCAATATGAAACCATAGCAATTTGATTCACTCAAAACGGATTTAAAATGAAGAAGTTATGGGTAAAACAAGATTGGTTATTTTTGCTTGTTGTAGCTACGTGAAAATTGGTAACAAATCTATATTAATCATATCCTAGCTAACTTATATTGTATTATACATGTATTCTAATATATTATGTAATCTTGGGATACCATAGACACGTATGCAAATGTTTTGACATATCATATCGACCCATCTATATATATTATTTGGAACAACCATAGACACTCTATATGCAGTAATGTTGGAGTTAGCTATACAGGGTTGAGGTTGATTCCAAAAATATATATAGTTTGAGTTGTGATCTAGCCTGAGACGTGTATACACTGGGTCGTGGATTGATTCAAGATAATATATATATCGATTTATTTCTGTACATCTAATTATGGACAACTAGTTGTAGGTTACTAACAAGGACAGCTGACTTATTAAACTTAAAACAGTAAAACGTATTAAAAATATTGTAAATATATTTTGAACATACTTTGATATATATGTACATATTTGTTATAGGTTTGTGAATCGACCAGTGGCCAAGTCTTACTTTCCGACGAAGTAAAAATCTGTGAAAGTGAGTTATAGTCCCACTTTTAAAATCTAATATTTTTAGGATGAGAATACATGCAGGTTTTATAAATGATTTACAAAATAGACACAAGTACGTGAAACTACATTCTATGGTTGAATTATCGAAATCGAATATGCCCCTTTTTATTAAGTCTGGTAATCTAAGAATTAGAGAACAGACACCCTAATTGACGCGAATCCTAAAGATAGATCTATTGGGCCTAACAAACCCCATCCAAAGTACCAGATGATTTAGTACTTCGAAATTTATATCATATCCGAAGGGTGTCCCGGAATGATGGGGATATTCTTATATATGCATCTTGTTAATGTCGATTACCAGGTGTTCACCATATGAATGATTTTTATCTCTATGTATGGGATGTATATTGAAATATGAAATCTTGTGGTCTATTATTATGATTTAATAATATATAGGTTAAACCTATAACTCACCAACATTTTTGTTGACGTTTTAAGCATGTTTATTCTCAGGTGATTATTAAGAGCTTCCGCTGTTGCATACTAAAATAAGGACAAGATTTGGAGTCCATGCTTGTATGATATTATGTAAAAACTGCATTCAAAAAACTTATTTTTGATGTAATATATTCTTATTGTAAACCATTATGTAATGGTCGTGTGTAACCGCTATATTTTAGATTATCATTATTTGATAATCTACGTAATGCTTTTAAACCTTTATCAATAAAATAAAGGTTATGGTTGTTTTAAAAATGAATGCAGTCTTTGAAAAACGTCTCATATAGAGGTCAAAACCTCGCGACTAAATCAATTAATATGGAACGTTTATAATCAATATGAACGGGACATTTCAGTTGGTATCCGAGCGTTGGTCTTAGAGAACCAGAAAATTGTATTAGTGTGTCTTACCGAGTTTGTTAGGATGCATTAGTGAGTCTGGACTTCGACCGTATTTTTCTTCAAAAACGATTGCTTAACATTTTTTTTGTTGGAAACTATATATTATTAACATGTAAATATTATGTGATATATTAATCTCTTAACGTGTTTGATAGTGTGTGATAGATGTCTACCTCTAGTACAAATCCCACTGATTCACCTAATAATAATGAAGAGTCGAATATATTTTGGGAAGATTCACAAATTCCCGAAGAGGAACCGGAAGAGGAGGAACCGAAAGAGGAGGAACCGGAAGAAGAGGAACCAGAAGAGGATGAATCGGAAGAGGAGGAACCAGAAGAAGAAGAGGTTCCGGAGGAAGAAATATTGATACCTATAGTAAATCGATTAAATAAAAGAAAATCCTCAACCAATGGACCAAAGTTAATAATGGTCAATGGTGTTTTCGCCGAGGAAGCAAAATATTAGGAAGATTACCAATTTTTCGATGAATCGGATCCCGATGAGGATTCCGATGATGTTATAGAAATTACCTCGACCCAATTTAATAAAGCGAAAGAAAATAATAAGGGAAAAGGTATAAAAATAGAGAAACCCGATTCCAACCCCGATTAACTTTATATGTATCGACAACATCCGTATTTCCTAAAATGTAACAATGACCCGGGAACCTCTAAACCACCAGATTTTTCTAAACCATTATGGAAAACGACGGCTCGTATTAGAGGAACACCATATATTCCTAGAAAATTAGGAAAACGAACCAAGTCCGAAGAAGAAGAAACCAGTGATTCAGATTAGAAGGTTGTAATCATGTTGTGTATTATATGTATTGTAGTGTACTTGTACTTTTATGTTCTATGTAAAAATTGCTTGTATTGTTTGTTAATTATCTTTTACAAATCTAATCCTTGTCTATTTTACAGTATAAAAACAAAATGGACGTTAAGGGTAGACAATTGAATATTTTAGAAGACCTACCAGAGGATATGATTGAGGAAATCTTGTCTAGAGTCGGTCAGAATTCATCAGCACATTTAGTTTTGGTGAAATTAACTTGTCAAACATTTGAAAGACTTTCCAGAAATGCCTTAGTTTATAAAAGGCTTTCCTTTGATAGATGGGGTATATCACATTGGGGAGACCGTAAGTTACGCTGTGTTTTCTTTAAAGCGTTAAATGCGGAGAACCCAAATGCAATTTTACGCTACGGGTTAAGAACCTATTTTGACTCAACATATCCCAACATAGGATTTCGTGAATTAGAAAGAGCTTCTAACATGCAACATAAAGAAGCATGTTATGCTTACGGGTTAGTGATGTGCGCTTCTTACCAAAGTGAGAAAAAGAACATCGGATTGCAACTTTTAAATAAAACCTTCCCACAAGTGACGGATTCAGTAGTTGGGGTGAGAAACAAGGTTTTTAGATTATTACGGGGCTGTTGAACATTACGAAACCCTCGTCCTTTTGACAACATTACAACATGCTGCCTAGCTAATGGTCATAACGGTTATTTTCCACAAGACCAAGGAGGGGAAGTCGTCTTAGTAAAACCAGAATGCATGACTTGTTTCTGGACTTATGAATTACGTGTCTTTATTTCCTTTGCTGAACAACTTACGTATTAACTAGATTTATCTTCAAAACTGTCCTGTATCAAAGTGTACTATATTTCATGTTATATGTAATATAGCGAAGTTGTAAGTTTGAAGAATATTTGTATGTGATATATTATTATAATCAGTTTTTCATATGGAATTGTAGTAGTTGAATTGTATATTAGCTACTAAGTATGAACTTAACGGGTAGGTAGTACCCGAATTTAAAATTATAAAACGCTAATATGAAGAAAAAGCTTTTATAAATGAGTTCATATTATGCTACGAGATACTATTGACTACTCTTAATATTCTGTATGATTAAATTGTTTCATTTGACTATTTTGAAGGAAATGGCACCGACTACTCGACACACCTTGAATATGAGCGAAGAGGAATTCCGTGCCTTTCTTGCTTCAAACATAGACGCAGTACAGTCCGCGCTACATACCAACAATAACTCTGAATCTAGCAATGCAGCTAACGGCGCAAGAAATCGTGTAGGATACTCCTACAAAGAATTCACTGCCTGCAAACCTTTGGAATTTGATGGAACCGAAGGACCAATTGGATTGAAACGGTGGACCGAGAAATTCGAATCGGTGTTTGCCATAAATAAGTGTACTGAAGGAGACAGTGAAGTACGCTACGCATACCTTCACAGGTATTGCGTTAACATGGTGGAAAACCTATCTAGAGCAAGTGGGACAAGATGCTGCTTACGCGCTACCGTGGTCAGTATTCAAGCACTTGATGAACGAGAAGTACCGTCCCATAACCGAGGTCAATAAGCTCAAGTCAGAATTTAGAGGGTTACGAACACAGGGATTCTATATTACTTCGTACGAAAGACGATTCACAGAATTGTTCCTATTGTGTTCGAGAGCGTTCGAAGATGAGTTCACACGAGCCTGCCTCCATACAAAAGGCATGTAGAATGGCTCACAAACTAGTGAACCAGATTGAGGGAAGAATTAAAGAACAGGAAGCCGAAGAGGCCAACGTGAAGTTAGTCAAAAGAAAGTGGGAGGAAAACAGTGATAAGAGTCACCAAAACAACAACAACTATCCCAACAATCGCAACATCAATCGCAACTACAACAAACGGCACAACAACAACAACAACATCAACTACTACTACTACAACAATCATCCCAACAACAATAACAACCGCAACAACAACAACAATCAGAAGCAACTATGCCAAAGGTGTGAAAAGTATCACTCAGGATTTTGCACCAAATTTTGCAACAAGTGTAAAAGAAATGGTCATAGCGCGGCGAAGTGTGAGGTCTACGGACCAGGGGTTAACAGAACGACAGGAACAAATGGTGTCAGAACGAGTAATGGCAGAGCAAGTAGTGTCGGAGCAAGTTATGCCAATGTAATTTGTTATAAATGTGGAAAACCGGGCCACATTATTAGAAATTGCCCGAACCAGGAGAACACGAATGGACAAGGCCGCGGAAGAGTTTTCAATATTAATGCGGCAGAGGCACAGGAAGACCAGAGCTTGTTACGGGTACGTTTCTTATTGACAATAAATCTACTTACGTTTTATTTGATTCGGGTGCGGATAGAAGCTATATGAGTAGAGATTTTTGTGCTAAATTAAGTTGTCCATTGACGCCGTTGGATAGTAAATTTTTACTCGAATTAGCAAATGGTAAATTAATTTCAGCAGATTATATATGCCGGAATCGAGAAATTAAACTGGGTAGCAAAATATTTAAGATTGATTTGATACCAGTAGAGTTAGGGAGTTTTGATGTAATAGTTGACATGGACTGGCTGAAGGAGATGAAAGCAGAGATCGTATGTTACAAAAATGCAATTCGCATTGTACGAGAAGAAGGAGAACCCTTAATGGTGTACGTAGAAAAGGGCAACACGAAGCTACATCTTATTAGTAATTTGAAGGCACAAAAACTAATAAGAAAAGGTTGTTATGCTGTTCTAGCACACGTCGAGAAAGTACAAACTGAAGAAAAGAGCATCAGTGATGTTCCCGTCGCAAAAGAATTTCCCGATGTATTTCCGAAAGAATTACCGGGATTACCCCCACATCGATCCGTTGAATTTCAAATAGACCTTGTTGCCATTTGTGAAAGGGTTACCGGAGAGAATCCAAGAAGATATAAGTTCACACGAGCCTGCATCCATACAAAAGGCATGTAGAATGGCTCACAAACTAGTGAACCAGATTGAGGGAAGAATTAAAGAACAGGCGGTCGAAGAGGCCAACGTGAAGTTAGTCAAAAGAAAGTGGGAGGAAAACGGTGATAAGAGTCACCAAAACAACAACAACTATCCCAACAACCGCAACATCAATCGCAACTACAACAAACGGCACAACAACAACAACAACAACAACAACAACTACTACTACTACTACAACAATCATCCCAACAACAATAACAACTTCAACAACAACAACAATCAGAAGCAGCTATGCCAAAGGTGTGAAAAGTATCACTCGGGGTTTTGCACCAAATTTTGCAACAAGTGTAAAAGAAATGGTCATAGCGCGGCGAAGTGTGAGGTCTACGGACCAGGGGTTAACAGAACGACAGGAACAAATGGTGTCGGAACGAGTAATGGCGGAGCAAGTAGTGTCGGAGCAAGTTATGCCAATGTAATTTGTTATAAATGTGGAAAACCGGGCCACATTATTAGAAATTGCCCGAACCAGGAGAACACGAATGGACAAGGCCGCGGAAGAGTTTTCAATATTAATGCGGCAGAGGCACAGGAAGACCTGGAGCTCGTTACGGGTACGTTTCTTATTGACAATAAATCTGCTTACGTTTTATTTGATTCGGGTGCGGATAGAAGCTATATGAGTAGAGATTTTTGTGCTAAATTAAGTTGTCCATTGACGTTGGATAGTAAATTTTTACTCGAATTAGCAAACGGTAAATTAATTTCAGCAGATTATATATGCCGGAATCGAGAAATTAAACTGGGTAGCGAAATATTTAAGATTGATTTGATACCAGTAGAGTTAGGGAGTTTTGATGTAATAGTTGGCATGGACTGGCTGAAGGAGATGAAAGCAGAGATCGTATGTTACAAAAATGCAATTCACATTGTACGAGAAGAAGGAGAACCCTTAATGATGTACGGAGAAAAGGGCAACATGAAGCTACATCTTATTAGTAATTTGAAGGCATAAAAACTAATAAGAAAAGGTTGCTATGCTGTTCTAGCACACGTCGAGAAAGTACAAACTGAAGAAAAGAGCATCAGTGATGTTCCCGTTGCAAAAGAATTTCCCGATGTATTTCTGAAAGAATTACCGAGATTACCCCCACATCGATCCGTTGAATTTCAAATAGACCTTGTACCAGGAGCTGCACCAATAGCTCGTGCTCCATACAGACTCACACCCAGAAAAATGAAAGAATTACAAAGTCAGTTACAGGAACTTTTAGAGCGTGATTTCATTCGACCAAGTACATCACCATGGGGAGCTCCTGTTCTGTTTGTGAAGAAGAAAGATGGTACATTCAGATTGTGTATCGACTACCGAGAGTTGAGCAAACTTACCATCAAGAACCGTTACCCACTATCGAGAATCGATGACTTATTTGATCAACTACAAGGCTCGTCTGTTTATTCGAAGATCGATTTATGTTCTGGATATCATCAAATGCGAGTAAAGGAGGATGATATTCCAAAAACTACTTTTAGGACGCGTTATGGTCATTACGAGATTATGGTTATGCCATTTGGATTGACTAACGCACCAGCTGTGTTCATGAACCTTATGAACCGAGTGTGTGGGCCATATCTTGACAAGTTTGTCATTGTTTTCATCGATGACATACTTATTTACTCAAAGAATGATTAATAGCACGAAGAACATTTGAGAAAAGTGCTAGAAGTATTGAGGAAAGAAAAACTGTATGCTAAGTTTTCAAAGTGTGCATTTTGGTTGGAAGAAGTTCAATTTCTCGGTTACATAGTGAATAAAGAATGTATCCAGGTGGACCCGACAAAGATCGAAACTGTTGAAAAGTGAAAAACCCCGAAAATTCCAAAACACATACGCCAGTTTTTAGGACTAGCTGGTTACTACAGAAGGTTCATCCAAGACTTTTCCAGAATAGCAAAACCCTTAACTGCAGTAACGCATAAAGGGAAGAAATTTGAATGGAAAGATGAGCAAGAGAAAGCGTTTCAATTGTTAAAGAAAAAGTTAACTACGGCACCTATATTGTCATTACCTGAAGGGAATGATGATTTTGTGATATATTGTGACGCCTCAAAGCAAGGTCTCGGTTGTGTATTAATGCAACGAACGAAAGTAATTGCTTATGCGTCTAGACAATTGAAGATTCACGAACGGAATTATACGACGCATGATTTGGAATTAGGCGCAGTTGTTTTTGCATTAAAGACTTGGAGGTACTACTTATATGGGGTCAAAAGTATTATATATACCGACCACAAAAGTCTTCAACACATATTTAATCAGAAACAACTGAATATGAGGCAGCGTAGGTGGATTGAATTGTTGAATGATTATGACTTTGAGATTCGTTACCACCCGGGGAAGGCAAATGTGGTAGCCGACGCCTTGAGCAGAAAGGACAGAGAACCCATTCGAGTAAAAGCTATGAATATAATGATTCATACTAACCTTACTACTCAAATAAAGGAGGCGCAACAAGGAGTTTTAAAAGAGGGAAATTTAAATGATGAAATACCCAAAGGATCGGAGAAGCATCTTAATATTCGGGAAGATGGAATCCGGTATAGGACTGAAAGAATTTGGGTACCAAAATTTGGAGATATGAGAGAAATGGTACTTAGAGAAGCTCATAAAACCAGATACTCAATACATCCTGGAACGGGGAAGATGTACAAGGATCTCAAGAAACATTTTTGGTGGCCAGGTATGAAATCCGATGTTGCTAAATACGTAGGAGAATGTTTGACGTGTTCTAAGGTCAAAGCAGAGCATTAGAAACCATCAGGTCTACTTCAACAACCCGAAATCCCAGAATGGAAATGGGAAAACATTACCATGGATTTCATCACTAAATTGCCAAGGACTGCAAGTGGTTTTGATACTATTTGGGTAATAGTTGATCGTCTCACCAAATCAGCACACTTCCTACCAATAAGAGAAGATGACAAGATGGAGAAGTTAGCACGACTGTATTTGAAGGAAGTCGTCTCCAGACATGGAATACCAATCTCTATTATCTCTGATAGGGATGGCAGATTTATTTCAAGATTCTGGCAGACATTACAGCAAGCATTAGGAACTCGTCTAGACATGAGTACTGCCTATCATCCACAAACTGATGGGTAGAGCGAAAGGACGATACAAACGCTTGAAGACATGCTACGAGCATGTGTTATTGATTTCGGAAACAGTTGAGATCGACACCTACCATTAGCAGAATTTTCCTACAACAACTGTTATCATTCTAGTATTAAGATGGCGCCATTTGAGTCACTTTATGGTAGAAAGTGCAGGTCTCCGATTTTTTGGAATGAAGTGGGGGATAGATAGATTACGGGTCCGGAGATAATACAAGAAACTACCGAGAAAATCATCCAAATTCAACAACGATTGAAAACCGCCCAGAGTCGACAAAAGAGCTACGTGGACAGTAAAAGAAAAGATATAGAGTTTGAAATTGGAGAAATGGTCATGCTTAAGGTTTCACCTTGGAAAGGCGTTGTTCGATTTGGTAAACGGGGGAAACTAAATCCAAGGTACATTGGACCATTCAAGATTATAGATCGTGTTGGACCAGTAGCTTACCAACTAGAGCTACCTCAACAACTCGCGGCTGTACATAACACTTTACACATCTCGAATTTGAAGAAATGTTTTGCTAAAGAAGATCTCACTATTCCATTGGACGAAATCCAAATCAATGAAAAACTTCAATTCATTGAAGAACCCGTCGAAATAATGGATCGTGAGGTTAAGAGACTTAAGCAAAACAAGATACCGATTGTTAAGATTCGATGGAATGCTCGTAGAGAACCCGAGTTCACCTGAGAGCGTGAAGATCAGATGAAGAAGAAATACCTGCATCTATTTCCAGAAGATTCGTCAACACCTTCAACAGCTTAAAATTTTGGGACGAAATTTATTTAACGGGTAGGTACTGTAGTGACCTGAACTTTTCCATGTTTATATATATTAATTGAGATTTATATTTACATGACTAAATATTTCCAACGTGTTAAGAAATCAAACTTGTTAAGACTTGATTAAATGAAATAAGTTTCATATAGACAATTGATCACCCATGTTGACCGGCGATTCACGAACGTTACAAAATTGTAAAAACTACATGTTGTGGTATATATATATATAGACATATATATATGGTTGACATAAGATTATGATGAGTAAGTATCGCACTAAGTATATTAACAATGTGTGATATACATAAGAAATGAGATTACTAAGTTAAGAAACTCGAAATGATATATATAACGATTATCGTTATGATAACGTCTACTAAATACATATGTATCATATTAAGATATTGATACACTATATTTAACATGATAAAATGATATTTAAATATATCATTAAGTGTGTTAACAATGAACTACATATGTAAAAACAAGACTACTAACCCAAGAATTACGAAACGAGACTTATATGTAACGATTATCGTTGTAACGATATTTTAATGTATATATCATATTAAGAGATATTCATACATCATAATATCATGATAATATAATAATTTAACATCTCATTTGATATAATAAACATTGGGTTAACAACATTAATTGAGATCGTTAACTTAAAGGTTTCAAAACAACACTTACATGTAACGACTAACGAAGACTTAACGACTCCATTAGAATGTATATACATGTTGTGTTTTGATATGTATTCTTACACTTTTGAAAGACTTCAAGACACATATCAAAATACTTCTACTTAATAAAAATGCTTACAATTACATCCTCGTTCAGTTTCATCAACAATTCTACTCGTATGCACCCGTATTCGTACTCGTACATTACACAGCTTTTAGATGTATGTACTATTGGTATATACACTCCAATGATCAGCTCTTAGCAGCCCATGTGAGTCACCTAAAATATGTGGGAACCTTCATTTGGCAACTAGCATGAAATATCTCATAAAATTACAAAAATATGAGTAATCATTCATGACTTATTTACATGAAAACAAAATTACACATCCTTTATATCTAATCCATATACCAATGACCAAAAACACCTACAAACACTTTCATTCTTCAATTTTCTTCATCTAAGTGATCTCTCTCAAGTTCTATCTTCAAGTTCTAAGTGTTCTTCATAAATTCCATAAGTATAGTTTCATAAAAATCAAGAATACTTCCAAGTTTGCAAGTCTACTTCCAAGCTTTCTAATCCATTCCTAGTAATCATCTAAGATCAATGAACCTTTGTTATTTACAGTAGGTTATCTTTCTAATTCAAGGTAATATTCATATTCAAACTTTGATTCAATTTCTACAACTATAACAATCTTATTTCGATTGAAAATCTTACTTGAACTGTTTTCGTGTCATGATTCTGTTTCAAGAACTTTCAAGCCATCCAAGGATTCTTTGAAGCTAGATCCATTTTTCTCATTTCCAGTGGTTTTATCCAGAAAACTTTAGGTAGTAATGATGTTCATAACATCATTCGATTCATACATATAAAGCTATCTTATTCGAAGGTTTAAACTTGTAATCACTAGAACATAGTTTAGTTAATTCTAAACTTGTTCGCAAACAAAAGTTAATCCTTCTAACTTGACTTTTAAAATCAACTAAACACATGTTCTATATCTATATGATATGCTAACTTAATGATTTAAAACCTGGAAACACGATGAACATCATAAAATCGGATATACGCCGTCGTAGTGAAACCGGGGGCTGTTTTGGTTTGGATAATTAAAAACTATGATAAATTTGAATTAAAATTTGTTCTTCTGGGAAAATGATTTTTCTTATGAACATGAAACTATATCCAAAAATCATGGTTAAACTCAAAGTGGAAGTATGTTTTCCAAAATGGTCATCTAGACGTTGTTCTTTCGACTGAAAGGACTACCTTTACAAAAACGACTTGTAACCTGTAATTCTGACTATAAACTTATACTTTTTCTGTATAGATTCATAAAATTAAGTTCAATATGAAACCATAGCAATTTGATTCACTCAAAACGGATTTAAAATGAAGAAGTTATGGGTAAAACAAGATTGGTTATTTTTGCTTGTTGTAGCTACGTGAAAATTGGTAACAAATCTATATTAATCATATCCTAGCTAACTTATATTGTATTATACATGTATTCTAATATATTATGTAATCTTGGGATACCATAGACACGTATGCAAATATTTTGACATATCATATCGACCCATCTATATATATTATTTGGAACAACCATAGACACTCTATATTCAGTAATGTTGGAGTTAGCTATACAGGGTTGATGTTGATTCCAAAAATATATATAGTTTGAGTTGTGATCTAGCCTGAGAC
Source organism: Rutidosis leptorrhynchoides (assembly GCF_046630445.1). Classification (NCBI taxonomy): domain Eukaryota; kingdom Viridiplantae; phylum Streptophyta; class Magnoliopsida; order Asterales; family Asteraceae; genus Rutidosis; species Rutidosis leptorrhynchoides. The sequence goes on along the minus strand of NC_092333.1, from coordinate 658,237,194 downwards.
GTGTATACACTGGGTCGTGGATTGATTCAAGATAATATATATCGATTTATTTCTGTACATCTAATTATGGACAACTAGTTGTAGGTTACTAACAAGGACAGCTGACTTATTAAACTTAAAACAGTAAAACGTATTAAAAATGTTGTAAATATATTTTGAACATACTTTGATATATATGTACATATTTGTTATAGGTTCGTGAATTGACCAGTAGCCAAGTCTTACTTCCCGACGAAGTAAAAATCTGTGAAAGTGAGTTATAGTCCCACTTTTAAAATCTAATATTTTTGGGATGAGAATACATGCAAGTTTTATAAATGATTTATAAAATAGACACAAGTACGTGAAACTACATTCTATGGTTGAATTATCGAAATCGAATATGCCCCTTTTTATTAAGTCTGGTAATCTAAGAATTAGGGAACAGACACCCTAATTGACGTGAATCCTAAAGATAGATCTATTGGGCCTAACAAACCCCATCCAAAGTACTGGATGCTTTAGTACTTCAAAATTTATATCATATCCGAAGGGTGTCCAGGAATGATGGGGATATTCTTATATATGCATCTTGTTAATGTCGGTTACCAGGTGTTCACCATATGAATGATTTTTATCTCTATGTATAGGATGTATATTGAAATATGAAATCTTGTGGTCTATTATTATGATTTGATAATATATAGGTTAAACCTATAAATCACCAACATTTTTGTTGACGTTTTAAGCATGTTTATTCTCAGGTGATTATTAAGAGCTTCCGATGTTGCATACTAAAATAAAGACAAGATTTGGAGTCCATGCTTGTATGATATTATGTAAAAACTGCATTCAAGAAACTTATTTTTGATGTAATATATTCTTATTGTAAACCATTATGTAATGGTCGTGTGTAAATGGTATATTTTAGATTATCATTATTTGATAATCTACGTAATGCTTTTAAACCTTTATCGATAAAATAAAGGTTATGGTTGTTTTAAAAATGAATGCAGTCTTTGAAAAACGTCTCATACAGAGATCAAAACCTCTCGACGAAATCAATTAATATGGAACGTTTATAATCAATATGAACGGGACATTTCAGTTTCCACCTAGTTCGAATAGGAAAAGAAGAAACATAAGAGAAAATAAAATGGAGTAATCGTGATTTTTATGTATAACTCATCTTCATCTTGAATTATTATCATTCTTACTTCATAACCTTCATCGCTTCATCGTGTATGTATCATCATCATCATTATCCTTAATACATCATCATCGTTATCCTTAATACATCATCATCGACATCATCTTACAGGTTACTATTCATTATCTTCTTCATCTCGTTTATCTCCATCTTTCCCATTATCACTCTCGTACAGGTATTGAAGTAGAAGTGGAAATAGTTTGCCAAACAAACCACTTCTATTTGTGATTTAAATGGAAACAGAAATTAACAAGTAGCAGCTACAGCGAATTTGCAGAATTTATTCGATGGGGTTGGGTTCGATTATTAAACAGAAACACAGATATATAGTTGCTGTAGCAGCAGTAGTAGGAACAACAAGTATAGCAGCTGCAGTTACATGATTTGTTGGTGGTGTTAGTGATAGTTTTAGTTGGTGGTGGTTATAGTTTTAAGTCGTTGGTGAATGGTGACCGGTGAGGTGGTGGATGTTTGTGATGGATTTCAAGGTGGTGATGATATGGGTTTTCACGATGGAAACATAAACATAAAAATGGTGGAGTCTTGTACTCATTTAAGGGTGTTTGATTAAGAAGCAGAAAAGAAAAAGAAGAAAAACCATAACGGCAGTGGTGATGGCGTGTTCATGGGTGGTGACGGATTGGATTGATCGATCAGGTGATGGGATTGAGGTGGATAAAAGAAGGAAATGAATTTGTTCCTCTATCTCTTAATTCATGTATGTATAAGAACATATATAATATAGATAGTGGGCACAATAAAAACAAAAACAGTAAAACAATTAAACTTCACATATATATATATATTTATAAATATTATATTATATTATATATATAATTATGTGGGTGGAAAGAAAGGAACGAATAAATCTCCAACAGTACCCAACAGTTTAGCAGCCTTGAATTTGGAGTATCCTACCGACAGTTTTATTAGGAATAGTATTTTGTACCCCGTTGTTAATTAGTGGCGAATAAAAGTGTTCAGAAAAATTCCATATTTTTAAATTAACTATATTTATTTATTTTGGTCATTATGGTATAAAATTCGATCATTAATTTATTAAATAAAAATTACATCAACTGTCCCTCTCAATTATGGATAAAATATAAAAAGTGTTAAAATTTAATAACTAAATCCTAAATACATTTTTAGTAAGCCTAAAATTTATAGAACTCATTTTCGGATCACTGTTTATTTTAAAATTACATAAGTTCGTTTTTAACTTGATTAATAACTATCAAGATGACAAACGAGTGCTACGAGGGTTTATTAAATAAATTCTAAATCATATATATATATTCAATATACTTTTCATATATATATATATATATATATATATATATATATATATATATATATATATATAGATTTATAGTAATATTATATATTATTTTTATTTACACAAATGAATTGAATCACATAAGTTTCTCTTTTATATTTATATATTTATATTTAAATATATATGTATTTATTTACATATAGTGGTTCGTGAATCGTCGGTAATAGTCAAAGGTCAAATGAATATATGAAACACAGTTCAAAGTTTTTGAGATTTCAACATTACAGTCTTTGCTTATCGTGTCGGAAACATTAAATCATTTGAAGATTAAGTTTAAATTTGATCAGAAATTTTTGGGTTGTCACATTACCTACCCGTTAAAGAAATTTCATCCCGAAATTTGATTGGAATGGTCATGGCTGACAATAAGTATGTTTTCATGACGAATACGAGCTGAAAATTAGAGTTTTATCATCATCGATTAATATAGACAATACAATTTGATTTTGTGAAGAGTACGAGTGAAGTTATCACAAAAGAGTGAAATGAGTAAATGTAGGCCAGTTTTAACTGGTGACGTAGTCACGGTTGATTTCCGGAATTCAAGGAATTTAGAGAAAATCTTCGTAATAAGATTTGGTTCTTCGGTAATTAATGTGATGACCCAGAAATTTCGACTAAATTTAAACTTAATCTTTGTATGATTAACATTTCCGACACGATAAGCAAAATCTGTAAAACTGAATCTCAAAATTTTTGAATTACTTTTATATATTTAAATACTCTTCGGTTGTTTTCGACGATTCGTGAACAATTATATGTAAATAGATACATATATACTATAACATGAAAAGGTAACAATGTATTAATTGTTTGATACCGTACATTAAACTTATTGGTTTAAATATCTATTTGAATGTATATGATAAGTTGAAATATTTATTATTAAAATTTATTTATAAATAACTTCCAATGTGTATTTAAAAACTGATTTATGTATATTAAAAAGATATATACATATATATATAATAAACGATAGTAACATTCGTTTATTGATTCAATTGATATTTAGATAAGTTAACTAAAGCGTTTAAGATGAACCAGTTAAACACTAATTTGCTACATTGTTTTCAAATTGCCACATTACTCAAAATGCTACAGTGTTTTCGAAAATCACTATTTGCTAAGTTAAACACTAATTTGCTACATTGTTTTCAAATTTAATATTATGTCGACAAACAAGAAAACAAAAATTTGTGAGCTGGAATCTGAGGCCATGCGATCGCATGGCCACAAGCCTATAAATCCATGCGATCGCATGGAGGCAAAAGTCTGGCCTGATGCTATAAAATGGCATTTTGCTCGACACATTAACACACACACATACATATTACTCCGTATTTATTTTATTATTATTATTATTATTATTATTATTATTATTATTATTATTATTATTATTATTATTATTATTATTATTATTAAGATTAATATTATTAATAATCTTATTATTATTAATTAGTATTATACATAAAATACTACGACGAGGTTATGAGCTTGTCACTTTCAAAATGGTTTCCAAGCGAGCTATTGCCAAGAAAATTATGGGTAATGTTCGGGGGTATTTTTGTGAATCAAACCTCATGTTTATCATCTCCGATGCGTCTACGTGCTTTCCTACAATATTGTATATCAATATTAAACAGTGAGTTTCATATGATCCCTTTTACTCCCTACATTTTTGGGCTGAGAATACATGCAAATGCTTTATTAACCGATATACAATATTTATATGCGTGAGTTTCATATGATCCCTTTTACTCCCTACATTTTTGGGCTGAGAATACATGCAAATGCTTTATTAACCGATATACAATATTTATATGCGTGAGTTTCATTGCTCCCTTTTTAATTGCTTTTGCAATATATATTTTTGGGCTGAGAATACATGCACTTTATTTTAAACGCAATGGATACAAGTACATACTAAATTCTACACTGATTTTGAACCAAAAATCCCTTAGCTTTGGTAACTAGTAACTGCCAGTTATAAGAACTGGTGGGCGCGAGTAGTAGTATATGGATCCATAGGGCTTGACATCCCCGTCCGAGCTAGAGCACTAGCCTTTTAACGGACGTATGCTATTTGAGAAGCGTACACGTTGGTTTGCGTGTATTATTAAGATGATTATGCAAAGGGTACAAATTATATAAACGTTAAAGTTTAGTTACCAGGGTGCTCAATTTTGTAGAACCGATTGATAAACGTTTCGGATGAAACAACTGAAATCTTGTGATCCACCTTTTATGTAAAACCTATTGATAAACGTTTTGAATAAAACAACTGAACTTTTGTAATCCACATTGATATATGGATTATGTGTAATATTAAAACTATGAACTCACCAACCTTTGTGTTGACACTTGAAGCATGTTTATTCTCAGGATTCTAGAAGTCTTCCGCCGTTTGCTTATACGTGATACAAGATATGTGCTTGGAGTCATACATGCTATATACAAGAAACTTGCATTCACCAAACCATTATCATGTATCTTATTTTGACTGTATTGTCAATAGATGTATTATTGTAAACCATTTAAATGGTGATTGTCTATACGTAGGAATAATCAGATGTTAAAAACCTGGAATTTATATATTCATTTATGAAATACCTTTTCAAACGAATACAATGTTACAAAATGTATCACATAGAGGTCAAATACCTCGCAATGAAATCAATGAATGACGTGTTCGTCCATATGGATTTGGAGCGATCGTCACAGTTGGTATCAGAGCGTTGGTCTTAGCGAACCAGAATTTGCATTAGTGTGTCTAACCGGTTATTGTTAGGATACATTAGTGAGTCTGGACTTCGACCATGTCTGTATGATAAAAGTTGTTGCTTATAATTTTTTTGTTAGAAATTACCTGCTTATCATTCCTTGTGTGGAAAATTACCTGCTTATCATTTGTAGTCTAGACACACCTTATTGCATGGATTGCATGACTAGTGTATAGACAAAATGAATATCTTAGCGTATCTGTTACTGTTACCTTTACTTGACAGTTTCTGAAAGTTTCTCCGTAATTTGCGGATCCTTTGTACTATATAAAGGTATTCTATGTAATTAGAATATCATCCGATATCCGAAAATCATTTCACATCGAAAATTATTTATCTAACCGTGTAAGATGAATTCTACAAGTAATTCGAGTTCTTCGGATTCCGATATGAATTTCCACCTGAGTTCCGAAAGCAGTGTAACCAGGATGAATCAACCAATCAGTCATCACCAATTCTGGATGAATTGGGGATGGGTTCGTAATCAACTTAATCAATGGAGACAAGAGGAAGGCGATCCTTTCCACCAACCGAATTCACCTCTTGGTGAGGAACCTGAGGCACTTACCGGCGAACCCGTTCGAAACACTATCTTTACCCTCATTTCCAGGATATTTCGCAACGATTATATGATAACTAGAATTTTAAACTTTATTCATCCTCTCGTACCAACTGCCAATCATCCCGGAATAATAAAAGAAGTTAACGAGCTTCGCGCTCGAGTTGTGGCTTTGGAGAATATGATGCACAATTTGCAGGCATCACAGGCAGCACCGGTAGCACCACCAGAACCAGCAGCACAACCAACAACAGTACCAGTACCACCAACAACAACATCCGCACCGTAAACCTTAACCTCACAATCTGTCCCACGAGTATCAACCTCATACGCACTGTAGGCACCGAAGAATACTAATAACCATAAACGATGAAGTATTAATTCATAACTTCATTGGAGAAATATCCTGCGACGATTATGTAATCTTTAATATAGAAGAGATTATTCGTTTCTAGTTCCAACCGAAAACCAAATGAGTTTAATAACTCATTAAATCTATATTACATCTGAAGGAAATATACATACATATATTTTCATAAAGATTGTAATCGAAAATCCTTTTGTACAAACTGTTAATGATGAAAATATTTTAACGGGTAGGTAATACCCTAGAAATATATAAATTCCACATTAATATGTTACACTATACATTCTTCAATTCTGATTCAGCAATCATTAACTATACTGCTCAAACCTATAGATATACGTATCTGTTCATCGCAGAATAACCATTTTCATTCAATTTCATATTCTGATTTCGATAGATCAGAATCCAAGTCAAGATTAAACGAAAAACATCACTCTTAGATTCCTACATCTTTCAAAACCATGCTTCGAAAACCATGCTTTGAATTCAGAACAGTACTAGAACATCATATGATTACATTTTGCGTTCAAACCCATCGAAATTCTTGGAAACACTTCAACTAATGAACAAACGAGAAGACAAACCAACTACACGATATCTACGAGAAGAAAGATTTGTACTTATAATCATATATTTGGAAAACTCTCGAAACCTAAGTAAAACTTTAACACGTATCTGTGATAAATCCTTCGGCATTATTATTACTGAAAATAACCTTGCAATTCCTTTTTAAAAGTATCCAGTATTATCACCCATTCAACTAGTCAACGACGACCTTTCAGACTTATAACTTTGGCATATACGTTTTTGTTACTGGGGAACCTTTTATGTTCCACCATATTAGCAGTAAATGTACCAGCGACTCCGTCACTCTGCTATTTGAATCTCTCCGGAAATCACTATATATACATTGAAACCCTATCATGTACTCATCCACATCTTGTAACAATAGTTGCCGTTCCAACTATCGGGAATTTGCAATCAGTATTTTGAAATCTTGCAGCACGTCTACGCCAACAGTTATATGTGTACATATAACGTCTACCTCCTCGAATTACATACTTCGAATGTGAAGTTTCCGAAAAACACCCCAAACTATGAAACTAGTTCTCTGAAATTGGAACAATGCTGATGAAGCAGCAAAAACTGTAAACGACCTTAACAGTCAAAAGTTTGATGATAAAGAATAGTATGGTGGTAAAGCTGAGAAAAAGAGAAGGTTTGAAACTGGAAAACGGATTGAGCAAAGTATGAAGGAGGGCTGTGGATAAATCACAAAGACTAAACCTGCCTTCAAAGAATACAAATGATTCAGTATCTGCTGAAGTCATTAACGAATACCTTGCTACTAACTCAAAATTCGTTACGAACAAATCTTCTTCATCATTCTTCGATATTAGAAATTCTAAGATATCATCGTATCTTTTATTATAAATATCCTCGATATTTCTGAAGATATTTTTATAAGCATTCTTATCTGAAATCATTCATCTCTTCGCGCTATCTGTATTACATCATAAAAGAAACTATTTTAGTTTCTAAATTCTGAAACCTTCAAGTTTAAGATTTGAATGTTTTGAAGTAGTGTTGGGAACTGAAGCATGAATTAGTATAATATAATGACACTTGATCAATGTGATTATATTACAGTAAGTCATGCTGAGTTTCTAATGGAACGTGATAAAGGTTCACAGATCCCACCCTCATAATGAACCATGTTACGTAACTCTTTTATTCTATTTAACCTCTAAACATATCAAGAAAATATTTTCTTGATGATTCGGTCTTTTCCGGATATTCTGGTAATTTGACAAATCAAGATCGTGCCATTACGATTACCTTCTTAGAACATTAACTATGTTCATTCTGAAATGTATAGCTACGAATTCTGGCCCAGTATCCGCTTGACTTAAGGTCGGGAAGAGAAAATGAAAGCATGAAGCTCCGAAATATAATGGAAAATAAAAGCCAGATAAAAACGCATAAATTTACAAACCGTGTATATCAATGCGTATAGCAATATAAAGACACGGGAGAATGATAAATACAACTATCCCTAGATCATAATAGAAATAAACAGATTCTTCTGGTGGGAGCTGGAAAAGAAGGATGAGTGTGGCAAACGTCAATATTAGGTCAAGAACCAGAACTGGATTAAGTATTTTCACAATCTTTTGAATGTATTAATTGGGAAAGAAAGTAGGAGTGGTGAAAATAAATGAAACGAAAGAGGTCAATTTATAGCAAAATATCAGACATAGCAATCGAGGTAGATTACGCATTTAATCAAAGGAAATCATAATTTCCTTAATTCCCGAAGAATGAAATCTTATTTAGATAATGAAGATTTTCTATTCCTTAAATTCCGGAAATCAATCGTTACTACGTCAAGAGATAAGACGCATCTCTATTCTCCATTTCACTCTATTACGATGACTTCTCTTATACGCTTCGAGTAATTGGATTGTTTTATCCATATTACTCAACGGTAATAAAATTCTATTTATCAACTCATAGTCGTCATGAAAACATTTTTATTGTTAGCCATGACGACCTCACTCAAATTTCGGGACGAAATTTCTTTAACGGGTAGGTACTGTGATGACCCAGAAATTTCGACTAAATTTAAACTTAATCTTTGTATGATTAACATTTCCGACACGATAAGCAAAATCTGTAAAACTGAATCTCAAAATTTTTGAATTACTTTTATATATTTAAATACTCTTCGGTTGTTTTCGACGATTCGTGAACAATTATATGTAAATAGATACATATATACTATAACATGAAAAGGTAACAATGTATTAATTGTTTGATACCGTACATTAAACTTATTGGTTTAAATATCTATTTGAATGTATATGATAAGTTGAAATATTTATTATTAAAATTTATTTATAAATAACTTCCAATGTGTATTTAAAAACTGATTTATGTATATTAAAAAGATATATACATATATATATATAATAAACGATAGTAACATTCGTTTATTGATTCAATTGATATTTAGATAAGTTAACTAAAGCATTTAAGATGAACCAGTTAAACACTAATTTGCTACAGTGTTTTCAAATTGCCACATTACTCAAAATACTACAGTGTTTTCGAAAATCACTATTTGCTAAGTTAAACACTAATTTGCTACAGTGTTTTCAAATTTAATATTATGTCGACAAACAAGAAAACAAAAATTTGTGAGCTGGAATCTGAGGCCATGCGATCGCATGGCCACAAGCCTATAAATCCATGCGATCGCATGGAGGCAAAAGTCTGGCCTGATGCTATAAAATGGCATTTTGCTCGACACATTAACACACACACATACATATTACTCCGTATTTATTTTATTATTATTATTATTATTATTATTATTATTATTATTATTATTATTATTATTATTATTAAGATTAATATTATTAATAATCTTATTATTATTATTAATTAGTATTATACATAAAATACTACGACGAGGTTATGAGCTTGTCACTTTCAAAATGGTTTCCAAGCGAGCTAGAGCTAAGAAAATTATGGGTTATTGCCAAGAAAATTATGGGTAATGTTCGGGGGTATTTTTGTGAATCAAACCTCGTGTTTATCATCTCCGATGCGTCTACGTGCTTTCCTACAATATTGTATATCAATATTAAACAGTGAGTTTCATATGATCCCTTTTACTCCCTACATTTTTGGGCTGAGAATACATGCAAATGCTTTATTAACCGATATACAATATTTATATGCGTGAGTTTCATATGATCCCTTTTACTCCCTACATTTTTGGGCTGAGAATACATGCAAATGCTTTATTAACCGATATACAATATTTATATGCCTGAGTTTCATTGCTCCCTTTTTAATTGCTTTTGCAATATATATTTTTGGGCTGAGAATACATGCACTTTATTTTAAACGCAATGGATACAAGTACATACTAAATTCTACACTGAGTTTGAACCAAAAATCCCTTAGCTTTGGTAACTAGTAACTGCCAGTTATAAGAACTGGTGGGCGCGAGTAGTAGTATATGGATCCATAGGGCTTGACATCCCCGTCCGAGCTAGAGCACTAGCCTTTTAACGGACGTATGCTATTTGAGAAGCGTACACGTTGGTTTACGTGTATTATTAAGATGATTATGCAAAGGGTACAAATTATATAAACGTTAAAGTTTAGTTACCAGGGTGCTCAATTTTGTAGAACCGATTGATAAACGTTTCGGATGAAACAACTGAAATCTTGTGATCCACCTTTTATGTAAAACCTATTGATAAACGTTTTGAATAAAACAACTGAACTTTTGTAATCCACATTGATATATGGATTATGTGTAATATTAAAACTATGAACTCACGAACCTTTGTGTTGACACTTGAAGCATGTTTATTCTCAGGATTCTAGAAGTCTTCCGCTGTTTGCTTATACGTGATACAAGATATGTGCTTGGAGTCATACATGCTATATACAAGAAACTTGCATTCACCAAACCATTACCATGTATCTTATTTTGACTGTATTGTCAACAGATGTATTATTGTAAACCATTTAAATGGTGATTGTCTATACGTAGGAATAATCAGATGTTAAAAACCTGGAATTTATATATTCATTTATGAAATACCTTTTCAAACGAATACAATGTTACAAAATGTATCACATAGAGGTCAAATACCTTGCAATGAAATCAATGAATGACGTGTTCGTCCATATGGATTTGGAGCGATCGTCACAATTAAGGAAATTAGGATCCGCTTTGATTAAATGTGATAATCTATTTTGATTGCTTTGTCGGATATTTTATTATAAATCCACCCCCTTCGTTTCCTTACAACTCACACCTTATATTCTTTCTCTCTCACTTCATACTTTTAAAGCATTCGTCAATATGCATGATCCAGTTCTGTTCCTTGATATTTTCTTAACTATCGCAACAATCATCCTTCTTTTCCAACTCCCACCAGAGGAATCTGTTTACTTCTATTTCACTCTTGGAGTAGTGGTTTTCATAATCCTTCATTGCATTTGTCTTTCCATAATTATTGACATCAACGGTTAATGATCTTTTCTGTTTGCTGCGATTTATACCCCCTTTCTATTTCGAAGCTTCATTCTTTCGTTTCCTCTTCTTGCGATTAAGTACCACTTGTAATGGTCCAGAATTCGCAGATATGAATTTCGGAATGAACATAGTTAATGTTCTAAGAAAGAAATTGAAATAGCACGATCTTGATTAGTTAAATTACCAGAAGTTACGAAAAATAGAACTAATATGTTCTTGATTTGTTTAGAAATTCAGTAGAATGTAAGTGTCGTGTACAGGGCACATGATGACGTTTTGGTCTGTGAATCATCACGTTCCATTAGAAACTCAGCATGACTCACTGTAATATAATCACGTTGATCAAGTTTCATTATATTATATTAACTCATGCTTCAGTTCCCAACACTACTTCAAAAACATTTTAAACTCGAAGGTTTCAAAATTTAAAAACTAAAACAGTTTCCTTTATGATGTGATACAGATAATGCGAGGAGATAAATGATTTCAGATAAGAATAGTTATGAAAATATTTTCAGAAATATGGAGGATATTTATAATGAAAGATATGATGATATCTTAGAATATCTAAGATCGGAGGATGATGAAGAATATTGTGTACAGGGGTTTAGAGTAAGGAGCAAGGTATTCGCTAAGGACTTCTGATAGTGCTCCAAATGAACATATATTTTGTAGCAATATCGTTCCAATATGTAAAGTTTTTAAATGTAATTTCCTTATTTTTAGTTGTAATAGTTAAATAAATAAGTGCGAAGACGAAAGACGCAAATCGCTCGAAAATGAAGATTTAAAGACAAAAACGAAGATTTGAAAGACCAAAACGTCCAAAAAGCTCAAATGTACAAGATACAATTCAAAAGGTTCAATTTATTGATGAAGAACGTCTAAAAATGACAAGAGTACAAGTTACAAAACGCAAAGTACAAGATATAAAATTGTACGAAAGGACGTTCGAAAATCCGGAACCGAGGCATGAACCAACTTTCAGCGCTCGACGCAACGGTGTAAAAATTACGAGTCAACTATGCACAAGAATAAAATATAATATTTAAATAAATCATAATAAGAATAATATTAAATAATAAAAAGTTGTTAATTGAGCATAGTTCAGGGGTCGTAAATGAAAATTCAATTTACAATTTAGCCTATAAATGGAACGATTGTAACGATGAGGAGGAGGATATATTTTCGATCTTTTTTTCTTTCTATTTTTTTTCTTATTTTTCTATATCAAATATCAATATCTATATTTATAATTCTCTATCATAATGTTAATGTAATCAGATATAACAATAATCTTAATTTTAATTTTAAATTATGATAATAATAAGATTTATGATAGAGATCGTTTGAGTGTGTAAGTCGAAATTCTGTCCGTGTAACGCTACGCTATTTTTAATCATTGTAAGTTATGTTCAACCTTTTTACATTAATGTCTCGTAGCTAAGTTATTATTATGCTTATTTAAAACGAAGTAATCATGATGTTGGGCTAATTACTAAAATTGGGTAATTGGGCTTTGGACCATAATTAAGGTTTGGGCAAAAGACCGACACTTGTGGAAATTGGATTATTGACTATTAATAGATGGGGGGTATTGTCTAATTGAGTGACAACTCATTGGAGTCTGTCGAACCTATCTTCAAATTAATTAACCTAATAATTAATAATGATTATGGTTGTCCTATTTAGTGACGTTCATATGGAATCTGTTATAATCATTTAATTAATCAATTGGGTTGGGTAATTGATTATTCATTCTGATCAAGTGGATGAATTAATATTCATAAACTAATTAAAACAGGGGTGGATTACATACAGTGATAACTGGTGTAATTGTTGACAGAAGTGATAACTGCGTCACAGTTTAAATCCTTAATCAGTTGGAATATTTGACTTCGGGTATAAGGGTAATTTGACGAGGATACTCGCACTTTATATTTATGACCGATGAACTATTATGGACAAAAACCAGATAGATGTATCAAATAAACCAGGACAAAGGACAATTAACCCATGGTAATAAATTAAAATCAACACGTCAAACATCATGATTACGGAAGTTTAAATAAGCATAATTCTTTTATTATATTTCTCATCGTATCTTTATTTACTGTCATTTTATTACTCGCAATTTTATTTTCTGTCATTTTATTTATCGCAATTTATTTTTACGCTTAAAATCGACAAACCGGTCATTAAACGGTAAAACCCCCATTTTATAATAATACTACTACTTATTTATATATATATTTTTACAAATAAACTTAATAATATAGCGTTAACTTCACCAGCTCCCTGTGGAACGAACCGGACTTACTAAAAACTACACTACTCTACGATTAGGTACACTGCCTATAGTGTTGTAGCAAGGTTTAGGTATATCCCATCCGTAAATTAATAAAACTTGTGTCAAATTTTGTAGTATTTTATACCCCTCCGCTACCACATCAAGTTTTTGGCGCCGCTGCCGGGGAGCGCTAAAACGCTATATTTTTAATTATAATAATATTGAAATAAAATATAATAATATAATAATATTGAAATAGAATATAATAATATAATAATATTTAAGAATCTTTACGTAAATTTTAAAAAAAAAAAGTCGTATTTATTAAATACTTCAGGGGTATATTATGTAACTTATAATTAATAATTGCTATCATGTCGCTTTCATGTGAATAGTAAATTAATTAATTAATTTTCATTTACTATTCATGAATAGTAAATGAATTAAAAAAAAAAAAAAAAGTTTTAAAAAAAATTATAATTATAAAAAAAAATTATTAATTTGTAAAAAAAATCGTTTTTAAAAAAAAAAAAAAAAAAAAAAAAAAAAAAAAAAAAAAAAAAAAAAAAAAAAATCGTTTTTTTTAAAAGAAAAAAAAAGCGTTTTTTTTAAAAAAAAAAAAAAAAAAAAAAAAAAAAAAAAAAATTTGTAAAAAAAAAAAAAAAAAAAATCGTTTTTTTTTTAAAAAAAAAAAAAAAAAAAAAAAAACGAAAAAAAAAAAAAAATATAAAAAAGAAAAAAAAAAAAATATATGTATTTTTAAGACTTTGTTAAATAGTTAAGTTTTAAAAGTTTCTTTATTTTTATTTTAGTTTATAAAAATATAAGTTTTAATTTTAATATCTTTTATTTAATTAAAAAACAGAAAAAAAAAAAAAAAAAAAAAAAGAAAAACGCGTAAAAACAAAAGCTGTCAACTGAATTCCTGAACCCCGCGACTCGCGGAGTTTTCCTCTTTATTTGCCGCGACTCGCGGAGGCCTTCTGACACACGGACAAAAACCCTAATCACGGGTTATTTTTAATTATTATTATTATTAAAACCTAATTATTATTATTATTATTATTAGTTTTAAGTTTTATTTTTATTTATGTATTTAGTTTAAATAAGTTTTTATTAAATTGTAAAATTAATAGTTTTATTAAATAAATAATATAAAATAATATTTTTATAAAAATTGTACTTTTTACAACTTTTTGTATATTTTTATATTTTGTACCTTTTTAATCGTTGTAGCGTAACTTTTGTATTTTTAGCTCATATTTAATTTTAAACTTAGTTTTTGCTATAGTTATTTTTACTCCTAGATTTTTAGGCTTTGCCGTAGAATTCCTTAAGTGCTTTTTTCTTTAGACTAAGATTTAGGTGCTTTAGAATTTTGCGACGCCTTTTTAAGTTTTAGTTTCTTTTTAAGTTATTTCCATTTGGGATTTAGTCTTTTCCTGTAAGCTTTAATATTTTTAGACCTTTTACTATGTATCAATTATCATTCCAATTAGTAATTTCAATTTGCGATTATAATTTTAAGTTAGTTGTAGTAATAAGGTTAAATTAGTTAAGTATTTTTAAGTTTTGATAAGTTTCTTTTATTTTTCCGTCACCTTTTATTTTTCAACCATTTTTTATTTTTCGACATTTTTCGGCGCGCAATCTATTTCTCTCTTATTTCTCGCCATTCTAGTTTTAGGACTTAGAATTTTTTCTACTTCTTCTCTAAATTTCTTAAAATTACGAAAATTTATTTTAAGTTGTTAAATTGATAGACATCAAAATTTTCTGGTTCGTAGTAATAGTTGGATTTGTACGTGGACCGGGTTATTGGAGCCAAACAGTCCTCAATTATATTGAGACCAAACGAATCCTGCCCCTCTGCTGCATCTTTTGGCTATTCGAAACGTGGGCAAAATCAGAAAAGTCTATTAATTGGATAACTTATTATAATTTTTCTTTCCTTTTTAAAAACTAATAGGATATTCAGTGAATGCACAGAGCAAGACGTTCGCCGCCGGTCATACGTTCACCACCTGTAACTCGATCAAGACATCTAGCAAATATTGTCGCCGTTGATTTTTCTTTAGAATCGTCATCTAGTCGAACAAGAACTCCAACTCAAATTTCCGATAATCCATCTTTTGAACCCGACTTCACAATTAAGAACCCGGAGCATATTCAAGGACAATTCCAAGATCCTGAACCACTAATTATTCCTCCTGAACCACAAACCGTTAAATCAGAATCCTCTAGTGATTCGTATTCAACAAATTCAATTATGGAAGTAACGGAACCTCTAAGTATGGAAGATCGAATGAGAGCCACACGCACGGGCCAAGGTCACGCCATTATTAAGCCAGAAGTTAATGCGTCAGATTATGAAATCAAAGGACAAATTCTACACATGGTAACTAACCAATGCCAATTCAGTGGTGCACCGAATGAAGATCCTAACGAACACCTTCGTACGTTTAAAAGAATTTGTACACTATTCAAAATCCGAGAAGTGGAGGATGAACAGATCTATCTCATGTTGTTTCCCTGGACTTTAAAGGGAGAAGCCAAAGATTGGTTAGAATCGTTACCTGAAGGGGCGATTGACACATGGGATGTTTTAGTTGAAAAATTTCTTAAACGATTCTTTCCGGCATCCAAAGCCGTGAGACTTCAAGGAGAAATTGTTACGTTCGCGCAAAATCCAAATGAAACATTATATGAGGCGTGGACAAGATTCGGAAGGATGTTGAGAGGATGTCCTCAACACGGATTAGATACTTTTCAAATAGTACAAATCTTCTATAAAGGCGTAGACATCGCCACACGAAAAGACATCGACATAACCGCTGGTGGATCCATTATGAAGAAAACCGCAACTGAAGCTTACAAGATCATTGATAGCACAGCCTCCCACTCACATGAGTGGCACCAAGAAAAAGATATATTTCGATCATCTAAAGCGGCTAGAGCCGATTCTAGCCATGACTTTGATTCCGTTTCCGCAAAAATAGATGCTTTCGAAAGAAGAATGGAAAAGATGAATAAAGATATTCACGCAATTCGAATCAGTTGTGAGCAATGCGGTGGACCACACTTATTGAAAGATTGTAATGTTGAACCAACGATGGAACAACGAGAGAATGTTTCTTATATGAACCAAAGGCCGGGAAATGATTATCAAAATAATTATCAACCGCCAAGGCCGAACTTCAATCGAAATCAATACATTCTTTACAATCCAAAAGGACCCGAAAATAACTTGTATAACCAACAAGGTCCGAATAACCAACCAACTCAAAACAACACTTTCAATCAACAAAGACCTGGCTTATATAAACCACAACAACAAACTGAAGAGAAAAAGTCAAATATGGAAGACGTGGTATTCAAGCTAGTTGAATCTCAAACACAATTTATTGAAACTCAAACCCAAACGAACGAGAGGTTTGATCAGTCATTAAGAACTCAACAAGCTTCCATTTTGAATCTAGAAAAACACGTAGGTACTCTTGCTAGCATGATGAGTGAGAGGGAACAAGGAAAGCTACCGAGTAATACTGAAGTAAATCCTCGGAATGAGAATGTTAATATGGTGTCAACAAATTCTGAAAAACCAGCATCAGAAGATGGGAAGGTTTTAGATGAGAGTAACAATGAAGAAGTTACACCACCACCACCCGAGTATGTAAAGCCAGTGGTGGCACCATACAAACCACCCATCCCGTTTCCAAGAAAAGGAGTTGAGTATGAGCAAGTGATAGGTAATAAAGATTGTGATACTTCTGGAAAGAAGAAGAAGAAAAAGAATAAGAAAGTACAAGAAACAAAAGCCGTAGAAGTAAACCCGGTGAATACAGTTCCACCAAAACCTCCACCTAGGGTAGGTGATCCGGGTGAATTTATTGTTCCTTGTCTACTTAGTGATTGTGTCATGTATGATGCACTAGCAGATTTAGGTGCGAGTGTGAGTGTTATGCCTCTTTCCTTATATAAGAGATTAGGTGTAGGTGAGTTAAGTCCAACGGATATGAGTGTTCGACTCTTTGATCAAACCATTAAGCACCCAGTTGGAATTGCTGACAACCTACCCGTTCAAGTAGGCAATTTAACCTTTCTAGTCGAATTTATTGTCATTGACATAGAAGAGGACTCAAACATTCCTCTAATTTTAGGACGACCATTCTTAGCGTCCACCGGGGCGTTATTTGATGTAGGAAATGGAAGAATGACACTTAGTAGTGGTGACAAATCGATCACCTTTATGATTCGAAAGTCTAAATCTCCACCAGCCAAAACCGTTGAACCAGTAAAAACAATTGGTAAGAACCATGTGGTTTTACCAACTCCAACGGTAATACTTAGCAATAATGAAACGCCTAAGTGTGGGGAAAATGAAGTAACACCTAATGATGACATGATAACAAAGAACCCCGTTGTTGATATGAAATTAAATGATCCCGTTATTAATAGTTCAATGAAGAAACTTATTAAACGGATTCGCGATGCTAAAACCAAGGGGAACTTTAAGTTATGTAACCGGTTAGTATCCAATCTATCACCTAAAGAAAAGGAGAAACTAGTTGAAATTGTGGATATTACACAGGAATCCGACCAATGGCTTAAAGAAAAAGTCACGGATATGCAAGTTGATTATGGACCAAGAGAAATTGACGATGAAGTTAATCACAATTTTGACACCACAGCTACCTAAGTGTGGGGAGATTCAAGTGTTCTAAAAAGAAAATGCTATCTAGAGTTAGTTGTTCTGTTCTCATGTAGTTCTGAGAATGGAATCCGAGTGGTCTTTTCCACTAGCAGACACTAAAGAACTAGTTTTCTCCCTCCATTCTGAATTTTTATTTTTTTTAGGTTTTATTTGAAATTAATATGCATTTTAATTTATGTTTTATTGTGATTTAAAAAAAAAACAAAATTTACTTTAATTCATTAAGTTGAAAAAAATGATTTCTAAAATTCGTCGTGAGTTGAAGACTAGGTCATTAAGCCGAAATTGCTTTACCCGAGGGTGGGACGGCAAATTTTGTTATCATTATTTTTAATTTTATTGATCTAAAGTATGCCAAAAAGATATTAGACTTTATAAATTTTTGAACGTGGGGTAATATACCCAACTTCAAAAATATGTATATATATGTTTGTATTTTATATTATGTACAAAACAGGGTAGAACAAAGCACTTTCAAAGACTAACATTAAGTTCAGCAATAGCTACTGATTTTGACGACAAGAAGCAAAATATCAAATGTGAAATAACAATATGTTTGCAAACTCGGTATTTTTAATCACTTTTCTACACTAATCACCCTCATGAATTTATAATTATAGTCTGATTTCATGCAAATGAGGGCATTGCATGATCTCAAGTGTGGGGAAGGGTTATAAATTCTCTCGGGTTTGCACTTAGTTTATTTGCCAAATTTTGTGAAAATTTGAAAAATTTTCAACTAAATGAATTTAAAATCATGTTTATACATATTTATGAACGGTGAAAACTAGGTGATAATACCGAAATTATCGTTACCTCGGAAAGGACATAAATTGAGAAACACCCTAAAATGCTTGAATTCATTTAAAATGAAATAAAAGAAAATAAAAAGGCAAAGAAAGAAACTAAGTGTGGGAAGAATGTACCAAGTTATTCAATTTAAAACAAATATCACATATTTTTGTACAAGATTATTGCAGGTACTTTTGCTTTGGACGATACTAATCAGTTTTACCCGGTTTACTGTAATACATTTGAAAGAAAGATGGATCTACACGATGAATCAATTCCATCATTAAAAGGAAGTAAAGTCTTCCGAAAAAGACATGCGCTTCTTGATTTAAGTCATGAAGTTGTCGTCCAGACCAGCTGTAGGTTGACGAAAAATCTAGAAAAGTCATCTCTAAAATCAGCAGGAAATCCACGGACCTCAGCATCAAACAGGGTCGCCAAGTGGTCAGATTTATCCTAACCATGAGAAGGATTTATCTCGTACAATGGGGAGGCACCGTGCAAATTAGCTTGATAAGACTAATGAATCAGATCCCCAGAAAGGATAATCTCCTTAAAGATTAAAAATCAGCTTTTAAGACTGATATTACTCAATCCTAGAGATTGACCTTAAAGATTGAGAATTCAAACTCATGGAATTCAATGATATCTAAACTCGAGCTTGAACGAGAAAATATTTTGATCAAAATTGCAAACCGATTTGTTTTCTGAAAATCCATTTTCAATGCGTTCATTACCATTGAACGTAAAATCCTAGGAATTCACCTGGAATTCATTAGGTCACCTGAACCAAATCGGGTGTCAACCGTAAGAACGGTGGTTGCATAGCATGGTCGGAGACAGGACCTTGTGCCAGACCGAAAAATCATAGGATGATCTTTACTATCGCTCCTACCAAGGATAGTTCTAGCATCCGACACGTTAATAAGACCATAATCATCTGCATGTCACGGGACATTGCCTTAACAGTTTCTTGTTCATCGCTTTCCTTTACAACCGGACGGTAGTTTGCCGAAAGGTAATATACGGAACAAGTAAACTGGATGTGTGCTTTCCGATACCGGGATAGCAGTGGATTACACGAACCTAAATGTTTTTAGCCAAAATATTGATCCACAAATATATTTTGCAACACCAATGGTGGATCAAATCAGAAAACTTATCTAGGGTAAAAGCTAGATTGAATTTTCAAAAGATCAAATGTTTTCATAAAGATCCTATTTCCTAAAGGATCTAAATTTTTATAGTCATGTGGGACTGTAAACCGCCTTTCAAATGTGCACTTTGCTTTGGAAACCGAAAGTAAATCGGCTATTTGATTGCAAGTGTCGTTGACCTAAACCCAAGGCAACTGTGGATGACACACCCACCTTTAACCATCATTACTGTCATTGTTTATACCGCTATATCAAAATCACTGATGTACAAAATGTGATGAATAAAAAAGTGATTCATGTATGTTTTTATTTCAAGTTCTGTATTGCTTGAGGACAAGCAACGCTCAAGTGTGGGGATATTTGATAGTGCTCCAAATGAACATATATTTTGTAGCAATATCGTTCCAATATGTAAAGTTTTTAAATGTAATTTCCTTATTTTTAGTTGTAATAGTTAAATAAATAAGTGCGAAGACGAAAGACGCAAATCGCTCGAAAATGAAGATTTAAAGACAAAAACGAAGATTTGAAAGACCAAAACGTCCAAAAAGCTCAAATGTACAAGATACAATTCAAAAGGTTCAATTTATTGATGAAGAACGTCTAAAAATGACAAGAGTACAAGTTACAAAACGCAAAGTACAAGATATAAAATTGTACGAAAGGACGTTCGAAAATCCGGAACCGAGGCATGAACCAACTTTCAGCGCTCGACGCAACGGTGTAAAAATTACGAGTCAACTATGCACAAGAATAAAATATAATATTTAAATAAATCATAATAAGAATAATATTAAATAATAAAAAGTTGTTAATTGAGCATAGTTCAGGGGTCGTAAATGAAAATTCAATTTACAATTTAGCCTATAAATGGAACGATTGTAACGATGAGGAGGAGGATATATTTTCGATCTTTTTTTCTTTCTATTTTTTTTCTTATTTTTCTATATCAAATATCAATATCTATATTTATAATTCTCTATCATAATGTTAATGTAATCAGATATAACAATAATCTTAATTTTAATTTTAAATTATGATAATAATAAGATTTATGATAGAGATCGTTTGAGTGTGTAAGTCGAAATTCTGTCCGTGTAACGCTACGCTATTTTTAATCATTGTAAGTTATGTTCAACCTTTTTACATTAATGTCTCGTAGCTAAGTTATTATTATGCTTATTTAAAACGAAGTAATCATGATGTTGGGCTAATTACTAAAATTGGGTAATTGGGCTTTGGACCATAATTAAGGTTTGGGCAAAAGACCGACACTTGTGGAAATTGGATTATTGACTATTAATAGATGGGGGGTATTGTCTAATTGAGTGACAACTCATTGGAGTCTGTCGAACCTATCTTCAAATTAATTAACCTAATAATTAATAATGATTATGGTTGTCCTATTTAGTGACGTTCATATGGAATCTGTTATAATCATTTAATTAATCAATTGGGTTGGGTAATTGATTATTCATTCTGATCAAGTGGATGAATTAATATTCATAAACTAATTAAAACAGGGGTGGATTACATACAGTGATAACTGGTGTAATTGTTGACAGAAGTGATAACTGCGTCACAGTTTAAATCCTTAATCAGTTGGAATATTTGACTTCGGGTATAAGGGTAATTTGACGAGGATACTCGCACTTTATATTTATGACCGATGAACTATTATGGACAAAAACCAGATAGATGTATCAAATAAACCAGGACAAAGGACAATTAACCCATGGTAATAAATTAAAATCAACACGTCAAACATCATGATTACGGAAGTTTAAATAAGCATAATTCTTTTATTATATTTCTCATCGTATCTTTATTTACTGTCATTTTATTACTCGCAATTTTATTTTCTGTCATTTTATTTATCGCAATTTATTTTTACGCTTAAAATCGACAAACCGGTCATTAAACGGTAAAACCCCCATTTTATAATAATACTACTACTTATTTATATATATATTTTTACAAATAAACTTAATAATATAGCGTTAACTTCACCAGCTCCCTGTGGAACGAACCGGACTTACTAAAAACTACACTACTCTACGATTAGGTACACTGCCTATAGTGTTGTAGCAAGGTTTAGGTATATCCCATCCGTAAATTAATAAAACTTGTGTCAAATTTTGTAGTATTTTATACCCCTCCGCTACCACATCAACTTCAGCAGACACTGAATCATTTGGATTCTTTGAAGGTAGATTTCGTCCTTGTGATTTGTCCACAGCCTCCTTCATGGTTTGCTCAATACGTTTTTCAGTTCCATACCTTCTCTTTTTCTGAGCTTTACCAACACACTATTCCTTATCAAACTCTCGACTGTTAAGTTCGTTTATAATTTTTGCTGCTTCATCAGCGTTTTTCCAAAATTCAGAGAACTAGTTCGCAGTTTAGGGTGTTTTTCAGAAACTTCACATTCGAAGTATGTAAGTCTAGGAGATAGACATTATATGTACATATATAACTGTTGAAGTGAAATTGCTGCGAGATTCGAGATTGATGATTGATGATTTTCGATAGTTGGTATGGTAATTATAGTTACAGGATGCAGATGAGTAGATGATGGGTTTTCATGAATAATATAGATATTTTTCAGAGAGACTAAAGCCGAAGTTGCTGGTACATCTGCTGATAATATGGTGGAATATAAAAGATTCCCTGGTAACGATGGCGAAAGGGCAACGTATATATCGAAGTTATAATAAGGTTAGTCCGACTGAAAAGTCAAAGTTGACTTGCTAAAGTTGTGACAAAATCTGCTACTTTGAAAAGGGATCGCAAAGTTATTTTTTACTAATAAATGCCAAAGGATCTGACACGGATACGTGTTAAACTATGACTTTGGTTTCGAGAGTTTTTCAGGTGTATGACTGTGGGTAACATGTGGTTGGATCATCATCTCGATTGTTCATTGTTTGAAGTGTCTTCAGGAATTCCGGGGGTTTGAATACCGATTGTAATCGTTAATATACATATGATGTTCTAAGATTTTGAACGGTACGAATATTTTTCTAGGATTCTATGAATAGAATTAATGTTCTAGCATAGTTTTGAAGTCAAAGTATAGCTTTGAAAGATGTAAGAATCTAAGACTGATGTTTTCTGTTAAATCTTGACTTGGATTTTGATTTGTCAAAATCAGAATATGTAATCAAATTTGGATAAGTATAGTTAATTATTGCTGAATCAGATTTGAAGAATGTAACATATTAATTGTGAATTTATATATCTCTCGGGTATTACCTACCCGTTAAAAGTTTCACAAGTTAATATTTTGTACAAGAGAATTTTATTACAGTCTTTATGAAAATATATGTATATATATTTTCTTCAGATGTAATACAGATTTAATGAGTTAATATACTATTAAACTCATTTGATTTACGGTTAAGGCTAGAATAGATAATCTCTAAACTTTAGAAATTACATAATCGTCGTAGAATGTTTCTCCGATGAAGTTATGAATTAATACTTCATCGTTTGTTGTTGTTGGTATTCCTTGATATCTACTGGGCGTATGTCGTTGATGCTCGGGGGACAATTTGTGAAGTTGATGTTCAAGATGAGGTTGTTGTTGTTGGTGGTACTGATGATGCTGATGTTGATGGTGCATGTGATGCCTGTAAGTTGTGCATCATATTCTCCAAAGTCACTACTCGAGCGCGAAGCTCGTGGACTTCTGCTAGTACACCGGGATGATTGGCGGTTGGAACGAGCGAATGAACAAGGTATAGAAGTTTAGATAATATATAATCGTGGTGGGTTACTCGGGAAATGAGGGTGTAAATGGTGTTTCGGACTGGTTCACCGGTAAGTGCTTCAGGTTCTTCGCCGAGAGGGAAATTCGGTGGGTGGAAGGGATCGCCTTCTTCTTGCCTCTATTGTTTGAGTCGGCTACGAACCCATCCCCAATACATCCAGAATAGATGATGGCTAATAGGTTGATCCATTCCGGTTACACTGCTTTCGGAGCTCAGAAGGATTTCCATATCGGAATATGTAACATCCGTGTTACATCCGTCCCACATCGGTTGGAGAGGGGAACGAAACATGCCTTATAAGGGTGTGGAGACCTTTCCTAGCATGACGCGTTGAAAACCATGCGGCGTGAGGTGCGATGCGAGGGTGTAGACCCGTCGATCGACCTGTGGCCAAAGCGGACAGTATCATGCTTCCGAGCTGCTGCGCACTCTGACATGACGCGTTTTGGGACCACAAGCGCAGCAGATCCCATGAGAACTCTGCAGTTAAGCGTGCTCAGGCGAGAGCACTACCAGGATGGGTGACCTCCTGGGAAAGTGCTCGTCGTGTTTGGTCGCCAAGAAAAATCCGTGAGCAACCTACGGGGGAGACAAGGGTACGTCCCTATCTCTGCAAAGCGGACAATATCATGCTACGGGGAACGTTTTACCTGGGGTGTTACAGAATGGTATCAGAGCCAGGCTCCGGACCAAACGTGCACAGCGAGGACGCTGTGTCCCATTAGGGGGGAGGATTGTAACATCCGTGTTACATCCATCCCACATCGGTTGGAGAGGGGAACGAAACATGCCTTATAAGGGTGTGGAGACCTTTCCTAGCATGACGCGTTGAAAACCATGCGGCGTGAGGTGCGATGCGAGGGTGTAGACCCGTCGATCGACCTGTGGCCAAAGCGGACAGTATCATGCTTCCGAGCTGCTGCGCACTCTGACATGACGCGTTTTGGGACCACAAGCGCAGCAGATCCCATGAGAACTCTGCAGTTAAGCGTGCTCAGGCGAGAGCACTACCAGGATGGGTGACCTCCTGGGAAAGTGCTCGTCATGTTTGGTCGCCAAGAAAAATCCGTGAGCAACCTACGGGGGAGACAAGGGTACGTCCCTATCTCTGCAAAGCGGACAATATCATGCTACGGGGAACGTTTTACCTGGGGTGTTACAGAATAGCTATCGGAATCTGATGAACTCGAACTAGTTGAGGGGTTCATCTCGTACGATTTAGGGAACTGAATTTTGAAATGAATTAGATTATAGGACCTAGTTTGGTATTCTTCAATACATATTTCACATATGTATATATAATATCAAGATCCATAAGTTACGGAGAAATTTTCGAAAGATGTCAGACAGAATTTACTGTAATAGATATGCAAAGATATGAAATTGTCTATACACTATCTATGCAATGAATGCAGTAAGACGCATTTAGACATAAAATGATAAGCATAGTTTCCGACAAGAAGAGATAAGCAAAACTTTTGACATGCAGCTAAGGTCGAAGTCCAGACTCGCTAATGCATCCTAACAACTATCAGTTAGACACACTAATGCAAGACTTGGTTCGCTAAGATCACCGCTCTGATACCACATGAGACGACCCGTCCTAATCCATAAGGACGAATACAATAACATATGATTACATTGCGAGGTATTTGACCTCTATATGATACATTTTACAAACATTGCATTCGTTTTAAAAAGACAAACTTTCTTTACATCGAAACTAGACGGTATGCATACCATTTTATAATACATCCAACTCTAATTAACTTAATAATAATCTTGATGAATTCAACGACTCGAATACAACGTCTTTTGAAATATGCCATGAATGACTCCAAGTAATATATTTAAAATGAGCAAATGCACAGTGGAAGATTTCTTTCATACCTGAGAATAAACATGCTTTAAAGTGTCAACCAAAAGGTTGGTGAGTTCATTAGTTTATTATAATCAATCATTTCCAACCATATAATAGACCACAAGATACTCATATTTAGAAAACAATCTGTGCAGGTCTACTCCTGCCAGTGTTGCAGATCTCGGAATTTCTCGGCGAGATCTCGGGGAGATCTCGGTTTCAAAACTCAGACGAGAATATTTTCTCATCTCGTTGAGATTTCTCGGTCAACGGTTAAAATCTCGGTCAACGTCACGATTTCTCAGATTTTCTCGGTGAGATCTCGGATTTTCTCGTAATTTCTCGGATTTTCTCGCAATTTCTCAGATTTTCTTCTAATTTTTCGCTCATTTCTCAAATTTTCTCGTAAAACTCCATATAAATATACATATATTTATATATTTATACATATTTATATTAAAAAAACTAGAAAGTCAACACAAGTCAACGTCCGAGATCTCCCCGAGATTTTTCCGAGATGCCGAGATCTCCTCAAAAATGTCCAAACGAGATCTCCCCGAGATCCGAGTTCTCCAACCTTGCTATAAAATCATTCATATGAAGAACACCGGAACCTTTCAAAACAACTCACCAATGGTAGCTAATGTGTCGTGCAATGCAAAATCATCTCACTGTGGTAGTTAATACAATATAATTTCAATAACGGTAGCTAATGCATCGTGCAATGCAAAAATTTCTCACCGTAAATAATTTTACAACGGTAGCTAATGCGTTGTGCAATGCAAAATCATCTCACCGAGGGTAGCTAAAACGGTAGCTATTGCGTCGTGCAATGCAAAATCATCTCACCGTTACTAACTACTAAATCGAACCATTTCGGTAGCTAATGCGTCATGCAATGCAAAATCATCTCACCGATAAACAATCTTACAACGGTAGCTAATGCATCGTGCAATGCAAAAATTTCTCATCGAGGATAGCTAAAACGGTAGCTAATGCGTCGTGCAATGCAAAATCATCTCACCATTACTAACTACTAAATTGAACCATTTCGGTAGCTAATGCGTCGTGCAATGCAAAATCATCTCACCGAAGGTCGATAATACAATCTTTATAGAAATCGAACCTCTGAATCCAAATAATTCTATCATAGAATGTAGTTTTGAATACTTGTGTCTATTTCGTCAAACATTTATTAAAGCAGTTCATGTATTCTTAGTTCAAAAAAATATATCTCAAAAGTATTTGATAAAACAGTTATAAAAACAGCGCATGTATTCTCAGTCCCAAAAATGTAAAGAGCAAAAGGGAATCAAATGAACTCACAATACAATATTTTGTAGTAAAAATATTCATACGACGACACTGAACAATGCAGGCTTGGCCTCGGATTCACGAACCTATATCAATTATATATATTAAAACATATAATCGTAATCGAACAATTTTATGTTTTATTATTAATTGTTATTTTAGTAACTTATATATTTCATTAATAACTAAATTAACTATACTTATTTTATATACTTTAGATAAATAATTAGTATTTATTATGAAAATATTAATGTTGTTATGTGATATGTTTTAAATATATTTTTATATGGCTATTTATTTGGTAAAATAATATCAATAATAATAAATAAAAATTTGTTTCTTTTTATGCTAATAATAATAATACTAAAATTATTTAGATTTAGTAATGATATTGATATTAATAGTTTTGATAATAATACTAATAATAAAAGTAATGTTAGTAATAATAATAATTTTAATAAAAATAATAATAATGATAAGATAAAAATGTTAATTTTCATAGAAATAATATTTTAAATAATAATGGTACTTTTAATAAAAATGATGATTTTAATAGAAATTTTAATAATAATACCAATATTAATGTTAAATGATAATTCTAATACTATTATTAATAATAATGATACTTTTAGTAATAGTGGTCACCATAATAATACTTATGATAATCATAATACTAATACTCATATTAATAATAATAATATATTTTAGTAATAATAATAATGATAATAATATTAATTATACTAATAATCTTATTTCTAATATTGGTAATAATAATACTTACTAAATAACATTCAATAATAAATAATAATAATAATAATAATAACAACAATAATAATAACAATAATAATAAAATAATAATAATAAGAGTATTAGTAATAACTACCTCAAAGGAGTATCCCTAAAAAAATTGCCCAAGTCCGGGTTTGAACCCGCGACGTCCCGCTAACCCGCTAATACCCTTAACCATCGATCCTATCATGTTTTTCTGATAATATGCGAAAACTAATTTTTATTTAATCCCGTTATTAACATTTTCTTCTCCTTCTTCATATCATCTTCAATTTACTATCATCATCTTAATCATCCTGATCATAACCAAAATCCTAATCAAGATCATACGCATCATTATCATAACGATTCTCCATCATCAACATCGATCATCATCGTGATCTATACGTATTTCATTATCATTACACCCATAATATTCATCTTCATCACCTCGTTCATCATGTAACCATATGCATTATATTATCACGTGCCTCGCCATTCTTTCTAAACACCACCATCATCAAAGTATTAACTACAAATCCATCATAAAACCTGTCTTGGGTCACGGCCCAACAACACCAAGAGATGTACGGTCCTAATGGAAAAAAACAGAATGTGGCAGCCCAACAAGGAAAACTAGGATTCGGCCCAAGTCTAAAGGGCAAGTCCATTGATTCAGTCGACAAGAAAAGAAAATGGTGGGGTTCTGTACATGGTCGATAATAAAGTAGCCCTCAATAATCATAAGTGATTAAATTAACTGAAACCCAATATTATTTATTAGATAATGTTCGATGGTGGGGGTTTCCACCTAGTTCGAATTGGAAAAGAAGAAACGGAAGAGAAAATAAAACGGAGTAATCGTGATTTTTATGTATAACTCATCTTCATCTTGAATTATTATCATTATTACTTCATAACCTTCATCGCTTCATCGTGTATGTATCATCATCATCATTATCCTTAATACATCATCATCGTTATCCTTAATACATCATCATCGACATCATCTTATAGGTTACTATTCATTATCTTCTTCATCTCGTTTATCTCCATCTTTCCCATTATCACTCTCGTACAGGTATTGAAGTAGAAGTGGAAACAGTTCGCCAACAAACCACTTCTGTTTGTGATTTAAATGGAAACAGAAATTAACAAGTAGCAGCTACAGCGAATTTGCAGCATTTATTCGATGGGTTTGGGTTCGATTATTAAACAAAAACATAGATATATAGTTGTTGTAGCAGCAGTAGTAAGAACAACAAGTATAGCAGCTGCAGTTACACGATTTGTTGGTGGTGTTAGTGATGGTTTTAGGTGGTGGTGGTTATGGTTTTAAGTCGTAGGTGAATGGTGACCGGTGAGGTGGTGGATGTTTGTGATGGATTTCAAGGTGGTGACGATATGGGTTTTCACGATGGAAACATAAACATAAAAATGGTGGAGTCTTGTACTCATTTAAGGGTGTTTGATTAAGAAGCAGAAAAGAAAAAGAAGAAAAACCATAACGGCAGTGGTGATGGCGTGTTCATGGGTGGTGACGGCTTGGATTGATCGATCAGGTGATGGGATTGAGGTGGATAAAAGAAGGAAATGAATTTGTTCCTCTATCTCTTAATTCATGTATGTATAAGAACATATATAATATAGATAGTGGACACAACAAAAACAAAAACAGTAAAACAATTAAACTTCACATATATATATTTATAAATATTATATTATATTGTATATATAATTCTGTGGGTGGAAAGAAAGGAACGAATAAATCTCCAACAGTACCCAACAGTTTAGCAGCCTTGAATTTGGAGTATCCTACCGACAGTTTTATTAGGAATAGTATTTTGTACCCCGTTGTTAATTAGTAGCGAATAAAATTGTTCAGAAAAATCTCATATTTTTAAATTAACTATATTTATTTATTTTGGTCATTATGGTATAAAATTCGATCATTAATTTATTAAATAAAAATTACATCAACTGTCCCTCTCAATTCTGAGTAAAATATAAAAAGTGTTAAAATTTAATAACTAAATCCTAAATACATTTTTAGTAAGCCTAAAATTTATAGAACTCATTTTCGGATCACTGTTTATTTTAAAATTACATAAGTTCGTTTTTAACTTGATTAATAACTATCAAGATGACAAACGACTGCTACGAGCGTTTATTAAATAAATTCTAAATCATATATATATATTCAATATACTTTTCATATATATATATATAGATTTATAGTAATATTATATATTATTTTTATTTACACAAATGAATTGAATCACATAAGTTTCTCTTTTATATTTATATATTTATATTTAAATATATATGTATTTATTTACATATAGTGGTTCGTGAATCGTCGGGAATAGTCAAAGGTCAAATGAATATATGAAACACAGTTCAAAGTTTTTGAGATTTCAACATTACAGTCTTTGCCTATCGTGTCGGAAACATTAAATCATTTGAAGATTTAGTTTAAATTTGATCGAAAATTTCCGGGTTGTCACATCAGTTGGTTAATAATTTAAATATTGTAATAACATGATTAATGTGGTTTTATGTATACAAAATATTGTTTTGACAAATTTGAAGTTTCAATCTGTTTTTTCCTTGTGAACTAAATTCGCATGTTTGGTTTGTAAAAGATAAAGCAGTACCCTAAAAAAAACCTATATATATTAGTAAATGGGTTGGAATTGCATTTCTTTGTTGTTGAGGAAATTACTTCGGTTGTCTCGGTATGCAATGCTTTCATTGTTATCAAATCTAATCATAAATATGTAAGATTGTTCTATTATGTCTTACTTTTTTTATTGCTCCACAATCTATCGTAAAAATTGCAAAAACGTTAGTATTTCTTATTATTTGTTTAAATCAAGAATGGGGTGCTGTTGAATAATCTTCATTTACAAATCACGGGTTAGTATTTCTTATTAATTTTTTTTTATTTACAGGTTTAATGAATCTGATGTATGTATTGTGTTAAATTAGGTATTATATTGCATGTCATTTTCGATTTAACAATGATACTTATGTGAGTGTTATTTGCAACGATTAGGTTTTTAAATTAGTTTTTTGGTAGATAAATAAATTGTCCAGTAAATTATTATCAATTAAATTGGGTTCATATAGTGCAAAATTAGGGTTCAACAGTTAGGGTTCATACAGGTTAGTGATGTGTTGAGTTTAATCAATCTCTTATATGTAATAATACTCTTTTTCTAATTTTATTGAGTTAAAATTGTTCAGATACAGATTGACCAAATCATGTAAATGGACCAAATCATTTGTAAATGGGTCGCAAGTTGAAGCCAAAGACACTGTGACGATCGCTCCAAATCCATATGGACGAACACGTCATTCATCGATTTCATTGCGAGGTATTTGGCCTCTATATGATACGTTTTGTAAACATTGCATTCTTTTGAAAAGGCACACCATAAATGAATATTTAAATCAAAGGTTTTTGACATCTGATGATTTCTACATATAGACAATCACCGTAAATAATAGTTTACAATAGTAATTCTGTTGACAATGCAGTCAAAATAAGATACATGGTGATGATTTGGTGAATGCAACGTTTCTTTGATAAATATGTCATGTAAGACTCCATGCACATAGCTTGTCTAACATATAAGCAAACAGTGGAAGACTTCTAGGGAACCTCAGAACAAACATGCTAACAAGTGTCAACACAAAGGTTGGTGAATTCATAGTTTTAATGTATCGTATAATCTTTATATAAAGATGGATCACAAGATTTTAGTTGTTTCATCCGAAACGTTTATCAAAATATTCTACGAAATTGAGCACCCTGGTAACTAAGCTTTAACGTCTATATAATAAGTACCCCTGTGTTTAACATGTAACCAACATGTTCAATACACTCAAATAGCATACGTCTGTTTTATAGTTCAGGCTAGGGTTTCTATACCTTGAACAGACGGGGATGTCAAGCCCTATGGATCCATATACTACTACTCTTGCCCACCAGTTCTTATAACCGGCAGTTACTAGTTACCAAAGCTAAGGGATTTTCGGTTCAAACTCAGTATAGAATTTAGTATGTACTTGTGTCCATTGTTTTTAAAATAAAGTGCATGTATTCTCAGCCCAAAAATATATATTGCAAAATCATTTAAAAAGGGAGCAAATGAAACTCACCTTAGCCGCATATAAAGTCGTTCACCAAAATGTGACCGAAACTCGGATTACCATATAACCGTAGATCTCAACCTAGAGAACATATGTTGGTCAATAATTGTTTATCAAGCTAGGTCAGGTCATAGTGTATCACAATCCTAATGCTCGAGATCGACATACAATAGTTATCAAAAGTTATTTCAAAAAGTCAAACTGACTCCAGTTGAATGATCATGGCAATCGAATCATTTTAATATTTCACATAGTTTTCCAATTCTTGTAAAATTAAACTATAGTTTTTATAAGGCTTTAAAATATGATAAAACAATCAGTTTTGACAATTGTTCAACAAAACGAGACGTGCCTTATATAAGATTTCAGTTACTCGGCTGGTAATATTTAAAAATCCATTTTATCAATCTCGTAAACAAGTTGTTTATATCTTAATTGCAGATTCAAAAACAATTTTAATTAACGTCAATCATAATTCAGTTGATCATATCTTTTAATCCGTTCATCGAAACTATTCGATATCTAAATGAAAAGTTATTGATTTTTCGCCAGCTTTCCAAAAACATATATATCATATACCTTTTACCAGTAGTATATGTATTTAATTCGTGATTCATTATAACTGTTTAACGACGAAATTTAGCATACAAGCATGTATAAATATATATACTCGAGCACTGGACATGGATACACAATTAATATATAAAAGATAAAATATGAGTGCTTACGTATCAATATTGAGATTCAATATTGTAGGAAAGTACGTAAACGTAACGGAGATGATAAACACTAGGTTTGACTTTACGAACATAATCCCCAAATCATACCCATAACCTCCATAGCTATAACCCATAATTTTCTTAGCTCTATCCCGCTCGAAAAACCATTTTGAAAGTGACACGCTCATGACCTCGTCGTAGTATTTTATGTATAATACTACTAATAATAATAATAATACTAATACTAATATTAATAAGATTAATAATAATCTTTAATTTAATAATATTAGTAAATAAATTAAATAAATAAAATAAATAATACGGAGTAATATCTATAGATAGATAGATAAAAAAAATGAATCAGAAATCAGAAAACAGACCGAGTTTAAATAGATGTGGCGTGTCCAGACTTCTCATGTGATCGCATGGGTCTGAGGCACAATGGCCATGCGATCGCATGGCCTCTTTTTCCAGCTCACAATCGTTTTGTATTTTAGTTTGTCAACATATTTAAATATAAAATATATATTATATTTAATTTATATAATTATATATATATTATATTATATTTACGTGCATAGTTAACTTGTAACTTTTGTTCCGATAAGTCGTACGTCATCACTCGACTTATGTCCCGGTTCCGGTTTCTCGAACGCATTTTCGTACGCTTAGAAAACTAATACTTTTCGTTACGCAACGTGACTTTTATCAAAAATTAAACTTAATCATTGATAAAATATGTCACTCGAAGTGTAGCTTTAATCAATTAAGTGTTTTGGTTATTTGCTTCTATAAATCATCGTCTCGTAGTATATATATATATATATATATATATATATATATATATTCATTTTAAAATAGTGTTTTACTGTAGCAAAGTTACTGTAGCAAAGTTTTTTACTGTAGCAAATAGTGATTTTCGAAAACACTGTAGCTTTTCGGGTACTGTAGAAATTCAAAAATACTGTAACAAATTAGTGTTTTACTGGTTCATCTTAAACGTTTTAGTTAACTTATCTAAATATCAATCGAATCAATAATCGAATGTTACTATCGTTTACTAAATAACTTGAAATCATATATATATGCACCTTAAATTATATATATATTGTTCGTGAATCTTCGAGAACAGTCAAAGAATAATTGATTACATGAATATAGTTCCAAAACTTTCGTGACTCAACATTACAGACTTTGCTTATCGTGTCGAAAACATTAAATCATTTAAAGATAAAGTTTAAATTTGGTCAGAAATTTCCGGGTCATCACAGTACCTCCCCGTTAAAGAAATTTCATCCCGAAATTTGAGTGAGGTCGTCATGGATAATAATAAAAATGTTTTCATGACGAATATGAGTTGATAAATAGAATTTTATCACTGTTGAATAATATGGACAAAACAATCTGATTACTTGAAGCGTATGAGGGAAGTTATCGTAATAAAGTGAAATGAGGGAATAGAGATTCATCTTAACTTTTGACGTATTAACGATTGATTTTCGGAATTTAAGGAATAGAAAATCTTCATAATCTATATAAGATTTGATTCTTCGAAATTTACGGAAATTAGGATTTTCTTTGATTAAATGCGTAATCTGCCTCAATTGCTATGTCTGATATTTCGCTATAAATTGACCTCTTCCGTTTCATTTATTTTCACCACTTCTATAATCTTCTTTCTTATTTCATACATCCCAATAGATTGTGAAAATGCTTAATCCAATTCTGATTCTTGATATTTTCCTGGCTATCGTATCCTTCATTCTTCTTTTTCATCTGCCACCAGAGGAAGTTATTTTCTTCTACTATTACCTTGGGGTTATAGTGTTTTTCATTCTCCCGTGTCTTTATATTGCTATACGCATTGATATAAACGGTTTGTAATTTTGGGGTTGTTATCGGACTTTATATTCTCAATTATATTTCGGAGCTTCATGCTTTTGTTTTCTCTTCCCGACCTTAAGTCAACCGGATAATGGTCCAGAATTCGTAGCTATACATTTCGGAATGAACATAGTTAATGTTCTAAGAAAGAAATTGTAATGACACGATCTTGATTTGTCAAATTACCAGAATATCTGGAAAAGACCGAATCATTAAAAAAAGTATTTTCTTGATATATTTAGAGATTAAATAGAATGAAAGAGTTATGTAACATGGTTCATGATGAGGGTATGATCTGTGAACCTTTATCACGTTCCATTAGAAACTCAGCATGACTTACTGTAATATAATCACGTTATTATACTAACTCATGCTTCAATTCCCAACATTACTTCAAAACATCTATTTTTCGAATTTTTCAGATTTTAGAAACTAAAATAGTTTCTTTTAAGATGTAACACAGATAGCGCGAAGAGATGAATCATTTCATATAATAATGGTTATAAAAAAATATCTTCAGAAATATGGAGGATATTTATAATGGAAGATACGATGATATCTTAGAATATTTAAGATAAGATGATGATGAAGAATATTGTCCGCAAAGGTTTTAGAGTAAGGAGCAAGGTATTTGCTAAGGAGTTCAGCAGACACTGAATCATTTGTATTCTTTGAAGGTAGATTTCGTTTTTGTGATTTGTCCACAGCCTCCTTCATGGCCTGCTCAATCCGTTTTTCAGTTCCAAACCTTCTCTTTTTCTCAGCTTTACCACCATACTATTCTTTATCATCAAACTTTTGACTGTTAAGGTCGTTTACAGTTTTTGCTGCTTCATCAGCATTTTTCCAAAATTTGGAGAACTAGTTTCGTAGTTTGGGGTGTTTTTCAGAAACTTCACATTCGAAGTCTGTAAGTCTCGAAGGTAAACGTTATATGTATATATATAACTGTTGGCGAAAAATTGCTACGAAATTCAAAATACTGATTTGCTAATTCCCAGTAGTTGGTATGACAATTGTTGTTACAAGTTGTATATGGGTACTTGATAGAGTTTCAATGAATGATTATCGTGATTTTTCGGAGAGGCTTAATGATCAATGAAGTTGTTGATAAGTTTACTGCTAATGTGGTGGAATATGAAAGGTTCCCCGGTAACAATGATGAAGGGGTAATCATTATAATAAGGCTTATTCGAATGAACAATTGAAGGTGATTTGCTGGAGTGTTGACAAAGCTGTCTATTTTGAAAAGGGATTGAAAAGTTATTTTAGCTAATAAATGCCAAAGGGTCTGACACGGATACGTGTTAAACTATGACTTTGATTTCGAGGGTTTTTCAGGTACAAGACTGCGGTAACATGTGGTTGGATCATCATCTCGATGATTCATTATTTGAAGTGTCTTCAGGAAATTTTGAGGGATTTGAACATAGATTGTAATCGTTAATATTCATATGATGTTCTAGGAATTTGAATGATACAAATACTTTTCTAGGTTCTATGATGTTCTAGCACAGTTTTGAAGTCAAAGTATAGCTTCGAAAGATGTAGGAATCTAAGAATGATATCTTTTATTAAATCTTGACTTGGATTTTGATTTGTCAAAATCAAAATATGTAATCAAATTTGGACGAGGATGGTTGCTTTGATTTTTATAAAATAATATATATTGTTGTGAAAGTAGTGAGTATAGTTGATGATTTGTTGAATCAGAATCGAAGAATGTAACATATTAATTGTGAATTTATATATCTCTCGGGTATTACCTACCCGTTAAAATATTCTCACTATTAACAGTTTGTACAAAAGCATTTTCTTAATTACAATCTTTGTGAAAATATATGTATGTATATTTCTTCAAATGTAATACGGATTTAATGAGTTAATATCATATTAAGCTCATTTGATTTTCGGCTTGACTTAGAAATGATTAATATCTAAAACATTAAAGATTACATAATCTTTGTGGAGTTTTTCACTAATGAAATCAACACTTCATTATTTATTCTTATTGATATTCCTCGGTGAAGGATGTTGGTGCTCGTGGAATTTTTGTGAACCTTACAAGGCACAGATGATGTTTTCTGGAAAGTTTTGAGTATATCGAAATTGAAAATGTAAAATCAATTATGTAATTGATTAATACAATTGGTTTATTATGAAATGGAATTCATTGAGTTGAAACAGAGATTGTAGTTAACAATGGTTAAGTTGTTAAGGAAGGATGTACATCATTGCATATTAGTAATATGAACTAACCGAGTAGTACCTACCAGTTAAGATTCACATGTAATAGCTTAGTACGAAAAGATTTATTTTA
Source organism: Rutidosis leptorrhynchoides (assembly GCF_046630445.1). Classification (NCBI taxonomy): domain Eukaryota; kingdom Viridiplantae; phylum Streptophyta; class Magnoliopsida; order Asterales; family Asteraceae; genus Rutidosis; species Rutidosis leptorrhynchoides. Next base: position 658,200,148 of record NC_092333.1, on the reverse strand, counting down.
ATTTCAAAATTCATATATATTAAATATACATAAAATTTCTTCAGGGAAAATGAGTTAATACTTCATCGGTTATTGTTGCTGGTATTTCTTGGTAACTACGGTGCGTATGACGTTGATGCTCGTAGAACAGATTGTGAAGTTGAGGTTTGCGATGCGGATGTTGTTGGTGGTGGTAATGGTACTGTTGGTGTTGTTGTCAGTGGTACTGTTGATGCCGGTGATGCTGCTGGTGCTTGTAACCTTTGCACCATATTCTCCAAAGCCACTACCCGAGCGCGAAGCTCGTTGACTTCTTCTACTACACTGGGATGATTGGCGGTTCGGACTAGCGGATGAATAAGATCCAGAATTTGAGATAGTATATTATCGTGACGAGATACTCTGGAAATGAGAGAGAAAATAGTGTCTCGAACAGGTTCGCCGGTAAGTGCTTCAGGTTCTTTGCCAAGAGGGCAATGTGGTGGATGGAAGGGATTGCCTTCTTCTTGTCTCCAATAATTAAGTAGGCAACGAACCCATCCCCAATTCATCCAGAATAGGTGATGGCTGATTGGTTGATCCATTCCGGTTACACTGTCTTCAGAATTCATGTGAATATCCATATCGGAATAGCTGTCGGAGTTTAAGGAATTTGAACTAGATACGGGATCCATATTGTATAATTAGAGAGATGATTTTTAATATGAAATAGATTATAGAATTTAGATTGGTACTCTTCAATACATAATTTACATATGTATATATAATACCAAAATTCCATAAATCACGGAGGAATTTTCGGAAGATGTCAGGAAAAGTTTACAGTAACAGATACGCTAAGATATGAATTTTGTCTATATACTATCTATGCAATCAATGCAATAAGATGCGTTTAGACTTAAGATGATAAACATGTAATTTCCGACAAGAAATGATAAGCAAAACTTTTAACATGCAAACAAGGTCGAAGTCCATACTTACTAATGCATCCTAACCACTATCGGTTAGACACACTCATGCAAGATCTGGTTCGCTAGGACCAACGTTCTGATACCAACTGTGATGATCGCTCCAAATTCATATGACGAACACGTCATTCATCGATTTCATTGCGAGGTATTTGACCTCTATATGATACATTTTGTAAACATTGCATTCTTTTGAAAAGGAACATCATAAATGAATATTTAAATCAAAGGTTTTCGACATCTGATGATTTCTACATATAGACAATCACCGTAAATAATAGTTTACAATAGTAATTATGTTGACAATGCAGTCAAAATAAGATACATGGTGATGATTTGGTGAATGCAACGTTTCTTTGATAAATATGCCATGTAAGACTCCATGCACATAGCTTGTCTAACATATAAGCAAACATCGGAAGACTTCTAGGGAACCTGAGAATAAACATGCTAACAAGTGTCAACACAAAGGTTGGTGAGTTCATAGTTTTAATGTATCGTATAATCTGTATATAAAGGTGGATCACAAGATTTCAGTTGTTTCATCCGAAACGTTTATCAAAAATTTTCTACAAAATTGAGCACCCTGGTAACTAAGCTTTAACGTCTATATAATAAGTACCCCTGTGTTTAACATGTAACCAACATGTTCAATACACTCAAATAGCATACGTCTATTTTATAGTTCAGGCTAGGGTTTCTATACCTGGAACAGACGGGGATGTCAAGCCCTATGGATCCATATACTACTACTCGCGCCCACCAGTTCTTATAACCGGCAGTTACTAGTTACCAAAGCTAAGGGATTTTCGGTTCAAACTCAGTATAGAATTTAGTATGTACTTGTGTCCATTGTTTTTAAAATAAAGTGCATGTATTCTCAACCCAAAAATATATATTGCAAAATCATTTAAAAAGGGAGCAAATGAAACTCACCTTAGCCGCATATAAAGTCATTCACCAAAATGTGACCGAAACTAGGATTACCATATAACCGTAGATCTCAACCTAGAGAACATATGTTGGTCAATAATTGTTTATCAAGCTAGGTCAGGTCATAGTGTATCACAATCCTAATGCTCGAGATCGACATACAATAGTTATCAAAAGTTATTTCAAAAAGTCAAACTGACTCCATACAATAGTTGAATGATCATGGTAATCGAATCATTTTAATATTTCACATAGTTTTCCAATTCTTGTAAAATTAAACTATAGTTTTTATAAGGCTTTAAAATATGATAAAACAATCAGTTTTGACAATTGTTCAACAAAACGAGACGTTCCTTATATAAGATTTCAGTTACTCGGCTGGTAATATTTAAAAATCCATTTTATCAATCTCATAAACAAGTTGTTTATATCTTAATTGCAGATTCAAAAACAATTTCAATTAACGTCAATCATAATTCAGTTGATCATATCTTTTAATCCGTTCATCGAAACTATTCGATATCTAAATGAAAAGTTATTGATTTTTCGCCAGCTTTTCAAAAACATGTATATCATATACCTTTTACCAGTAGTATATGTATTTAATTCGTGATTCATTATAACTGTTTAACAATGAAATTTAGCATACAAGCATGTATAAATATATATACTCGAGCATTGGACATGGATACACAATTAATATATAAAAGATAAAATATGAGTGCTTACGTATCAATATTGAGATTCAATATTGTAGGAAAGTACGTAAACGTAATGGAGATGATAAACACTAGGTTTGACTTTACGAGCATAATCCCCAAATCATACCCATAACCTCCATAGCTATAACCCATAATTTCCTTAGCTCTATCCCGCTCGAAAAACCATTTTGAAAATGACACGCTCATGACCTCGTCGTAGTATTTTATGTATAATACTAATAATAATAATAATAATAATAATAATAATAATAATACTAATACTAATATTAATAAGATTAATAATAATCTTTAATTTAATAATATTAGTAAAAAAAATAAAATAAATAATACGGAGTAATATCTATAGATAGATAGATAAAAAAAATGAATCATAAATCAGAAAACAGACCGAGTTTAAATAGATGTGGCCTGTCCAGACTTCCCATGCGATCGCATGGGTCTGAGGCACAATGGCCATGCGATCGCATGGCCTCTTTTTCCAGCTCACAATCATTTTGTATTTTAGTTTGTCGACATATTTAAATATAATATATATATTATATTTAATTTATATAATTATTTATATATTATATTATATTTACATGCATAGTTAACTTGTAACTTTTATTCCGATAAGTCGTACGTCATCACTCGACTTATGTCCCGGTTCCGGTTTCTCGAACGCATTTTCGTACGCTTAGAAAACTAATACTTTTCGTTACGCGACGTGTACTTTTATCAAAAATTAAACTTAATCATTGATAAACTATGTCACTCGAAATGTAACTTTAATCAATTAAGTGTTTTGGTTATTTGCTTCTATAAATCATCGTCTCGTAGTATATATATATATATATATATATATATATATATATATATATATATATATTCATTTTAAAATAGTGTTTTACTGTAGCAAAGTTTTTTTTACTGTAGCAAATAGTGATTTTCGAAAACACTGTAGCTTTTCGGGTACTGTAGAAATTCGAAAATACTGTAGCAAATTAGTGTTTTACTGGTTCATCTTAAACGTTTTAGTTAATTTATCTAAATATCAATCGAATCAATAATCGAATGTTACTATCGTTTACTAAATAACTTGAAATCATATATATATGCACCTTAAATTATATATATATTGTTCGTGAATCTTCGAGAACAGTCAAAGAATAATTGATTACATGAATATAGTTCCAAAACTTTCGTGACTCAACATTACAGATTTTGCTTATCGTGTCGAAAACATTAAATCATTTAAAGATAAAGTTTAAATTTGGTCAGAAATTTTCGGGTCATCACAGTACCTCCCCGTTAAAGAAATTTCGTCCCGAAATTTGAGTGAGGTCGTCATGGATAATAATAAAAATGTTTTCATGACGAATATGAGTTGATAAATAGAATTTTATCACTGTTGAATAATATGGACGAAACAATCCGATTACTCGAAGCGTATGAGGGAAGTTATCGTAATAAAGTGAAATGAGGGAATAGAGATTCATCTTAACTTTTGACGTATTAACGATTGATTTTCGGAATTTAAGGAATAGAAAATCTTCATAATCTATATAAGATTTGATTCTTCGGAATTTACGAAAATTAGGATTTTCTTTGATTAAATGCGTAATCTGCCTCGATTGCTATACCTGATATTTTGCTATAAATTGACCTCTTCCGTTTCATTTATTTTCACCACTCCTATAATCTTCTTTCTTATTTCATACATCCTAATAGATTGTGAAAATGCTTAATCCAGTTCTGATTCTTGATATTTTCCTGGCTATCGTATCCTTCATTCTTCTTTTTCATCTGGCACCAGAGGAAGTTATTTTCTTCTACTATTACCTTGTGGTTATAGTGTTTTTCATTCTCCCGTGTCTTTATATTGCTATACGCATTGATATACACGGTTTGTAATTTCGGGGTTGTTATCGGACTTTATATTCTCCATTATATTTCGGAGCTTCATGCTTTCGTTTTCTCTTCCCGACCTTAAGTCAAGCGGATAATGGTCCAGAATTCGTAGCTATACATTTCGGAATGAACATAGTTAATGTTCTAAGAAAGAAATTGTAATGACACGATCTTGATTTGTCAAATTACCAGAATATCTGGAAAAGACCGAATCATCAAAAAAAGTATTTTTTTGATATATTCAGAGATTAAATAGAATGAAAGAATTATGTAACATGGTTCATGATGAGGGTATGATCGGTGAACCTTTATCACGTTCCATTAGAAACTCAGCATGACTTACTGTAATATAATCACGTTGATCTAGTGTCATTATATTATACTAACTCATGCTTCAATTCCCAACATTACTTCAAAACATCTATTTTTCAAATTTTTCAGATTTTAGAAACTAAAATAGTTTCTTTTATGATGTAACACAGATAGCGCGAAGAGATGAATGATTTCATATAAGAATGGTTATAAAAAAAATATCTTCAGAAATATGGAGGATATTTATAATGGAAGATACGATGATATCTTAGAATATTTAAGATAAGATGATGATGAAGAATATTGTCCGCAAAGGTTTTAGAGTAAGGAGCAAGGTATTTGCTAAGGAGTTCAGCAGACACTGAATCATTTGTATTCTTTGAAGGTAGATTTCGTTTTTGTGATTTGTCCACAGCCTCCTTCATGGCCTGCTCAATCCGTTTTTCAGTTCCAAACCTTCTATTTTTCTCAGCTTTACCACCATACTATTCTTTATCATCAAACTTTTGACTGTTAAGGTCGTTTACAGTTTTTGCTGCTTCATCAGCATTTTTCCAAAATTTGGAGAACTAGTTTCGTAGTTTGGGGTGTTTTTCAGAAACTTCACATTCGAAGTCTGTAAGTCTCGAAGGTAAACGTTATATGTATATATATAACTGTTGGCGAAAAATTGCTACGAAATTCAAAATACTGATTTGCTAATTCCCAGTAGTTGGTATGACAATTGTTGTTACAAGTTGTATATGGGTACTTGATAGAGTTTCAATGAATGATTATCGTGATTTTTCGGAGAGGCTTAATGATCAATGAAGTTGTTGATAAGTTTACTGCTAATGTGGTGGAATATGAAAGGTTCCCCGGTAACAATGATGAAGGGGTAATCATTATAATAAGGCTTATTCGAATGAACAATTGAAGGTGATTTGCTGGAGTGTTGACAAAGCTGTCTATTTTGAAAAGGGATTGAAAAGTTATTTTAGCTAATAAATGCCAAAGGGTCTGACACGGATACGTGTTAAACTATGACTTTGATTTCGAGGGTTTTTCAGGTACAAGACTGCGGTAACATGTGGTTGGATCATCATCTCGATGATTCATTATTTGAAGTGTCTTCAGGAAATTTCGAGGGATTTGAACATAGATTGTAATCGTTAATATTCATATGATGTTCTAGGAATTTGAATGATACAAATACTTTTCTAGGTTCTATGATGTTCTAGCACAGTTTTGAAGTCAAAGTATAGCTTCGAAAGATGTAGGAATCTAAGAATGATATCTTTTATTAAATCTTGACTTGGATTTTGATTTGTCAAAATCAAAATATGTAATCAAATTTGGACGAGGATGGTTGCTTTGATTTTTATAAAAGAATATATATTGTTGTGAAAGTAGTGAGTATAGTTGATGATTTGTTGAATCAGAATCGAAGAATGTAACATATTAATTGTGAATTTATATATCTCTCGGGTATTACCTACCAGTTAAAATATTCTCACTATTAACAGTTTGTACAAAAGCATTTTCTTAATTACAATCTTTGTGAAAATATATGTATGTATATTTCTTCAAATGTAATACGGATTTAATGAGTTAATATCATATTAAGCTCATTTGATTTTCGGCTTGACTTAGAAATGATTAATATCTAAAACATTAAAGATTACATAATCTTTGCGGAGTTTTTCACTAATGAAATCAACACTTCATTATTTATTCTTATTGATATTCCTCGGTGAAGGATGTTGGTGCTCGTGGAATTTTTGTGAACCTTACAAGGCACAGATGATGTTTTCTGGAAAGTTTTGAGTATATCAAAATTGAAAATGTAAAATCAATTATGTAATTGATTAATACAATTGGTTTATTATGAAATGGAATTCATTGAGTTGAAACAGAGATTGTAGTTAACAATGGTTAAGTTGTTAAGGAAGGATGTACATCATTGCATATTAGTAATATGAACTAACCGAGTAGTACCTACCAGTTAAGATTCACATGTAATAGCTTAGTACGAAAAGATTTATTTTAATTTCAAAATTCATATATATTAAATATACATAAAATTTCTTCAGGGAAAATGAGTTAATACTTCATCGGTTATTGTTGCTGGTATTTCTTGGTAACTACGGTGCGTATGACGTTGATGCTCGTAGAACAGATTGTGAAGTTGAGGTTTGCGATGCGGATGTTGTTGGTGGTGGTAATGGTACTGTTGGTGTTGTTGTCAGTGGTACTGTTGATGCCGGTGATGCTGCTGGTGCTTGTAACCTTTGCACCATATTCTCCAAAGCCACTACCCGAGCGCGAAGCTCGTTGACTTCTTCTACTACACTGGGATGATTGGCGGTTCGGACTAGCGGATGAATAAGATCCAGAATTTGAGATAGTATATTATCGTGACGAGATACTCTGGAAATGAGAGAGAAAATAGTGTCTCGAACAGGTTCGCCGGTAAGTGCTTCAGGTTCTTTGCCAAGAGGGCAATGTGGTAGATGGAAGGGATTGCCTTCTTCTTGTCTCCAATAATTAAGTAGGCAACGAACCCATCCCCAATTCATCCAGAATAGGTGATGGCTGATTGGTTGATCCATTCCGGTTACACTGTCTTCAGAATTCATGTGAATATCCATATCGGAATAGCTGTCGGAGTTTAAGGAATTTGAACTAGATACGGGATCCATCTTGTATAATTAGAGAGATGATTTTTAATATGAAATAGATTATAGAATTTAGATTGGTACTCTTCAATACATAATTTACATATGTATATATAATACCAAAATTCCATAAATCACGGAGGAATTTTCGGAAGATGTCAGGAAAAGTTTACAGTAACAGATACGCTAAGATATGAATTTTGTCTATACACTATCTATGCAATCAATGCAATAAGACGCGTTTAGACTTAAGATGATAAACATGTAATTTCCGACAAGAAATGATAAGCAAAACTTTTAACATGCAAACAAGGTCGAAGTCCATACTTACTAATGCATCCTAACCACTATCGGTTAGACACACTCATGCAAGATCTGGTTCGCTAGGACCAACGTTCTGATACCAACTGTGATGATCGCTCCAAATTCATATGACGAACACGTCATTCATCGATTTCATTGCGAGGTATTTGACCTCTATATGATAAATTTTGTAAACATTGCATTCTTTTGAAAAGGCACATCATAAATGAATATTTAAATCAAAGGTTTTCGACATCTGATGATTTCTACATATAGACAATCACCGTAAATAATAGTTTACAATAGTAATTATGTTGACAATGCAGTCAAAATAAGATACATGGTGATGATTTGGTGAATGCAACGTTTCTTTGATAAATATGCCATGTAAGACTCCATGCACATAGTTTGTCTAACATATAAGCAAACATCGGAAGACTTCTAGGGAACCTGAGAATAAACATGCTAACAAGTGTCAACACAAAGGTTGGTGAGTTCATAGTTTTAATGTATCGTATAATCTGTATATAAAGGTGGATCACAAGATTTCAGTTGTTTCATCCGAAACGTTTATCAAAAATTTTCTACAAAATTGAGCACCCTGGTAACTAAGCTTTAACGTCTATATAATAAGTACCCCTGTGTTTAACATGTAACCAACATGTTCAATACACTCAAATAGCATACGTCTATTTTATAGTTCAGGCTAGGGTTTCTATACCTGGAACAGACGGGGATGTCAAGCCCTATGGATCCATATACTACTACTCGCGCCCACCAGTTCTTATAACCGGCAGTTACTAGTTACCAAAGCTAAGGGATTTTCGGTTCAAACTTAGTATAGAATTTAGTATGTACTTGTGTCCATTGTTTTTAAAATAAAGTGCATGTATTCTCAACCCAAAAATATATATTGCAAAATCATTTAAAAAGGGAGCAAATGAAACTCACCTTAGCCGCATATAAAGTCATTCACCAAAATGTGACCGAAACTAGGATTACCATATAACCGTAGATCTCAACCTAGAGAACATATGTTGGTCAATAATTGTTTATCAAGCTAGGTCAGGTCATAGTGTATCACAATCCTAATGCTCGAGATCGACATACAATAGTTATCAAAAGTTATTTCAAAAAGTCAAACTGACTCCATACAATAGTTGAATGATCATGGTAATCGAATCATTTTAATATTTCACATAGTTTTCCAATTCTTGTAAAATTAAACTATAGTTTTTATAAGGCTTTAAAATATGATAAAACAATCAGTTTTGACAATTGTTCAACAAAACGAGACGTGCCTTATATAAGATTTCAGTTACTCGGCTGGTAATATTTAAAAATCCATTTTATCAATCTCATAAACAAGTTGTTTATATCTTAATTGCAGATTCAAAAACAATTTCAATTAACGTCAATCATAATTCAGTTGATCATATCTTTTAATCCGTTCATCGAAACTATTCGATATCTAAATGAAAAGTTATTGATTTTTCGCCAGCTTTTCAAAAACATGTATATCATATACCTTTTACCAGTAGTATATGTATTTAATTCGTGATTCATTATAACTGTTTAACAATGAAATTTAGCATACAAGCATGTATAAATATATATACTCGAGCATTGGACATGGATACACAATTAATATATAAAAGATAAAATATGAGTGCTTACGTATCAATATTGAGATTCAATATTGTAGGAAAGTACGTAAACGTAATGGAGATGATAAACACTAGGTTTGACTTTACGAGCATAATCCCCAAATCATACCCATAACCTCCATAGCTATAACCCATAATTTCCTTAGCTCTATCCCGCTCGAAAAACCATTTTGAAAATGACACGCTCATGACCTCGTCGTAGTATTTTATGTATAATACTAATAATAATAATAATAATAATACTAATACTAATATTAATAAGATTAATAATAATCTTTAATTTAATAATATTAGTAAAAAAATAAAATAAATAATACGGAGTAATATCTATAGATAGATAGATAAAAAAAAATGAATCATAAATCAGAAAACAGACCGAGTTTAAATAGATGTGGCCTGTCCAGACTTCCCATGCGATCGCATGGGTCTGAGGCACAATGGCCATGCGATCGCATGGCCTCTTTTTCCAGCTCACAATCATTTTGTATTTTAGTTTGTCGACATATTTAAATATAATATATATATTATATTTAATTTATATAATTATTTATATATTATATTATATTTACGTGCATAGTTAACTTGTAACTTTTATTCCGATAAGTCGTACGTCATCACTCGACTTATGTCCCGGTTCCGGTTTCTCGAACGCATTTTCGTACGCTTAGAAAACTAATACTTTTCGTTACGCGACGTGTACTTTTATCAAAAATTAAACTTAATCATTGATAAACTATGTCACTCGAAATGTAACTTTAATCAATTAAGTGTTTTGGTTATTTGCTTCTATAAATCATCATCTCGTAGTATATATATATATATATATATATATTCATTTTAAAATAGTGTTTTACTGTAGCAAAGTTACTGTAGCAAAGTTTTTTTTACTGTAGCAAATAGTGATTTTCGAAAACACTGTAGCTTTTCGGGTACTGTAGAAATTCGAAAATACTGTAGCAAATTAGTGTTTTACTGGTTCATCTTAAACGTTTTAGTTAATTTATCTAAATATCAATCGAATCAATAATCGAATGTTACTATCGTTTACTAAATAACTTGAAATCATATATATATGCACCTTAAATTATATATATATTGTTCTTGAATCTTCGAGAACAGTCAAAGAATAATTGATTACATGAATATAGTTCCAAAACTTTCGTGACTCAACATTACAGATTTTGCTTATCGTGTCGAAAACATTAAATCATTTAAAGATAAAGTTTAAATTTGGTCAGAAATTTTCGGGTCATCACAGTACCTCCCCGTTAAAGAAATTTCGTCCCGAAATTTGAGTGAGGTCGTCATGGATAATAATAAAAATGTTTTCATGACGAATATGAGTTGATAAATAGAATTTTATCACTGTTGAATAATATGGACGAAACAATCCGATTACTCGAAGCGTATGAGGGAAGTTATCGTAATAAAGTGAAATGAGGGAATAGAGATTCATCTTAACTTTTGACGTATTAACGATTGATTTTCGGAATTTAAGGAATAGAAAATCTTCATAATCTATATAAGATTTGATTCTTCGGAATTTACGAAAATTAGGATTTTCTTTGATTAAATGCGTAATCTGCCTCGATTGCTATACCTGATATTTTGCTATAAATTGACCTCTTCCGTTTCATTTATTTTCACCACTCCTATAATCTTCTTTCTTATTTCATACATCCTAATAGATTGTGAAAATGCTTAATCCAGTTCTGATTCTTGATATTTTCCTGGCTATCGTATCCTTCATTCTTCTTTTTCATCTGGCACCAGAGGAAGTTATTTTCTTCTACTATTACCTTGGGGTTATAGTGTTTTTCATTCTCCCGTGTCTTTATATTGCTATACGCATTGATATACACGGTTTGTAATTTCGGGGTTGTTATCGGACTTTATATTCTCCATTATATTTCGGAGCTTCATGCTTTCGTTTTCTCTTCCCGACCTTAAGTCAAGCGGATAATGGTCCAGAATTCGTAGCTATACATTTCGGAATGAACATAGTTAATGTTCTAAGAAAGAAATTGTAATGACACGATCTTGATTTGTCAAATTACCAGAATATCTGGAAAAGACCGAATCATCAAAAAAAGTATTTTTTTGATATATTTAGAGATTAAATAGAATGAAAGAATTATGTAACATGGTTCATGATGAGGGTATGATCGGTGAACCTTTATCACGTTCCATTAGAAACTCAGCATGACTTACTGTAATATAATCACGTTGATCTAGTGTCATTATATTATACTAACTCATGCTTCAATTCCCAACATTACTTCAAAACATCTATTTTTCAAATTTTTCAGATTTTAGAAACTAAAATAGTTTCTTTTATGATGTAACACAGATAGCGCGAAGAGATGAATGATTTCATATAAGAATGGTTATAAAAAAAATATCTTCAGAAATATGGAGGATATTTATAATGGAAGATACGATGATATCTTAGAATATTTAAGATAAGATGATGATGAAGAATATTGTCCGCAAAGGTTTTAGAGTAAGGAGCAAGGTATTTGCTAAGGAGTTCAGCAGACACTAAATCATTTGTATTCTTTGAAGGTAGATTTCGTTTTTGTGATTTGTCCATAGCTTCCTTCATGGTCTGCTCAATTCGTTTTCCAGTTCCAAACCTTCTCTTTTTCTCAGCTTTACCACCATACTATTCTTTATCATCAAACTTTTGACTGTTAAGGTCGTTTACCATTTTTGCTGCTTCATCGGAATTTTTCCAAAATTCGGAGAACTAGTTTCGTAGTTTGGGGTGTTTTTCAGAAACTTCACATTCGAATTCTGTAAGTCTTGAAGGTAAACGTTATATGTATATATATAACTGTTGGCGAAAAATTGCTACGAAATTCAAAATACTGATTTGCTAATTCCAAGTAGTTGGTATGACAATTGTTGTTACAAGTTGTATATGGGTACTTGATAGAGTTTCAATGAATAATTATCGTGATTTTTCGGAGAGGCTTAATGATAAATGAAGTTGTTGATAAATTTACTGCTAATGTGGTGGAATATGAAAGGTTCCCCGGTAACAATGATGAAGGGGTAATCGTTATAATAAGGCTTATTCGAATGAACAATTGAAGGTGATTTACTGGAGTGGTGACAAAACTGTCTATTTTGAAAAGGGATTGAAAAGTTATTTTAGCTAATAAATGCCAAAGGGTCTGACACGGATACGTGTTAAACTATGACTTTGATTTCGAGGGTTTCTCAGGTACAAGACTGCGGTAACATGTGGTTGGATCATCATCTCGATGATTCATTATTTGAAGTGTCTTCAGGAAATTTTGAGGGTTTCTCAGATCGATATAATGGGTTCACAAGTGAAGCTTAATGACAAAAAATTCAATCATCAATCATGTAATTATGATTTTGTTGCTTAAACTTGGATATGAGCTGATATTGCATTATTTTTAGTCCCTTTGATGAAACTAATGAGATGGTTTTGCTTTTTGTAGGTTACCATGATGGCGTGCTTATCTTGTGTGACAACACTATAAAGCGAGTGGCTCTTCTAGGCAAGCAGCTGTGTGACAATACTACAGAGAAAGCGGCAGTAAATAAATTCTTAATTCTAGACTTTGAGGGTATAGTGGTTGAGGGTAATCATTTGGTTATCGAAAAATTCGATCTCCAGGCATATACATACAAGTATTAGTTGGTGTCTCATACGCGTAAACCTAATTTTTTTATCGTATGACCAGAGCTCGAGCTGCGGCACCCTTTGATGTTGCACGACTGATGTACTCGCTGAATTTGTTAAGAACTTCTTTGGAAGCATGTTGTACATATCTGCTGTGATGACCCGGAAAATTTCGACTAATTTAAATCAATTCTCTATATGATTTAATATTATGTAAACCGGTATATATATATATATACATATATATATATATACATATACATATATATATATATATATATATATATATATATATATATATATATATATATATATATATATATATATATATATATATATATATATATATATATATTATAAGATGTACAAGTAAAACACTAATTGCTACCGTAAAAACGACTTTACTACAGTAAAACACTATTTGCTACAGTGAAAACAACTTTGCTACAATAAAACACTATTTGCTACAGTGAACACTATTTGCTACAGTAAACACTATTTGCTGCAGTAAACAGTATTTGCTACAGTAAACACTATTTGATGTCGAAGAACTAGCAAACAAAAGCGGATCAGGCAGCCATGCGAGCGTATGGCAAAAACACTGAAAACCCATGCGATCGCATGAGCTACAGTAAATGGAAAAGTACTATAAATACGCCAGTTTGCTCGACGAGATTAGGCACAGTTTTCTTTCTTTCTTTTTTCTTCTGTGATCAATTATATTTATAAATTATAATTTATAATTTAAGTTTAATAATAATAAGGTATATATACGCGAGTGTTTTTAATTCGAGTTTCAAACCGTTTTAAACTAAGAAAATATTGGGTATTGTTCGGGGTATTGTTCTTGAATCCAAGGTCAACCATACAGTCGTCTACCATCATTATGTCTACGCAATTTACCTACAATATTGAGTCTCAATATTGAACTGTGAGTTTATAGTCTCCCTTTTTAAATACTTTAAATATTTTTGGGCTGAGAATACATGCAATTTATTTTAAACGCAATAAGACACAAGTACATACTAAATTCTACACTAAGTTAAACCGAAAATCCCTTAGCTTTGGTAACTAGTAGCTGCCAGTACATAGGATATGGACTGGTGGGCGCGAATAATTGTATATGGATCCATAGGGCTTGACATCCCCGTCCGAGCTAGAGCGCTAGCCTTTTAACGGACGTATGTTATTTGAGTTTATGACACGTTGGCTTACGTGTATTAAAACGAATGGGGTAATTATCATTATAACGTTAAAGTTTAGTTATCAGGGTGCTCTGTTACGTAGAATCTATTGATAAAATTTTGATGAAATCTTGTGGTCTATCTTTATATATAATTATGACTCGAGCAATTAAACCTATAACTCACCAACATTCGTGTTGACTTTTTAGCATGTTTTATTCTCAGGTCCTTAGACCGCTTCCGCTGTGATGTGCTTGTTACCTGCATGGAGTCTCTCATGCTTTGTATAAAGTTTATTGCATTCAAAATAAAACTGCGTTGTGTAATAAATAATTTGACTGTGATGTCAAACTGTATGATAAAAACTTATGTATTTTGGGGATTTGCTTATACCTAAGCACTCACCCACATGTTTATAAATTTCTATGTTTAGAAAGTCACTTATCTTAATGAATGCAATATTTTATCAAAACGTATCATATAGAGGTCAAAACCTCACTGTGGAATCAATGATTAACGTGCCGCGTCAATAGCGATTTTGACAGGTCGCTATAGTTGGTATCCGAGCTTGAGGTCATAGGGAACCAGAAATTACATTAGTGTGTTTAACTCGTAATTGTTAGGATGCATTAGTGAGTCTAAACTATGACCATATCTGTATTTACTGATTTTTGCTTATCATTTGGTCAAAAACATTATATGTGATATATTTATATGCTAACGTAATTGTTGTTTCAATTATGTGATAGATGACTTCTTCTAATCCTATCATTTTGTACGACTCGGAATCGGACACTGAATCTATTCTATCCACAACTGAAAAGGGCGTTCCAATACCTATTAAAGAAGAAATTGTGTTAGCCGGGGAATCTCAACTCCCGGTAAACCCAGAGGAGGTTCCAGCTCCACCCAACTCTAGTTTTCCGGAGCCACAGTATCGTTGGCATGGACCCATGATCCCTGGAATAAACGAGGATCGTCCATTTCTAAACGAACATGGACATTGGGCCAGATACACCTCCGACGGGCGGGTTGTGAAGATTACGCCTGGCAGATTTCGGTTCATGACCACCGGTACATATTCTCGTACACATGATTCAGACAGTTCATCATCATATTCTCCTACACATGACTCAGACAGTTCATCATCAGACGAGATCAGTGAGGAAGAGGATTTCGCTAATGAAATAAAAGAAGTCACTAAGGAGAAATTCCAACTTGCTATAGATAATAAAAACAACCACAATAATAAAAAGTCCTTAATTATTAAAAAGGAACAGGACCATTCGATCTGTAACCACCCTTATTGTATTAAACCCACTGAGGCAACGGGTACCTCAAAACCCCAACCAAAAATTAAATACACTGCTAGAATGTCTGTCGGACCATGCACACACAAACAATTGGCAGAGAGAACCAAATGGGAAGAAGTTTCTGATAGTTCTGAATAAACGACCTCGCAACCATAGATCTTCCATGCGCTATTCTATTGCTTATGTGTGCTACTCTATCTTGTTATGTAAAATAAGCATATGTAAAATATCGGTATTGTATGGTATTGTATTATTTTGGTTTATTAATAATAAAAGCATGGAATGATTATTTGTATTATTAATACTTATTATTATTACTACTAAATAATAACGTAGTAAATCGCTATAATTTTTCATAATAAAATATTATTTGAATTGTAGTAGTTAATTGTTGTACTAAGCTATTAAGTATGAACTTTAACGGGTAGTTAATACCCTAGAAATAATTATAAAATGCTAATAAGAAGAAAAGGCTTTTATAATAATTGGTTCATATTATTAATATGCTACGATTAACTATTGACAACTCATTTTACTTATAATATTCTATATGATTAATTTATCTCTGTTGTGTTTATTGAAGAAACATGTCTCAAATGTCGGATGCTGAGTTTGAAGAACTAATCGAGAAACGTGTGAATGAAAGAATTGCTGCAGCTGAGGCAGCAAAAGCAGCAGCCAAAGCAGCAGCCGTAAACACAAATTCATGAAACGGATGCTCATACAAAACTTTTCAAGCATGCAAACCACTGATATTTAGTGGAACTGAGGGACCAGTCGGTCTAACCCGATGGTTTGAAAAGATGGAGTCCGTTTTCAAAATCAGTAATTGTGCGGACGGAGACAAGTCAAAGTATGCTTCGTGCACGTTGCAATACGGTGCACTTACTTGGTGGAACAATTATGCTAAAGCAGAAGGAGTAGATACGGCATATGATATCTCTTGGGAAGAACTGAAAAAGATGCTAATCGAGGAGTACTGTCCTCGAAACGAGATCATAAAAATGGAATCTGAGTTACGTAATCTGAAGGTTTTCGGCACAAATCTCAATAACTATGAAAAGCGTTTCATGGAACTAGCCTTGTTGTGTCCCGAATTAGTGCCAAACGAGAAACGAAAGATAGAAATGTACATTGACGGTTTTTCAATCAATATCAAAGGAAATGTTACATCGTCCAAACCGAATACGATGCAGGAAGCCATGAGAATGGCACACCAACTCATGGATCAGATCACGGAGAGTTCGATTAAGGCACCAATTACTGAAGTCAAGACAGCTGAAGGAAAGAAGAAATGGGAAGACTATAAGGGCAAAAGTACTCACCTGAAGAAACAAGAAACTTTTAAAGGTAAACAAGATGGGGCAACTGCAAGTCCAAACTATAAGGTACCCCATCCGTTCTGCAAAAGATGTTACACACATCATGCAGGTTATTGCCAAGTGGTCTGTGATAAGTGCAACAAGAAAGGACATGTGACGAAAGATTGTTATGCCACCGTTTCTGAAGTAAAGACAAAACCGTCCGATGTCAAGAAATGTTTTGGATGCAGGAAGTCTGGTCACTTTATAAATCAATGCCCTAATAAGGAGAAGAACAAAGAACCCGCACGTGGGAGGGCATTTAATGTTAGTACCAGTGAAGCACGTGAGGATCCTAATCTTGTCACAGGTACGTTTACCGTTAATAATCAACTAGCTTCTATTGTGTTTGATACGGGTGCTGATAGAAGTTATATGTGTAAAGACTTTAGTTCTAAACTAAAATATGCATCATTGCCTCTAGACGATAAATATACTATTGAATTAGCTAATGGTAAACTAATAAAAGCCGATAAAATTTGCCATGGTTGCGAAATAAATCTCGCTGGTGTTACCTTCAAAATCGATTTGATACCCGTAGAATTAGGAAGTTTTGACGTAATCGTTGGCATGGACTGGATGTCCAAAACAAGAGCGGAAGTTGTTTGCGCTG
Organism: Rutidosis leptorrhynchoides; assembly: GCF_046630445.1. Classification (NCBI taxonomy): domain Eukaryota; kingdom Viridiplantae; phylum Streptophyta; class Magnoliopsida; order Asterales; family Asteraceae; genus Rutidosis; species Rutidosis leptorrhynchoides. The sequence continues at coordinate 658,182,588 of NC_092333.1, read as the reverse complement.
AGAAAGCAATCCGCATCCCTCGTAAGGATGAAACGTCATTAATGATTTATGGGGAGAAGAGCAACTCGAAGCTGAACCTTATCAGCTGTATGAAGGCCCAGAAACTTATAAGAAAAGGTTGTTATGCTATTCTGGAACACGTAAAGAAGATCGATACTGAATAAATAAGCATTGATGACATGCCGGTTGTAAGAGAATATCCCGGAGTATTTCCAGAAGAATTACCGGGGCTACCTCCACACAGATATGTAGAATTCCAGATTGATCTCGTACCAGGAGCCGCACCTGTAGCCCGATCCCCATATAGACTTGCACCTTCAGAAATGCAAGAATTACAAAATCAGTTGCAAGAATTATCGGACCGTGGATTTATTCGTCCCAACTTTTCACCTTGGGGTGCTCCTATTCTGTTCGTCAAGAAGAAGGATGGATCAATGAGAATGTGCATAGATTACCGAGAATTAAACAAATTAACGATCAAGAATCGGTACCCATTACCGAGGAATGATGATTTGTTTGATCAATTGCAAGGATCAAGTGTTTATTCCAAGATTGATCTACGCTCCGGATATAATCAGCTGAGAGTGAAGGAAGAAGATGTTCCTAAACCGCGTTTAGAACCCGTTACGGTCACTATGAGTTTCTAGTCATGCCTTTTGGATTAACTAATGCTCCAGCAGTATTCATGGATCTAATGAATCGCATCTGTAGACCGTATTTAGACAAATTTGTCATTATTTTTATCGACGACATATTGATTTACTCGAAGAACAAGGAAGAACATGAGCAACACTTAAGACTGGTACTAGAGATACTCAAGAAAGAAGAATTGTACGCAAAATTTTAGAAGTGTGATTTCTGGTTACAAGAAGTACAATTTTTGGGCCATGTTGTCAGTAAACATGGAATTAAAGTTGACCCTGCCAAGATCGAAGCCATTAGTAAATGGGAAACATCGAAGACTCCAACACAAATCCATCAATTCTTAGGTCTTGCTGGTTACTACCGAAGATTCATTCAAGATTTATCTAGAATTGCCAAACCCTTAACTGCATTGACTCAAAAGGAAAAGAAGTATGATTGGTCCACGGAACAGGAATCCTCATTCCAGTTATTAAAGAAGAAGTTAATGTCTGCACCCATTTTGTCATTACCAGAAGGAAATGATGATTTCGTGATCTATTGTGACGCTTCGCGCCAAGGTTTAGGATGTGTATTAATGCAACGCACAAAAGTTATCGCATATGCCTCACGACAACTAAAAATTCATGAAAAGAACTATATGACGCACGATTTGGAACTTGGAGCAGTAGTTTATGCACTCAAAATATGGAGACACTATCTATATGGCACTAAGTGTACAGTGTACACCAACCATAAGAGTCTTCAGCATATTTTTGATCAAAAACAACTCAATATGAGACAACGTCGCTGGGTAGAGTTGTTAAACGATTACGATTATGAAATCCGTTACCATCCCGGAAAGGCTAATGTTGTAGCTGATGCCCTAAGTCGGAAAGAAAGAGTAAAACCTCTTAGGGTCCGAGCTTTGAACATTACAATTCGTACCGATCTCACAAAGCAAATTCAAGCAGCACAGTTAGAAGCTTTAAAATAAGAAAATGAAAAAGGCGAAATGAGCAAAGGATTAGAAAAACAGCTTGAAGTAAAAGCCGATGGAACCCTGTATTTTGCTGATAGGATATGGGTAACAAAACATGGTAATCTAAGACAACTAGTACTGGATGAAGCACACAAAATGAGGTACTCAATTCACCCAGGAAATGGGAAAATGTACCACGATCACAAGAAGTTCTATTGGTGGCCTAATATGAAGACAGAAATTGCTACTTATGTAAGCAAATGTTTGACGTGTGCAAAGGTCAAATCTAAGCACCAAAAGCCGTCAGGATTACTGCAACAACCGGAAATTCTGCAGTGGAAATGGGAAAGAATAACCATGGATTTCATTACGAAATTGCCAAGGACTGCAAGTAGTCATGATACTATTTGGGTGATAGTTGATCGTCTAACTAAATCAGCTCACTTTCTACCAATAAAGGAGACAGACAGTATGGAGAAATTAGCACGCCTATATTTGAAGGAAGTAGTTTCCAGGCATGGTGTACCCATCTCCATCATATCTGATCACGACACTCGATTCACATCACGTTTTTGGCAGTCATTACAAAAAGCATTGGGAACTCGATTAGATATGAGCACCGCTTATCACCCACAGACAGATGGTCAAAGTGAAAGAACAATACAAACATTGGAAGACATGTTACGGGCATGCGTGATTGACTTTGGAACCAGTTGGGATCGACACTTACCGTTGGCAGAATTTTCATACAATAACAGCTATCATACGAGCATCAACGCAGCGCCATTTGAAGCACTTTACGGTAGAAAGTGCAGATCTCCTATCTGTTGGAGTGAAGTAGGAGAAAGACAACTTACTAGACCAGAAATTATTCATGAAACCACCGAAAAGATCATTCAAATACAACAGCGATTGAAAACGGCCATGAGTCGCCAAAAGAGTTATGCTGATGTAAGAAGAAAACCGCTAGAAATTCAAGTGGGCGACAAAGTCATGTTGAAAGTGTCACCCTGGAAAGACGTTGTATGATTTGGTAAACGAGGAAAGCTAAGTCCTAGGTACGTAGGACCCTTTGAAATCACCGAAAGAATTGGAGCAGTTGCTTATCGATTAAAGCTACCGCAAGAACTTAGTAGTGTTCATGACACATTTCACGTGTCAAATTTAAAGAAATGTTTAGCTGAAGAGGATGTCGTAATTCCTCTTGACGAAATACGAATCAATGATAAACTCCATTTTATTGAAAAACCCGTTGAAATCATGGACCGTGAGGTCAAACAATTAAAACAAAGCAAAATACTGATAGTTAGGGTTCGTTGGAACGCTAGACGAGGACCCGAGTTTACTTTGGAACGTGAGGATCAAATGAAGCAAAAGTATCCACATTTGTTCACTGATATCGCTCATAAAACTGGTACTACTCAAAATTTCGGGACGAAATTTTCTTTAACGGGGAGGTACTGTGATGACCCGGAAAATTTCGACTAATTTAAACCAATTCTCTATATGATTTAATATTATGTAAACCGGTATATATATATATATATATATATATATATATATATATATATATATATATATATATATATATATATATATATATTATAAGATGTACAAGTAAAACACTAATTGCTACCGTAAAAACGACTTTGCTACAGTAAAACACTATTTGCTACAGTGAAAAACGACTTTGCTACAGTAAAACACTATTTGCTGCAGTGGACACTATTTGCTACAGTAACACTATTTGCTACAGTAAAATACTATTTGATGTCGAAGAACTAGCAAACAAAAGCGGATCAGGCAGCCATGCGAACGCATGGCAAAAACACTGAAAACCCATGCGATCGCATGAGCTACAGTAAATGGAAAAGTACTATAAATACGCCAGTTTGCTCGACGAGATTAGGCACAGTTTTCTTTCTTTCTTTTTTCTTCTGTGATCAATTATATTTATAAATTATAATTTATAATTTAAGTTTAATAATAATAAGGTATATACGCGAGTGTTTTTAATTCGGGTTTCAAACCGTTTTAAACTAAGAAAATATTGGGTATTGTTCGGGGTATTGTTCTTGAATCCAAGGTCAACCATACAGTCGTCTACCATCATTATGTCTACGCAATTTACCTACAATATTGAGTCTCAATATTGAACTGTGAGTTTATAGTCTCCCTTTTTAAATACTTTAAATATTTTTGGACTGAGAATACATGCAATTTATTTTAAACGCAATAAGACACAAGTACATACTAAATTCTACACTGAGTTAAACCGGAAATCCCTTAGCTTTGGTAACTAGTAGCTGCCAGTACATAGGATATGGACTGGTGTGCGCGAATAATTGTATATGGATCCATATATATATATATATATATATATATATATATATATATATATATATATATATATATATATATATATATATATATATATATATATATATATATATATATATATATATATATATATATATATATATATATATTATAAGATGTACAAGTAAAACACTAATTGCTACCGTAAAAACGACTTTGCTACAGTAAAACACTATTTGCTACAGTGAAAAACGACTTTGCTACAGTAAAACACTATTTGCTGCAGTGAACACTATTTGCTACAGTAACACTATTTGCTACAGTAAAACACTATTTGATGTCGAAGAACTAGCAAACAAAAGCGGATCAGGCAGCCATGTGAACGCATGGCAAAAACACTGAAAACCCATGCGATCGCATGAGCTACAGTAAATGGAAAAGTACTATAAATACGTCAGTTTGCTCGACGAGATTAGGCACAGTTTTCTTTCTTTCTTTTTTCTTCTGTGATCAATTATATTTATAAATTATAATTTATAATTTAAGTTTAATAATAATAAGGTATATACGCGAGTGTTTTTAATTCGGGTTTCAAACCGTTTTAAACTAAGAAAATATTGGGTATTGTTCGGGGTATTGTTCTTGAATCCAAGGTCAACCATACAGTCGTCTACCATCATTATGTCTACGCAATTTACCTACAATATTGAGTCTCAATATTGAACTGTGAGTTTATAGTCTCCCTTTTTAAATACTTTAAATATTTTTGGACTGAGAATACATGCAATTTATTTTAAACGCAATAAGACACAAGTACATACTAAATTCTACACTGAGTTAAACTGGAAATCCCTTAGCTTTGGTAACTAGTAGCTGCCAGTACATAGGATATGGACTGGTGGGCGCGAATAATTGTATATGGATCCATAGGGCTTGACATCCCCGTCCGAGCTAGAGCGCTAGCCTTTTAACGGACGTATGTTATTTGAGTTTATGACACGTTGGTTTACGTGTATTAAAACGAATGGGGTAATTATCATTATAACGTTAAAGTTTAGTTACCAGGGTGCTCTGTTACGTAGAATCTATTGATAAAATTTTGATGAAATCTTGTGGTCTATCTTTATATATAATTATGACTCGAGCAATTAAACATATAACTCACCAACATTCGTGTTGACTTTTTAGCATGTTTTATTCTCAGGTCCTTAGACTGCTTCCGCTGTGATGTGCTTGTTGCCTGCATGGAGTCTATCATGCTTTGTATAAAGTTTATTGCATTCAAAATAAAACTGCGTTGTGTAATAAATAATTTGACTGTGATGTCAAACTGTATCTTAAAAACTTATGTATTTTGAGGATTTGCTTATACCTATGCACTCACCCACATGTTTATAACTTTCTATGTTTAGAAAGTCACTTATTTTAATGAATGCAAAATTTTATCAAAACGTATCATATAGAGGTCAAAACCTCACTGTGGAATCAATGATGTAAGTAACTAGAGGAAGGTGAATAGTTACTTAGTAGATTTTAAAAAATTTATTTAGCGTTTTGTTGAACTTGAACTTGATATAGTGTGATTTGAAATGTTTGTTCTCAAATAATATTAACAATACAAATATAAGTTAAATTGTAAGTAAAAAGATAAGGGAAGAGAGAATAAACACAACGATTTATAGTGGTTCGGGAAGATGTTAACTAATCTTCCTTAATCTACTCCTCAATTCTACGAATTGAGATTTTTCTTCACTATGATACTCCAAACTCGGTGGAGTGTCCGAATACAACACTAGTACTTCGATAAGCCGCTCCTTGTGAACTCTTACGTCCCTTTGAAGACTTCACAAACACCTATAGCTCTTACCACAAGATCCTAATGAACTTTATCCTAGATAAAACACAACTATCCTCTAGATCCCTTTAAGAAGATAGTTTACAAGTAAACTTACAACTTTAAGCTTACAAGTACTCTTGCTAGAATCACTCTAAAAGATTACAAATTAAGTATAAGAATGATATCAGTAAGTATGAGAAAATATGAGTGCAAGAGGTGAGTCTTCAAATGCTTCAAGGCTTGGCTTTTATAGGGAAGAGAAATCTGCCTGGAAGTCATACGGCTCACTGTACGGTCGACCGTGGTTCGACCGTGTACTCCTGACATCTGATTCTTATGGTCGTTTTTGTCCTTTGAAATTTGTCATTTTGCCTTGTTGAGTAGCTGCAACTAGTGACCAATTACTTCTGAAATTATCCTCATTACCCTTTATATTTTGGCCATTAGCTTGGAAGTTGACATGTGCTTCAAAGAAGAAAGTCTTCAATCATTTACCAATTGTCATTAATTACCAAAAGGGGTAATTGCAGATTTTTGTCTCTTGACAAACCATTAACTTCCAAAAATCTTCATCAACCTTCTTAATCACTTGTCATTTAGTTTATGGGAGTTTCTTACCCTTTAGAATATTGTTACAACTTAATTGAACTAGTTTGAATCTAGTTTGAACATGATGATTCTTGTTACAACTTGACTAGATTTAACTAATTACATACTTGCACAAATAATGATACATAGAACTAATGGGAGAGCAACTCTTTAATTGGGACTTTAATGACCATTATTAGTATGTTTAAATGATACTATGAATTGGGGTAAAGGGATATGACACTTGAGTGTTTTAGCCTAAATCAAGCTTGAAATATTATTAAGATATCATTAGGTGTGATTAAGGAAAATTTACATCTTTTGGTTGAAAACTCTTTTAAGATCAAATAAGGCAACTATATTAAGCATGTTTAAAAAGGTTTTATAAATTATAGATGCCGGGAACTAGTCAAACTTTATTTGATCAAGATTGGTGACAGAAGGAACTGCGGTCGGGCTGCGGTCGTCCGTGAGGTCAGCCGTGAGTTTGCAGTTTTTGAATAACTTGAACTCGTTGGTGCAGGACACACATGGTTGATATCACGGTCGATCGTGGTACAGCCGTGTAGCAATTTTCACAAAATAATTTTTTAATTATTAGTCTTTTGCTAGAGATAGTTTAGGCTCATGAACTCATGTCGTCCTACATATGATTTAACTTCTCAGTTTTTATGTGTCATCATCAAAATATAGTAATTATCTTTTGAGTATTATGCTTTGAATCTTAACCAACATTCTCCCTCTTTTTGATGATGACAAACATATGAGTAAGTGTTTAACTATGTAGGTCGACATAAGTGTTAACATCACTTACCATACACTTTCTCCCCTTTTGTCGAAGCAAAAAGGTTAGTCTCACATGGAACTAAGCGCGCCCTAGAGTAATGCTCCCCTTAAATTGTACACACTTATCAAGTGTTCCTGCAAATAAGTAAAATGGCTCCCCCTCAAACCAATAGTAAGCATAAAGAGTAACAAACGTGAGAAGCATAGTAAGTGCATTTCAACAAGAAATTCATAATAAGTGTCTACCCGCCCTTATACTAGTTCTTAATCAACAAATGATTAACGTGTCGCGTCAATAGCGATTTTGACGGGTCGCTACATCTGCCGTCATGGTAAGCCTTAAAAACTTCAGATTAGGGGAGGCAAAATCTGCCGATCTACATGAAAATTGTCGATTTCGGCTGTCTTAGCCTTAACATGTCATGTGGGCCTGATGTGGGACGTGTTCAAAGCTAGACAAATCATGTTTCAGTTAAAACAATTCATTTGAATACTGGGTCAGGAGGGATTTTGGCAACCCACCAGCGTAATTTCTTTTGTTAAAGTTCTAAAATATTTGATAAAAAATCGGAATTAATTGATGACGGGTTCAAAAACAGTAGTTAGTCATATCCTGAATGAAATTTATATGTTGGCTTTCAAATTTGAGTTATGTTTGACTAATAAAACACAAATGCGGTCTTTGCACTTCATATTAAAGTAAGATTTTTTATTTCTTCACTGTAGTTAGTCAACCGCTTTTACATCTTGAGAAAATACGTATCAACAAGAGTTGCGTAACAAGTTAAAGTAGGTAATCATAATCAACTGCTTACATGATGTAAAGATTGATGTCTATTAATTTTCACTAACAATATGAGAATAGTAATGTATGCTTTTTGAAGTGTAGAGTTATCTACTCTTATAGCTAAAATGGTAATTGTACAAAATGATTTTGTAATTATGTTTTCTTCAAAATGACTGGTCGACTTTTCATGATCGTCTTAAAATATATTTATATGATTGTATCTAAGTTACATAGTTATAGCTTGAGATAGGTATCATGTCTGTTCTGTAATATTTTTTGGACACAATTATCTAAGAAGTGAACATGGTACATATTGCCTTCTATCAATTACCCGACCATAGCCAACTATGAATTCAATGTACATATTGTCTTCTAAAAAATGAACAAGGTACGTATTGCCTACTATGAATTCGATGTTTTTTAGTTGTATAGTATCGGACATGTTATCATACTTGTATGCCATGACTTCTATGATTTTGTTACTCCTTTTTTAATATATAGTAGCAGCACTCAGGACACAATTCATAACACCAATGATATGATAATTGGCGATCAAACAGTTCGTATATTATGAGGGTAACACTTCGAATCTACCACCTTTTTCACTCATAAATGTGACAAAATGGGCGGGTTTAAATATATAAATGATGCTCATTTTTTGTTGGTTTGGGTTAGGTTGATCAGTTTAAAAACTTCTGAATTATGTAAAACACGAATAAATTATGTATAACAACAACAACAACAACATACCCAATCCCACGTATGTGGGGTATGGGGGATGTGAGACGTAGACAATCCTTTCTCTATCCTAGAATAAAGAGAAATCATTTCTCCACCTCGAGTGAAACACTTACAAGAGTAGAGAAAGTCCTCCCTCTCTTTGTTCGACGGATAAAGAGATTGCTTCCAAGAGGATCTCCGGCCCAAAAAGTAGGAGAAAAAAAATAAAAAAATAAAATAAAAAAATAGAAATAAAATAAAATAAAATAGAAATAAATAAAGTAAATGATTTAAATAAAAAGAGTAAAATAGATACATACATGATAAAACGTAATAAAAAAGATACGCCATGAAAATGGTAGAATCAAATTTTCATGGGTTTTAAATCAAGCCTGGAGTTCAATTTAGCCCCTACGCGGCAGTTAAGTCGCCCATAAATCGACGCTTGTTGCCTAAATCAGTTAGGCACAGGATATAAATTGATATCATTGACATAGGAAATTACTACTACACCGATATATCACTTATATGTTGCATTTGTAAGAGATGCACGTTGTTCTACATGTTGAAGGTCATAAATTGATCAACATCGTGCTTTTTGCCACCATCTTCGTGCATTATGAATACAACAATTTTGATCACGTATATGTCAACATTTTTTTTAAATATGCCTGACCATATCGCCATCTGCTTGTGGTAGGTAGCTTGAGACAATGACCCTGGAATGATAACGACACAAGATATGGTATATATCAGCTATGGTCCATAGTCATACTTTGTTTGAAACAAGAGGTGTTAATGGGTGAGTCGAGATACTAATTTATTAGTGTTTGAAACATTTGTTTGATTATTTTATATGCAAGTATTCTCTGAATTTTGTTTACAAATGCTCCTTCATTAAAATAAATGTTCATTGTCCTTAATTTATCACATCATTAAGTTGATAACACTTTCAATTATATTCTTAAACTCTTACTTTCTTTACCACATCTTTAGTTCACTTAAGAGACTTATGATTGTCAGGCTTGCTTATACTGACCAACAATTATGGTAATTTTATTTTTTAAATTCACTAATACCTTCTTATGGCATTTTCTTTAACTTAAACCCGCAATTTTTGCGGGTCTTGAACTAGTAAATAGTTTAAAAGATGAAAATAACTACTTTACCCGTTGCAAAATAATTAGAGTACTCATTGTCTTATTTGAAAGAAAAATCTAGGGAGTATTTGTATAACACACCAATTTACAAATTATTAACATTCTTAGGAAAGTGGTTGTAATTTAATAATCCATTATTGTTTCTTTAATTATGAATTATTTTGACTCTTAGAAGTCTTCAAAATTTGATTGCAGGCAAAAACAAACCAAATCGAAATATTAGTGAGAATGTGAAATGTTATATTTTTCGTAAAACATAAACTGTTTTCCTGGAGGGAATAAACAGTCTATTTCGGTTACGAAAGAGTACAACCCTTCGTTTTGGCGAGAAAAGTTGTTAACGAAAAGTCACAACTTTGGGCGGAAAAATTCGTTTAGATACGACTTTTCATTAACGTACACATTAGGATCGGGGCGTTGTCATGTCTAACCGCTCATGCATGGAGTACTGCCCCCTTCACTCTACGCAATTTTCGCGACAGGTTAACTTTTACGGGCGTGTCTCTAAACCTTTTGTTAAGTATAACTTGATCACCCATGTTTTCTACTAAATTACAATTACCTGTTGAATGACACTAATATCATCGACAAACATATACTCCGTATACAGTAAAGAACAAACTAAACGCGTAATTGATTTGTCATGTGTTCATTTATATTTTTCTTAGCAAGGACTGTAATCAAATATTTTTACGATCTTCAACTTTTGTTATAACAACATTAAGATTTGTGAACATACAAACGTATCATTAGTTTAATGCTATTAAATCTCGTTAGAGAGATGATCACATGATCAAAATTAACAGAAAATTTAGTGCTCGTTTAAGATATAGACGATCAACATGTACTTTCAGTTAAGGGCAATCAATTTAACCTTTCAATAAATAAGCATAATTGATGTAATCATCATTTTCATGAAAATCACATGGCTGTTGTCATGGGAAAAAATAAAAAATGATTTGTATACTAATTATTACTCCCCTCTGTTCCGAATCTATTGTCCATTATTCCATTTTGTAATTTCCAAATTAATTGTCCAGATTTTTTTTTTCAGCCAATCAAAAGAGGTTAATCTAGAGAGAGACGATATATTATTGGTGAAGAATGAAGTTGTGGAATTTCTTAAAATTGGGTATTTTTTGTCTGAGGGAGTAACAAGTTATGAGTGAAAACTTTATAAATTAATTATCTAATACTATCAGATATTTAGAAATAAACAAATTTAAAAAATAAAATAAAAATAAGTGGGCATTGCGAAGTAAACATGTTTGAATGACAACCTCACACAACAAATTTATTTACGATATGATCAACAGAAACAGAAATCAATGGCTGCTGCTCAGGCTGTGGAGGGTGCATCTGTGAAGGCTCTCCGATCTGTTTTCCAACGTGTCCGGCAGGCGGCTGAGAGATCTGGACGTAACGCCGATGATGTGCGAGTGATTGCAGTTAGCAAGACTAAACCTGTATCTCTCATCCGCCAAGTTTATGACGCCGGACACCGTTGTTTTGGGGAAAACTATGTCCAAGAATTCATTGAAAAAGCTCCTCAGGTCAACAATTCTTTCTTTTTTATAATTTTATCATTTCTCAATTATTATTGTATTTAATTTTAATTTTAAATTTTAATTATTTGATAATGAAACGTCAATTTGGATTCTATACGCAGCTCCCGGAGGACATACAGTGGCACTTTATTGGGCACCTACAGAGCAATAAAGCAAAATCCTTACTTGGTACCAATTGCCTCTATTTTCCTTATTTTTTTTGTATATGGAGTTTTTGGAATTGCTTAATTGAATGTTTTAGTATGCTTATTTATTGCTTAATTTTATTTACGTCAGATAAATAATTACAAGCACAATTGTGAAAGTTACTTATCTACTTTTTTTAGAAGAAAAAATTAGCACCTAAATCTTTTAAGCCATTTGAAATAACCAATCCCAAGCACCTTATAATATTTTTAGGTTGTTTCGACTTTTGATCTGCCAATTAATAAAATTATTTGTAATATAATCCCTGTTTTTAATAAGAAATATGATTGAATAAGAGCAATTGAATTGTATATATTGAGTCGTGTTTTGTACATTTACAAAGATCTCTTTATATAGAGATTGTGCTAACGGCTATATGAGTAAAACAGGAAACAATCTTTATATTTTTGGAAGGAAAGCTGTCTATGATCGAGCCTGCTGTCATTGGGGAGATGATGAGCTGTTTCTGATCCCTATTCTTCCTTTATTAGAATTCTAACACTCCCCCGCAAGTTGAATAATGGGGTTCCCGATGTTCAACTTGGAGAGTATTTCTCTAAAGAGTCTTCCATTAACGGACTTGGTTAAGATATCTGCTAGTTGGTCTTCGGATCTAACATGAGGAAGAGAGATTATTTCGGTTTCGAGTTTTTCTTTAATGAAATGTCTGTCTATTTCCACATGTTTGGTACGATCATGCTGAACCGGGTTTTCTGAAATGGCTATTGCTGCTTCGTTGTCACACATGATCTTGATAGGAACATTAGGTGGAAAGCCAATCTCGGTTAAAAGTTTCTTGATCCATAATGCCTCGGTTACTCCTCGAGTAATTCCTCGAAATTCGGCTTCGGCACTTGATAGGGCGACAACCTTTTGTTTCTTGCTTTTCCAAGTAACCAAATTTCCTCCAACAAGGACAAAGTATCCGGATGTAGATTTCCTATCTCCCTTTTCTCCTCCATAACCAGCATCAGTAAATATTTGTGTTTCTAGATGATTGTTTTTCTGGAACAGTACTCCATCTCCTGCCGTGCCTTTGAGATATTTGATAATCCTCCATACTGCATCCATATGATGTTGTTTAGGTTGATGCATAAATTGACTAACAACTCCAACAGCATGTGCTATATCTGGACGAGTGTGAGCTAGGTAGATAAGTTTTCCCACAATCCTTTGATATTGACTTCGATCTGCTACTTTAGCCTTGCCAGTATCGTCTTCTATATATAACCTTTGGTTGGGAATCATAGGAGTATCCGCAGGTTTGCAGTCAATCATTCCTGTTTCAGCAAGAAAATCAAGTATATATTTCTTTTGACATATAAAAATTCCCCTTTTTGAACGTAAAACTTCGATTCCCAAAAAGTATTTAAGTCTTCCTAGGTCTTTCATTTCAAATTCTTTAAAAAGATTAGTTTTTAAGTTTGCAATTTCCTCTTGATCATTTCTGGTGATAATCATGTCGTCAACATAAATAATGAGACATGTGATGAGTTTTCCTCTTCGTTTTAGAAAGAGAGTATGGTCGGAGTTACTTTGTTTAAAACCATATTTTTTCATAGCTATAGTAAAACGCCCAAACCAAGCCCGAGGGGATTGTTTTAAACCGTAAAGAGATTTTTTAAGGCGACAAACTTCCCTTTCTTTGAATTCAAATGTGAAACCAGGAGGACCTTCCATGTAGACTTCTTCTTTGAGTTCACCATGAAGGAAGGCATTTTTAACATCAAATTGATGTAGTGGCCAATCTTTGTTTGCGGCAACGGAAAAAAGAACTCTAATAGTGTCGATTTTTGCAACTGGTGAAAACGTCTCTGAGTAGTCAACACCGTAGGTTTGAGTGTACCCCTTGGCGACAAGTCGGGCTTTGTATCTCTCAACTGATCCATCGGCTTTATATTTGATTGTGAAAACCCAACGGCATCCAACAGGTTTCTTTGATTCTGGAAGAACACATTTTTCCCAAGTATTATTTGTCTTTAGGGCCTTCATCTCATCTTCCATTGCTTTTCTCCACTTTGGTGATTGTAGAGCTTGTTCAACACTAGTTGGAATATTTTCAGAGTATAATGCGGAATTTAATTTTGTGGCTTCTTTAGATAAGTTTCCTTTAGCAACATTTGCCATAGGATATCTTGATCTTGAGGCTGTTCTCTCAGGGGAGTATCTCCTGGGAGGAACCCCTCGGTTGATTCTTGGAGGGAGAACATATTTTTCTTGTGCTTGTTGCTGTTGAGTTCCAGTTTCAGGAAGAGTTTCATTTTCAGGAAGTGTTTCATTTTCAGGAAGTGCTTCGTTATTTTCCTGTACTGAAACATTTTCTAAATTTTCATGATTAGTAGCATTATTATTCAGTGATTCGGGATTTACCTCTGTATGGTCGGGAAGATCATTGACTGTAGTACTGATAGGAGAACTTGGTGGAGTGGTCACTTCTTCAGATGATGGTATATCTAGCCAACTCACAGCGTCACCAGATTCTGTCTCCCCCTGACTTGTGTGTTTATAGAAGTATTCGGTTTCCAAAAAATCACAATTCATCGTAGTGTACATGTGTTTCCTTTTTGGACTATAGCATCTATATCCTTTTTGATTTACCCCATATCCCACAAAAACACATTTTTCAGCACATGCGTCTAATTTGGTTCGTTCAATTTTAGGGATGTGAACAAAAACCGTACACTCAAATATTCGAGGTTTTAAGGTAAGATTAGATGGGGGTTTGTAAAATTTGGTTAAGGCTTCAAGGGGGTTTTAAGTTCTAAGGCTCTGGTCGGGAGTCTATTCACCAGATAGGTGGCGGTGGCAAGAGCTTCCGGCCAAAAAGACCTTGGCACATTGGACTCAATCATTAGAGCACGGGTTATTTCTAATAAAATACGATTTTTTCTTTCAGCCACCCCATTTTGTTGAGGCGTGTGTGGACACGTGGTTTGATGAATAATACCTTTTTCCTCACAAAAGAGTTTCATTTGAGTGTTGACAAATTCACCACCGTTATCGGATCTTAAAACTTGTATTTTACTTTGGAATTGTGTTTGAATCATGTTTAAAGAAATAGTAAACTTATCAAACACTTCGGATTTGTTAGTTAAGAAATATGTCCAAGTCATACGAGTGCAATCATCAATAAATAAAAGAAAATATCGAAATTTATGCCCCCCATTAACCCTTGCGGGTCCCCATACATCGGAGTGGACTAAAGCAAAAGGACGTTCGGTCTTTGTATTACTAATTTTAAATAAAAGAGTTTTGATGCCTTTTGGCCAAAATACAAGTTTCGCAATCAATACTTTTATTGGAAGAAAATAAACTAGGAAACAAAATGTGTAAATAACCGGCAGACGGATGACCGAGTCGTCTATGCCACAACCATGCTTGTCTATCGGGAGTCCCGTGAGCTAGCATGACATTACCGTCTCGAGTGACCTCATCCACATAGTAAAGACCATCCTGTTCAGTACCACGACCAATTATCTCCCCCGTTCTGATGTCCTGAAAGATACAGAATGTGGGGTGTAATAAAACGGTACAGCTAAGTTCTTTTGTGACGTGGCTAACAGATAGTAATTTATGAGAAAGTGCGGGAACATAAAGACAATTTTTTAATTTTAAAGTGGGTGAAATTTCAATCGTTCCCCCGCCCTTGACTTGTATAACCCCGCCATTAGCGGTTTTAATTTGGTTTTTTTCGGGTTTTTTGTTAAAAATGATATCGTTTTTATTGAAGGTCATGGTGTCGGTGGCACTACAATCGATAATCCACTCGTTACTTTTTATTTTGTTTGAAACAATATTGGTCGATGAAACATTAGTTTGGGACTTATTTTGTAAATCTTCAAAAAACTTGTGACCTTTTTTATTCCATTTCTTACCCAAGGACTCTGTAAATATGGTTTTATTTTTTGGGGGTAAGAAATTGGTAGAAATATTTTTATAGGGACTTTTTGTGCCATCAGAAAAAATGGGAGGGTCCAGTTGGTCTTTTGTTCTCTGGTTTGGGATTAAAAACCCTAACCCATTTTCTTGATTTAACCCGCCCCTTTTTTCCTCTGGAACACAATCGGGTGATACAAACCCTAACCCTAAACCTTCGTTACCTCCTCCTGATGAAGATGTTGGTTCGGTTGCAAGCAATCCAAATCCACCTTGAGTGGTGACACCAGTGTTGTTGACCTCTTGTTTACCTCTGGTCGTTGTTACAATGGCGGCTTTACCTTTTTTATGCCCATCTGTCCACCATTCTGGATAACCAACGATTTTGAAGCATTGCTCTTTGGTGTGACGTTTCATGCCACATTCAGTACATTTGAGGTTGTCCTTATCTCGGGATGATGACGCATAGTCTGACCGACGATGGTTTCTTGATAGCAAACCATGGCCGTCAAGATCTTGGGGTTTTAATGCCGGTGCTATCAGGCCGGTGGCTATGCCAGATTGGGTCAAGACCTCTGTTTTATTGTTAAAAATATATTGGTGTGCATTTTCCTTTCGAATGGCAGCGTATGCTCCTTCGACGGTGGGTAAGGGATCGATTCTTAGTAACTCACGTTTGATGTTGTCATGCTTATGATCTAAAGCATTTAAAAATTGGAAAAGTTTTTGTTCTGACCTGATGTTATTATACTTGACAATATCATTCGGGTGTTCCATGGGATTTGGATCCCTTATTTCGATTTCACCCCAGATTCCTTGCAATTTCAACCACAGTTCTTCAATTGATTTACCATCTTGTCTGATGTTGTTGGCTTTAACATGTAAATCAAAATTCTGCAGCTTGTCTTTACCAGAACTGTAGGTTGTGATAAGAGCATTCCATAACGTTTTTGCTGTTGGAAACTGAGTCAGATTGCTTGCAATTTGTGGCTCTATGTTTTGAATGATCCAGGAAAAAACTACCAAGTCTTCCTGGTTCCACTTTTGGTTGTTGCTTGCTGGTGGATCTTCTGTTAAGTGATTGAGGAGGGCCTCGGATTTACCTCCGATGGCAACCTTGATCATACGAGACCATAGTGAAAAATTTGAGTTGTTAAGGGCAACACTGATTTTCAAGGAATCATGATGCCTTTGTGATTGGTTTTCACTATTGGCTTGGATAATTCTAGCCAATTGGCCCGTTAATTCTGTGATAAGCTGGGTGTTTTGAGTTTGGATGTCATCGTTACCAGACATGATAACCACTCAGAACAGAAAAGAGAAGAAAAAAAAATGAGCAGATGATCGAGTTGTAGTGATTGAAATGATCCTAGATCATCAACACTTGCTCTGGTACCATGTTTTTAATAAGAAATATGATTGAATAAGAGCAATTGAATTGTATATATTGAGTCGTGTTTTGTACATTTACAAAGATCTCTTTATATAGAGATTGTGCTAACGGCTATATGAGTAAAACAGGAAACAATCTTTATATTTTTGGAAGGAAAGCTGTCTATGATCGAGCCTGCTGTCATTGGGGAGATGATGAGCTGTTTCTGATCCCTATTCTTCCTTTATTAGAATTCTAACAATCCCAAACACCTTAGTGGTACAATATATTGCAATGAATTTCAGCTCTTAAGTTAAATCACTTCTGCTTTGATGTTGGTCACTCTAATTAGGTCAATAATATTTCTTAACTAGGATGCTAATCTTCTTAGTTAGAATTGAATATCATGACAATGCCACTTGTTAACTCTGGCATTTTGTGTTTGTTAGATTCTACTGTGCTCTTTGTTTTTTATGTTGAAAACTTTAATTGAGGCCTTTATAGAACCCACATGTAATCACATTCTAATGTTTTTTTTTTTTTCATATGTTAGTTATGTGAATGAATCTCAATAGCTCTTTTTATAGTAGTAAAACGATCTTGTATGTTGAAAAATTGTTTTTCTTGTATCCAGCTGCTGTTCCAAATCTGTCAAGGGTACACGGTGTAGATAATGAAAAGGTAACTTTTAATCTCGCTTCTATCATCAATCTTAGTAAAATACTAATTTTTTAAGTGACGAGTAGTTTAAAAAGTATCAACATGATTTCGCAGATTGCAAATCATCTTGATCGTGCGGTTTCTAGCATAGGTCGAAATCCCTTGCCTGTTATGGTCCAAGTAAATACCAGCGGAGAGATATGTAGGTGAACAACACTCTTGCAGTTTTTTTCATAACTTTATGTGATTTCATATCATACCATATATGAATGAATTATGAACTAGAATTAGTTGGTATTAATTGCTTAAGGTTCTATAAGCTCTACGATTATAACTAATCACACTGCAGCAAAATCTGGGATTGAACCATCAAGTTGTTTAGAGCTTGTGAAGCATGTTAAGTTTAACTGCCCAAACCTCGTGTTTTCTGGCTTAATGACAATCGGAATGCCGGATTACACATCCACTCCAGAGAACTTCAAGGTAAATATCTTATTATTAGTTACTTAGAATAACATTTTAGGAGATTAATAATTAAATTTAATAAGAGGTTGAGGTATCGGATGTTTTTTTGTTGGGTTTTTATAGACTCTATCGAGTTGCAGAGCTGAGATCTGTAAGGAACTTGGAATGCATGAAAATCAGTGCGAACTGTCAATGGGCATGTCTGGTGACTTTGAATTAGCGGTGAGGAATATCATGGCAGCTGTCAACTCATTTAAGTGAACATTGGTTGATTTGGGCTGTACCTTAATGCTATGGGCATTGATATATCCACCATGAAAATTGATAGATACACCAAAACTGTGCAACATATAATTGTATTATAAGTTTTGTGTATGTATCAAAAATCATGGTAGAAATATCATTACCCAAATGTTGCTGGTTCAAATTGATAGATACACCAAAACTGAGCGTCTTACTGTTAACCAAGTCGCCATTACATAACTGTGTATAACCTCCTCAACTGTTCTATTTAAAAATAGAAGTAAAAGAATAATAATAACTAATAGAAAGACACTAACTCACTTACGTAAGCATTTTTTTTATAATTTTATGTAATTTATCACTTTAAATATAAATATCGAGACAACAAATGTTAGTGGTCCAGCTGACCCAGCTTTTTTCTACCCGTCTAAAGGATCTGGGCGAAAATCTTTTCAACCATTTTATTTGGTTTCTCTTATTATATCTGACTCACAATCTGCATTTTCGTTTGTTATGCTGACTATATTTCTTTTCTTAATCACTATGTAGTCATTATATAATTTCTCCTTAATTTTTAGATTTTGTACATGCCATATTTCTTTTCTTAATCACTATGTAGTCACAATCTGCATATTTCTTTTCTTAATCACTATCTATTGATTTGAACCTGACTGTAGTTCAAAATGGTGAGTTTGATATTAGTTGGAGGTGTCAAAAATGGGCTCAAAATATGCTATAATCACTACATTAGAAACTAGCAAGTAGTCTTTGGCCCTGTGGTTTTAGTTAGAGGTGTCAAAATGGGCCTCATCGGTTGGGTTGACTTGAAACATTTCTTGACATAAATTATATGCTTTTAATAAGAATCTAATTTGTTGAATTCATTGATTTAGGAAGTTTGGTGCATTAAAAATACTTTGGACCTGTTGGTGATGAAAGTTCTCATAAATTCAACTTGCAAAATATACAGTTTAATATAATATGTGGATTGCTAGCTTTGGTAGAAAGAGAAGTTGATTAATAACATATATTTGTGTACTTGCAGATTGAAATGGGCAGCACAAACGTAAGAATTGGATCGACCATTTTTGGACCAAGGGATTATTCAAAGAAGTAGCAGTATGTACATTGACCGAACTGTTCAATGAGCAGAACATCAGGGTTATGTATTCTTTGTATGGATGGATAAACATGATACGGAATTACATCATTGAATACAACTAATTATATGGCCGAATAGATGCCTAAAAAGTTTGTAATTTATGTTGGTGTTATTTGTCAAATGTATAGCGTTATAGCCTCGTTGGATGAATGGGGTGTTTTTGGATGATTATGAATTCCTGATCCCTTTAGCTAGGGGTACATTGGATTCATTGCAGACCGTACAAAACCACCAACGATCGGAACCGAACTGTCTCACGACGTTCCAAACCCAACTCACGTACCACTTGAATCGGCGAACTATGATAAGAGGTGTGATCAAGACCAGATTTCTTTATATAATTCACATTACTTTTTTTTTTTTTTAAAGTTTAAGACACCAATAATTCTTACAATAGCACGAAGTTTTAATGTCGTTGCATATTGTTTAGGTTGAATATAATGTACGGAGTTGTGACCAACTTAACCCATGCGAATTTAGCCCCAATTGTTATATAAGCAGCAATATGTATAACTTCTTTCAAACTTCTAATATTACTTTATATCTTTAGAAATTCATGATTGTTAATTTTTTTATCACATTACATATTCAAATTTACGTATGCTATAATAATAACCCTCATTAATTAAGTCATTAGAGCACTATGAGTCGTTCAGTGTTAAATTTAACATTGATTTAACACTGAGGTCAAAACAGGGAAAATGTGTTAAATTTCGGTGTTAAATTCATTATTTAAATACTTTTAAAATACTATTTAATTATTATATTTCATTCAATAAAAATCATTTTATCTATTATTTAATTTATTTAATAACAAAAATATATATAAAAGAAATCTAATGCAATTTGTTAAAAATAATCGGCCCCTTTTTATAAAATATTTGATCACATTTTGGCCCAGCTTTTTGGCCCATATTTAACCTAAAAATACTCCGTACATATCACTATCCATCTGACTTCTTCTTCTTCGATCTGCACATGCACACCTGCAAAAACAAGAACAAAAATAAACAAAGGAAACTAGAAAGAAAAAAAGAAAAGAAAACATTGAAGTTTACACCGTTACCCAGCCGACGGTGGCAAAAAACGGTGGCCTTTAACGGCGGTTTAACGGCGGTGTCGGAAATTCCACCGTCCCCACCGTTAAATTTGTTTAACGGCGAAAATTTGCATCGACTCCTAGCGCTCATATAGTTTTATAATTTAAAAAAAATAAATAAATAAATAAATAGAACCCTTGGGGCCCGGCCCTTTACAATGAATTTTTCCGGATATTTTAAATATTTGTTAGATATGGCTTGAGAAAAATTAGGAGTGAATCTCTAAACAATAATTTAGTTTTATAGTTTTGATAGATAGACTACAAATTTGTAATCTAGAAAATAATAAAATATAAAAATATTTATAAAAAAAAAATCTCCATTGTTTTTTCTTTACGTTCAAAGAAAAAAATGCAGACCCCTGAGAAACTGATACTCGATATATGCAATCCAGATCTTCGAGAAAATGCGCTTATGCAACTCTCTAAGGTACTTCAGTTTTCATTTATATTGACGCCAAGTTAAACATCTTTTTCAGTTTAACGCTAAATCTAACTTAAATGGGTAGTCTTATTATGTTATTATTATCAAATCAATTATCGATACTAGTTTTGTGAGTATGCATGCCAGTTTCTTGTATATATATCTTTTGTTATTGGTTATATTATGCAGAACACTAGAAGATATGGAGACATGGCTCCATGGTTGTGGTATTCTACTGGTACTGTTACTGCACTCATTCAGGTATATATACACCTAAAAGACCTCTTTTCCCTTCTTTATATTTATTTACTAAAGGTTCATTAATGATATAAAACGATCCTATTAGGTCTTTCTGACATGAACTATAGTCGGTTGCAGTGGCGGATCCAGAATTTTTTCCCACCGGGGGCGAAATTTTTTTAAAAACCATAGCAATTTTTTTGAGTAAAATATGGAGGTTTTGGGGCAAAAAATTGAAGTTTTTAGGCAAAATTTGAAGATTTGTGGGTAAAATTTGAAGGTTTTGGGTCAAAATTTGGAGAATTTTGAACAAAATTTGAAGGTTTTGGGGCAAAATATAAAGGTTTTGGGGCAAAAAAAAAAAATTCACCGGGGGCAAAGTCGAAAAATCCAAAATTTTTACACTAAAATTTCGAAATCCACCGGGGGCGGGCGCCCCCCCTCCTTACACTCTAGATCCGCCTCTGGTCGGTTGATTCGTTGTTGTTGTAGTCACAACACTTATGCAATGTTACATGTTATCATATAAGTATTATCTTGTTACATATATGATTGATTGATGTTGATGGTTGATAATGTTATCGTCAACTATTTGTAGGAAATTATTTCAATATACCCGTATTTATCACCACACAAACTAACCCCTGATCAATCAACCAGAGTTAGCAATGCAATTGTTCTTCTTCAGGTACTTTTGGTGCCTAATTTATTACTGTTCATAATTATGTTTCATGAGGGTCTACCTTATGTTCTTATTGATTTTACTTATAATATTGAAATTAATTTTTGTAATTATAACTATTAATTATTTTCATGGCATACCAAAAAGAAGTTTATTGATTCCTAATATGATAATATCTTGTTTACAGTGTATAGCCACCCACCAGGACACAAGAAAGCTATTGGTGAAAGGTAATTAATGTTTTCTTAAAATGCAAATTATATAGTAGTGTTTTGTTATCTTTTCAATGGTTATGAGTTTTGATGAAGTGTGTACTAATTTTTGCTTGGTTTCAGCTAATATTCCTATATATCTTTATCCATTCTTGAATACTACAAGTAGATTAAGGACTTTTGAGTTTCTTAGGATTTGTAGCTTAGGTGTCATCGGCGCTCTTGTAAAGGTACTACAGTTTTAATCGTATTCTAATCTAATTATTTCATAAACACTTTTTCTAAAAAGTGATATAAAGAACAGGTCAACAACAACAATAAAGAACAGGTGTATTAACATAATTACTTTTTTCAGGTAGATGATACTGAAGTTATCAATTTTCTGTTATCAACCGAAATATTTCCTATGTGCCGGCACACAATGGAGACGGGCAGTGAATTGTCGAAAAAGGTTAGTGTTATGCCTTATGGCTTCACTTACTAAACATTATATTATTGGTTATTAATTAATTTGATGTTTGATGCTGAAACCAGGTGGCCTTATTTATAATTAAATCGATCTTGTTAAATAAGGAGGGCTTGAAGTATGCATGCAGCACGGCTAAAAGGTTTTGTGCAGTTACTAATGTTCTAGGAAACATGGTTGGTGAGCTTGTTGAACAGCCCTCTAAAGAAGTAATTAAGTTAATCATCGGTTGTTACTTAAACCTTTCTAGAAATCCAAGGTTAGTTAAATAGGTTTGGTATATATTATGATTATGTATTATGATTAGAGGTTGCAATTTCGACCCAATCATGGATGGGTCAAACGGATAAGAGTAAAATTAAACAGGTCAAAAGTAGCACATACTGTATATTGGTGCATATAACCTTTTAAAACTTGTTGTTATTGGAATATTATAGCTTATCTAATCACATTTCATACACCAATTGTGTAATTTTTAGAAAGGATTGGTCAATTAGTGATTTGGGTCAACCCGACCCGAATGACATGTTACTCAACCTGACTATATTTCAACCTCTGATTATGATTGGTAGACCACATTTGATGTTTAAAAATGATGTACATGCGTAAATGTGGTTTACTTGAATATTGCAGAGCGTGTGATGCTCTGAAGAGTTGTTTTCCACAAATGCTGCAAGATGGTACCTTTACCAATTATATCCATGTACGTATTGTGTATTTGAATGACACTTGTTAGTGTTAGGATTCTTAAACTATGTGTTTTCAGGTTTGATGTTTTGTCTTTGTGTTTCAGGACGACCCAAATGCGCAGAAGCAACTTGAGCATCTTTTACTTCTTGTTCAGGGAGCTCGAGTTAAACAGGGAGGTGGTGGTTATTAAACATGGGGTATTATGGTATGAATTTGGAACTGCATATTGATACATTTTATATATTTACATGACAATGGTAAACTCCTGTTAATTGTTAAACACGTGACTTGGACTTGCATTGCACAATTATAAAATTTTAATACAGTATTACTTTTAATAACCTTAAGAGTAAGTAACAAGAATAGACAGATGATATAATTAACACCAAAACATAAGTTTGGGTCTCTTTTGCACCTTAAAAACTTGTAATATGGGATTCATTATTGATGCAAAACATAAGTAATGGGTCTCTTATGCTGTTTTTGTCCATGTATTTAAGCTGCTTTTTGTTCAGATTTTAATGGTGAAGTTGGTTAATTTTAATCAGCACTTGAAAAAATCTGTAATCTGATTAAGTCTTTTGTGACTGATATCAAGTCACATTTTCAAATAATACTTTGCCAATAACACATACCTTTGCGTCACGGCTACTCTTTACATAAATTAAACATAAAAGTTAGGCAAGCATAACATCTATAAAAATAATTACAAAATTTAGTAATATTTGAACATAAATTATTGATGATGTTCGGTAAGATTATTAAGTCAATGATCTATTTCACTAATTTTAATAATCTCTCCGACTAACAACATTGAGGAAGATTATTTGGATTTCTGATGTAGTCACTGCCGTATCTTGGAACTTTAGTGTTGTATAATTGTATGCAATTTTGAGGACTTGCATTGATTCTTAGACCACTCTCAACGGTCGTTGCCCAAACCCGCCCTCAAATCAAAACTTCGAGGGCACCGATGGCATTCCCCCACCTTGGGCCGCCCTCGACTACCTTTCTCCATTTCGCCCTCGTGAATGTCATTTTGAAGCATAATTGAGTAAAGTGACTCCTTTGTCCATTTCAACGACTATAATTGTATATAAACGGATGCAACTATATATACAAATCACAAATCATATACAAAACACAAACCACATCCAACTTCTCAAGGATTGTCTGAATTTTAATTTATGTTTATGAATGTAACGTATTTTTATTATGCCCTTTTTTCTTTAAAAAAAAAAAATTGTAACCGTATTTTTGTTTATTAATAAAAGTTTTGTTTATAAAAATGATTATATTATCTCAATTTAATAATAATAATAATAATAAAAATAATAAAATGTGGGTAAGGATGTCATGGTTGAGAGTGGTCTTATAGATTCGACAAGGTTTGTTTTCTCAAGAGTTCGATGTAAACTGTGTCTTTATTATTTATTATAGAGAAGTAATCAATGTTTATTAATCCTTAATGACCTAGGTTATTTCTTCTTTCTAAAACAGCATAAGTATAGTTGTCAATTGTCATTCTAGTTCTCTTTATGTGCATCATCAATGTAGCATATGTTTTGTAATTTACCTGAATCTATAACGGACACTAAATAGCAGCTAAATTATCTTGCTAATTGTGAGTGTTGTGTGCCTCCAAAATACGATGGAAATAAATACTTGTTTGTGTGCGCCGTTGTTTTAAAATGATGAGAATGTCAAATCAAAAGGTTGTCTTTAAGTTTTTATTGTAGGCCATGTTTGGAAAAAAGTTTTTGGAGTTTTTAGAAACTTTTATCTTTTAACTTTTATGAAAAAACTCATATCAAATAAAAATATCTGCTTGATTGCAAGAGCTTAAAGCTTTTTGAGATGGGGAAAAAGCTAAAAGCTATTCCACTAGAACTATCGTTTAGTTTTTAACTTCTAGTTTTTTGTTATTTTACCCTTCATTTTAATAGTTTATAGTTTAACCTACTTTATCAAACAACTAAGGCTATGTTTGGCGCGTAGTTTTTTGGAGTTTTATGAGCTTTTAGCTTTAGCTTTTATGAAAAAACACCTATTTAATAAAAAACTACTAGAAGTAGCGTTTAGCTTTTAACTTCTAGCTTTTTGTCATTTTCCTTCTTATTTAATAAATTCAGATCCTCTAATAAACACCAAAATATATCTAAAAAGCTAACAGCTATCAGATAAAAGCTACAAGTTATAAGTTAAAAGTTACCAGCTACCAACTAGTTTTGTCAATCATATCCTAAATACATATAAAAAGATAACGGCTACCAGCTACTAGCTAAGCTAACAGCTAAAAGTTACCAACTAAAAACTACCAGCTAAATTTGCCAAACATAAATTCTCTTAAAAGTTTCTAATGTCAAAAAATACTGTATAACGTACTGTATAAGGTTAATACATGTTTCATATCGAATATGTGGGCTAAAATATGCGCTTTGCTTACATAAGGCACAAGTATGGTGAACCCAAGCTCAAGCCCATCACCAATACCAAGACCAAATCCAAGCCCGTTGTTTAGGGTTACTGGATAGAAACGGAGGAACTATCGTGATTCTGTTTTCCGCCAAAACCTAAATAATTCGTCCCGTCGATCTCTGTGTTCTACGGAGTAGTTTTTAAATTAATTAATTAATTAATTAAAAATTACTCCATATTTATCATCATTATCTCTTCCTATAAAGTTGCTGGAGGTCCAGGATAATCAAATCCTAATTGTCAATCCGAATTCAATTGCAGCTACTGTTTCTTTTCATTTTCATCATTTGAATTGAATACATGTAAGCTTTCATACCTTTTAGCTTATAAATAGATGTCAATTCCTACTAACCTGTCAATTATTATGTGATTACGTCTTAAAGTCAAGTTTAATAACACTACTAATAGTTAGTTTACATTCATGCGTCACAAGCTTCAGCGGGCGGGAGATTCATTTTGAATTTGGAACCTGCTTTTAAAAGGTTTACTTCTAATATGATACTGTGTTGTTTACGTTGCTCAATATATGCCACAAGCTAGATATTAGCTTAGACCACTTCTAATCGTGGCAATGATATCACAGGCAGTTTGGCGAAAAAGTGCAAACTGATTGTGATTAGGCTCGGACTTTTTTTAACCGTTGTATCAATTTTTTGTGTTAAATATTGGGTATGGTGTTGTGGTAAAATTTGAATTGAAATGGTGTGGAAAAAAATAAATTAATAATAATAATAAATATATATTAATTAATTCAAGAAATTATTTGATTGGTCCCTGCAAAACTCACGGAGGTTTTGCAATCCGTTGCCTCCATGACAAACGGAAGAGAGGGAATCTAACTGATGCCCGGTTAGGGGCCGTCAGTTTTCGTCACTGTTGTACACATGGACTGACGGAGGGGAAGAAACGCAGCGATAGGAATGGTCTTATAGAACTTTGAAAAAAAAATCTGCTTTTTCGAATTAGGTAGAATTTGATGAATTTGATGATGCAGTCTACCATGGAAATTAATGAAAAGTTTTATTATTATTTTAGTTTTTTGAATATATTTTGATTTTGTTATTTTAGGCGATATTTGCTTGATGCTATGTCTTCCTGTAAGCTATCTGCACATGCCTCACAAATGGCTTTTAAGCAAACAAACATCATTAATGATTCCTATACGTCGGATCATTTGCATAAGCGCCTGCTGCATTTTAAGAGGAACAATGTATCCGCTAGCCTTACACACTCGAGCTTGTCGAAAAATGATAAGTTAACGAGCTGGTGTAACAATGGAAGTATATTATCAAAGGATAGGATCCAATGCAGAGCAGTAGAAGTGGAAACTATTAGAACGTTTTTAAAAGGAGAAAAATTTCAACTTCATGATGTGATTGAAGCACAGCAATTCGACAGAGATATACTCAGTGCTATATTTGAAGTGGCGCGTGAAATGGAAATAATTGAGAAGAAGTCGCGTGGAAGTCAGATTTTAAATGGTTATTTAATGTCAACTCTTTTTTACGAGCCTTCAACTAGGACCAGGCTTTCGTTTGAGTCAGCGATGAAACGATTAGGTGGGGAAGTTTTGACTACAGAAAACGCACGAGAGTTTTCTTCTGCTGCAAAAGGAGAAACACTTGAAGGTAGTTTCATGTAGATGTTCTTTTTTCTTGTTGTTTCATTCGTGACTATGTTTTTGACATTGACCTTTTGTTTCAGATACGATTAGAACTGTGGAAGGATATTCAGATATTATTGTTATGAGGCATTTTGAAAATGGTGCTGCTAAAAGAGCCGCCTCGACAGCTAACATTCCTGTTATTAATGCTGGCGATGGTCCAGGTCAGCATCCTACTCAGGTATAATCTCATCATTCTCTATTAGTATGCCAAAGTTGCTACCTAATATATTAAAAAATATTGTGGATAATTTATTATGCTTCTTTAAAATTAGTTTCATAGTATTTAATACGCGTATTTTTTTTGTAAGGCTCTTCTTGATATGTACACTATTGAAAGAGAGATAGGTAAGTTGGATGGAATTAAAGTTGGACTTGTTGGGGATCTTGCAAATGGGCGAACAGTTCGTTCACTTGCATATTTACTAGCCAAATATAACGATGTGGAGATCTATTTTGTTTCACCCGAGGTTGTGAAGATGAAGGTACGCAATCAACGAATGATAAAAAGTATTAAAAAAATATTTTTATCTGATCGCTTTTTGTCGTTTGGAATGGATTAGGAGGACATAAAAGAGTACTTAACGTTAAAGGGAGTCAAATGGGAAGAAAGTGTAGATTTAAAGGAAGTGGCATCAAAATGTGATGTGGTCTACCAAACGCGCATTCAGAGAGAACGTTTTGGTGAGAGGACTGATATCTACGAAGCGGCTCGTGGCAAGTACATTATTGATCGAGACGTATTGAATGTAATGCAGAAGCATGCAGTTGTTATGCATCCTCTTCCTAGGCTCGATGAGGTGACTCTAAGCTTCATGCTATTTTCTTTCTTTAATTCTTTTTTTTACATATGTTGTAACTGGTTTGATTCTAATGTAAATTTTGTTGGTATTGTAGATATCGGTCGATGTAGATGGGGATCCAAGGGCTGCATATTTTAGACAAGCGAAAAATGGACTCTTCATTAGGATGGCTTTGTTGAAGCTTTTACTTCTTGGTTGGTGATTGTTGAAACAATGAAACTGCAATGATAGTTTTGGTTTGAAAGATTAGATGAAGTGGAGACTGTTTTCGGGCGTTTCCATTAAGGATCGATGGTAGAAACTGCAAAGGTAGTCTTTAGTTTGAGTTGTAAGATGAAAGTGAGACTTGTTTGAGTTTTTTTTGTTGGACGGTAGTCAATATTTGACAAACATTTAGTTGAAATTGAAGTTTGCATGGTTTACATGTGGGGTTATATAACTTATATTTACCTTTAGTTGTTTGCCTACTATTGAAGAAATTGGTGAAATGTTTTCACACTTCAGACGATGTGAAGTCAAAGAAGAATAACATGATGTGGCTAGAAATTGTTTAAGTACATGTCTACATGTTTACTAGTCAAAGAAAGAGGGTAGATATTGTTTCTTGTTTACATCTACCAAACATATGTAGAAGCAATATATATAGATTACCATGCAGAAGATGGAGAGCATCCAGAGGGATCAAATCCAGTGAGGATCAAAGTATCACAAAGGGTAGTAAACATAGTTGATCAATAATATCAACGGAGTGTGTTTCTTTGTGAGGTTGAAAGTTTTATTCTTGTAAGGAGTGTAAAAAAGTGTACGAGAAACTTATATTTTATGCTAAAATCTAAGGGGTTTGGGTTTGGGTTTAACTCATAGTGTACTTTTTCTTGTACGGGTTCTTTTATATTATAAGAATAAAGGAGACTCTTGGGGTGGACGTAGGCAGGGTTTTGCCGAACCACGTTAAATCGTCGTGTTATCAGTTACTTTATTTGTTTTCTATTATTTATCGCAAGTTTGTCTCAAACAAATTATATCCTCGCTTTCGCTAGTGTGGGTGCGCTAGGCAAATTGTCATAACAAGTGGTATGCAATTTAAGGTGGAGCCATTTCAGATGGCGGATGACGATTGGAATATTATTGAACATTTAAATGTGTTTAATGGTCTGATGAATCAACCTAAAAGTTGAGGTTTATGTTGAAGAAGAAGATAAGACCCTTATTCTTCTTTCTCTACTTCCCAGTTCGTATTAAATTGTGGTTACTACTGTTCTTTATAGTAAGTCTACTGTAAAGATAGAGGATGTAGTATCAGCAATTTTATCAGAAGATAAGAGACGAAGATCTAGTGACTGTTTTGAGCATGGGTTTGCTATGGTTGGTCATGGAAGGGGAAGGTTTGCCGAGAAGAGATCTAGTGATAACAGTAGGTCTAGATCAGGAGACGGCGTGAAGGGTATCCAGTGCTTCAAATGTCATGAGTGGGGTCACTAAGGAAGGTTGTCCACTCTGAAAGAATGGTGAAGATAAATCTGGGGGTTCATCGGCTGCGGAAGCAGTTAATGTACCGGTGGGAGATGTTCTCACAATCTCTAAAAGTTCTACTTCTGCTCAAGATGAATGGAATTTAGATTCTAGTTGTACGATGCATGTGTGTTCCAAGGAAGCTTATTTTGATAAGCTAATGTTAAAGAAAGCGGGGTGCTGATTTTAGGTGATGGTTCAACATGTGATGTTGAGGGTGTTTGCATGGTGAATATAAAATTGTTTCACGGAGCTGCTTACGCTCTTGGTGGTGTGGCGTACACACCAAGGATGTGCAAGAATCTAATTTCCTTAAGCGTGGTGGATTCTCAAGGATACGGCTATTCGGTCGTAGGTAGAGTTATGAAATTCACACGTGGCATGAAGGTCCTGGTGAAGCGAGAGAAGTATGAGGGTTTATATCGTCTGGTGGCAAGTACAAAATGTACTCGTGTCTCGAAGGTTTTGAAAGCGTGCACGCAGGAAACAGGTCGGGAACATGTTAGGACATGTTTGACCAAGGTAGACGATGGTGAGAAGGAAAATCCTACTTTGGTGGAAAAGGTGATTCGAGACTCCTCTCCAGTGTCAACTAGGTAAGTTGACAGGGTTAGCTGCACATAATTATTGGCCGTGTTATTTGAATCGGGGTTCAGGACCGAGGTGATTCAAGGTGTGTGCAGCGGGGATAAGGAGGCCAATGGTGAAAATACTCGGTAATAGTATTTTTGGTGATCAAGAAGATAAATGTTTGTCAAGGTGGAGATTGTTGGACGGTAGTCAATATTTGACAAACATTTAGTTGAAATTGAAGTTTGCATGGTTTATATGTGGGGTTATATTTACCTTTAGTTGTTTGCCTACTATTGAAGACATTGGTGAAATGTTTTCACACTTAAAGACGATGTGAAGTCAAAGAAGAATAACAACATGTGGCTAGAAATTGTTTAAGTACATGTCTGCACGTTTACTAGTCAAAGAAAGAGGGTAGATATTGTTTTTTGTCTACATCTACCTAACATATGTAGAAGCAATATATATAGATTACCGTGCAGAAGATGGAGAGCATCCAGAGGGATCAAATCCAGTGAGGATCAAAGTATCACAAAGGGTAGTAAACATAGTTGATCGATAATATCAACGGAGTGTGTTTCTTTGTGAGGTTGAAAGTTTTATTCTTGTAAGGAGTGTAAAAGAGTGTACGGGAAACTTATATTTTATGCTAAAATCTAAGGGGCTTGGGTTTGGGTTTAACTCATATTGTACTTTTTCTTGTACCGGGTTCTTTTATATTATAAGAATAAAGGAGACTCTTGGGGTGGATGTAGGCAGGGTTTTGCCGAACCACGTTAAATCGTCGTGTTATCAGTTACTTTATTTGTTTTCTATTATTTATCGCAAGTTTGTCTCAAACAAATTATATCATCGCTTCCGCTAGTGTGGGTGCGCTAGGCAAATTGTCATAACATTTTATTTATTTATTTATTTATTTTTTTTTTTTTTTTGCACTATGAAACTTCAATCAATGTGTTTGAAATTGTGGAACAATTGTTGCTACAAAAATGAGAAATTTTGCTCAGCAATCGCGTTTAAGCAATCATTACTCTGCTTCGCGCTAGTAGTAATAGATATGCAAAACTTGTTAAAAAGAGTGTTGCAACTTGTAAAACTTGAATGACAAAAAATTAAAACAAATGCAACCCAATTTATATTATGTATGTAAATTAAACTGTTACAACTTGCTGAAAATGAATTGACAGAGCTAAACAAATGCAACCTAAAGCAAATAATTCCAACCATTAATTTAAATAGTTAGCATGATAGTATAACCAAATGAAGTAATTAAGAGTTGGTAATGCCTTTTTCGTTAGAGAAGTAACAATTCTTAACAAAACTTTCTTGTTAAAAAAGATTATTAAACATACATAGACCTAACTCAAAACCATCTCCACTCACCATCTAGGTGTCCGGGAGGTCTCGAGTTCGAGTCTCATTTGGGAATTTCATAATGCAATTGTTTTACAGTTGGTTATGGAGTCCTCTTTGATTTTTTGCAAATGGTGGGTCCGTCCATATCTAACAAGGTTCCCGTCAGTTACCTTAATACCTCCGTTCAACAAAATTAGATCTAACTCAATAACAAACACCAATAAAGTGATACGGAGTAGTACATGATAGTGGCATATTTGTTACAACTCACAAAAAGAAACTAGTTACCTACAAACATGGTTATACTCCAAAGAAAGAAGAATCCAACACTAGAACGATAAAAGTTGAGCCACCACGAACAACATAAAGAAAACACTCTGACTGACCACTAAATACTTTGAGTTTTCTCTACGATTAAAGATTTATCATACTAAGTAATTAAATCACTCTTAGTCACCAATTTTTAAGAGAAAAGATTTCACTAAATTTAATTTTCAATCATCAACCACAACCATCTCTGCGATGTTTTTAAGATATCATCCAAATGGATAAATCATTATGTGAGATATTGGTTTGCAAGAGAAGTCGGAGAAATATATAAGTTAGTTTAAATCATCTACCACCACAAACCACATTTGCTTAGCTTAAATCAAACTCTACTCAATTTTTTATTTTTTCGATATTACACTAAACACTTGCCTTATTTTTATCAATTTGGAATCATGATTCGTTATGACACGAAAAATGGATAGATGACTCGTAAGAATTAACATCATATATAAGTCAGGTTTAGATCACCTACAGACCTACTTTTAAAATTATTATCTTGACTCGTGGCTTCAAGAATATAACAACTACGAGTTTTAGTGTACGGAGTATGTATTTTGTAATATCCCACTAATCAATTGATCAAGGATAGAGCTGATGCAACGAGCAATCTATCTATCTATATCTATATAATTATGTATTATCATTAATTATTTCTCAGTGGAACAAGGACGAAAATGGAATATAATGGAATGATACCAGGATTACTATATGGTCCTTGTATCAACAACAAATTGTGAAGAAAATAAAAAACTGTAGTGCAATGGACGTACATGTTTTTTTTGGTCAAAAAGAGTTGGAATACCACACTTTAGAAAAGTCCAGACGGGAAGCAGGTGTCCTCGAGCCCCAATAAAACAAAAACTTGAATTTGAAGGCGAGGGCACTAGGTGACCGGCTAGGCGGGTAACTGATGGTGAAATAGAGCGGGAATATCCAATCTTACTGACACGTGTCTGACGGTAGTATGGAGGGTTAGTTGGGTGGTGAACTGGTGATGGTGTTTTCTTTTACTTTTTTTAAGAAAACATTTTTCTAATTTTTAAATAATTTTATCGAGAGGGACCCGGACATGGCACTACTGGGTACTGAAGGTCTCCCTGTTGGGCCCCATAGTCATGGGGACGCAGATCAACTGTTTTTTTTTTCAACTCTTTTATTTAAGCATTTTATATTTTAATTTTATTTTTCTGATAGCTTCACCAGATCTTCTATCTATCCGTATAATAAACCATTTTCTCCCTTATCTTTCTGGTCCTTATTCAAACTTTCTATAGATTAGTTAACGACCGTTAGAGAGACTACCGTCAACCTAATAGAATTCATTGTTACAAAATTACCTACTCCATGCATAAAAATAAGGATGATGATATGTACACATCTATTTTTTATATATACATAACTAAACATGTTTTACATTGTTGTACAATACAACATTGAAAGCATGTTTGGTTGTGTACTTATAAAAAATAGTTGTGTACCTATCAATTCTCTAAAAATAAACACATACCAATATAAAAAAAATGATATAGTGGATAGAAGGTACTTCATACAAAATTTCAAGTAGTTATACCCAGTGTTGTAAAAAACTCGAGTACTCGCCGATTAATCCTCAATTAATCATTTTTAAGAGCAATCTGTTCCGATTTTTAAAAATTCGTTTAATTAAACGGTCAACGTCAATTGATGAGTTAAAAAATGAATTTGGTAATCAAAGTCGGTAAAAGTAAAAAAATGGTTAACATTTTAACATTAATTTAAACTAGAACTTTATAACATTTGAGCAAAATGAATAATTTTAGACAATTATGTTAAAGTTTATTTTTATATTTATGGTTTTTTTCTACATTTACACATATAATTTTTAAAATTTAATATTTAAATGTATAAAGTACAATCCGATTAATCTTCGAATTAACGATTAATTATTCTAAAGTTCTGACCGATTAATCCCCGAATAACGAATTTTGCAACCATGGATATACCTAATAGGCCCTAACAATTTTTCTAGAGACAAACTTACACTCAAGGGTGTATTTAATCTCACAACTTAGTAAAGTTTAAATTTATTTTTTTAATAAGCTCAAAATAGTAGCATTATTTAAGTGACATAATATTCGGAGCTAATGAAAAAATAAGCTAATCTAGTTCAACTAGCATATAAAATAAATTTATGAAATGAGAAAATACTTATTTACCCTTTATATTATATAATTATATATTATGTTATATATCTAATTGTCCTTTTTTAGTCAAGACACAACTATAAGCTCAAGTTTTAGCTAATATTAACTAAACACATATAATAAATAAGTTTCAGCTTCCAACTTTAAAAATAAACTCCAACTATCAGTTTTAGCCATAACCTCCATCTCTAGTTATAAGCTCCATCTCCAACTAGTTGCGCCAAGCACACTCCAAATTCGACTTGCTACGCATGATACTTTAACCCTCAACCTTTTATTCGAAAGAATTATTGACATACCACTATACCGCTAGGTAAACTAATTGGTCAATAGGTCAAACAATTATAAGCGGATAAAAATGAAATGACACAAAGTAATGTATGGCATACATACATTTGATAAAATAACATCTTTACACGAGTAATGTTTACTTAGTTCAAATAACTGAAGTTCAAATAATCGAAGTTCAAACTATATAAAGAGAAGTAGGGATAGTAAAGCAATTAAGAAAATCAAGAAAAGCAATCAAGATTAAGCGCCTCATTATATTCAACTTGCATATTCACATGCGTATTCAATTTCCCACTTTTTTTGCTCCTTTCTTTTCTAAATTATTTTTATTTTTATTATAATTAATTTGACTTTTAAAATTATACTTTCGGTTATACACTTCATCTTTTTTCTTGTATGTTTCAATTCAAGTACTAGTCTGAAACGACTCAAATTCTTTTACTAAAAACAACACATTTTTTTAGAATGGTAACTAACATCATATCTTGTTATCCGCGTGATGCGTCTAAATTTTGCGCGGCGCGCCCTTTAACCAAAGACAAACTTCAAAATTAGTTCAACTACTGTTACCAACTTACGCTCATCTGTGCGGCGCGTTGTACACTTGCGCGGCGCGCCATAAAACTGGTTTTCGAAACATAAATTAAACCCAATTCCGCACTTCAACTAAAATAGTTCAAATACATTGTTTAACATCTTGAAACTGTTTGTACACAACCAAAACCTGAATTATCAAGTTTAAAACATCATAATGAAACTAATTTACCACTCGAGTCATCGACGACCCATTACAAAGACAAGATGACAATTTCGACCCAAATGAGTTTAATTCAAAATATGGGCTCGAGCATGGTGTTTGAGAATACACTACTCAAACCTAAACATTTAACCAAAAGCCATCTTCTAGAGTATAATCCACCAAAGTCATCTAATCTCCAAGCTTATCCTTTCCTTTGTCCACACCCGAATCTATAAAAAGATAAACAACAATGAGGGTAAGCATAACGCTTAGTGAATGCAATAATTATTATATACATACATAAATGAGCTTAGGTGCTTACACTTGCACATACAACACATACAAAGCTAGCAACTCAAATACCATGTACCCACAAGATATAATACTAAAATAGACAACACACACAATATGGTTAACCATAATCACTAGGGATGATAAATGCACAACCATTAGTGTATATACAACGCACGATATATCACGAATCCCCCGATGTGGCCGTCAACGCACGGCGTGAAGTGATCCGACAGTTGGTCACAATCACCAATCTCGCACGTGTCGAATAGACGA
Organism: Rutidosis leptorrhynchoides; assembly: GCF_046630445.1. Taxonomy (NCBI): domain Eukaryota; kingdom Viridiplantae; phylum Streptophyta; class Magnoliopsida; order Asterales; family Asteraceae; genus Rutidosis; species Rutidosis leptorrhynchoides. The sequence continues at coordinate 658,146,948 of NC_092333.1, read as the reverse complement.
CATATGGTGTTGCCACCGCACGGTATACACCATAACACTATGTGGTCTCAAACGCACGGAGTTAAGTGAATCCAACGCACGGATAAAACTATTACCACATCACCCCCAATTTTATGTACACACACATATAATCATTCCACTCACCTTAAATGTTTGATGAATGCAACACTTGAAGTCTACGATGAACGATGTAAAACACATATTACATTCAAAATAAATCAACTAAACAGACAAGTTGACTATAACAAAAACTTATAACCTTCAAGTGCAATTTTTATCCATTTTTCACTTGACCGAACTTAACACAAGTCAAAACATCTATAATCACTAATGGCTGGTGATTATGCCTATAGTTCACCAATTAACACAAATTCAAAGTATTTAAGTAGTCATTTTCCCATAACAAGTTACAAAACATCAAGTTCACCCATTTCAAGGTCAACACCCAAATTTAATGATCAACAAGCTCTAAACAACAACGTAATCATTAATACACAAGTGTTCTAGTGATTATGCCTAATTTCAAGACTCGAGTATTCAAATTTCTCATCAAACATTAGACTATAACATTAGGGTTTACATACCAAATTTTTACACCAAACCCCTCAAATTTCACAAGAAATTGGGTTTATACCCCATCACCAACACAAACCTTAACCCTAAATCAAAATAATCACTAAAGATACGAATTAGGGTTTACCTTAAGTGCAAAAAACCAAGCTAGATGGCTAAGTTGCAATTTTGAATGGACGACTTGAGTGGGTGTAAATCATATTTGGAGCTCTTTCACTCTCATTTTCATCTTCACTCTTCAACCTAACTTAGAGTGAGAAACTTCTAGTGAGAGAAAGTTCCAATTATTGAAGAATGAAGCTAAATCCGGTCAAATTGGAACCCAATCCTAGTGTTGCAGCCCTCCTAGCTCATTTTATTTCAAAGGTAATACCTAAATCCGAATTTTATCTTTTGATTTCGAGTTTGGGTTAAAGTTTAGGTTGGTGTTGAGTCATAAACCCCATCTCTTCATAAATTAGGGGTTTTGGTGTGTGATTTGGGTGTGTAAACCCTTGTGTTGTAATCTAGAGTTTGGATGACGAATTTAGGGAGTTTGGTTATGGTCATTTAGTTATTGTAATTTTTGAACTAGAGTTGGGTGGTTTGGGTGTTGGATTGTCAAGTAAATGAGTCATGCACACTAAGTATTTGATGAAATGTCTAACTAAAATTGTTGTTAATGATGATGATTAATCATCTTGAAATAAGTCCTTAATAGTGTGGTTAAGCAAGAACTAGTTAATTGGTGTTTTTAGTATGTTCATAACTTGAATTTTGGTCAAAAGTGGTGAAACCCGTCACTATAAAAACTGCACGAAACATGATTTTGTGAAGGTCATATCATGTAAACCGCGACTCTGTTTGGGGAGTGTGAGCACTTTTTGAAAAGGTATTTGAGTATACTTTTCAATGGATAAGTTTATTTAAACTGAACAGGAATTTATGTGGGTCGAAGTCTGCTGTGAAAACAGGGCTGTCTAAAATGTTAAAACACATGTAATTTTGGTATAAAGTGTTATTGTTTGGGACTTTGGGCATGGTGCAAGTGTCAATAATTTTAGGGTGTTGTTGGGCTTGAATTATCACATGTAGTGGTGATGGACCGAGTCCTTTTTGGGTCAAGTGCAATTTGGTTAAGTGTACTTGCTTGTATGTGTGTGTTAGAATTACCACCCGTAGTGGTAATTTGGTGATGTCCATTTAGGTGTCTAAATGGGCGAGTTTTTTGGTGAGCAAGGTGAAAACCCTTGGCTAAGGGTGTTGGTGTCAGATTCTTTTATAGATAATAGGTATTTATTTGTTGTATGCCTATGTGTTATATAGGTGATTACATGCTCAGATGCGATGACAGTGGTTATACATACATGGCTTGTGTGTGCATACCAAGGTGAGTGAGATCATTATATATGTATGTATATAATGTATTTACTTGTGTGTGTTCTAATGACCCGTCCTAATCCATCCGGATAAAGTCCATATCGATTACAAACGATACACAATAGTTGGTTACATCGCGAGGTACTTGACCTCTATGATACATTTTACAAACATTGCATTCGTTTTTTTAAAAGACAAACTTTCATTACATCGAAAGTTGACGGCATGTATACCATTTCATAATATATCCAACTATAATTGACTTAATAATAATCTTGATGAACTCAACGACTCGAATGCGACGTCTTTTGAAATATGTCATGAATGACTCCAAGTAATATCTCTAAAATGAGCAAATGCACAGCGGAAGATTTCTTTCAATACCTGAGAATAAACATGCTTTAAAGTGTCAACCAAAAGGTTGGTGAGTTCATTAGTTTAACATAAATAATCATTTCCATCATTTTAATAGACCACAAGATTTTCATTTCTCATAAATATACGTCCCATGCATAGAGACAAAAATAATCATTCATATGGTGAACACCTGGTAACCGACATTAACAAGATGCATATAAGAATATCCCCTATCATTCCGGGAAATCCTTCGGACATGATAAAAACAACATCGAAGTACTAAAGCATCCAGTACTTTGGATGGGGTTCGTTAGGCCCAATAGATCTATCTTTAGGATTCGCGTCAATTAGTAGATCGGTTTACTAATTCTTAGGCTACCAAGCAAAAGGGGCATATTCGGCTTCGATCATTCACCCATATAATGTAGTTTCATTTACTTGTGTCTATTTCGTAAAACATTTATAAAACTGCATGTATTCTTGTCACGACCCGGAAAATTTCGACTAATTTTAAATCAAACTCTCGATATGATTTAATATTTTTGACACGATAAGCAAAGTCTGTAATGTTGAGTCTCGAAAGTTGTGAACTATATTCATGAAATCAATTACCATTTGACCATTCCCGACGATTCACGAACAATTGTTTGCAAATAAATATGTATATGTAAATGTAAGTATGTATGTATATATTAAATTGAAGTTATAAAATATAATTTAAGCATTTGAATTAAATATGCAAAATAGAATACAAAGTAATTAAGCGTAAATTTAAAATGAATCCATATATAAATAAATACATGATTTTTATGATTAATTATTATTATATGTAATATATATATATATTTTATAAATAATAAATATTCAAATAAAGGTTATCATATTATATATGATTATATTATGTAATTAATAATATATAATACAATTCAAAATATAGTTGTTGTATTAAAATTAATACCTTCATTATCAATATAAATATTAATATTAATAGTAATATTAATATTAATAACAGTATCATTAATGATATTATGTGAAATTTGGTACATTTGATTTATGATTATTATTTAATATTATTAATAGTATTAAAAACATTATTAATATCATTATTACTATAACTAGTAGTGAAATTTAAAATTTTAATTATGATTAATATTAGTATTGTTATTAAATTTTATTATTAATATTATCATTAAAGACTATTATTATTAGAAATATTAAATTATTTTTATCATTAAAATATAGCATTTCTATTATTTTTGTTATTAGTATTTTTATTAATGAGATATTATCATTACTATTATCTCTATTACTATTATCATTATTATTAATTTTATTAATATTTATATATTTAATATTAGTATTAATATTATTATTAATATATGTATTAATACAAATTGTAATCAGATACATATACATATACATGTACCAGATACTGTACCTATATATATTTAATACATATATATATATATATATATATATATATATATATATATATATATATATATATATATATATATATATATATATATATATATATATATATATATATATATATATATATATATATATATAGTATAAACAAATAAATATAGATAAATACATATTTATGTGTATAAGACTCAATTCAGTTCCAATCACTTTCGATCTGCAGGAAGAAGAAAAAATTGTTTTTATAATTTCTGATTCGTACAAATTAACGTTCAATCATAATAACACATCCAAAAATCTGTAACAATCGATATCCTATTTCTTGTATTTTTCTCGTTATTTTTCTGTATCAAATTGATTCCCTGTCAACGATATTTCTTGTATAAATCAATCAATTACAGTTGATAAACCACCCATTCGATTTACACCACCTATATCAACCTTACACTACTTTCAATTGCTTTTAATTTTCGAAATCAAACAGAAAAATTGAAGAAAATCAACCGGGTTCCCTGTTTCTGCAACTTGTTGCCAAAAACTCGGATTCAAATGAAATTTTAAAATCTAAAAATGCAATTACGTTAGGAATACCCTAGTGATTGTTTCTGCAAATTATTAAGATTCAATTCATTATTTTGATCGAGAATTTTAAGAGTCAAACTTAATAGTCAAAAGTCAAACGAAGATGTTCATCGAGAAATTGGAACTGGTTTCAATATTTAAGGATCAATTGATGATCCAGAAAGTTTGTAAAAGTGATTTGGAATCAATTTCATGTAGAAAGTATTAACTATAACGATCTCAAATTTAAAATCAAAGTTTAAGTGTTCATCGAGGTATTTTTTTTTTTTTTTGCTGCTGCAGTTTCTTTTTAATCCATTTTCTGATGAAAATCGATCCAACAAACGTTTGGTAATTCTGTTCATTTAAAAATTCCAAGATTTACATAAACAATTTGTTAATGGTGCGGTTTCAGTCCCTGATCTAATCGTGGGTTTGAAGAAGAAAGGGGAATAGGATGGAACGAGTTAAATATATATTAGGTTGCTGTTATTACAGAAATACAGAAATGGTGTAGTGGTTCAGGGGTGTTGTTAGTATACGAGAGGTCACGGGTTCGATCTGAAATGTCTCGTTCATATTGATTATAAACGTTCCATATTAATTGATTTCGTCGCGAGGTTTTGACCTCTATATGAGACGTTTTTCAAAAACTGCATTCATTTTTAAAACAAGCATAACCTTTATTTTATCGATAAAGGTTTAAAAAAAGCATTACGTAGATTATCAAATAATGATAATCTAAAATATACTGTTTACACACGACCATTACATAATGGTTTACAATAAGAATATATTACATCAAAAATAAGTTTCTTGAATGCAGTTTTTACACAATATCATACAAGCATGGACTCCAAATCTTGTCCTTATTTTAGTATGCAACAGCGGAAGCTCTTAATAGTCACCTGAGAATAAACATGCTTAAAACGTCAACAAAAATGTTGGTGAGTTATAGGTTTAACCTATATATTTATCAAATCGTAATAATAGACCACAAGATTTCATATTTCAATATACATCTCATACATAGAGATAAAAATCATTCATATGGTGAACACCTGGTAACCGACATTAACAAGATGCATATAAGAATATCCCCTATCATTCCGGGAAATCCTTCGGACATGATAAAAACGAATTCGAAGTACTAAAGCATCCGGTACTTTGGATGGGGTTCGTTAGGCCCAATATATCTATCTTTAGGATTCGCGTCAATTAGTAGATCGGTTTACTAATTCTTAGGCTACCAAGCAAAAGGGACATATTCGGCTTCGATCATTCACCCATATAATGTAGTTTCATTTACTTGTGTCTATTTCGTAAAACATTTATAAAACTGCATGTATTCTCATCCCAAAATATTAGATTTTAAAAGTGGGACTATAACTCACTTTCACAGATTTTTACTTCGTCGGGAAGTAAGACTTGGCCACTGGTCGATTCAAGAATCTATACAAATATGTACATATATATCAAAGTATGTTCAAAATATATTTACAACATTTTTTTAATACGTTTTAATGTTTTAAGCTTATTAAGTCAGCTGTCCTCGTTAATAACCTACAACTAGTTGTCCATAGTTAGATGTACATAAATAAATAAATATAAATTATCTTGGATCAATCCATGACCCAGTGTATACAAGCCTCAGGTTAGATCACAACTCAAACTATATATATTATTTTGGAATCAACCTCAACCCTGTATAGCTAACTCCAACATTACTGCATATAGAGTGTCTACGGTTGTTCCAAAATATATTATATAGATGGGTCGACATGATATATCAAAACATTGTATACGTGTCTATGGTATTCCAAAATTACATAATATATATTAGAATACATGAATAATACAATATAAGTTTGTTAAGTTATGATTTGTATAGAATTGTTACAATATTTCCCGTAGCTACAACAATCAAAAAAATATCCAATCTTGTTTTACCCATAACTTCTTCGTTTTAAATCCGTTTTGAGTGAATCAAATTGCTATGGTTTCATATTGAACTCTATTTTATGAATCTATACAGAAAAAGTATAGGTTTATAGTCAGAAATATAAGTCACAAGTCGTTTTTGTAAGAGGTAGTCATTTTAGTCGAAAGAACGACGTCTTGATAACCATTTTGAAAAACATACTTCCACTTTGAGTTTAACCATGATTTTTGGATATAGTTTCATGTTCATAAGAAAAATTATTTTCCCAGAATAACAACTTTTAAATCAAAGTTTATCATAGTTTTTAATTATCAATCCTAAAACAGCCCGCGGTGTTACTACGACGGCGTATGTCCGGTTTTACGGTGTTTTTCGTGTTTCCAGGTTTTAAATCATTAAGTTAGCATATCATATAGATATAGAACATGTGTTTAGTTGATTTTAAAAGTCAAGTTAGAAGGATTAACTTTATTTGCGAACAAGTTTAGAATTAACTAAACTATGTTCTAGTGATTACAAGTTTAAATCTTCGAATAAGATAGTTTTATATGTATGAATCGAATGATGTTATGAACATCATTACTACCTTAAGTTTAGTAGGTAAACCTACTGGAAGTGACAAGAAAATGATCTAGCTTCAAAGGATCTTGGATGGCTTGAAAGTTCTTGAAGTAGGATTATGACACAAAAACAAGTTCAAGTAAGATTTTTACTCGAATTAAGATAGTTTATAGTATAGAAATTGAATCAAAGTTTGAATATGATTATTACCTTGAATAAGAAAGATAACCTACTGTAAATAACAAAGGTTTCTTGATCTTAGATGATTACTTAGAATGGATTAGAAAGCTTGGATGTAAACTAGTAAACTTGAAAGGATTTTCGAAGTGTTCTTGAAGTGTTCTTCCTAAGATGATTATAGCTTGATTCTTGAAGTTATTTTTGATGAAGATGATGATTAGCTACTATAAAAATTCGTTCATAAGTGTGTGTGTGTGTGTTGAGAGAGAATTAGAAAGAGAATTGGAAGTGAAATGGAGTGAATGATGAGTGGTAAGTGGTGAGTGGTGAGTGGGGTTAAAAGGAGTTCTAGTTAGTTGACTAGTTCATGGTAGAAGTTAAAATTGATTAGTCATACATGACATAATCAAGAGTGGAATCCCATGCTAGTTCCTATTGGTATATACCCACAGTAAGTACGTCTAGAAGCTGTGTATAATACGGGTATGAATACGACTAGAATTCTTGATGAAAAAAAATGGGAATGTAACTGTACCCATTTTCGTTAAGTATTAGTGTTTTGATATATGTCTTGAAGTCTTCTAAAAGTATATTAATACATCTAAATACACTACATGTATATACATTTTAACTGAGTCGTTAAGTCATCGTTAGTCGTTACATGTAAGTGTTGTTTTAAAACCTTTAAGTTAACAATCTCATTTAATGTTGTTAACCCATTGTTTATTATATCTAATGAGATGTTAAATTATTATCTTATCATGATATTATGATATATTAATATATCTTAATATGATATATATACATTTAAATGTCGTTACAACGATAATCGTTACATATATGTCTCGTTTCGAAATCCTTAAGTTAGTAGTCTTGTTTTTATGTATATAACTCATTGTTAATATACTTATGGAGATACTCACTTATCATAATCTCATGTTAACTATATGTATATCCATATATATATCGTCATGTCGTTTTTACAAGTTTTAACGTTCGTGAATCGCCGGTCAACTTGGGTGGTCAATTGTCTACATGAAACTCATTTCAAATAATCAATTCTTAACAAGTTTGATTGCTTAACATGTTGGAAATATTTAATCATGTAAAAATCAATTTCATTTAATATATATAAACATGGAAAAGTTTGGGTCACTACAGTACCTACCCGTTAAATAAATTTCGTCCCGAAATTTTAAGCAGTTGGAGGTGTTGTCGTATCTTCTGGATATAAGTGCGGGTATTTCTTCTTCATCTGATCTTCTCATTCCCAGGTAAACTCAGGTCCTCTACGAGCATTCCATCGAACCTTAATAATTGGTATCTTGTTTTGCTTAAGTCTTTTAACCTCACGATCCATTATTTCGACGGGTTCCTCGATGAATTGAAGTTTTTCGTTGATTTGAATTTCGTCTAACGGAATAGTGAGATCTTCTTTAGCAAAACATTTCTTCAAATTCGAGACGTGGAAAGTGTTATGTACAGCCGCGAGTTGTTGAGGTAACTCAAGTCGGTAAGCTACTGGTCCGACACGATCAATAATCTTGAATGGTCCAATATACCTTGGATTTAATTTCCCTCGTTTACCAAATCGAACAACGCCTTTCCAAGGTGCAACTTTAAGCATGACCATCTCTCCAATTTCAAATTCTATATCTTTTCTTTTAATGTCGGCGTAGCTCTTTTGTCGACTTTGGGCGGTTTTCAACCGTTGTTGAATTTAGATGATCTTCTCGGTAGTTTCTTGTATTATCTCCGGACCTGTAATCTGTCTATCTCCCACTTCACTCCAACAAATCGGAGACCTGCACTTTCTACCATAAAGTGCTTCAAACGGAGCCATCTCAATGCTTGAATGGTAGCTGTTGTTGTAGAAAAATTCTACTAACGGTAGATGTCGATCCCAACTGTTTCTGAAATCAATAACACATGCTCGTAGCATGTCTTCAAGCGTTTGTATCGTCCTTTCGCTCTGCCCATCAGTTTGTGGATGATAGGCAGTACTCATGTCTAGACGAGTTCCTAATGCTTGCTGTAATGTCTGCCAGAATCGTGAAATAAATCTTCCATCCCTATCGGAGATAATAGAGATTGGTATTCCATGTTTGGAGACGAATTCCTTCAAATACAGTCGTGCTAACTTCTCCATCTTGTCATCTTCTCTTATTGGCAGGAAGTGTGCTGATTTGGTGAGACGATCAACTATTACCCAAATAGTATCAAAACCACTTGCAGTCCTTGGCAATTTAGTGATGAAATCCATGGTAATATTTTTCCATTTCCATTCCGGGATTTCGGGTTGTTGAAGTAGACCTGATGGTTTCTGATGCTCAGCTTTGACCTTAGAACACGTCAAACATTCTCCTACGTATTTAGCAACGTCGACTTTCATACCTGGCCACCAAAAATGTTTCTTGAGATCCTTGTACATCTTCCCCATTCCAGGATGTATTGAGTATCTGGTTTTATGAGTTTATCTAAGTACCATTTCCCTCATATCTCCAAATTTTGGTACCCAAATTCTTTCAGCCCTATACCGAGTTCCGTCTTCCCGAATATTAAGATGTTTCTCCGATCCTTTGGGTATTTCATCCTTTAAGTTTCCCTCTTTTAAAACTCTTTGTTGCGCCTCCTTTAGTGTGAATCATTATATTCATAGATTTTACACGAATGGGTTCTCTGTCCTTTCTGCTCAAGGCGTCGGCTACCACATTTGCCTTCCCTGGGTGGTAACGAATCTCAAAGTCGTAATCATTCAACAATTCAATCTACCTGCGCTGCCTCATGTTCAGTTGTTTCTGATTAAATATGTGTTGAAGACTTTTGTGGTCGGTATATATAATACTTTTGACCCCGTATAAGTAGTGCCCCCAAGTCTTTAATGCAAAAATAACAGCGCCTAATTCCAAATCATGCGTCGTATAATTCTGTTCGTGAATCTTCAATTGTCTAGACGCATAAGCAATTACTTTCGTTCGTTGCATTAATACACAACCGAGACCTTGCTTTGAGGCGTCACAATATATCACAAAATCATCATTCCCTTCAGGTAATGACAATATAGGTGCCGTAGTTAACTTTTTCTTCAACAATTGAAACGCTTTTTCTTGTTCATCCTTCCATTCAAATTTCCTCCCTTTATGCGTTAATGTAGTTAAGCGTTTTGCTATTCTGGAAAAGTCTTGGATGAATCTTCTGTAGTAACCAGCTAGTCCTAAAAACTGGCGTATGTGTTTCAGAGTTTTTGGGGTTTCCCACTTTTCAACGGTTTCAATCTTTGCTGGATCCACCTGAATACCTTCTTTGTTCACTATGTGACCGAGGAATTGAACTTCTTCCAACCAAAATGCACACTTTGAAAACTTAGCGTACAGTTTTTCCTTTCTTAACAACTCTAGCACTTTTCTCAAATGTTCTTCGTGCTCTTGGTCATTCTTTGAGTAAATAAGTATGTCATCGATGAAAACAATAATAAACTTGTCAAGATATGGCCCACACACTCGGTTCATGAGGTCCATGAATACAGCTGGTGCATTAGTCAATCCAAACGGCATAACCATAAACTCGTAATGACCGTAACGCGTCCTAAAAATAGTCTTCGGAATGTCATCCTCTTTCACCCGCATTTGGTGATATCCAGAACGTAAATCGATCTTCGAATAAATCGACGAGCCTTGTAGCTGATCAAATAAGTCGTCGATTCTCGGTAATGGGTAACGGTTCTTGATGGTAAGTTTGTTCAACTCTCGGTAGTCGATACACAACCTGAATGTACCATCTTTCTTCTTGACAAACAGAACAGGAGCTCCCCATGGTGATGTACTTGGTCGAATGAAACCACGCTCTAAAAGTTCCTGTAGCTGACTTTGTAATTCTTTCATTTCGCTGGGTGCGATTCTGTATGGAGCACGAGCTATTGGTGCAGCTCCTGGTATAAGGTCTATTTGAAATTCAACGGATCGATGTAGGGGTAATCCCGGTAATTCTTTTGGAAATACATCGAGAAATTCTTTTGCGACGGGAACATCACTGATGTTCTTTTCTTCGGGTTTAACTTCCTCGATGTGTGCTAAAATAACGTAACAACCTTTTCTTATTAGTTTTTACGCCTTCAAACTACTAATAAGATTTAATTTCGCGTTGTTCTTTTCTCCGTACACCATTAAAGGTTTTCCTTTTTCACGCATAATGTGAATCGCATTTTTGTAACAAACGACCTCTGCTCTCACCTTTTTCAACCAGTCCATGCCAATTATTACATCAAAACTTCCTAACTCGACTGGTATTAAATCAATTTTAAACTTTTCATCCCCCAGTTTAATTTCTCTCTCCCGACATATATTATCTGCTGAAATTAATTTACCGTTTGCTAATTCGAGTAAAAATTTACTATCCAAAGGCGTCAATGGGCAACTTAATTTAGCACAAAATTCTCTACTCATATAGCTTCTATCCGCACCTGAATCAAATAAAACATAAACAGATTTATCGTCAATAAGAAACGTACCCGTAACAAGCTCCGGGTCTTCCTGTGCTTCTGCTGCATTAATATTGAAAACTCTTCCACGGCCCTGCCCATTAGTATTCCCCTGATTCGGGCAATTTCTAATAATGTGGCCTGGTTTTCCACATTTATAACAAACAGCGTTGGTATTACTTGCTCCGGCACTATTCGTTTCGGCATTACTTGTTCCGAAATTATTTGTTCCTTTAGTTCTGTTAAACTTTGGTCCGTAGACCTCATACTTTGTCGCTCTATGACCATTTCTTTTACACCTGTTGCAAAATGTCGTGCAAAACCCCTGATGATTTTCTTCACACCTATGACATGGCTGTTTTTGGTTTTTGTTGTCGTTGTTGTTATTGAGGTTGTTGTTGGGATTGTTATTGTTGTTGAAACGGTTGTTGTAGTTGTTGTTGTTGTTGGGATGTTTGTTGTAGTTATTGTCAGGATTGCGGTTATTGTTGCGATTGTTGTTGCGGTTGTTGGGATAGTTGTTGCGATTGTTGTTGTTATTGTACTGGTGACTCTTGTCACAGTTTTCCTCCCACTTCCTCCTGAGTTGTTTCATGTTGGCTTCTTTGGCCGCCTGCTCTTTAATTCTTCTCTCAATCTGATTTATGAGTTTATGAGCCATTCGACTTGCCTTCTGTATAGAAGCGGGCTCGTATGAACTTACATCTTCTTGAATCCTTACTGGTAACCCTTTTACAAATGCGTCGATATTCTCTTCTTCATCTTCGAATGCTCCCAGACACAATAGGCATAACTCTGTGAATAATCGTTCATATGTGGTAACGTCGGACCCTTGTGTTCGTAACTCTCTAAGTTCTGCCTTGAGTTTATTGACTTCGTTTCTAGGACGGTACTGCTCGTTCATCAATTGCTTGAATGCCGACCATGGTAGTGCGTAAGCAGCTTTTTGTCCTACATGTTCTAGATAGGTGTTCCACCATGTTAACGCAGTACCTGTGAAGGTATGCGTAGCGTACTTAACTTTGTCCTCTTCAGTACACTTACTTATGGCAAACACCGATTCGACCTTCTCGGTCCACCGTTTCAATCCAATTGGTCCTTCGGTTCCATCAAATTCCAAAGGTTTGCAGGCAGTGAATTCTTTGTAGGTGCATCCTACACGATTTCTTGCGCCGTTAGCTGCATTGCTAGATTCAGAGTTATTATTGGTATGTAGCGCAGCCTGTACTGCAGCTATGTTTGCAGCAAGAAAAGTACGAAATTCCTCTTCGCTCATATTCATGGTTTGTCGAGTAGTCGGTGCCATTTCCTTCAAAATATCCAACTGAATCGAGTTAATCATACAGAATATTAAGAGTAGTCAATAGTATTTCGTAGCATAATATGAACTCATTTATAAAAGCTTTTTCTTCATATTAGCGTTTTATAAGTTTAAATTCGGGTACTACCTACCCGTTAAGTTCATACTTAGTAGCTAATATACAATTCAACTACTACAATTCCATATGAAAAACTGATTATAATAATATATCACATACAAATATTCTTCAAACTTACAACTTCGCTATATTACATATAACATGAAATATATTACACTTTGATACAGAACAGTTTTGAAGATAAATCTAGTTAATACGCAAGTTGTTCAGCAAAGAAAATAAAGACACGTAATTCATAAGTCCAGAAACAAGTCATGCATTCCGGTTTTACTAAGACGACTTCCCATCCTTGGTCTTGTGGAAAATAACCGTTATGACCATTGGCTAGACAGCATGTTGTAATGTCGTCAAAAGGATGAGGGTTTCGTAATATCCAACAGCCCCGTAATAATCTAAAAACCTTGTTTCTCACCCCAACTACTGAATCCGTCACTTGTGGAAAGGTTTTATTTAAAAGTTGTAACCCGATATTTTTTTTCTCACTTTGGTAAGAAGCGAACATCACTAACCAGTAAGTATAACATGCTTCTTTATGTTGCATGTTAGAAGCTCTTTCTAACTCGCAAAATCCTATGTTGGGATATGTTGAGTCAAAATAGGTTCTTAACCCGTAGCGTAAAATTGCATTTGGGTTCCCCGCATTTAATGCTTTAAAGAAAACACGGCGTAACTTACGGTCTCCCCAATGTGATATACCCCACCTATCAAAGGAAGGCCTTTTATAAACTAAGGCATTTTTGGAAAGTCTTTCAAATGTTTGACAAGTTAATTTCGCCATAACTAAATGTGCTGATGAACTCTGACCGACTCTAGACAAGATTTCCTCAATCATATCCTCTGATAGGTCTTCTAAAATATTCGATTGTCTACCCTTAACGTCCATTTTATTTTTATACTGTAAAATAGACAAGGATTAGATTCATAAAAGATAATTAACAAACAATACAAGCAATTTTTACATAGAACATAAAAATACAAGCACACTATAATACATATAATACACAACATGATTACAACTCCCTAATCTGAATCATTGGTTTCTTCTTCTTCGGACTTGGTTCGCTTTCCTAATTTTCCAGGGATATATGGTGTTCCTCTAATACGAGCCGTCGTTTTCCACAATGGTTTAGAAAAACCTGGTGGTTTAGAGGTTCTCGGGTTATTATTACACTTTAGGAAATACGGATGTTGCCGATACATATAAAGCTCATCGGGATTGGAATCGGGTTTCTCTATTTTTATACATTTTCCCTTATTATTTTCTTTTGTTATATTAAATTGGGTCGAGGTGATTTCTATAACATCATCGGAATCCTCATCGGGATCCAATTCATCGAAAAATTGGTAATCTTCCCAATATTTTACTTCCTCGGCAGAAACACCATTGACCATTTTTAACTTTGGTCCGTTGGTTGAGGATTTTCTTTTATTTAAACGATTTACTGTAGGTATCACTATTTCTTCTTCCGGAACCTCTTCTTCTTCTGGTTCCTCCTCTTCTGATCCATCCTCTTCTGGTTCCTCTTCTTTCGGTTCCTCCTCTTCCGGTTCCTCTTCGGGAATTTGTGAATCTTCCCAAAATATATTCGACTATTCATTATTATTAGGTGAATCAATGGGATTTGTACTAGAGGTAGACATCTATCACACAATATCAAACACATTAAGAGGTTAATATATCACATAATATTTACATGTTAATAATATATAGTTTCCAACAAAAGTGTTAAGCAATCGTTTTTAAAGAAAACACGGTCGAAGTCCAGACTCGCTAATGTATCCTAACAAACTCGATAAGACACACTAATGCAAATTTCTGGTTCTCTAAGACCAACGCTCGGATACCAACTGAAATGTCCCGTTCATATTGATTATAAACGTTCCATATTAATTGATTTCGTCGTGAGGTTTTGACCTCTATATGAGACATTTTTCAAAGACTGCATTCATTTTTAAAACAAGCATTTATTTTATCGATAAAGGTTTAAAAAAAGTATTACGTAGATTATCAAATAATGATAATCTAAAATATACTGTTTACACACGACCATTACATAATGGTTTACAATAAGAATATATTACATCAAAAATAAGTTTCTTGAATGCAGTTTTTACACAATATCATACAAGCATGGACTCCAAATCTTATGCTTTTTTTAGTATGCAACAGCGGAAGCTCTTAATAGTCACCTGAGAATAAACATGCTTAAAACGTCAACAAAAATGTTGGTGAGTTATAGGTTTAACCTATATATTTATCAAATCGTAATAATAGACCACAAGATTTCATATTTCAATATACATCCCATACATAGAGATAAAAATCATTCATATGGTGAACACCTGGTAACTGACATTAACAAGATGCATATAAGAATATCCCCTATCATTCCGGAAAATTCTTCGGACATGATAAAAACGAATTCGAAGTACTAAAGCATCCGGTACTTTGGATGGGGTTCGTTAGGCCTAATAGATCTATCTTTAAGATTCGCGTCAATTAGTAGATCGGTTTACTAATTCTTAGGCTACCAAGCAAAAGGGGCATATTCGGCTTCGATCATTCACCCATATAATGTAGTTTCATTTACTTGTGTCTATTTCGTAAAACATTTATAAAACTGCATGTATTCTCATCCCAAAATATTAGATTTTAAAAGTGGGTCTATAACTCACTTTCACAGATTTTTACTTCGTCGGGAAGTAAGACTTGGCCACTGGTCGATTCACGAACCTATACAAATATGTACATATATATCAAAGTATGTTCAAAAATATTTACAACATTTTTTTAATACGTTTTAATGTTTTAAGCTTATTAAGTCAGCTGTCCTCGTTAATAACCTACAACTAGTTGTCCATAGTTAGATGTACATAAATAAATAAATATAAATTATCTTGGATCAATCCACGACCCAGTGTATACAAGCCTCAGGCTAGATCACAAATCAAACTATATATATTATTTTGGAATCAACCTCAACCCTGTATAGCTAACTCCAACATTACTGCATATAGAGTGTCTACGGTTGTTCCAAAATATATTATATAGATGGGTCGATATGATATGTCAAAACATTGTATACGTGTCTATGGTATCCCAAGATTACATAATATATATTAGAATACATGAATAATACAATATAAGTTTGTTAAGTTATGATTTGTATAGAATTGTTACAATATTTCCCGTAGCTACAACAATCAAAAAAATATCCAATCTTGTTTTACCTATAACTTCTTCGTTTTAAATCCGTTTTGAGTGAATCAAATTGCTATGGTTTCATATTGAACTCTATTTTATGAATCTATACAGAAAAAGTATAGGTTTATAGTCGAAAATATAAGTTACAAGTCGTTTTTGTAAGAGGTAGTCATTTCAGTCGAAAGAACGACGTCTTGATGACCATTTTGAAAAACATACTTCCACTTTGAGTTTAACCATCATTTTTGGATATAGTTTCATGTTCATAAGAAAAATCATTTTCCCAGAAGAACAACTTTTAAATCAAATTTTATCATAGTTTTTAATTATCAAACCCAAAACAGCCCGCGGTGTTACTACGACGGCGTATGTCCGGTTTTACGGTGTTTTTCGTGTTTCCAGGTTTTAAATCATTAAGTTAGCATATCATATAGATATAGAACATGTGTTTAGTTGATTTTAAAAGTCAAGTTAGAAGGATTAACTTTATTTGCGAACAAGTTTAGAATTAACTAAACTATGTTCTAGTGATTACAAGTTTAAATCTTCGAATAAGATAGTTTTATATGTATGAATCGAATGATGTTATGAACATCATTACTACCTTAAGTTTAGTAGGTAAACCTACTGGAAGTGACAAGAAAATGATCTAGCTTCAAAGAATCTTGGATGGCTTGAAAGTTCTTGAAGTAGGATCATGACACAAAAACAAGTTCAAGTAAGATTTTTACTCGAATTAAGATAGTTTATAGTTATAGAAATTGAATCAAAGTTTGAATATGATTATTACCTTGAATAAGAAAGATAACCTACTATAAATAACAAAGGTTTCTTGATATTAGATGATTACTTGGAATGGATTAGAAAGCTTGGATGTAAACTAGTAAACTTGAAAGGATTTTCGAAGTGTTCTTGAAGTGTTCTTCCTAAGATGGTTATAGCTTGATTCTTGAAGTAATTTTTGATGAAGATGATGATTAGCTACTGGAAAAATTCGTTCATAAGTGTGTGTATGTGTGTGTGTGTGTGTGTGTGTGTGTGTTGAAAGAGAATTAGAAAGAGAATTGGAAGTGAAATGGAGTGAATGATGAGTGGTAAGTGGTGAGTGGGGTTAAAAGGAGTTCTAGTTAGTTGAATAGTTCATGGTAGAAGTTAAAATTGATTAGTCATACATGACATAATTAAGAGTGAAATCCCATGCTAGTTCCTATTGGTATATACCCACAGTATCTAGAAGCTGTGTATAATACGGGTATGAATACGACTAGAATTCTTGATGAAAAAAAATGGGAATGTAACTGTACCCATTTTCGTTAAGTATTAGTGTTTTGATATATGTCTTGAAGTCTTCTAAAAGTATATTAATACATCTAAATACACTACATGTATATACATTTTAACTGAGTCGTTAAGTCATCGTTAGTCGTTACATGTAAGTGTTGTTTTGAAACCTTTAAGTTAACAATCTCATTTAATGTTGTTAACCCATTATTTATTATATCTAATGAGATGTTAAATTATTATCTTATCATGATATTATGATATATTAATATATCTTAATATGATATATATACATTTAAATGTCGTTACAACGATAATCGTTACATATATGTCTCGTTTCGAAATCCTTAAGTTAGTAGTCTTGTTTTTATGTATATAACTCATTGTTAATATACTTATGGAGATACTCACTTATCATAATCTCATGTTAACTATATGTATATCCATATATATATCGTCATGTCGTTTTTACAAGTTTTAACGTTCGTGAATCGCCGGTCAACTTGGGTGGTCAATTGTCTACATGAAACTCATTTCAAATAATCAATTCTTAACAAGTTTGATTGCTTAACATGTTGGAAACATTTAATCATGTAAAAATCAATTTCATTTAATATATATAAACATGAAAAAGTTCGGGTCACTACACGATCCTTGTTTGGGGCAACAATATTTTTTTAGGACTTCTAAGATAGTTTTTAAATACCCAATTATTATTATTATTATTATTATTATTATTATTATTATTATTATTATTATTATTATTATTATTATTATTATTATTATTATTATTATTATTATTATTGTTATTATTTTTATTATAAGTATTATTATTAATATTATCATTATTATTCATATAAGTATTAGTATCATTATTTTCATTATTGTTAAAAATTAACATTTTTACTAAAAGTATTATTTATTAAAGTTATTATTTTTATCAATATTATTAAAAGTATCTTTATTTTTAAATTTATCATTTTTATTACTATTATTATTACTACTATCATAATAGATAAACATTTCTACATATATTATAGATATCAATATAATTATGTATGAAAGTATTAATTTTAATACATAATAGATAAAGATAAAACATTAATAAATATATATATATATAACACTATTAAATCATGATAAATAATAATTAATAAGAATATATAAAATTTGTTTGAGTGCGATTATGTGTATTAATATATATACAAATGATTTAGGTTCGTAAATCCAATGTCAACCCCACACTTGTTAAATGTCGTCATATGTATTTTTACTACAAAATACAGTATGGTGAGTTTCATTTGCTCCCTTTTTAATTGCTTTTGCAATATATATTTTTGGGCTGAGAATACATGCGCTGCTTTTATAAATGTTTACGAAATAGACACAAGTACTTAAAAATATATTCTACGTTGAGTTGTACCACTGGCATATTTCTCTGTAGCTTGGTAAGTACTATTTACGTGGGTATTGTAAACGCGAATCCTGTTGATAGATCTATCGGGCCTGACAACCCCAACCGGACTGTACGACCAGTATTCAATGGTTGCACAGTACTTCGTTTCAGTGACTACATTTGGTACAGTGTAGTGAGATTTCATAATAAAGGGAATATGCGACGTTGATTAAATGTTAAGTATGGTTACCAAGTGCTCAACCACTTAGAATGCTTTACATACACTTGCGAGTGTATTATGTTTATGATTATGAAATTTTGTGGTCTATTAAAGTATTGAAATGATTGTTATGATAAACCTATGAACCCACCAACCTTTTGGTTGACACTTTTAAGCATGTTTATTCTCAGGTACGAATTAAGTCTTTCGCTGTGCATTTGCTCATTTTAAGGACATTACTTGGAGTCGATCATCACAATGGGACCAAATGTTAATGACTTCATCCAGGGGATAGGGACGGGTCTTTAGAATTCTCATCCCAAAATATTAGATTTTAAAAGTGGGACTATAACTCACTTATCTTGTATCCTATTTTAAATATTTAATTCAAATGCTAAATTTATATTTTTATAGTTTCAATTTATTATATATACTTACTTTTATATACATATATGTGTACATATTTATTTACAAATAATTGTTCGTGAATCGTCGGGTAATAGTCAAAGGTTTAAATGTATTCATTAAAATAATTCAAAAATTTTCGAGACTCAGCATTACAGACTTTGCTTATCGTGTTGAAATCATGTAAAGATTAAGTTTAAATTTGATCGGAAATTCCCGGGTCATCACAGTACCTACCCGTTAAAGAAATTTCGTCCCGAAATTTGAGTGAGGTCGTCATGGCTAACAATAAATATGTTTTCATGACGAATATGAGCTGATGTGACGATCGCTCCAAATCCATATGGACGAACACGTCATTCATCGATTTCATTGCGAGGTATTTGACCTCTATATGATACGTTTTGTAAACATTGCATTCTTTTGAAAAGGCACACCATAAATGAATATTTAAATCAAAGGTTTTCGACATCTGATAATTTCTACATATAGACAATCACCGTAAATAATAGTTTACAATAGTAATTTCGTTGACAATGCAGTTAAAATAAGATACATGGTGATGATTTGGTGAATGCAACGTTTTCTTGATAAATATGCCATGTAAGACTCCATGCACATAGCTTGTCTAACATATAAGCAAACAGCGGAAGACTTCTAGGGAACCTGAGAATAAACATGCTAACAAGTGTCAACACAAAGGTTGGTGAGTTCATAGTTTTAATGTTTTGCATAATCTGTACATAAAGGTGGATCACAAGATTTCAGTTGTTTCATCCAGAAACGTTTATCAAAATATT
Source organism: Rutidosis leptorrhynchoides (assembly GCF_046630445.1). Lineage (NCBI taxonomy): Eukaryota > Viridiplantae > Streptophyta > Magnoliopsida > Asterales > Asteraceae > Rutidosis > Rutidosis leptorrhynchoides. The sequence continues at coordinate 658,126,764 of NC_092333.1, read as the reverse complement.
CTACAAGATTGAGCACCCTGGTTACTAAACTTAACGTATATATAATTTTTACCCTTTGTATAATCATCTTAATAATACACGCAAACCAACATGTACACTTCTCAAATAGCATACGTCCGTTAAAAGGCTAGTGCTCTAGCTCGGACGGGGATATCAAGCCCTATGGATCCATATACTACTACTCGCGCCCACCAGTTCTTATAACCGACAGTTACTAGTTACCAAAGCTAAGGGATTTTCGGTTCAAACTCAGTATAGAATTTAGTATGTACTTGTGTCCATTGTTTAAAATAAAGTGCATGCATTCTCAGCCCAAAAATATATATTGCAAAAGCATTTAAAAAGGGAGCAAATGAAACTCACATTAGCAGCATATAAAGTCGTTCACCAAAATGTGATCGAAACTCGTATTACCAAATAACCGTAGATCTCAACCTAGAGAACATATGTTGGTCAATAAATGTCTATCATGCTAGGTCAGGTCATAGTGTATCACAATCCTAATGCTCGAGATTGACATACAAAAGTTATCCAAAGTCGTTTCAAAAAGTCAATTTTGACAGTTGTTTAACAAAACGAGACGTACCTTATATAAGGATTCATTTACTCGGTTGGTAATATTCAAAAATCTAATTTATCAATCTCGTAAACAAGTTGTTTAAATCTTAATTGCAGATTCAAAAGCAATTTCAATTAATCATAATTCAGTTGATCATATCTTTTAATCAGTTCATCGAAATTATTCGATATCTAAATGAAAAGTTATTGATTTTTCGCCAGCTTTCCAAAAACATGTATATCATATACCTTTTACCAGTAATATATGTATTTAATTCGTGATTCATTATAAACTGTTTAACGACGAAATTTAGCATGCAAGCATATATAAATATATATACTCGAGCACTAGACATGGATACACAATTAATATATAAAAGATAAGATATGAATGCTTACGTATCAATATTATGATTTAATATTGCAGGAAAGTACATAGACGCAACGAAGATGATAAACACTAGGTTTGATTCACAAATATACCCCCGAACATTACCCATAACCTCCTTGGCAATAACCCATAATTTCCTTAGCTCTATCCCGCTTGAAAACCATTTTGAAAGTGACACGCTCATAACCTCGTCGTAGTATTTTATGTATAATACTAATTAATAATATTAATAATAATAAGATTAATAATAATATTAATCTTAATAATAATAATAATAATAATAATAATAATAATAATAATATAAATATAAATAATAATACGGAGAAATGAAGAATGAATCAGAATTCTGAGAACGTTCGAATTTATAGATGTGGCCAGATTTCAGACCTCATGCGATCACATGGTTTTTGTGTGTTATGTGTAGTGACCCGAACTTTTCCATGTTTATATATATTAATTGAGATTGATGTTTACATGATTAAATGTTTCCAACATGTTAAGCAATCAAACTTGTTAAGACTTGATTAATTAAAATAGGTTTCATATAGACAATTGACCACCCAAGTTGACCGGTGATTCACGAACGTTAAAACTTGTAAAAAAAACTATATGATGACATATATATGGTTATATATATAGTTAACATGATATTATGATAAGTAAACATATCATTAATTATATTAACAATGAACTACATATGTAAAAACAAGACTACTAACTTAATGATTTTGAAACGAGACATATATGTAACGTTTATCGTTGTAACGACATTTAATGTATATATATCATATTAAGAGATATTCATACATCATAATATCATGATAATATAATAATTTAAAATCTCTTTTGATATTATAAACATTGGGTTAACAACATTTAACAAGATCGTTAACCTAAAGGTTTCAAAACAACACTTACATGTAACGACTAACGATGACTTAACGACTCAGTTAAAATGTATATACATGTAGTGTTTTAATATGTATTTATACACTTTTGAAAGACTTCAATACACTTATCAAAATACTTCTACTTAACAAAAATGCTTACAATTACATTCTCGTTCAGTTTCATCAACAATTCTACTCGTATGCACCCGTATTCGTACTCGTACAATACACAGCTTTTAGATGTATGTACTATTGGTATATACACTCCAATGATCAGCTCTTAGCAGCCCATGTGAGTCACCTAACACATGTGGGAACCATCATTTGGCAACTAGCATGAAATATCTCATAAGATTACAAAAATATGAGTAATCATTCATGACTTATTTACATGAAAACAAAATTACATATCCTTTATATCTAATCCATACACCAACGAACAAAAACACCTACAAACACTTTCATTCTTCAATTTTCTTCATCTAATTGAACTCTCTCAAGTTCTATCTTCAAGTTCTAAGTGTTCTTCATAAATTCCAAAAGTTCTAGTTTCATAAAATCAAGAATACTTTCAAGTTTGCTAGCTCACTTCCAATCTTGTAAGGTGATCATCCAACCTCAAGAAATCTTTGTTTCTTACAGTAGGTTATCATTCTAATACAAGGTAATAATCATATTCAAACTTTGGTTCAATTTCTATAACTATAACAATCTTATTTCAAGTGATGATCTTACTTGAACTTGTTTTCGTGTCATGATTTTGCTTCAAGAACTTTGAGCCATCCAAGGATCCATTGAAGCTAGATCCATTTTTTTCTTTTCCAGTAGTTTCATCCAAGGAACTTAAGGTAGTAATGATGTTCATAACATCATTCGATTCATACATATAAAGCTATCTTATTCGAAGGTTTAAACTTGTAATCACTAGAACATAGTTTAGTTAATTCTAAACTTGTTCGCAAACAAAAGTTAATCCTTCTAACTTGACTTTTAAAATCAACTAAACACATGTTCTATATCTATATGATATGCTAACTTAATGATTTAAAACCTGGAAACACGAAAAACACCGTAAAACCGGATTTACGCCGTCGTAGTAACACCGCGGGCTGTTTTGGGTTAGTTAATTAAAAACTATGATAAACTTTGATTTAAAAGTTGTTATTCTGAGAAAATGATTTTTATTATGAACATGAAACTATATCCAAAAATTATGGTTAAACTCAAAGTGGAAGTATGTTTTCTAAAATGGTCATCTAGACGTCGTTCTTTCGACTGAAATGACTACCTTTACAAAAACGACTTGTAACTTATTTTTCCGACTAGAAACCTATACTTTTTTTGTTTAGATTCATAAAATAGAGTTCAATATGAAACCATAGCAATTTGATTCACTCAAAACGGATTTAAAATGAAGAAGTTATGGGTAAAACAAGATTGGATAATTTTTCTCATTTTAGCTACGTGAAAATTGGTAACAAATCTATTCCAACCATAACTTAATCAACTTGTATTATATATTATGTAATCTTGAGATACCATAGACACGTATACAATGTTTCGACCTATCATGTCGACACATCTATATATATTTCGGAACAACCATAGACACTCTATATGTGAATGTTGGAGTTAGCTATACAGGGTTGAGGTTGATTCCAAAATATATATAGTTTGAGTTGTGATCAATACTGAGATACGTATACAATAGGTCGTGGATTGATTCAAGATAATATTTATCGATTTATTTCTGTACATCTAACTGTGGACAACTAGTTGTAGGTTACTAACGAGGACAGCTGACTTAATAAACTTAAAACATCAAAATATATTAAAAGTGTTGTAAATATATTTTGAACATACTTTGATATATATGTATATATTGTTATAGGTTCGTGAATCAACCAGTGGCCAAGTCTTACTTCCCGACGAAGTAAAAATCTGTGAAAGTGAGTTATAGTCCCACTTTTAAAATCTAATATTTTTGGGATGAGAATACATGCAGGTTTTATAAATGATTTACAAAATAGACACAAGTACGTGAAACTACATTCTATGGTTGAATTATCGAAATCGAATATGCCCCTTTTTATTAAGTCTGGTAATCTAAGAATTAGGGAACAGACACCCTAATTGACGCGAATCCTAAAGATAGATCTATTGGGCCTAACAAACCCCATCCAAAGTACCGGATGCTTTAGTACTTCGAAATTTATATCATATCCGAAGGGTGTCCCGGAATGATGGGGATATTCTTATATATGCATCTTGTTATTGTCGGTTACCAGGTGTTCACCATATGAATGATTTTTATCTCTATGTATGGGATGTGTATTGAAATATGAAATCTTGTGGTCTATTGTTACGATTTGATATATATAGGTTAAACCTATAACTCACCAACATTTTTGTTGACGTTTTAAGCATGTTTATTCTCAGGTGATTATTAAGAGCTTCCGCTGTCGCATACTTAAATAAGGACAAGATTTGGAGTCCATGCTTGTATGATATTGTGTAAAAACTGCATTCAAGAAACTTATTTTGTTGTAACATATTTGTATTGTAAACCATTATATAATGGTCGTGTGTAAACAGGATATTTTAGATTATCATTATTTGATAATCTACGTAAAGCTTTTTAAACCTTTATTGATGAAATAAAGGTTATGGTTTGTTTAAAAATGAATGCAGTCTTTGAAAAACGTCTCATATAGAGGTCAAAACCTCGCAACGAAATCAATTAATATGGAACGTTTTTAATCAATAAGAACGGGACATTTCAGTTGGTATCAGAGCCAGGTTCTTAGAGAACCAGAAAATTTGCATTAGTGTGTCTTATTGAGTTTGTTAGGATGCATTAGTGAGTCTGGACTTCGACCGTGTTTTCTTTAAAAATGATTGCTTAACATTTTTGTTGGAAACTATATATTTTTAACATATGAATATTATGTGATATATTAATCTCTTAACGTGTTTGATATTATGTGATAGATGTCTACCTCTAGAACAAGTCCCATTGACTCACCTAATAATAATGAAGAGTCAAATGTAAATTGGAATGATTTGTGGACTGATTCACAAGTTCCCGAAGAGGAACCGGAAGAAGAGTCGGAACCGGAAGAAGAATTGGAACCGGAAGAAGAATCGGAACCGGATGAAGAAATAGAACCGGTGGGGGAAATAATAAAACGGTTAAGTAAAAGAAAATCCTCAACCAACCGACCAAAGTTAATTATGGTCAATGGTGTTTCCGCCAAGGAAGCAAAATATTGGGAGGATTACCAATTCTCCGATGAATCGGATTCCGACGAGAATTCCGATGATGTTATAGAAATTACCCCAACTGAATTTAAAAAGGCAAAAGAAAATAATAAGGGAAAGGGCATAAAAATAGAGAAATCTAATTCCAACCCCGATGAACTTTATATGTATCATCAACCCCCGAAGTCCTTAAGTTGTAACAATGACCCGGGAACCTCTAAACCACCAGGTTTTTCTAAACCAATGTGGACAACGACGGCTCGTATTAGGGGAACATCATATATCCCTAGAAACTTGGCAAAACGAACCAAAACCGAAGAAGAAGAAACGAGCGAGTCGGAATAAGATAGTTGTATTCGTGTGGTGTAATATATGGAATATAGTGTTCTTATGCTTTATGATATATGTAAAAATTGCTTGTATTAATAAGTATTTTTTTATGAATCTAACTCTTGTCTATTTTACAGTTTAAAAACACAAAATGGATAGACAACCCAATATTTTAAGAGACCTACCCGGAGACATGATTGATGAAATCTTGTCTAGAGTCGGCCAGAATTCTTCGGCACAACTATTTAAGGCGAGATCAGTTTGTAAGACATTCGAAGAACGTTCCAAGAATGTCTTGGTTTATAAGAGACTTTCGTTTGAAAGATGGGGGATATCACATTGGGAAACCCATAAGTTACGATGTGTTTACTTTGACGCATATATTGCGGGGAACCCAAATGCTATTTTACGCAACGGGTTAAGAAATTATTTTGACTCATTATATCCGAATATTGGACTTCGTGATTTAGAAAAAGCGGCTAACATGCAACATAAAGAAGCATGTTATGCTTACGGATTAGTAATGTTCGCTTCTCACCAAAGTGAGAACAAGAACATCGGGCTACAACTATTAAACAAAACGTTTCCACAAGTGACGGAGTCGGTAATTGGGGTAAGAAATGAGGTTTTTAGATTATTACGGGACTGTTGGACATTACGTAACCCTCGTCCCTTTGATGACGTTACAACACGCTGTCTTATCAACGGCCATAACGGTTATGTTGCACAAGACCAAGGATGGGAAGTAGTCCTAGTAAAACCAGAATGCATGACTTGTTTCTGGACGTATGAATTACGTGTCTTTATTGCCTTTGCTGAACGACTTGTGTACTAGCTAGAATTGTCTTCACAACTATCTTGTATCAAAGTTATTGTGTGCTATATTTCATGCTTTATGTAAAATAAGCGGTATTGTAAGTTTGTAAAATATTGTATAAAAGTTTGAACGCGAAATATTATTATAATCAGTTTTTCATATAGAATTGTAGTAGTTGAATTGTATATTAGCTACTAAGTATGAACTTAACGGGTAGGTACTACCCGAATTTAAACTTATAAAACGCTAATATGAAGAAAAAGCTTTTATAAATGAGTTCATATTATGCTACGAAATACTATTAACTACTCTTAATATTCTGTATGATTAACTTGTTCCATTTAACTATTTTGAAGGAAATGGCACCGACTACTCGACACACCGTGAATATGAATGAAGAGGAATTCCGTACTTTTCTAGCTTCAAACATAGCCGCAGTACAGGCTGCGCTACATACCAACAATAACCTTGGATCTAGCAGTACAGGAAATCGTGTAGGATGCACCTACAAAGAATTCACTGCCTGCAAACCTTTAGAATTTGATGGAACCGAAGGACCGATCGGATTGAAACGGTGGACCGAGAAGGTTGAATCGGTGTTTGCCATAAGTAAGTGTACTGAAGAGGATAAAGTGAAGTACGCTACGCATACCTTCACAGGTTCTGCGTTAACATGGTGGAATACCTATCTAGAGCAAGTGGGACAAGATGATGCGTACGCACTACCGTGGTCAGCATTCAAGCACTTGATGAACGAGAAGTACCGTCCCAGAACCGAGGTCAATAAGCTCAAGACAGAACTTAGAGGGTTACGAACCCAAGGATTTGATATTACCACGTACGAAAGACGATTCACAGAATTGTGCCTATTGTGTCCGGGAGCATTCGAAGATGAGGAAGAGAAGATCGACGCGTTTGTGAAAGGATTACCGGAAAGAATCCAAGAAGATATAAGTTCACACGAGCCCGCCTCCATACAACAGGCATGTAGAATGGCTCACAAACTAGTGAACCAGATTGAAGAAAGAATTAAAGAACAGACTGCTGAAGAGGCCAATGTGAAGCAAGTCAAAAGAAAGTGGGAGGAAAACGGTGATAAGAATCACCAATACAACAACAACAGCAATTACAACAATAATCGCAACAATTATCCCAACAATCGCAACATCAATCGCAACTACAACAAACGGCCCAACAACAACAACAACAACAACAACAACAGCAACTACAACAATCATCCCAACAACAATAATAACCGCAACAACAACAACAATCAGAAGCAACTATGCCAAAGGTGTGAAAAGAATCACTCGGGGTTCTGCACCAAATTTTGCAACAAGTGTAAAAGAAATGGTCATAGCGCGGCGAAGTGTGAGGTCTACGGACCAGGGGTTAATAGAACGAAAGGAACAAATGGTGTCGGAACAAGTAATGGCGGAGCAAGTAGTGTCGGAGCAAGTTATGCCAATGTAGTTTGTTATAAATGTGGAAAACCAGGCCACATTATTAGAAATTGCCCGAACCAGGAGAACACGAATGGACAAGGCCGTGGAAGAGTTTTCAATATTAATGCGGTAGAGGCACAGGAAGACCCGGAGCTTGTTACGGGTACGTTTCTTATTGACAATAAATCTGCTTACGTTTTATTTGATTCGGGTGCGGATAGAAGCTATATGAGTAGAGATTTTTGTGCTAAATTAAGTTGTCCATTGACGCCTTTGGATAGTAAATTTTTACTCGAATTAGCAAATGGTAAATTAATTTCAGCAGATAATATATGTCGGAATCGAGAAATTAAACTGGTTAGCGAAACATTTAAGATTGATTTGATACCAGTAGAGTTAGGGAGTTTTGATGTGATAATCGGTATGGACTGGTTGAAAGAAGTGAAAGCGGAGATCGTTTGTTACAAAAATGCAATTCGCATTATACGAGAAAAAGGAAAACCCTTAATGGTGTACGGAGAAAAGGGCAACACGAAGCTACATCTTATTAGTAATTTGAAGGCACAAAAACTAATAAGAAAAGGTTGCTATGCTGTTCTAGCACACGTCGAGAAAGTACAAACTGAAGAAAAGAGCATCAATGATGTTCCCATTGCAAAAGAATTTCCCGATGTATTTCCGAAAGAATTACCGGGATTACCCCCACATCGATCCGTTGAATTTCAAATAGATCTTGTACCAGGAGCTGCACCAATAGCTCGTGCTCCTTACAGACTCGCACCCAGCGAGATGAAAGAACTGCAAAGCCAATTACAAGAACTTTTAGAGCGTGGTTTCATTCGACCAAGCACATCACCGTGGGGAGCTCCTGTTTTGTTTGTCAAGAAGAAAGATGGTACATTCAGGTTGTGTATCAACTACCGAGAGTTGAACAAACTTACCATCAAGAACCGCTACCCACTACCGAGAATCGACGACTTATTTGATCAACTACAAGGCTCGTCTATTTATTCAAAGATTGACTTACGTTCCGGGTATCATCAAATGCGGGTGAAAGAAGATGATATTCCAAAGACTGCTTTCAGAACACGTTACGGTCATTACGAGTTTATGGTCATGCCGTTTGGTTTAACTAATGCACCAGCTGTCTTCATGGACCTTATGAACCGAGTGTGTGGACCATACCTTGACAAGTTTGTCATTGTTTTCATTGATGACATACTTATTTACTCAAAGAATGACCAAGAACACGGTGAACATTTGAGAAAGGTGTTAGAAGTATTGAGGAAGGAAGAATTGTACGCTAAGTTTTCAAAGTGTGCATTTTGGTTGGAAGAAGTTCAATTCCTCGGTCACATAGTGAACAAAGAAGGTATTAAGGTGGATCCGGCAAAGATAGAAACTGTTGAAAAGTGGGAAACCCCGAAAACTCCGAAACACATACGCCAGTTTTTAGGACTAGCTGGTTACTACAGAAGGTTCATCCAAGACTTTTCCAGAATAGCAAAACCCTTGACTGCATTAACGCATAAAGGGAAGAAATTTGAATGGAATGATGAACAAGAGAAAGCGTTTCAGTTATTGAAGAAAAAGCTAACTACGGCACCTATATTGTCATTGCCTGAAGGGAATGATGATTTTGTGATTTATTGTGACGCATCAAAGCAAGGTCTCGGTTGTGTATTAATGCAACGAACGAAGGTGATTGCTTATGCGTCTAGACAATTGAAGATTCACGAACAAAATTATACGACGCATGATTTGGAATTAGGCGCGGTTGTTTTTGCATTAAAGACTTGGAGGCACTACTTATATGGGGTCAAAAGTATTATATATACCGACCACAAAAGTCTTCAACACATATTTAATCAGAAACAACTGAATATGAGGCAGCGTAGGTGGATTGAATTATTGAATGATTACGATTTTGAGATTCGTTACCACCCGGGGAAGGCAAATGTGGTGGCCGATGCCTTGAGCAGGAAGGATAGAGAACCCATTCGAGTAAAATCTATGAATATAATGATTCATAATAACATTACTACTCAAATAAAGGAGGCGCAACAAGGAGTTTTAAAAGAGGGAAATTTAAAGGATGAAATACCCAAAGGATCGGAGAAGCATCTTAATATTCGGGAAGACGGAACCCGGTATAGGGCTGAAAGGATTTGGGTACCAAAATTTGGAGATATGAGAGAAATGGTACTTAGAGAAGCTCATAAAACCAGATACTCAATACATCCTGGAACGGGGAAGATGTACAAGGATCTCAAGAAACATTTTTGGTGGCCGGGTATGAAAGCCGATGTTGCTAAATACGTAGGAGAATGTTTGACGTGTTCTAAGGTCAAAGCTGAGCATCAGAAACCATCAGGTCTACTTCAACAACCCGAAATCCCGGAATGGAAATGGGAAAACATTACCATGGATTTCATCACTAAATTGCCAAGGACTGCAAGTGGTTTTGATACTATTTGGGTAATAGTTGATCGTCTCACCAAATCAGCACACTTCCTACCAATAAGAGAAGATGACAAGATGGAGAAGTTAGCACGACTGTATTTGAAGGAAGTCGCCTCCAGACATGGAATACCAATCTCTATTATCTCTGATAGGGATGGCAGATTTATTTCAAGATTCTGGCAGACATTACAGCAAGCATTAGGAACTCGTCTAGACATGAGTACTGCCTATCATCCACAAACTGATGGGCAGAGCGAAAGGACGATACAAACGCTTGAAGACATGCTACGAGCATGTGTTATTGATTTCGGAAACAGTTGGGATCGACATCTACCGTTAGCAGAATTTTCCTACAACAACAGCTACCTTTCAAGCATTGAGATGGCGCCGTTTGAAGCACTTTATGGTAGAAAGTGCAGGTCTCCGATTTGTTGGAGTGAGGTGGGGGATAGACAGATTACGGGTCCAGAGATTATACAAGAAACTACCGAGAAGATCATCCAAATTCAACAACGGTTGAAAACCGCCCAAAGTCGACAAAAGAGCTACGCTGACATTAAAAGAAAAGATATAGAATTTGAAATTGGAGAGATGGTCATGCTTAAAGTTTCACCTTGGAAAGGCGTTGTTCGATTTGGTAAACGAGGGAAATTAAATCCAAGGTATATTGGACCATTCAAGATTATTGATCGTGTCGGACCAGTAGCTTACCGACTTGAGTTACCTCAACAACTCGCGGCTGTACATAACACTTTCCACGTCTCGAATTTGAAGAAATGTTTTGCTAAAGAAGATCTCACTATTCCGTTAGATGAAATCCAAATCAACGAAAAACTCCAATTCATCGAAGAACCCGTCGAAATAATGGATCGTGAGGTTAAAAGACTTAAGCAAAACAAGATACCAATTGTTAAGGTTCGATGGAATGCTCGTAGAGGACCCGAGTTCACCTGGGAGCGTGAAGATCAGATGAAGAAGAAATACCCGCATCTATTTCCAGAAGATTCGTCAACACCTTCAACAGCTTAAAATTTCGGGACGAAATTTATTTAACGGGTAGGTACTGTAGTGACCCGAACTTTTCCATGTTTATATATATTAATTGAGATTGATGTTTACATGATTAAATGTTTCCAACATGTTAAGCAATCAAACTTGTTAAGACTTGATTAATTAAAATAGGTTTCATATAGACAATTGACCACCCAAGTTGACCGGTGATTCACGAACGTTAAAACTTGTAAAAAAAACTATATGATGACATATATATGGTTATATATATAGTTAACATGATATTATGATAAGTAAACATATCATTAATTATATTAACAATGAACTACATATGTAAAAACAAGACTACTAACTTAATGATTTTGAAACGAGACATATATGTAACGTTTATCGTTGTAACGACATTTAATGTATATATATCATATTAAGAGATATTCGTACATCATAATATCATGATAATATAATAATTTAAAATCTCTTTTGATATTATAAACATTGGGTTAACAACATTTAACAAGATCGTTAACCTAAAGGTTTCAAAACAACACTTACATGTAACGACTAACGATGACTTAACGACTCAGTTAAAATGTATATACATGTAGTGTTTTAATATGTATTTATACACTTTTGAAAGACTTCAATACACTTATCAAAATACTTCTACTTAACAAAAATGCTTACAATTACATTCTCGTTCAGTTTCATCAACAATTCTACTCGTATGCACCCGTATTCGTACTCGTACAATACACAGCTTTTAGATGTATGTACTATTGGTATATACACTCCAATGATCAGCTCTTAGCAGCCCATGTGAGTCACCTAACACATGTGGGAACCATCATTTGGCAACTAGCATGAAATATCTCATAAGATTACAAAAATATGAGTAATCATTCATGACTTATTTACATGAAAACAAAATTACATATCCTTTATATCTAATCCATACACCAACGACCAAAAACACCTACAAACACTTTCATTCTTCAATTTTCTTCATCTAATTGAACTCTCTCAAGTTCTATCTTCAAGTTCTAAGTGTTCTTCATAAATTCCAAAAGTTCTAGTTTCATAAAATCAAGAATACTTTCAAGTTTGCTAGCTCACTTCCAATCTTGTAAGGTGATCATCCAACCTCAAGAAATCTTTGTTTCTTACAGTAGGTTATCATTCTAATACAAGGTAATAATCATATTCAAACTTTGGTTCAATTTCTATAACTATAACAATCTTATTTCAAGTGATGATCTTACTTGAACTTGTTTTCGTGTCATGATTTTGCTTCAAGAACTTTGAGCCATCCAAGGATCCATTGAAGCTAGATCCATTTTTCTCTTTTCCAGTAGTTTCATCCAAGGAACTTAAGGTAGTAATGATGTTCATAACATCATTCGATTCATACATATAAAGCTATCTTATTCGAAGGTTTAAACTTGTAATCACTAGAACATAGTTTAGTTAATTCTAAACTTGTTCGCAAACAAAAGTTAATCCTTCTAACTTGACTTTTAAAATCAACTAAACACATGTTCTATATCTATATGATATGCTAACTTAATGATTTAAAACCTGGAAACACAAAAAACACCGTAAAACCGGATTTACGCCGTCGTAGTAACACCGCGGGCTGTTTTGGGTTAGTTAATTAAAAACTATGATAAACTTTGATTTAAAAGTTGTTATTCTGAGAAAATGATTTTTATTATGAACATGAAACTATATCCAAAAATTATGGTTAAACTCAAAGTGGAAGTATGTTTTCTAAAATGGTCATCTAGACGTCGTTCTTTCGACTGAAATGACTACCTTTACAAAAACGACTTGTAACTTATTTTTCCGACTAGAAACCTATACTTTTTTTGTTTAGATTCATAAAATAGAGTTCAATATGAAACCATAGCAATTTGATTCACTCAAAACGGATTTAAAATGAAGAAGTTATGGGTAAAACAAGATTGGATAATTTTTCTCATTTTAGCTACGTGAAAATTGGTAACAAATCTATTCCAACCATAACTTAATCAACTTGTATTATATATTATGTAATCTTGAGATACCATAGACACGTATACAATGTTTCGACCTATCATGTCGACACATCTATATATATTTCGGAACAACCATAGACACTCTATATGTGAATGTTGGAGTTAGCTATACAGGGTTGAGGTTGATTCCAAAATATATATAGTTTGAGTTGTGATCAATACTGAGATACGTATACACTGGGTCGTGGATTGATTCAAGATAATATTTATCGATTTATTTCTGTACATCTAACTGTGGACAACTAGTTGTAGGTTACTAACGAGGACAGCTGACTTAATAAACTTAAAACATCAAAATATATTAAAAGTGTTGTAAATATATTTTGAACATACTTTGATATATATGTATATATTGTTATAGGTTCGTGAATCAACCAGTGGCCAAGTCTTACTTCCCGACGAAGTAAAAATCTGTGAAAGTGAGTTATAGTCCCACTTTTAAAATCTAATATTTTTGGGATGAGAATACATGCAGGTTTTATAAATGATTTACAAAATAGACACAAGTACGTGAAACTACATTCTATGGTTGAATTATCGAAATCGAATATGCCCCTTTTTATTAAGTCTGGTAATCTAAGAATTAGGGAACAGACACCCTAATTGACGCGAATCCTAAAGATAGATCTATTGGGCCTAACAAACCCCATCCAAAGTACCGGATGCTTTAGTACTTCGAAATTTATATCATATCCGAAGGGTGTCCCGGAATGATGGGGATATTCTTATATATGCATCTTGTTATTGTCGGTTACCAGGTGTTCACCATATGAATGATTTTTATCTCTATGTATGGGATGTGTATTGAAATATGAAATCTTGTGGTCTATTGTTACGATTTGATATATATAGGTTAAACCTATAACTCACCAACATTTTTGTTGACGTTTTAAGCATGTTTATTCTCAGGTGATTATTAAGAGCTTCCGCTGTCGCATACTTAAATAAGGACAAGATTTGGAGTCCATGCTTGTATGATATTGTGTAAAAACTGCATTCAAGAAACTTATTTTGTTGTAACATATTTGTATTGTAAACCATTATATAATGGTCGTGTGTAAACAGGATATTTTAGATTATCATTATTTGATAATCTACGTAAAGCTTTTTAAACCTTTATTGATGAAATAAAGGTTATGGTTTGTTTAAAAATGAATGCAGTCTTTGAAAAACGTCTCATATAGAGGTCAAAACCTCGCAACGAAATCAATTAATATGGAACGTTTTTAATCAATAAGAACGGGACATTTCATTATGGCCATGCGATCGCATGGCCTAGGATTCCAGCTCACATCAGATTTGTAATCTAGTTCATCGACATATTAATTTATTATATATATAATATATTTAATTTATATAATTAATTATATATTATATTAAATTCACGTGCATAGTTGACTTGTAATTTTTGTTCCGATGACTCGTACTGTAGTGACCCGAACTTTTCCATGTTTATATATATTAATTGAGATTGATATTTACATGATTAAATTTTTCCAACATGTTAAGCAATCAAACTTGTTAAGACTTGATTAATTGAAATATGTTTCATATAGACAATTGACCACCCAAGTTGACCGGTGATTCACGAACGTTAAAACTTGTAAAAACTATATGATGACATATATATGGATATATATATAGTTAACATGATACTATGATAAGTAAACATATCATTAAGTATATTAACAATGAACTACATATGTAAAAACAAGACTACTAACTTAATGATTTTTAAACGAGACATATATGTAACGATCATCGTTGTAAAGACATTTAATGTATATATATCATATTAAGAGATATTCATACATGATAATATCATGATAATATAATAATTTAAAATCTCATTTGATATTATAAACATTGGGTTAACAACATTTAACAAGATCGTTAACCTAAAGGTTTCAAAACAACACTTACATGTAACGACTAACGATGACTTAACGACTCAGTTAAAATGTATATACATGTAGTGTTTTAATATGTATTTATACACTTTTGAATGACTTCAATACACTTATCAAAATACTTCTACTTAACAAAAATGCTTACAATTACATCCTCGTTCAGTTTCATCAACAATTCTACTCGTATGCACCCGTATTCGTACTCGTACAATACACAGCTTTTAGATGTATGTACTATTGGTATATACACTACAATGATCAGCTCTTAGCAGCCCATGTGAGTCACCTAACACATGTGGGAACCATCATTTGGCAACTAACATGAAATATCTCATAAAATTACAAAAATATGAGTAATCATTCATGACTTATTTACATGAAAACAAAATTACATATCCTTTATATCTAATCCATACACCAACGACCAAAAACACCTACAAACACTTTCATTCTTCAATTTTATTCATCTAATTGATCTATCTCAAGTTCTATCTTCAAGTTCTAAGTGTTCTTCATAAATTCTACAAGTTCTAGTTACATAAAATCAAGAATACTTTCAAGTTTGCTAGCTCACTTCCAATCTTGTAAGGTGATCATCCAACCTCAAGAAATCTTTGTTTCTTACAGTAGGTTATCATTCTAATACAAGGTAATAATCATATTCAAACTTTGGTTCAATTTCTATAACTATAACAATCTTATTTCAAGTGATGATCTTACTTGAACTTATTTTCGTGTCATGATTCTGCTTCAAGAACTTCGAGCCATCCAAGGATCCGTTGAAGCTAGATCCATTTTTCTCTTTTCCAGTAGGTTTATCCAAGGAACTTAAGGTAGTAATGATGTTCATAATATCATTCGATTCATACATATAAAGCTTTCTTATTCGAAGGTTTAAACTTGTAATCACTAGAACATAGTTTAGTTAATTCTAAACTTGTTCGCAAACAAAAGTTAATCCTTCTAACTTGACTTTTAAAATCAACTAAACACATGTTCTATATCTATATGATATGCTAACTTAATGATTTAAAACCTGGAAACACGAAAAACACCGTAAAACCGGATTTACGCCGTCGTAGTAACACCGCGGGCTGTTTTGGGTTAGTTAATTAAAAACTATGATAAACTTTGATATTAAAGTTGTTATTCTGAGAAAATGATTTTTATTATGAACATGAAACTATATCCAAAAATTATGGTTAAACTCAAAGTGGAAGTATGTTTTCTAAAATGGTCATCTAGACGTCGTTCTTTCGACTGAAATGACTACCTTTACAAAAACGACTTTTAACTTATTTTTCCGACTATAAACCTATACTTTTTGTGTTTAGATTCATAAAATAGAGTTCAATATGAAACCATAGCAATTTGATTCACTCAAAACGGATTTAAAATGAAGAAGTTATGGGTAAAACAAGATTGGATAATTTTTTTCATTTTAGCTACGTGAAAATTGGTAACAAATCTATTCCAACCATAACTTAATCAACTTGTATTGTATATTATGTAATCTTGAGATACCATAGACACGTATACAATGTTTCGACCTATCATGTCGACACATCTATATATATTTCGGAACAACCATAGACACTCTATATGTGAATGTTGGAGTTAGCTATACAGGGTTGAGGTTGATTCCAAAATATATATAGTTTGAGTTGTGATCAATACTGAGATACGTATACACTGGGTCGTGGATTGATTCAAGATAATATTTATCGATTTATTTCTGTACATCTAACTGTGGACAACTAGTTGTAGGTTACTAACGAGGACAGCTGACTTAATAAACTTAAAACATCAAAATATATTAAAAGTGTTGTAAATATATTTTGAACATACTTTGATATATATGTATATATTGTTATAGGTTCGTGAATCAACCAGTGGCCAAGTCTTACTTCCCGATGAAGTAAAAATCTGTGAAAGTGAGTTATAGTCCCACTTTTAAAAATCTAATATTTTTGGGATGAGAATACATGCAGGTTTTATAAATGATTTACAAAATAGACACAAGTACGTGAAACTACATTCTATGGTTGAATTATCGAAATCGAATATGCCCCTTTTTATTAAGTCTGGTAATCTAAGAATTAGGGAACAGACACCCTAATTGACGCGAATCCTAAAGATAGATCTATTGGGCCTAACAAACCCCATCCAAAGTACCGGATGCTTTAGTACTTCGAAATTTATATCATATCCGAAGGGTGTCCCGGAATGATGGGGATATTCTTATATATGCATCTTGTTAATATCGGTTACCAGATGTTCACCATATGAATGATTTTTATCTCTATGTATGGGATGTGTATTAAAATATGAAATCTTGTGGTCTATTATTATGATTTGATATATATATATAAGTTAAACCTATAACTCACCAACATTTTGGTTGACGTTTTAAGTATGTTTATTCTCAGGTGATTATTAAGAGTTTTCGCTGTCACATACTTAAATAAGGACGAGATTTGGAGTCCATGCTTGTATGATATTGTGTAAAAACTGCATTCAAGAAACTTATTCTGTTGTAACATATTTGTATTGTAAACCATTATGTAATGGTCGTGTGTAAACAGGATATTTTAGATTATCATTATTTGATAATCTACGTAAAGCTTTTTAAACCTTTATTGATGAAATAAAGGTTATGGTTTGATTTAAAATGAATGCAGTCTTTGAAAAACGTCTCATATAGAGGTCAAAACCTCGCAACGAAATCAATTAATATGGAACGTTTTTAATCAATAAGAACGGGACATTTCAGTTGGTATCCGAGCGTTGGTCTTAGAGAACTAGAATTTTGCATTAGTGTGTCTTATCGAATTTGTTAGGATGCATTAGTGAGTCTGGACTTCGACCGTGTTTACTTGAAAAATGATTGCTTAACAAATTTTGTTGGAAACTATATATTTTTAACATGTGAATATTATGTGATATATTAATCTCTTAACTCGTTTGATATTATGTGATAGATGTCTACCTCTAGAACAAGTCTCATTGACTCACCTAATAATAATGATGAGTCAAATGTAAATTGGAATGATTCGTGGGCTGATTCACAAGTTCCCGAAGAGGAACCGGAAAAAGAGTCAGAACCGGAAGAAGAATCAGAACCGGAAGAAGAATCGGAACCGGATGAAGAAATAGAACCGGTGGGGGAAATAATAAAACGGTTAAGTAAAAGAAAATCCTCAACCTACCGACCAAGGTTAATTATGGTCAATGGTGTTTCCGCCAAGGAAGCAAAATATTGGGAGGATTACCAATTCTCCGATGAATCGGATTCCGACGAGAATTCCGATGATGTTATAGAAATTACCCCAACTGAATTTAAAAAGGCAAAAGAAAATAATAAGGGAAAGGGCATAAAAATAGAGAAATCTAATTCCAACCCCGATGAACTTTATATGTATCGTCAACCCCCGAAGTTCTTAAGTTGTAACAATGACCCGGGAACCTCTAAACCACCAGGTTTTTCTAAACCAATGTGGAAAACGACGGCTCGTATTAGGGGAACATCATATATCCCTAGAAACTTGGCAAAACGAACCAAAACCGAAGAAGAAGAAACAAGCGAGTCGGAATAAGATAGTTGTATTCGTGTGGTGTAATATATGCAATATAGTGTGCTTATGCTTTATGATATATGTAAAAATTGCTTGTATTAATAAGTATTTTTTTATGAATCTAACTCTTGTCTATTTTACAGTATAAAAACACAAAATGGATAGACAACCCAATATTTTAAGAGACCTACCCGGAGACATGATTGATGAAATCTTGTCTAGAGTCGGTCAGAATTCTTCGGCACAACTATTTAAGGCGAGATCAGTTTGTAAGATATTCGAAGAACGTTCCAAGAATGCCTTGGTTTATAAAAGGCTTTCGTTCGAAAGATGGGGGATATCACATTGGGAAATCCATAAGTTACGATGTGTTTACTTTGACGCATATATTGCGGGGAACCCAAATGCTATTTTACGCAATGGGTTAAGAAATTATTTTGACTCAATATATCCGAATATTGGACTTCGTGATTTAGAAAAAGCGGCTAACATGCAACATAAAGAAGCATGTTATGCTTACGAATTAGTAATGTTCGCTTCTCACCAAAGTGAGAACAAGAACATCGGGCTACAACTATTAAACAAAACGTTCCCACAAGTGACGGAGTCAGTAATTGGGGTAAGAAATGAGGTTTTTAGATTGTTGCGGGACTGTTGGACATTACATAACCCTCATCCCTTTGACGACGTTACAACACGCTGTCTTATCAACGGCCATAACGGTTATGTTCCACAAGACCAAGGATGGGAAGTAATCCTAGTAAAACCAGAATGCATGACTTGTTTCTGGACGTATGAATTACGTGTCTTTATTGCCTTTGCTGAACGACTTGTGTACTAGCTAGAATTATCTTCACAACCATCTTGTATCAAATTTATTGTGTGCTATATTTCATGCTATATGTAAAATAAGCGGTATTGTAAGTTTGTAAAATATTGTGTAAAAGTTTGAACGCGAAATATTATTATAATCAGTTTTTCATATAGAATTGTAGTAGTTGAATTGTATATTAGCTACTAAGTATGAACTTAACGGGTAGGTACTACCCGAATTTAAACTTATAAAACGCTAATATGAAGAAAAAGCTTTTATAAATGAGTTCATATTATGCTACGAAATACTATTAACTACTCTTAATATTCTGTATGATTAACTTGTTCCATTTGACTATTTTGAAGGAAATGGCACCGACTACTCGACACACCGTGAATATGAATGAAGAGGAATTCCGTACTTTTCTAGCTTCAAACATAGCCGCAGTACAGGCTGCGCTACATACCAACAATAACCTTGGATCTAGCAGTACAGGAAATCGTGTAGGATGCACCTACAAAGAATTCACTGCCTGCAAACCTTTGGAATTTGATGGAACCGAAGGACCGATCGGATTGAAAAGGTGGACCGAGAAGGTCGAATCGGTGTTTACCATAAGTAAGTGTACTGAAGAGGACAAAGTGAAGTACGCTACGCATACCTTCACAGGTTCTGCGTTAACATGGTGGAATACCTATCTAGAGCAAGTGGGACAAGACGATGCGTACGCACTACCGTGGTCAGCATTCAAGCACTTGATGAACGAGAAGTACCGTCCCAGAACCGAGGTCAATAAGCTCAAGATAGAACTTAGAGGGTTACGAACCCAAGGATTTGATATTACCACGTACGAAAGACGATTCACAGAATTGTGCCTATTGTGTCCGGGAGCATTCGAAGATGAGGAAGAGAAGATCGACGCGCTTGTGAAAGGATTACCGGAAAGAATCCAAGAAGATATAAGTTCACACGAGCCCACCTCCATACAACATGCATGTAGAATGGCTCACAAACTAGTGAACCAGATTGAAGAAAGAATTAAAGAACAGACTGCTGAAGAGGCCAATGTGAAGCAAGTCAAAAGAAAGTGGGAGGAAAACGGTGATAAGAATCACCAATACAACAACAGCAATTACAACAATAATCGCAACAATTATCCCAATAATCGCAACATCAATCACAACTACAACAAACGGCCCAACAACAACAACAACAACAACAGTAACTACAACAATCATCCCAACAACAATAATAACCGCAACAACAACAACAACAATCAGAAGCAGCTATGCCAAAGGTGTGAAAAGTATCACTCGGGGTTCTGCACCAAATTTTGCAACAAGTGTAAAAGAAATGGTCATAGCGCGGCGAAGTGTGAGGTCTACGGACCAGGGGTTAATAGAACGAAAGGAACAAATGGTGTCGGAACGAGTAATGGCGGAGCAAGTAGTGTCGGAGCAAGTTATGCCAATGTAGTTTGTTATAAATGTGGAAAACTGGGCCACATTATTAGAAATTGCCCGAACCAGGAGAACACGAATGGACAAGGCCGCGGAAGAGTTTTCAATATTAATGCGGCAGAGGCACAGGAAGACCCGGAGCTTGTTACGGGTACGTTTCTTATTGACAATAAATCTGCTTACGTTTTATTTGATTCGGGTGAGGATAGAAGCTATATGAGTAGAGATTTTTGTGCTAAATTAAGTTGTCCATTGATGCCTTTGGATAGTAAATTTGTACTCGAATTAGCAAATGGTAAATTAATTTCAGCAGATAATATATGTCGGAATCGAGAAATTAAACTGGTTAGCGAAACATTTAAGATTGATTTGATACCAGTAGAGTTAGGGAGTTTTGATGTGATAATCGGTATGGACTGGTTGAAAGAAGTGAAAGCAGAGATCGTTTGTTACAAAAATGCAATTCGCATTATACGAGAAAAAGGAAAACCCTTAATGGTGTACGGAGAAAAGGGCAACACGAAGCTACATCTTATTAGTAATTTGAAGGCACAAAAACTAATAAGAAAAGGTTGCTATGCTGTTCTAGCACACGTCGAGAAAGTACAAGCTGAAGAAAAGAGCAACAATGATGTTCCCATTGCAAAAGAATTTCCCGATGTATTTCCGAAAGAATTACCGGGATTACCCCCACATCGATCCGTTGAATTTCAAATAGATCTTGTACCAGGAGCTGCACCAATAGCTCGTGCTCCTTATAGACTCGCACCCAGCGAGATGAAAGAACTGCAAAGCCAATTACAAGAACTTTTAAAGCGTGGTTTCATTTGACCAAGCACATCACCGTGGGGAGCTCCTGTTTTGTTTGTCAAGAAGAAAGATGGTACGTTCAGGTTGTGTATCGACTACCGAGAGTTGAACAAACTTACCATCAAGAACCGCTACCCACTACCGAGAATCGACAACTTATTTGATCAACTACAAGGCTCGTCTGTTTATTCAAAGATTGACTTACGTTCCGGGTATCATCAAATGCGGGTGAAAGAAGATGATATTCCAAATACTGCTTTCAGAACACGTTACGGTCATTAAGAGTTTATGGTCATGCCGTTTGGTTTAACTAATGCACCAGCTGTGTTCATGGACCTTATGAACCGAGTGTGTGGACCATACCTTGACAAGTTTGTCATTGTTTTCATTGATGACATACTTATTTACTCAAAGAATGACCAAGAACACGGTGAACATTTGAGAAAGGTGTTAGAAGTATTGAGGAAGGAAGAATTGTACGCTAAGTTTTCAAAGTGTGCATTTTGGTTGGAAGAAGTTCAATTCCTCGGTCACATAGTGAACAAAGAAGGTATTAAGGTGGATCCGGCAAAGATAGAAACTGTTGAAAAGTGGGAAACCCCGAAAACTCCGAAACACATACGCCAGTTTTTAGGACTAGCTGGTTACTACAGAAGGTTCATCCAAGACTTTTCCAGAATAGCAAAACCCTTGACTGCATTAACGCATAAAGGGAAGAAATTTGAATG
Source organism: Rutidosis leptorrhynchoides (assembly GCF_046630445.1). Classification (NCBI taxonomy): domain Eukaryota; kingdom Viridiplantae; phylum Streptophyta; class Magnoliopsida; order Asterales; family Asteraceae; genus Rutidosis; species Rutidosis leptorrhynchoides. The sequence goes on along the minus strand of NC_092333.1, from coordinate 658,104,247 downwards.
GAATGATGAACAAGAGAAAGCGTTTCAGTTATTGAAGAAAAAGCTAACTACGGCACCTATATTGTCATTGCCTGAAGGGAATGATGATTTTGTGATTTATTGTGACGCATCAAAGCAAGGTCTCGGTTATGTATTAATGCAACGAACGAAGGTGATTGCTTATGCGTCTAGACAATTGAAGATTCACGAACAAAATTATACGATGCATGATTTGGAATTAGGCGCGGTTGTTTTTGCATTAAAGACTTGGAGGCACTACTTATATGGGGTCAAAAGTATTATATATACCGACCACAAAAGTCTTCAACACATATTTAATCAGAAACAACTGAATATGAGGCAGCGTAGGTGGATTGAATTATTAAATGATTACGACTTTGAGATTCGTTACCACCCGGGGAAGGCAAATGTGGTAGTTGATGCCTTGAGCAGGAAGGACAGAGAACCCATTCGAGTAAAATCTATGAATATAATGATTCATAATAACCTTACTACTCAAATAAAGGAGGCGCAACAAGGAGTTTAAAAGAGGGAAATTTAAAGGATGAAATACCCAAAGGATCGGAGAAGCATCTTAATATTCGGGAAGACGGAACCCGGTATAGGGCTGAAAGGATTTGGGTACCAAAATTTGGAGATATGAGAGAAATGGTACTTAGAGAAGCTCATAAAACCAGATACTCAATACATCCTGGAACGGGGAAGATGTACAAGGATCTCAAGAAACATTTTTGGTGGCCAGGTATGAAAGCCGATGTTGCTAAATACGTAGGAGAATGTTTGACGTGTTCTAAGGTCAAAGCTGAGCATCAGAAACCATCAGGTCTACTTCAACAACCCGAAATCCCGGAATGGAAATGGGAAAACATTACCATGGATTTCATCACTAAATTGCCAAGGACTGCAAGTGGTTTTGATACTATTTGGGTAATAGTTGATCGTCTCACCAAATCAGCACACTTCCTGCCAATAAGAGAATATGACAAGATGGATAAGTTAGCACGACTGTATTTGAAGGAAGTCATCTCTAGACATGGAATACCAATCTCTATTATCTCTGATAGGGATGGCAGATTTATTTCAAGATTCTGGCAGACATTACAGCAAGCATTAGGAACTCGTCTAGACATGAGTACTGCCTATCATCCACAAACTGATGGGCAGAGTGAAAGGACGATACAAACGCTTGAAGACATGCTACGAGCATGTGTTATTGATTTCGGAAACAGTTGGGATCGACATCTACCGTTAGCAGAATTTTCCTACAACAACAGCTACCATTCAAGCATTGAGATGGCGCCGTTTGAAGTACTTTATGGTAGAAAGTGCAGGTCTCCAATTTGTTGGAGTGAAGTGGGGGATAGACAGATTACGGGTCCGGAGATTATTCAAGTAACTACCGAGAAGATCATCCAAATTCAACAACGGTTGAAAACCGCCCAAAGTCGACAAAAGAGCTACGCTGACATTAAAAGAAAAGATATAGAATTTGAAATTGGAGAGATGGTCATGCTTAAAGTTGCACCTTGGAAAGGCGTTGTTCGATTTGGTAAACGAGGGAAATTAAATCCAAGGTATATTGGATCATTCAAGATTATTGATCGTGTCGGACCAGTAGCTTACCGACTTGAGTTACCTCAACAACTCGCGGCTGTACATAACACTTTCCACGTCTCGAATTTGAAGAAATGTTTTGCTAAAGAAGATCTCACTATTCCGTTAGATGAAATCCAAATCAACGAAAAACTCCAATTCATCAAAGAACCCGTCGAAATAATGGATCGTGAGGTTAAAAGACTTAAGCAAAACAAGATACCAATTGTTAAGGTTCGATGGAATGCTCGTAGAGGACCCGAGTTCACCTGGGAGCGTGAAGATCAGATGAAGAAGAAATACCCGCATCTATTTCCAGAAGATTCGACAACACCTTCAACAGCTTAAAATTCCGGGACGAAATTTATTTAACGGGTAGGTACTGTAGTGACCCAAACTTTTCCATGTTTATATATATTAATTGAGATTGATATTTACATGATTAAATGTTTCCAACATGTTAAGCAATCAAACTTTTTAAGACTTGATTAATTGAAATATGTTTCATATAGACAATTGACCACCCAAGTTGACCGGTGATTCACGAACGTTAAAACTTGTAAAAACTATATGATGACATATATATGGATATATATATAGTTAACATGATACTATGATAAGTAAACATATCATTAAGTATATTAACAATGAACTACATATGTAAAAACAAGACTACTAACTTAATGATTTTTAAACGAGACATATATGTAACGATCATCGTTGTAAAGACATTTAATGTATATATATCATATTAAGAGATATTCATACATGATAATATCATGATAATATAATAATTTAAAATCTCATTTGATATTATAAATATTGGGTTAACAACATTTAACAAGATCGTTAACCTAAAGGTTTCAAAACAACACTTACATGTAACGACTAACGATGACTTAACGACTCAGTTAAAATGTATATACACGTAGTGTTTTAATATGTATTTATACACTTTTGAAAGACTTCAATACACTTATCAAAATACTTCTACTTAACAAAAATGCTTACAATTACATCCTCGTTCAGTTTCATCAACAATTCTACTCGTATGCACCCGTATTCGTACTCGTACAATACACAGCTTTTAGATGTATGTACTATTGGTATATACACTCCAATGATCAGCTCTTAGCAGCCCATGTGAGTCACCTAACACATGTGGGAACCATCATTTGGCAACTAGCATGAAATATCTCATAAAATTACAAAAATATGAGTAATCATTCATGACTTATTTACATGAAATCAAAATTACATATCCTTTATATCTAATCCATACACCAACGACCAAAAACACCTACAAACACTTTCATTCTTCAATTTTATTCATCTAATTGATCTCTCTCAAGTTCTATCTTCAAGTTCTAAGTGTTCTTCATAAATTCTACAAGTTCTAGTTACATAAAATCAAGAATACTTTCAAGTTTGCTAGCTCACTTCCAATCTTGTAAGGTGATCATCCAACCTCAAGAAATCTTTGTTTCTTACAGTAGGTTATCATTCTAATACAAGGTAATAATCATATTCAAACTTTGGTTCAATTTCTATAACTATAACAATCTTATTTCAAGTGATGATCTTACTTGAACTTGTTTTCGTGTCATGATTCTGCTTCAAGAACTTCGAGCCATCCAAGGATCCGTTGAAGCTAGATCCATTTTTCTCTTTTCCAGTAGGTTTATCCAAGGAACTTAAGGTAGTAATGATGTTCATAACATCATTCGATTCATACATATAAAGCTATCTTATTCGAAGGTTTAAACTTGTAATCACTAGAACATAGTTTAGTTAATTCTAAACTTGTTCGCAAACAAAAGTTAATCCTTCTAACTTGACTTTTAAAATCAAATAAACACATGTTCTATATCTATATGATATGCTAACTTAATGATTTAAAACCTGAAAACACGAAAAACACCGTAAAACCGGATTTACGCCGTCGTATTGGGTTAGTTAATTAAAAACTATGATAAACTTTGATATTAAAGTTGTTATTCTGAGAAAATGATTTTTATTATGAACATGAAACTATATCCAAAAATTATGGTTAAACTCAAAGTGGAAGTATGTTTTCTAAAATGGTCATCTAGACGTCGTTCTTTCGACTGAAATGACTACCTTTACAAAAACGACTTGTAACTTATTTTTCCGACTATAAACCTATACTTTTTCTGTTTAGATTCATAAAATAGAGTTCAATATGAAACCATAGCAATTTGATTCACTCAAAACGGATTTAAAATGAAGAAATTATGGGTAAAACAAGATTGGATAATTTTTCTCATTTTAGCTACGTGAAAATTGGTAACAAATCTATTCCAACCATAACTTAATCAACTTGTATTGTATATTATGTAATCTTGAGATACCATAGACACGTATACAATGTTTCGACCTATCATGTCGACACATCTATATATATTTCGGAACAACCATAGACACTCTATATGTGAATGTTGGAGTTAGCTATACAGGGTTGAGGTTGATTCCAAAATATATATAGTTTGAGTTGTGATCAATACTGAGATACGTATACACTGGGTCGTGGATTGATTCAAGATAATATTTATCGATTTATTTCTGTACATCTAACTGTGGACAACTAGTTGTAGGTTACTAACGAGGACAGCTGACTTAATAAACTTAAAACATCAAAATATATTAAAAGTGTTGTAAATATATTTTGAACATACTTTGATATATATGTATATATTGTTATAGGTTCGTGAATCAACCAGTGGCCAAGTCTTACTTCCCGACGAAGTAAAAATCTGTGAAAGTGAGTTATAGTCCCACTTTTAAAAATCTAATATTTTTGGGATGAGAATACATGCAGGTTTTATAAATGATTTACAAAATAGACACAAGTACGTGAAACTACATTCTATGGTTGAATTATCGAAATCGAATATGCCCCTTTTTATTAAGTCTGGTAATCTAAGAATTAGGGAACAGACACCCTAATTGACGCGAATCCTAAAGATAGATCTATTGGGCCTAACAAACCCCATCCAAAGTACCGGATGCTTTAGTACTTCGAAATTTATATCATATCCGAAGGGTGTCCCGGAATGATGGGGATATTCTTATATATGCATCTTGTTAATGTCGGTTACTAGGTGTTCACCATATGAATGATTTTTATCTCTATGTATGGGATGTGTATTGAAATATGAAATCTTGTGGTCTATTATTATGATTTGATATATATATAGGTTAAACCTATAACTCACCAACATTTTGGTTGAAGTTTTAAGCATGTTTATTCTCAGGTGATTATTAAGAGTTTTCGCTGTCGCATACTTAAATAAGGACGAGATTTGGAGTCCATGCTTGTATGATATTGTGTAAAAACTGCATTCAAGAAACTTATTCTGTTGTAACATATTTGTATTGTAAACCATTATGTAATGGTCGTGTGTAAACAGGATATTTTAGATTATCATTATTTGATAATCTACGTAAAGCTTTTTAAACCTTTATTGATGAAATAAAGGTTATGGTTTGTTTTAAAATGAATGCAGTCTTTGAAAAACGTCTCATATAGAGGTCAAAACCTCGCAACGAAATCAATTAATATGGAACGTTTTTAATCAATAAGAACGGGACATTTCACGTACGTTATCACTCGACTCATGTCCCGGTTCCGGTTTCTCGAACGCATTTTTGTACGCTTAGAAAACTTGTATTTTACGTTTCGTGACACGTACATTTGTCAAAATATAGCCTTAAATTATCCATAAACTACACCACTCAAAGTATATCTTAAACTTTCGAGTGTTTTGGTCATTTACTTCTATAAATCATCATCTCGTAGTATATACATATACATATATACATTTTCATTTTGAAATAGTGTTTTACTGTAGCAAATAGTGATTTTTGAAAACACTGTAGCTTTTCGGGTACCGTAGTAATCCGAAAATACTGTAGCAAATTAGTGTTTTACTGGTTCATCTTAAACGTTTTAGTTAACTTATCTAAATATCAATCGAATCAATAATCAAATGTTACTATCGTTTACTAAATAACTTGAAATCATATATATTCAAATAGATATATAAACCAATAAGTTTAATGTACGGTATCATGCAATTAAAACTTTGTTACGTTTTCAAGTTATAGTATATATATGTATCTATTTACATATAATGGTTCGCGAATCGTTGAGAACAACAGAATGGTACTTGAATAGTTCAAAAATTTTGAGATTCGGTTTTACAGACTTTGCTTATCGTGTCGAAAACGTTAAATCATTTAAAGATAAAGTTTAAATTTGATCAAAAATTTCCGGGTTGTCACAGCTGATAAATAGAGTTTTATCATTAATGACTAATATAGATAAAACAATTTGATTAGGTGAAGCGTACGAATGAAGCTGTCACAACAGATTGAGATAGAGATTTAACTTTTGACGTAGTCACGGTGGAAATTAGAAAATAAGGTGCGTCTTAGCTTTTGACGTTGTCTTGGTTGAATTCCGGAATTCAAGGGATTTAAAGAAATTCTTCGAAATCTAAAGATTTGATTCTTCGGCGAGTAAGGGAATTAAGATCTCTATAATTAAATACGGTGATCTGCCTCGATTACTCTGTCTGATATTTCCATTATAAATTTACCTTTTCCGTTCCATTAGTTTCCACCACTTCTATACCTTCTTTCTCAGTTCATATATCCAAAAGATTATAATGATGCTTAATCCGGTTCTAATCCTTGTTCTTATTCTGACTATCGCAATGATCGTTCTTCTTTTCCAACTCTCACCGGAAGAATCTGTTTATTTCTACTACGCTCTAGGGATTATTGTATTTATAATTATCCCGTGTCTTTATATTGCTATACGCACTGATATCCACAGTTTGTAATTTTGGTATTGTTGTTGGGCTTTATATTTTCCTTATATATCGGAGCTTCATGCTCTTGTTTTCGCTTCCCGACTTTAAATCAAGCGAATAATGGTCCAGAATTCGTAAGTATGGAGTTTCGAATGAACTTAATGTTCTAAACAAGAAAGAACGTAATAGCACGATTTGATTTGTCAAATTACCAGAATCACTGAGAATGGAACTATCAAGAATATATTTTCTTGATATGTTCTGAAGTTAAGCAGAATGAAAGAGTTATGTAACATGGCACATGATGACGTTATGATCTGTGAATCATCACGTTCTATTAGAAACTCAGCATGACTTACTGTAATATAATCACGTTGATCAAGTGTCATTATATTATACTAACTCATGCATCAGTTCCCAACATTACTTCAATAACATTTATATTTTAAGCTCGAAAGTTTACAGAATATAGAAACTAACAGTTTCTATATGATGTAACACTGATAGCACGGAGAAATTAATGATTTCAGATAAGAATATTTATGAAAATATCTTCAAAAATATGGAGGATATTTATAATGAAAGATACGATGATACCTTGGAATTTCTAATATTGAAGGATGGTGAAGAAAATTTGTCCGCAAGAGTTTGGAGTCAGAAGCAAGGTATTCGCTAAATATTTCATCAGAAATAGAATCATCAGGATTCTTAATGTAGAAGTTTAGTCCTTGTGATTTGTTCAGAGACTCCTTCGTAGTTTGCTCAATCCGGTTTCCAGTTCCAACTTTTCCGAGCTTTTCCAACATACTATTCTTTATCATCAAACTTCCGACGATTAAGGTCATTTACGGTTGTCTACAGTTTCTGCTGCTTCATTCAGCTTTTTCAAAGTTCAATGTATTGATTCGTAGGCTGGGTGTTTTTCAAAAGTTCAGAATTGAAGATCGTAATTCTAGGAGATAATTGTTATATGTATACATATAACTATTGATGTAGAAATGCTACGAGATTTGAAATACTGATTGCTGATTCTCGGTAATGGGTATGGCAGTTCTCATTACAAGATGCGGATGAGTATATGATAGGGTTTCAATGAATGTTGATAGTGTTCCAAATGAACATATATTTAGTAGCAATATCGTTCCAATATGTAATGTTTTTAAATGTAATTTCCTTATTTTTAGTTGTAATAGTTAAATAAATAAGTGCGAAGACGAAAGACGCAAATCGCTCGAAAATGAAGATTTAAAGACAAAAACGAAGATTTGAAAGACCAAAACGTCCAAAAAGCTCAAATGTACAAGATACAATTCAAAAGGTTCAATTTATTGATGAAGAACGTCTAAAAATGACAAGAGTACAAGTTACAAAACGCAAAGTACAAGATATAAAATTGTACGAAAGGACGTTCGAAAATCCGAAACCAGGACATGAACCAACTCTCAACGCTCGACGCAACGGTGTAAAAATTACAAGTCAACTATGCACAAGAATAAAATATAATATTTAAATAATTCATAATAAGAATAATATTAAATAATAAAAAGTTGTTAATTGAGCATAGTTCAGGGGTCGTAAATGAAAATTTGAATTCTAATTTGCCTATAAAACGAACGATATGTTCGATGAATTAGGGAGAGATTTTTTACGATCTTTTTCTTTCTTTCTATCTTTTTCTTATTTTTCTATATCAAATATCAATATCTATATTTATAATTCTCTATCATAATGTTAATGTAATCAGATATAACAATAATCTTAATTTTAATTTTAAATTATGATAATAATAAGATTTATGATAGAGATCATTTGAGTGTGTAAGTCGAAATTCTGTCCGTGTAACGCTACGCTATTTTTAATCATTGTAAGTTATGTTCAACCTTTTTACATTAATGTCTCGTAGCTAAGTCGTTATTATGCTTATTTAAAATGAAGTAATCATGATGTTGGGCTAATTACTAAAATTGGGTAATTGGGCTTTGTACCATAATTGGGGTTTGGACAAAAGAACGACACTTGTGGAAACTAGACTATGGGCTATTAATAGATGGGGGGTATTGTCTAATTGAGTGACAACTCATTGGAGTCTGTCGAACCTATCTTCAAATTAATTAACCTAATAATTAATAATGATTATGGTTGTCCTATTTAGTGATGTTCATTTGGAATCTGTTATAATCATTTAATTAATCAATTGGGTTGGGTAATTGATTATTCATTCTGATCAAGTGGATGAATTAATATTCATAAACTAATTAAAACAGGGGTGGATTACATACAGTGATAACTGGTGTAATTGTTGACAGAAGTGATAACTGCGTCACAGTTTAAATCCTTAATCAGTTGGAATATTTGACTTCGGGTATAAGGGTAATTTGACGAGGATACTCGCAATTTATATTTATGACCAATGGACTATTATGGACAAAAACCAGATAGACGTATCAAATAAACCAGGACAAAGGACAATTAACCCATGGTAATAAATTAAAATCAACACGTCAAACATCATGATTACGGAAGTTTAAATAAGCATAATTCTTTTATTATATTTCTCATCGTATCTTTATTTACTGTCATTTTATTACTCGCAATTTTATTTTCTGTCATTTTATTTATCGCAATTTATTTTACGCACTTTAATTTTTGTCATTTATTTTTACGCTTAAAATCGACAAACCGGTCATTAAACGGTAAAACCCCCATTTTATAATAATACTACTACTTATTTATATATATATTTTTACAAATAAACTTAATAATATAGCGTTAACTTCACCAGCTCCCTGTGGAACGAACCGGACTTACTAAAAACTACACTACTCTACGATTAGGTACACTGCCTATAGTGTTGTAGCAAAGTTTAGGTATATCCCATCCGTAAATTAATAAAACTTGTGTCATATTTTGTAGTATTTTGTATTAAAAATAATACTATTTCGTACCCTCACGCTACATCATCAAGTTTTTGGCGCCGCTGCCGGGGAGCGCTAAAACGCTATATTTTTAATTATAATAATATTGAAATAAAATATAATAATATAATAATATTGAAATAGAATATAATAATATAATAATATTGAAATAGAATATAATAATATAAAAATATTTAAGAATAAAAGTTTACGTAAAATTTAAAAAAAAAAGTCGTATTTATTAAATACTTCAGGGGTATATTATGTAACTTATAATTAATAATTGCTATCATGTCGCTTTCATGTGAATAGTAAATTAATTAATTTATTTTCATTTACTATTCATGAATAGTAAATGAATTAAAAAAAGTTTTAAAAAAAATTATAATTATAAAAAAATTATTAATTTGTAAAAAAAAATCGTTTTTTAAAAAAAAAAAAAAAAAAAAAAATCGTTTTTTTTAAAAGAAAAAAAAAATCGTTTTTTAAAAAAAAAAAATTTGTAAAAAAAAAAAAAAAAAAAAAAAAAAACGAAAAAAAAAAAAAAAAAAAATTTAAAAAAAAAAAAAACGAAAAAAAAAAAAAAAAAAAAAAAAAAAAAAAAAAAAAACGTAAAAAAAAAAAAAAAAAAACGTAAAAAAAAAAAAAAAAAAAAAAAAAAAAAAAAAAAAAATTATTAAAAAAAATATATATATATTTTTAAAATTTTGTCTATAAAAAAAAATGTTTTTTTAGTTTTATTACCTTTAGATTTTTAGACTATAGTCGCAACTTTTAGTATTAAGTTTAGTTTTGCCATAGTTATTTTTACTTCTAGAATTTTTAGGCTTTGCCGTAAAATTCCTTAAGTGCTTATTCCTTAGACTAAGTTTTAGGTGCTTTAGAATTTTACGACGCCGTATTTCGCACTACTTTCTTATTTTTATTTTTCGACGCCTATTTTTCGACCTTTTTATTTTTCGACACTTTTCGACGCGCAATCTTTTTCTCTCTTATTTCTCGCCATTCTAGTTTTTAGGACTTAGAATTTTTTCTACTTCTTCTCTAAATTTCTTAAAATTACGAAAATTTATTTTAAGTGGTTAAATTGATAGACATCAAAATTTTCTGGTTCGTAGTAATAGTTGGATTTGTACGTGGACCGGGTTATTGGAGCCAAACAGTCCTCAATTATATTGAGACCAAACGAATCCTGCCCCTCTGCTGCATCTTTTGGCTATTCGAAACGTGGGCAAAATCAGAAAAGTCTATTGGTTGGATAACTTATTATAATTTTTCTTTCCTTTTTAAAAAACTAATAGGATATTCAGTGAATGCACCGAGCAAGACGTTCGCCGCCGGTCATACGTTCACCACCTGTAACTCGATCAAGACATCTAGCAAATATTGTCGCCGTTGATTTTTCTTTAGAATCGTCATCTAGTCGAACAAGAACTCCAACTCAAATTTCCGATAATCCATCTTTTGAACCCGACTTCACAATTAAGAACCCGGAGCATATTCAAGGACAATTCCAAGATCTTGAACCACTAATTATTCCTCCTGAGCCACAAACCATTAAATCAGAATCCTCTAGTGATTCGTATTCAACAAATTCAATTATGGAAGTAACGGAACCTCTAAGTATGGAAGATCGAATGAGAGCCACACGCACGGGCCAAGGTCACGCCATTATTAAGCCAGAAGTTAATGCGCCAGATTATGAAATCAAAGGACAAATTCTACACATGGTAACTAACCAATGCCAATTCAGTGGTGCACCGAATGAAGATCCTAACGAACACCTTCGTACGTTTAAAAGAATTTGTACACTATTCAAAATCCGAGAAGTGGAAGATGAGCAGATCTATCTCATGTTGTTTCCCTGGACTTTAAAGGGAGAAGCCAAAGATTGGTTAGAATCGTTACCTGAAGGGGCGATTGACACATGGGATGTTTTAGTTGAAAAATTTCTTAAACAATTCTTTCCGGCATCTAAAGCCGTGAGACTTCAAGGAGAAATTTTTACGTTCGCGCAAAAGCCAAATGAAACATTATATGAGGCGTGGACAAGATTCGGAAGGATGTTGAGAGGATGTCCTCAACACGGTCTAGATACTTTTCAAATAGTGCAAATCTTCTATAAAGGCGTAGACATCGCTACAAGAAAAGACATCGACATAACCGCTGGTGGATCCATTATGAAGAAAACCGCAACTGAAGCTTACAAAATTATTGATAACACAGCCTCCCACTCGCATGAGTGGCACCAAGAAAAAGATATCTTTCGATCATCTAAAGCGGCTAGAGCCGATTCTAGCCCTGACTTTGATTCCGTTTCCGCAAAAATAGATGCTTTTGAAAGACGAATGGAAAAGATGAATAAAGATATTCACGCAATACGAATCAGTTGTGAGCTATGCGGTGGACCACACTTATTGAAAGATTGTCACATTGAGCCAACGATGGAACAACGAGAGAATGTTTCCTATATGAACCAAAGGCCGGGAAATAATTATCAAAATAATTATCAACCGCCAAGGCTAAACTTAAATCGAAATCAAAACATTCTTTACAATCCAAAAGGACCCGAAAATAACTGGTATAACCAACAAGGTCCGAATAACCAACCAACTCAAAACAACACTTTCAATCAACAAAGACCTAGCTTGTATAAACCACCACAACAACCCGAAGAGAAAAAGCCAAATCTAGAAGAAATGATGGCAAAGCTGATTGAATCTCAAACACAATTCATTACATCTCAAACCCAAACGAACGAGAAGTTTGATCAGTCATTAAGAACTCAACAAGCTTCCATTTTGAATCTTGAAAAACACGTAGGTACTCTTGCTAGCATGATGAGTGAGAGGGAACAAGGAAAGCTACCAAGTAATACTGAAGTAAATCCTCGGAATGAGAATGTTAATATGGTTTCAACGAATTCTGAAAAACCAGCATCAGAAGATGGGAAGGTTTTAGATGAGAGTAACAATGAAGAAGTTACACCACCACCACCCGAGTATGTAAAGCCAGTGGTGGCACCATACAAACCACCCATCCCGTTTCCAAGAAAAGGAGTTGAGTATGAGCAAGTGATAGGTAATAAAGATTGTGATACCTCTGGAAAGAAGAAGAAGAAAAAGAATAAGAAAGTGCAAGAAACAAAAGCCGTAAATATAAACCCGGTGAAGACAGTTCCACCAAAACCTCCACCTAGGGTAGGTGATCCGGGTGAATTTATTGTTCCTTGTCTACTTAGTGATTGTGTCATGTATGATGCACTAGCAGATTTAGGTGCGAGTGTGAGTGTTATGCCTCTTTCCTTATATAAGAGATTAGGTGTAGGTGAGTTAAGTCCAACGGATATGAGTGTTCGACTCTTTGATCAAACCATTAAGCACCCAGTTGGAATTGCTGACAACCTACCCATTCAAGTAGGTAATTTAACCTTTCTAGTCGAATTCATTGTCATTGACATAGAAGAGGACCCAAACATTCCTCTAATTTTAGGTCGACCATTCTTAGCGTCCACCGGGGCGTTATTTGATGTAGGAAATGGAAGAATGACACTTAAAAGTGGTGACAAATCGATCACCTTTATGATTCGAAAGTCTAAATCTCCACCAGCCAAAACCGTTGAACCAGTAAAAACAATTGGTAAGAACCATGTGCTTTTACCAACTCCAACGGTAGTGCTTAATAATAATAAAACGCCTAAGTGTGGGGAAAATGAAGTAACACCTAATGATGACATGATAACAAAGAACCCCGTTATTGATACGAAATTAAATGACCCCATTATTAACAGTTCAATGAAGAAACTTTTTAAACGGGCTATTGATGCTAGAAGTAAGGGGAACTTTAAGTTATGTAACCGGTTAGTATCCAATATGTCGCCTAAAGAAAGGGCGAAGCTAGTTGAATTATGGGATATTACGGAAGAAGCCGGGCACTGGCTTAAAGAAAAAGTCACGGATATGCAAGTTGATTATGGACCAAGAGAAATTGACGATGAAGTTAATCACAATTTTGACACCACAGCTACCTAAGTGTGGGGAGATTCAAATGTTCTAAAAAAAAAAAAAAAATGCTATCTCGAGTTAGTTGTTCTGTTCTCGTGTAGTTCCGAGAATGGAATCCGATTGGTCTTTTCCGCTAGCAGACACTAAAGAACTAGTTTTCTCCCTCCATTCTGAATTTTTATTTTTTTTAGGTTTTATTTGAAATTAATATGCATTTTAATTTATGTTTTATTGTGATATAAAAAAAAAAAAAAAAAATTTACTTTAATTCATTAAGTTGAAAAAAATGATTTCTAAAATTCGTCGTGAGTTGAAGACTAGGTCATTAAGCCGAAATTGCTTTACCCGAGGGTGGGACGGCAAATTTTGTTATCATTATTTTTAATTTTATTGATCTAAAGTATGCCAAAAAGATATTAGACTTTATAAATTTTTGAAAAGTGGGGTTATAAACCAAACTTCAAAAATATATATGTATATATGTTTGTATTTTATGTTATGTACACAACAGGGTAAAACAGCGCACTTTCAAAGACTGTCATTAAGTTCAACAAAAAGCTACTAATTTTGATGACAAGGCGCAAAATATCAAATGTGATGTAAAATAATATGCTTACAAACTGGGTATTTTTAATCACTTTTCTACACTAATCACCCTCATGAATTTATAATTATAGTCTGATTTCATGCAAATGAGGGCATTGCATGATCTTAAGTGTGGGGAAGGGTTATAAATTCTCTCAGGTTTATACTTGGTTTATTTGCCAAATTTTGTGAAAATTTGAAAAATTTTCAACTAAATGAACTCAAAATCATGTTTATACATATTTATGAACGATGAAAACTAGGTGATAATACCGAAATTATCGTTACCTCGGAAAGGACATAAATTGAGAAACACCCTAAAACGCTTGAATTCATTTAAAATGAAATAAAAGAAAATAAAAAGGCAAAGAAAGAAACTAAGTGTGGGAAGAATGTACCAAGTTATTCAATTTAAAACAAATATCACATATTTTTGTACAAGATTATTGCAGGTACTTTTGCTTTGGACGATACTAATCAGTTTTACCCGGTTTACTGTAATACATTTGAAAGAAAGATGGATCTACACGATGAATCAATTCCATCATTTGAAGGAAGTAAAGTCTTCCGAAAAAGACACGCGCTTCTTGATTTAAGTCATGAAGTTGTCGTCCAGACCAGCTGTAGGTTGACGAAAAATCTAGAAAAGTCATCTCTAAAATCAGCAGGAAATCCACGGACCTCAGCATCAAACAGGGTCGCCAAGTGGTCAGATTTATCCTAACCATGAGAAGGATTTATCTCGTACAATGGGGAGGCACCGTGCAAATTAGCTTGATAAGACTAATGAATCAGATCCCCAGAAAAGGATAATCTCCTTAAAGATTAAAAATCAGCTTTTAAGACTGATAATACTCAATCCTAGAGATTGACCTTAAAGATTGAGAATTCAAACTCATGGAATTCGATGATATCTAAACTCGAGCATGAACGAGAAAATATTTTGATCAAAATTGCAAACCGATTTGTTTTCTGAAAATCCATTTTCAATGCGTTCATTACCATTGAACGTAAAATCCTAGGAATTCACCTAGAATTCATTAGGTCACCTGAACCAAATCGGGTGTCAACCGTAAGAACGGTGGTTGCATAGCATGGTCGGAGACAGGACCTTGTGCCAGACCGAAAAATCATAGGATGATCTTTACTATCGCTCCTACCAAGGATAGTTCTAGCATCCGACACGTTAATAAGACCATAATCATCTGCATGTCACGGGACATTGCCTTAACAGTTTCTTGTTCATCGCTTTCCTTTACAACCGGACGGTAGTTTGCCAAAAGGTAATATACGGAACAAGTAAACTGGATGTGTGCTTTCCGATACCGGGATAGCAGTGGATTACACGAACCTAAAAGTTTTAGCCAAAATATTGATCCACAAATATATTTTGCAACACCGATGATGGATCAAATCAGAAAACTTGTCTAGGGTAAAATCTAGCTTGAATTTTCAAAAGATCAAATGTTTTCATAAAGATCCAATTTCCTTAAAGGATCTAAATTTTTATAGTCATGTGGGACTGTAAACCGCCTTTCAAATGTGCACTTTGCTTTGGAAACCGAAAGTAAATCGGCTATTTGATTGCAAGTGTCGTTGACCTAAACCCGAGGCAACTGTGGATGACACACCCACCTTTAACCATCATTACTGTCATTGTTTATACCGCTATATCAAAATCACTGATGTACAAAATGTGATGAATAAAAAAGTGATTCATGTATGTTTTTATTTCAAGTTCTGTATTGCTTGAGGACAAGCAACGCTCAAGTGTGGGGATATTTGATAGTGTTCCAAATGAACATATATTTAGTAGCAATATCGTTCCAATATGTAATGTTTTTAAATGTAATTTCCTTATTTTTAGTTGTAATAGTTAAATAAATAAGTGCGAAGACGAAAGACGCAAATCGCTCGAAAATGAAGATTTAAAGACAAAAACGAAGATTTGAAAGACCAAAACGTCCAAAAAGCTCAAATGTACAAGATACAATTCAAAAGGTTCAATTTATTGATGAAGAACGTCTAAAAATGACAAGAGTACAAGTTACAAAACGCAAAGTACAAGATATAAAATTGTACGAAAGGACGTTCGAAAATCCGAAACCAGGACATGAACCAACTCTCAACGCTCGACGCAACGGTGTAAAAATTACAAGTCAACTATGCACAAGAATAAAATATAATATTTAAATAATTCATAATAAGAATAATATTAAATAATAAAAAGTTGTTAATTGAGCATAGTTCAGGGGTCGTAAATGAAAATTTGAATTCTAATTTGCCTATAAAACGAACGATATGTTCGATGAATTAGGGAGAGATTTTTTACGATCTTTTTCTTTCTTTCTATCTTTTTCTTATTTTTCTATATCAAATATCAATATCTATATTTATAATTCTCTATCATAATGTTAATGTAATCAGATATAACAATAATCTTAATTTTAATTTTAAATTATGATAATAATAAGATTTATGATAGAGATCATTTGAGTGTGTAAGTCGAAATTCTGTCCGTGTAACGCTACGCTATTTTTAATCATTGTAAGTTATGTTCAACCTTTTTACATTAATGTCTCGTAGCTAAGTCGTTATTATGCTTATTTAAAATGAAGTAATCATGATGTTGGGCTAATTACTAAAATTGGGTAATTGGGCTTTGTACCATAATTGGGGTTTGGACAAAAGAACGACACTTGTGGAAACTAGACTATGGGCTATTAATAGATGGGGGGTATTGTCTAATTGAGTGACAACTCATTGGAGTCTGTCGAACCTATCTTCAAATTAATTAACCTAATAATTAATAATGATTATGGTTGTCCTATTTAGTGATGTTCATTTGGAATCTGTTATAATCATTTAATTAATCAATTGGGTTGGGTAATTGATTATTCATTCTGATCAAGTGGATGAATTAATATTCATAAACTAATTAAAACAGGGGTGGATTACATACAGTGATAACTGGTGTAATTGTTGACAGAAGTGATAACTGCGTCACAGTTTAAATCCTTAATCAGTTGGAATATTTGACTTCGGGTATAAGGGTAATTTGACGAGGATACTCGCAATTTATATTTATGACCAATGGACTATTATGGACAAAAACCAGATAGACGTATCAAATAAACCAGGACAAAGGACAATTAACCCATGGTAATAAATTAAAATCAACACGTCAAACATCATGATTACGGAAGTTTAAATAAGCATAATTCTTTTATTATATTTCTCATCGTATCTTTATTTACTGTCATTTTATTACTCGCAATTTTATTTTCTGTCATTTTATTTATCGCAATTTATTTTACGCACTTTAATTTTTGTCATTTATTTTTACGCTTAAAATCGACAAACCGGTCATTAAACGGTAAAACCCCCATTTTATAATAATACTACTACTTATTTATATATATATTTTTACAAATAAACTTAATAATATAGCGTTAACTTCACCAGCTCCCTGTGGAACGAACCGGACTTACTAAAAACTACACTACTCTACGATTAGGTACACTGCCTATAGTGTTGTAGCAAAGTTTAGGTATATCCCATCCGTAAATTAATAAAACTTGTGTCATATTTTGTAGTATTTTGTATTAAAAATAATACTATTTCGTACCCTCACGCTACATCATCAAATGAATGTAATAACTTTTAAGAAAGTCAAAGATCAATGAAGTTGTTGGTAAGTTTAATGCTAATGTGGTGGAATATAAACTGATCTCCAGTAATGATGATGAAAGGGCAACGTATATATCGAGGTGATAATAAGGCTAGTCCGACTGAAAAGTTGAAGTTGACTTGTTGAAGCTGTGACAAAATTGGCTATTTTGAAAGGGATTTCCAAGTTATTTTGGGTAATAATAACACTAAGAAATTAGCATAGCTACATTTTAAACGTTTACTCAGTTGCCGAGAGTTTCTCAAGTGCATGACTATATGCATCAACCTTTTCTTCCATAGAAGGAGTGCGGTTGGTTCATCCTCTCGATTGAGGTGTTTTCAAGAATCATAAAAGGTTTGAACGCGGATTGTAATCGTCGAGATATAAATGAGGTTTAATATGAAATCAAGTGGCAAACTTGAAGAATTGTTTAGTTTTATATGTTATAATCAATATTTTAATTCATTTTAATTGTCCAATGTTGGTGGTCCTCAATTGATAGTCCACAGTTAGCAATATATAATATTCCAATTAATTAATACGTGTCGTGACCCGTGTACATGTCTCAGACTCGATCACAACTCAAACTATATATATTATTGTAGAATAAACCTCAACCCTTTATAGCTAACTCCAGCATTACTGCATATAGAGTGTCTA
Organism: Rutidosis leptorrhynchoides; assembly: GCF_046630445.1. Classification (NCBI taxonomy): domain Eukaryota; kingdom Viridiplantae; phylum Streptophyta; class Magnoliopsida; order Asterales; family Asteraceae; genus Rutidosis; species Rutidosis leptorrhynchoides. The sequence goes on along the minus strand of NC_092333.1, from coordinate 658,085,979 downwards.
TGGTTATTCCAAATAATATATATAGATGCGTTGATATGATATGTTAAAACCTTGTATACGTGTCCCGATATTTAAAGTACGTAAACTAAATAACAGAAATTAAATGACGAAAAATAAAATTGCTAGAATTAAAATTGCAATAATTAAAATGCGATAAATAAATTGCGATAAATAAATTGCGATAAATAAATTGCGATAAATAAATTGCGATAAATAAAATGTAATAAGTTAGCTAGAAACAGTTAGCTAGGAACAGTTAGCGTGAATTCTTAACAAAATTTCTCATAATTAATTTGTTTGTTTCTAACAAATTTTATTTTGTCCAATGTTTTCTTCATTATGCCACTTGTTGGATTCTGATAAGTCAAAATCCAAATATGAAATTTGAATGAAAATGGTTATTCTGCGGTGAACGGATACGTATATCGATGTTGTAAGTAGGATAGTAAATGACTGTTGAATTAGATTTGAAAGAATGTACAGTGTACTTATTAATGTGAAATCTAAATATTCCTCGGGTATTACCTACCCGTTAAAATATTTTCACCATTAACAGTTTGTACGAAATTTTTTTTAATTACACTCTTTATGAAAATATACTTACATATATATTTTCTTCAGATGTAATCATAGATTTAATGAGTTAATATAATATTAATCTCATTTAATTTACCGTTAGAACTAGAATACATAATCTCTAAAACATTAGAGATTACATAATCGCCACGAAGAACGAAGATAATTGATGTAGAACGTCATGTGGAACGATGATTATGCTCGAGGTATAGATTGCAATGTTGAGGCATGTGATGTTGAAACTTGGGTTGTTGGTGGTACTGGTATTGATGTTGGTGGTACTGTTGATGCTTGCAAATAGTGTACCGTACTCTCTAAAGTTAATACTCGAGCTCGGAGTTCTTTAACTTCTTCTACTAACCCTGGTTGGTTATCAGTGTGAGGTAGAGGTCGGATATCTCCTCTATTTTCGTTAATGGTAGCCTCAAGGCGAAAAATTCTTGCAAAAAGGGTATAAACGGTGTTGCGAACGGGTTCGTCGGTGAGCGGGTCAAGTACTCCAAGGTTAGGTGGTAGATTCGGTTCATGATATGGAGTACCTTCTTCCCTTCTCTATAAGGTGAGTATGTCACGAACCCACCCCCATTTTCTCCAGTAATCGCGGTAGTTGATTGGTTGGTGTGCTCCTGTCACGCTGTCTTCGGAGTTAGAGGAACTTGGTCGATTCGTAGAGGCCATCTTACGCGATCACAGAAAAGATTTTTGGTATTAAGAGTTTAGTGACAGCAATTGATAGTTGGATGTATTCTCAATGCATAATATGCATAGATATATATAGTACCAGGATCCCTTAAATTACGGAGAAATTTACGAGAGATCTCAGGCAAGGTCTATAGTAACAGATACGCTAAGATATGAATTTTGTCTATACACTATTCATGCAGTCAATGCAGTAAAACGTGTCTAGACTAAGAATAATGAGCAGGTAATTTCCTAAGGATGATAAGCAGATGATTTTCGACACAAAATGATAAGCAAAACTTTTGACATGCAGACACGGTCGAAGTCCAGACTCACTATGGCATCTAAGCAACTATCAGTTAGACACACTAATGCATGACCTGGTTCGCTAAGACCACCACTCCGATACCAACTCCAATGACCCATCCTAATCCATCCGGACGAAGTCCATATCGATTACAAATGATTCACAATAGTTGGTTACATCGCGAGGTACTTGACCTCTATGATACATTTTATAAACATTGCATTCGTTTTTTTTAAAAGACAAACTTTCATTACATCGAAAGTTGACGGCATGTATACCATTTCATAATATATCCAACTATAATTGACTTAATAAGAATCTTGATGAACTCAACGACTCGAATGCGACGTCTTTTGAAATATGTCATGAATGACTCCAAGTAATATCTCTAAAATGAGCAAATGCACAGCGGAAGATTTCTTTCAATACCTGAGAATAAACATGCTTTAAAGTGTCAACTAAAAGGTTGGTGAGTTCATTAGTTTAACATAAATAACCATTTTCATCATTTTAATAGACCACAAGATTTTCATTTCTCATAAATATACGTCCCATGCATAAAGACAAAAATAATCATTCATATGGTGAACACCTGGTAACCGACATTAACAAGATGCATATAAGAATATCCCCTATCATTCCGAGAAATCCTTCGGACATGATAAAAACAACATCGAAGTACTAAAGCATCCAGTACTATGGATGGGGTTCGTTAGGCCTAATAGATCTATCTTTAGGATTCACGTCAATTAGTAGATCGGTTTACAAATTCTTAGGCTACCAAGCAAAAGGGGCATATTCGGCTTCGATCATTCACCCATATAATGTAGTTTCATTTACTTGTGTCTATTTCGTAAAACATTTATAAAACTGCATGTATTCTCATCCCAAAATATTAGATTTTAAAAGTGGGACTATAACTCACTTATCTTGTATCCTATTTTAAATATTTAATTCAAATGCTAAATTTATATTTTTATAGTTTCAATTTATTATATATACTTACTTTTATATACATATATGTGTACATATTTATTTACAAACAATTTTTCGTGAATCGTCGGGTAATAGTCAAAGGTTTAAATGTATTCATTAAAACAATTCAAAAATTTTCGAGACTCAGCATTACAGACTTTGCTTATCGTGTCGAAATCATGTAAAGATTAAGTTTAAATTTGGTCGAAAATTCCCGGGTCGTCACATGTGTGATGTGGGTTAACGTTCGGGAGATGATACCACATCATGTTGGCATGTGATATGGGTTTAAAGTTTGGGAGTCAATACCATATCATCATGTGCGTTGGCATGTGATATGGGTTTAAGTTCGGGAGTCGATACCATATCATAATGTGTGTTGGCGTGTGATGTGGGTTTAAATTTCGGGATTCGATACCAAATCATACGTGTGGCGTGAAATGTGGGTTTAAAGTTTGGGCGTTCAATACCAGATTAAGCGTGACGGGTGGATTTAAGTTCGGGCATTCGATACCACCCAATGGGGTTAATGAAAATCGTGCGTTCGTATCACTAATGGTTTTTGTGAACAACCGGTGCTCATTAGCGAGAACCACTCTCGTATGCTTATGGTTAACCATGAGGTATGTGTTGTTGTGGTTTAGCATGCTTACTTTGATTATATGATTGTTGTAATACTTGTTGTGGTGCCTATTGTATGCTTTGTTATGGTATGGATGCAAGTAGGTTTGTTGTAAGCGTATATGTATAATAATTGCATTCACTAAGCGTTAGCTTACCCCTCGCGTTGTTTACATTTTTATAGGTACCAGGATGTTGGTGAAGGTTTCTAGTTGTAGACTAGTTTATCTCGTGTTGTTTGAGCTTGGAGGGATAGCTTTTGGATATTTGGCCTTGGTTGGGGATGGATAGTCTCCGGAATCATGCTCTTGGTATCGAGTTGGAATATCGAGTCTTAACCCATGTATTGTGTATCTGGGGCAAAATTACACTAATTGGATATGTAACGGGTCATTAAGGTTCCAATGGGTGTGTAAACTTGATCATTGAATGACATGTTAATATTATGTATGACAAAAGTTTTAAATAGATTTTGGGACCTATTTTGTAGTATGGGAATACTCGGGCAATTTGGAAATTGGTCAAGACTTCATTTTAAACTGCACGTATGATTTACGTACTACTGCGCGCCGCGTGGTATAACTCAAATTAGTATCTGTTCTAATCAGTAGCTTTGGCATTTAAAATTCTTTATAGTGCACGCCGTGCATCCATTTGGCTCTAAATAAAATCTTGCCATTTTTTGTAAAAAGGGATTTGAGCCATTTCAGCATTTAATAATATGAGTTTTCTCCGACACGTATCATATTGATTTTTAGGTACGACCATAACCATAAAAGTATATTTACTTTACATATAAAATACAAGACCAACTGAACATTTTATTTTGGTTGGAAAACTTAATAATGGTTATGTGTACTTTGATTAACTTATTATACAAGGGTAAATCATTAAGACATACGACTATATTTTTATGGTGATGTGTACATTGCCTCCTTTTTTTTTTACTGTAAATCAATGTTATATTATGTTGAATCATTTCATTTCATAATAGTAATAGTTAATAGTAATAGTTACTCGCTGTGCATATTTTGGGCTTTCTATCTTCTTACTAGATTTCCTTTAATAATATTAATATCTTCTTTAAAAAAAAACAGTACAGTAATAATTATATGCTAAGATACTTACTTGAAAAAATACTTAGTCAAAAATCGTCCAATTAATTAGTTTTATGGTGCATGACAATCCCCTTCTCTAATTCTATTTTCATACTCTATATTATAATATATGTAGTATGTAGTATTATTTAAACAAGAAATGTAGGTAAGTATAAAATGTTAATCAAACAATGAACTCCTGTGTAAAGCAATATCGTGTGAGGCAAAAAACAAAGATATCCTTAAGAATTTCGGTGCCATTACAACGGCAGAAGGTTTTGATGATATTCATATCAAGTTATTGGGTGGACTCTCAATGCTTTTGATCTTTCCAAGTAAAGAAGTGGTGCAACAAATATTATCTAACTCCGAACATCCACTTAGGAGATGGGTTGTGAAGGTAAATCGTTGGGATTATGATAGCTGGCCAGAAGGACGAATGTCTTGGTTACAAATAAGTGGTGTTCCTATCCCATGTTGGTCGGAGAAGACCTTCAAAGACATAGCCGAATGGTGGGGTACAGTGTAATTGATGGAGAACTGTTCTTTATTGGGTAATCAAAACCTAACACATGGGAAGGTCCTGGTTAAATTAAATGATCCAAGGGTGGTTAATGATGCCATCAAATTAAAACATAAGTCCAGGGATTATTTTGTCATGGTTGAAGAAATAAGAATAGATAAACCGAGATTCTGCAGAATTACTTTGGAAGAGGATGATGATAATACGAGTGATAGTGGTGATGATCTTAATAGTGACTTTAGTAACCTGGAGGATGTTTCATCTGAAGATTTCTACGCGTCAACCGACGAGGAATTTGGATGGGAAAACCAAAAGCAGGATTGTAATGTCAACGTCAATTTTTCGCCGGAGAAGAAGAATAATCCGCCAGCGACGGCAGAACCGGTGGTGGGTCCAGTGATGGAGCCAGAAATGGAAGATAGAGGGTCAGGGTGTGTTGGTACTCAAAATCTTTTTACTAGTATCGAGGAGGTGGTGGCTGAGACAATTGATTGCATTAACCCTAATGTTGGTAATGAGTGCCCTAATGTTAATGTTACTCCCAAGGGGGATTCGGCACATGCTGATTTTCCTACGGAATGTGAAAAGGGGGCAGGCATTAATCTTGGAAAAGATAAACGGGTAGATTTGGAAGGTGTGGATCCTGGAGACAATTACAGTAGCGATCAAGGGCCTGTTGGGCCTGTTGGGCCAACTTATGTGGAGGGAGTGAAGCCCAACTCGTGTGAGTTCAGACATCAACAAGATGGACCTCTTAACGGGCCTAAATCCAATTTAAACCAGACTCGTACAAACAGTGGACAAAGTGGTGATCACAATTCAATTCCTTCGAATGGCAGGCGATACAAAAGGGGGGCGAAAACAAGCATGTCTTCTTCTGTAGAGGTAAGTTACTGTAATCATTGCTACTGTAACGCAATGGGGAATTGGATTGTCTCATCAAGGATCATGCGTTTCAAAAACCTAGCAAGGGGTAAATTAGGTTGTGACAAAGGCAAAGCTTTTCGATGCAAATCTTGTGGCTTCAAATCAAGGGGTAAAAAGCGTTCTAAGGCTAAGGTTGATTCTGCTTCTAATGTTGCAAACTCTGAAGAACCATCGGTGAATAATGAAGAAGATCTGCGTGAATTTGGTGAAGATATTGGATTGAGGTGGAAACCCCTCAATCCACAGTAAGTTTTCACTTTTGTTTCTCGTAATTAATTGTATCTTAATGAAGATAATATCCTTAAATATTCATGGCTTTGCGGTGAAAGGGAAGTTTGGGTGGGTAAAAAGCATTTGTTCGATTGAAAAACTGAGTATTATGGCTCTTCAAGAGACCAAATGTCGTGGATTGGGTGATTGGTGGGTTCAAGCGTTATGGGGTAATAAAGATTTTGGGTATGTTCAAAAGGATGCATCGGGAAATTCGGGGGGTTTGTTGACTATTTGGGATAAGAATGAGTTCGAGGCTACTAGTGCATCGTCGGGTGATCACTTTCTTGCTATTAAGGGGTGTTGGAAGAATTCCGGAAAGGAAAGTATCATTGTCAACGTGTATGGGCCACATGATGATGAGTGTAAGAAACTATTTTGGGACTCTTTGAGTTGCTTAATGTATAATACCAATATGGCTTAGGTGGTTTGTGGCGACTTTAATGAAGTAAGGGACCAATCGGATAGACTAAATAGTGTTTTCACCAAAACCGGGCAAGTTGGTTCAACAACTTTATAATGACGAATAATTTGGTTGAAGTTCCTATTAATGTTAAAAAGTTTACGCGAATAAGTGATGACGGGATGAAATTGAAAGGACCCGTCCTAATCCATCCGGACGAAGTCCATATTGATTATAAACGATTCACAACAGTTGATTACATCGCGAGGTATTTGACCTCTATATGATACATTTTACAAACATTGCATTCATTTTTGAAAAGACAATCTTTCATTACAACGAAAGTTGACGGCATGCATACCATTTTATAATATATCTAACTATAACTAATTTAATAATAATCTTGATGATCTCGACGACTCGAATGCAACGTCTTTTGAAATATGTCATGAATGACTCCAAGTAATATCTTTAAAATGAGCAATTACACAGCGGAAGATTTCTTTCGTACCTGAGAATAAACATGCTTTAAAGTGTCAACCAAAAGGTTGGTGAGTTCATTAGTTTAACATAAATAATCATTTCATAATTTTAATAGACCACAAGATTTCATATTTCCATTTCTCGTAAACATACGTCTCATGCATAGAGACAAAAATATCATTCATATGGATTGAACATCTGGTAACCGACATTCACAATATGCATATAAGAATATCCCCATCATTCCGGGATCCTCCTTCGGACATGATATAAATTTCGAAGTACTAAAGCATCCGGTACTTTGGATGGGGCTTGTTGGACCCGATAGATCTATCTTTAGGATTCGCGTCAATTAGGGTGTCTGTTCCCTAATTCTCAGATTACCAGACTTAATAAAAAGGGGCATATTCGATTTCGATAATTCAACCATAGAATGTAGTTTCAATTACTTGTGTCTATTTTGTCAAACATTTATAAAAACAGCGCATGTATTCTCAGTCCCAAAAATATATATTGCAAAAGCATTTAAAAGGGATTAATGAAACTCACGCATATAAATATTGTAAAACAGTTAATAAAGCATTTGCATGTATTCTCAGCCCAAAAATGCAAAGAGTAAATAGGGCAAATGAAACTCACGCATATAATTATTGTAAAACAGTTAATAAAACATTTGCATGTATTCTCAGTCCCAAAAATGTAAATAGTAAAAGGGAATCAAATAAACTCACCTAATGTATTTTGTAGTAAAAATACATATGACTATATTGAACAACTGAACAATGCAGGGTTGGCCTCGGATTCACGAACCTATAACATTTGTATATTTATTAATACATATAATCGTATTCTAATGAATATATATATATATATATATATATATATATATATATATATATATATATATATATATATATATATATATATATATATATATATATATATATATATATAATTTATTAATTACAGTATTTTTTTTTATTAATACATATATTTTTTTAATTTGTATGTACATTCAAATGGTTAATATTTTTATAGTTATATTAATATATTCATATACATACTTGTTTAATGTTATATTTAAAAATCGATAATTGGTTGTTTGTAAGTGTTTATATAAATAATTATAGTAGGTTATATATATATATATATATATATATATATATATATATATATATATATATATATATATATATATATATATATATATATATATATATATATATATATATATTTATGTGTAGTTTTAATATAAGTATAGTATATATAATAAATATATTTTATGTACAAAATATTTATTTGCTTAAAAATGATAGTTTTGATATTAGCGACTTATTAATAATAATAATCATAACAATAATAATAATACCACTTTATTTATTTTCATGATACTAATAATACTAATAATAAGGATATTGTTAACAATGATAATTATGTTAATGATAATAATACTAGTAATTATAGAAAAGATACTAATACTAATGTTAGTGAAAATAATAATAATTTGCATTATTCTCTTAATAATAATAATTTTATTCATTGTTTTTATGTTTACAGAAAAATAATGATAATACATACATTAGTTTGTCCATAGATATCATAATAATAATTATAATAGCAATACTCTTAATTTTTACTATGATCATAATAATAATAATAAAGATAACCATGATAATATTAGTAATGATACTTATATTAATAATCTTATACAATTAATGATATTACTAATTCTAATAATAATGATAATAATATTAATTGTATAATAATTGTAATTATCTTAATCAATAATAACAATAATAACAAATACAACAACAACAACAACAACAACAATAATAATAATAATAATAATAATAATAATAATAATAATAATAATAATAATAATAATAATAATAATAATAATAATAATAATAATAATAATAATACATGAAAGGAAAATAGGCTACCTCATTAATTAAGCTTTAAAAAAAACAGCCGCGGCCCGGGCTCGAACCCAGGACCACTCGCTAACCCGCAACCTTCCCTAACCATTCTGCTGTCCCTGTTTATCTGAATTATTCCTATCCCATAAATATAAAACCCATTCCTTCAGTTTATATATTTGTTCATCTTTTTCACAATTTCAGTCGACTACAAACGTACCAAAGCATCAAAACACAGTTTTAGATATTTTAAATATTACGTAGTAGTAACTAATCTTTCCCTAATGTTTATATTATTTGAGAAAGAAAAAAAAAACTGGGCTTCCTGTTCGTCGCACAAGGAGGGAAGAAAAAAAAATAGATTTCCATTTTTAGCTTGTTTTGGACAAAAGTTGTAACACGAAAAAGTTTGTAAATTGTATATGAAAACTATTGGAACCGTTAATTTACCTTGAAACATCAAAACGCTTACGAATTTTGCTATGAACCAAATGTTTGACTTTTGAAATTAAAATTTGACTCCTCAAATTCGAATTAGATTTTACGAATTGGAACCTGGAAATTTGAGTAAACATTCCTGACATGATTTAAAAAACATCTGCACTTTTAGATTTTTGAACTGGATTTGATTTCGAATTATGAGCATAAAGTAGTACATACAGAGGTTTTCAAAGGAAGAAGAAAAAAAAATATTGATTAATTTATCACTCTGATTCTGTAAAAAAAAAATTAACTGATATAGAGATGGAGGATATCGATTGATAGTTGATCCAGTCGACATTTGTTCACAAGCATACAGGAAAAAGGAGAAAAAATATATAGATTATTGAGATATAGATACCACGTTTTGTATATATATCTGAGTTATATTATTTATTTAATTTAATAATAGTAATTAATAATTGATAATATATAATAATAAAACTAATAATGTTAATACTAATAATATTGTTAACAATAATAATATTTATAGCAATATCAAATAATAACCATAATTTTTAATGATGTTACAAATGATAAAATACTAATACTAATAATAACAATAATAAGATTATCAATAATAATAATATTGAAATACAATTAATTATACTACTAATAATTATGTTAGTAGAGTATTAATACTAATTGTTAATGATAATGCAATAATAATATCTACTAATAGTATAATTAATAATTAAGTTATAACAAGTTACATATATCCTATTTGTAATATATATTATATAGTCATGTATATATATATTGTATACTTAACACTTATCAAATTTACAAATGCTTCAATATAATAGTTATCAATAGAGATCTTTTATATATATTAATATATATCTATATAGATTTGTAATAATTTTATATATCTAGTTATATATCTTCATTTTACTAATAACTTACTTTTCTTTTTCTTTTTTTTTTTCAAAGTATACTTCATTAATACATTTATATTTATATTTATATTTATATACATATATATAATTATCTGTTCGTGAATCGTCAGTAATTAGTCAAGGGTCAAATGAATCTATGTAAACAGTTCAAGAAGTTTTGAGACTAAACATTACAGACTTTGCTTATCGTGTCGAAATCATTTAAAGATTCAGGTTTAAATTTGGTCGAAAATTCCCGGGTCATCACAGTACCTACCCGTTAAATAAATTTCGTCCCGAAATTTGAGTGAGGTCGTCATGGCTAACAATAAATATATTTCCATGACGAGTATGAGCTGAATAATAGAGTTTTATCATTATTGAATAATACAGATAAAATAATTCGATTAATCGAAGAGCACAAATGAAGCTATCACCAAAGAGTGAAATAGGAAAGTAAAGATTCATCTTAACTTTTGACAGAGTCAGGGTTGAATTTAGAAAATAAGGTGCGTCTTAACCTTTGATGTGGTCACGCTTGAATTCCGGAATTCAAGGGATTTATAGAAAATCTTCGAAATCGAAAAGATTTGATTCTTCATTGAGTAAAGAAATTAAGATCTCTATAATTAAATACCGTGATCTGCCTTGATTACTCTGTCTGATACTTCCATTATAAATCAAATTCTTCCGTTCCATTATTCTTACCATTCCTATACTTTCTTTCTTAGTCCATACATCCAAAATATTGTGAAATGCTTAATCCCGTTTTAATCCTTGATATTTTCCTAATTATCATTTCTGTCACCCTTCTTTTCAATCTTCCTCCAGAAAAATCTGTTTACTTCTACTATTACCTTGGGGGGATACTATTCTTAATTCTACCGTGTCTTTATATTGCTATTCGTATTAATATCCACGGTTTGAAACCTCCATGTTGTTATTGGGCTTTATATTTTCTCTTATATTTTGGAGTACTTGTTTCCGTCTTCTATAATCATTGTCATTCACAGTTAATGCTTTCTCTTATTTGCTGCGATTTATACCCCTTTCTATTACGGAGCTTCATGTTTTGGTTTTCTTTTCGCAAATAACGGTCCAGAATTCATAGGTGTGGAGTTTCGAATGAGTTTAAAGTTTTAAACAAGAAAGAACGTAATAGCACGATTTGATTTGTCAAATTACCAGAATATCCGGGAAAGATAGAACTATCAAGAAAATATGTTCTTGATATGTTTATATATCAGATAAAATGTAAGAGTCGTGTAACATGGCACATGATTACGTTATAATCTGTGTATCATCATGTTCCATTTAGAAACTCAGCATGACTTACTGTAATATAATCATGTTGATCAAGTGTCATTATATTATACTAACTCATGCATCAGTTCTCAACATTACTTCGATAACATTCATATTTTAAGCTCGAAAGTTTACAGAATATAGAAACTAACAGTTTCTATATGATGTAACACTGATATCATGAAGAGATTAATAATTTCAGATAAGATTAGTTATGAAAATATATTCATAAATATCGAGAATATTTATAATGAAAGATACGATAATATCTCGAAATATCTAAGATCAGAGGATGATAGAAACTATTGTCCGCAAGGGTTTAGAGTAAAGAGCAAGATATTCGCTAAAGACTTTAGCAGGCATTGAATCATTTGGATTCTTTGAAGTCAAACTTATTCTTTGTGATTTGTCCACGGCTTTCTTCATAGTTTGGCATAATCTGCTTTTCGATACTAAATTTTCTCTTGAATGTTTCCAATATAATTATACACAGGAAGCACGAAGAGGTATATAATTTCGAACGAGAATATTTTTGAAAATATCCTCAGAAATATCGAAGATATTGATGATGATATTTTGGAATTTCTAAGTTCGATGGTTGATGGAGAAAGATTTTCCGCAAGATTTTAACATGACTTCGGAGCAAGATATTCTCTAAAGGTTTCATCGGATTCAGAATTACCTGGATTCTTTGAATATAAGGTTTGGTCCTTTTATTTGTCCTTGGTCTCCTTCGTGGTTAGCTCAATCCGTTTTCCAGTTCCAACTTTTCTGAGCTTTTCTAACATACTATTCTTTATCATCGAACTTCCGATGATTAAGGTCGTTTACGGTTGTCTATGGTTTCTGCTGCTTCATTCAACTTTTTCAACATTCATAGTATTGATTTATGACTGAGTGTTTTTCAGAATTTCAGAATGAGAGATCATAATTCTAAGAGATAAATGTCATACATATAACTGTTGATGTAGATATGATGTGAGTTTTCAAAATACTAATTGCTGATTCCCGGTAATTGGTATGGCAGTTCTCGTTACAAGATGCGGATGAGTATATGATAGGGTTTCAATGAATAAATATAATGATTTGTTAGAGAGATTTATGCCAAGAAGCAACGAGGTTGCTGGTACGTCTGCTGGTAATATGGTGGAATATAAAAGAATTCTCCGGTATCAAAAGGGTAATCGTATATATCAGGATTATAATAAGGCTACTTAGAATGACAAGTCGAAGTTGACTTGCTGGAGCTGTGACAAAATTGGCTACTTTGAAAAGGGATCGTAAAGTTTTTTTTTTTTTTTTTGCTAATAAATGCCAAAGGATCTGATGCGGCTACGTATTAAACTTTTACTCAATTGTCGAGAGTTTCTCAGGTGCATAACTATATGCATAAATTTTTCCTTCCGTAGATGAAGTTCGGTTGGTTCATCCGCTCGATTGAGGTGTTTTCAAGAATCATGAAAGGTTTAAACGCAGAATGGAATTGTCAAGATACAAATGAGGTTTAATATGAAATCAAGTGGCAAACGTGAAGAATTGTTTAGTTTCATATGTTATAATCAATATTTTAATTCATTTTAATTGTCCAATGTCGGCAGTCCACAGTTGATAGTCCACAGTTTACAGTCCAATAATTCATATATAGTTTAATATATAATATTCGAATTAATTAATACTTATTGTGACCCATGTACATGTCTCAGACTCGATCACAACTCAAAGTATATATATTATTTGAGAATCAACCTCAACCCTGTATAGAGAACTCGATCATTACTGCATATAGAGTGTCTATGGTGATTCCAAATAATATATATAGATGCATCGATATGATATGTCAAAACCTTGTATACGTGTCCCGATATTTAAAGTGCGTAAAATAAATAACAGAAATTAAATGACGATAAATTAAATGCGTAAAGTAAATAACAGAAATTAAATAACGATAAATAAAATTGCGATAATTAAATTGCGATAAATAAACTGCGATAACTAAAATGTAATCAGTTAGTGATAATGCTAAAAACGAACATATATTTCATAGCATTATTCCTCAAAAAAGACAAGCTTTTAGTTGCAATTGTTCTATTTAAAAGTGATATTCGTTTAAATGATAAAAGGTGAAGACAAAAGACAGATTCGACGAATTGAAGACGCAAACGACCAAAAAGCTCAAAAGTACAAAAGACAATCAAAGAGGTTCCAATTATTGATAAGAAACGTCTCGAAATTACAAGAGTACAAGATTCAAAACGCAAAGTACAAAATATAAAATTGTACGCAAGGACGTTCGAAAATCCGGAACCGGGACCAGAGTCAACTCTCAACACTCGACGCAACGGACTAAAAATTACAAGTTAACTATGTATATAAATATAATATAATATATAATTAATTATATTAATTATATATATATTATATATATATTATAAACCGTCGGCAAGAAAGACTCCAAAAGGGGCTGAGATGTAATTTCAAACTCCGCGACTCGCGGAGTTTGAAGGCAAAAATGCCGCGAGTCGCGGAGCCCCAATTTCAGAAAATCCCTATAAAGCTCGCGCATTCTGATCGTAATCATCATCTTTTTCTTCTCCTCATTCATACGTAAAATATATATATATATATATTTATATTTTATATTTTAATTTTAATTATAATTCTAATAATAAGGGTATGTTAGCGAATATTGTAAGGGTGTAAGTCGAAATTCTGTCCGTGCAACGCTACGCTATTTTTAATCATTGTAAGTTATGTTCAACCTTTTTACATTAATGTCTCGTAGCTAAGTTATTATTATGCTTATTTAAAACGAAGTAATCATGATGTTGAGCTAATTACTAAAATTGGGTAATTGGGCTTTGTACCATAATTGGGGTTTGGACAAAAGAACGACACTTGTGGAAATTAGACTATGAGCTATTAATGGGCTTTATATTTGTTTAACTAAATGATAGTTTGTTAATGTTAATATAAAGATTTACAATTGGGAGTCCCTATAAATTACCATATACACTCAATCGGACACGATGGGCGGGGTATTTATATGTACGAATAATCGTTCATTTAACCGGACACGGGAATGGATTAATAGCCACTAGAATAATTAAAACAGGGGTGAAATTATGTACAAGGACACTTGGTATAATTGATAACAAAATATTAAAACCTTGGGTTACACTCAGTCGACATCCTGGTGTAATTATTAAACAAAGTATTAAAATCTTGTTACAGTTTAAGTCCCCAATTAGTTGGAATATTTAACTTCGGGTATAAGGATAATTTGACGAGGACACTCGCACTTTATATTTATGACTGATGGACTGTTATGGACAAAAACCAGACGGACATATTAAATAATCCAGGACAAAGGACAATTAACCCATGGGAATAAAACTAAAATCAACACGTCAAACATCATGATTACGGAAGTTTAAATAAGCATAATTCTTTTATTTCATATTTAATTTCCTTTATTTTATATTTAATTTCACTTCTAATTATCGCATTTTTATTGTTATTGTATTTAATTGCACTTTTAATTATCGTACTTTTTAATTATCGCAAGTTTATTTTATCGCACTTTTATTATTCGCAATTTCAATATCGTTATTTACTTTATGCTTTAATTTAAGTCTTGTATTTATTTTTAATATTTTACATTTGGTTTTAACTGCGACTAAAGTTTTAAAATCGACAAACCGGTCATTAAACGGTAAAAACCCCCCTTTATAATAATAATATTACTTATATATATATATATATATATATATATATTTTTATTTTTATAAAAGTAAACTAATATAGCGTTAAGCTTTGTTTAAAAAGATTCCCTGTGGAACGAACCGGACTTACTAAAAACTACACTACTGTACGATTAGGTACACTGCCTATAAGTGTTGTAGCAAGGTTTAAGTATATCCATTCTATAAATAAATAAATATCTTGTGTGAAATTGTATCATATTTAATAGTATTTCCTGCTAAAATTTAATAGTATTTTATACCACTCCGCTACCACATCAAGTATTTTTGGCGCCGCTGCCGGGGAGCTTCTTAAACGCCGGAAGCGCAACGCTAATAAAAAAAAAATTATGTATTTTTAAGATTTTGTTAAATATTTAAGTTTTATAAAGTTTCTTTATTTTTATATAAGTTTTATTTAAGTATTTTGTTTTTATTTAAAAACATATAAAAAAATATATATATATATAAATCTAGTTTTAAGGTTTTTATTTATAAAATTATAAAGAAGTTCTATTTTTATTTAAGTTTTTAATTATAAGTTTTTATTATACATTATAAAACAGAAAAATAAAAAAACAGAAAATAAAAAAAAATAAAAAAATAAAAACGCGTCGAAATTAAAAGCTGTCAGTTGAATTTCTGAACCCCGCGACTCGCGGGGTTTACTGCCTTGAATACCGCAACTCGCGGAGAAAACCTGACACGCGACAGAAGCCCTAATCCTGCATTTATTACGGGGTAATTAATTATTATTATTATTATTTAACCCTAATTATTATTATTATTATTATTATTAGTTTTATTTTAACTTTTACTTTTTATTTAATTTATGTATTTAGTATTAATTAGTTTAATTAAATTGTAAAATTAATAGTTTTAATAAATAAATAATATAAAAATAATATTTATAAAAATTGAATTTTTTTTACAACTTTTTGTATATTTTTATATTTTGTCCCTTTTTAATCGTTTTAACGTAATATTTGTATTTTTCGCTCATATTTAATTTTAAACTTAGTTTTTGCCATAGTTATTTTTACTCCTAGATTTTTAGGCTTTGCCGTAGAATTCCTTAAGTGCTTTTTCTCTAGACTAAGATTTAGGTACTTTAGAATTTTGCGACGCCTTTTTAAGTTTTAGTTTCTTTTTAAGTTATTTCCATTTGGGATATAGTTTTTCTTGTAAGATTTAATATTTTTAGACACCTTTTACTATGTATCAATTATCATTCCAATTAGTAATCTCAATTTGCGATTATAATTTTAAGTTAGTTGTAGTAATAAGGTTAGGTTAGTCAAGTATTTTTAAGTTTTATAAGTTTCTTTAATTTTTCCGTCACCTTTTATTTTTCAACCATTTTTCTCTATCGACCTTTTTCGACGAACTCTTTTTCTTTCTTATTTCTCGCTATTCTAGTTTTAGGACATAGATTTTTATTCTACTTCTTATCTAAATTTCTTAAAATTACGAAAATTTATTTTAAGTGGTTAAATTAATAGACATCAAAATTTTCTGGTTCGTAGTAATAGTTGGATTTGTACGTGGACCGGGTTATTGGAGCCAAACAGTCCTCAATTATATTAAGACCAAACGAATTCTGCCCCTCTGCTGCATCTTTTGGCTATTCGAAACGTGGGAAAAATCAGAAAAGTCTATTGATTGGATAACTTATTATAATTTTTCTTTCCTTTTAAAAACTAATAGGATATTCAGTGAATGCACCGAGCAAGACGTTCACCACCTTTTGTACGTTCACCACCTGTAACTAGATCAAGATATTTAGCAAATATAACCGCCGTTGATTTTTCTTTAGAATCGTCATCCAGTCGACCAAGTACTTCAGTTCAAATTTCCGATAATCCATTTTTTGAACCCGACCTCACAAATGAGAATCCGGAGAATATTCAGGAACGGTTCGTAGATCCTGAACCACTAAACTTTCCCCCGGAACCACCAATCATTCAAACAGAGATTGTTGAGGAACGAACCATTAAATCAGAATCCTCTAGTAATTCCGATTCAATAAATTCCGATTCAACAAATTCAATTATGGAGAATCTGGAACCTTTAAGTATGGAAGACCGAATGAGAGCTAAACGCACTGGCCAAGGTCACGCAATTACTCATCCAGACATTAATGCGCCAGATTATGAAATCAAAGGACAAATTCTACACATAGTGACTAATCAATGCCAATTTAGTAGTGCGCCGAAGGAAGATCCAAATGAACATCTACGTACCTTTAATAGGATCTGCACACTATTTAAAATCCGAGAAGTGGAGGATGAACAGATATATCTCATGTTATTTCCCTGGACTTTAAAGGGAGAAGCCAAAGATTGGTTGGAATCGTTACCTGAAGGGGCGATCGATACATAGGACGTTTTAGTTGAAAAATTTCTTAAACAATTCTTTCCTGCATCTAAAGCCGTAAGACTTCAAGCAGAAATTGTTACGTTTACATAGAAACCGAATGAAACTCTATATGAGGCATGGACAAGATATGGAAAGTTGTTAAGAGGATGTCCGCAACATGGTTTAGACACCTGTCAAATAGTACAAATATTCTACCAAGGATGCGACATCACTACAAGAAAAGACATAGATATAGCAGCTGGTGGTTCTATTATGAAGAAAACCGAAACTGATACTTACAAAATTATTGATAACACTGCTTCCCACTCACATGAGTGGCACCAAGAAAAAGATATCATTAGATCATCTAAAGCAGCTAGAGCCGATTCTAGCCATGACTTAGATTCTATTTCCGCAAAGATAGATGCTGTGGAGAGACGAATGGAAAAGATGACTAAAGATATTCACTCAATACGAATTAGTTGTGAGCAGTGTGGAGGACCACATTTGACAAAAGATTGTCTCAGTATTGAATTAACAATGGAACAAAGAGAGAATATTTCATACATAAACCAAAGGCCTGGAAATAATTATCAGAATAATTATCAACCGCCAAGACCGATTTACAATCAAAACCAGAATTATAACCGAAATATTCCATACAACAACCAACAAGGTCCTAGCAATCAACAAGTATCCAATAATAATTACAATCAGCAAAGACCGAATTTTCAAAACAAACCACCACAACAAACCGATGATAAAAAGCCGAATTTAGAAGATATGATGACGAAGCTAGTTGAAACTCAAACGCAGTTTTTCACCTCTCAGAAACAAACCAATGAAAAAAATGCTCAAGCATTTAGAAATCAACAAGCTTCTATTCAAAATCTGGAACAAGAACTAAGTAACATAGCAAGGTTAATAGGTGAAAGAAAACCGGGAAGTCTACCTAGTGATACAAATGCTAACCCCCGGAATGAAACAGCTAAAACCATTACCACAAGAAGTGGTACAACACTTAAACCACCGGAATTACCTGTAACTTCTGATGAAACTATTCCTACTCCACAAGAACCACAACCTGATCAAGATAAGGAAAAAGAACAGGTAGTTGAAAAGGTTAATGAAGATAACACAGTTAAGGCTAAACCTTATGTTAAACCATACCAACCACCACTTCCTTACCCGAGTAAAATGAAGAAAGAGAAACTTGAAGTCGAGCAATCCAAATTCTTGGATATGTTTAAACAGATAAATGTAAATCTTCCTTTCATTGATGTGATTTCAGGAATGCCTAGATATGCTAAATTCTTGAAAGATCTAATCTCAAATAGAAAGAAAATGGAAGAACTCTCGGCTGTTACTATGAATGCTAATTGTTCAGCAGTGCTGTTGAATAAGATACCAGAAAAATTATCTGATCCAGGAAGTTTCACAATTCCATGTTTTCTGGGTAGTCTTAGTTCAATAGAAGCATTGGCAGACTTAGGTGCTAGTATAAATTTAATGCCGTATTCACTATACACTAAACTAGACCTTGGAGAATTGAAACCAACCAGAATAAGCATACAACTAGCCGATAGATCAATAAAATATCCTAGAGGGATAATGGAGAACATGCTAGTTAAATTTGGTACTTTAGTATTTCCAGTAGATTTTGTTGTTTTGGACATGGAAGAAGATTCTCAAGTTCCTCTCATATTAGGAAGACCATTCTTAAACACGGCTAAAGCAATGATAGATGTGTTCGGTAAGAAACTGACCCTAAGTATAGAGGATGAGAGTGTTACCTTTTCAGTTGATAGAGCAATGCAACAACCACAATTTGCAGATGATACATGTTATTATATTCAAACTATAGATGCACATGCAGAATTATTAGAAGAATTTCCAGAATTACAAGGAACAGGAGAATGTTCTTTAGGAGAAGGTAATGAACCAATTGATGAAGCTGAAATGTTAGCTACACTTATAGCTAATGGATATGAACCAACAACAGAAGAAATTCAAATGCTAAAAGAAGAAGACAGATATCGATATAAATCATCGATAGAAGAACCTCCGAAATTAGAATTAAAGCCACTTCCAAACCATTTGGAATACGCTTATTTACATGGTGAATCTGAATTACCTGTAATAATATCGTCTTCTCTTACTGAAAATGAGAAATCACAACTCATTTCTGTGTTGAAAGCTCATAAACCAGCCATTGCATGGAAGATTCATGATATTAAAGGAATAAGTCCTTCGTATTGCACACATAAAATCCTTATGGAAGAAGGTCATAAAACGTATGTGCAACGCCAACGAAGACTAAATCCTAATATGCAAGATGTAGTTAAGAAAGAGATTATTAAACTGCTAGATGCAGGTCTAATTTATCCAATCTCTGATAGTCCATGGGTAAGCCCAGTTCAATGCGTACCTAAGAAGGGTGGCATGACTGTCATTATAAATGAGAAAAATGAGCTTATTCCTACTAGAACCGTAACAGGATGGCGTGTATGTATTGACTATAGAAAATTAAATGACGCCACCAGAAAAGATCACTTTTCCTTACCTTTCATTGATCAAATGTTGGAAAGATTACCCGGAAATAGTTACTATTGTTTCCTAGATGGATTTTTCGGATATTTTCAAATTCCAATAGCACCAGAAGATCAAGAGAAAACCACATTCACGTGCCCTTATGGTACTTTTGCTTACAAACGCATGCCATTTGGACTTTGCAACGCCCCTGCAACCTTTCAAAGGTGCATGATGGCGATTTTTCACAACATGATAGAAGAATGCATGGAAGTTTTCATGGATGACTTTTCAGTCTTCGGTGATACATTTAAATCATGTCTAGTTAATCTGGAACGAATGCTAATTAGATGCGAACAATCAAATCTAGTTCTTAATTGGCAGAAATGCCATTTCATGGTTAAAGAAGGCATCGTTCTTGGACATAAAATTTCAAAAGAAGGAATTGAAGTGGATAGAGCTAAAGTAGATGTAATTGCTAAACTTCCACATCCCACCAATGTTAGAGGAGTTAGGAGTTTTCTAGGGCATGCCGGTTTTTACCGACGTTTCATAAAAGATTTTTCTAAAATTGCCACTCCTATGAATAAACTCCTAGAAAAGGATGCTCCATTCATCTTTTCAGATGAGTGTATCAAATCTTTTAATATTCTTAAAGAAAAACTCACTAATGCGCCGATCATGATAACACCAAATTGGAATCTACCATTTGAACTAATGTGCGATGCAAGTGATTTTGCAATGGGAGCCGTTTTAGGACAAAAGATTGAAAAACGATTTCAACCTATATATTATGCTAGTGAGACGTTACAAGGAGCACAAACGAACTATACAACTACTGAAAAAGAACTCCTTGCTATTGTCTTTGCTTTTGACAAATTTCGATCATATCTCGTTCCAGCAAAAACGGTGGTCTATACCGACCATTCTGCTCTTAGATACCTATTTTCGAAACAAGATGCTAAACCAAGATTAATCCGTTGGATCTTACTCTTACAAGAATTTGATATTGAAATCCGAGATAAAAGAGGAGCAGAAAATCTCGCCGCTGATCATCTTTCTCGTCTTGAAAATCCTGAATTAGAAGTTCTAAATGAATCGGCCATACGAGACAACTTTCCTGATGAATATCTATTGAAGATAGATTATAAAGAAATACCATGGTTTGCAGACTATGCAAACTACTTGGTTTGTGGATTCCTTGAAAAAGGATTATCGTACCAAAGACAAAAGAAATTCTTCAGTGATATAAAACACTATTTTTGGGAAGATCCACATCTGTTTAAAAGTTGTCCCGATGGAATAATACGCCGATGTGTATTTGGAAATGAAGTTAGTAAAATTTTAAACCATTGTCACACAGGACCAACAGGAGGGCATTATGGACCTCAACTAACAGCAAGAAAAGTTTATGATGCTGGATTCTATTGGCCTACAATTTACAAAGACGCACACCTTCTTTGCAAATCCTGTGATGCTTGTCAAAGGGCCGGAAAAATAAGTCAACGTGATGAAATGCCACAAAATTTCATCCAAGTATGTGAAGTATTTGACATTTGGGGTATTGACTTTATGGGTCCATTTTCAAAATCTCATAATAATCTATATATACTCGTAGCCATTGATTATGTATCTAAATGGGCGGAAGCACAAGCTCTCCCAACTAACGATGCACGAGTTGTAGTCAACTTTTTAAAACGTCTTTTTGCAAGGTTTGGAACACCGAAAGCTTTGATAAGTGATCGGGGTACTCATTTATGTAATAATCAACTTGAGAAAGTTCTTAAAAGATATGGAGTAACTCATAAAATCTCCACCACATATCATCCACAAACAAGTGGACAAGTTGAAAATACCAACCGAGCTTTAAAACGTATTCTAGAGAAAACCGTAGGATCAAATCCAAAGGAATGGTCCATTAAATTGGAGGATGCACTCTGGGCTTTTAGAACAGCCTACAAAACTCCAATTGGAACCACACCTTTTAGACTTGTTTATGGAAAAGCATGTCATCTTCCAGTAGAAATTGAACACAAAGCATTTTGGTCTTTGAAAACATGTAATCTTGATTTACATGAAGCTGGACGTCTACGATTAAGTCAACTAAATGAATTAGAAGAATTAAGACATGAAGCATACGAAAATTCGTTAATCTATAAGGAAAGAACGAAGAAATGGCATGATAAAAGAATCAGAAGTTCAAAAGAATTTAAAGAAGGAGACAGAGTTCTTCTTTTCAATTCACGATTCAAGCTATTTCCTGGAAAATTGAAATCAAGATGGTCTGGACCATTCATAGTCAAAAGAGTTTTCCCATACGGAACGATAGAATTAATAAATTCAAATGGGATTGAATTTAAAGTTAATGGTCACAGAGTTAAACATTACATACATGGTCCGATGGAAGTCGACAACGAAGTTAATCACAATTTCGACACCACAGCTAACTAAGTATGGGGAAAATCAAGTCTTTAAAGGATAATATGTATTTCTGTTTGAGTTAGATTGTCTGTTTTCGTGTAGTTCTCGAAAATGGAACCCGAATGGTCTTTCCCTAGCAGACCCTACAGAACTAGTCTTCTCCCCCCATTCTGAATTTTTATTTTTTTAGGTTTTTACGAAATGAAGACTGCCTGTGAACTAAACCATGGTCTAATGCTACACGCTTTGATCACTAAACGAAATAATGACATACTACCGAGTGAATTAGTATCAGTAATCAGAGAAAGAATGGACGGAGTTAGAAAAGAATCCAGATGCGAAGATAATAAGTTACAATTTGGTAAAGGAAAATCAAAATCCGCAGCGAAAAGAAGAGCACGACACCTAGAAAGATGTCACAAATGCGGAAAATGGTCACATGGAGGTAAATGTTCAAATAATCAAACCTATTCAAATATCGAATTTGTTACTTTATGCAGAGACGGACCGTTCATATGTTTAGAAGAAAAGACACTGAATGCTCGAGGTTACGCCTATGTAGCCATGGAAAACCAATTAAACCGACTATCTTATGAATGGGATAGATCATATAACTAAGAAATCTATTTCACAGGTATGTCTGTACAGTTTTTATTTTTATTTTTATTTTTAACCTTTTGATAATAAACGCTAATTTGTTCGCTAAAAAGTATTAAATTGGTATTGAATAAAATTAGGTTTGGCGACCGAAATTATTGATATCATTCAAAAATTTATTACATCACTGCGAAATTTAACGTTTATTCTTAAGGTATAAATATCTTTAATCAATCAACCCAAAATATTTCAAAAATTCGTCATGAGTTAAATTAGGTCTTGGAACCGAAATTACTTTACCGAAAAGAGGGGCGCATATTTTTGATAATATTTGATTGATTAAAGTGGGATAAAAAGACAAAAAGATTTTTAGTTTTATTTTTACCATGTTTTTAAAATTAATATTTAAATCTTAAATTAATATTGTAAACTTTGTAAAAACAATATATTTAAAATTGTAAATATTTGAAAAATTAATATAAGTTTGGTGTGAATTTATAATATGAATTTTTAAATTAAGTTTGGTGTGAATTTTTAAAATATGAATTTTTAATTTTATGCATTTCAAATTTTAAGTTTGGTGTGAATTTTTAATATTAATTTTGAATTTTATATTTAAGTTGTGCGAATTTAAAAACAAAAATTTACTTTATCTCATTAAGTTAAAAATATGATTTTTAAAATTCATCGTAAGTTGAAGACTAGGTCTTTGAACCGAAATTGCTTTACCCGAGGGAGGGACGAGAACTTTTATTATCATTATTTTTAATCTTATTGAATTAAAGTATGCCAAAAACATTAAAAAACCCAAAAATCTTAGCTTTTAAAATAATCGCTACAAAAAGACAAATTTTAAAATTTTGTCGAGGGACGGACTAGGACATCGATCCGAAACGACCTCGTCCTAAATAACAAGGGAAACAAAATTTTAAAATTAAGTACTTAATTGTTTTATAAGTTAATGATTATAAAAAATAAAAAAAAAGCAAACTCCGCGAGTTGCGGAGTTTGAAGGCTTAATTGCCGCGACTCGCGGGAGGACCGGATTACAGAAAAAAATAAAACGAGCTGAAACAGCTCAGTTTCACTCCCCAAAACCGAAAACCTGCGAAATACTCCGAAAAAATACCCAAAAACACCCCCAAAATCACAATTTTTAACCGTTAATCACCAAATCTTTTACTAAAATTATGTTGAGAAGGATGCTATCTAGGAATTACTCAAGAAAAACGGTAAATTTCTACACCTAAACACCATTTAATCCGAAATTTAGTGTTCTTGAGCAATTTTTTCCCCAATTTGATTTTGATGCTTTTTAGTGTAATTAGGCTTAAATTGTTTATGTATTATGCTTGTATAACCTAGATTGATGCTGTTTAACATGATTAGAAGCCTTAAACTTCAAATTTTGAGTAATCTAGGGTTTGTGTTCTTGAGCAAATTTGGGGCTTTTTGATATAAACAAGTTATGGCCGATTTTTGTCATGAATTGTTGCTAAATTAAGTAGTGTAACATGTTTAGGTAGTTAAATGATCCAAACTTTGAGCCTAAACATGATTTTGAGAATTAAAGTGGACTTTTTCAAGTCTAAAATTCATGAACTTGATTTTTGAGAGATAATGCCATTTGAAACTTGTTTAATTGCTAGTAATGATTATTTTGACATGTTATTTGAGTTGAATGCTTATGAACTTGGCGAACATTTTCGTATATGCTTATTTGAAAAAGTGTAGATTTGATAAAAATGTGAAAATGAGCTTAAGTTTGATATAAATTGATCATGTCATTGTAATTATTTTGATTGATGATTTTGCTGACACTAATGCATATTTGGATGCACAAAAATTGTGTTTGATGTGTTTTGCAGACTGAAAGGGGTGAATCTTCATCCCAAGCCCGCAATGCTCCTGCTGAGAATGCGGAACAACAGGAGGTGGATAACTACTACAAGCAGGATATACCTCATCCAATCATGACCTTTTCTGATATGCACTTGGAAGAGTTGCACCCGAACCTGAGATTTGACAGACTTTGGATAGATTATCCAAAATATCAAAGGGGTTTGCATACTCTTCATTCTAAGGTTGTTGAGGTACCAAGGGTCATAGAATGGGGAACCTTAGAAGCTGTAGAATTGACCGGGCCAATTAGGGAATTACTTGTACAGAGGTATGGTAATTCTACTTTTAATGACTGGGTACGTTTATTCACCATGCGTAGACCTGTATATAAAGTATGGTGTGAAGAATTGTTATGTAGTATAGAGTTGAATGATCGGGTAGGTAGTTTAACCGATCGTTCTTTTATTAGATTTTTGTTAGGCGGTTCGATGTGCCACATGTCTTTACTGGACATGGCTCTGGCTTTACGTATATATACGCCTGAGGAGTTAGCATCTGCCGATTGTAGAGGGTTGATACTAAACGGTAGAAAGATAGATGAAAATTTTGATACACACGGTGTGTGGAGTCAAATGACAAGCCATCACCGTTTCAAAGGGGGAAATTACTCTTATTTGGATATAGATAGAGCCGAATTAAGAGTGATTCATAGGTTTTTAGCTAATTCGATTACACAAAGGGGTAAGAACAAGGAAAAGGTAAATGAACAGGATTTGTTTTACCATATGTGTATTCGAGACCCACAAAGCGTTGTAAGTATACCGTATTGTGTAGGTTATTATTTATCAGCTATGGTTCGGGGGATGAGACCGCATAGCATAATAGGAGGTGGTATTTTTATTACTTTGATTGGTGAATATCTCGGTGTGGATATAAGTCGGGGGGGATTATTAGTAGAAGAACCAGAACCCCGCGATACTATAGGTTTAAATGTATACCAAGGTGCGAAAGTTTTGAAGAGGCGAAATAACGCCGCAGTACCATACCATGGTAGACATCCACAGGTTGAGAGAAACCAACAGCAAGGTAATGTAGGAGGGGGAAATGAGATGCAAGAAATGCAAAGGTTTATAGCTTCTCAGGAATACGAAAATGCTAGACAGAGAGCATTTGAAGATTGGCAAGTTCATCAGAACCAAATCATAGCTCATTGCCAACATATAGGTAGAAACTTTATTCCTACACCGAAACCCATCTTCCCTCCCTGGTCTATAGAGATGCAGCCACCGTATCCTACGTATAACCCTGCCGAAGCATTCTATAGCACCTATGGTTATGCCTGGAACCCCTATTGGTACCAGTATCATCCCTAGTATACTTAGTTTTATTTATTTTGTAATTTGTAATGATTGATACGTTTAATACTTTTGTTAATATTGTAATAATTTTTATAATTGTCTAACTTTTATTCTTAGATTTTAATAATTTTTGAATGTGGAATAATATACCAAACTTCAAAAATATGTATATATGTTTGCAGTTTATCTTATGTACACAACAGGGTAAAACAACGCATATTCAAAGACTGGCATTAAGTTCAGCAAAAGCAACTAATTTTGACGACAAGATGCAAAATATATGTGAAATAACAACAAGACGGAATGAACAAATGATGTGCACCATTTATCATTTAGCAAACAAACGCCAATATATTTGGAAACTTTGGTAAAAATTTAATCATTTTCACACAAATCACCCTCAATAATTTAAATTATTACTGATTTCTTGCAAATGAGGGCATTACAAGATCTTAAGTGTGGGAAGGGATTAAATTCTTTCGGATTTTAAAATTTTTTACTTTATACACTTGGTTACCATTAAAAATACTAGTAAAGCAGTAGTTGTATTAGAATCTAGTGCTCTCTGATAATAAAGAACAGCCCTAGTCTTATATACTGACTACCCAATTCTAGTAAAAATTTTCAAAACTTTAATTAAATGAACTCAAAATCATGTTTATACATATTTATGAACGATAAAACTAGGTTTTGACACCGAAATTATTGTTACCTCGGAAAGGACATAAATTGAGAAACAAACCAAAATGTTAAAATTCATTTAAAATGGAATAGAGGACGATAAAAAGGAAAATAAAAGTCAAGTGTGGGAAAATTTACCAAGTTATCTTAAACATATGTCACATATATCTGTAACAAATAACTGAAAATACTTTTGCTTTGGACTAAACTAAACTGTTTTACCCGATGAAAGAAAAGAAGAGATAGATCTACACGATGAATCAATTCCATCATTAAAAGGAAGTAAAGTCTTCCGAAAAAGAAACGCGCTTCTTGATTTAGGTCATGAAGTTGTCGTCCAGACCAGCTATAGGTTGACGAAAAATCTAGAAAAGTCATCACTAAAATCAGCAGGAAATCCACGGACCTCAGCATTAAACAGGGTCGCCAAGTGGTCAGATTTATCCTAACCATGAGAAGGATTTATCTCGTACAATGGGGGGGCACCATACAAATTAGCTGGATAAGACTAATGAATCAGATCCCCAGAAAGGATAATCTCCTTAAAGATTAAAAATCAACTTTTAAGACTGATATTACTCAATCCTAGAGATTGACCTTAAAGATTGAGAATTACAAACTCATGGAATTCAATGATATCTAAACTCGAGCTTGAACGAGAAAATATTTTGATCAAAAATTACAAACCGATTTGTTTTCTGAAAACCCTATTTTCAATGCGTTCATTACCATTGAACGTAAAATCCTAGGAATTCACCTGGAATTCATTAGGTCACCTGAACTAAATCGGGTGTCAACCGTAAGAACGGTGGTTGCATAGTGGTCAAAGACAGGACCTTGTGCCATACCGAAAAATTATAAGGGTGAGCTTTACTATTGCTCCTACCAAGGATAGTAATTGCGTCCGACACGTTATAGACCATAATTAAAAGCATGTCAGGGGACATTGCCTTAACAGTTGCTTATTCAACGCTTTCCTTTACAACCGGACGGTAGTTTACCGAAAGGTAATATACGGGACAAGTAAACTGGACGTGTTGCTTTCCAAATACAAGGTTAGCAAGTGGGTAACACAAAACCATAAGTTTTGAACTAAAATTTTCAAATCTGAAACCCACCAAACCCACAAAAATATTTTGCAAACACCGGTAAAGGGTTATTCCGGAAAACTTATCTAGGGTAAAAACTAGATTTAATTTTCAAAAGATCAAATGTTTTCATAAAGATCCAATTTCCTTAATGGATCTAAATTTTTATAGTCATGTGGGACTGTAAACCATATCGTTACTACCATTGTTTATACCGCCGTATAGAAAATCACTGATGTACAAAGTGTGAAGAATAAAGAAGTGATTCTAGTATTTCAAGACGATATTGCTTGAGGACAAGCAACGCTCAAGTGTGGGAATATTTGATAATGCTAAAAACAAACATATATTTCATAGCATTATTCCTCAAAAAAGACAAGCTTTTAGTTGCAATTGTTCTATTTAAAAGTGATATTCGTTTAAATAATAAAAGGTGAAGACAAAAGACAGATTCGACGAATTGAAGACGCAAACGACCAAAAAGCTCAAAAGTACAAAAGACAATCAAAGAGGTTCCAATTATTGATAAGAAA
This sequence comes from Rutidosis leptorrhynchoides, assembly GCF_046630445.1. Classification (NCBI taxonomy): domain Eukaryota; kingdom Viridiplantae; phylum Streptophyta; class Magnoliopsida; order Asterales; family Asteraceae; genus Rutidosis; species Rutidosis leptorrhynchoides. The sequence goes on along the minus strand of NC_092333.1, from coordinate 658,057,387 downwards.
CGTCTCGAAATTACAAGAGTACAAGATTCAAAACGCAAAGTACAAAATATAAAATTGTACGCAAGGACGTTCGAAAATCCGGAACCGGGACCAGAGTCAACTCTCAACACTCGACGCAACGGACTAAAAATTACAAGTTAACTATGTATATAAATATAATATAATATATAATTAATTATATTAATTATATATATATTATATATATATTATAAACCGTCGGCAAGAAAGACTCCAAAAGGGGCTGAGATGTAATTTCAAACTCCGCGACTCGCGGAGTTTGAAGGCAAAAATGCCGCGAGTCGCGGAGCCCCAATTTCAGAAAATCCCTATAAAGCTCGCGCATTCTGATCATAATCATCATCTTTTTCTTCTCCTCATTCATACGTAAAATATATATATATTTATAATTTATATTTTAATTTTAATTATAATTCTAATAATAAGGGTATGTTAGCGAATATTGTAAGGGTGTAAGTCGAAATTCTGTCCGTGCAACGCTACGCTATTTTTAATCATTGTAAGTTATGTTCAACCTTTTTACATTAATGTCTCGTAGCTAAGTTATTATTATGCTTATTTAAAACGAAGTAATCATGATGTTGGGCTAATTACTAAAATTGGGTAATTGAGCTTTGTACCATAATTGGGGTTTGGACAAAAGAACGACACTTGTGGAAATTAGACTATGAGCTATTAATGGGCTTTATATTTGTTTAACTAAATGATAGTTTGTTAATGTTAATATAAAGATTTACAATTGGGCGTCCCTATAAATTACCATATACACTCAATCGGACACGATGGGCGGGGTATTTATATGTACGAATAATCGTTCATTTAACCGGACACGGGAATGGATTAATAGCCACTAGAATAATTAAAACAGGGGTGAAATTATGTACAAGGACACTTGGTATAATTGATAACAAAATATTAAAACCTTGGGTTACACTCAGTCGACATCCTGGTGTAATTATTAAACAAAGTATTAAAATCTTGTTACAGTTTAAGTCCCCAATTAGTTGGAATATTTAACTTCGGGTATAAGGATAATTTGACGAGGACACTCGCACTTTATATTTATGACTGATGGACTGTTATGGACAAAAACCAGACGGACATATTAAATAATCCAGGACAAAGGACAATTAACCCATGGGCGTAAAACTAAAATCAACACGTCAAACATCATGATTACGGAAGTTTAAATAAGCATAATTCTTTTATTTCATATTTAATTTCCTTTATTTTATATTTAATTGCACTTCTAATTATCGCATTTTTATTGTTATTGTATTTAATTGCACTTTTAATTATCGTACTTTTTAATTATCGCAAGTTTATTTTATCGCACTTTTATTATTCGCAATTTCATTATCGTTATTTACTTTATGCTTTAATTTAAGTCTTGTATTTATTTTTAATATTTTACATTTGGTTTTAACTGCGACTAAAGTTTTAAAATCGACAAACCGGTCATTAAACGGTAAAAACCCTCTTTATAATAATAATATTACTTATATATATATTTGTATTTTTATAAAAGTAAACTAATATAGCGTTAATCTTTGTTTAAAAAGATTCCCTGTGGAACGAACCGGACTTACTAAAAACTACACTACTGTACGATTAGGTACACTGCCTATAAGTGTTGTAGCAAGGTTTAAGTATATCCATTCTATAAATAAATAAATATCTTGTGTGAAATTGTATCATATTTAATAGTATTTCCTGCTAAAATTTAATAGTATTTTATACCACTCCGCTACCACATCAGTTAGCTAGGAACAGTTACCTAGGAACAGTTAGCGTGGATTCTTAACAAAATTTCTATTAGTTAATTCGTTTGTTTCTAACAACTTTTATTTTGTCCAATGTTTTCTTCATTATGCCACTTGTTGGATTGTGATAAATTAAAATCCAAATATGAAATTGAATAAAATAAAATAAAATTTTTTTATTCTGCGGTGAACGGATTTGTATCTCTGTAGATGTAAGTAGGATAGTAAATGGATGTTGAATCAGATTCGAAGAATGTACAGTATAACCTATTAAAGTGAAATCTAAATATTCCTCGGGTATTACCTACCCGTTAAAATATTTTCACCATTAACAGTTTATACGAAAGAATTTTTAATTACAATCTTTATGAAAATATACTTACAGATATATTTTCTTCAGATGTAATCATAGATTTAATGAGTTAATATAATATTAATCTCATTTGATTTACCGTTAGAACTAGAATATATAATCTCTAAAACATTGAAGATTACATAATCGTCATGTCGAACGAAGATAAATGATGTAGAACGATTCGCATATTGATGATTATGCTCGAGGTACGTAATTAGATGTTGAGGTGTATGATGTGAACTTGAGTTGTTGGTGGTACTGGTATTGATGTTGGTGCTGGTGATGTTGCTGAAGCTGGTACGTTTTGCACCATATTCTCCAAATTGATTACTAGAGCGCGAAGTTCATTGACTTCTTGTATTACTCCGGGATGATTGTCGGTCGGAACGAGCGGATGAATAAGGTTTAGAATCTGAGTTATGATATAGTCGTGGCGAGATATTCGAGAAATGAGGGTGAAAATGGTGTTACGAACAGGTTCGCCGGTAAGTGCTTCAGGTTCTTCGCCAAAAGGTGAATTCGGTTAGTGGAAGGGATCGCCTTCTGCGCGTCTCCATTGATTAAGTCGACTACGAATCCATCAGATGAATTGGGGATGGATGATTGGTTGATTCATTATGCTGACGTTGCTTCCGGAGCTTAGATGACTATCCATTCGGAATAACTGTCGGGATAACTATCGGAATAGCTGTCAAAATCCGAGGGACTCGAACTAGTTGAAGGATTCATCTCGTACGATCAGATGAAGGATTTTCGATAAGAAATAGATTATAGGATGTAGATTAGTATCCTGCAATACATAATTTACATATGCATATGTAATACTAAAATCTCATAAGTTCCGGAGGAATCTACGGAAGCTGTCAGGTAAAGATAACAATAACAGATACGCTAAGATATGAATTAGCAGATACGCTAAGATATGAATTAGTAGATACGCTAAGATATTAATTTTGTCTATACACTATTCATACAGTCAATACAATAAGATGTGTCTAGACTAAGAATAATAAGCAGGTAATTTACTAAGGATGATAAACAAATGATTTATGACAAAAATGATAAGCAAAACTTTTGACATGCAGACACGGTCGAAGTCCAGACTCACTAATGCATCCTAACGACTTATTAGTTAGACACACTAATGCAGACCCGGTTCACTAAGACCACCGCTCTGATACCAACTGAAAGGACCCGTCCTAATCCATCCAGACGAAGTCCATATTGATTATAAACGATTCACAACAGTTGATTACATCGCGAGGTATTTGACCTCTATATGATACATTTTACAAACATTGCATTCGTTTTTGAAAAGACAATCTTTCATTACAACGAAAGTTGACGGCATGCATACCATTTTATAATATATCTAACTATAACTGATTTAATAATAATCTTGATGATCTCGACGACTCGAATGCAACGTCTTTTGAAATATGTCATGAATGACTCCAAGTAATATCTTTAAAATGAGTAATTACATAGCGGAAGATTTCTTTCGTACCTGAGAATAAACATGCTTTAAAGTGTCAACCAAAAGGTTGGTGAGTTCATTAGTTTAACATAAATAATCATTTCATAATTTTAATAGACCACAAGATTTCATATTTCCATTTCTCGTAAACATACGTCCCATGCATAGAGACAAAAATATCATTCATATGGATTGAACACCTGGTAACCGACATTCACAATATGCATATAAGAATATCCCCATCATTCAGGGATCCTCCTTCGGACATGATATAAATTTCGAAGTACTAAAGCATTCGGTACTTTGGATGGGGCTTGTTGGGCCCGATAGATCTATCTTTAGGATTCGCTTCAATTAGGGTGTCTGTTCCCTAATTCTCAGATTACCAGACTTAATAAAAAGGGGCATATTCGATTTCGATAATTCAACCATAGAATGTAGTTTCAATTACTTGTGTCTATTTCGTCAAACATTTATAAAAACAGCGCAAGTATTCTCAGTCTCAAAAATATATATTGCAAAAGCATTTAAAAAGGGATTAATGAAACTCACGCATATAAATATTGTAAAATAGTTAATAAAGCATTTGCATTTATTCTCAGCCCAAAAATGTAAAGAGTAAATAGGGCAAATTGTAAAACAGTTAATAAAGCATTTGCATATATTCTCAGTCCCAAGAATGTAAATAGTAAAAGGGAATCAAATAAACTCACCTAATATATTTTGTAGTAAAAATACATATGACTATATTGAACAACTGAACAATGCAGGGTTGGCCTCGGATTCACGAACCTATAACATTTGTATATTTATTAATACATATAATCGTATTCGAATGAATATATATATATATATATATATATATATATATATATATATATATATATATATATATATAAATTTATTAATTACAGTATTTTTTTTATTAATACCTATACATTTTTAATTTGTATGTACATTCAAATGGTTAATATTTTTATATGTATATTAATATATTCATATACATACTTGTTTAATGTTATATTTAAAAATCGATAATTTGTTGTTTGTAAGTGTTTATATAAATAATTATAGTAGGTTATATATATATATATATATATATATATATATATATATATATATATATATATATATATATATATATATATATATTATGTGTAGTTTTAATATAAGTATAGTATATATAATAAATATATTTTATGTACAAAATATTTATTTGCTTAAAAATGATAGTTTTGATATTAGCGACTTATTAATAATAATAATCATAACAATAATAATAATACCACTTTATTTATTTTCATGATACTAATAATACTAATAATAAGGATATTGTTAACAATGATAATTATGTTAATGATAATAATACTAGTAATTATAGAAAAGATACTAATACTAATGTTAGTGAAAATAATAATAATTTGCATTATTCTCTTAATAATAATAATTTTATTCATTGTTTTTATGTTTACATAAAAATAATGATAATACATACATTAGTTTGTCCATAGATATTATAATAATAATTATAATAGCAATACTCTTAATTTTTACTATGATCATAATAATAATAAAGATAACCATGATAATATTAGTAATGATACTTATATTAATAATCTTATACAATTAATGATATTACTAATTCTAATAATAATTATAATAATATTAATTGTATAATAATTGTAATTATCTTAATCAATAATAACAATAATAACAAATACAACAACAACAACAACAATAATAATAATAATAATAATAATAATAATAATAATAATAATAATAATAATAATAATAATAATAATAATAATAATAATAATAATAATAATAATAATAATAATAATAATAATAATAATACATGAAAGGAAAATAGGCTACCTCATTAATTAAGCTTTAAAAAAAACAGCCGCGGCCCGGGCTCGAACCCAGGACCACTCGCTAACCCGCAACCTTCCCTAACCATTCTGATGTCCCTGTTTATCTGAATTATTCCTATCCCATAAATATAAAACCCATTCCTTCAGTTTATATATTTGTTCATCTTTTTCACAGTTTCAGTCGACTACAAACGTACCAAAACATCAAAACACAGTTTTAGATATTTTAAATATTACGTAGTAGTAACTAATCTTTCCCTAATGTTTATATTATTTGAGAAAGGAAAAAAAATAAAAAATAAAAAAAAACTGGGCTTCATGTTCGTCGCACAAGGAGGGAAGAAAAAAAAAATAGATTTCCATTTTTAGCTTGTTTTGGACAAAAGTTGTAACACGAAAAAGTTTGTAAATTGTATATGAAAACTATTAGAACCGTTAATTTACCTTGAAACATCAAAACGCTTACGAATTTTGCTATGAACTAAATGTTTGACTTTTGAAATTAAAATTTGACTCCTCAAATTCGAATTAGATTTTACGAATTGGAACCTGGAAATTTGAGTAAACATTCCTGACATGATTTAAAATACATATGCACTTTTAGATTTTTGAACTGGATTTGATTTCGAATTATGAGCATAAAGTAGTACATACAGAGGTTTTCGAAGGAAAAAGAAAAAAAAATATATTGATTAATTTATCACTCTGATTCTGTAAAAAAAAAATAACTGATATAGAGATGGAGGATATCGATTGATAGTTGATCCAGTCGACATTTGTTCACAAGCATACAGGAAAAAGGAGAAAAAAATATAGATGATTGAGATATAGATACCACGTTTTGTATATATATCTGAGTTATATTATTTATTTAATTTAATAATAGTAATTAATAATTGATAATATATAATAATAAAACTAATAATATTAATACTAATAATATTGTTAACAATAATAATATTTATAGCAATATCAAATAATAACCATAATTTTTAATGATGTTACAAATGATAAAATACTAATACTAATAATAACAATAATAAGATTATCAATAATAATAATATTGAAATACAATTAATTATACTACTAATAATTATGTTAGTAGAGTATTAATACTAATTGTTAATGATAATGTAATAATAATATCTACTAATAGTATAATTAATAATTAAGTTATAACAAGTTACATATATCCTATTTGTAATATATATTATATAGTCATGTATATATATATTGTATACTTAACACTTATCAAATTTACAAATGCTTCAATATAATAGTTATCAATAGAGATCTTTTATATATATTAATATATATCTATATAGATTTGTAATAATTTTATATATCTAGTTATATATCTTCATTTTACTAATAACTTACTTTTTTTTTTCTTTTTTTTTTTTCAAAGTATACTTCATTAATACATTTATATTTATATTTATATTTATATACATATATATAATTATCTGTTCGTGAATTGTCAGTAATTAGTCAAGGGTCAAATGAATCTATGTAAACAGTTCAAGAAGTTTTGAGACTAAACATTACAGACTTTGCTTATCGTGTCGAAATCATTTAAAGATTCAGGTTTAAATTTGGTCGAAAATTCCCGGGTCATCACAGTACCTACCCGTTAAATAAATTTCGTCCAGAAATTTGAGTGAGGTCGTCATGGCTAACAATAAATATATTTCCATGACGAGTATGAGCTGAATAATAGAGTTTTATCATTATTGAATAATACAGATAAAATAATTCGATTAATCGAAGAACACAAATGAAGCTATCACCAAAGAGTGAAATAGGAAAGTAAAGATTCATCTTAACTTTTGACAGAGTCAGGTTTGAATTTAGAAAATAAGGTGCGTCTTAACCTTTGATGTGGTCACGCTTGAATTCCGGAATTCAAGGGATTTATAGAAAATCTTCGAAATCGAAAAGATTTGATTCTTCGTTGAGTAAAGAAATTAAGATCTCTATAATTAAATACCGTGATCTGCCTCGATTACTCTGTCTGATACTACCATTATAAATCAAATTCTTCCGTTCCATTATTCTCACTATTCCTATACTTTCTTTCGTAGTCCATACATCCAAAAGATTGTGAAATACTTAATCCCGTTTTAATCCTTGATATTTTCCTAATTATCATTTCTGTCACCCTTCTTTTAAATCTTCCTCCAGAAAAATCTGTTTACTTCTACTATTACCTTGGGGGGATACTATTCTTAATTCTACCGTGTCTTTATATTGCTATTCGTATTAATATCCACGGTTTGAAACCTCCATGTTGTTATTGGGCTTTATATTTTCTCTTATATTTTGGAGTACTTGTTTCCGTCTTCTATAATCATTGTCATTCACAGTTAATGCTTTCTCTTATTTACTGCGATTTATACCCCCTTTCTATTACGGAGCTTCATGTTTTGGTTTTCTTTTCGCAAATAACGGTCCAGAATTCATAGGTGTGGAGTTTTGAATGAGTTTAAAGTTTTAAATAAGAAAGAACGTAATAGCACGATTTGATTTGTCAAATTACCAGAATATCCGGAAAAGATAGAACTATCAAGAAAATATGTTCTTGATATGTTTATATATCAGATAAAATGTAAGAGTCGTGTAACATGATTACGTTATAATCTGTGTATCATCATGTTCCATTTAGAAACTCAGCATGACTTACTGTAATATAATCACGTTGATCAAGTGTCATTATATTATACTAACTCATGCATCAGTTCTTAACATTACTTCGATAACATTCATATTTTAAGCTCGAAAGTTTACAGAATATAGAAACTAACAGTTTCTATATGATGTAACACTGATATCATGAAGAGATTAATAATTTCAGATAAGATTAGTTATGAAAATATATTCATAAATATCGAGAATATTTATAATGAAAGATACGATAATATCTCGAAATATCTAAGATCAGAGGATGATAGAAACTATTGTCCGCAAGGGTTTAGAGTAAAGAGCAAGATATTCGCTAAAGACTTTAGCAGGCATTGAATCATTTGGATTCTTTGAAGTCAAACTTATTCTTTGTGATTTGTCCACGGCTTTCTTCATAGTTTCGCATAATCTGCTTTTCGATACTAAATTTTCTCTTGAATGTTTCCAATATAATGATACACAGGAAGCACGAAGAGGTATATAATTTCGGACGAGAATATTTTTGAAAATATCCTCAGAAATATCGAAGATATTGATGATGATATTTTGGAATTTCTAAGTTCGATGGTTGATGGAGAAAGATTTTTCGCAAGATTTTAACATGACTTCGGAGCAAGATATTCTCTAAAGGTTTCATCGGATTCAGAATTACCTGGATTCTTTGAATATAAGGTTTGGTCCTTGTATTTGTCCTTGGTCTCCTTCGTGGTTAGCTCAATCCGTTTTCCAGTTCCAACTTTTCTGAGCTTTTCCAACATACTATTCTTTATCATCGAACTTCCGATGATTAAGGTCGTTTACGGTTGTCTATGATTTCTGCTGCTTCATTCAACTTTTTCAACATTCATAGTATTGATTTATGACTGAGTGTTTTTCAGAATTTCAGAATGAGAGATCATAATTCTAAGAGATAAATGTCATACATATAACTGTTGATGTAGATATGATGTGAGTTTTCAAAATACTAATTGCTGATTCCTGGTAATTGGTATGGCAGTTCTCGTTACAAGATGCGGATGAGTATATGATAGGGTTTCAATGAATAGATATAATGATTTGTCAGAGAGATTTATGCCAAGAAGCAACGAGGTTGCTGGTACGTCTGCTGGTAATATGGTGGAATATAAAAGAATTCTCCGGTATCAAAAGGGTAATCGTATATATCAGGATTATAATAAGGCTACTTCGAATGACAAGTCGAAGTTGACTTGCTGGAGCTGTGACAAAATTGACTACTTTGAAAAGGGATCGTAAAGTTTTTTTTTTTTTTTTTTTGCTAATAAATGCCAAAGGATCTGATTCGGCTACGTGTTAAACTTTTACTCAATTGTCGAGAGTTTCTCAGGTGCATAACTATATGCATAAATTTTTCCTTCCGTAGATGAAGTTCGGTTGGTTCATCCTCTCGATTGAGGTGTTTTCAAGAATCATGAAAGGTTTAAACGCAGAATGAAATTGTCAAGATACAAATGAGGTTTAAGATGAAATCAAGTGGCAAACTTGAAGAATTGTTTAGTTTCATATGTTATAATCAATATTTTAATTCATTTTAATTGTCCAATGTCGGCAGTCCACAGTTGATAGTCCACAGTTTACAGTCCAATAATTCATATATAGTTTAATATATAATATTCGAATTAATTAATACGTATCGTGACCCATGTACATGTCTTAGACTCGATCACAACTCAAAGTATATATATTATTTGAGAATCAACCTCAACCCTGTATAGAGAACTCGATCATTACTGCATATAGAGTGTCTATGGTGATTCCAAATAATATATATAGATGCGTCGATATGATATGTCAAAACCTTGTATACGTGTCCCGATATTTAAAGTGCGTAAAATAAATAACAGAAATTAAATGACGACAAATTAAATGCGTAAAGTAAATAACAGAAATTAAATAATGATAAATAAAATTGCGATAATTAAATTGCGATAAATAAACTGCGATAACTAAAATGTAATCAGTTAGCTAGGAACAGTTACCTAGGAACAGTTAGCGTGGATTCTTAACAAAATTTCAATTAGTTAATTCGTTTGTTTCTAACAACTTTTATTTTGTCCAATGTTTTCTTCATTATGCCACTTGTTGGATTGTGATAAATTAAAATTCAAATATGAAATTGAATAAAATAAAATAAAAATTTTTTATTCTGCGGTGAACGGATTTGTATCTCTGTAGATGTAAGTAGGATAGTAAATGGATGTTGAATCAGATTCGAAGAATGTACAGTATAACCTATTAAAGTGAAATCTAAATATTCCTCGGGTATTACCTACCCGTTAAAATATTTTCACCATTAACAGTTTATACGAAAGAATTTTTAATTACAATCTTTATGAAAATATACTTACAGATATATTTTCTTCAGATGTAATCATAGATTTAATGAGTTAATATAATATTAATCTCATTTGATTTACCGTTAGAACTAGAATATATAATCTCTAAAACATTGAAGATTACATAATCGTCATGTCGAACGAAGATAAATGATGTAGAACGATTCTCATATTGATGATTATGCTCGAGGTACGTAATTAGATGTTGAGGTTTATGATGTGAACTTGAGTTGTTGGTGGTACTAGTATTGATGTTGGTGCTGGTGATGTTACTGAAGCTGGTACGTTTTGCACCATATTCTCCAAATTGATTACTAGAGCGCGAAGTTCATTGACTTCTTATATTACTCCGGGATGATTGTCGGTCGGAACGAACGGATGAATAAGGTTTAGAATCTGAGTTATGATATAGTCGTGGCGAGATATTCGAGAAATGAGGGTGAAAATGGTGTTACGAACAGGTTCGCCGGTAAGTGCTTCAGGTTCTTCGCCAAAAGGTGAATTCGGTTAGTGGAAGGGATCGCCTTCTGCGCGTCTCCATTGATTAAGTCAACTACGAATCCATCAGATGAATTGGGGATGGATGATTGGTTGATTCATTATGCTGACGTTGCTTCCGGAGCTTAGATGACTATCCATTCGGAATAACTGTCGGGATAACTATCGGAATAGCTGTCGAAATCCGAGGGACTCGAACTAGTTGAAGGATTCATCTCGTACGATCAGATGAAGGATTTTCGATAAGAAATAGATTATAGGATGTAGATTAGTATCCTGCAATACATAATTTACATATGCATATGTAATACTAAAATCTCATAAGTTCTGGAGGAATCTACGGAAGCTGTCAGGTAAAGATAACAATAACAGATACGCTAAGATATGAATTAGCAGATACGCTAAGATATGAATTAGTAGATACGCTAAGATATTAATTTTGTCTATACACTATTCATACAGTCAATACAATAAGATGTGTCTAGACTAAGAATAATAAGCAGGTAATTTACTAAGGATGATAAACAAATGATTTTTGACAAAAATGATAAGCAAAACTTTTGACATGCAGACACGGTCGAAGTCCAGACTCACTAATGCATCCTAATGACTTATCAGTTAGACACACTAATGCAGACCCGGTTCACTAAGACCACCGCTCTGATACCAACTGAAAGGACCCGCCCTAATCCATCCAGACGAAGTCCATATTGATTATAAACGATTCACAACAGTTGATTACATCGCGAGGTATTTGACCTCTATATGATACATTTTACAAACATTGCATTCGTTTTTGAAAAGACAATCTTTCATTACAACGAAAGTTGACGGCATGCATACCATTTTATAATATATCTAACTATAACTGATTTAATAATAATCTTGATGATCTCGACGACTCGAATGCAACGTCTTTTGAAATATGTCATGAATGACTCCAAGTAATATCTTTAAAATGAGCAATTACACAGCGGAAGATTTCTTTCGTACCTGAGAATAAACATGCTTTAAAGTGTCAACCAAAAGGTTGGTGAGTTCATTAGTTTAACATAAATAATCATTTCATAATTTTAATAGACCACAAGATTTCATATTTCCATTTCTCGTAAACATACGTCCCATGCATAGAGACAAAAATATCATTCATATGGATTGAACACCTGGTAACCGACATTCACAATATGCATATAAGAATATCCCCATCATTCCGGGATCCTCCTTCGGACATGATATAAATTTCGAAGTACTAAAGCATCCGGTACTTTGGATGGGGCTTGTTGGGCCTGATAGATCTATCTTTAGGATTCGCGTCAATTAGGGTGTCTGTTCCCTAATTCTCAGATTACCAGACTTAATAAAAAGGGGCATATTCGATTTCGATAATTCAACCATAGAATGTAGTTTCAATTACTTGTGTCTATTTCGTCAAACATTTATAAAAACAGCGCATGTATTCTCAGTCCCAAAAATATATATTGCAAAAGCATTTAAAAAGGGATTAATGAAACTCACGCATATAAATATTGTAAAACAGTTAATAAAGCATTTGCATGTATTCTCAGCCCAAAAATGTAAAGAGTAAATAGGGCAAATGAAACTCACGCATATAATTATTGTAAAACAGTTAATAAAGCATTTGCATGTATTCTCAGTCCCAAAAATGTAAATAGTAAAAAGGAATCAAATAAACTCACCTAATGTATTTTGTAATAAAAATACATATGACTATATTGAACAACTGAACAATGCAGGGTTGGCCTCGGATTCACGAACCTATAACATTTGTATATTTATTAATACATATAATCGTATTCGAATGAATATATATATATATATATATATATATATATATATATATATAAATTTATTAATTACAGTATTTTTTTATTAATACATATATATTTTTAATTTGTATGTACATTCAAATGGTTAATATTTTTATAGTTATATTAATATATTCATATACATACTTGTTTAATGTTATATTTAAAAATCGATAATTTGTTGTTTGTAAGTGTTTATATAAATAATTATAGTAGGTTTTATATATATATATATATATTTATGTGTAGTTTTAATATAAGTATAGTATATATAATAAATATATTTTATGTACAAAATATTTATTTGCTTAAAAATGATAGTTTTGATATTAGCGACTTATTAATAATAATAATCATAACAATAATAATAATACCACTTTATTTATTTTCATGATACTAATAATACTAATAATAAGGATATTGTTAACAATGATAATTATGTTAATGATAATAATACTAGTAATTATAGAAAAGATACTAATACTAATGTTAGTGAAAATAATAATAATTTGCATTATTCTCTTAATAATAATAATTTTATTCATTGTTTTTATGTTTACATAAAAATAATGATAATACATACATTAGTTTGTCCATAGATATCATAATAATAATTATAATTATAATAGCAATACTCTTAATTTTTACTATGATCATAATAATAATAAAGATAACCATGATAATATTAGTAATGATACTTATATTAATAATCTTATACAATTAATGATATTACTAATTCTAATAATAATGATAATAATATTAATTGTATAATAATTGTAATTATCTTAATCAATAATAACAATAATAATAAATACAACAACAACAACAACAACAACAATAATAATAATAATAATAATAATAATAATAATAATAATAATAATAATAATAATAATAATAATAATACATGAAAGGAAAATAGGCTACCTCATTAATTAAGCTTAAAAAAAAACAGCCGTGGCCCGGGCTCGAACCTAGGACCACTTGCTAACCCGCAACCTTCCCTAACCATTCTGCTGTCCCTGTTTATCTGAATTATTCCTATCCCATAAATATAAAACCCATTCCTTCAGTTTATATATTTATTCATCTTTTTCACAGTTTCAGTCGACTACAAACGTACCAAAGCATCAAAACACAGTTTTAGATATTTTAAATATTACGTAGTAGTAACTAATCTTTCCCTAATGTTTATATTATTTGAGAAAGAAAAAAAAATAAAAAAAAAATTGGGCTTCCTGTTCGTCGCACAAGGAGGGAAGAAAAAAAAATAGATTTCCATTTTTAGCTTGTTTTGGACAAAAGTTGTAACACGAAAAAGTTTGTAAATTGTATATGAAAACTATTGGAACCGTTAATTTACCTTGAAACATCAAAACGCTTACGAATTTTGCTATGAACCAAATGTTTGACTTTTGAAATTAAAATATGACTCCTCAAATTCGAATTAGATTTTACGAATTGGAACCTGGAAATTTGAGTAAACATTCCTGACATGATTTAAAATACATCTGCACTTTTAGATTTTTGAACTGGATTTGATTTCGAATTATGAGCATAAAGTAGTACATACAGAGGTTTTCGAAGGAAGAAGAAAAAAAAAATATTGATTAATTTATCACTCTGATTCTGTAAAAAAAATAACTGATATAAAGATGGAGGATATCGATTGATAGTTGATCCAGTCGACATTTGTTCACAAGCATACAGGAAAAAGGAGAAAAAAAATATAGATGATTGAGATATAGATACCACGTTTTGTATATATATCTGAGTTATATTATTTATTTAATTTAATAATAGTAATTAATAATTGATAATATATAATAATAAAACTAATAATATTAATACTAATAATATTGTTAACAATAATAATATTTATAGCAATATCAAATAATAACCATAATTTTTAATGATGTTACAAATGATAAAATACTAATACTAATAATAACAATAATAAGATTATCAATAATAATAATATTGAAATACAATTAATTATACTACTAATAATTATGTTAGTAGAGTATTAATACTAATTGTTAATGATAATGTAATAATAATATCTACTAATAGTATAATTAATAATTAAGTTATAACAAGTTACATATATCCTATTTGTAATATATATTATATAGTCATGTATATATATATTGTATACTTAACACTTATCAAATTTACAAATGCTTCAATATAATAGTTATCAATAGAGATCTTTTATATATATTAATATATATCTATATAGATTTGTAATAATTTTATATATCTAGTTATATATCTTCATTTTACTAATAACTTACTTTTCTTTTTCTTTTTTTTTTTTCCTTTTTTTTTTCAAAGTATACTTCATTAATACATTTATATTTATATTTATATACACATATATAATTATCTGTTCGTGAATCGTCGGTAATTAGTCAAGGGTCAAATGAATCTATGTAAACAGTTCAAGAAGTTTTGAGACTAAACATTACAGACTTTGCTTATCGTGTCGAAATCATTTAAAGATTCAGGTTTAAATTTGGTCAAAAATTCCCGGGTCATCACAGAAATTTAGTAAGTTAGATCGGTTCCTTGTTTCGGATAGTTTTCTCCAACTTTGGAGTGATTTATCCTCTTTAGCTCTTGATAGATTTCTTTCGGATCATTGCCCTATTGTGCTTCGGGACAAAGTAATCGACTATGGTCCAAAACCTTTTAAAATCTTCGATGAGTGGTTGTTTCATGATGATGTAGATTGTATTGTGCTTAAAGCGTGGGAGATGCCGGTTAATGGTTGGAAGCTTGATTGTATGTTTAGGGATAAATTAAAAAATGTGAAAAGTGAACTAAGGAAATAGAGTAAGTCTACTTTTGGAGCTCTTGATAAGGATATAGAGGAACTTAGAAAAGAAGCATCCGGGTGGGAATTGAAGGCGAAAAGTGGTATCTTAGGTGATGACGATAGGAAAAGATGGTTGGAATGTAGGAGTAAGTGGATTGAAAAAGAAAAATGTAAAGCTAGTATGCTCCAACAAAAAGCTAGGATTAAATGGGTTTTAGAGGGAGACGAGAATACCAAGTATTTTAACTCTTGCTTACGTCGTCGGTACAACAAGTGCAATGTTCGCGGCCTTCTACTCAATGGTATGTGGGTCGAGGACCCATCTGTGGTTAAACAAGCTGCCTTCGATTATTACAGAAGTATTTTCACTATGAAGATGGTAAATAGGCCTTAGCTTGATTGGGCTTCCTTATCGGCATCGGGTATATCTTCTGGCCCAAACTGCTCGACTGGTATTGGGCCTGGCCAGCCGAAACCGAGCCTGTTAACTGCTGAGGAGGCTGCGGTTCTTGAAGGGTCTTTTTCTGAATCCGAAGTATGGCAGGCCATCAAGGATTGCGCAAGCAATAAGGCCCCGGGGCCGGACGGGTTCAACATCCGATTCTACAAAAAATTCTGGAGCGTTATCAAACCTCAATTGCTAGATGCGGTACATCATCTTTGGGAAAATGGAGTTATTTCAGAGGGTTGTAATGCTTTTTTCGTCACGCTCGTTCCTAAAAAACTGGATCCTTTAACTTTAAATGACTACCGACCCATTAGTCTAATTGGTAGTTATTATAAAGTTATCGCGAAGCTACTTTCTAATCGTCTTCGGAAAGTGATTCCATCTCTAGTGGGTTATGAGCAAAGTGCATTCATTAAAGGGCGTAACATTATGGATGGGGCGTTAATTGCAAACGAGTCGCTTGATTTTTTGAAGAGAAGTAAAGAAAAAAAGTTTCGTTTTTAAGGTTGATTTTGAGAAGGCTTTCGACTGTCTCAATTGGGATTTTCTTCTTGAAATTATGCAACTTCTTGGTTTTGGCTTAAAATGGAGGAATTAGATTCTTTCGTGTTTAAAGTCGGCTTCCATCTCAATTCTTGTTAACGGCTCCCCTACTAGTGAGTTTAAGTTAGAAAGGGGTGTGAGACAAGGAGATCCTTTATCCCCTTTCCTTTTTATTTTGGCGGCCGAGGGGTTGAATTTGTTAACTAAGAATGCGGTGTTTAGAGGTAGTTTTTGTGGAGTGAATATTGGTAAGGATAAAATTCCTATCTCTCATCTTCAATACGCGGATGATACTATTTTCTTCGGGGCATGGAGTGCTGGGAATATTAATAACCTCATGTTGTTACTTAAGTGTTTTAAACGAACGTCGGGCCTTAAGGTGAATTATTCGAAGAGTAACCTTTTCGGGATTAATGTTGATGATGGTGAAGTTCAAGCCATGGCAAATATCTTCGGGTGTAACATGGGAAAATTCCCATGTACTTATATGGGGTTACCGATTGGTGCGAACATGAATAAGGAAAAAAGTTGGGAGCCGGTAGTGAATAAATTCAATAAACGTCTTGCGGATTGGAAAGCTTGTTCGATGTCATTTGGTGGTCGCTTGACTCTTATCAAGTCGGTTCTCAATAGTTTACCGTTGTATTTTTTCTCTCTATTTCGTGCCCCTCAATGTGTGATTAAAAAACTTGAGTGTGTGAGGCGTACTTTCTTTTGGGGAGGGACGAGTGACACTTCCAAAATTTCGTGGGTTAAGTGGGATGAAGTTCTTCTTCCTTTCGAGGAGGGGGGCTAAATCTCGGGGCTCTAAAAAGTATCAATTTAGCACTAATCGGCAAGTGGTGGTGGAGGTTCAAAACCGAAACCAACTCCTTGTGGGTTCGAGTTATTCAGAGCATCTATGGGGATTCGGGCGGTTTGGGGTTGGGGGATAATGCTTCGACTAAACTTACTAACTCTTGTTGGTCGGGTATTATCAAATCTGGGGCCCATATCGATGCACTTGGTATTGGGTTCCGGAATTCTTTTTGCAGGAAAATTGGCGATGGACATAACACTCGGTTTTGGCATGATTCTTGGCTCACGGATACTCCTCTTTGCTTGCGGTTCAATCGGTTGTACAGACTTGATGCTGCACCTGATATTTCGGTTTCGGGACGTCTGGGGTGGAATGGGTCGGTTTGCTGCGGTTCATGGGACTGGTCAAGAGTGCCGTCGGGACGAGTCAAAGGCGAGTTTGAGACACTTTACGATTTATTGGTGGATGTCAAGTTAAATTCTGATGAGCGGGATTCATGGGTTTGGACACCAAGTGGTAATGGCTTTTTCAAGACTTGCATTCTTTCGGATTAAATTAATTCAAAAGTTATCTCTAGGGGTACTAATCGATTTGAGACGCTCCGGAATAACTTTACTCCAAAAAAGGTGGAAATCTTCTTGTGGAAGGCTTTGAAAAAACGATTACCCGCCTTGATTGAACTTGATAAACGTGGCATCGACCTTCACTCGGTTCGGTGTCCCGTTTGTGATGGGGATATCGAGACGGTTGATCACGCCCTCCTTTTTTGTAATAATTCGTTAGAGATTTGGACTAAAGTTTTTGAATGGTGGGGCTTCAATAGTTTCAATCAACTCTCGTTCGGGGAAATCTTCGGTAATAGTTGCAATACGGTGACTTCTAGTTTGGGTATCAAAATTTGGCAAACGGTCCGTTGGGTTTGTGGTTATTTAGTGTGGAAAAACCGAAATCAAAAAGTGTTCTCAAACAAGTTTTGGACTCCCTCGGTGGCCTTATGTGAGATTCAAGTAAAGAGCTTCGATTGGATAGGGAAGAGGTGTAAGTCGCGGCACATCGATTGGCATACTTGGCTACATTGTCCTAATATTCTTCTTAAGTCTTAATTCGTGTTGTTAATCGTTGTATTCCATCTAGTTAATTAGGTTACTATCTTAGCATCCTATCTAAATGGTTGTTCGAGT
The DNA here is from genome assembly GCF_046630445.1 of Rutidosis leptorrhynchoides. Lineage (NCBI taxonomy): Eukaryota > Viridiplantae > Streptophyta > Magnoliopsida > Asterales > Asteraceae > Rutidosis > Rutidosis leptorrhynchoides. Next base: position 658,038,751 of record NC_092333.1, on the reverse strand, counting down.
CTTTTTGGTTTTCACTTTGTAATTGTACTTCGAGCTTTTCATTAATATATAAATTTGTTGCCTTTCAAAAAAAAAAAAAAAGTATAAAATGTTGTGTACAATTGTACATTTTTGTCAATAATGTGGTTAATATCATAAACCATAAACAAAATTATAAGGATGATTATAAATTTACTATTCATAATGATAAATAGAAAACAAAATATGTTAACATGTTTTACTCCCTACAATACAGCAATTTTTTTTTTATCTTAGAAAAAGCTAAGAACTTTTAATTCTGCCATTAAATTCATATTTTTTTTGGTAAGTTCTATCAATTTTATCGTTTGATTAATCGTGGGCCAAATTTTAAACCGATGCAAAGGGTTATTTTAGTCTTTTCATACTACACCTCGATAATATTAATAAATTCTAAGCTCAGAAAATCGATAAAAATGAAGAAAGAAAAATAGGGCAGAAACAGGAACAAGGCGTGAATAGGGTTCGAAACAAGAAAAGAAAAAAGAGAGAAAAACTCATCAACCCCAAAAACAAAATTGGTTCAGAAATCGATAAACCATTTTTTTTCCATCTCTATAATTTATATCTCTCATGAAATTGACTCACCCGATTACAGAGGGGGAGAGAGTCGTCCTCTGATTTCAATTCATAATTTTTTTTTTTTTTTTCCCATTTTGTTTCATCTAATTGGAGGATAATTTTATTCAATTCTTCAAATCTGAAATATGCGGAAAGCAAGAGGAACCACGGATGTTCTAGTAACAGATGGATCCGGATCCAAACCCGAAATCAGATTCAGAGGCGTTCGAAAAAGACCATGGGGTAGATTCGCTGCTGAAATTAGAGATCCATGGAAGAAAACTAGGGTTTGGCTCGGTACTTTTGATTCCGCCGAAGATGCAGCTCGTGCTTACGATACTGCCGCCTTAAATCTCCGTGGACCTAAAGCCAAAACAAATTTCCCCTTTTATCATCATCATCATCATCATCATCAAAACCCTAACCCTAACCCTCACCTTATTAATAATCATAATCCGTTTGTCGATCATCATCATCACGGCATGTTATATCATCAAATTGCAGTTCCACAGCGGCCGACGTGTAGCAGTTTGAGCAGTACACTCGAATCATTTAGTGGACCTAGACCGCCGCCGGTGAAAACGGATTTTGTTTTACCGCGGCCGCCGGTGTTTCCAGATGATTGTCGGAGCGATTGTGATTCTTCATCGTCGGTGGTTGTTGACGGAAATGTGGAAAAAGCTGACTTCGGTGAAATTGCTTCTTCTTCTTTTAGTAAACCGTTTTTATCATTCGATTTAAATATGCCGCCACCGTTTGATGATTGTGGTAATGATGATGATCTTCACTGCACAGCTCTTCGACTTTGACTTTTATGGTCAATGATTTATTTGATTAAAATTAAAAATGTTGTACTATAATTTTTGTTTTTTTAAATATCCCCAAAAAAAATCAAATTTTAATAGTTAAGAGGAAGATTATGATACGGTAATACTCTGTATTATCATTATCATTATCATTATCATTATCATTATCATTATCATTATCATTATCATTATCATTATCATTAGGATTAAAACAGGATGGGGATTGTTGTGTGTTCCTGATGAGAGTTTTTGTTTGTTTATTCTAATTATTATCAATATCAAATATCAATATTATTATTATTATTATGAATTTTGAAAGAACATTGGATATTTTATCATGAAACAAATTTATTCATCTTGAATTAGATTTTTATCTTAAATCTTAATTATGTCAAAAGTTCATTGCTTTCTTATGTTTTGCTGATCTATTTGCTTTGCTTCTAGTTTGTCCGAAAAGCTGATATGCGAAAGATGTTTCTTGAGTTACTTGATACCTGATGAAAGAATCCCAGATATGCTCTAACATTAACCATAATCTACATGCAAACCTTGTGTTATCATTGTTCACATTTGTTAGTGACATAAATCCCAGTTATATAATATGCTCATATTAGGGATAAATGCTCAATATCTTAGCGACATATCATATTTACGTTTCCTTGGTGTTTATTGACTAATCAGCATTGTTGATGACATAATCTCTTACTTTGTTTTCCACTTCTTGGATGCTACCCTGTACTTTCAGGATCTTCAGGATGCTGTTCTTGTGTTGATTACACAACATATATAGCAGTTCTTCTAAGCGAATAATAGTATACGTGTGTTATCTGTATATATTTTGCCGTAGATTCTATTCTAAATAACCTAAATGTATTCGATGACTATATGTAGCTGATAACGTATCATGTTTATATGCTTGCCTAGCGTTTTCATCCATGAGTTGTTTCGTGGTAGGGACAGTAAATGAGGAATAAATGCAAATGAACTGGATTCTTAATGAAAGGGTTTGAGTAGATTTATGCACTCCATAGTTATTAAGTTGACATGTATCTTGCCTCATGTTGTACATTATAGAAAACTGATAAATGTGCATTATCTGATGTGAGGTATAAGTATTGCTGAATTATGTGGCTTTATGGTTTATCTTTACAATGTTGAGGTTCTGTCATCTTGAAACCAACTTGTAGATGCCCTAGATATGTTCAGGTGAAACCAGCCATGGTTGTATTCATATATTGGTGAAACCAGCCATGGTTGTATTCTTAGTGGTGTCTTTTTTTTTTTTTTTTTTACTTGTATATTTTTATGTCTTCTGTGGATTATATAGTATATCAATCTTTCTTCATAAGCAAATTTTTCTAATTTTCCTTGGCTATAGTGGGACTGGAGTAGACCTTTGTCCTCTAGTGAATGTTTTGTTCATATGGATTTTTATTGAAGAAAGTTGACTCGCCAAAATATGGTATGGTATGTGTTTGACCTGGCATATTTGCATGTTCTGGGTTTATCTTTAAAAGCTTTACCACTTCATCACTTGTATCGAGTTACAGCTATAAGTCGGTTTTGCACCAGAACTTACCTTTACTGTTGTATTTAGTATTTACAAACCTTTCTGGCGAAATCAAGTCAAGTTGGTTTTTAAACTAAACCAAATAGAAACGGATCAAAAGTTGTTCAGACTTTTAATCCCGTTATAAATTGTTTTTTTTTTCCTTCCCAAAAAGTTTTGACTATCATATTTATTATATGTAGCTTTGTAAATTTACTTAACACATCAGATAAAATGTGACGGCATTACAAGCCTAGAGACATCATCTGTAGCAACCATATTTGTCACCACCTATGAAATGCTATGGCACTTTCTGGCCTATCCATGGTCATGCAGTGTTGTAAGCGCCCGTTGCGACTTATTGGTGACTAGCCTGTCTCGACCCCGTCTCTTCGTCTAATAAGTCGGTCAACGGTCAAAAGTCGGGTCAAATGCGGCAAAGGTCGGGTCAACACCGGTCAAAAGTCATAAATTCAGTTAGAATCGATTAAAACTCGGTCAAATCGATCAAAATCGTTCAAAATTGACGTAGTTTCGTGTTACTATTTTGTATTATATTAATGATAACATCGATTATAGGTACAAATTGTTCAACGAAGGTTTTTTGGCTTTAAAATACGAGTATATAAAAATGTCAACGTCATTCAACGCCCGTCTCAAAGTTCTAAGGTCCCGGCGTCTTTTTCAACCTTGTGCTCATGTTATCAACTATGGTTACAAATATATGATTCCATATTCTGGCTGATCAACCATGTATTATCTCGTTAAGCGGAACCAATCTTTGCTTAATTGCTTGTTCATTGCATTTCCTTCCTATTTCGGAGTTAGGTAATCTTCTTAATAAAATGTATTTTTTGATGAGATTTCGACTACATCCCGTATCAACAAACATTTAGTTGTTTCTGTACCAAAATTCTTGCCTTTCTTTTCAACACAACTACAATTATAATAGGTAATTACGTATGATCACTATTGTTTTGGTATGTTGACTATTTTCAAATATAAATGCACCCTTATTCTTGATGCCCTTCAGTCATAACTAGTTATCGAACCCTCGATTCGCGCCGGTTGTTCGGTTTTCAATGTATTTTATTGCGTTTAGTAAAATTATTTTGTGGCTAACGATGATGTTGTTGAAGCGCAACTCGAGTCGAACTAAAAGGTATAACCCGTGAGAGATTTAAATGTTATTTTAAATTAACAATATATGTGCATCTCCGCGTTTCGTTATGGAATTGTTGACTTTTATAAATTTAACGCAAAATCAACGTGTATGAAAAGTACCCCAAATATTTAGCGTTTTTTAAAAAGCGTCCGTTTTGCGTATAGCTAGTGACATTGTGTTGTCGGAAAAATTTAACTCGTTGCGAACGAGAAGATATGACCCGTTGAATATTTGGGTGGAGTTTATTTAAGATTTTTTTATAAAAATGGTTATTTGACACTTTACCCCCCTATTTTGGGGGTCGATTTGAATTTTTCAAAAAAGTGTGGCGGACTTTGTTCGTAAAATGAAATTTAGTTAAAATAATAAAAAAAAGTGAAAAGGCGAAAATGCCCCTGATTACTATTAATAACTTATGTCTATTAGTTAATATGTAAATTAGTGAAATCTCATCAACCAAAATGACACATGGTATGATGGTATGTACAACCATCATGAATATTAGTAACTCAACGGTGTAAAACAGGCTTGAATCCTTAACCTAACCTCTTAACCGAAGTCTTATTTTCATATACAAAAACTAAGGTAAGATGAAAATCAAGTTGCCTTGCCCCATTCTCCATTTAAATCAAGAGTTCTTGTCTTTTACTAGCAATTATGAATCATGAAATTGAACAACTATTAATTTTATTTTTTGTCGATGGTAAACTACTGACATAACTAGTTTTAAGATCTTCTATATAAGGTTTTCTTTATCATTTTTATCATATTTTAAAATCAAAATTACAATTACAATTACAAAACAATTTTAAAAGACACGTTTTATGGGTTGGGCTATGTTGACAAATGGTTCATCCACATTTTAGTAATAAGGGTTGTCATTTAGGAGGTTAAGATTTTGCAAGAAACTCTTGTACATTAACTTTAATTAGCTATTTTTTAGAAAATAACCAATTTATGTTTCACTATTTTTTTCATTAATTTAATTCATACTGACAATATTAAGACATGTTATTTAAAAAATCCTATTAATTATTAGAGTGCCCCCAATGTGCTAACATCAACCCCGCCCTCCTTTTAGCCCTCGAGGGCGCCATTGGCACCAACTAGCCCCGGGCTAACCCTCGGTCACCCTCCTTCCCTTTGCCCCGCTTCATGGCATATTTCAACATAATTGAGGACGGACATATATGTTTTTTATGCTTGTACTATTAGCATGTATACTTGTACATTTAATTAATTAATTAATATATTAGGTCTCAATTTTTAAGAGAATGTATGTTATGGTTGAAAGTGTTTAGTCCTTGGTTAAATTTTTAACTAGTAAGAAAGTACTGATGTGACGACTAGTCAAATGAGTAAGTATTGTCACGGTTGGGACCCATTTACTAGGTTATACATTAAGTTGTACCACCAATAATAATTATTATTATGATGCTAATGGCCAATCATAAAACTCATTATAAAAAACTGTTTATTGTAATTGTTTATAATAAGTTATTATATTCTTAAATAAAAGTTTTTATTCTAGAAAATTGTAGCTACTATTTATGTATTGTTAGTTTTTCTACTTACAGTATAATGTTGTAAGTTTAGCATGTTATGGTTTAAAAAAGTGTTAGGAGACGCAGGTGTCATTTTGTTTAATAATATAAAAATATATATGTAATTAATAAAGATTAAGGTTATGCTTATAACAAAACAAAATATTAATTATAAGTAACATGGCATGTGAAATTGATAATCAGACAGCTAACAGCTTCCTCGTGGCATATGCATACTCGATCACCAGCTTCTTTATGTTGATTTAGTTCTGCATTATTGATTTTAATTACATTTATATTATTATAAACATTTCTTTAGCACTCCTAGCTTGGCCACTCCACTAGTGGCACTTTCTTGTAAACCGACGCGTTTCAATTTTACTCAAATGTAAGCGACTAATCGGGTTATAACGTGATCGTTTTGGTAAAAACTGAAGTATATACACATTTTTCATTTAGGTATAGATTTTTTTTGAAGTATAGATGACACTAAACAATGTCATCGGAGTAACATTTTGCACATTATACTATTTTTTGACATAGTTATAAAAACAGTTCCAAAATGATGGTTCAGCCACTAAACTTTTTTTTTTTTTACAACGATGGTCACCGTGATTTGCATATGTTGCAAAATGGTGCGTCCGTCTGACGGACATTGAAAGTATACGTATATGTTTGATTTTATTTCAATTTATAATTCAAATTTAAACATTACAAACTAGATTATTTTCAAGATAAAGTATAATTTTGTAAGCTTCATCATCAATAATTGAGTGCTAAATTTGCCAGATTGAACAAAACACATTAGCTCGTAGTTTTGAATAAATAATAGGTAGACATGTTCGCTTTGTTTGGCTTCAATAAATGTGTACCACTCACAAATTGCCTGTGAGACCTTATGTTCTTGTTCTTCAGGGGAATCTACTCTAATATTCACTAAAAATAAAAATGTCGCAAAAATAGATAGATATTATATATGTTATGTAGAAATTATAAAAAATTATAAAAATAGATAGTACAGTAAATATCTATAGTTAATATTAAATCTCTAAAATGATTATGTCATAATAAACATTTTTTAAGCATTAAAATAATTCAAAATAAAAAAGAAAATTTTTAAAACATCTTTGAGGATGTCATTATTTTATATTAAATTTAACTAAAAAATAATAGAAAATCTTTTATAAAAAGAAATACTAATCTTCAACATAACACTAACATATTTACAAATTTTAAAGCATATTGTACAACCTTTATATAATAATTGTATTTTAATTTTATAAAAAAATTTCAAAATGCATTTACTATTACTATTACTAATAATTATTATTAAAAATATAAATTATCAACTTTGAGCAAACTTTATTAATATTATTATTATTATTATTTATTTTTGTTATAGTAATTATAATTATAATTATTATATTATTAATAATCAAATATGAATTCTCTTTACGAAATTAATTACGTTATACATGTATGCGAAAGTACATGTCTCTATATATTTGTAAAAACAACGGCAAGTTTCTTAGTCGAACGGGTCATTAAAATAAATGACTTTAATATTTACATTTAGTTAATACCTAAAACGTGTATTAAATTGTTTCGTATAAACAAACCCGTGATTTCACTGGTCATTTCACTAGTTTATGTAAAAGGACTACTATAACGATTTGGTTAACCAGAACATGATTATTAGTGTACCATTTACATTGGGTTCAGACAATTAAACTAGCGATTCTAGTATCCTATAAGAGTACGAAAATATGATATCGAAAGTTATAACTCTATAAAATCCTTTATAAATAAATGATACCGACAATTTTAACAACAGAAACAATTGTTATTAATATTTTAACATGTTCAAAAATATTTGTATTGAAATCATAATAAACTTAACAATCTTATGATTGTTAGTTATCGTATAATCGCATAATCGTTTATGAATATTTGAACGCTTCAATGAAAACCTTAAAAGTTGTGGATCGTGGAGTGTGTTTAATTGACTGACGAGGTTTTTTTTTTTTTTGAAAAGCAAGGTGAATTATATTACCAACCAAATAATCGAATAATTACACAGAGTGCATTCGGAACTAACCGAATAAAGAGAAATACAACTCGAAAAAAGACATCTCGAACACACAATACTAAAAAATAGATAGGGGGCTAAGAAAGCACCCCTCACCCATTGGCTAAACTAAATATAGAGAAGGATTAGTGAGCCAATTGAGCCAATTGACTGACGAGGTTATTAGAACTTATATGAGTTTAAGCTTATTATTTTTATAACCTAAACCTAGTATCATTATTCATCATGTTTATTGTTTGTCATGCATATTATAGATTTGACTACTTTGTTAAACACATATAAAAAAAATACTCGCAATAAACTTTAGATTTCAGGTTCAAATATAAGTTCAATCAAACATTATTTTTTTTTTTTTTTTTTTTTTTTTTTTTTTTTTTTTGTGGAATTATTAATTTCATTGGCAAGCCATAAAGTGCAAACATTCCTAAACTTGAGGGGGACGTTAGTAAAATAATTCCTTTTATAAATTCTATTGAATTCCCAAAACCAATTTTAACATATTCATCCAACAGCCATGGAGTCTGACAGATCAGCAGCTCTGATATCAAAACGAAAAGATATATCTCGTTTAAAATCAAGCGCTTATGACGAATTACACAGTTTCAGATCATGGCTGCGTTGGATGTGCGTTGATCAATCAACGACTTACACGTTTTGTCTGTCTTGGTTAGTCTTCATTGTATTCGCCATTGTTATTCCTATCCTGTCCCATTTCTATCTTGCATGTAGCGGTTGTGATAATCGACACGAGAGGCCTTACTACACCCTTGTTCAGTTGTCTCTTACTAGCATTGCTACACTTTCGTTTATCTATCTCTCCCAGTTTGTTAGATTTTATGGACTTCGTAGATTTCTGTTTTTTGATAAACTTTGTAATGAAAGCGAGACCGTTCGCCGGGGTTACACTGATCAGCTTGATGTAAGTCCTCTTTTCGCCTTTTTTTCTTCTATGACGGCCCTTAGGGTTAGGGTTGTCTTTTTTCTTTTTCTTTTTAAATGACGGCCCTTAGTGTTAGGTTGTCTTTAAGGAGCATAAAAATGTTGTACATACTGCCATACTGGTATACATTGTTTTTCTTTTTTTTACTGTTAATGAGTTGTACAACACTTTCATGCCGCTTAAAAGACAGCTTAGGACGTCGTTAGAAAAAATTTTCTTTTTATTTTTGCTATGAGTTATTAATTAGGGAGTATGAATGAATTATGAATGAACATGAGATCTTAGGTGAATGACAGAGTGATACAGAGTGGACATTGTTGTAATTATATTTATATAATTATATTATTTCTAAAAATGTTACTTTAATTTCTCATATTTTAAACACTCATGCCTTTTACACAAGTCAAAATTGGATTTACTTATTAAAATTGGTCAACATTTTAACATGAATTTAAACTAGAATTTTGAGTGTTGAACAAAATGAACGATTTTAAACAATTATTTTAAAATTTATATTTTTGTTTATGGTTTTCTTCTGTAAATATATTTACAGATATAAATTTTAAATTTAATAATTACATGTATAAAAAGTAGAATCCGATTAATCACCCACTAATCTTCGAATTGCCGATTACTCATTCCAAAGTCTCGACCGATTACTCCCCAAAGTTTTGCAACCTTGTTTAGTTGTTTTTGACACAATGTATCTTACATGTGTAAATGCAGAGCTCACTTAAAATACTCTTCATATTTGTGGCACCATGTTTTATCGCCGAGGCTGCATATAAAATCTGGTGGTACAGTTCAGGTGCAACCGCTATTCCGTTCTTGGGAAACGTTATAATAAGTAATGTAGTAGCATGCACTTTGGAGCTTGGATCCTGGCTTTATAGAACCATAGTCTTCTTCCTTGTTTGTATACTTTTCCGCCTTATTTGCCATCTCCAAATCCTCCGTCTACAAGATTTCGCTCAAGTGTTCCATGTGGACTCTGATGTCGAGTCCGTGTTAAGGGAACACCTTAGGATCAGGAGACATTTGCGTATCATAAGCCATAGGTACCGCGTTTTTATACTGTTGGCCCTTATCATTGTCACGGTTAGTCAATTTGCCGCGCTACTTGACACCACCCGGTCCACAGCTGATCTTAGCATCTTCAAAACTGGTGAACTTGCAGTAAGTTAAATGCATATTATATGGCTAGTGGCTAGTTTTATTATTTATTATTTATTATTTATTATCTTTTTTATTTTTATTACTATTTTTTTTTTTTGTGAAAAAACATGATACCATTAAACGGATGTAAAGATCAACGAGTACAGCCATTACTCCAAACCTAGCCAAACAAGCAGCATAATTACTCTGGCTAGTTCATTTATTGTTGTAACCTTTTTTTTTTATATTTTAAAATGTGTAGTTGGCTTCTGTGAGCTTACTAGCTGGGCTAATGATATTACTGAGGAGTGCGACTAGGATCACACATAAGGCACAAGGTGTGACATGTTTGGCTACTAAGTGGCATGTGTGTGCAACCATCGAGTCGTTTGAAGCACCAGACGTAGACAGTAATGAAACCCCGACTACAGATCCTATGGGAAACCAAGTTTTCCATCACGATGAATCATCATCTGATCATGAATATGTTGGTAGTGACGACGAGATAGACAACACTAAACTCATACCTGCATATGCTTACAGTACTATCTCGTTCCAAAAACGGCAAGCCTTAGGTACCTCCAACTTTCACAATCAGCTAAACCAAATATTCATACTCTGATTATAATTAAAACTTTGTTTTGATACTTGACCCGATTCTTGTTATATTTTTCAGTGACGTATTTTGAGAACAACAAAGCAGGGATAACAGTGTTTGGATTTATGTTGGATAGGAGTTCAATCCACACTATAGTGATGATTGAAATGTCATTGGTGTTGTGGTTGCTTGGAAAGACTGTTGGTATCTCTTAAAGCCTTGCAGAATATTATACGACTATCTAACGTTGATTTGCTTTGTCCCTCTCCCTATACGGAATTAGAGTCGAATTGAAATTGTTAGAAAGGTTACAGAGCTTGTAAAAAGCTATGTTTATCGTATGTATTATTTTATTTGTTTTGTTGGCTTTATTATTGTTTATTCTTAATATTTTTAAAATTTGTATACATTGATACAGAGGATCTGTGATTTCTTGATCTGTTTTTAATAAAAAACAAGTGAATTAGTTGAATCTGTAAATGTGAGGAATCAATTATAAGGGGGTTGGTTATAGAGCATGTGATGTCTTACGTATTCTATTCTATTCTAGTATGATAGATGAGTTGTAACTATGCTTTAACTGTATAAACATGGAAGCCTAGCATTATTTATTTATTTTTAAAATAAATTTTGTTTTCGAACTTAAAAAAAATCACCTTTTCAATTACGAAACCATAACTTTACGATTGACTAATGGAAGCCCCTTACAACTTAGGGATCAGTGGGTCTGAGTAAAAAACTGAACATAGACTGTATTGTATGTATTATCTGTTAAGTGTGAAGATCGAACGACAACGTAAACAGTTGTAGCGGGAGCACCTCACGGATAGCGAGGAGGAGCTCGCGAAACACGAGCTTGGTGTTTGTTCGCGAGGAGGAAGATCAAAAAGCGAACAAAGGAGTCTAAGCGTTCGAAGCCAAGGAGAACGCGTTTGAGAACTGTAGAGCGCGACTCGAGGTACCCTCACAGATCGCGAAGTAGGCTTCGCGAAACGCGAGCCTTATCGTGGTCAACAAGTTGTTCGGTTTTGGAAAGGATTTTGTTTCTCACATATAAAATGTAGGGGGTGTTTTGATAATCAACGATTATCATGGTCTTGTTTGGGTACACAAATCTTAACAATGGTGTCAGAGCCCGTGTTATGAGTGATTTACCTCGAACAATGGTGGATAATAACGCGGCTAGGATCAATAAGTTTGATGGTTCAAAATTTGTCTTCTAAACCATGCACATCGAAGACGTGTTGTATCATACGGTTTTGTATCCGTTTTTTTACTAGTATTAAACTTGAAGTGATGAAGCAGAAGGATCGAGAACTGTTTGATAGGAAGGCACTTGGAGTAGCCCGAATTTCTCTGGCAAAGAATGTCGTCTACAACATCGTGAGGAAAACCACGACTGAGGCTATGTTGTCTGTCATGCCTAACATGTACGGGAAACCTGCTGCTATGAATAAAGTCTTCTTGGTCAGGCAGCTGGTTAATGCGAGGATGAAAAACAAGGAGTTTCAGCAATATATCACATGAATGAGTTTAACCTGATTTTTACTAGGCTAAATTCAGTAGGGGTTAAGTTCGATGATGAGTTGGAGGGGTTGTTCTTATTGTCCTCATTGCCCGAGAATTGATCGATGACAACGGTTAGTGGTTCATCTAAAACTACTAAGTTGAATTTATAAGAGATCCGAGAATTAATTCTCAGTGAAGGAATCAGGAAGAAGGATTCAACACGGATATCAGGTTCACTTTTGAGTGCTTCATGCAGAGGTCGGTTAGAATCAGATCAAGAGCTTGAAGGGAATCAAATCATTACAGGTTAAGAACATGACTTGTTGAAACTGTCAACATCTTGGTCATTTCAAGTTGCGGTGCCCGAATGAGAAGGGAGACGAGAACATAGCAACGGTAGTGATAAAGGATGATCTTTTGTGCTATGGAGTTTCTTGACTGAGTTTTAGATTCGGGTTCCACATTTCAAGCGGCCCTACCTCGTACATGAACGAGATGATCAAGTTTTAGGTTTTAATTTGATATAGTTGAGTAGCGACGGGAGAAGACTAAATGTTGCGAGAATTTGTGACTTATCCTTTAAATACCTGGTTATGAATGGATCCCGAGGAATGTGAGGTTCATTGCCAAGCTTACCAGAAGGTTTATCTCGGTTGGGCAGTTAGATAATGAACGGTACCATGTTTTGTTTGAAGACCAACAGTGGAAGGTGATCATGAGCGGTCGGATTATTGCTAGCGGGTATAAGACGGGAACCATGTATATGGTTGAGTCATTGAGATTCCCACTAAGGAATGATGATGAAGGGAGGATAGGCGGTGGAAGTCTTAGCAGGCTTGAACTTTCTAGTATTGTTGAGGGATCATGTTCGAGTGGGAGCTCGAAAAGACACAAAAGTAGTTGGGGATCAGAGTTGAGTGGGAGCCTTGAGCCCGCGGAATAGAATTGTAGATTTAGGACCACTAGAGTTATAGTAGCTGAGCTAATAAGACTTTATGACTAACATATACCTATATGTTAGTAAAAAAAACACACACACAAAAAAAAAAAGATTATAAAATGAGCAAAATGATAATTGATTAGAGCACATGTGTCCGTAGTCCATTTCGGTGTTCATTTTCGGTATCGAAAATGGAAGTCAAAATTGACTTACAGTGACATGGGTGGACGTACCCACAATATCCATTTCAGTGTCCATTTTTTTCTATTTTTTAATACTTTTTTATTATATATATATATTTAAATAACAACATTAAATTAAATTAAATACAAAAACAAACATAATTTACTCAAATAATTAAATTAAATGTGTTCAATCCATATTTTTTATAATTTTGTCCCAGATTTTTTGTTTTAGGTTCATTTTAGAAAATGAATAAAAACATATATCTCATTTAAAAACCCATAATAGATATTTTTAACGCAAAATTATAAACCCTACCATTCTCCACTCCACCTACGCCTCTATTTTTTTTACATCTTCTACTTCCTTCTTTTTCATCTTCATCAAACCTGCAAAAAACCACAAAAAACCCTCACAAAAAATAAAACAACAAAATAGTAAAAAAAAAAAAAAAAAACTAAAGAAAAAAAAAGGAAAATTCAGATTTGAATTATAACGGTCAATAATGGGATTTGTTTTCAGCGTCGGGTTCGCGAACTTGGGTGGCGGACACTGAAGTTGACGCCGCAGCGGTGTTGATCGACGCCGGAAAGCCGGTGTCGGTAGTGGACGATGGTGAAACTGACGACAAGCACCCTGTACTCTTAGAATGCAGTCCCCGAACCAAACAAGCTTACTAAAACACATAATACAATTACTTTTCACTATGGTCTGAGATGTCACATCAATTTTGTTTCATACTACAATTTAGCAGTAGGCTAAATAAAAAGAAGTGAATGTTAGTTTTAACAATTTGGTGTCTCATGTCCAAAGGGAAGTGCGGTTTCGAAACCTCGCTTTAGCCTTATTTTATTTTTTCATTTTAACCTTTTCATTTTATAATAAACCAGTTTCTTTTTCAACTTATAAGTTTACACGATTGCCTTTTAATTTTTAATTTTTTCAATTTTTTCTCAAAATTTTTAATTTTTTCTTCAACATTAATTTCAAGACAATCTTTTTTTTTCTTTAACAAAACTATAATAACAATAATATTTTTTCAAATATATAAATGACCAGGTTCATTTGTTTAAATGGTTTTCACTGATTTTTTTATAATTAATTTTTTTTTGTCTAAAAGGTACTAAAAATTAAATTTATCTACTTAATAAGATTAAATTTATTATACATATTCTTATACTCTTAATACTGAAGAAACTTGTAACAATCTTTAATCCAGAGAAACAATAACACTTCTTAAACGAAATCAATTTCAATAGTAAACTATCACACATCAGAAGACAAAATAAATCTCTCAAACTATTACACAAATACAGAAGGTTGCAATCTCACAACTCTAAATCTCACAAATAACAAATAGAATCACCAAGAAGATGATTCATCTGTATAAACTAGAAACCCTAGATGAGAGAAAAGATGAAAACGAATTTCAGATCTGAAAAACTTAATGAAAGAAATTGGTATAAAAGAGCTTTTATACTCTAGCCCTCCAGATCACTTGAATAAGCCCAAATAATAAATTAAGCCCATGAAGATAATAAATTAAGCCCAAAATAAAGCCTGCAATCTGCTATCAGTCCAGAACTTCTCCAGCTTTACACAATGACAGCTACAGTCCTCAAAGTTTCTTGATCTTTTCATAACAACACCTGAAAAGTCCTAGAAACCACAAATAAGAAGACAATACAAAAAATAAATTAAGAAACTAAGCTTGTTAAATTTATATTAATAAATTTAACATCCCCCCTCAAGCTTAGTTTGGAACAAGTCTTTTAGACCTAAACCATTAACCAAAAAGTTATGTTGTTTAATTGTTAGCCCTTTGGTTAATAGATCACTTAAATTCTTTGAAGAATCAATTTTAGAGACTCTTATAATACCTTTACAGATTTTATCTTTAACAAAATGTAAGTCTATGTCAAAATGCTTTGTTTTTTCATGAAATACTGGATTTGCAGAAATCTGTATGGCATAATTATTATCACAAAAAATTTCAACTGGTAAATCAATCTTAACATTTAAATCATACAAAAGATTTTTGACCCAAATAACCTCACAAGCAACTGAAGCTAGAGCCCTGTATTTTGCTTCTGCAGAAGACCTAGAAACTGTTGCTTGCTTTTTGCTTTTCCATGAAATTAAAGAATTACAAAAGAATACCAGATACCCAGTAACAGATTTTCTGTCTAATCTGCACTTACCCCAATCAGAATCACAATAAGCTCTTAAAGACAAATTTGTACCTTTAACCAGATTAACACCTCTGCCTGGAGGAGCTTTCAAATATTTCAAAGTTCTAAAAGCTAAATCTAAATGTGATTTTAGTGGAGCATGCATATATTGACTAAGCACATGAACAGCAAAAGATATGTCTGGTCTTGTTAAAGTTAAGTAAATTAACCTTCCAACAAGCTTTTGAAACTCTGTTACATTTGAAATCAAATAATCCTTTTCATTTGGTTCACAATTTATACACTGATTTGACTCAATAGGTGTAGCAAAAGGTTTGCAGCCTAGTTGACCATAATCACTCAACAATTCAAGACAATACTTTCTTTGAGAAAGACAAATACCTTCATCAGACCTTAAAACCTCAATACCCAAAAAATATTTTAACTTTCCCAAATCTTTGGTTAAAAATTTTGTTTGAAGAAAAACCTTAAATCTTTCAATTTCACTTATATCATTTCCTGTAATAACAATATCATCAACATACACAAGCAAGGCAATAAAAACATTTTCTATATTCTTAACATACAAAGAATAGTCAGATTTACTTTGATGAAAACCATTTTCAAGTAATGCAGAATTAAGCTTTTCATTCCATTGCCTAGGTGCTTGTTTCAAGCCATACAGAGACTTATTAAGTTTGCACACTTTGTTTTTGTTCTCAGAATCAGAATAATACCCTTCTGGTAATGTCATATAAATATCTTCATTTAAGTCACCATAAAAGAAGGCATTATTTATATCCAACTGAAATAGAGGCCAATCATTTTGAACTGCAAGTGTTAGAAAACACCTTACAGTTACATGTTTAACAACAGGACTAAAGGTTTCATCATAGTCAATTCCTTCTTTTTGACTAAATCCTTTAGCAACAAGCCTTGCTTTAAATCTTTCAATTTCACCATTTGCTTTATATTTAATTCTGTAAACCCATTTAGAACCAACAGGCACTCTGTCAGCAGGTAAATCAGTAACAGTCCATGTGTTATTTCTATTTAAAGCCTCTATTTCAAGGTTCATTGCTTCAACCCAATTAGGGTCTGTTATTGCTTGATTAAAAGACTTTGGTTCAACAGATTTATTCAAGTTTGAAACAAAGCAATAATTGTCTTTAGATAAATTTGAGTAATTTACAACCTTTTCAATACCATATTTAACCTACCCATCTACAACAAAATCATCAAATTTTTTTAGGAAATACTCTGCTTCTTGAAGATCTCCTTAATTCATTTACATTTTGACTTTCAGAAGAATGAGTGCCCTCAGGAGATGAAAGATTACCTTCATTATGTGTTGCAACAGGACTATGAACAACAGACTGCTCATTATCACTATTGCCATCACACTCAATTGTTACTCTCCCTTCATCATTGGGACTTGAAGTACTATTAGTAGTTTTAAAAAGATCATCAAACAGATTTACACTATTTAAACCACTTTCAGTAGAAACTCAGTTTGATCTTTTAAAGAAGAATAAGAATCATTATGAAAATCATTTGAAAAAGAATTTTTCATTTTTAAAGGAAACACAGTTTCATAAAACTTAACATCTCTAGAGAAGAAAATGGTTTTGTCTTCAAGACTAAAAAGCTTATAACCCTTTTTGACATTTGAAAAACCAATTAAAATACACTTTATAGACCTGCTACTAAATTTGTCAACAGGATTAAGAGAAACATAAAAACAAAGACAACCAATACACTTCAAATGGGAGAGATTAGGTTCAGTTTTAAAAACTAACTCATAAGGAGATTTTCCATTAAGCACAGATGTAGGAGTCCTGTTAATTAAATAACAAGCAGTTAAAACACATTCAGACCATAAGTTTAAAGGTAACCCCCTTGAAACATAAGAGCTCTTGCAACATTTAGCAAGTGTCTATGTTTCCTTTCAACAACACCATTTTGTTGTGGTGTATATGAACAAGTTGTTTGATGAATTATGCCTTTGCTGTTTGTAAAATTATTCATTCTTTGATTTATAAATTCTGTTCCATTATCACTTCTGAATATTTTAACTTTTTTACTGAATTGAGTTTCCAGCAGTTGAACAAAATTAATTATATTATCACAAACATCTTCTTTACTTTTAATCAAGAAAAGCCAAACAGCTCTAGAATAATCATCCACAACAGTTAAAAAATATTTATATCCTTCTCTTGACTGGACTCTGAAAGGACCCCACAAATCCAGATGGATTAAATCAACAAGATTTGAGGTTTTGTGTTCACTCAAAGAAAAAGAATTTCTGCTTTGTTTGGCTTTATGACAAACTTCACATGGATCATTATTAATTTTATCAGTTATGTTTAATTTATTCTTAAGAATAGCAAGAACTTGATCTGAAGGATGACCAAGCCTTGAATGCCACAGCTTACATGAGGCAGAACAAGAACTTACATTACAATTAATGTCAGACATTTTGGAATCCACTTTGTTATCAAACAAATACAAGCCACCTTCTTCTTTACCAATCTCTCTTATTATCTTGTCCTTCAAATCCTGGACATAACACTTTGATTCATTAAAGCTTACAATTAATTTGTTATCTTTAGAAAGTTTTCCAACAGACATTAAACTGACACAATACTCAGGAACAATTAGCACATCAGTTAAGGTGATAAACTTGTTTAAAACAAGATTACCAATCCCTTTTATAAGAGCCTGAGTGCCATTAGGATGTCCCACTGTCAGTTTTAAGCCAGAAATATCAACATCACTACTTAAACCATTACTGGAAGTAGTCATATGTTGATTACCTCCTGAATCAATAATCCAACCATTTTGGATGGGTTTTGATTGAGAAAGATTAGAATTAAAGAATTTGTTAAAGTTCATATTGAACTTAACACTTGAATTGAAGAATATACCTTCCATGTTTGACATTGCACTTGCAGGAGCAGTGGTAGAAGGTTCTTTTATGAGATTCAGAAGTTTAAGCATCTGTTCCTGAGAAAAAGAAATGGGAGAGGAAGAACTAATGCTTGCTTCATTTGAAGCTGCATTATTATTAGATGTGTTTCTGAAGTTGTTGAAATTATTAAAATTCCTGTTATTATTGAAGTTTTTCTTAAAGTTTGGTGGATATCCAACTAATTCAAAACATCTTTCAATTGTGTGTCCAATTTTATTGCATTTCTTACATTTTAGGTTGGGATTAGGACCTCTGTTATTGTTCATGAAATTAGAAGCATTATTAGCATTTGTTTTAATAGGACCTTGAGCCACAAAGGCAGAATTATGTGGTTTTGAACTAGAATCTTTTAAAGAGTTAATTCTGTGTGACTCTTCTCTTGAGATAATAGCATATGCAACTTTTACATCTGGTAATGGATCTCTTAACAGAATATTACTTCTTATTGGCATATAAACATCATTTAATCCCATTAAGAATTGCATAAGTTTCATCATTTTGTTATTATTTTCAACAGATACAGATGCTACACAAGTACAAGCATCTGCACCACAAGTACAGGGTGGTGAGGACACCATTGAATCATATTGTTTCCACAAACTATTAAGATTATGATAGTATTCAGATAGAGGACTATCATTCTGCTTTAAAGAGTTTATTTTATGATGTAAGTTAAAAATAACAGATCCATCCTTTTTATCATAAGTTTCCTTAAGATCATTCCACACATTTAAAGCAAGACTATTAAAAATTTGACATGAATAAAGTTCTTCAGTTAAAGTTCCCAAGATCCAAGATAATACAACAGTGTTACACCTTTCCCATTGAGCAGCCAAAACTTGATCAGTTGTACTTTTTACACAAGTTCCATTTATAAAACCAATTTTGTTTTTGGTACCCAATGCAAGAAGCATTGATCTACTCCAAATATTATAATTCTCTGTACCTTTAAGTATTATAGAAATAATTGGTGTACCAGATGTTGTATCACTTGGATGAAGATACAAAGGGTCACCAAAATCAAGTTTATTGATTAAGGTCACAGAAGTGGTAGCATCCCTAGAATCCCCCATAATAAAAAATCAGAAAGAACAAATAAGCAGATGTGATCAGACAAGACAAACAATAGCAAATAAGAATCAAAACAGATAATAACAGATATGATCAAATAAGACAAACAATAGTAAACAAGAATCTGATAGCAGATAATAACAGATAAAAAACAAGCAAGAAATAGCAAATAGTAAATTAAGATCTACAATTTAACTGTGCTTGATCAGGTTTTCACCAATTTCGAAGAATTGGGATCAATAGTTGGGCACAGTGTTGTAAACCTCAATAAAACTAGATAATACACACAATAAAGAAGTAAAGAAGGGTTTAGATGTAACCAATCAATCACGAATGATTGATAATGCAGTGGAAGACAGACAGCGAGAAGATGAACACCAAACCCTAATTTGAAGAATTAGGGTTTTCAACAACGGCAAGAGAACCAACGAATTATAACCCACACGATCTCAACCGAACCCAAACAGACATGAATCTATCGCCAGAATACCAAGATCCAATGAGAAACCAGAGATCGAAGAAACCCTAATTTTCTTCTTCACCAATCGAGCCAGAAGAGATAAAATCAAAAAACGAATCGAGCCTTACAGCTCTGATACCATGAAGAAACTTGTAACAATCTTTAATCCAGAGAAACAATAACACTTCTTAAAAGAAATCAATTTCAATAGTAAACTATCACACATCAGAAGACAAAATAAATCTCTCAAACTATTACACAAATACAGAAGGTTGCAATCTCACAACTCTAAATCTCACAAATAACAAATAGAGTCACCAAGAAGATGATTCATCTGTATAAACTAGAAACCCTAGATGAGAGAAAAGATGAAAACGAATTTCAGATCTGGAAAACTTAATGAAAGAAATTGGTATAAAAGAGCTTTTATACTCTAGCCCTCCAGATCACTTGAATAAGCCCAAATAATAAATTAAGCCCATGAAGATAATAAATTAAGCCCAAGATAAAGCCTGCAATCTGCTATCAGTCCAGAACTTCTCCAGCTTTACATAATGACAGCTACAGTCCTCAAAGTTTCTTGATCTTTTCATAACAACACCTGAAAAGTCCTAGAAACCACAAATAAGAAGACAATACAAAAAATAAATTAAGAAACTAAGCTTGTTAAATTTATATTAATAAATTTAACAAATACCGAAAAAATAATATTACAGAGACTAGAGATACAAAAAAATAATTTACAGTTTTTTTTACAAGCTTGTAAAATATTATATTTGGAAGTTTTTAGATTAGATAAACGGTAAAACAAAATAATAGTTTTCTTTTAAATCAAGACAAGATTTTACCGTTGTTAAAACAAATACTCTCCAGTAGAAAATTAGAACGTTAGATATTTGAATTTGACTAGCGTTAGAGTTACGCCACCCGTATCTATAAATACACGTCAATCTACATTCATTCCTATCTTCTATTTCTTGCCACTCTCTTCTAATGTGTCTTCTCTTCGCGTAATAAGGTTCTTTTTTCCCTTTGATTTCGTTAAGGTCTTCGGTTTTCTTAATTTTACTCAACTCTTCGAATTTAGGGTTTTTTCTGTTGATTTCGTTAGGTTGTAATAAGTGAAGGTTTATGTCTTCTTTTGATTCTGTTAAAATCTTTGATTTTAGGGTTTAATTTTTCGTCAATTTCTAAAAAACTGGAGTTCTTGTGTTGATAATGTTAAATTTTTAGAAATTAGGGTTATCAAAAGAAGTTCTGTAATAGTAGGTAAGCATAGTCTTTAAGTTATACTCCGTATTAAGAAGAAGACGATACGGAAGCCTGGGGTCCTGAAGATTCTTCAATATCAATTACATTTATTTTTATATTTTTGACTGCCATAACTTCAACGGTAACTACTGATGTTAAATTCTTGATATTTATATTTTTGACTATCATGTAACTTCAATGGTAATTATTGTAAGTTTATGTTAATTCTTGATTTTCTTATATTTGACTACCATAACTCTTAATGTTAATGTTGGTGCATGAATTCTCAGCCGTAGTTTATCTTTACGTTTAACACATTCGGTTATGTAATAATGTTTACTTATGACTATTGATTACGTTTGTGATTGTGAGTACTTAATTTGTTAAATAATCAATATGTTAAACTGCACACACAGTCGACCGAGTGTGTGTACACACTCGACCGACTGAGAGACACACTCGACCGAGTGTGTCTGACCTGCAGTATATATACGGGTTGAGACTTCTTGGTTGAGGTTAATCATCCCATTTACCCTAGTCGACTGGTTTTCATCTCCAGAGAACCCTAACACCATATACCACCGAAATATATCGTTTAGGCGTCGATCTAATCTAGTTCTTATCCTAGGTTTGATATATTCGATCCCGATACGACCCATATCTCGGTTTAACCCTATTCTAGTTGTGATGACCCGGAAATTTCTGACCAAATTTAAACTTAATCTTTAACGTTTCCGACACGATAAGCAAAGTCTATAAAGTTGAATCTCAAAATTTTGAACTATTCAATTACCCTTCGATTGTTCTCAACGATTCGCGAACAATTATATGTAAATAGATACATATATTATAACTTGAAAACGTAACAAAGTGTTAAGTAAATGATACTGTGCATTAACCTTATTGGTTTGATTATCTGATTGATATTTAGATAAGTTAACTAAAACGTTTAAGATGAACCAGTAAAACGCTAATTTGCTATAGTATTTTCGAATTGCTACAATACCCGAAAAGCTACAGTGTTTTCGAAAATCACTATTTGCTACAGTAAAAAACTTTGCTACAGTCACTATTTGCTACAGTAAAACACTATTTTAAAATGTATTTTAACAAATAGCGAGAGAATGATTTATAGAAGTAAATGACCAAAATACTCGAAAGTTTAAGATATACTTTGAGTGGTATAGTTTAGGGATAATTTAAGGCTATATTTTGACAAAGGTACGTGACACGAAACGTAAAATGCAAGTTTTCTCAGCGTACGAAAGGACATTTGAAAAACCGGAACCGGGACATAAGTCGAGTGATGACGTACGACTTATCGGAACAAAAATTACAAGTCAACTATGCATGTGAATTTAATATAATATATAATTAATTATATAAATTAAATATATTATATATATATATATATATATATATATATATATATATATATATATATATATATATATATATAATATATTAATATGTCGATAAGCGTAGGACAAAAACGAATCTGAGCTGGAAAAAGAGGCCATGCGATCGCATGGCCATTGTGCCTCAGACCCATGCGATCGCATGGAAGGCTGGGGCAGGTCTGGTCCTATAAATTCAAACGATTTCAGTGCTGTTTTCTCACATTATTCTTAATATTACTCCGTAAGTATTTATTTATATTATTTATATTATTATTATTATTATTATTATTATTATTATTATTATTATTATTATTATTATTATTATTATTATTATTATTATTATTATTATTATTAAGATTAATATTATTATTAATCTTATTATTATTAGTATTATTAATTAGTATTATACATAAAATACTACGACGAGGTTATGAGCATGTCACCTTCAAAATGGGTTTTCGAGCGGGATAGAGCTAAGAAAATTATGGGTTATAACTATGGAGATTATGGGTAATATTCGCAAGTCAAACCTAGTGTTTATCATCTCTTTTGCGTCTACGTACTTTTCTGAAATATTGAATCACAATATTGATACGTAAGCATTTATATTTTATCTTTTATAAATTAATAGTGTATCCATGTCTAGTGCTCGAGTATATATGTTTATGCATGCTTGTATACTAAATTTCGTCGTTAAACTGTTTATAATGAATCACTAATTAAATACATATACTACTGGTAAAAGGTATATGATATACATATTTTTGGAAAGCTGGCGAAAAATCAATAACTTTTCATTTAGATATCGAATAGTTTCGATGAACGGATTAAAAGATACGATCAACTGAATTATGATTGACGTTAATTGAAATTGCTTTTGAATCTGCAATTAAGATTTAAACAACTTGTTTACGAGATTGATAAAGTGAACTTTTAAATATTACCAACCGAGTAAATGAATCCTTATATAAGGCACGTCTCGTTTTGTTGAACTATTGTCAAAATTGAATTTTTGAAACGACTTTGGATAACTTTTGTATGTCGATCTCGAGTATTAGGATTGTGATACACTATGACTTAACCTAGCTTGTTAGACATTTATTGACCAACATATGTTCTCTAGGTTGAGATCTACGGTTATTTGGTAATACGAGTTTCAGTCACATTTTGGTGAACAACTTTATATGTTGCTAAGGTGAGTTTCATTTGCTCCCTTTTTAATTGCTTTTACAATCTATATTTTTGGGCTGAGAATACATGCACTTTATTTTAAACGCAATGGATACAAGTACATACTAAATTCTACACCGAGTTTGAACCGAAAATCCCTTAGCTTTGGTAACTAGTAACTGCCGGTTATAGAAACCGGTGGGCGTGAGTAGTTATATATGGATCCATAGGGCTTGACATCCCCGTCTGTTCCAGGTATAGAAACCCTAGCCTGAACTATAAAACAGACGTATGCTATTTGAGTGTATCGTACATGTTGGTTGCATGTTAAACACGGGGGGTACTTATTGGATAAACGTTAAAGCTTAGTTACCAGGGTGCTCAATCTTATAGAATAATTTGATAAACGTTTCTGGATGAAACAACTGAAATCTTGTGATCCACCTTTACATACAGATTATACGAAACAATAAAACTATGAACTCACCAACCTTTATGTTGACACTTGTTAGCATGTTTATTCTCAGGTTTCCTAGAAGTCTTCCGCTGTTTGCTTATATGTTAGACAAGCTATGTGCATGGAGTCATACATGACATATTTTTCAAGGAAACGTTGCATTCACCAAATCATCACCATGTATCTTATTTTGACTGCATTGTCAATGGAAGTAATATTGTAAACTATTATTTACGGTGATTGTCTATATGTAGAAATCATCAGATGTCGAAAACCTTTGATTTGAATATTCATTTATGGTGTGCCTTTTCAAAAGAATGCAATGTTTACAAAACGTATCATATAGAGGTCAAATACCTCGCAATGAAATCAATGAATGACGTATTGTCCATATAGATTTGGAGCGATCATCACAGTTGGTATCAGAGCATTGGTCCTAGTGAACCAGGTCTTGCATTAGTGTGTCTAACTGATAGTTGTTAGGATGCATTCGTAAGTCTGGACTTCGACTGTGTCTGCATGTCAAAAGTTTTGCTTATCATTTCTTGTCGGAAATTACCTGTCTATCATCTTAAGTCTAAACGCGTCTTATTGCATTGATTGCATAGATAGAGTATAGACAAAATTCATATCTTGGCATATCTATTACAGTAAACTTTGCCTGACATCTTCCGTAAAATCCTCCGTAACTTATGAGATTCTGGT
Source organism: Rutidosis leptorrhynchoides (assembly GCF_046630445.1). Classification (NCBI taxonomy): domain Eukaryota; kingdom Viridiplantae; phylum Streptophyta; class Magnoliopsida; order Asterales; family Asteraceae; genus Rutidosis; species Rutidosis leptorrhynchoides. The sequence goes on along the minus strand of NC_092333.1, from coordinate 658,014,038 downwards.
ATTATAAATACATATGTAAACTATGTATTGAGGAGTACCAAATTAGTCCTATAATCTATTTCATTTCAAAAATCTTTTCCTTGATTACAAAAAATGGATCATGTATCTATTTCAAATTCCTTAGATTCCGACAGCTATTCCGATATGGATTTCCACTCAAGTTCCGAAAACAGTGTAACCGGAATGGATCAACCAATTAGCCATCTTCTATTCTGGATGAATTGGGGATGGGTTCGTTGCCTACTTAGTCATTGGAGACAGGAAGAAGGCGATCCTTTCCATCCACCACATTCACCTCTTGGCGAAGAACCTGAAGCACTTACCGGCGAACCCGTTCGTAACACCATTTTCACCCTCATTTCTAGAACAGCTCGCAAGGACTACGTAATATCCAATATTGTAAATCTTATTCATCCGCTTGTTCGAACCGCCAATCATCCGGGGGTAGTAGAAGAAGTCAACGAGCTTCGTGCTCGGGTAGTGGCTTTGGAGAATATGGTGCAAGGGTTACGAACACCAGCAGCAGCACCAGCAGGATAACCAGTACCACCATCATCAACACCAACAGTACCATTACCACCACCAACAATGACAACCACATCACACGCCTCAACATCACAATCTGTACCTCGAATATCAACATCATACTCACCATAGATACCAAGGGGTACCAACAACAATAAATGATGAAGTATTGATTCATAACTTCATCGGAAAAATATTCTTCGGCGATTATGTAATCTCTAAAATCTTAGAGATTATTTATCCCTGTTTTAACCGTAAATCAGATGAATAGAGATGATAGAAGGAAGAATAGAAACCCTGACAAGAATGGTGCGTAAGGTACAAGCTAGACTTGTTTTACCAACAGCATCAATAGTACCCTTAGCCTCACCAGCACAGTCAGTGCTGTCAACATCGCCTCTAACATCACAAGCTCCGTCAGTTCAAGAAAGCACCGTGGACATCATTACGAATTAACAACGAGTATATTGTATCAATGAGTTATGAAGTAATAACTCAATCCTCTAAAGAATTTATATGTATATCTTATATATATAAATTTTAAAACCATCATAAATCTTTTCGTACTAAGCTATTATGTATGAATTGAAATAGGGTAAATATTACTCGGTTAAATTCATATTACTAATATGCTATGATGTACATCCTGCGTTAACAACTTAACCTTCATTAACTACAATCTCTGTTTCAACTCAATGAATTCCATTTCCTAATAAACCAAGTGTATTATTCAATTACATAATTGATTTTACATTTTCATTTTCGATGTACTCGAAACTTTCCAGAAAACATCATCTGTACCTTGTAAGGTTCACAAAAATTCCACGAGCACCAACATCCTTCACCAAGGAATATCAATAAAAATAAATAATGAAGTATCGATTACATTAGCAAAATACTCCGCAAGGATTATGTAATCTTTAATGTTTTAGAGATTATTCATTTCTAAGTCAAGCCGAAAATCAAATGAGCTTAATATGATATTAACTCATTAAATCCGAATTACATCCGAAGAAAATATACATACAGATATTTTCATAAAGACTGTAATGAAAAATTCTTTTGTACAAAATATTACTTGTGAAATCTTTATTGGGTAGGTAATACCCGGGAAATATATAAGTTCACAATTAATATGTTATACTGTACATTCTTCAACTTTGATTCAAAAATTATTAACAATGCTCACAACGATATATAATCATTTCTTTACAAATTCAATTACATATTCTGATATTGACAGATCAGAATCCAAGTCATAACTCTGAACCGGTGAAATCATTCTTAGATCTCTACATCTTTCAAAGCTATACTTTGACTTTAAAACTGTGCAAAATCCTTTAGTATTGTTTTTACCAAAAATAATCTTGCAATTCCTTTTCAAAGTACCCAGTATTATCAATCATTCAACCAGTCAACGACAACCTTTCAGACTTGAAACTTTGGTATATACATTTTTGTTACTGGGGAACCTTTTATGTTCCACCACATTAGCAGTAAATTTACCAACAACTTCATTGATCCTTGATCTTCCGAAAAATCATATACTCATAGAAACCCTATCATGTACTCATCCACATCTTGTAACGGTAATTGACATCCAACTACCGGAAATTAGCAATCAGTATTTTGAATTTCGCAGCAATTCTACACCAACAGTTATATATATACATATAATGTCTATCTTCTAGACTTACATACTTCGAATGTGAAGTTTCTGAAAAACACCCCAAACTGCGAAACTAGTTCTCCGAATTTTGGAAAAATGCTGATGAAGCAGCAAAAACTGTAAACGACGTTAACAGTCAAAAGTTTGATGATAAAGAATGGTAAGGTGGTAAAGCTGAGAAAAAGAGAAGGTTTGGAACTGAAAAATGGATTGAGCAGACCATGAAGGAGGCTGTGGACAAATCACAAGGACGAAATCTACCTTCAAGGGATCCAAATGATTCAATGTCTGCTAAATTCGTTAGCAAACACCTTACTCCTCATTCTAAACCTTCACAGACAAACTTTCTGCATCATTCTTTGATTCCAGATATTTTGAAATTCTAAGATATCATCGTATCTTTCATTATAAATATCCTCAATATTTCTGGAGATATCTTCATAACTATTCTTATCTGAAACCATTCATCTCTTCGCGCTATCATTGTTACATCATAAAAGAAACTATTTTAGTTTCTAAATTCTAAAACCTTCAAGTTTAAAATATGAATGTTTTGAAGTAGTGTTGGGAACTGAAGCATGAATTAGTATAATATAATGACACTTGATCAACGTGATTATATTACAGTAAGTCATGCTGAGTTTCTAATGGAACGTGATAAAGGTTCACAGATCACACCCTCATCATGAACCATGTTACATAACTCTTTCATTCTATATAATTTCTAAATATATCAAGAAAATATATCTCTTGATGATTCGGTCTTTTCCGGATATTCTGGTAATTTCACAAATCAAGATCGTGCCATTACAATTCCCTTTTTAGAACAATAACTATGTTCATTTCAAAATCCATACATATGAATTCTGGACCATTATTCGCTTGACTTGAAGGCGGGAAGAGAGAACGAAAGCATGAAGCTTCGAAGTATAACGGAGAATATAAAGCCCGATAAAAACACATAAATTACAAACCATGAATATCAATAAGTATTGCAACGTAAAGACACGGGAGAACTAAAAACACTATAAAGCCAAGAGTATAGTAAAAGTGAATAGATTCTTCCGGCGGCAGATGAAAAAGAAGAATGATAGATATGAAAGTTAGGAGTATATCAAGAATCAGAACTGGATGAAGCATTTTCACAATCTTTTGGAAGTATGAAATAAGGAAGAAGATTATAGGAGTGGTGAAAATAAATGAAACGGAAGAGGTCAATTTATAGCAAAATATCAGACATAGCAATCGAGGCAGATTACGCATTTAATCAAAGAAAATCCTAATTTTCGCAAATTTCGAAGAATCAAATCTTATTTAGATAATGAAGATTTTCTATTCCTTAAATTCCGAAAATCAATCGTTACTACATCAAGAGTTAAAACGAATCTCTATTTCCTCATAACTTCTCGCATACGCTTCGAGTAATCGGATTGTTTTATCCATATTATTCAACGGAGATAAAATTCTATTTATCAACTCATGTACGTCATGAAAACATTTTTATTGTTAGCCATGACGACCTCACTCAAATTTCGGGACGAAATTTCTTTAACGGGGAGGTACTGTGATGACCCGGAAATTTTTGACCAAATTTAAACTTAATCTTTAACGTTTCCGACACGATAAGCAAAGTCTATAAAGTTGAATCTCAAAATTTTGAACTATTCAATTACCCTTCGATTGTTCTCAGCGATTCGCGAACAATTATATGTAAATAGATACATATATTATAACTTGAAAATGTAACAAAGTGTTAAGTAAATGATACTGTGCATTAACCTTATTAGTTTGATTATCTGATTGATATTTAGATAAGTTAACTAAAACATTTAAGATGAACCAGTAAAATACTAATTTGCTACAGTATTTTCGAATTGTTACAATACCCGAAAAGCTACAGTGTTTTCGAAAATCACTATTTACTACAGTAAAACACTATTTTAAAATGTATTTTAACAAATAGCGAGACGATGATTTATAGAAGTAAATGACCAAAATACTCGAAAGTTTAAGATATACTTTGAGTGGTATAGTTTAGGGATAATTTAAGGCTATATTTTGACAAAGGTACGTGACACGAAACGTAAAATGCAAGTTTTCTCAGCGTACGAAAGGACATTTGAAAAACCGGAACCGGGACATAAGTCTAGTGATGACGTACGACTTATCGGAACAAAAATTACAAGTCAACTATGCATGTGAATTTAATATAATATATAATTAATTATATAAATTAAATATATTATATATATAATATATTAATATGTCGACAAGCGTAGGACAAAAATGAATCTGAGCTGGAAAAAGAGGCCATGCGATCACATGGCCATTGTGCCTCAGACCCATGCGATCGCATGGAAGGCTGGGGCAGGTCTGGTCCTATAAATTCAAATGATTTCAGTGCTGTTTTCTCACATTATTCTTAATATTACTCCGTAAGTATTTATTTATATTATTATTATTATTATTATTATTATTATTATTATTATTATTATTAAGATTAATTAATATTATTATTAATCTTATTATTATTAGTATTATTAATTAGTATTATACATAAAATACTACGACGAGGTTATGAGCATGTCACCTTCAAAATGGGTTTTCGAGCGGGATAGAGCTAAGGAAATTATGGGTTATAACTATGGAGATTATGGGTAATATTCGCAAGTGGAGTTGCTATACTGTATGCTTCTAATGAGCTGGATAATCTTCAAACTGCCAATGATTATGCTCACAAGGTGTATACTCCCTTACCTAGCCATCTTGAAACAACCATGACTTCATTGTATACTCTCTTTGATTCTAGTTGCTCCGTTATGGCTTTATATTATCTTTTGAGCCCTTGAAATACATCTGTAACCATCTACTGACTTTTTAACATTTATTTGATTCTTTATATGAAGGTTACTAGTGCACACGATTGCATCCCCAATGCTGGTGTTGAAGGTGCTGTTATTATTGGAAAATTACTGGCGCAGGATAACCCTGATCTCGGATATGATGGCGCTAAAGGTTTCCTCTCTCTCTCTCTCTCTCTCTCTCTCTCTCTCTCTCTCTCTCTCTCTCTCTTGTGTGTGTGTGTGTCTATCTATCTGTCACCCCGTACATTCATATGTTCATGAAAGGTTTAAGGGAAATGCACTTAGAGACAATATGGATGGACTATAGCTAACAGGTTTACAAGAACAATCATCATGGGTAGTTTTCTTAGGGATTCGTTGGATTGGAGTGACATGCAAACTCAATTAAATCTGAGTTTAAGAGTTTATAATGTTTGGTATGATGAATCTTTCTAGATTAATTTAATCACAAAAAGATTTACAACTTTTGCTCAACTAAACAGTAGGAAGAATTTATGCAATTGAACCCGTGTATGACTCTCACTTCTCCGGCCCATCTTTTAGTTAAGAATTCTGGACAACACAATTGACCCATTTATTAGTAAATGATAACTGAATGGTGAAATCATGATAATGTAATTCCGGTTTCACTTGTCTGCGTTGGCATACATATTTGATGTCACATCGACAACTACATTGTGACAAAAGAATCTATCGATAGGAAAACATATGGCAATCTGAATATTCTAATCATGTGGATACAACAGGTATTGATTTTGATTTTTAGTTTTTTTTTTCCTAGCAATTTGTGGGGTTTTTTTTTAGTTTTTTGGTACTATGCAAATAATACTTCAATTTGATATTTATATGAAATATGAAGGGTTTAAGCTACTCAATAGTCATATACTTTAATTGTTTGTACCAATGTAGGCTATATACCCAGAAAAATACTATTGTAGGCTATGAATTTGAAAAAGTGTGCTAATGTAAACAAAAAGTGACGGTTACCTGTTAGACCAGTTAAACTGATTATGTGTCATTTTTTTAAATTAAAAACATTACACTTACAGTCCCCGTGTTTGTATATTTTTAATGTGCAGTCCTTAAAGTTAACGGATGTTTGATCTAGTAACAACGACGGCTGAAGGTTTGAGATGAAAAAATCAAACTTCGAATTTTAGATGTTTCCAAGTCATGATTCCTTCACAAGAAATGTTGTAAACTCATCACTCAATGCTCGTCGATCATCATCATTGCTTGAAACACCATATAGCTCATGAATTCGATCGAAGAACAGTAGTTTGACTTTGTTGCTTTGAACTTTGACTCGAATTAGAGCTCAAATCATGAAGTTTGAATCTGAAACTTTGCAAGTAGTATCACGAGATCATTGTTCACACATCAACATTTTTACTTTTTTTAAAACACATCTTAGTTGTGCAGGAGACCTCACCAGTTCACAATAGTTAAACCGAATGAGTTTGTGGACCAACCATGAATTTTTTTCTAACAAATACTTTATTTATCAGGTTAGCAAGTTAATTGGTTTACATTAACACACTTTTTTAAAATACATAGCCTACAATAATATTTTTCTGGGTATATAGCCTACATTAGAACAAAAATAGAAGTATATGAGAAATTGTGATGTGGTTCAGCGGTTGGTGGCCTGCCTCCTTTAGGGGAGGTCAGGAGTTCGACCCCCGTTGGCTACATATTAAAAACACAATTTCATCCCTGCCATGAAGTATCCACCCATGGCACCTTTCCCATATCGTTTGGGGGGTAAAGGGGAGGGGAGTTTTACTTGGCCGTGCCCTTGGATCGGTTTCAAGGTTTCCTCCTGGGCAGCGATGGGGGCGGGGTTTATTGCTGCATCGACATAGTCAAAACGGGAGATGATCGCAACGGGTGGTTAAAGCCCCCCTCGAGTGATCTCAATCGCTGTTAAAAAAAAAAAAATAGAAGTATATGAATTTTAGTAATTATTGATACAGGTAAGATTATTGTTGATCGTGATTCTGAGTTCACGTATCTAGAATCGAGTGCCACTTTGGTGTATCTTTCATCCTTTCATTTTTAATATACAATATATTATATTATATTTGAATTATGTTTACTTTTTATATTGATCAATTTTTTTGTTGGTTTTTTAAGGCAAATAAAAGGCGTTCAGTTGCTTTCGTGGAGATTGCGCAGTAATACATTAACTTGAGCACGTGTCTATTGTTATGTTGGCTTGTTTAGGCACAACTTCCATGCAAAAACAAGGTTATACATGTATGCTTTTGTTTTACTATTATTTGAATACATCAGCAATGATATCGAGGCAAAAGAATCTATTGAGAGGAATTCATTTGGTAAACTGAAAAATCTGATCATGTGGATACAACAGGGCAACATTGATTGATTTTGATTTCTATTATCTTACATTAACCTTACATTATCTGTTTTTTTTTTTTTTTTTTTTTTTTTTTTTTTTTTTTTTTAGTTTTTTTTTTTTTTTTGGGTACTCTGTCAATAATTTTACTTAACATCTGATGTTTGTAGGAAATGTGTGTAAGAAACAAATACTTATGGATAATGGGATTAGTATGGGTGAGATTATGGCGCAGTCAGTAATATTGCTTTTATATTATTAATAAAATCTTGGTTTCATGTAATGGATACATGTTTTATGCAAACTCAAGGTAAGGGCCTTAAACAACTTCTTGTCTGAATAGTCACACTATTTTTCATCTTGAATTATGCAAGTATTCCTGAACTCACAAGGCTTTAAAAAAAGTTGTACAGCGTATGACCTGACGTAATGGAAGTATATTTAGAGGGTGTTTGTATTAGCGATTTGATAGTGATTATTTTAATTATCACGTTATAAAAACGCAAAAAATCGGGATAACTCGCGATGGCAAGATAGATATTTTATCGAGAAGGTGATGAAACATTCGGAAGAGGATGACGACGACGATATTTGTTGCTCGTGTTGCTCATCCTGTGCGTCCTCGGATTCGGAAACTTAGTCTCTAAAGCTAGTCGAGGTGTCTCCCCAGTAGTGTCGTGTTTGTCCTCTTGCCATTTGTTTTCTCTCATTTCGTGTTCTTGTGCGCTGTATGTTTTTAATTGTGTGATTGGAGCGTGAGCTCGTGTCTTAGCTAGCTTCTTGCTAGTTTCTCTCGTGTACTGCTATTTATTTAGTAATAATACTTGCTTCTTTGCAAAAAAAAAAAAAAAAAAACGCAAAAAATCAAAAAATAGTGTTTGGTAAATTATAGTAAAAAATCACTTTTCTACGTTTTAAGGAGATGAAAACGCAAATTTCAAGCAGCAAGTAGGTCCATCCTGCACCAACGTCGTGATTTTCTAATTAATGGTTTAATCATCCAAATTACCAATATGCCATTTTATTTAATATACAAGTAGTGCTGCAAAGTCTTATACGTACTGCATATTTTATGCATTTTCACCTTTTCTAATTTTCACTACGAATGCTTCTCTTTCTTTTACTTTTTGTCATTACTTACGGATTATTAATTATTATATTGTATATTGTATTATCACTGTCCTATTACTATTATTATTGTTATTGTTATTGTTATTGTTTCCATTAGGTAAAAGTTTAGTTAACTCGAACGTGTTAACAATTTTTTAAGTGAAATGTTTATTGGATGCGTAAAAAAATTAATAATGTCCAGTTTTGTCATTTTACACATTTTTTCATATAGTAATTTAAATTATCCAAACACTTGAAAAGTGATTATTTAATTATTACAACATCAAACAACATAATCATATCCAAACACTCTACTAATAAAACGCGTTTTCATATCGCTGATTTTTTTATTATGATTATTAAAAACGCATAATCTATTTTTAAATCGCAATCCCAAACACCCCTTATTGGCTCGTTATAGTATATATTTGAACTTCTATGTTACAAAATAATGTAATAGAGATAGTACTTCTAACTTTAAGTTTGTGGTTTAAGTTGGCGTTTTCTTATTTTGTTGTATCGAATTTACCAGGTGGAAACAAAGCTAAAGATTAAGCCATCAAGGTACTTCCGTAGTAACAGAAAAGTTTGAATATATGGAAGATACTTTACATTTAGGAAAAGTATCCAGTACCAACCAAGCATTGAGCTAGAAGCCAACTTGGTCCTAAAGAACAAATCCATCACCAACCACTACAACCGTTTCTGGTTCTGAATGATAGTGATGGGTATGGAACCATATGATTTGGATGATGATAGTGATATCAGGTGCAAGAACGTTATACGCAAACGCATTGGGCAAAGACAACTATAATCTTTAAATTCTTTATTATTTCAAATGCTAATTTCGTTTTGTTTTATTTTTTCCGTCTTTTGCTGTTATTTCATTCTTTTAGGCCTTGCAGGAAAGCTCAGAAGTCATTTTCTTGCAAGGAGAGAGAGAGCTTATTGTTACCCATGACCACACATCCTACAAAGGTCCTAACCACACATCCTAAACTATCTAGTTGTATGTGTATTGATCTATATGTTATAAATTTATGCTATAGTCTTACCCTTAAATGAATAGAATGACATCGGCATTGTGGCATAATAATCTATCGAGAGGAAAAAAAAAAAAAAAAATACTCTGATCATATGTGGATATAACTGTTACTGATTTTGATCACTATTATCATACATCTGTGATTTGTTTTTAGTTTTTTTGGTAATCTGTTAGTATTAAGTAAATATGATGTTTGTAGGAAATTTGTTCTGGATAACGGGACTGTTAAGAAGATTGTTGATCTCGATGTTGATTTCATGGATCTACAGTTGTGTGCACTTAGGTGCATTTTAGATAATAAAACTTTTCAAGTAAAAAGTTTAGGTTAACAAACCCCGAACTGGTTTAAGAACTTGCAAAGGGATACCGAGACCACCAACCACGTTTAAAACGCAAATGGTATGTGTGTTGACCCCGAGCTCCAAAAAAGATCAACAAGCTTTGCTAGAGTAATACAGTACATGAAATAGTAAGAACTTGCAAAGGGATACCGAGACCACCAACCACGTTTAAAACGCAAATGGTATGTGTGTTGACCCCGAGCTCCAAAAAAGGTCAACAAGCTTTGCTAGAGTAATACAGTACATGAAATAGTAAGAACTTGCAAAGGGATACCGAGACCACCAACCACATTTGCTAGAGAATTTCCCCCAAACACGAATTACTTGCTAAATCTATCAACGACGAACTCAACTAGAAAAACACAGGTTTACTCTATTCATGTCCATTTTCGTTTGTGCCGTCATCAATAAACTTGCAGGTATAGTGGTATCATTCATTATTCATTCGTTATTCTATTGTTTTTATACTTATTTTTATATTATACATGAGAATGTTTGCTTATGATCCATTTTGTAACTTTTTACTAGTTAAATAATACCGTATTGATAAAAATTGTAGGAAATGAGAACAAACTTATGGATTTTCACATCACCCAAACATTTTCACAAAAATCTGACACCCACCATAACATACCCTTCAAATTTGACATTGCCATGTCACAGTCATATTTTTTTCTCTCTTCCAAAAAGTGCAATTTTTGACTCCATCAAAAAGTGTCAAGATAACGAATGGTCTTATATTTGCAAGTTCAGTTTTGTGGTTCACCAACATTGTGGATCATGCTGAGCCGTTGTGGGTGTGCTTTTGGCTTATCAATTTTAATGGGCTACCTAGTCATTATTGTAATCGTTAATCCATCATACTGCAGGACTATCTTACCAATATAACGAGCTCTTTCTAGTCCGAACTTGGGTTTCACCTCTGAACCTTTCTTGAGGCTCCACTTGCTTAAATAGATTCCTAGGTATTCACGAAGGTTTTGTATAAAACTTTTAAAATTTGGTGGTCTAAATTGATTCTTGTATCTTTTTATATTACTTCTTACCTTTTATGCTGCAGATATGGGCTGGTGTGCTTGCGATGAAGCCCATGGATGTTTGGAACATAACAAAATGTTGACCTCTTGTCATAAAGTGAGGTCAACTAGTTCAAGTGTACAGATTAAGGTTAGTTGCAAGGTTGCATTATTTTTACAACTCTAGCCTCTATTAGGACACGTTCCTTAAAATAACTTAGAACTGTATATGCAAAGTTGCAACAGATGTCATGATGGGGGATCAGGTTAGTTGGATAATTAGGGTCAGCACACGTGTTTTTGGTATGGGTCAACCCGATCAGCCTATAATGTTTTCTTGTCCAAATTCTTGTATTGCATTGCAAAACTAAAATCATTTTCTTGTTTAGTTTTTGAATAAAAAATATAAGAGATTCTGTACTTTACTCGTTTGACCCATAAGAGATGAGTCATCACCCAAACATATAGGTCGAAAATGCAGCCTATGTATGTCTATCGTCTCTTAAACCGTATATGACTTTTCCTATCCGCGGCTTCCAGATCGTATCAAGCATTGCCTAGTATGTTGGAGATATGGAGAACTTTAAACAATTAGAGGGAAGATTCCAGGAAACTCACACGAAGCTTCCACGAAGTTGTTAGGAAACTCACATGTAGCTTCCACGAAGTTGTTAGGAAACTCACATGTAGCTTCCACGAAGCTGTCAGGAAACTCACATGTAGCCTCCATGAAGCTGTCAGGAAACTCACATGAAGCTTCAAGGAATTATTTTTAGCTTACTCCTTAAACCATTCTATAAATAGACCCTCTTGTAACTCATTGTAAACACACCACAAATATTCAATAATACATTCTCTAGTTGGTTCGTGGACTAAAGCAATCACAACGATTGCATATAACCACGTTATCTCTTGTGTCGATTTACATTTCTTGCATTTATAATCTTTCGTTCATTAAGTGGGTTAGTAATCTTGTAGAATTACTATCGGTGAGTGATCTTTTTGAATCACTTGTGTTGTTTTGGGTCCTAATATCCTTACAACTGGTATCAGAGCAAAAGGTTTCGTTAAGGGAACGATGGCGGAAGACGGGAAGTTTAGAATCGACCGATTCGATGGGAGAGACTTTGGCTTTTGGAAGATGCAAATTGAAGATTAATTGTATCAAAAGAAGCTACATCAACCTCTGTTAGAGACCAAGCCCGAAAGCATGAGCGATGCCGATTGACGTTTTTGGATCGTCAAGCTTTGGGTGTGATTCGTCTTTCACTTACTAAGAACGTTGCATACAACGTTGTGAATGAGAAGACGACGTTTGCTTTCTTGAAAGCACTCTCTAACATGTATGAGAAACCTACCGCTTCTAATAAGGTTTTTCTCATGCGACAATTGTTCAATACGAAGATGAAGGAAGGTACGAGTGCAACTGATCATATCAACGAGTTCAACAACATCATATCGAGGTTAGCATCGGTAGATATTGTGTTTGATGATGAGTTAAAGGCACTAATCTTGCTTTCATCATTACCGAAAAGTTGGTCGGGTACGGTTATCACAGTTAGTAGCTCTACAGGAACTTCTAAGCTAGCGTTTGAAGGAATAAGGGATTTGATTCTTGGTGAAGATACTCGTAGGAGAAACTCGGGGGAATCGACATCCGGTTCCTTGTTAAGTACCGACAACCGTGGTAGGAAATTTGATCGCGGTGAGAAGAAGGGTAGAAAGAAGTCTAAGAAGAGGTATCCATCGAAAGATAGAAGTGAAGCTTTTTGTTGAGGTTGCAATCAAAAAGGGCACTTTCAAAGGAATTGCAAAAATGGTTCTGCGAAAGGTGTAAACTTAGCCGAAGGGGAAAGTGATGATGCACTTTTGTGTAGTGTTGAAAATTCTATGGAGTCTTGGATTTTGGATTTGGGAGCTTCGTTTCATGCTACTCAAGTCAAAAGCATGATGAAGAATTTTCGTTCATACCAAGGCAAGGTGAGATTGGCGGACAACAAGCAACTCAACATAGAGGGCATTGGAGATGTTGTTTTGAAGACTACTCTTGGTTCTAATTGGACTTTGAAGAACGTACGGTACATTCCTAAATTGAAAAGGAAACTTATTTCGGTTGGTCAATTAGATGATGAAGGTAACGCGGTTACTTTTGAAAACCGCCAATGGAAGGTGGTTAAGGGTAGTAGTTGAAATGTCCCGTTCTTATTGATTAAAAACGTTCCATATTAATTGATTTCGTTGCGAGGTTTTGACCTCTATATGAGACATTTTTCAAAGACTGCATTCATTTTAAAACAAACCATAACCTTTATTTCATCAATAAAGGTTTAAAAAGCTTTACGTAGATTATCAAATAATGATAATCTAAAATATCCTGTTTACACACGACCATTACATAATGGTTTACAATACAAATATGTTACAACAAAATAAGTTTCTTGAATGCAGTTTTTACACAATATCATACAAGCATGGACTCCAAATCTCGTCCTTATTTAAGTATGTGACAGCGGAAGCTCTTAATAATCACCTGAGAATAAACATGCTTAAAACGTCAACAAAAATGTTGGTGAGTTATAGGTTTAACCTATATATATCAAATCATAATAATAGACCACAAGATTTCATATTTCAATACACATCCCATACATAGAGATAAAAATCATTCATATGGTGAATACCTGGTAACCGACATTAACAAGATGCATATATAAGAATATCCCCATCATTCAGGGACACCCTTCGGATATGATATAAATTTCGAAGTACTAAAGCATCCGGTACTTTGGATGAGATTTGTTAGGCCCAATAGATCTATCTTTAGGATTCGCGTCAATTAAGGTGTCTGTTCCCTAATTCTTAGATTACCAGACTTAATAAAAAGGGGCATATTCGATTTCGATAATTCAACCATAGAATGTAGTTTCACGTACTTGTGTCTATTTTGTAAATCATTTATAAAACCTGCATGTATTCTCATCCCAAAAATATTAGATTTTAAAAGTGGGACTATAACTCACTTTCACAGATTTTTACTTCGTCGGGAAGTAAGACTTGACCACTGGTTGATTCACGAATCTATAATAATATATACATATATATCAAAGTATGTTCAAAATATATTTACAACACTTTTAATATATTTTGATGTTTTAAGTTTATTAAGTCAGCTGTCCTCGTTAGTAACCTACAACTAGTTGTCCACAGTTAGATGTACAGAAATAAATCGATAAATATTATCTTGAATCAATCCACGACCCAGTGTATACGTATCTCAGTATTGATCACAACTCAAACTATATATATTTTGGAATCAACCTCAACCCTGTATAGCTAACTCCAACATTCACATATAGAGTGTCTATGGTTGTTCCGAAATATATATAGATATGTCGACATGATAGGTCGAAACATTGTATACGTGTCTATGGTATCTCAAGATTACATAATATACAATACAAGTTGATTAAGTTATGGCTGGAATAGATTTGTTACCAATTTTCACGTAGCTAAAATGAGAAAAATTATCCAATCTTGTTTTACCCATAACTTCTTCATTTTAAATCCGTTTTGAGTGAATCAAATTGCTATGGTTTCATATTGAACTCTATTTTATGAATCTAAACAAAAAAGTATAGGTTTATAGTTGGAAAAATACGTTACAAGTCGTTTTTGTAAAGGTAGTAATTTCAGTCGAAAGAACGACGTCTAGATGACCATTTTAGAAAACATACTTCCACTTTGAGTTTAACCATAATTTTTGGATATAGTTTCATGTTCATAATAAAAATCATTTTCCCAGAATAACAACTTTTAAATCAAAGTTTATCATAGTTTTTAATTAACTAACCCAAAACAGCCCGCGGTGTTACTACGACGGCGTAAATCCGGTTTTACGGTGTTTTTCGTGTTTCCAGGTTTTAAATCATTAAGTTAGCATATCATATAGATATATAACATGTGTTTAGTTGATTTTAAAAGTCAAGTTATAAGGATTAACTTTTATTTTCAAACAAGTTTAGAATTAACTAAACTATGTTCTAGTGATTATAAGTTTAAACCTTCGAATAAGATAGCTTTATATGTATGAATCGAATGATGTTATGAACATCATTACTACCTCAAGTTACTTGGATAAACCTACTGGAAATGAGAAAAATAGATCTAGCTTCAAAGGATCCTTGGATGGCTTGAAAGTTCTTGAAGCAGAATCATGACACGAAAACAATTTCAAGTAAGATTTCCACTCGAAATAAGATTGTTATAGTTATAGAAATTGAACCAAAGTTTGAATATGATTATTACCTTGTATTAGAATGATAACCTACTGTAAGAAACAAAGATTTCTTGAGGTTGGATGATCACCTTACAAGATTGGAAGTGAGCTAGCAAACTTGAAAGTATTCTTGATTTTATGTAACTAGAACTTGTAGAATTTATGAAGAACACTTAGAACTTGAAGATAGAACTTGAGAGAGATCAATTAGATGAAGAAAATTGAAGAATGAAAGTGTTTGTAGGTGTTTTTGGTCGTTGGTGTATGGATTAGATATAAAGGATATGTAATTTTGTTTTCATGTAAATAAGTCATGAATGATTACTCATATTTTTGTAATTTTATGAGATATTTCATGCTAGTTGCCAAATGATGGTTCCCACATGTGTTAGGTGACTCACATGGGCTGCTAAGAGCTGATAATTGGAGTGTATATACCAATAGTACATACATCTAAAAGCTGTGTATTGTACGAGTACGAATACGGGTGCATACGAGTAGAATTGTTGATGAAACTGAACGAGGATGTAATTGTAAGCATTTTTGTTAAGTAGAAGTATTTTGATAAGTGTATTGAAGTCTTTCAAAAGTATATAAATACATATTAAAAAACTACATGTATATACATTTTAACTGAGTCGTTAAGTCATCGTTAGTCGTTACATGTAAGTGTTGTTTTGAAACCTTTAGATTAACGATCTTGTTAAATGTTGTTAACCCAATGTTTATAATATCAAATGAGATTTTAAATTATTATATTATCATGATATTATCATGTATGAATATCTCTTAATATGATATATATACATTAAATGTCTTTACAACGATAATCGTTACATATATGTCTCGTTTAAAAATCATTAAGTTAGTAATCTTGTTTTTACATATGTAGTTCATTGTTAATATACTTAATGATATGTTTACTTATCATAGTATCATGTTAACTATATATATATATATCCATATATATGTCATCATATAGTTTTTACAAGTTTTAACGTTCGTGAATCACCGGTCAACTTGGGTGGTCAATTGTCTATATGAAACCTATTTCAATTAAACAAGTCTTAACAAGTTTGATTGCTTAACATGTTGGAAACACTTAATCATGTAAATAACAATTTCATTTAATATATATATAAACATGGAAAAGTTTGGGTCACTACAGTACCTACCCGTTAAATAAATTTCGTCCCGAAATTTTAAGCAGTTGGAGGTGTTGACGTATCTTCTGGAAATAAATGCGGGTATTTCTTCTTCATCTGATCTTCACGATCCCAGGTGAACTCGGGTCCTCTACGAGCATTCCATCGAACCTTAACAATCGGTATCTTGTTTTGTTTAAGTCTCTTAACCTCACGATCCATTATTTCGACGGGTTCTTCAATGAATTGAAGTTTTTCATTGATTTGGATTTCGTCCAACGGAATAGTGAGATCTTCTTTAGCAAAACATTTCTTCAAATTTGAGACGTGGAAAGTGTTATGTACAGCCGCGAGTTGTTGAGGTAACTCAAGTCGGTAAGCTACTGGTCCGACACGATCAATAATCTTGAATGGTCCAATATACCTTGGATTTAATTTCCCTCGTTTACCAAATCGAAAAACGCCTTTCCAAAGTGCAACTTTAAGCATGACCATCTCTCCAATTTCAAATTCTATATCTTTTCTTTTAATGTCAGCGTAGCTCTTTTGTCGACTTTGGACGGTTTTCAACCGTTGTTGAATTTGGATGATTTTCTCGGTAGTTTCTTGTATAATCTCCGGACTCGTAATCTGTCTATCCCCCACTTCACTCCAACAAATCGGAGACCTGCACTTTCTACCATAAAGTGCTTCAAACGGCGTCATTTCAATGCTTGAATGGTAGCTGTTGTTGTAGGAAAATTCTGCTAACGGTAGATGTCGATCCTAACTATTTTCGAAATCAATAACACATGCTCGTAGCATGTCTTCAAGCGTTTGTATCGTCCTTTCGCTCTGCCCATCAGTTTGTGGATGATAGGCAGTACTCATGTCTAGACGAGTACCTAATGCTTGCTGTAATGTCTGCCAGAATCTTGAAATAAATCTGCCATCCCTATCAGAGATAATAGAGATTGGTATTCCATGTCTGGAGACGACTTCCTTCAAATACAGTCGTGCTAACTTCTCCATCTTGTCATCTTCTCTTATTGGCAGGAAGTGTGCTGATTTGGTGAGATGATCAACTATTACCCAAATAGTATCAAAACCACTTGCAGTCCTTGGCAATTTAGTGATGAAATCCATGGTAATGTTTTCCCATTTCCATTCCGGGATTTCGGGTTGTTGAAGTAGACCTGATGGTTTCTGATGCTCAGCTTTGACCTTAGAACACGTCAAACATTCTCCTACATATTTAGCAATATCGGCTTTCATACCTGGCCACCAAAAATGTTTCTTAAGATCCTTGTACATCTTCCCCGTTCTAGGATGTATTGAGTATCTGGTTTTATGAGCTTCTCTAAATACCATTTCTCTCATATCTCCAAATTTTGGTACCCAAATTCTTTCAGCCCTATACCGGGTTCCGTCTTCCCGAATATTAAGATGCTTCTCCGATCCTTTGGGTTTTTCATCCTTTAAATTTCCCTCTTTTAAAACTCCTTGTTGCGCCTCCTTTATTTGAGTAGTAAGGTTAGTATGAATCATTATATTCATAGATTTTACTCGAATGGGTTCTCTATCCTTTCTGCTCAAGGCGTCGGCTACCACATTTGCCTTCCCCGGGTGGTAACGAATCTCAAAGTCATAATCATTCAACAATTCAATCCACCTACGCTGCCTCATATTCAGTTGTTTCTGATTAAATATGTGTTGAAGACTTTTGTGGTCAGTATATATAATACTTTTGACCCCATATAAGTAGTGCCACCAAGTCTTTAATGCAAAAACAACCGCGCCTAATTCCAAATCATGCGTCGTATAATTTTGCTCGTGAATCTTCAATTGTCTAGACGCATAAGCAATCACCTTCGTCCGTTGCATTAATACACAACCGAGACCTTGCTTTGATGCGTCACAATAAATCACAAAATCATCATTCCCTTCAGGCAATGATGATATAGGTGCCGTAGTTAGCTTTTTATTCAATAATTGAAACGCCTTCTCTTGTTCATCCTTCCATTCAAATTTCTTCCCTTTATGCGTTAATACAGTCAAGGGTTTTGCTATTTTGGAGAAATCTTGGATGAATCTTCTGTAGTAACCAGCCAATCCTAAAAATTGACGTATATGCTTCGGAATTTTTGGGGTTTCCCACTTTTCAACGGTTTCGATCTTTGCCGGGTCTACCTGGATACCTTCTTTGTTCACTATGTGACCGAGGAATTGAACTTCTTCCAACCAAAATGCACACTTTGAAAACTTAGCGTACAGTTTTTCTTTCCTCAATACTTCTAGCACTTTTCTCAAATGTTCTTCGTGCTCTTAATCATTCTTTGAGTAAATAAGTATGTCATCGATGAAAACAATGACAAACTTGTCAAGATATGGCCCACACACTCGGTTCATAAGGTCCATGAACACAGCTGGTGCGTTAGTCAATCCAAACGGCATAACCATAAACTCGTAATGACCATAACGCGTCCTAAAAGCAGTTTTTGGAATATCATCCTCCTTTACTCGCATTTGATGATATCCAGAACGTAAATCGATCTTCGAATAAATTGGCGAGCCTTGTAGTTGATCAAATAAGTCATCAATTCTCGGCAGTGGATAACGGTTTTTGATGGTAAGTTTGTTCAACTCTCTGTAGTCAATACACAACCTAAATATACCATCCTTCTTCTTGACAAACAAAACAGGAGCTCCCCACGGTGATGTGCTTGGTCGAATGAAACCATGCTCTAAAAGTTCTTGTAATTGGCTTTGCAGTTCTTTCATCTCGCTGGGTGCGAGTCTGTAAGGAGCACGAGCTATTGGTGCAGCTCCTGGTACAAGATCTATTTGAAATTCAACGGATCGATGTGGGGGTAATCCCGGTAATTCTTTCAAAAATACATCGGGAAATTCTTTTGCAATGGGAACATCATTGATGCTCTGTTCTTCAGTTTGTACTTTCTCGACGTATGCTAGAACAGCATAGCAACCTTTTCTTATTAGTTTTTGTGCCTTCAAATTACTAATAAGATGTAGCTTCGTGTTGCCCTTTTCTCCGTACACCATTAAGGGTTTTCCTTTTTCTCGTACAATGCGAATTGCATTTTTATAACATACGATCTCTGCTTTCACCTTCTTCAGCCAGTCCATGCCAACTATTACATCAAAACTCCCTAACTCTACTGGTATCAAATCAATCTTAAATGTTTCGCTAACCAGTTTAATTTCTCGATTCCGACATATATTATCTGCTGAAATTAATTTACCATTTGCTAATTTGAGTAAAACTTTACTATCCAAAGGCGTCAATGGACAACTTAATTTAGCACAAAAATCTCTACTCATATAGCTTCTATCCGCACCTGAATCAAATAAAACATAAGCAGATTTATTGTTAATAAGAAACGTACCCGTAACAAGCTCCGGGTCTTCTTGTGCCTCTGCCGCATTAATATTGAAAACTCTTCCGCGGCCTTGTCCATTCGTGTTCTCCTGGTTCTGGCAATTTCTAATAATGTGGCCCGGTTTTCCACATTTATAACAAACTACATTGGCATAACTTGCTCTGACACTACTTGCTCCGCCATTACTCGTTCCGACACCATTTGTTCCTTTCGTTCTATTAACCCCTGGTCCGTAGACCTCACACTTCGCCGCGCTATGACCATTTCTTTTACACTTGTTTCAAAATTTGGTGCAGAACCCCGAGTGATACTTTTCACACCTTTGGCATAACTGCTTCTGATTGTTGTTGTTGTTGCGGTTATTATTGTTGTTTGGATGATTGTTGTAGTTGCTGTTATTGTTGTTGTTGTTGTTGTTGTTGTTGTTGTTGTTGTTGGGCCGTTTGTTGTAGTTGCGATTGATGTTGCGATTGTTGGGATAATTGTTACGATTATTGTTGTAATTGCTGTTGTTGTTGTATTGGTGATTCTTATCACCGTTTTCCTCCCACTTTCTTTTGACTTGCTTCACATTGGCCTCTTCAGCCGTCTGTTCTTTAATTCTTTTCACAATCTGGTTCACTAGTTTGTGAGCCATTCTACATGCCTGTTGTATGGAGGCGGGCTCGTGTGAACTTATATATTCTTGGATTCTTTCCGGTAATCCTTTCACAAACGCGTCGATCTTCTCTTCCTCATCTTCGAACGCTCCCGGACACAATAGGCACAATTCTGTGAATCGTCTTTCGTACGTGGTAATATCAAATCCTTGGGTTCGTAACCCTCTAAGTTCTGTCTTGAGCTTATTGACCTCGGTTCTGGAACAGTACTTCTCGTTCATCAAGTGCTTGAATGCTGACCACGGTAGTGCGTACGCATCGTCTTGTCCCACTTGCTCTAGATAGGTATTCCACCATGTTAACGCAGAACCTGTGAAGGTATGCGTAGCGTACTTCACTTTGTCCTCTTCAGTACACTTACTTATGGCAAACACCGATTCGACCTTCTCGGTCCACCGTTTCAATCCGATCGGTCCTTCGGTTCCATCAGATTCCAAAGGTTTGCAGGCAGTGAATTCTTTGTAGGTGCATCCTACACGATTTCCTGTACTGCTAGATCCAAGTTTATTGTTGGTATGTAGCGCAGCCTGTACTGCGGCTATGTTTGAAGCTAGAAAAGTACGGAATTCCTCTTCATTCATATTCACGGTGTGTCGAGTAGTCGGTGCCATTTCCTTCAAAATAGTCAAATGGAACAAGTTAATCATACAGAATATTAAGAGTAGTTAATAGTATTTCGTAGCATAATATGAACTCCTTTATAAAAGCTTTTTCTTCATATTAGCGTTTTATAAGTTTAAATTCGGGTAGTACCTACCCGTTAAGTTCATACTTAGTAGCTAATATACAATTCAACTACTACAATTCTATATGAAAAACTGATTATAATAATATTTCGCGTTCAAACTTTTACACAATATTTTACAAACTTACAATACCGCTTATTTTACATATAGCATGAAAATTATAGCACACAATAAATTTGATACAAGATGGTTGTGAAGATAATTCTAGCTAGTACACAAGTCGTTCAGCAAAGGCAATAAAGACACGTAATTCATACGTCCAGAAACAAGTCATGCATTCTGGTTTTACTAGGATTACTTCCCATCCTTGGTCTTGTGGAACATAACCGTTATGGCCGTTGATAAGACAGCGTGTTGTAACGTCGTCAAAGGGACGAGGGTTACGTAATGTCCAACAGTCTCGTAATAACCTAAAAACCTCATTTCTTACCCCAATTACCGACTCCGTCACTTGTGGGAACATTTTGTTTAATAGTTGTAGCCCGATGTTCTTTTTCTCACTTTGGTGAGAAGCGAACATTACTAACCCGTAAGCATAGCATGCTTCTTTATGTTGCATGTTAGCCGCTTTTTCTAAATCATGAAGTCCTATATTCGGATACATTGAGTCAAAATAATTTCTTAACCCGTTGCGTAAAATAGCATTTGGGTTCCCCGCAATATATGCGTCAAAGTAAACACATCGTAACTTATGGGTTTCCCAATGTGATATCCCCCATCTTTCAAACGAAAGTCTCTTATAAACCAAGACATTCTTGGAACGTTCTTCGAATGTCTTACAAACTGATTTCGCCGTAAATAGTTGTGCCGAAGAATTCTGACCGACTCTAGACAAGATTTCATCAATCATGTCTCCGGGTAGGTCTCTTAAAATACTGGGTTATCTATCCATTTTGTGTTTTTATACTGTAAAATAGACAAGAGTTAGATTCATAAAAAAAAATACATATTAATACAAGCAATTTTTACATATATCATAAAGCATAAGCACACTATATTACATATATTACACCACACGAATACAACTATCTTATTCCGACTCGCTCGTTTCTTCTTCTTCGGTTTTGGTTCGTTTTGCCAAGTTTCTAGGGATATATGATGTTCCCCTAATACGAGCTGTCGTTTTCCACAACGGTTTAGAAAAACCTGGTGGTTTAGAGGTTCCCGGGTCATTGTTACAACTTAAGGGCTTCGGGGGTTGATGATACATATAAAGTTCATCGGGGTTGGAATTAGATTTCTCTATTTTTATGCCCTTTCCCTTATTATTTTCTTTTGCCTTTTTAAATTCAGTTGGGGTAATTTCTATAACATCATCGGAATTCTCATCGGAATCCGATTCATCGGAAAATTGGTAATCCTCCCAATATTTTGCTTCCTTGGCAGAAACACCATTGACCATAATTAACCTTGGTCGGTTGGTTGAGGATTTTCTTTTACTTAACCGTTTTATTATTTCCCCCACCGGTTCTATTTCTTCATCCGGTTCTGATTCTTCTTCCGGTTCTGATTCTTCTTCCGGTTCCGACTCTTCTTCCGGTTCCTCTTCGGGAACTTGTGAATCAGTCCACGAATCATTCCAATTTACATTTGACTCTTTATTATTATTAGGTGAGTCAATGGGACTTGTTCTAGAGGTAGACATCTATCACATAATATCAAACGCGTTAAGAGATTAATATATCACATAATATTTACATGTTAAAAATATATAGTTTCCAACAAAATTTGTTAAGCAATCATTTTTCAAGTAAACACGGTCGAAGTCCAGACTCACTAATGCATCCTAACAAACTCGATAAGATACACTAATGCAAAATTTTGGTTCTCTAAGGCCAACGCTCGGATACCAACTGAAATGTCCCGTTCTTATTGATTAAAAACGTTCCATATTAATTGATTTCGTTGCGAGGTTTTGACCTCTATATGAGACGTTTTTCAAAGAATGCATTCATTTTAAAACAAACCATAACCTTTATTTCATCAATAAAGGTTTAAAAAGCTTTACGTAGATTATGAAATGAATGCAGTTTTTACACAATATCATACAAGCATGGACTCCAAATCTCGTCCTTATTTAAGTATGCGACAGCGGAAACTCTTAATAATCACCTGAGAATAAACATGCTTAAAACGTCAACAAAAATGTTGGTGAGTTATAGGTTTAACCTATATATATCAAATCATAATAATAGACCACAAGATTTCATATTTCAATACACATCCCATACATAGAGATAAAAATCATTCATATGGTGAACACCTGGTAACCGACATTAACAAGATGCATATATAAGAATATCCCCATCATTCCGGGACACCCTTCGGATATGATATAAATTTCGAAGTACTAAAGCATCCGGTACTTTGGATGGGGTTTGTTAGGCCCAATAGATCTATCTTTAGGATTCGCGTCAATTAGGGTGTCTGTTCCCTAATTCTTAGATTACCAGACTTAATAAAAAGGGGCATATTCGATTTCGATAATTCAACCCTAGAATGTAGTTTCACGTACTTGTGTCTATTTTGTAAATCATTTATAAAACCAGCATGTATTCTCATCCCAAAAATATTAGATTTTAAAAGTGGGACTATAACTCACTTTCACAGATTTTTACTTCGTCGGGAAGTAAGACTTGACCACTGGTTGATTCACGAATCTATAACAATATATACATATATATCAAAGTATGTTCAAAATATATTTACAACACTTTTAATATATTTTGATGTTTTAAGTTTATTAAGTCAGCTGTCCTCGTTAGTAACCTACAACTAGTTGTCCACAGTTAGATGTACAGAAATAAATCGATAAATATTATCTTGAATAAATCCACGACCCAGTGTATACGTATCTCAGTATTGATCACAACTCAAACTATATATATTTTGGATTCAACCTCAACCCTGTATAGCTAACTCCAACATTCACATATAGAGTGTCAATGGTTGTTTCGAAATATATATAGATGTGTCGACATGATAGGTCGAAACATTGTATACGTGTCTATGGTATCTCAAGATTACATAATATACAATACAAGTTGATTAAGTTATGGTTGGAATAGATTTGTTACCAATTTTCACGTAGCTAAAATGAGAAAAATTATCCAATCTTGTTTTACCCATAACTTCTTCATTTTAAATCCGTTTTGAGTGAATCAAATTGCTATGGTTTCATATTGAACTCTATTTTATGAATCTAAACAGAAAAAGTATAGGTTTATAGTCGGAAAAATAAGTTACAAGTCGTTTTTGCAAAGGTAGTCATTTCAGTCGAAAGAACGACGTCTAGATGACCATTTTAGAAAACATACTTCCACTTTGAGTTTAACCATAATTTTTGGATATAGTTTCATGTTCATAATAAAAATCATTTTCCCAGAATAACAACTTTTAAATCAAAGTTTATCATAGTTTTTAATTAACTAACCCAAAACAGCCCGCGGTGTTACTACGACGGCGTAAATCCGGTTTTACGGTGTTTTTCGTGTTTCCAGGTTTTAAATCATTAAGTTAGCATATCATATAGATATAGAACATGTGTTTAGTTTATTTTAAAAGTCAAGTTATAAGGATTAACTTTTATTTTCAAACAAGTTTAGAATTAACTAAACTATGTTCTAGTGATTATAAGTTTAAACCTTCGAATAAGATAGCTTTATATGTATGAATTGAATGATGTTATGAACATCATTACTACCTCAAGTTCCTTGGATAAACCTACTGGAAATGAGAAAAATAGATCTAGCTTCAAAGGATCCTTGGATGGCTTGAAAGTTCTTGAAGCAGAATCATGACACGAAAACAATTTCAAGTAAGATTTCCACTCGAAATAAGATTGTTATAGTTATAGAAATTGAACCAAAGTTTGAATATTATTATTACCTTGTATTAGAATGATAACCTACTGTAAGAAACAAAGATTTCTTGAGGTTGGATGATCACCTTACAAGATTGGAAGTGAGCTAGCAAACTTGAAAGTATTCTTGATTTTATGTAACTAGAACTTGTAGAATTTATGAAGAACACTTAGAACTTGAAGATAGAACTTGAGAGAGATCAATTAGATGAAGAAAATTGAAGAATGAAAGTGTTTGTAGGTGTTTTTGGTCGTTGGTGTATGGATTAGATATAAAGGATATGTAATTTTGTTTTCATGTAAATAAGTCATGAATGATTACTCATATTTTTGTAATTTTATGAGATATTTCATGCTAGTTGCCAAATGATGGTTCCCATATGTGTTAGGTGACTCACATGGGCTGCTAAGAGCTGATCATTGGAGTGTATATACCAATAGTACAAACATCTAAAAGCTGTGTATTGTACGAGTACGAATACGGGTGCATACGAGTAGAATTGTTGATGAAACTGAACGAGGATGTAATTGTAAGCATTTTTGTTAATTAAAAGTATTTTGATAAGTGTATTGAAGTCTTTCAAAAGTGTATAAATACATATTAAAACACTACATGTATATACATTTTAACTGAGTCGTTAAGTCATCGTTAGTCGTTACATGTAAGTGTTGTTTTGACACCTTTAGGTTAACGATCTTGTTAAATGTTGTTAACCCAATGTTTATAATATCAAATGAGATTTTAAATTATTATATTATCATGATATTATCATGTATGAATATCTCTTAATATGATATATATACATTAAATGTCTTTACAACGATAATCGTTACATATATGTCTCGTTTAAAAATCATTAAGTTAGTAGTCTTGTTTTTACATATGTAGTTCATTGTTAATATACTTAATGATATGTTTACTTATCATAGTATCATGTTAACTATATATATCCATATATATGTCATCATATAGTTTTTACAAGTTTTAATGTTCGTGAATCACCGGTCAACTTGGGTGGTCAATTATCTATATGAAACCTATTTCAATTAATCAAGTCTTAACAAGTTTGATTTCTTAACATGTTGGAAACACTTAATCATGTAAATAACAATTTCATTTAATATATATATAAACATGGAAAAGTTTGGGTCACTACAGTAGTATTGTGGCTCGTGGGCATAAAAGGAGAACATTTTATATGGTTGAAGTGTTTGATGAAGACACGGTGGTTGCTACGGTTAATGTTGAGTCCGAATCAACTCTATGGCACCGAAGACTCGGGCATATGAGTGAGAAAGGTATGAAGATGCTTGTTTCGAGTGGGAGAATTTCGGATTTAAAAAAGGTAGAACTTGGGTTTTGCGAACCATGTGTATATGGAAAGCAAAAGAAGGTGACTTTTGGGAAATCGGGGAATGCACCTAAGTTGGAGAAATTTGAGCTTGTTCATACGGATGTGTTTGGTCCAACCAATGTAGAATCACATGGAGGTTCTCGCTATTATGTCACCTTCATTGACGACTCCACTCGAAAGGTATGGGTTTATTTTCTTAAAGCTAAATCCGATGTATTTAATACTTTTGTGAAGTGGAAAGTTATGGTAGAAAATGAGACTAACTTGAAAGTCAAGTGCTTGAAGTTGGATAATGGAGGAGAATATGGTAGTCTTGAGTTTAAAGACCATTGTGCAAAGCTCGGTATTAGAATGTTGAAAACTGTACCGGAGACACCGCAACACAATGGGGTCGCCGAACGTATGAATCGTACGTTAAATGAAAGGGCTAAGAGTATGAGACTACATGCCAGTTTGCCTAAGATATTTTGGGCGGATGCGGTTAACACGGCGGCTTATTTGATAAATAGGGGACCCTCAACACCGTTGGGTTTTCGAATTCCCGAGAAAGAATGGCAAGGTAAGAAGGTGAGTTATGGTCACCTTAGGATCTTTAGGTGTAATGCATATGTGAAGACCAAAGATGCGGATAAAGACAAGCTTGAAGCTAAGTCAAAGAAGTGTATTTTCATAGGGTACGGGTCGGATGAAATGGGCTATCGTTGTTGGGACAACGAGGCTAGAAAAGTAATTCGTTCGCGAGATGTTACTTTTGATGAAGATTCGATCTATGGCAAACCGAAAACGGGGATTCCTAAACCGAGTCAAGTTACTTTTGACGATGTTTCTATTGATGATCTTGCAGGTTCTAGTGGGAGTACGGGGAATAATGAATTGCCAAATAACGGTGAGGCATCGGAAAATGCTAATGATCGGGATGATTCGGAAAGTGGTGATGATTCCGAACATAGTGCGAGTTCTACTGATGAGGAGGACACAAATGAAACCGGTCCAAACATTTTGGTTACTCCTACACCAAGACGCTCGACTAGAGTGCCCAAACCTAATCCTAGGTACTCTCCATCAGCAAACTACTTGCTCTATACCGAGAATGGTGAACTCGAAAGTTACTTTGAGGCGAGAAAAACAAAAGAATCCATACAATGGGAGCTTGCCATGAAAGAAGAGATGGGGTCACTTGAGAAGAATAAAACTTGGTTACTAGTGAAGTTACCTCATGATAAAAGGACGTTGCAAAACAAATGGGTGTATCGAATCAGGAATGAGTCGGATGGCAAGAAAAGGTACAAGGCTCGTTTGGTAGTCAAAGGCTTTCAACAAAAGGAAGGGGTTGACTACAAAGAGATATTTTCACCGGTAGTTAAAATGACTACTATCTGTTTGGTACTTTCTATGGTTGCATCCGAAGACTTACATCTAGAGCAAATAGATGTGAAGACCGCATTCTTGCATGGTGATCTTGCTGAAGAGATCTACATGAGGCAACCCGAGGGCTTTGAGGTAAAGGGTAAAGAGAAGTGGGTTTGTAAGCTAAAGAAAAGTTTGTATGGATTGAAGAAAGCACCTCGACAATGGTACTTGAAGTTTGATGATTTTATGAAGAAGATTGGTTTCTTAAGATGTGAAGCGGATCACTGTTGCTACTTGAAGAAACTCAAGTCTTCTTATATAATCTTATTGTTGTATGTTGATGACATGTTACTTGCAGGTTCCAACATGTCCGAAATTAACAAGTTGAAGGGATTACTTTCCCGTGAATTCGAGATGAAAGATCTTGGTGGTGCTAGGCAAATACTTGGCATGAGTATTCTGCGTGATCGTGTGAAAGGTACT
Organism: Rutidosis leptorrhynchoides; assembly: GCF_046630445.1. Classification (NCBI taxonomy): domain Eukaryota; kingdom Viridiplantae; phylum Streptophyta; class Magnoliopsida; order Asterales; family Asteraceae; genus Rutidosis; species Rutidosis leptorrhynchoides. The sequence continues at coordinate 657,985,853 of NC_092333.1, read as the reverse complement.
CTATACTTGTCTCAATCCAAATATATTGAGAAAGTTGTAGAGAGGTTTAACATGGAAAATTCAAAGGCTCATTCTATGCCTTTGAGTAGCACGATAAAGCTATCGAAAAGTCAATCACCTAAAATGGAAGAAGACAAAATGGAGATGGAAAAGGTTCCATATGCATCGGCCGTGGGTAGTATTATGTATGCCATGGTTTGTACAAGACCCGATATTGCTCAAGCAGTGGGAGTTGTAAGTCGTTATATGTCTAATCCGGGGAAAGAGCATTGGGAAGCGGTCAAATGGTTGCTTCGTTATTTGAAAGGTACTTATAATATGGGATTATGTTTCTCCAAAAACAATCTCATACTTAGGGGTTATGCGGATGCTGATTTGGGTGGATGTGATGATTCGGGTAAAAGCACTACGGGTTATGTTTTCACAATAGGGAAGACGGTGGTTGGTTGGATGTCTCGACTACAAAAGAGTGTTGCTTTGTCAACTACCGAGGCCGAATATATGGCTATTGCAGAAGCTTCTAAAGAGCTTGTTTGGTTGAAGAACTTCTTAGGTGAGTTGGGTAAAAGACAAGACTATTGCGTCTTGTATTGTGATAATCAAAGTGTGTGATGACCCTAAAATTTCTGACCAGATTTAAACTTAATCTTTAAAGTTTCCGACACGATAAGCAAAGTTTGTAAAGTTGAATCTCAAAATTTTTGAACTATTCAATTACCTTTCGATTGTTCTCAACGATTCGCGAACAATTATATGTAAATAGATACATATATATACCATAACTTGAAAACGTAACAAAGTGTTGAGTATATGATACTTTGCATTAAACTTATTGGTTTGATTATCTGATTGATATATTTAGATACAGAGTTAAAATATTATGCCAAACGATTGAATTAAAAGATAATTATTGAGTCCCTTAAGGATTATGATATTATTACGGGTCTCTGTTGTAAGGTCCACGTTGATTTGGGAAATCATTCATTCTTAACGGTATTCGGAATAAATGGTAAAGTGTTTTTTTAAATAACATAATTTGGACACATACAATAATAAGGAATATCAACTGTTGGAATTAGATATATGAATAACTTGCGATATGTATTTTAAAACGTGTTTATTAATATTGAAAATATATATTTAACAATACGATAAAATATAATATTAACTTGGTCATAAAAACGAATTGTTATTATATATATATTAACAAATAGCGAGACGATAATTTATAGAAGTAAATGATCAAAATACTCGAAAGTTTAAGATATACTTTGAGTGGTATAGTTTAGGGATAATTTAAGGCTATATTTTGACAAAGGTACGTGACACGAAATGTAAAATACAAGTTTTCTCAGCGTACGAAAGGACATTTGAAAAACCGGAACCGGGACATAAGTCGAGTGATGACGTACGACTTATCGGAACAAAAATTACAAGTCAACTATGCATGTGAATTTAATATAATATATAATTAATTATATAAATTAAATATATTATATATATTATATAAAATTATGTCGACAAATAAAAAGTTAAAAGTTTGTGAGCTGGATCAGAGGGCCATGCGATCGCATGGCCTTGAAGCACAAATCCCATGCGATCGCATGGGGTACTTTTTCAGAAAAGGTTCTATAAATTGCGCGATTTTTCCCTCAGCTGAATCTATCTCTTTCTCTAGTATTATTACTCCGTAATATTTATTTAATTTATTTTATTATTATTATTATTATTATTATTATTATTATTATTATTATTATTATTATTATTATTATTTATATTATTAAGATTAATATTATTATTAATCTTATTATTATTAGTATTATTAATTATGTATTATACATAAAATACTACGACGAGGTCATGAGTGGGTTATTTTCAAAATGGTTTTCAAGCGGGATAGAGCTAAGGAAATTATGAGTTATTTCCAAGGAGGTTATGGGTAATGTTCGGGGGTATATTTGTGAATCAAACCTAGTGTTTATCATCTCCGTTACGTCTGCGTACTTTCCTACAATATTGAATCTCAATACTGATACGTAAGCACTCATATCTTATCTTTTATATATTAATTATGTATCCATGTCTAGTGCTCGAGTATATATATTTATATATTCTTGTATGCTAAATTTTGTCGTTAAATAGTTTATAATGAATCACTAATTAAATACATATATTACTGGTAAAAGGTATATGATATACATGTTTTTGGAAATCTGGCAAAAAATCAATAACTTTTCATTTAGATATCGAATAGTTTCGATGAACGGATTAAAAGATATGATCAACTGAATTACGATTGACGTTAATTAAAATTTCTTTTGAATCTACAATTAAGATTTAAACAACTTGTTTACGAGATTGATAAAGTAAACTTTTAAATATTACCAACCGAGTAAATGAATCCTTATATAAGGCACGTCTCGTTTTGTTGAACTATTGTCAAAATTGACTTTTTGAAACGACTTTGGATAACTATTATATGTCGATCTCGAGCATTAGGATTGTGATACACTATGACTTGACCTAGCCTGATAGACATTTATTGACCAACATATGTTCTCTAGGTTGAGATCTACGATTAATTGGTAATCCGAGTTTCGGTCACATTTTGGTGAACAACTTTATATGCTGCTAAGGTGAGTTTCATTTGCTCCATTTTTAATTGCTTTTGCAATATATATTTTTAAGCTGAGAATACATGCACTTTATTTTAAACGCAATGGATACAAGTACATACTAAATTCTACACTGAGTTTGAACCAAAAATCCCTTAGCTTTAGTAACTAGTAACTGCCAGTTATAAGAACTGGTGGGCGCGAGTAGTAGTATATGGATCCATAGGGCTTGATATCCCTGTCCGAGCTAGAGCACTAGCCTTTTAACGGACGTATGCTATTTGAGTTTAGTACACATTGGTTTGCGTGTATTGTACATGTTGGTTGCATGTATGTTAAAACAGGGGTACTTATTATATATACGTTAAGTTTAGTTACCAGGGTGCTCAATTTCGTAGAATATTTTGATAAACGTTTCGGATGAAACAACTGAAATCTTGTGATCCACTTTTATATACAGATTATACGAAACACTAAAACTATGAACTCACCAACCTTTGTGTTGACACTTGTTAGCATGTTTATTCTCAGGTTCCCTAGAAGTCTTCCGCTGTTTGCTTACATGTTATACAAGCTATGTGCATGGAGTCTTGCATGCTTTATTCAAGAAAACGTTGCATTCACAAAATCATCACCATGTATCTTATTTTGACTGCATTGTCAACGGAATTACTATTGTAAACTATTATTTACGATGATTGTCTATATATATAAATCATCAGATGTCGAGAACCTTTGATTTAAATATTCATTGATGGTGTGCCTTTTCAAAAGATTGCAATGTTTACAAAACGTATCATATAGAGGTCAAATACCTCGCAATGAAATCGATGAATGACGTCTTCGTCCATATGGATTTGGAGCGATCGTCACAGTTGGTATCAGAGCGTTGGTCCTAGTGAACCAGGTCTTGCATGAGTGTGTCTAACTGATAGTTGTTAGGATGCATTAGTAAGTCTGGACTTCGACCGTGTCTGCATGTTAAAAGTTTTGCTTATCATTTCTTGTCGGAAATTACCTGCTTATCATTCCTAGTCTAGACATGTTTTACTGCATTGATTGCATGAATAGTGTATAGACAAAATTCATATCTTAGCGTATCTGTTACTGTAAACTTTTCCTGACATCTTCCGAAAATTTCTCCGTGATTTATGGAATTTGGTATTATATATAAATATGTAAATTATGTATTGAAGAATACCAAACTAAATTCTATAATCTAATTCATATCAAAAATCATCTCCCTAATTATACAAGATGGATCCCGTATCTAGTTCAAATTCCTTAAACTCTTACAGCTATTCCGATATGGATATTCCCCTGAATTCCGAAGACAGTGTAACTGGAATGGATTAACCAATTAGCCATCATCTATTTTGGATGAATTGGGGATGGGTTCATAGCTTACTTAATTATTGGAGACAAGAAGAAGGCGATCCCTTCCATCCACCACATTGCCCTCTTGGCGAAGAACCTGAAGCACTTACCGGCGAACCTGTTCGAGACACCATTTTCTCTCTCATTTCCAGAGTATCTCGTCACGATAATATACTATCTCAAATTCTGGATCTTATTAATCCGCTCGTCCGAACCGCCAATCATCCCGGTGTAGTAGAAGAAGTCAACGAGCTTCGCGCTCGGGTAGTGGCTTTGGAGAATATGGTGCAAAGGTTACAAGCACCAGCAGCATCACCGGCATCAACAGTACCACCGACAACAACACCAACAGTACCATTAACACCACCAACAACATCCGCATCGCAAACCTCAACTTCACAATCTGTTCCACTAGCATCAACGTCATACGCACCATAGTTACCAAGAAATACCAGCAACAATAACCGATGAAGTATTAACTCATTTTTTCCCTGAAGAAATTTTATGTATATTTAATATATATGAATTTTGAAATCAAAATAAATCTTTTCGTACTAAGCTATTACGTATGAATCTTAACTGGTAGGTACTACTCGGTTCGTTCATATTACTAATATGCAATGATGTACATCCTTCCTTAACAACTTAACCATTGTTAACTACAATCTCTGTTTCAACCCAATGAATTCCATTTCATAATAAACCAAGTGTATTAATCAATTACATAATTGATTTTACATTTTCAATTTCGATATACTCGAAACTTTTCAGAAAACATCATCTGTGCCTTGTAAGGTTCACAAAAATTCCACGAGCACCAACATCCTTCACCGAGGAATATCAATAAGAATAAATAATGAAGTATCGATTACATTAGCGAAATACTCCGTAAAGATTATGTAATCTTTAATGTTTTAGAGATTAATCATTTCTAAGTCAAGCCGAAAATTAAATGAGCTTAATATGATATTAACTCATTAAATCTGTGTTACATCTGAAGAAAATTTACATACATATATTTTCATAAAGACGGTAATAAAAATTCTTTTGTACAAAGTATTAATTGTGAAATCTTTAACGGGTAGGTAATACCCGGGAAATATATAAGTTCGTAATTAATATGTTACACTGTACATTCTTCAACTTTGATTCAAAAATTATTAACTATGCTCACAGCGATATACAATCGTTTTCATACAAATTCAATTACATATTCTGATATTGACAGAGCAGAATCCAAGTCAAGATTTAACAAGTGACATCATTCTTAGATCTCTACATCTTTCAAAGCTATACTTTGACTTCAAAACGGTGAAAGATCCTTTAGCATTGTTATTACCAAAAATAATCTTGCAATTTCTTTTCAAAGTATCCAGTTTTATCACACTTCCAACCAGTCAACTTCAACTTTTCAGATTAAGCCTTATTGTAACCTTGATATATACGTTTTGTTACTGGGAAACCTTTCATGTTCCACCACATTAGCAGTAAATTTACCAAAAAACTTTATTAATCCTTGACCTTTCGAAAAATCCTTATACTCATTGAAACCATATCATGTACTCATCAACATCTTGTAACAATAATTTCCATACCAACCCCCGAGAATTAGCAATCAGTATTTTGAATCTCGCAGCATTTTCTACGACAACAGTTATATATATATATATATATATATATATATATATATATATATATAACATCTATCTTCTAGACTTACATACTTCGAATGTGAAGTTTCTGAAAAATACCCCAAACTACGAAACTAGTTCTCCGAATTTTGGAAAAATGCTGATGAAGCAGCAAAAACTGTAAACGATTTTAATAGTCGAAAGTTTGATGATAAAGAGTAGTGTGTTGGAAAAGCACAGAAAAAGAGAAGGTTTGGAACTGGAAAACGGGTTGAGCAAAGTATGAAGGAAGCTGTAGACAAATCACAAGGATGAAATATACCTTCAAAGAATCCAAATGATTCAGTATCTGCTGAAACCATTAGTAAGAACCTTACTTCTTATTCTAAACCTTCACAGACAGATTTTCCGCATCATCCTCTGATATTAGAAATTCTAAGATATCATCGTATCTTCCATTATAAATATCCTCCATATTTCTGAAGATATTTTCATAACTATTCTTATCTGAAATCATTTATCTCTTCACGCTATCTGTGTTACATCATAAAAGAAACTATTTTAGTTTCTAATTTCTGAAAATTTTGAAAAATGGATATTTTTGAAGTAGTGTTGGGAATTGAAGCATGAGTTAGTATAATATAATGACACTTGATCAACGTGATTATATTACAGTAAGTCATGCTGAGTTTCTAATGGAACGTGATAAAGGTTCACAGATCATACCCTCATCATGAACCATGTTACATAACTCTTTCATTCTATTTAACCTCTAAACATATCAAGAAAATATTTTTCTTGATGATTCGGTCTTTTTCGAGGTATTCTGGTAATTTGACAAGTCAGATTGTGCCATTACCGTTTCTTTCTTAGAACATTAATTATGTTCATTTCAAAATCCATACCTACGAATTTTGGACCATTATTCGCTTGACTTAAAGTCGGGACGAGAAAACGAAAGCATGAAGCTCCGAAATATAATGGAAAATATAAAGCCCGAAAATAACCCCGAAATTACAAATCGTGTATATCAATGCGTATAGCAATATAAAGACACGGGAGAATGAAAAACAATATAACCCCAAGGTAATAGTAGAAGAAAATAACCTCCTCTGGTAGCAGATGAAAAAGAAGAATGAATGATATGATAGCCAAAAAAAATATCAAGAATCAGAACTGGATGAAGCATTTTCACAAATCTTTTGTAAGTATGAAATAAGAAAGAAGATTATAGGAGTGGTGAAAATAAATGAAACGGAAGAGGTTAATTTATAGCAAAATATCAGACATAGCAATCGAGGCAGATTACGCATTTAATCAAAGAAAATCCTAATTTCCTTAAATTCTGAAGAATCAAATCTTATTTAAATTATGAAGATTTTCTATTCCTTAAATTCCGAAAATCAATCGTTACTACATCAAGAGATAAGATGAATCTCTATTCTCCATTTCACTCTATTACGATAACTTCTCTCATACGCTTCGAGTAATCGGATTGTTTTATCCGTATTATTCAATGGTGATAAAATTCTATTTACCAACTCATATTCATCATGAAAATATTTTTATTGTCAGCCATGACGACCTCACTCAAAGTTCGGGACGAAATTTCTTTAACGGGTAGGTACTGTGATGACCCGGAAATTTCTGACCAAATTTAAACTTAATCTTTAAAGTTTCCGACACGATAAGCAAAGTCTGTAAAGTTGAATCTCAAAATTTTTGAACTATTCAATTACCTTTCGATTTTTCTCAACGATTCGCGAACAATTATATGTAAATAGATACATATATATACCATAACTTGAAAACGTAACAAAGTGTTGAGTATATGATACTTTGCATTAAACTTATTGGTTTGATTATCTGATTGATATATTTAGATACAGAGTTAAAAGATTATGCCAAACGATTGAATTAAAATATAATTATTGAGTCCCTTAAGGATTATGATATTATTACGGGTCTCTGTTGTAAGGTCCACGTTGATTTGGGAAATCATTCATTCTTAACGGTATTCGGAATAAATGGTAAAGTGTTTGTTTAAATAACGTAATTTGGACACATACAATAATAAGGAATATCAACTGTTGGAATTAGATATATGAATAACTTGCGATATGTATTTTAAAACGTGTTTATTAATATTGAAAATATATATTTAACAATACGATAAAATATAATATTAACTTGGTCATAAAAATGAATTGTTATTATATATATATTAACAAAGAGCGAGACGATGATTTATAGAAGTAAATGATCAAAATACTCGAAAGTTTAAGATATACTTTGAGTGGTATAGTTTAGGGATAATTTAAGGCTATATTTTGACAAAGGTACGTGACACGAAATGTAAAATACAAGTTTTCTCAGCGTACGAAAGGACATTTGAAAAACCGGAACCGGGACATAAGTCGAGTGATGACGTACGACTTATCGGAACAAAAATTACAAGTCAACTATGCATGTGAATTTAATATAATATATAATTAATTATATAAATTAAATATATTATATATATTATATAAAATTATGTCGACAAACAAAAATTTAAAAGTTTGTGAGCTGGATCAGAGGGCCATGCGATCGTATGGCCTTGAAGCACAAATCCCATGCGATCGCATGGGGTACTTTTTCAGAAAAGGTTCTATAAATTGCGCGATTTTTCCCTCAGCTGAATCTATCTCTTTCTCTAGTATTATTACTCCGTAATATTTATTTAATTTATTTTATTATTATTATTATTATTATTATTATTATTATTATTATTATTATTTATATTATTAAGATTAATATTATTATTAATCTTATTATTATTAGTATTATTAATTATGTATTATACATAAAATACTACGACGAGGTCATGAGTGGGTTATTTTCAAAATGGTTTTCAAGCGGGATAGAGCTAAGGAAATTATGAGTTATTGCCAAGGAGGTTATGGGTAATGTTCGGGGGTATATTTGTAAATCAAACCTAGTGTTTATCATCTCCGTTACGTCTGCGTACTTTCCTACAATATTGAATCTCAATACTGATACGTAAGCACTCATATCTTATCTTTTATATATTAATTATGTATCCATGTCTAGTGCTCGAGTATATATATTTATATATGCTTGTATGCTAAATTTTATCGTTAAACAGTTTATAATGAATCACTAATTAAATACATATATTACAGGTAAAAGGTATATGATATACATGTTTTTGGAAAGCTGGCGAAAAATCAATAACTTTTCATTTAGATATCGAATAGTTTCGATGAACGGATTAAAAGATATGATCAACTGAATTATGATTGACGTTAATTAAAATTGCTTTTGAATCTACAATTAAGATTTAAACAATTTGTTTACGAGATTGATAAAGTAAACTTTTAAATATTACCAACCGAGTAAATGAATCCTTATATAAGGCACGTCTCGTTTTGTTGAACTATTGTCAAAATTGACTTTTTGAAACAACTTTGGATAACTATTATATGTCGATCTCGAGCATTAGGATTGTGATACACTATGACTTGACCTAGCTTGATAGACATTTATTGACCAACATATGTTCTCTAGGTTGAGATCTACGATTAATTGGTAATCCGAGTTTCGGTCACATTTTGGTGAACAACTTTATATGCTGCTAAGGTGAGTTTCATTTGCTCCCTTTTAATTACTTTTGCAATATATATTTTTAAGCTGAGAATACATGCACTTTATTTTAAACGCAATGGATACAAGTACATACTAAATTCTACACTGAGTTTGAACCAAAAATCCCTTAGCTTTGGTAACTAGTAACTGCCAGTTATAAGAACTGGTAGGCGCGAGTAGTAGTATATGGATCCATAGGGCTTGATATCCCCGTCCGAGCTAGAGCACTAGCCTTTTAACGGACGTATGCTATTTGAGTTTAGTACACGTTGGTTTGCGTGTATTGTACATGTTGGTTGCATGTATGTTAAAACAGGGGTGCTTATTATATATACGTTAAGTTTAGTTACCAGGGTGCTCAATTTCGTAGAATATTTTGATAAACGTTTCGGATGAAACAACTGAAATCTTGTGATCCACTTTTATATACAGATTATACGAAACACTAAAACTATGAACTCACCAACCTTTGTGTTGACATTTGTTAGCATGTTTATTCTCAGGTTCCCTATAAGTCTTCCGCTATTTGCTTACATGTTATACAAGCTATGTGCATGGAGTCTTGCATGCTTTATTCAAGAAAACGTTGCATTCACAAAATCATCACCATGTATCTTATTTTGACTGCATTGTCAACGGAATTACTATTGTAAACTATTATTTACGATGATTGTCTATATATAGAAATCATCAGATGTCGAGAACCTTTGATTTAAATATTCATTGATGGTGTGCCTTTTCAAAAGATTGCAATGTTTACAAAACGTATCATATAGAGGTCAAATACCTCGCAATGAAATCGATGAATGACGACTTCGTCCATATGGATTTGGAGCGATCGTCACAAAGTGCAATACATCTTGGGAAGAATCCGGTGTTTCATAGTCGTACGAAACACATCAAGATAAGGTATCATTTTATTCGACAACATATAAATGATGGTACTTTATTATTGGAGAAAATCCTTGGTACGAAGAATCCTGCTGATAAGTTTACTAAGGTTGTTACGACAGAGAAATTAAGGTTTTGCATTACCTCATTTGGTCTTCTAATGAATTGATGAGAGAAGACCCCAACTAGAGAATTAGAGAGTTAATGTTTCAATTCTAACAAGTAGTTTTGAAGACCTTGTATCGAAAGTCTGCTCATCCGAAGTATGTGTTGAGTGTGCTTGTCCCAAATGGAGTTTGGCGGTATAATGGTGGTTTAACGTTCTTGGTTAGATCGTTGATATTTTGGGTTGACGAAGATTGGGTTTGTTCCAAGTCTCCAAGTGGGAGATTGTTGGAGATATGGAGAACTTTAAACAATTAGAGAGAAGATTCCAGGAAACTCACACGAAGCTTCCACGAAGTTGTTAGGAAACTTACATGTAGCTTCCACGAAGTTGTTAGTAAACTCACATGTAGCTTCCACGAAGCTGTCAGGAAACTCACATGTTGCCTCCATGAAGCTGTCAGGAAACTCACATGAAGCTTCAAGGAATTGTTTTTAGCTTACTCCTTAAACCATTCTATAAATAGACCCTCTTGTAACTCATTGTAAACACACCACAAATATTCAGTAATACATTCTCTAGTTGGTCCGTGGACTAAAGCAATCACAACGATCGCATATAACCACGTTATCTCTTGTGTCGATTTACATTTCTTGCATTTATAATCTTTCGTTCATTAAGTGGGTTAGTAATCTTGTAGAATTACTATCGGTGAGTGATCTTGTTGAATCACTTGCATTGTTTTGGGTCCTAATATCCTTACATAGTAGTGCTGCCTTTTGGAATGGCCCATGCTAATGTATTCTATGTAAGATTATTGACTGGTTTATGTTTAGCTTATACATAAGTGTTTATTTTTTTTATTTTTATTTTTTTATCTGACATCTGATTTGATTGGGAGAATCTGAGATATACTATGTTTTGGCAGGGCAATTCTATGGCTGTCTCATGTAGAAACGGATTAACTCGTGCTCTACCTTGATGTAGCCAAGGTAGTTTAATCTTCTTTATTATTGATATAACTTTTTTTTGGATGAAAGGTTTATACTTTCTAGAATATGTACATATTAGAAGCCTTGCAACTGACAGAGAGAATGCGTTGAGGTAATTAAGTACTCAGAAGAGATGATTTTGTGTATCTTATGATAATCCCTTTTCCTAAAGGAGGGTGTTATGTGTAATGCATGCACCAAAACTATAAAGTGGATGCTCTTTTAGCTCTCTGAGTTAATGGGTCAGACATTGAGGCAACACTCAGTTGGTCTGAAACTTCCATTGACGCCATGACTATTGCATCCAATGCGGTTTTATCCTGTTTGAACCCATTGTTTTCGCAGAACTGAGCCTCTTTACTAAAGTTTAATTATTGACGTAATGGGGGTGTTTTTGGATTGCATAAATGTTTTTTCTAAGGCAAATCTGTTTGAACCCATTGTTTTAACTCGTTCTCTCACTGATGTGGCCTAGAGTATGCAGCCATGGAAGTTTAATCTTCTTTTAAAAGATCATTATACCGATTTAACATGATCGAAGTTTCTTTGATGAAAGAATTCTAGATATAGATATGTACAAAATAGTTGTGGCAGTGACATATTTAGAAGCCTTCAATTTGTGACAAGGAGTTTATTCCTGGCCTCATGTAGCCTGAGGTAGTAAAATCTTATACTCTGGTTTTATCTACAAAATCTGTGTGGTACTTTAAAGTTGATTGTTTGATCAATAGCAGACATTATTTTTATTTACCCAAATAAGCTCCTTTGACTTGGAACTTGTTTGTTTGTAATTTTGATGTTGGTTTCCAAAAATTTGAAAAGAATTGACGGTTACGATATGCGGGTTTATCATACTGTGGATTGTAGAAGAACATCCATTGTGGGTTTTAAACTTTCGATAAGGGTTTATATCGTGACATTGAAAAAAAAGTCCCTTGTGGGTTTCGATTTTAGTTTGCCAGAATCTAAATTGACGGTTTCGATTTATGTCATGGCTTGCCAGAATCTAATTTAAATTGGCTTCTCAAGGAATGCACCCACGGTATGTCACAAATTGATTTACATATAAGTTTATCATGTTTTATCCCTAACGGGGTCTAATGTGTTAGGATTTACGCGCTTGTGAAAGCGGTTTCACCAACTAACAAACCTTTTGATCACTCCAATTAAATTTCTAGTTTATAAGATAGGTAAAGAACACAAAACGATTTTACGTGGTTATACCCAATCTTTAATCACATATACCCAATCTTTAATCACATGTAAAGAAAAGTTTAGTCCACAAACGCAAACCAGTGATTGTGCAAGGTAAGAGAAGTTTTGAACTCCGATGTGCAATTGAACTATGCAACGAATTTTGATTTCAATGCTAATCTCACGTGTACTCTAATATTAATTGTGACATTTTGGTTGTCGGTAATATGTAAGAAGCTTCAACACAATATATCTTTGATCTACACAACAAAATACCATATACAATCCTACGAATGTATGGTATGTGGAGGTGAGACGTATACCCTAGCTAAATAAAAGTCAAGTCGTTTCTCTAACGAAGTGTAGAGAAAGTCCTTCATCACTCTACCTAAGGCAGAGCAATTGGTTACGGAAGGACCACCGACTACAATGTAATAGAGATATATGTATGCAAAGTGTAGACTATAAATCTATGGATCTTAGGTCGCTTGAACTCCAAACTAAAGGCGGAACACAATAGAATAGAGGTAAATCGAGATACGAGTCGTTTCGGGATCGAATTGGTCGAACCTAGTACAAAACCTAGATTAGATCGACACCTAGACGATGTATTTCGGTGGTATTAGGTGTTAGGGTTTTCTGGAGACGAGAAACAACGATTTGGAACAAATGGGACGAGCAACCTCATCAAAGAAGTCTAAACCCGTATATATACTGCAAGTCAGACACACTCGGTCGAGTGTGTCTGTCAGTCGGTCGACTGACTTACACAGTCGGTCGAGTGTGTACACACACTCGGTCGACTGTGTGCAGTTTAACATATTGATTATTTAATAAACTAAGAACGCACAATCACCATAGTAATCAATAGTCACTAGTAAATAACATTATTACATAACCGAATGTACTAAATGTAAGAATAAACTACGGCTGGGGATTCATGCACCAACAAACTCCCCCTAAGACCTAGCCGTAGAACAGAAATAAAAATTCGATTATCAATCAGTAAACGGATCTGTCACCCAGTTCTTCAAATAGCAAAGTTTCATAACCCTGCAGTACTGTTCAGCCTGCACACGATTTTCTGGGCGATACAGCATCCGATTGTAGTAAAGGGCAAACATATCTTCCTCACAGCAGTTTCGCAACCAAACTGGATCTAGAACCCTTATACTATCATTTTCATCTCCACCATCCTTGTCTAACACAATAACTGCTTCCTCTGAGCGTTCATCATAATACCACCAACGAAAACGAGGACTGAAGTGCTGCGGCATCTTTCTCAAAGGAACCTTCCGCATATACTTCACAGGTCGATATTTTACTATCTTCCTTCTAACCCCTGTTTTCTTGTTCGTTCGATAAGAAATCTTCAAAAACTGAGGACGAAAACCTATGAAATTAGTTGACTGATACGATTTCCTTATCTTACGAACCAAAACATCAGGAATTCCACTGTAATCCTGATATAACATCTTAAGCCTGGCCACCTGCATAAACTCAAAATAAGGTAACGTTTTGAATTCAAATGGAGATTTGATATAATCCACTCCATATTCTTTCTTAATCGTATACATATAGAATTCTTTAATATAGGCCCAGGCTATGATCTTTCCCTTAGCACGTAAACTCTCACAGTGCTCGATAAACTTCAAAAACTGCGGCTCTACTTCAGGTTTCATCACATACTTCCTAATCCGCATCTGAATCTTCCATTCTTCTTCCAACACTTCAATCTTTTCTTTGTTGATCTTTACCGGCAAGAAACCTTCTGGTAACACACTTTCTTGTTCCTTCTGTTCCTTTTCTTTACATTTTCTGTTCAAAAGCTCATCATTCATCTCAAAATAATCAGCAAAAGTTGGAAGATCATCACCAACGCCTTCATAACGAGGATAAGGCTCAGTTGGCTCATCCTCAATAACAATCTCATCAAAACTGTTATCACTTTCATCAAAAACATCAGTATCACTCATTTCATCTTCAAAATTCTGAGCTCCTGATGTCGAAGCCTCAGTTGCAGCTTTTGATGTAGCGTCAGCAGATTCCTTAGCTTCTCGCTCTAGACGCTCCATCAATTCCTGCTCAGTTTCGGTCAGATCCGGAGGGATCTCCCCTTCTTCTAAATCAGTGTAAACAGTTGTATGATTAAGACGATCCTGCATAGCTAAAAATTCAGAGACTGTTAAAACTTGAAGAGGAGTTACATACAGCGGGTTATCCTCCGTGTACCCTTTAGCAACTTCAATAGCTCTGTCCTCTTCTTCCTCACCAAAAGTACCAAATGGATCTGGTTCATCATCCTCTTCTTCAACCACAATCCTCTTCTCCCATTCGTTCAATCTATCCGTCAGATCTCGGTTTTGTGTCTGAAGAGATAAAATTTCTCCAGCCTGACTTTCCATATTTTTCTCCAGCTCACCAATCTTCAACCTCAATGCAGACATTTCAGATGTTGTCTTTTTCTTATCTTCATCAACTGCCTTTTGAAACTTAGCAAAATCCGCAGACAACTGAATTAATTTTCGGTTAACAATTCCTGTCATATCACCTGCAGTAGTCTCAGAACATTGAGAAGTTTGAACTTGCTGAGAAGATGTAGTTTTTTGTAGTTGAGTGGGTGCAACTTGAGTAGATCCACCAGTAGCTGGACCAGTCTGAGCAACCTTCGGCTGGGACTTTGCTGTGGAAGACGAACTTCCATCTTTAACCAAAATCTTCAACCGTTTCTGTCTCCCTCTTGTTGACACCTTGGGAGCTTCTGCTAACTTTCGTTTCACTAAATCCATTTGACTATCATCAAGCGCTGTTACATCATCTTCATCAACCAATCGAGGACCAGTTGATTTTGGTGGAGGCTGATTCACCTCTTCTTCACCTGCAATAGTAATATCAGTCTCATCCCCTGAATTACTGTTTTCATGTCGGTAACTCAAGCCTTCTGGACACACGTAGTTCTCATTAATCAGACGACCAATCAGCCCTTTCTCCGGTACTTCCACTCGGCTCTGCAAAAACCTGTTGAAAGATTGATCATTTAAATGATTCTGCTTTAGTTCATCCTCAGGTATCTTTACCAACCCTGAAACCTGCTTCTCTAACATAATCTGAAGAAACCTCGGGAACACCAGATGAACTTTCCTCTTCACGTTTAGAACCATTGCATCAAATATCACCTGTGAAAAGTTAAACTCAGCGTTCAAAACCAACGCAACAAACATAGAGCTGTATTTCGCAGTCATCTCATCAAAACCTCCTTGCATCGGGCTCAAACATCTAAGAAGAACGTATGTAAAGTATCGATACTGCCTTGGAAGTTTCGTACGTTTAACAGCTTTGGTTATGTCACCAGTATAACCACATCTCTTTAAACACCTTCTTACTTTCAGTATCGGCAAATCAGTTGGCATATTATCATCGTCCGGAAACCCTAAATCTTCCCTGATAGTCTGTGCAGAAATACGAACAATCGTGTTGTTGACAGAACTCAATATCACCTTCTTGTTATCTTCAGTAACAACTTGGGCAACCTCCCAGAATTTTCTCTGATGAGAATAATACGGAGTGCATTCAGCAGTAATAGATTTAAATATCCTAGAACATTTTAAGAAAGCAATGATCGGACCAAAACCTCCTCTTTGGGCCTCTGAACCCTTTTCATCAACACACGCAAGTACGTTTGTATCTTCTCGACCAATCAGACCAGGTAACTCAGAAGATAACGGGATTCGTGGTTCACGTTCTTCATCAGACATCTGCTGTTGTTCTTGAGACATAGTGAATAGCTGAAAAACACTCAAAACAACATAACGAATAAGCATTTACCTCCATGTATCATGGGGTATCTAATGAATTATATGAATCAATGAATTAACAAACATAACAAACACATTAAATAAATCACACAGTTACGTCATTCACAAGTTATTGTTTATTACACACCATAGTATAAGGGCTAACAAGCTAGCCTGATCAAATTACAAAACAACCATAAATAAACATAAGCACATGAAATCATAAGCATGAGAACTATCCTTCAATAACTTCCTCTGGAACCTGATTCCATTCATAATTCGTGTCCTCATCCAGATCAATCTCATCAAATAAATGATTTAAAAGAACTGCATAAGGAAATGGTTTTTTCTCATCATCCAAAGCATCTTTCATGACATTAACGACTATCTTCCCAAGATTCACCTTGATACGTTCCATAAGATAGTACAATAGAACAGCCTCAGTACCAGATAGTATATCATCATGAGGATCTCTAAACACCACATTTCTTTTGATAATTCTCATGTTAAGCATCAAGTCATCCCTAACATCGCTCTCTGACCTCAATACTGC
Organism: Rutidosis leptorrhynchoides; assembly: GCF_046630445.1. NCBI lineage: Eukaryota > Viridiplantae > Streptophyta > Magnoliopsida > Asterales > Asteraceae > Rutidosis > Rutidosis leptorrhynchoides. The sequence goes on along the minus strand of NC_092333.1, from coordinate 657,969,052 downwards.
TAGAACCAATTACATATCCTGGCTTAGTGATGTGAGAAGCTACCCCACCGGCATCAAACTTGCTAGAAATCTTCCTAAGATCTTTACTAGAACAGCAAATCTTGGCTCCCCAGTAATTCAATAGAAGGTTATCTGCAAAGTCATCTATGGTCCACTTATAGTCAACACCAAAGAAATTAGCCTGAACATACTTCTTCTCTATGGTCACACTAGAATAGAACTCTTGGATTAGCTTAGGACAGTAATGATTCCCAATCTGAAGAAACGTTAAGCAATCTAAACCTTTCCACTGATCCTTCGTGAACTGAGATGCAACAACTTTGGTCTCTACAAGGATAGGCCTATGTTCGGCCAATGCTTTCCTACGTTCCAGGTCATACTTCCATGTTCCACTTAACCTACTACTTGGACCTGACATTCTAAAAGCAAAACTATGAAACACATTCAGTTTAAACATGATATCATAACAAAACAATCAAAAATAGCATAATCTTAAAAATTAGGGTTTCTATACACTCGGTCGAGTGTGAGAACACACGGTCGTGTGTGTTTTGGAACGGTTGAATGTGTGAACTCACTCGGTCGAGTGTGTTACACACTCGGTCGATCGTGTTCATCAGATCTGAGACCTCCAATTTTCCAAATCGATCGAATCCATTGATTTTGCTTCAAGATCTAGTCACAATAACATCTAAACGGGCCGACTAACAAGTTCATAGCATCAATTATAACAGATTAAGTCTTAACATCGTTCGATTTGAGTTTTGCACTTCGATTAAAAAATCAAAGATTACGAACAAATTAAAACGAGTTAGAATACCTAGTTAGTGGCGCTGTAATCACAAGAAAAAGATGTAGGTAAAAAACACGATCAAAAACTCCTTCCTTAGCTTCGAAAAATCTAGGTAAAATCCGCTCAAAAATACCAAAGTGTTCTGAGCCGTTCGAGACCTCAGCCTATTTATACTCACAGACACACTCGGTCAAGTGTGTCTCTCACTCGGCCGTTCGAGTATACATACTCGGTCGAGTGTGTTATGAACACAACACATTATTAAAACTTGATCGGTCAAGTGGTTTACGCATGCGGTCGTGTGTGTACACTTACTCGGTCGAGTGTGTTATGAACATAACACATTATTAAAACTTGATCAGTCGAGTGCTTTACGCCTACGGTCGTGTGTGTATACTTACTCGGTCGCGTGTGTAGCCTCAATCGGTCGTCTGTCTTTAGGGTTTACAACTTAGGAAATTCCGATTTCAATTTCACAAACCCTTTCCTATTCCACTCCCCCTGGGACTGATCTCCACAGTATATATTTAACACGCTTTGTACCTTTATGTTCCAAACAACTTGGTTTTAAAATTAACTAAAAATAAAGAATTCCTTTCACAATAAACCTTTCCGAGAACTGAGTTGCTTGACATAATACACTAAACAAAGATGCACATGCAGCTAATCTAATTCAAGTAATCAAATATGGACTTTTCAGATAGGAAAGCGTATGCAAATTCATAAAGCAAACTACTGTACAAGATCCAGCATATCATGATTAGCAGATAAATGAGGTTATCAGCGTAAGAATAAATAATACGACTTATCATGAAGCCCAGTACGAAAAGCATAACACATGTTTTTGTGAGTTAACATATCACACTGATTTAATCTTATGATTTGGGGATCAGAACTGAACTAAATTTGACATGTAATTTCACGCTTCATTCATAAAGTACTTGATAAAGCATATACAAAACAACTTTCAAATATATCAATAAACATTTACCAACTTTCACCCTAGACTTCGATGATCACGTTGATTAATTACTTTAACATTTTACAATGTTAGATTTTAATCACGAAGTCAGTCCTCACTTGAGATCGCACGATGTTTCAGGTAGAACAATTGAGCACAACATGTTGACGCTGTCCTCTTATCACATCAACGTACTTTCAATCTGATTGAACAGAACCATCTCACGATGTTTCTAGCAACCCTGTCAGCCATGAGCTTCTACCTTAAACTTACACTTTTCGTTTCAGATAACTTTGTGAATCTCAAATTTATTGCATACTTTGTTAAGGCGCATACCGGCCGCTATAAACCGCATACATAAACGGAAATCGTATGATGTATGATGTTTGATGGATGGAAGTGATAAATATATTTGAGTGATGGAACGCTAAGATACCTTCCAGAAGATATTCCCTCTATCCAGGTCAACATGCACAATCCCATATCACAGATAAACGATTTAAAGTTCACTAATTGAGATATGAACTGAATGATTTAAGTTCTCTATATCTGATGATCTGATAAATTCTCCCCCTCGGATGTAGATAACTAAATCGTTCAAAAAGTCTCCGATTGGAATATATGTTGTCTCAGACTTAGATAACCGAGGAATCTCTGAAGCTATGTTCAATTCTTGATCCATGATTCTCGTGCAGCTTTGTGGTGCATCAAATTATTTACAACATAAATGAACAATCACAAACAAACCATAATTTTTTTTTTTTGGGATTTTCTGATGTTGCCTTTTCTCCATAAATAAAACAAACAAAATAAATAAGTAAATACAACTATACATGATGATGATGCACTACTGTCTTTAACGTTAGTAGTAACTTCACGGAAAACCAATCTTCTGATAGTGAAATCTAGAACCCGATGACATTGCAATATACACATCATTCTATGTCTGTGATACAAGACTGCTTCTCAACCCTTCAAGATAAAACACCTCCCTTTGGGTATCCGATATGTACGTTGTTGGATTTCGGTCCAAGTAATAAAGGTAAATAGAAACAAGTATGCATCCTAGACAAAGTATGCTCACCTTGGGGACTCACAAAATTATCCTTTTGCTACCGAGTATAAATCGTAGTAGGGGAGACCTCAACCGTCTGTTGAGTTTCTGAACAACCATTTCTCAGTACATATTCAGTGATAAGTAGGTGACTACCCTCAACCGCTGTAAACCTTTCCATGATTTTCTTATCATGATATTTACGCTTTGTTCGTGTGATCACCTTTATCTAGAGTTAGGTCAATAAAGTCTACTAACACATTATCAATCATCCTGTATTACTTGTTTTATACAACTTACATGTCGGTTCAGTATTGCAATCACTTCCCCACAAATATAATAAGCAACTCATTTTCAGGCTTTTCAATTTTTATAGATTTTTCTGGTTTGTCTGTTTTTTATGGCTTTTCTATTTTATCTGTACAAAAGTATAAATTTATCTAAAAACATAAGCAAACATGCAGAAATATCAGGAAAAACGAATCTATCATGCAAATGAAAAGTAAACATGCAAATAATCTACAAACTATCATGCAAAACTATACATACTCTACAAGCAGTTTCTTAACAAATCACAACTCAGTCTCAGGTGTAGGTTCCTCTGTGTCAGGAACCTCATTTTCAGGAACCACATCTGAAAGCAATTTAATACCTATTTCATTTAAAAAGTAATTAAAACGTGGTTTATCAAAAGCTTTTGTGAAAAGATCAGCCCTTTGGAATATAGTGTCTATCTGCACAACATCTATCAAATTTTTCTCATAGCAGTCTCTAATGAAATGGTATTTAATCCCTATGTGTTTCGTTTTAGAATGATTTACGGGATTTTTAGTGACAGCTATGGTAGCAGTATTATCAACATAAATAGAAGTGTTAAAAATTTGCAAACCGTAGTCACGTAGTTGCTGTTGAATCCAGATGACCTGTGATGTACAGCTGGCCGCGGCAATGTATTCTACTTCGCAAGTGGACTGAGCCACTGCTGTCTGCTTCTTACACTGCCATGTAACAAGTTTGCTGCCAAGGAACTGACAACCTCCTGATGTTGACTTGAAATCCTTCTTGCATCCTCCATAGTCAGAATCACTGTAAGCTGTGAGATCAAACCCATCCTCACATGGATACCATAACCCTAAACTCGGTGTATCCTTCAAATACCTCATAATCTTCTTAACCACTAACATATGATGAACATTAGGATTTGCCTGATAACGAGCACACAGACAAACCGCAAACATGATATCTGGTCGAGAAGCTGTAAGATACATTAGAGAACCTATGATAGCCCTGTATAACGTTTGGTCCACTGCAGCACCCTCACACTCAGGTGAAATACCATGGTTCACAGACAACGGAGTTTTAGCCGGTCTTTCTGCTTCCATTTGAAACCTCTTCAGAATATCAGCAACATACTTGGTTTGATGCAAGAAGATGCCTTTATCTGTCTGAGCTACCTGTAGACCCAAGAAAAACTTAATCGTTCCCATTGAACTCATCTTGAACTTCTGCTGCATGACCTTCTCAAACTCATCAACCATACCCTGATCTGTTGACCCAAATATAATATCATCAACATAAACCTGCACTAACATAAGATGTTGTCCCTTCGTTTTGATGAAAAGTGTCTGATCAATGACACCTCTCCGAAAACCGTTTTCAATCATGTAATTGGACAACGTTGCATACCATGCTCGAGGAGCTTGGTGAAGACCATAAAGTGCCTTTTCAAGTCTATAAACCTTTTCTGGGAAATGAGGGTCTTCGAAACCGGGTGGTTGTTCAACAAACACCCTTTCATTGATCTCTTCGTACAAAAACGCGCTTTTAACATCCATCTGAAAAACTTTAAATCCCATGAAGGATGCAAATGCCAAGAAAATCCCGATTGCTTCCAGTCATGCAACCGGAGCAAAAACCTCATCATAGTCAATTTCAGGGATTTGTTGATATCCCTTTACCACCAATCTAGCTTTGTTTCTGATAACTATACCCTGTTCATCCTTCTTGTTCTTTAAAACCCATCGAAGACCATAGGGCACACAACCATGCGGTGGATTAACTAGTTTCCAAACCTTCAAATGTTTAAACTGTAACAGCTCCTCTTGCATTGCACTAACCCACTCATCATACTTCAGTGCCTCATACGCATCTTTCGGTTCAATTTGACATACATAGCATGAGTGAGCATGCACAAATATCCTACCTGTCTTATTCAGGGAAGAATAAAATGCTGTTACCACATTCGCACTTTCAGTCTGAACATCATCTGCTGCTGTTGAACTATTATTAATCACAGGGACCTCTGATGTGGTCGAAACCTCAGAAGTTGATGCCTCTGTTGTCGTACTCTGGGGAATATTAATATGAGGAATTCCACGTGCGTCCACATAATAATCCTGTAGACGTTTAGGCGGTAAAATAACATGATTGGATCTTCTCACCCCTCCTGCTTCAGTTGGCCGTTCAGGCACTGTCACAGTTGGTGGTTGATTATATAGAGGATTAAGATGTTCCTCTGTCAATCGTGATCGGTTAACTTCCTCATCATCTTCAAGATCACTATCGTCATCTCTATATACTACCCCGTCCGCATTTGAATCAAAAGCATCTGTCACTCTCTGTTGACTAGGTTGCAAGCTAGAAACCGGATTCTGAATCTGCGATGGAATAGTAACAACATTCTCAGTTGAGTTTTGAGAATCAAACAAAACCCGAGTTAAAATCTCCTCCTCTGTAGCATCGGGTGGAAGTTTGAAGGAATCAAATAATTTATCATATTCAAATTGCCAAGCGAACCCTTTACTGACACGAGGTGGAGCATTGCACTGAATATCCACCTCATAACGTTCCTCCACACGCCTAGACTCAATGTTATATACTCGTTAGTTTGGATTCTCATATCCCAAGAAGATACCAGAGATCACCTTTGAATAGAATTTCCCTCTAGCGTCTCGTACCAGAATAGTACAAGGAGCACCAAAAGGTTCGAAATGTTTGATATTAGGCTTTCTCTTATGCAACAGCTCATAACACGTTTTACCATGTCTCTTTACCACCAGAACTCGGTTCATCACATAACACGCAGTACTCACGGCTTCTCCCCAGAAAACAATTGGAAGACATGAATCAGCTAGCATAGTTCTTGCGGTTTCGATTAGAGTCCTATTCTTTCATTCAGCAACACCGTTTGATTGAGGTGTATAAGCTGGACTGAACTGTTGTTGTACCCCTTTCTCATTACAAAACAGCTGCATCTGAATGTTCTTAAATTCTGTACCATTATCAGTACGAATCTTCCTTACCTTCAAGTTATACAGACTTTCGAGCTTCAGAATCAACACTTTAATATGCTCAAACGTGTCTGACTTGAGTTTCAACATCACAACACACGAAAACCGGGAATACTCATCTGTAACTACCAAGCAATATGATTCTCCAGTGAGAGTTTTACAATTAACTGGACCAAAGAGATCCATGTGTAACAGCTCCAAAGGAATATTGACAGAATGATGCTTTTTGATAGTATGTGACTTTCTAGTCTGCTTCCCCTGTTTACACGGAAGACAAACCTCAGGAATATGAAAACTTTTAACATTCACACCATCAACTAATCCATTGTGGACTAGATTATTCATCTTCCTTAGACTCAGATGACCCATACGCTTGTGCCAAAGAATCGAGTCATGTTCAGTAGCTTTAGAGACAAAAGCCTGATGGCCTGTAGCTGCCTTAACATGAGCCTTACGCATATCAAGGATATAGAGATCCTTGCACCTTGGAGCAGTCAGCAGAATCATGTCCTCCGGAATTACGAACTCTTTTCTTAAAATATAACAAAACTTATCATCAAAAGCAACAGTATATTTCTTATCAGCAACTTGTGAAACAGAAAGCAGATTGTTCGACATCTGCTCTACATAGTTAACTTTATCAAAGCTGACATTCTCATTAGCAATAACACCCTGAGCAGTAATAAATCCTCCTTCACTACCTGCAAAAGAAACTGGTCCTCCATCTACTGTTTTCACATTAGACAGCAAAGACAAGTTCCCTGTCATGTGCCTGGATGCCCCACTATCAACAATCCAAGTACTGCAGTGTGGATTGTAGGCGACCTGCACATTAAAGTAAGAGGATTAGTTAGAAAGGGCCACCCATGCCCTAATGGCAGTGGGTTTCCCATCAACACCAACAACTGGCAACTCTACCCATTGTCCTTTAGATCCAGAAGGACCTTCAGGATGCTGAACACTTTTAACTTCTGATTTAGGTTTCCAAACTGTGTTATTCGGTAATGGTTTTCTATAATAATCATTAGTTTGAAAAACCTTTTTATCATTTGTTTGCACTGAAAAAGAATTAAACACCGGTGACGGTGATCTCCTATTAAAGAACCGATTTTGACTAAGATCAACCTTCCTTCTTGGTGTCTGTCGAATGGGTCTGCAATTCATAGCCCTGTGTCCCAACCTCCCACAATTAAAGCAGTTAACATTATCAAAATCATGAGAATTAAACACTTTGCGTCTAATTGGTAAAAACTGTCTTCTAGGTGGTTCAGTATGTTGTCTAGTCGTAGGGGATGACGAGACTTGTTGCTTAACAGTCTGTCGACGACCAGGCAGAACATACTTGGACACATTCTCAGATTTAGAACTCGCCTCTGTTGGTGATTGTTCTACTTTAGGACATGATTCATCTATTCGGCCCTTACTGATAAACTTAGGTGACACTCCCTGGGTGTTCTTCTTCTTATTCTGTTTGGGACTCACAGTTTTCTTAGGTTGAGCCTTTTGACTCTGAGTCATCTTACTAGCATTAACTGGATTTTTCAGAATGGTAACTGGTTTAGTGACAAGCTCAAATGGTTTGCTGTCTTTTTCAGTGTCGATATCAGTATCTGACTCAGTTTCATAGACAGCATCTAAAGGCTTCTTCGACTCAACTATCTTAACAGTGCTCTCAACAGGTGCTTCTTTAGGCTTACCATATTCTAGTTCTACAACATGACCCTTACTTTTCTCAACTGGTTTGTTAATGTACTCACCTAAAAGTGGTGGGGCAACCTGGTTATAACCTAAACCCTGCTGTTTAGGAGGATTCAAAGTCTGTTTCACATAAGACATCCTCTGCCAATTGTCGATCCTAGCTTTTTCAGACTCGTATTTCAACTTAAATGAATCTCTTTCAGCCTTAAGAGTCTCTATCTGGCCCAAATACATAGTAATCACTTTTCCATTATCTATAACAGTTGATTTTAAGTGACCTATCTGATTCTCTAAACACTTAATAACATCAACATAGTCTTTCTGTTTGTTAAGGTAGAAAAGTGCATCATCATAGTTCTTTTTATTAGTCCGATTCTCCAATCTAAGATCCTTAAGGTCAACTAAAAGCTTAGGACAGGTCTCACATGTAACAGATATCTCATTAAGCTTCGAAATTACACACTCGAGCCTCTCAATTTCCTGTTCATAATCAACGCATCTAGAACATTTAGAAACTAAATCATTACATACCTTATCGTTACCGGATGTGTTGGCCATAAATGCATAGGTATTTCTTCCAACCTGAGTGTCTTCATCTGATTCTGACTCTGACTCTGAACTCGTACTGTCCGCATAGTCAGCCTCATAACCTCCTTTGTTCTCGCTTTCGTCTGAACACACTGGACTCCGAACTGTAACAATCTTCTTGTCACTACTCTTAAGATCACAGTTGAGCAAATGTCCCAACTCTTGTCTGAACCAAGTACCAACATGACAACTTCTTTCTTCATCCTCATCGGAAGAATCAGTCGTAAACTCAAAATCTGATAGGTCTCGAGCTTGGCGAAACTTATCATACAGTCGATCTTTAATCCTCTTTCTGAGGCACAACTTCATAATCTCCTCAGCTCTTTTCATTATAGCATCACATTTGCACACATAGCAGGTGCAATTCGGATTATCTATTCCAGTACAACCTGCATTTCTCCTAGCAATTCTTTCTTCTTCAATTTCAGCTTCAGTTTTACCTACAAACACAACATTAGCTTGATGCGTATCTACCGTGATGGACCAGTCACACACTTCATTAGCATACGTGGTCGTCAAGGCCTTAGATTGAGTAGACCCTGAAGATTCTTTCTCAACAATAACATGTTGTGGAGTAACTGAAATGGTTGTATTGTGAAAAGGATCAGAAAAACCAGTCTTGGGTGGCCTCGTGCAAGTCTTCTTAAAATGACCAAGCTCATCACAATTGAAGCATCTAACCTTTGACATATCAAAACCAAACTTCGAATCTCGATTCAAACTCAAAGACCTCTGTCCGGTTTTCTTCAAGTACTTCCTAGCCCGTCTAACAATGCTACACATGCAATAAAGTATATCCATCCTTTCGATATCGTCCTCATCAATCTGATCATAGTCTTCATTTTCAAGGTGACTATTAATCACTTGTCCACTAATCATATCATTGTATGAGTTAACAACAATAGCTGCCAGAGCCATATCTTCCTGAATTGATTCGATGGGTCTCTTCCTGATATTCTCAGTTTGAAACACAGGAGTCTGAGTCTGAGTCTGTTGAGAAGGAGAATTCTGAGTCTGAGCTTGTGATTTAGCATTAAAGTAGCCAGACTGAGATTGTGGAGCAGATATTTGAGAAGTATTTGCTGTAATATAAGCTGTTTGTAATGGAGCATGACCAGAAGATGAAGCTAAAGTGGATACAGAAGCAACTACCGAACCAAGTCTCTTCCTCTTAGCTTCTACCTGAATATCCTTCTCCATCAACTTAGAAGTAAAAGCTGTCAATGTTAACGTACGACCTGATGTGCTGTACATGTTCTGAATCTTTTCAATTTCATGGTCCCACTTTTCTGGAAGACCATCTTTCAATACCCTGACTGCCTTATCATCAGGTACATCAATCCCATAATCCGCCATCTCTGCTACCAGTAAACGATATCTCTCCAAAGTTTGTCCCAGTGACTCTGATGGAAGAGCAGCAAATGCCCTCCATTCATCCTTCAATACCTTACCTTTTGTTGCCCGATAAGTAGCAGTACCCTCTGTTGCAGATTGAAGGTCCAACCAAAGAGTATACGCGGTTTTGTTACGATTTTTGAACTGCTGGAAAATGTCCTTTGACAACGCTTGCGTTAGCTGAGCATAACATCTACACTCAAGATTATATTGTTCACGCTCTGTAGGACTAAACTGTTGTGTTTCTTTGGGTTCACCATCACCTCCACAAGGCCAAACAAATGGATTCTCAATACATTCTCAAAGTCTAGAGTCAACACCATTTAAGTAAATAACAAACCTAACTTTCCAGTCCAAGAAGTCTTTAAGATTGTCAAGTCGAGGTACTTTATTTGTCGATCCAGATTCGCTTTCGTTAAGTAACAGTTTTTGTAGTCCAGGTGCAATTACTAACGCGCTATATTCATTTGTCACTTGTTCATTAGTGTCCGACATGTTAACTGATTAAGTTTGAAAATAAAAGATTAATTAAGATTCTGATTAAGTCACACGGTCGACTATCTCTGACACACGGTCGACTGTATAAGACACACGATCGATTGTACTTATCACACGGTCGATTGTCTAACAAAATTTTGGCAGCACTTCGTTACTATATAAGCCTTGGGTATTGCAAACACACACGGCCGATTGTCTAACTCTCACGGTCGATTGAAACTCTCACACGGTCGAGTGACAAACTCACACGGCCGACTGACTTAGGGAATCTGGCACGGCTCTAGTAAAACTCACACGATCGGTGGAACAATACACACGGTCGATCTTAGGACTCACTCGGTCGGTTGTCAGGACACACACGGCCGAGTGTGTTCTTGACAGAAGCTGGTCGACTATTAGGGTTTTCTAGACAAAAATCGATTTTGCAATCGATTATGGATGGAAAACTCAAAAACAACACGTAGATAACGAAAATAAGCACTCCAGAAACACCTTTTGACAATAAAAACACTATCAATAACGTGTAAACACAGATTAATAGACCAAAAACCTAAAAAACACCAAAAACACAAACTTTGACCCAAAAAACGATTTGATCAAGCAAAAACCAGAGACTCCAGCTCTGATACCACTTTGTAGACGATAAATCTATGGATCTTAGGTCGCTTGAACTCTAAACTAAAGGCGGAACACAATAGAATAGAGGTAAATCGAGATACGAGTCGTTTCGGGATCGAATTGGTCGAACCTAGTACAAAACCTAGATTAGATCGACACCTAGACGATGTATTTCGGTGGTATTAGGTGTTAGGGTTTTCTGGAGACGAGAAACAACGATTTGGAACAAATGGGACGAGCAACCTCATCAAAGAAGTCTAAACCCGTATATATACTGCAAGTCAGACACACTCGGTCGAGTGTGTCTGTCAGTCGGTCGACTGACTTACACAGTCGATCGAGTGTGTACACACACTCGGTCGACTGTGTGCAGTTTAACATATTGATTATTTAATAAACTAAGAACGCACAATCACCATAGTAATCAATAGTCACTAGTAAATAACATTATTACATAACCAAATGTACTAAACGTAAGAATAAACTACGGCTGGGGATTCATGCACCAACACAAAGGAAAAGCAAATCATACGTGAATGATGTTATACGAGAATAAAGATTTCTTTGATCTAAATTACAACCCCAAGTACAACCCCATAGGTGAATTAATATTTGAATGTTTGGGAATCTTCAAAAATACCAAGTTATCCTCACTAGTTACACTTTATGTTTTGTCTTAAAGAAAATACATCAACAGGTACTATAATTAAGATTGTATGGAGGAAATTATGGAAAGAAGATCTTAGGGAAAAGTGATACTCATTTTTCTTTTATCTTTTTGGGTCAATACTCCAATGCACTTTTCAATATAATATAACTGTTTATAATTATGTCTTGATTGTGAAAAAATATTTACGTGAGGTTTGGCGCCTTATACGGATAGGGTATAACGGAAACCAAACTTTTAATTTTATTAACAACAAAAACTGCATATGGAATAAAAAAAATTGTCTTTTTTCAAAGTATTCAAAAAAAATAAACAAAAAGAAAGAAAATCGTTGATTAATTTTGGAGTCTTCGGGAATCTGGAATATATTGTTATTTCAGATTTTCGATTAGCTATATGGATATTGGTTCGGCTCCAATCAATCGGTGTTCTAAAGAACATCACAAGATCTATCAAGATTGGTTCGTTTGCGCTGACTCAGGTTTTCATTCTGTTTCTGTTTTTTCTTTTAAATTCTGTTTGCTATTGCTATTTCAATCATGTATGATACAATTGTGTCTATTATAATTTTCTGTTTTCAAATGTTAGATGGTGATGGACGCATTACTGGTGCTGATGCCACAAGATTTTTTGCCATGTCGAATTTACCTCGACAAGATCTCAAGCAGGTTTCTCTTTAAACATCAACGTGTTATTATATCATCTATCAAGCGAGTTAATTTGACCCTTCGATATATATTCACTCTGTTCCTTTTACTGTAATTGTTAAAATATATAAGGTGTGGGCAATTGCGGATTCCAAACGAGAAGGCTTTCTAGCTTTCAAAGAGTTTGTTACTGCAATGCAGGTGGTTATTTTTCCAATTTCCCATGCCCAGTTTTTGTATCAAACGCTTATAAGATCTCAATATACTTTGTATTCATCAGTTGATTTCATTGGCACAAGCGGGCCATACATTGAGCGGTGACCTGGTAAACTCGGAGAGTAAGTCGTGTACTGACACATTCTTTTGTGATAGCTCATTTCGTTTATAACTTAGGGTTACTAAATATTTAATGGTACAGTTAATGGTGAAGACCTGAAACCGCCAACGATGGAAGGTCTACATGCCCTATTAGCTGTATGTTTTTCCCTTAAAGCGTACAGCTTTCACATGATGATTTATGATAACATAAATATATGCTTATCAAACTTTTGCAGAGGAAAAAACGCCATTCTAAGACGTCTGATCTTGACTTTAGTGGTAAAAACAATGATGTAGTTATTTCGAGTATACATCCTGAAAAAAGCATGCAAATAATTATGTTAAACTATTAATTTTTGACATTGTTTCAGGAAATCCTCAAATTGAGGTTTCAGATTCTGGTAAACATGGAAAGAAGGTATGATTAATGTTCCTTTGTCACTCATCGACAAAACTGTCTGTTGAAACGATGATTAAATACCGTTCTTTTGCTGTTTAAAAAATTGTAAATTTTGTATATGCTTAGATGCCTTTAAAGACTGTTACATCAATCGTTGATGGCTTGAAGGCGCTATACATCCAAAGGTTGAAGCCTTTAGAATCCCTACATCGTTTTCATGAATTTGTTTCTCCTACGTTGGTAAGAGACCGTCATGTTTCAAATATTCTAAACCACATTATATCATATATTATTATCCATAATAATAGGATGGGTTTTGCTAACGCGTGACCATACACAGGCACACGTTAACAAAACCTTAATAATATAAATAAATAACGTTGTTTCTTGGTTTTAGACCAACAGTGATTTTGATGCCAAACCCATGGTGATGCTTTTGGGTCAATACTCAACAGGGAAAACAACATTTATAAAACATTTACTTAGAAGTGATTATCCAGGCAAATTCTTCTCTCCCCAACTCCAACTCGATCTTTCTCACACGTTAAAAATTATTGTCCGTTTATTTATCTTCATTATTGTATTGTTTCTTGCAGGAGCTCATATTGGACCCGAGCCCACTACAGACAGATTTGTTGCTGTAATGGTATATATATTTTACATCCTACATTTATGTTTCATGACATACAATTTAAAAATACCTAATATGTCCACATCTCTAAAAAATTGGTCAACGTTTTGTTTTACTTTGTACAGAATGGAACCGACGAGAGAAGTATACCGGGGAATACAGTTGCTGTTCAAGCAGATATGCCGTTTAATGGTCTAACTACTTTTGGAACTGCATTCTTGTCAAAATTTCAGTGTTCTCAAATGGATCATCCTGTGAGTTATCTTTCAAGTATGCATCAATAATTATCAAACCTTGGCATTTCGTTTTTTTTAATCCACAAATGTGTTACAGTGTATGTTGTGTTATTTGATTATAACAGTTGCTAGAGCATATTACATTTATCGACACTCCTGGAGTTTTATCCGGAGAAAAGCAGAGAACACAAAGAAGTTATGACTTCACCGGGGTGACATCATGGTTTGCTGCAAAATGTGATTTGATCTTACTTTTGTTTGATCCTCATAAACTTGACATAAGTGACGAGTTCAAACGTGTCATATCATCTCTACGAGGACACGATGATAAGATTCGTGTGGTCTTGAACAAGGCAGATCAAGTCGATACTCAACAAGTAAGACGTACACCTCAATATATCGAACTCCCACTCACTTGATATAAGTCTACGAGTGGCATTTTTGACCCATTTACCAACAAATGGGTTGATTTAGGTTATGTTTTTTGTTTCATCAATCAAATGGGTTAACAAAAATTGAAATGTGACAAATGGGTAAAAAACATTGAAATTGTATTCATATGCATGGAAATTAATTAGTTTAATTGGAACAGTGATAGAAAGTTAGATTGATAAAAAGTGCTTTCACTCGACCCATTTTGACCCACAATATTAGCTACTGTTTTGGTATGTTATCCCACCGACTTGCCCATTATGCCACATCTACATGAGATGTTTTTTTTGATGAATTTTTTAGTATTGATATATATATATATATATATATATATATATATATTTTATAAATTACTTGTAGTTGATGAGGGTGTATGGAGCACTAATGTGGTCCCTTGGTAAAGTCCTAAATACTCCAGAGGTTATGCGTGTTTACTTCGGGTAAGCTCTCTCTTCGACCCGTCCCTTTTGTGTTCCCATTTACTTCGACCCGTCCGTTTTGTGTTGTTCCCATTTGCTTCGATTAACTTTTCTAGTTTTGTCTTAACTGTCTACTAGTTCTTTCAATGACAAACCTATAAACGCGACGGATGATGGGCCACTGGGTGCAGCATTGTTTGAAAAAGAGCAGGATGATCTTTTAAATGACTTGAAAGACATACCGAAAAAGGCTTGTGATCGTAGAGTGAGTTTCTTGCAACATGTATTTTTAATACGTCGTCTAGATTTATCCATCCTAAACGATCATATATATATATATATATATATATATATATATATATATATATATATATATATATATATATATATATATATATATATATATATATATATATATATATAGTTTGGTTATTGTAAAATGATACTTAAAATACAAAGGGTAAGAAGATTTGTGAACCGTTGGATTTAGTCAAATCTCATCTAATAACTTAATAAATTGATTATATTTTTGTATTTAAATTCATACGAAATTGATATTAATCAAGGACATTATAGTCTTTATGCATAATAAATCATTTTCAAATCACTACAACATCAAAGTATTTGTTCAACTGCGCATTAACTATCATTCAAACAAATATTGTTCATCATCATTTAACAAAAACTAAAAACATTAAACTTATACATATACTTTGCAGAGATGATACACAATCCATAGACGAAAATCAATATATCCATATAAATGTTGATGCGCAACGAATATTAATTATAAATGATGATGCACACTTCGTTATAAAAATAATGATGCACACTTCGTTATAAAAATATTGATGCATAGCTGATTTTTTCTATATACATGATGAACCCCAACAACTTTTCTATTCATAAAACTTGTTGAACTGATACATTGTGTTCGTTATCACGGTTATACATTGTGTTCGTCAACCTGATGAATCACGATTATACATTGTGTTCGTAATCATGATGATACATTGTGTTCGTGTACATGATAAACATATATACTAGTAAATCTTTCTTCAAAATTGTGGTGATACATTATTTTTCTCATACGTTCATAGTTAATTCTATTTTAATTTCTAATCAATACGTTAATATTTTAATCAACACTGATTTAAGATACGGTTTACTGAGTACTTGACTTAACATTAATGCATACAATGTCACTTGTGGTATAATCAAGAAGTGAGACTACGTCAATGCATACATATAGGCTATCCAATAACCATCAAACGCATAATAATGGAATCAAAATTACTGTATATGTCTTCCCCTTAAAAATTTTGAAAAATGTAAAACTTGAAATGGAAAATGTCATACCTATTTTTAAGGAAGAGGTTACTCACACTACCTTTAAATAATCACGGAAATGTTTGACTAAAAAATTAAGAAGTTTAGTAGTATAAACTAAATTTACTAAATTGTCCTTCATCATTTAAATTATTTAAATACATATCTTTATTTTAAAATGACACATGTCAATCAAAGAGTGGCATCTTACCCTATGTAGTATTTTAAGCTCTATTGTAGATGAACCAATTCATATATATATATATATATATATATATATATATATATATATATATATATATATATATATATATATATATATATATATATATATATATATATATATATATATATATATATATATATAGTGGTAGGATCAAGAGGGAAGTAACCAATCGGGAAGAAGCGGGGGGAAGCAAATTTTTTTTTTTTTCGTTTTTTGAAAAAACTTTGTTCACGAACATTATAGATGAGATGAAAATATGAACATTTGGTAGAGACACTTTGTGATAAATGTTTTTATTTTGGCGGAAAAACGCTCGAAGAAGTAATATATAACAATTATCGTGTTTTTCGAGCGTATGTTGAGGTTTTAGCTATTGGGGTTTAGATATTAGGGTTTATAGGGTTTAGATATTACGTTTTAGAAATTTAGGGTTTAGGGTTTAGGGTTTAGATTTAGAGTTTAGATTTAGGATTTAGATTGAGTTTTTAACACGAACGGTTTAGAGTTTAGGGTTTAGGGTTTAGGGTTTGTTGTTTTGGGTTTATGGAATAAACCCAAAACACCAAACCCTAAACCCTAAACTCTAAATCGGGCTAAATTTTACTTCACAAAACATGAAAAAAAAAAACGTTCATATTCTTCACGAACAATATTATCTCGAATGTTATTTTTGTCGATCGTTTTCCCGCCTAAATAATAACATTCATCACGAAGTGTCTCTTCTAAATGTTCATATTTTATTGTGATCTTGATGCCGGAAATAAAATTCCAGAAAAAACTAAAATTTTTTTTTTTGCTTCCCCCCGCTTTCCCCAGATTCGTTACTTCCCCATTGATCCTGCCCACATATATATATATATATATATATATATATATATATATAGTGAACCAATCTATGAATAAGCACTAAATGGGTACAAACTAGATAACTGAATATGGACCTCACATTTCATTAAAAATTTTAATGAAAGTCTGTGAAAAACACGGAGGGTCATAATCGTCATTTAATAAAAGTCGTAACGTTCTATTCCAGCAAAACCTTCCCCCCAAATTTCAATCGCTCACAATTCCAGATCCACCTTAACATTATCAAAACCCTAATTAACACAATCATTGACTGTAAATCTGTAGCAATTAATAACAATCGGATAATCTAAAGAATTCCTCCATCACGTCAAACTAATTGGTGAAGCTCGATCAAAATCCGAAGAAGACCGAATCGCCAGTAGATCGAAATCCTAAAACATCGAATCAAACAATTTATCTTTTGGTAAATCTAATTTAATTTCTATATATTCTTGATTTTCATCGTTAAATTGTTATGTATGTATCCAGCTACACCGAAAATATTTACTGATCATTTTTAGAGGATATATTTATTTAAGTCTCGTTGGATTCATGTTTCGAATTTTTTTTTTTTTTTTTTTTTTTTTTTTTTTTTTTTTTTTTGTGTGGCTTAATTTCCATCTTAATCTATATCGACAAACTGGACGATATGCTTTTGTTATTGATATAATATTTGTGACTTATAAATTTATGATGGAATTTCATTTTTAGTGGTAATTGTATAATAAGGAAATGTATGTATGTATCTTCTGAGTTCTGTATGTTGTTTATCTTTGATTTTATGACCAAAAGGTCATCCATTAGTCAAATCAATGGCATAATATCTGAACAGCTTATTTGTTTATCTTCTGCAAATGAACGAATTGTTGACATGGCGTATGTATACGACATATTTATCCTTTTGCGTCTTTATATGACCTTATTGCTACTCTTTTATAAATTATTAATCTGCACTTTTACATGTTGTAGGGCCTCTCCAGGTGGTAAAACGACTTACATCGCTGCTCTAATGAAAAACACTGGTACAATCTTTATATACATATGATGATTGCTACAGCTTGAGTTGGATATCCAGCACTGACATTGTGTTGATATTATATTCATTAAAAATGTGACCTCTCATAACACAAATTCAAATGTGATTAGATATAATCTATGCTAATGAGATGAAGGAGCAAAGGCTCTCTAAACTAAAATCAAATTTACAACGATTGGGTGTTACAAATACTGTTGTATGCAGCTATGATGGGAGGGAGGTTAGTTTTTCTAGCTGTACATATACATATCGTGTTATGATTTTTTATAATTCACTCATATTTTGTTAAATTTAACATTTTCAGCGGCCCAAAGTTTTGGGGAACAACACAGTAGATAGGGTTTTGTTGGATGCTCCTTGCAGTGGTACGTATCTCAGAAGAAAAAGAGTAAGGATGTGCATATAATTGTATATGCAGTAAATTTTACTTTATCTATGCAGTAAAATTACTTACATTGTATCACTACATGTTGGCATTGTACAATAATTCTATATGCTAATGTGACAAATGTAATCTTATATCTACTTTTGCACGTACAGAGATGTTCGGGCTGCAGTGGATCTGTGCCACCGTGATGGCACTTTGAAGCAGATGGTTGCAGATAATCCAAAAATGTACGATACTTTTAATTCTTGAGTGTTTTCTACTGGAATAGTTTTAAGTTTTGATGTTATTGAAAGTAGTTGAGACATTAATTTTGGAATCAGGTACATCATTGAAGACAACTCATTAGTCCCAATGCTTGAGAATCTTAAAAATTCTGGCTTAGCTGTCTTCCTGGTGACAAACAGGTACGTTTAAGTTCATCATTTGTATCGGATGTGTATGCATGAATGCAGCTGCATGACACACTAGTTTAGTGACATCCTTCTCATGTGTAAATATACTTGGATCACTCCCCTGTGTTGTTGTTTGATTTGGTTCTTTTACTGCATATAACTGATGAATGAGTAACTGTAAACTGTAAATTAAGTTATATTTATTAATTATTAATGCGGCCTTTGGTAGGGATGAGCACGAATACCGATATTCTGATACCGAACCGGTATCGGTACCGAAAACATGTACCGATAGGGATTCGGTTTAGGTATCGGTTTTTAGTTTGAGGCTTTTTTGGTTTCGGTACTAATCGGTTCGGTACCGGTAATACCGATTCGCGTACCGTTTTTTATAAGTAGTCAATATTTGTGGACAAATGTTTCTGATCTTGGCCATACATATGGAATCAGTTTATGTCTACTAAGTTTACCAAGTCATTTGAAGAAGGTACAAGTGTACAGTGTGTTACGTTTAAATTAATAAAAATTTGTTAAATTGTCCAAGTCCAATATGCAGTGTGAAATGAATATAGTGCTCTCTGCTATTCTTAGTTAGTTACATAAGGGTATTTTTCTAAAGAATAAAATGGGTATTTTATGTAGCTTAATATTAAAAAAGGATAATGAAATGATGAAATAGAACTATAGAAGTGAAGCATGATGGACAAACAGACAGTTAAACATACTAAAACTTAATTACTGACAATCGAACAATCGTACTGATAAAACTTATTTATTGTAACACTTTTATAAATTCCTTCATAAACTTGGTGTCTTCTTTTTATTATTAGTTTACTAGCTGTTATTACAAATGGGAGGGTATGTTTCTTTCCCATGGTTTATACTTGTTTTAGTAATATGAAATGTGGTTGCACGCTAAATGAAATTCTCCTTTAATAAACGTATGATGTAATCAAATTTGGTTCGGTACCGGTATTGGTACCGAAATTCAAGAACCGACACCGGTACCGAACCGATACCGGTTCTCATATACGGTTCGGTATTCGGTAGTCACTTTTGGACGAATTCGGTATCGGTACCATACGGTTTGATACCCTTTGGGACTACACAAATGTGGTCATGAACTTCCTATGTGGGCCCCAAAAGCTTGATGGCCGCTCTTCACTGACTCTTGACTGGCTCAATCATTTTGAAGTTGTCATAACTGGAAGGTCCTATTTTTTTTATCAGTCTTCACTTCATTTTTGTCATTCATCTTGTTTTTTTTTTTTTATCATTTATCACCTTCTTAGAATCATGATAACTATTTGATGAAAGATAACTTAGATGAATGATAATATTTTCCTGATGAATGATAATTGTTGCTTTTATGAATCATAATAGTTTAATGAATGATAATTGTTTGATGAATGATAAATTTTTTTCGATTATCATTCATCAACTACTTTTATCATTCATTTTTATCAATTCATTTGATATTTTTATCATTCATCGGGTATTTTTATCATTCATCAGGTATTTTTTTATCATTCATCAGCTACTTTTTATCATTCGTTTGATATTTTTATCATTCATCGGTTATTTTTATCATTCATCGGGTATATTTTTATCATTCATCAACTATTTTTATCATTCATCGGGTATTTTTTTATCGTTCATCAAGTTCTTCTATCATTCTTCGGTTATCATTCATCAGCGTATTTTTATCATTCACTGCGTATTTTTATCATTCATCACGTTCTTTTATCATTCATCGTTTATCATTCATCAGTTACTTTTATCATTCATTTGATATTTTTATCAATTATCTAGTATTTTGATGAATGATAAATGCTTGATGAATGATACTGTTTTTTGATAAATGAGAAGTGTTTGATTCTTTTTTCGATAAAAGATAAGTGTTTTTTATATGAATGGCAATAGTTAGATGAATGATAATTGTTTGATAATTGGGCATTTGGTCTAGTGGTATGATTCTCGCTTTCAGTGCGGGAGGTCCCGAGTTCGATTCTCGGAATGCCCCATTTTTTTATAAAAGTAATCATGATAACGGTTTAATGAATAATAACATTTTGATGCATGGTAATTGTTTTGTGATGAATGATAAGTGTTTCTTTTTGAATGATAACATTTTTGACTTCTAATTGACATGTGATTGTTACTAAAACTTTTATCATTCA
This sequence comes from Rutidosis leptorrhynchoides, assembly GCF_046630445.1. Lineage (NCBI taxonomy): Eukaryota > Viridiplantae > Streptophyta > Magnoliopsida > Asterales > Asteraceae > Rutidosis > Rutidosis leptorrhynchoides. Next base: position 657,948,010 of record NC_092333.1, on the reverse strand, counting down.
TCTTGTGTTTAATCATTCATCACCTACTTTTTTGCCATTCATCACCTCCTTTTTTGTCATTCATCTTGTTTTTTTATCATTCTTCACCTCATTTTTTTGCAAATCTTTTATCATTCATTATATACTTTTTTATCATTCACTAAATCTTTTTTTATTTTTATTTTATCATTGACCTCCTTTTTATCATTCATCACCTTCTTTTTTTTATCATTCATTACCTCATTTTTATCATTCATCACTTCCTTAAATCATTCATCTTCATTTTTACCATTCATCACGTTATTTTATCATTCTTCGCTTATCATTCATCAGCTATCTTTATCATTCATTAGGTATATTTATCGTTCGTCGGATATTTTTATCATTCATCGGGTACTTTTTATCATTCATCACGTTCTTTTATCATTCATCGTTTATCATTCATCAGCTACTTTTATCATTCATTTGGTATTTTTATCAATTATCGGGTATTTTCATGAATGATAAATGCTTGATGAATGATACTGTTTTTTGATGAATGAGAAGTGTTTGATGAATGATAGCACTATGATGAATGATAACCGTATTCTGATAAATGATAAAAGATAAGTGTTTTTTATATGAATGACAACAATTAGATGAATGATAGTTGTTTGATAATTGGGCATTTGGTCTAGTGGTATGATTCTCGCTTTCGGTGCGGGAGGTCCCGAGTTCGATTCTCGGAATGCCCTATTCTTTTTTTATAAAACTAATCATATTATATCAACTATTTGAAATTCCACAACTTTTGTAACTCTATTAAAATGTTTGATGATATAAAATATTTTAATGCAAGATAATCATTTTGTGATAAATGGTTATTGTTTTCTCATGAATGATAAGCGATTTTTAAAATAATGACAACTATTTGATGAAAAATAATATAGATGAATGCTAATTTTTTCTAATGAATGATAAATGTTTGATGAATGATAATTGTCTGATGAAATGATAACTATATGATGAATGATAATTGTTTTCCGACGAATGTTAAATGTCTTTCGATGAATTATAATTTTTTTCTGATGAATGATAATTTTTTTCTGATGAATGATAATTGTTGTTTCTATGAATCATAACTGTTTGATGAATGATAATTATTTGATGAATGATAATTATTTGATGAATGATAATCATTTTGTGATGAATGGTTATTGCTTTCTTATGATAACTATTGGATGAAAGATAACTCAGATGAATGCTAGTTTTTTCTGATGAATGATAATTGTTGCTTTTATGAATCATAACTGTTTAACGAATGATAATTGTTTGATGAATGATAATTGTTTTTCGATGAATGATAATCATTTTGTGATGAATAATTTAATGAATGATAATCATTTCGGGTGGTGTTGGTGGTGGTGGGTGGTGGAGGTTGGTGATGGTTGGTGGTGGTGGTTGGTGGTAGGTGGTGATGGTTAGTGGTGGTGGTTGGTAGGTGGTAGTGGTTGGTGGTGGTAGTGATGGTTGGTTGTGGTGGAAGTTGGTGGTGGTGGTGATAGTGGTGGGTAGTGGTGGTGATGGTGGTTGGTGGTGGTGGTTGGTTGTGGTGGTGGTGGGTGGTGGTGGTGGTTAATGGTAGTGGTTGGTGGTGGTGGTTGGTGGTAATGGTTGGTGGATGGTGGTAGTGGTTGGTGGTGGTGTGGTTAGTGGTTAGTGGTAGTTGTTGGTGATGGTGGTGTGTGGTGGTGGTGGTGGTGGTGGATGGTGGTTGGTCGTGGCGGGTGGTGGTGGTGGTGATGGTGGTGTGTGGTAGTGGTGGTGGTTGTTGATGGTTTGTGGTGGTGGTGGTGGTTGGTGGTGTTGGTTGATGGTGATGGTTGGTGGTGGTGGTGGTGTTGGTTGGTGGTGGTGGGTGGTGGTGGTTGGTGGTGGTGGTGGTTGGTGGTGGTGGTTTGTGGTGGGTGGTGGTTGGTGGTAGTGGTTGGTGGTGGTGGTTGGTGGTAGTGGGTGGTGGTTGGTGGTGGTGGTGGTTGGTGGTGGGGGATGGTGGTTGGTGGTGGTGGTGGGTAGTGGTGGGTGGTGGTTGGTTAGTGGTTGGTGGTAGTCGATAGTGGTTGGTGGTGGTGGTGGTGATGGTTGGTGGTGGTGGGTGGTGGTTTGTTGTGGTGGTCGGTGGTGGGTGGTGGTGGGTGGTGGTGGTGGTTGTTGGTGGTGGTGGTGGTTGGTGGGTGGTGGTTGGTGGTTTGTTGTGGTGGTGGTTGGTGGTGGGTGGTGGTGGTTGTTGGTGGTGGTGGTTGGTGGTGATGGTTGGTGGTGGTGGTGGTTGGTGGTGATGGTTGGTGGTGGTGGTTGTTGGTGATGGTTGGTGCTGGTGGGTGGTGATTTGTTGTGGTGGTTGGTGCTAGTGTGGTTGATGGTGGTGGTGGTTGGTGGTGGGTGGTGGTTGGTGGTGGTGGTGGTGGTTGGTGGTTGGTGGTGATGGTTGGTGGTGGTTTGTTGTGGTGGTTGATGGTGGTGGTTGGTGGTGGGTGGTGGTGGTGGTTGGTGGTTGGTGGTGGGTGGTGGTTGTTGGTGGCGGTGGTTGGAGGCGGTGGTGGTTGCTGGTGGTAGTGGTGGTTGGTGGTTGGTCGTGGTTGGTGGTGGTTGGTTGGTGGTGGTCGGTGGTGGTTGGTGGTGGTGGTTGGTGCTGATGATGGTTGGTGGTGGTGGTGGTTGGTGGTGATGGTTGGTGGTGGGTGGTGGTGGTGGTTGGTGGTGGTGGTGGTTTGTTGAGGTGGTTGGTGGTGGTGGTGGTTGTTGGTGATGGTTGGTGGTGGTGGTGGGTGGTGGTGTTGGGTGGTGGGTGGTGGTGGTGGTGGTGGTGGTGGTTGGTGGTGGGCAGTGGGTAGTGGGTGGTGGTGGTGGTTGGTAGTGGTGGTGGTGGTTGGTGGTGGTGTGTGGTGGTGGTAGTTGGTTGATGGTGGTGGGTGGGGGTGGTGGTGGGTGGGTGGTGATGGTTGGTGGTGGTGGTGGTGGTAGATGGTGGTGGGTGGTGATTGGTGGTGGTGGGTAGTGGTGGTTGGTGGTGGTGGTGGTTAGGGGTGCTTGGTGGTGGTGGTGGGTGGGGGTGGTCGGTGGTTAGTGGTGATGGTTGGTGGTGGTGGTTGTTGGTGATGGTTGGTGGTGTGTGGTGGTGTGAGTGGTGGTGGTTGGTGGTTGGTGGTGGGTGGTGGTGGGTGGTGGTGGTTGGTGTTGGCGGTGGTGGTTGGTGGGTGGTGGTGGTGGTTTGTTGTCGTGGTTGGTGGTGGTGTGGTTGATGGTAGGTGGTGGGTGGTGGTGGGTGGTGGTGGTGGTGGGTGGTGGTTGGTGGTGGTTGGTGGTGGTCGGTAGTGGTCGGTGGTGGGTGGTGGTGGGTGGTGGTGGTGGTTGGTGGTGATGGTTGGTGGTGGTGGGTGGTGGTTTGTTGTGGTGGTTGGTGCTGGTGTAGTTGATGGTGGTGGTTGGTGGTGGGTGGTGGTTGGTGGTGGTGGTTGGTGGTGGTTGGTGGTGGTGGTGGACGGTGGTTGGTCGTGGCGGGTGGTGGTGCTTATGGTGGTGTGTGGTGGTGGTTGGTGGTTTGTGGTGGTGGTGGTGGTTGGTGTTGGTTGTGGTGGTTGGTGGGTGGTGGTGTGTGACACCGCTATATATATATATTTTTTATAATAAATACGTGGTGGAAGCATAATATTAATTAAATACGATATCGACATTTGTACAAACTGATGTCACGTGTCATTAAAACAATTTACATATTAACAGGAAGAGACGTAAATACATTCTGTTTTCAAAAGTACACGGTTCATATTTTAAAAGACCACATCAGAGTTAACCCTGTCAAACATAACATCATCATGCCCGTCTTCTCCCAAAAAGCACTATCTACAAAAGCTATCAACCTGCAGGGAGGAGATGGAGGGGAATTAGCACGAAGCTAAGTGAGTACGACTAACTACAGGCCATAGCATACATAAGTGCTATACTAATCATGTCACAATAGTCTAACACACAAACATCACCCAAGTGCCGTCTACAGAGACTCTGGCGGCTCGGCCAAACCATTAACCACCAGCTGATCGGACTGGGGCTTACCAGAAGTTCCTCCACCACCGTGTTGTATATATATAATCCACACGCGACGGACGCGTCATTCATATATATATATACACCACGATTGTCTAGGCCACCACATGAGGAACCCAACCCGCAGGTTGATCTCTCCTACCGAGGCCACCACACAATAGGGACGCACTGGGCTCCAGCAGACAAGCATTAACCAACATGCAGTCATCACAACGTACTAACTAACCACATCAATAAGTATATCTAACAAGCATGGCAATCATAATATAACATGCTTCTATATACTATATTCTTCAGTTAGTCCCACTCACCAATTACCAGCAAATGAGAAGGTATTCAGCTATCTAATCACTGAACCTTCTCTTTCTCCTTTTCTCCTGATAAAAACATATACACAAGTTAGTTTCTGTTCGTTAACATCAAATAACACAATACATAAATTTTTGTATCAAAAACTGTCCGCTAAAAATTTTTGTATCAATATCTTCATCAGAAACTGAACAAAGGCTACGGACTTCACGATGAAATCCTCAAATCTCGATCTAGAGCTCGTTTTAAACACCAAAATCGACTACAACTTATTCATTACTTGTTATAGACTCAAAACCCACAACAATTTGACCATAACAATACTTAAATCACTTATCATTCATCAGCTATCTTTATCATTCATTAGGTATATTTATCGTTCGTCGGATATTTTTATCATTCATCGGGTACTTTTTATCATTCATCACGTTCTTTTATCATTCATCGTTTATCATTCATCAGCTACTTTTATCATTCATTTGGTATTTTTATCAATTATCGGGTATTTTCATGAATGATAAATGCTTGATGAATGATACTGTTTTTTGATGAATGAGAAGTGTTTGATGAATGATAGCACTATGATGAATGATAACCGTATTATGATAAATGATAAAAGATAAGTGTTTTTTATATGAATGACAACAATTAGATGAATGATAGTTGTTTGATAATTGGGCATTTGGTCTAGTGGTATGATTCTCGCTTTCGGTGCGGGAGGTCCCGAGTTCGATTCTCGGAATGCCCTATTCTTTTTTTATAAAACTAATCATATTATATCAACTATTTGAAATTCCACAACTTTTGTAACTCTATTAAAATGTTTGATGATATAAAATATTTTAATGCAAGATAATCATTTTGTGATAAATGGTTATTGTTTTCTCATGAATGATAAGCGATTTTTAAAATAATGATAACTATTTGATGAAAAATAATATAGATGAATGCTAATTTTTTCTAATGAATGATAAATGTTTGATGAATGATAATTGTCTGATGAAATGATAACTATATTATGAATGATAATTGTTTCCGATGAATGTTAAATGTCTTTCGATGAATTATAATTTTTTTCTGATGAATGATAATTTTTTTCTGATGAATGATAATTGTTGTTTCTATGAATCATAACTGTTTGATGAATGATAATTATTTGATGAATGATAATTATTTGATGAATGATAATCATTTTGTGATGAATGGTTATTGCTTTCTTATGATAACTATTGGATGAAAGATAACTCAGATGAATGCTAGTTTTTTCTGATGAATGATAATTGTTGCTTTTATGAATCATAACTGTTTAACGAATGATAATTGTTTGATGAATGATAATTGTTTTTCGATGAATGATAATCATTTTGTGATGAATAATTTAATGAATGATAATCATTTCGGGTGGTGGTGGTGGTTGGTGGTGGTGGGTGGTGGAGGTTGGTGATGGTTGGTGGTGGTGGTTGGTGGTAGGTGGTGATGGTTAGTGGTGGTGGTTGGTAGGTGGTAGTGGTTGGTGGTGGTAGTGATGGTTGGTTGTGGTGGAAGTTGGTGGTGGTGGTGATAGTGGTGGGTAGTGGTGGTGGTTTGTTGAGGTGGTTGGTGGTGGTGGTGGTTGTTGGTGATGGTTGGTGGTGGTGGTGGGTGGTGGTGTTGGGTGGTGGTAGGTGGTGGGTGGTGGTGGTGGTGGTGGTGGTGGTTGGTGGTGGGCAATGGGTAGTGGGTGGTGGTGGTGGTTGGTAGTGGTGGTGGGTGGTGGTGGTTGGTGGTGGTGTGTGGTGGTGGTAGTTGGTTGATGGTGGTGGGTGGGGGTGGTGGTGGGTGGGTGGTGATGGTTGGTGGTGGTGGTGGTGGTAGATGGTGGTGGGTGGTGATTGGTGGTGGTGGGTAGTGGTGGTTGGTGGTGGTGGTGGTTAGGGGTGCTTGGTGGTGGTGGTGGGTGGGGGTGGTCGGTGGTGGTCGGTGGTTAGTGGTGATGGTTGGTGGTGGTGGTGGTTGTTGGTGATGGTTGGTGGTGTGTGGTGGTGTGAGTGGTGGTGGTTGGTGGTTGGTGGTGGGTGGTGGTGGGTGGTGGTGGGTGGTGGTGGGTGGTGGTGGTTGGTGTTGGCGGTGGTGGTTGGTGGGTGGTGGTGGTGGTTTGTTGTCGTGGTTGGTGGTGGTGTGGTTGATGGTAGGTGGTGGGTGGTGGTGGGTGGTGGTGGTTGGTGGTGGTGGGTGGTGGTTGGTGGTGGTTGGTGGTGGTCGGTAGTGGTCGGTGGTGGGTGGTGGTGGGTGGTGGTGGTGGTTGGTGGTGATGGTTGGTGGTGGTGGGTGGTGGTTTGTTGTGGTGGTTGGTGCTGGTGTAGTTGATGGTGGTGGTTGGTGGTGGGTGGTGGTTGGTGGTGGTGGTGGTTGGTGGTGGTTGGTGGTGGTGGTGGATGGTGGTTGGTCGTGGCGGGTGGTGGTGCTTATGGTGGTGTGTGGTGGTGGTTGGTGGTTTGTGGTGGTGGTGGTGGTTGGTGTTGGTTGTGGTGGTTGGTGGGTGGTGGTGTGTGACACCGCTATATATATATATTTTTTATAATAAATACGTGGTGGAAGCATAATATTAATTAAATACGATATCGACATTTGTACAAACTGATGTCACGTGTCATTAAAACAATTTACATATTAACAGGAAGAGACGTAAATACATTCTGTTTTCAAAAGTACACGGTTCATATTTTAAAAGACCACATCAGAGTTAACCCTGTCAAACATAACATCATCATGCCCGTCTTCTCCCAAAAAGCACTATCTACAAAAGCTATCAACCTGCAGGGAGGAGATGGAGGGGAATTAGCACGAAGCTAAGTGAGTACGACTAACTACAGGCCATAGCATACATAAGTGTTATACTAATCATGTCACAATAGTCTAACACACAAACATCACCCAAGTGCCGTCTACAGAGACTCTGGCGGCTCGGCCAAACCATTAACCACCAGCTGATCGGACTGGGGCTTACCAGAAGTTCCTCCACCACCGTGTTGTATATATATAATCCACACGCGACGGACGCGTCATTCATATATATATACACCACGATTGTCTAGGCCACCACATGAGGAACCCAACCCGCAGGTTGATCTCTCCTACCGAGGCCACCACACAATAGGGACGCACTGGGCTCCAGCAGACAAGCATTAACCAACATGCAGTCATCACAACGTACTAACTAACCACATCAATAAGTATATCTAACAAGCATGACAATCATAATATAACATGCTTCTATATACTATATTCTTCAGTTAGTCCCACTCACCAATTACCAGCAAATGAGAAGGTATTCAGCTATCTAATCACTGAACCTTCTCTTTCTCCTTTTCTCCTGATAAAAACATATACACAAGTTAGTTTCTGTTCGTTAACATCAAATAACACAATACATAAATTTTTGTATCAAAAACTGTCCGCTAAAAATTTTTGCTTAACACTTATGCACTTTTAAAATTTACATCATAAACATTAAAATACAAACGGGCAGCATAACGGCTAAAAATCAACACTTAGGTAAAATATTCTGCCCTGGACACTCAGTCGATCGACTGACTCTTACAGTCGGTCGACTGTCGACACAACCGGTCGACTGACTTTCCCAGTCGGTCGATTCATTTGGTATTACATCAATCGGCCGAAGGTAAATCTCAGTCGGTCGGTTCACTCAACAGTCGGTCGGTTGTCTTCGTCAATCGGCCGGTTCAACCCTCAGTCGGTCGACTGTCGACCTACAGTCGGTCGACTGTCGACCTACAGTCGGCCGACTGTGTTCATCTTCATCAGAAACTGAATAAAGGCTACGGACTTCACGATGAAATCCTCAAATCTCGATCTAGAGCTCGTTTTAAAGACCAAAATCGACTACAACTTATTCACTACTTGTTATAGACTCAAAACCCACAACAATTTGACCATAACAATACTTAAATCACTTGTTTTGACACAAATTTACACTTTTATGAAAACTAACACAAAACCTTAAATTTCTCAAAGATTAGAGCATGGAAGCTTGTGATCCTTACCTTAAACGAATCAGTGTGGTGGTAGTAGTTGGTTGATGGTGGTGGGTGGTGGTGGGTGGGTGGGTGGTGATGGTTGGTGGTGGGTGGTGGTGGTAGTGGTATGTGGTGGTAGGTGGTGGTGGGTGGTGGTTGTTGGTGGTGGTCGATGGTGGTGGTTGGTGGTGATGGTGGTCGGTGGTGGTTGGTGGCGATGGTTGGTGGTGTGTGGTGGTGGTGGGTGGTAGGGGTGGTGGTTGGTGGTGGTGGTGGTTGGCGTTGGTGGTGGTGGGTGGTGGCGGTGGTGGTTGGTGGGTGGTGGTGGTTTGTTGTGGTGGTTAGTGGTGGTGTGGTTAATGGTGGGTGGTGGTGGTGGGTGGTGGTTGGGGGTGGTGGTTGGTGGTGGGTGGTGGTGGTTGGTGGTGGTTGTTGGTGATGGTTGGTGGTGGTGGGTGGTGGTGGGTGGTGGGTGGTGGTGGTGGTGGTGGGTGGTGGTGGGTAGTGGGTAGTGGGTGGTGGTAGTGTTGGTAGTGGTGGTGGGTGGTGGTGGTTGGTGGTAGTTGGTTGATGGTGGTGGGTAGTGGTGGTGGGTGGGTGGGTGGTGATGGTTGGTGGTGGTGGTTGGTGGTGGTGGTGGGTGGTGGGGTTGGGGGTGGTTGGTGGTGGTGGGTGGTGGTTGGTGATGGTTGGTTGGTGGTTGGTGGTGGTCGGTGGTGGTTGGTGGTGGTGGTGGTTAGTGGTGATGGTTTGTGGTGAGTGGTGGTGGTGGTGGTTGGTGGTGGTGGTTGGTGGTGGTAGGTGGTGTTGGTGGTGGTGGTTGGTGGTGGTTGGTGTTGGTGTTGGTGGTGGTGGTTGGTGGTGGTGAAGGTGGTTCATAATATGTTAACTTTTATATAATTAATTTTATTAATCATAATTATTAAAATGACTATTTTACCCTTCCATGCATTTTATGTCAAAATGAAGTTTTATGATATTTTGTGGTCCACATTTGCTTATCCGGTTTGTACTCGTTTTAAGCTTAGCCACGGATCGTGCCCCTATATATATATATATATATATATATATATATATATATATATATATATATATATATATATATATATATATATATATATATATATATATATATATATATATATATATATATATATTTGAACAGATCAACGAGTTTGTGAAACGTGCTAGGGGTGTGTTTGGATGAAAGTAGCTGGAGCTGGAGCTTATGAGATAGAGCTGGAGCTGGAGCTTATTTTTTAAGCTGGTAGCTGGAGCTTATTATTTTTTATAAGTGTTTGGTAAACTAGCTGGAGCTTATTTTCCAGTTCATAAGCTCTACTTTTTTTCATAAGCTACTAAAAGTAGTTTATTTTTTCAGAGCTTATGATTTTTATAAGCTCTACTTTTTTTCTCTACCAAACGAAGCTTATGACTTGGAGCTTATTAAAATCATAAGCTCAAGCTCCTATAAGCTCCCATAAGCTCCAACAAGCTCGTCACCCAAACACACCCTAGGGCTGCAAAGATCCATGCTTACATCATGAACCAGCTAAAGAAAGAGATGCCTAGCTGGATCGGCAAGGCTAAGGCTCAGCAAAGGCTCATCGATAATCTTGACACACTCTTTGAAAAGGTTCTATATCTCTTACACAAGGCAAAAGGGACGGGTAGAAGAATGGGTCAAAATGGGGTTAACCTAAAATACTCTTTGCCCATAACTATTGACTTCTTACAACAAACCAAAGTGTGTCAACTAAATTTCAATAATTACTTTGTTTCAAATTTACATTTTATCTATTAAAATCCAGATCCAAAAGGAGCATCATTTACCGCCAGGAGATTTTCCCAATGTTGATGGCTTTCGACAGGCTTTAAATGGTTACAATATAGACAGATTCGAAAGACTAAAGCACAGACTGATACAAGGTGTTGATGACATGCTCGCTTATGATATCCCAAAACTTTTAAAGACCTTCAGGAACCCATACGAATGAGGATTTTAACTTGTTCAAAAACTGATTGACCATTTTGTATATATACATCTCACCCATCTGCAGTTTTAATTAAGAAAAAAAAAAAAACTTGAACCAATGAGTTAGGAACGTAACCACCTAGTCTTTGTTTTTCATTTTTAACGACTGAGTGTCAAATGGTAATTAAAAAGTCATTTATTGTTAGCAGTAACATGAGTAGCAATTGCTTTCCTTTGACCAAATGTTTGGTATATCCTGTGTCGAACGGATGAGCATCACAAAATTGTTAGCCCACGTATAATATCTCATATGCATTTCATGTATTGGGCTTTGCCCTATAGAATGTTCTAGACTCTTGCACCCTAGCTATTTATATCCATGTACTGTATTCTATGAGAATCAATAAAAACACGATGCAATACTTTATTACATGGTATCGAGCCTCTCTCTAAAACCCTAATCGCAGCTCTTTCTTCCTTTTTTTTTCTATCGCATCTGCAACCCTAATAATAATAAAAAAAAACCTTCACCTGCTGCTCACTTCTTGCCTTCTGTCAATCTCCATCTCACCAATCTCTCATCATCACAGAATATCTTTCACCATCACCATCTCATCGATCTCTTTACAGTAAACATATCACCATGACAAACAAAACCTATGACAAAATATATACCGTAACCTCTATACATCACCTCATTCCCGTTAAGCTAGATCTTGCCAAACTCAACTATGCACATTGGAAGAAGGTTTTCACGAAGCACTGTGCCGGTTTTGATGTACTAAATTTCATTACCGGCACTTCCACTTCCGAAGAAAAAACCTCACCGGAATGGGTTAAAGCCGATGCAGTTGTCACCACTTGGATATTCAACACCATTAGTGAGCCTCTTCTCGAACGTGTTCTAAATTCTAAAATTGCTACCGCTCACGACGCATGGGTTTTTCTCGAAAAAATCTTTCATGATAACAAGCTGTCGAAAACTATGGAACTCAATGCCGAACTTCGGGCACTAGACATCGGCAGTTTAACGGTTGAAGAATACTTCCGCAAGATTGATCGCATCGCCACACATCTTCGAAATCTTGGTTCCAAGGTTGAAGACAGTGATCTAGTAATGTTCGCTGTCAACGGTTTGAATGATAAATACGTTCAAGCAAAACACATCATACTTCACCGACACCCGTTTCCTGATCTTGACACTACACGATCCATGTTGTTAATGGAAGAGATGACTATTAATCGGAGCACACGCACCCACGTTGCACCTCTCAACCCCTCTAACCCGTCGGCACTCACTGTTCAAGTCACCAACACACCTGCCAAAAATAGCAGCAAGCAGGAACTTTGTCACAACTTTTTGAGAGGTTTCTGCAGGTTTGAAAGCAAGTGTCAATACCTTCACCAAGGTACCAATCGCAGGTTCAACAACAGCTCATCTAGCGTTACCCAAAACTCACGAGCTCCTGGATTAAATCAGGCTCAATTGCTTCAGATTATCTCGGCCAAACAACAGCAACTCAGAGCCCAATCGGTAACCCCTAATTACCCTCGGCCCAACCTGTCACCACAGTCCACAGCTTTTATTGGATACGGGCCTGGCTATTCGCGTACACAAGCCCAAAATGGGCTGCTTCCAACACCTCTTGGATTCGGACAGGCCCATCATACTACCCCTCACTATGCTACGGTCCAGCAGAACAACCCTCTTCCTTCTACGGCACAACAGTCACACCCTGGATCCTCTGCCACTCATGCACAGCCCAACGGGCCCAATGCTTTTTTTGCAGCCCCCATGACTTATGGATCATTTACTGTGGACCCACAAACACAAACTCAGGAGACGGTGCTACCAAGTGCCTTCAGTGCCATGACACTTCAGGATTATGGGGCTGCCGGTTGGCACATGGACACCGGTGCGTCGAATCATCTAACCTCCTATATTAATAATCTAAGTACTGTTTTTAATAATTGCAGGTATTCATCAGTAGCTGTTGGTGACGGGAAAACAATACATGTCACCAATACAGGTCATAGCTTGTTACCTAATACTCACCGACCCCTACACTTAAATAATGTGCTCGTCACTCCTAACATTGTTAAAAATCTTATATCTGTTCGTCAATTTACTCGTGACAACTTAGTTTCTGTTGAATTTGACCCCTTTGGTTTTTCTGTGAAGGATTTCCAGACACGACGTCTTCTCCTCCGATGTGATAGCACCGGGGACCTTTACCCGGTAACGACGCCCACCTCCCACTCCTCTCAGGTTGCTCTACTCACCAGTCCTATCACTTGGCATCAACGTCTTGGACACCCCGGACACGATGTATTTCGAAGACTTATCTCCAACAAAGACATTATTTGTAATAAAACTACGTCCCACGTACTTTGCCATGCATGTCAACTTGGCAAACACGTGCGACTTCCTTTTTCTGTTTCTAGTACTACTGTTAATTCTGCATTTGATATTATACATTCCGATTTATGGACTTCTCCAGTTTCTAGCTTAAGTGGTTTGAAATATTATATAATTTTCCTAGACCATTATTCACATTATGTATGGGTATTTCCACTTCGTAATAAATCTGATGCACTTAACACCTTTATACAATTTCGCGCCTTTATACGCACCCAATTTAAACAAGAAATTAAAGCTTTTCAATGCGATAACGGTGGTGAATTCGATAACACTGCCTTCCACCAACTTCTACAAACAAATGGCATCCAATTCCGCTTCTCGTACCCTCACACTTCTCAGCAAAATGGGAAGTCAGAACTCATGGTTCGCACTATCAACAACCTCATTCGCACATTTCTTTTCCAAGCCCACCTCCCACCTACATATTGGGTGGAGGCCCTTCACATGGCAGCACATCTCCTGAATATTCTCCCATCATCAGCCATTAACCATGACATACCATACACCCGTCTCTATAAACAGAAACCTAACTACACCACCCTCCGCGTCTTCGGATGTTTATGCTACCCACATCTTCACACAACCAACAAACTTGCCCCGCGCTCCACACCGTGCATCTTCCTCGGATACCCCTCTAATCATCGGGGATACCGGTGCCTCGATCTCGCCACTAACAGAATAATCCTATCCCGACATGTCACCTTTGATGAAACCTCTTTCCCTTTCGGCTCCATGAATCCTACTCAGCCCCCATCCTACGACTTTCTAGACCCACCACCAAATCTCTTCTCCCGCTCCTTCCACTTATCCCCTTCTACTCAGCCCTCGGAGACACAGCCTCCTTCTACTGAGGCTACCGTCACCTCTCCCACTTCCACGGAGACACAGCCTCCTCCTATTGAGGCTACCGTCACTCCTACAGAGACACAGCCTCCTCCTAACGAGGCTACCGTCACCTCTCCTACCCCCACAGATACACAGCCTTCTATCATTCCACTGACCTCGAAGACACAGCCTCCTCCTACTGAGGCTACCCTTGCCTCCACCTCTCAGTCTACTCACCCCATGATCACTCGCGCACGTCTTGGCACAGCAAAACCCGTTCAGCGTTTTAATTTACATACTTCTGCCTTATCTCCTATTCCGCGCACTTACCCTGCTGCACTTCATGACCCCAACTGGAACAAGCTATAACTGATGAATATAATGCTTTAACTAACAACAGTACTTGGACTCTTGTGCCTCGCCCATCGGACACGAACATAGTTCGCTCCATGTGGCTCTTCAAGCACAAGTTTAATGCAGATGGTAGTTTGAGCAGGTATAAGGCTAGACTAGTTGCTAATGGTCGAAGCCAACAGGTCGGTATTGATTGAGATGAGACCTTCAGCCCGGTTGTTAAACCGGCATCGATACGTACTGTACTCAGCTTGGCTGTTTCTTGACACTGGCCAGTTCACCAGCTAGATGTCAAGAATGCATTTCTCCATGGACAGCTTTCAGAGACCGTCTACATGCACCAGCCACCAGGTTTCAGGGATCCCAGATACCCGGATCATGTCTGCTTACTTCAGAAATCTCTATATGGTCTTAAGCAGGCACCCCGTGCCTGGTTTCAGCGATTTGCAGGTTACGCGCAGCAGATTAGTTTTCAACAGAGTCGTTGTGACATTTCTCTTTTCATCTACCATCAGAGATCTAACACCGCATATCTCCTTCTATATGTCGATGATATCATTTTGACTGCTTCATCCACAGGCTTTCTCCAGCAGATCATTACCTCCTTACATAAGGAATTTGCCATGACTGACTTGGGACCACTGAACTACTTCCTTGGTATTCATGCTACTCGTACTACGTCTGGGATGTTCCTCTCTCAGAAGCAGTACGCATCCGAGATCATTGACAGAGCAGGCATGCCCACTTGTCATCCGTGCAGGACCCCGGTCGAACCAGGTGCCAAGCTTACTAGTCACGGTCCTCCGGTTAAGGACCCGACTCTTTACCGAAGTCTTGCAGGAGCATTACAATATCTTACTTTCACCCGACCAGATATTTCCTATGCCGTCCAGCAAATTTGTCTTTTCATGCACGACCCTCGAGAGCAGCACATGCACGCTCTCAAACGGATTCTTCGCTATATTCAGGGTACCACTGACCTCGGCCTTCAGTTATACGCATCCTCTCCTACTACATTGGTAGCTTACTCTGATGCTGATTGGGCAGGCTGTCCCACTACTAGACGCTCTACATCTGGCTACTGTGTTTTTCTTGGCAATAACCTCCTATCCTGGTCTTCTAAGCGGCAACTCACACCCTCGCGTTCGAGTGCAGAGGCGGAATATCGAGGCGTTGCCAACGCAGTTGCAGAGACCTGCTGGATCCGCAACCTTCTGCGAGAGCTTCATTGCCCGCTTACTTCGGCTACCTTGGTTTACTGCGACAACATTAGCTCTGTCTACCTCTCTTCCAATCCGGTTCAACATCAACGAACAAAGCACATAGAGATTGATATTCACTTTGTTCGCGATTTAGTTGCTCAGGGTCAGGTGCGGGTTCTACATGTTCCGTCTCGATATCAGTTTGCTGACATCTTCACGAAAGGCCTACCATTTGCACTGTTTGATGAGTTCAGATCCAGTTTGAGCGTCCGACGTACTCCCGCTCCAACTGCGGGGGGATGTTAGCCCACATATAATATCTCATATGCATTTCATGTATTGGGCTTTGCCCTATAGAATGTTCTAGACTCTTGCACCCTAGCTATTTATATCCATGTACTGTATTCTATGAGAATCAATAAAAACACGATGCAATACTTTATTACAAAAATGTGGTCACTGTTCTCCAAGTTGTATAAAAGTTGATTCATGTAATTTCATGTTACAGTTTTTTTTTAGTATCAAATTGTATTACTGTTCTCCAAAGCATGATATCCCAAAATGGATGGAAGCGTGTTGCTAACGAGTGGCGAAAGCAAGAATTTTTTTTCACTGGGGCGAAAAAGATTTTAAAAGCGTAGCAATTTTTTTTTGTGAAAATATGGAGGTTTTTGGGCAAAATATGAAGGCTTTGGGGACAAAATATGGAGATTTTTGGGGGAAAAAATCCAGTTGGGGCAAAATCGAAAAATACAAAATTTTTTAACTAAAAATCACAAATCCACTGGGGGCAGGTGCCCCCTGCCCTACATATTTTCGTCCATGTTGCCAACACGCTTCAAAGGCTTGTACAAAGCGGTTACAGGACGATTAAATAGTAGTGGTTATTAAATTGTACAAGCCTAAAAAGTGTGTTAACGACAACCCCTAGAACTGTTATTGGCAAAATCCTTTTCTCTATCCGATTGAAAACTTGCTAGCTTCTTCTGTTTTATAATTTTGACAATGAACAAGTTGGCATGGAAACATACATACATTCAAACAGCCATTAATTGTACTTTTTCCCATTTAGTAAGCAGGATCAGTAAACAGTAGGTAAATCAAAACAAACCAATACACATGATAAGACACAAAACCTTAATCCCTACAGTTTCAAAACATTTATGTACTTATTTAAGAGAAAGAGAAGCTACAATATGGAAAAACTGAAGTTTTACAAGTATCTCCTCTGCTTTGTTTGTAGCCCGTTTAGCCACATGTAAGAACAATTCGTCACCGAGCTTATCACCTATATGAGCATCTACTAACACCCCACTCACACTCCTGCAGCTGTTGGCTAAAGCCTTTCCCACTTCGGCTGCATCGTCGGGCCGGTTCACCACCAACGGGCTCCCTCCTTGAAAGACCTCCAATTTTTTTATGCTAAACGACCCATTCGCTTCTACCACTTCTTTAAAGTCATGTAAACTTGGCGCGTACACTGGAATGTTGAAATCATCCCTTTTTTCGCTCGTTATGAGTCCCTACACACGTTAGATCATATACACATTAAGATAAAAATACATTTCATGTACGTTATTACAACCAATATGACTATATGAGTTAGATATACATGTCAATCATGGTTCTTTAAGTAAACACACATTCTTATTCTTATAGTACTATTTCTATAAAAGCAAGAAATTATATCTATATATCTAAATAGTAAAGGGCAAGTGAATAGGAAACTTTAAAACTTTTACAAATTTGTCCCAAACTTTTTAATTCTTATAACTCAATCACATTCTCTATAAAAGTTAATTTCATAGTTATTACAAACTTACCTCAAACTTTTCACATTTCATAATTTACCCATAAAACTTCTCATTCATTATAAATCGCCCACTACTATCTACTAACTATTCATCATCATCATCATCATCATCATCATCATCATCATCATCATCATCATCATCATCCTATTCACTTTATTATTGTTTAACTTTTTTTCTTATTATAAATTAACTACGTACCTCATTTTTTAATAACTTCTAATGTTATTATATATATATATATATATATATATACACACATATATATATTAATATATAAATAGTTTGTACCAATCGTTGATGTACGTCTCACTTTATTGATTGAACATTTGGATCTTTTCTCTCGACAAAACGAAAAGTAGTTTGTACCAAAGGTTGATGTACGTCTCACTTTATTGATTGAACATTTGGATCTTTTCTCTCGACAAAACGAAAAGTAAAACAAAAAATGATGAATAATTACTTTCACGCTTATTACAAATTAATCACATAACTATTTTTGGTCCTTCCTCGACAAAACGAAAACAAATTGATAAATAATTACTTTCTCAATAATTATCTATGTAATTAATATTAATCAAAGGTGAAGAACCGGAACAAAGCCAGGTCGCCCAACTAGTTTATTTTATAAAAAGAAAATATCGTTCAAACCTCACCAACGACATATATATATGTGTGTGTATATATATATAGGGGCAGGATCAATGGGGAAGTAACCAATCGGGGGAAGCGGGGGGAAGCAAAATTTTTTTCTTTTCATTTTTTTTGGAATTTTTATTTTCCGGCATCAAGATCACACGAAAATATGAACATTTAGAAGAGACACTTCGTGATGAATGTTATTATTTAGATGGGAAAACGATCGACAAAAATAACATTCAAGATAATATTGTTCATGAAGAATATGAACGATTTTTTTTCATGTTTTGTGAAGTAAAATTTAGCCCGATTTAGAGTTTAGGGTTTAAGGTTTAGGGCTTAGGGTTTGGTGTTTTGGGTTTATGGAATAAACCAAAAACACCAAACCCTAAACCCTAAACCCTAAACTCTAAACCGTTCGTGTTAAAAACTCAATCTAAATCCTAAATCTAAACCCTAAACCCTAAATTTCTAAACCCTAATATCTAAACCCTATAAACCCTAATATCTAAACCCTAATATCTAAACCCCAATAGCTAAAACCTCAACATACGCTCGAAAAACACGATAATTGTTATATATTACTTCTTCGAGCGTTTTCCCGCCAAAATAAAAATATTTATCACAAAGTGTCTCTACTAAATGTTCATATTTTCATCCCATCTATAATGTTCGTGAACAAAGTTTTTTCAAAAAACGAAAAAAAAAAGTTTTTGATTCACCCCGATTGGTTACTTCCCTCTTGATCCTACCAATATATATATATATATATATATATATATATATATATATATATATATATATATATATATATATATATATATATATATATATATATATATATATATATATATATGTTGAGAACCCATGAAAAAAGGTTAAAAACAGTCACGATAGACGATAGATCGAACAGAAAAATTTTATTCGTTTACACGTTTAAATTTCATACATATCAAATTAATGTTACACATGTAGCCCCACGAATTTTATTAGCATGTGGAGAACAAGTAATAATAATCCAACTTATGGAATTAAAAATCGTTTTTTGTTTTAATATGAAATAAAAATGGCCAGCCAAAAATGTTCTTTAAGGACGAATCAAGACTTTTTGTACACCGGAGAAGATACATATGTGAATAATGGTATTATTACCTCTTGGACAAGATCATTCCATGCATCCTGAAAGTGGGTCCCAAATAAGAGTCCTGCCCCACCTTGGTCTGTGGGGTCCTCTGATGTCCGACCCAATAACGCAATAAACATGGACCCACCCTTTTTCATCTCTTTTGACCTCATTTTTAGAAATACTGCCAGATCTGTTTGAAATTGTTTTCTGTATGCATTTGCACTCATTTTATTTGCACCATGAATAAATATCTTCCCTCTGTTGTATGCCATTGATGATTTATCTACTACAATTTCAGGTACCTGTACAGCCATTAACCTTGGTTAATTAAGAAATTAACAAATTTACACAAAATCTATAAACTAAATAAATTTCTCATTTTTCTTTTACTATTTAAGTTATAATTTAAACATAAGCATTTAATGGTTTTTAAGGTTTGGAATTGTTAGTACTTAATATATAACAATAAAGTATTTTAACAGTATTCATGGACAGGAGTTTTGATAGAAACAAGTAATTAATGAATAAATTATTACCTGAGAGAGCCAATGCAAGGAGAACGCGGAGTAAAAAACATCAATCGAGTTTGCTGGAAACAAACGTCGATAAAAGGAGCCAGGAACACCGGCAGCAAAAAATGAGCGATGGCCCGTAGAGGCCAAACACTCTTCCATGCTGCCAACATCCTGGCTCGCCATCGGTGGCAGTAGCTGAAAAAGCGTGTTGAAGTCATTTGAGGGGAGATCTGCAAAAAAAGCAGAGAATTCGGGTACATCGGTGTAACCCGAAGCTTCGTAGCGCTTTGTGATGTGTTCGATGATAACATTGACGATAAATATGGTATTACTTCCGCTAGAACAACCGAGATCCGCCACCACAAATGGTGTATGCGGCGAGTTTAACTCCACACCGTCTAGTGTTTCTTTTAGAAGATGCAACATGGATCGAGCATGCTTTGCCTGCATGCATGCATGCATCATCACACGTCAAATCATATATATTTTAATTAATGAAGGGAGTGTATATAAGCTTTTCATACCACATAAAAATGTAATATAAATCGATTTTAAAACGCTTGATAATAAAAACAAATTAATAAAAAATAATAAAAATTCTTGTCTTTCAAAAATAATGAAATAATAAAAATAAATTTATGTTATTTTCCCACCAAATTACTAAAATAATAATTAACAACCCTAATAAGAAGGATTCTTCCTTAAGACCAGACCATATATCTACATACACAGCGTATTGATTTTACACAGATACATAAGTAAATGACATAGTTTATTGACCAGATCGATAATTCAAGATGATCTGAAGAAATTGATAATAAAAAAAATATTGATATTATATATTAGTAATTTATTATTTGGATTAATTAATTATATACCTGTGCTTGAGAGTTATTGGCATAACTGGCTTCACCTTTGCCGCCTTTCATGCTAAGAAGCCTCTCAAGCTTTAGGTTTGAAGAAACCACCACATTATTATTGTCACCGGAAGGAGGGGCCATCACTTCTCTCTTTTTGGTTAACTCAGTTACTATTATATTATGTACGTTTTTAAATTTACTTTACTACAAACCATATTGCACATTTATATAGCTAGGGAGAAGGGTAGTTTTGGAATTACCTTTTTTGTATTCATTTATAACTTCTCTTTTGTTGTTTTTATTATCACTCCAATAAATATTGATTTGGTAAAAAGTAAGATGTTGACCAGCACAACCACAGTTTCTTAACCATATATACGAGTATATATGTAGCTATTAATGGAAATTTAATTTAGCCGCATTACAATTTACTAGCTAGAATATTGGATATGGTTAACTGTAAGTCCAAGTGAGAAATCATGTATCTTTTGATTTTTCACATTTTCGTGAAATCAATTTAATTCTTGTTTTTTGCCACAAAAAAAAAAAAAAAAAAAAAAAAAGCTAGAATATTGGATTAAATTTTCACCATTTTGCCACTTTGTTAATAATTTATTTTTTTGTAAAATTTTAGACTGTTGAAGATAATGTAAAGCAACGGTCATCCAAAGCTACGAGTAGGTAGGGATGGCAACGGATCTAAAAAAATCCGAGATCCGCGGGTACCCGCACCCGTGATGGGCGGATAAAATCGGAAAATTTTACCCTCGGGTGGGCGATGGATGTAATCTTGTACCCGCTGACGGGTCGCGGGAGGGTGATGGATGTAATAGATCTGTTGTTGGTAAAATCCGATCCGAAAATCCGTAATACCCACTTGAATAATCCGCGGATATACCCGTTATAAATGTGAAAAACGCCACCTTGAATAAATGGACAATAGGTAATAATTTACTCCGTATAAGTTTTTACATTTCTTATATCATTGTGCTATCGAACTTTTTAGTAACTAGAGCATCACACAACTACACATCACATGTATTATATAATCAAAGCATATTGTTGTTTGTTTCGTTTATTAGACTATCTTAATAAATCTAATTTTACCTATCACTTTAGTAATTCGTCAACCTACTGTATGATTAGTTTTAGCTACTAAATTTTGATTGTTACTATTAAACATTGTAGCTTCACATATATTAGCAAAAAAAAGTATAATTAATATAATTTTTCTCATTGTAGTATAGCATAAACATGGGTATATGATTGGATGATGTTTTTTATGTCACTTTGAATTGCATAATGATATTTATTTTTGTTTTTTGTTTTTAGAATAATATATATATATATATATATATATATATATATATATATATATATATATATATATATATATGATGTTATAAAATATATATGAATATTAACTACTTAGTAAAAGTCATCACATATTATAATAATACATAAATAAGAAATGATATTGTATTAAAATACAAGTTTGAATATAAGTGATATATTAATGGTATTATCATTAATTTCATCATTATTATTATTTAACATTCATATTAATATTTGTATTAGCTACATTATTAGTTTCAAAAATATAATTTATAGATATATGAAAATTTATACGTTTAATTTATTATATCACTAATATTATTGTTATCATAATTAGTAGTATTATTGTTAATAAAATATTAGTACTATTATAATTAGTATTATAGTTATCAATAATATTATTGATATACATTGTATATGGATTATTATCAATATCATTAGTAATAATATTATTAGTATTACTAATATAATATTATAAATTTGTATTACTATTATTTATAATATTAAGAGTATTATATTTATAATTATATTTATTAATAAGATTTCTTATAACTTATAAATATAATAAATAAAAAGATATGCATATGTGGATATAAATATAGATATATGAATATACAGATTTTAATTAAATATATATATACAAATACGAAATACTAGTATATATATATATATATATATACAATTACAGATATATATTGATATAAACAAATAAATACAATTATATACCTTTATAAATAAAAATAATTACTTATTTCATTCCAAGAAAAATCAGAATCGGTTTCCTATCCTTATCAAGGTGTTCCTTAAATTAATTAAAAACTGTAATCTAGTACAATTGGCAGCAATTAGTCATCTAATCAAACAAAAATCAATTTTGGTCGATTGTTATTTTTCTTAAAGTCTCTCTGATACAATATTGGGATGTCGAGCAAATCAAGCAATAATACAAATGTTAAAGGAGTAATCCAGCTGTAAATATACCTGCTAAACTTTATGTAAAACACTACTAATGCAATTTAAGCGAAAAGAACAAAAATCAAAAATTAAATTAGAGAACCCAGGTCGTCATCTCTGTTCTTGGTCGTTTTCTCAAGTACTTCGAATTCAATAGTCATTTTAAAATCCTTGAATGTAGATATGTTAGAAATCTTCTATCTAAACTGTCTGAAAAGTTTAAACTTCAATTTTCCTTAACGAATTCAAATTTGGAGGTCAAAGTTTTGATTTTAAAAGTCAAAGAATCTGTTCTTGATAAAATTCGCGTTCAATTTAATGTTTCAAGATAAATTACAGATCCAGAAAGTTTTTAATGGTGATTTAGAACTTTTTTCATGCCGAAGTCTTGATCTATAACAGCCTCTAATGTTGAGTTTGATTTCAAGTTCATATAAGTTCAAAAGAAACTGTTTCAGCTTATTTAATTTCGTTTTTGTTTCTGTTTCAAATAATTCGATCAATTCAATTCTGTTTCTGAGTCGTTTATAAACCCAAAAATAAATTCAATGTGTCATTGTTGTGTATTGATGGAATTCTGGCCGATCAAATTGTGAAGAAGAAGGAGAAAAAAGGAATTACATAACAATACAGGTTATATTAATTTAAATGGGTTTTATTCCAGAAAGATTGAAATGGTCGAGTGGTTTGATGTGTATGCGGGTATACGAGAGGTCTTGGGTTCGAGCCCGGTTCCGGGCAGTTCATTTTTTTTAAAGCCTTTTTCATTTAAGTTAGCTATTTCATTTATTATTATTATTATTATTATTATTATTATTATTATTATTATTATTATTATTATTATTATTATTATTATTATTATTACTACTACTACTACTACTACTAATGTTGTTACTAGAATTATCATTATTAAAAGTATTTATCATTATAATTATTACTATCATCATTATAATAATTATTACAAGTATTATCATTATTATTATGATTAAGATTATTATTATCATTATTAGAAAAATAATACAACATATTATTATTATTATCATTATTATCATAAGTACTATAATTATAATTCAAAACTTTTAGTATTATCATTACTAATATTATTATTAGTATAAATATTATTATTAATACTATCAATTAGGTTATATTTGGTAATAGCATTATGATCGAAATCATTATCATTGATATTAAAGTTTATATTATTATAGTTATTATTATTATCAGTATGATTATAAATATTACCAACACTATTATCACTAGTAAAATTTCCATACTAAATATTAATATCATTATTATGATTATGATTAGTATTATTAATAATATTATAAAAATAATACAATTTTCATAAATATTAGTATTATGACCATTTTATAAATATTAGAACTATTATTAGTAACATAAGTACATTAGTAATATTATTATCATCATTATTATAATTACCAATATTAACTTGGAATAATTAAAATTACTGTTTTGATAAATAAATAAAATATATAAATAAAAAAATATTTAGTGCATGTAACATAATAACAGTTATATTTACATTACACATAAGTATGTATTAATAGTATTAACAAATTTTATATAAATAATCATATATAATAAATTAAGTGTTCTTAATATAATATTAATCAGACAATTATATATATAAAATATAATTTAAGAATATAATATATATAATTGTTCGATATAAATTATGTGTGTTAATATACATACAAATAATATAGGTTCGTGAATCCGAGGCCAACCCTGCATTGTTCAATGTCGTCATATGTATTTTTACTACAAAATACATAAGGTGAGTTCATTTGATTCCCTTTTACTCTTTACATTTTTGGTACTGAGAATACATGCGCTGCTTTTATAACTGTTTTACGAAATAGACACAAGTGAGTAAAACTACATTCTATGGCTGGATTATTAAACCGAATATGCCCCTTTATAGTCTGGTAATCTAAGAATTAGGGAACAGAATCCCTAATTGACGCGAATCCTAAAGATAGATCTATCGGGCCCAACAAGCCCCATCCAAAGTACCGGATGCTTTAGTACTTCGAAATTTATATCATGTCCGAAGGAGGATCCCGGAATGATGGGGATATTCTTATATGCATATTGTGAATGTCGGTTACCAGGTGTTCACCATATGAATGATTTTTGTCTCTATTCATGGGACGTATGTTTATGAGAAATGAAAATCTTGTGGTCTATTAAAATGATGAAAATGATTATTTATGTTAAACTAATGAACTCACCAACCTTTTGGTTGACACTTTAAAGCATGTTTATTCTCAGGTATGAAAGAAATCTTCCGCTGTGCATTAGCTCATATTAGAGACATTACTTGGAGTCATTCATGGCATATTTCAAAAGACGTTGCATTCGAGTCGTTGAGTTCATCAAGATTATTAATAAGTCAATTATAGTTAGATGTATTATGAAATGGAATGCATGCCGTCAACTTTCGATGTAATGAAAGATTGTCTTTTCAAAAACGAATGTAATGTTTGTAAAATGTATCATATAGAGGTCAAGTACCTCGCGATGTAATCAACTGTTGTAAATTGTTTATAATCGATATGAACTTCGTCCGGATGGATTAGGACGGGTCTTTACAGTTGGTATCAGAGCGGTGGTCGTAGCGAACCAGGTCTTGCATTAGTGTGTCTAACTAGTAGTCGTTAGGATGCATTAGTGAGTCTGGACTTCGACCTGGTCTGCATGTCAAAAAGTTTTGCTTATCATTTTGTGTTGAAAATTATCTGCTTATCATTCTTAGTCTAGACACGTCTTGCTGCATTGATTGCATGAATAGTGTATAGACAAAATTCATATCTTAGCGTATCTGTTACTGTAAACCTTACCTGGCATATCCTGTAAATTCCTCCGTAATCTACGAAACCTTTTGTTCTATATATATAGATATTCTATGTAATTAGAATACCATCCGTTAGCCAGAAAATCATTTCATATCTAAAAATTCTTTATTCAATCGTACGAAATGGAATTCGTCATTAGTTCAAGTCACTCGGATTCCGAAATGGAATCCCACTCAAGCTCCGAAAGCAGTGTGACCGGAATGGATCAACCAATCAGTCATCATCTATTCTGGATGAATTGGGGATGGGTTCGTAGCCTCCTCAATCATTGGAGACAAGAAGAAGGTAATCCTTTCCATCCGCCACATTGCCCTATTGGCGAAGAACCTGAAGCACTTACCGGCAAACCTGTTCGAAACACCATATTTTCTTCCAGAGTATCTAGCCACGATTATATACTATACCAAATTCTAGATTATATTTATCCGCTAGTCTGAACCGAAAATCACCCCGGTGTAATAGAAGAAGTCAACGAGCTTCGCGCTCGGGTAGTGGCTTTAGAGAATATGGTGCGAAGTTACAAACACCAGCAGCAGCACCAGCATCATAATCAGTACCACCACTGATGTGTGAAATTAGGTATATAAATTATTGTATGGAAAAATACCGGTTAAAAAGACTGTTACACACTAACGGGCAGTGTACCCGATCGTGTAGTAGTATAAATAATGGTTTAGTTCCGTGTATCGTTCCAAGGACAGTTGTATTAGCCAAACTAGAATTAGAAACTATATTATGATTAACTAAGTAAATGAAACTTAAAGGTACAAGTTTTATGTTTTTGTGGCTATTTAACGATTTAGCCAAATCAGAGAAGGTTAAAAAGTAAAAACAATATTTTTGGTCTTTTAAGTTTATAATGAAAACAAGTGCAAAGAAAACAAGTAAGATAGTTTGATTTGAATCAAAGAGATGAAATGTTCATCTAGATATTTTACCCTTGGTATTGGATGTAAGTTTTGCTATTAAGGCCTGATTGAATGATTATGTGTGTAAGTTATCTAATAGGTTTACTAAGAGTTCTCTTAAATAAATACGCAAACACAGTTACAAGATCAAGGGTTCCCTTTTCTCTATAGTTCTCGTGTTTGTAATCAAATAACTATGATATATGCTAATCACCTGAATCGACCCGCAAAGAGTTCTCTTTAGCGAGTACTCAAACTAGAAGTACTAAGTGAGGGTTCCCTATTACCTAGACCTTTTCGTTTGTGACTAGTTGATTAGCAAGATCAAAGACTTAAATAACAATTGTCTTTGCGTTCGCTCTACACAATTCATTCCTATATCGTTTAATCGTATTGATCTAATTTACCCCCTTGGTCCGGTTTAGTAAACAATCAATCTAAGACAAGTTGATTGTAAATCAATATGATACATCAATAAGAGTTCTCTTTATCAACAACATATCAATTAACTTGATACAAATGATTAAACATCAATAAGCATGGTTCTTTAATTCAAGCTTCAATCTTTCACACATAGTACATACAATCAATAGGATTACATCCAATACCTCGGTTATTAATCTAGACAAACATTATAGAAACCAGCCAACAATCATGGTAACAGACAACATACAAATCAGATTATCAATGGAAATCATTGCTTTAGAACAAGAAATAACCTACAAGAACAATGAGTTCTTGGATGAAGAAGGTTTTGATCTTTGATGCCTTGATGTTGAGCCTCTTCCAAGAGCTTGGAGTTCTCCAATATTGCTCCCAAAATTCGTCTCTGTATTCTCTGGTTCGTACCCTCTAAAACTGGTCTTCAATCATGAGTTATAAAGTGGAGAAAGTAGGTCAGAAAGTCAAAAGTTTGCTGAAACCTACTTCTGGACGGCGTCCTAAATGCAGGACGGCGTCCCGTTGTAAAGGGTTGGACGGCGTCCCATATATCCGGACGGCGTCCCAGATTAAAAGGCTGGACGGCGTCCCAAAGCTCAGGACGGCGTCCCGATGTACTGAAAGGTACTGTCTCGTTTTCTTTGTGATTTCCTTTCATTTGGATGAAGCCTAACACATTTGAAGCTTTGTTTTACCATTTTAGAACACTAATTAGACCTTAACTTGTATCGGGATCAACCATGGTCATAAATCATCAAAACTCTTTATAAATCACTCTCCGATATAAATTTGCATATCTCGGCGTATCACTTGTAGAAATGCTTTCATTAACCTTGATTTGAGAGTATTTTATACGATATTGCGATAGATATATATAATGTTATTGAGCAATATCAACCACCAACGCCAACAGTACCATTACCACCACCAAAAACAACCGTATCACAAACATCAACTTCACAATCTGTCACGCAAACATCAACGTCATACACACCATGGATACCAAGGAGTACCAACAACAATGAACGATGAAGTATTAATTCATAACTTCATTGAAAAAAAAAAAAATTCTGCGAAGAATATGTGGTTTCTAAAAGTTTTAGAGATTATTTATCTTAGCTCAAACCGAAAATTAAATAAGTTTAATATCATATTGACTCATTAAATCCATAATTACATCTGAAGAAAATATATATGTATATATATTTTCAAAAAGATTGTAATTAAAAATTCTTTCATACAAACTGTTAATGGTGAAAATATTTTAACGGGTAGGTAATACCCGAGGAATACTTAGATTTCACATTAATAAGTTATACTGTACATTCTTCGAATCTGATTCAACAGTTATTTACTATCTTACTTACAACCACCGATATACGTATCCGTTCACCGCAGAATAACCATTTTTATTCAATTTCATATTCGAATTTTGACCTATCAGAATCCAACAAGTGGCATAATGAAGAAACCATATGATAAAATAAAATTTGTTAGAAACAGACTAATTAACTATGAGAAATTGTGTTAAGAATCCACGCTAACTGTTCCTAGCTAATTGTTCCTAGCTAACCGATTACATTTTATTTATCACAATTTAATTATCGCAATTTACATTCTCGCAATTTTATTTATTGTCATTTAATTTCTGTATTTATTTTACGCACTTTAAATATCGGGACACGTATACAAGGTTTTGACATATCATATCGACGCATCTATATATATTATTTGAAATCACCATAGATGCTCTATATGCAGTATTGATCGAGTTCTCTATACAGGGTTGAGGTTGATTCTATAATAATATATATACTTTGAGTTGTGATCGAGTCTGAGACATATACGGGTCACGACACGTATTAATTAATTCGAATATTATATATTAAACTATATATGAATTATTGGACTGTCAACTGTGGACTATCGACTGTGGACTAATAACATTGGATAATTAAAATGAATTAAAATATTGACTATAACATATGAAACTAAACAATTCTTCAAGTTTACCACTTGATTTCATCTTAAACTTCAGTTGTATCTTGACGATTACAATCTGCGTTCAAACCTTTCATGATTCTTGAATACACCTCAATCCAGAGGATGAATCAACCACACTTCAGCTACGGAAGGAAAGATTAGTGCATATAGTTATGCACCTGAAAAATTCTCAGAACCGGAGTAAACGTTTAACACGTATTTGTGTTAGCTCCTTTGGCGTAGATATTACCCAAAAATAACTCTTTAATACCTTTCAAGTAGCAAATTTTGTCACAGCTCCAGCAAGTCAACTTCGACTTTTCACTCGAATTAACTTATTATAACTCTGATATATAAGTTGTCTTTCGTCATTGATACCGGAAAATCGTTTATATCTCACTACATTAGCAGTAAACTTATCAGCAACATCATTGATCTTTGACTTTATGAAAAGTTATTATATTCATTGAAATCCTATCATCTACTCATCTGCATTGGATAACGAGAATTTCCGTACCAAACACCGAGAATCAGCAATCAATATTTTGAAATCTCGCAGCATGTCTACATCAACAGTTATATGTAAACATATAATATTTATCTCTTACAATTATGACCTTCCATTCTGAAATTCTGAAAAGCACCCAGTCTACAAATCAATACCACAAATTCTGAAAAAGCTGAATACAGCGGTAAAAACTGTACACGACCTTAACCATCCAAGGTTTGATGATAAAGAATGGAATATTGGAAACATTCAATAGAAAATTTAGTACCGAAAAGCAGATTATGCGGAACTATGAAGGAAGCCGTGGACAAATCACAAAGAATAAGTTTGACTTCAAAGAATCCAAATGATTCAATGCCTGCTAAAGTCTTTAGCGAATATCTTGCTCTTTACTCTAAACCCTTGCGGAAAATAGTTTCTATCATCCTCTGATCTTAGATATTTCGAGATATTATCGTATCTTTCATTATAAATATCCTCGATATTTCTGAATATATTTTCATAACTAATCTTATCTGAAATTAATAATCTCTTTGTGCTATCAGTATTACATCATATAGAAACTGTTAGTTTCTATATTCTGTAAACTTCGAGCTTAAAATATGAATGTTATTGAAGTAATGTTGGGAACTGATGCATGAGTTAGTATAATATAATGACACTTGATCAACGTGATTATATTTCATTAAGTCATGCTGAGTTTCTAAATGGGACATGATGATTCACAGATTATAACGTCATCATGTGCCATGTTACACGACTCTTACATTTTATCTGATATATAAACATATCAAGAACATATTTTCTTGATAGTTCTATCTTTCCCGGATATTCTGGTAATTTGACGAATCAAGATCGTGCTATTACCATTTCTTTCTTAGAACATTAACTATGTTCATTTCGAAATTCATATCTATGAATTCTGGAACGTTGCTCGCTTTACTAGAGGTCGAGAGGATAATAAAAAGGCAAAGAGATCCAAAATATAAGAGAAAATATAAAGCCCAATGACAACACTGAAATTACAAACCGTGGATATCAGTAC
Organism: Rutidosis leptorrhynchoides; assembly: GCF_046630445.1. NCBI lineage: Eukaryota > Viridiplantae > Streptophyta > Magnoliopsida > Asterales > Asteraceae > Rutidosis > Rutidosis leptorrhynchoides. Next base: position 657,917,841 of record NC_092333.1, on the reverse strand, counting down.
GTATGGCAATATAAAGACACGGGAGGATTATAAATACAATAATCCCTAGAGCATAATAGAAATAAACAGATTCTTCAGGTGGGAGTTAGAAAAGAAGAACGATCATTACGATAGTTAGAATAAGAACAAGGACCAGAACAGGGTTAAGCATTTTCATAAATCTTTTGAATTTGGGAATTGAGTATAGAAGTGGTGAAAACTAATGGAACGGAAAAGGTAAATTTATAATGGAAATATCCGACAGAGCAATCAAGGCAGATGATCGCATTTAAATATAGAGATCCTAATTTCCTTAAATCTCGAAGAATCAAATCTTATAGATTTCGAAGATCTTCTTTTAAATTCCTTGAATTCCGGAATTCAATCAAGACAACGTCAAAAGTTAAGACGAATTTTTTTTCTAAATTCAACCATGACTAGTCAAAAGTTATGATGAAACTTGTCTTTCTCGTTTCACTATTGCGTGATAGCTTCACTCGTACGTTTCACATGATCGAATCGTTTCATCTATATTAATCCATAAAACTCTATTTATCAACTCATAATCGTCATAAAAACATTTTTATTGTTAGCCATGACCATCCCACTCAAATTTCGGGACGAAATTTCTTTAACGGGTAGGTACTGTGACGACCCGGGAATTTCCGACCAAATTTAAACTTAATCTTTATATGTTTCCGACACGATAAACACAAATCTGTAATGTTGAGTCTCGAAAGTTTTGAAATCTACATTCATGTAAGCAATTAACCTTTGACCAATTCCCGACGATTCACGAACAAGAGTTGCAAATAAATATATATATATATATATATATAAATAGATATAAATATAGGTATTGAAAATAATGAAATAGAAATGAATCATTAGAATTTAAAATGTAAAATAACAATTAGAATAATTAAATTAATATTATATATATATATATATATATATATATATATATATATATATATATATATATATATATATATATATATATATATATATATATATATATATATATATATATATATATATATATATATATATATATATATATATATATATATATATGATGTTATAAAATATATATGAATATTAACTACTTAGTAAAAGTCATCACATATTATAATAATACATAAATAATAAATGATATTGTATTAAAATACAAGTTTGAATATAAGTGATATATTAATGGTATTATCATTAATTTCATCATTATTATTATTGTTAACATTCATATTAATATTTGTATTAGCTACATTATTAGTTTCAAAAATATAATTTATAGATATATGAAAATTTATACATTTAATTTATTATATCACTAATATTATTGTTATCATAATTAGTAGTATTATTGTTGTTAATAAAATATTAGTACTATTATAATTAGAATTATAGTTATCAATAATATTATTGATATACATTTTATATGGATTATTATCAATATCATTAGTAATAATATTATTAGTATTACTAATATAATATTATAAATTTGTATTACTATTATTTATAATATTAAGAGTATTATATTTATAATTATATTTATTAATAAGATTTCTTATAACTTATAAATATAATAAATAAAAAGACATGCATATGTGGATATAAATATAGATATATGAATATACAGATTTTAATTAAATATATATATACAAATACGAAATACTAGTATATATATATAGATATATATATACAATTACGGATATATATATTGATATAAACAAATAAATACAATTATATACCTTTATAAATAAAAATAATTACTTATTTCATTCCAAGAAAAATCAGAATCGGTTTCCTATCCTTATCAAGGTGTTCCTTAAATTAATTAAAAACTGTAATCTAGTACAATTGGCAGCAATTAGTCATCTAATCAAACAAAAATCAATTTTGGTCGATTGTTATTTTTCTTAAAGTGTCTCTGACACAATATTGGGATGTCGAGCAAATCAAGCAATAATACAAATGTTAAGGGAGTAATCCAGCTGTAAATATACCTGCTAAACTTTATGTAAAACACTACTAATGCAATTTGAGCGAAAAGAACAAAAATCAAAACTTAAATTAGAGAACCCAGGTCGTCATCTCTGTTCTTGGTCGTTTTCTCAAGTACTTCGAATTCGATAGTCATTTTAAAATCCTTGAATGTAGATATGTTAGAAATCTTCTATCTAAACTATCTGAAAAGTCTTAAACTCCAATTTTCCTTAACGAATTCAAATTTGGAGGTCAATGTTTTGATTTTAAAAGTCAAAGAATCTGTTCTTGATAAAATTCGCGTTCAATTTAATGTTTCAAGATAAATTACAGATCCAGAAAGTTTTTAATGGTGATTTAGAACTTTTTTCATGCTGAAGTCTTGATCTATAACAGCCTCTAATGTCGAGTTTGATTTCAAGTTCATATAAGTTCAAAAGAAACTGTTTCAGCTTATTTAATTTCGTTTTTGTTTCTGTTTCAAATAATTCGATCAATTCAATTCTGTTTCTGAGTCGTTTATAAACCCAAAAATAAATTCAATGTGTCATTGTTGTGTATTGATGGAATTCTGGCCGATCAAATTGTGAAGAAGAAGGAGAAAAAAGGAATTACATAACAATACAGGTTATATTAATTTAAATGGGTTTTATTCCAGAAAGATTGAAATGGTCGAGTGGTTTGATGTGTATGCGGGTATACGAGAGGTCTTGGGTTCGAGCCCGGTTCCGGGCAGTTCATTTTTTTTAAAGCCTTTTTCATTTAAGGTAGCTATTTCATTTTTTATTATTATTATTATTATTATTATTATTATTATTATTATTATTATTATTATTATTATTATTATTATTATTATTATTATTATTATTATTACTACTACTACTAATGTTGTTACTAGAATTATCATTATTAAAAGTATTTATCATTATAATTATTACTATCATCATTATAATAATTATTACAAGTATTATCATTATTATTATGATTAGGATTATTATTATCATTATTAGAAAAATAATACAACATATTATTATTATTATTATCATAAGTACTATAATTATAATTCAAAACTTATTAGTATTATCATTACTAATATTATTATTAGTATAAATATTATTATTAATACTATCAATTAGGTTATATTTGGTAATAGCATTATGATCGAAATCATTATCATTGATATTAAAGTTTATATTATTATAGTTATTATTATTATCAGTATGATTATAAATATTACCAACACTATTATCACTAGTAAAATTTCCATACTAAATATTAATATCATTATTATGATTATGATTAGTATTATTAATAATATTATAAAAATAATACAATTTTCATAAATATTAGTTTTATGACCATTTTATAAATATTAGAACTATTATTAGTAACATAAGTACATTAGTAATATTATTATCATCATTATTATAATTACCAATATTAACTTGGAATAATTAAAATTACTGTTTTGATAAATAAATGAAATATATAAATAAAAAAATATTTAGTGCATGTAACATAATAACAGTTATATTTACATTACACATAAGTATGTATTAATAGTATTAACAAATTTTATATAAATAATCATATATAATAAATTAAGTGTTCTTAATATAATATTAATCAGACAATTATATATATAAAATATAATTTAAGAATATAATATATATAATTGTTCGATATAAATTATGTGTGTTAATATACATACAAATGATATAGGACCGTGAATCCGAGGCCAACCCTGTATTGTTCAATGTCGTCATATGTATTTTTACTACAAAATACATAAGGTGAGTTCATTTGATTCCCTTTTACTCTTTACATTTTTGGGACTGAGAATACATGCGCTGCTTTTATAACTGTTTTACGAAATAGACACAAGTGAGTAAAACTACATTCTATGGCTGGATTATTAAACCGAATATGCCCCTTTATAGTCTGGTAATCTAAGAATTAGGGAACAGAAACTCTAATTGACGCGAATCCTAAAGATAGATCTATCGGGCCCAACAAGCCCCATCCAAAGTACCGGATGCTTTAGTACTTCGAAATTTATATCATGTCCGAAGGAGGATCCCGGAATGATGGGGATATTCTTATATGCATATTGTGAATGTCGGTTACCAGGTGTTCACCATATGAATGATTTTTGTCTTTATGCATGGGACGTATGTTTATGAGAAATGAAAATCTTGTGGTCTATTAAAATGATGAAAATGATTATTTATGTTAAACTAATGAACTCACCAACCTTTTGGTTGACACTTTAAAGCATGTTTATTCTCAGGTATGAAAGAAATCTTCCGCTGTGCATTAGCTCATATTAGAGACATTACTTGGAGTCATTCATGGCATATTTCAAAAGACGTTGCATTCGAGTCGTTGAGTTCATCAAGATTATTAATAAGTCAATTATAGTTAGATGTATTATGAAATGGTATGCATACCGTCAACTTTCGATGTAATGAAAGATTGTCTTTTCAAAAACGAATGTAATGTTTGTAAAATGTATCATATAGAGGTCAAGTACCTCGCGATGTAATCAACTGTTGTGAATTGTTTATAATCGATATGGACTTCGTCCGGATGGATTAGGACGGGTCTTTACAATGGATGTAGTGGATCCGCGCCCACTACCCGAGGGTGCCATCCCTACGAGTAGGTGTAAGTGTAATGTTAATCACACAAACAGACGGATATCTTAATAAAAAATAAGCACACCAGCAGTGGTGGAATTTGAAACCGATGGGGCGGGGGAAAAAACTTATTAAATTTTTTATTGATCACATGAGCAAATAAAAACCATATTTTTTAGTTAAAAATATTTTTTTTTTGTATAAAATTATTTTTTCCCCGAAATCCAGCTGGGGCGCCGCCCTATCCCTACTATCTTCCGCCCCTGCACACCAGTACACCACAGTCCACATGACCATATATTTGCTTAGCTGTTTCGAATAATTAACCTCTCTAACTAAAACGCTCTGAGTTCAAATTCAAGAGTGGACAATAGAAAAAGGTTCATATTGAGTGTTCACATTCGCCTTTAAAAAGAAAAACTAATAGTAAGACCATGTTAAATAATACTAAGATATATGAATTTTACAATCTATTAGTCGAGTCAACAGCAAACGTCGATTTATTGATGACTTTACCAGTCGCTTAGAGTCTAACTTCATGTAGGTTTAAAACTCATGGAAATTTGATACCATTTTCATGGCGTCTCACACTTTTTTTTCAAACCTACTTATTGGTCGAAGGTCCATTCGAAAGTAATCTCACTATCCATAATACTATTACTGTTGTAGCTTAAAGATTATAATATATACAGATTAACTAGCAAAGATATCTTCGTCGCGAAACACAAAAGTTTTTGTTTAAATTTTTTTATTGTTTCTACACTTTAACACTTTAAATTTTTTTATTTTTTATTTTTTAATTGTTTAAATTCCTAACAACCCGATAAGATCAAAAGTTGGTAATGGTCAAGTGATAAAACTGTGGAGTGATACTTGGTTTGGTGATGAACCTTTACGTTTCCGTTTTAATAGACTTTATCATCTTGATGTTGATCCGGATTGTGTTGTAGCGGATAGAAGAGAAAATAACTTGTGGTCTTGGCATTGGAATCGGGTAAACATTGGTGGAAGAAATGAATGTGCTGTACAAGAACTCACTGATTTGCTGAGCAACATAATTTTTTCAAATGAAAATGATACAAAATTCTGGGCTACAACTCCTAATGGCATGTATTCTGTTTCAAAAATAAGGTGTGGTATTGATAAGATGATGGTACCTTCTACGCATGTTTGTACAAGATTTATCAAATCGGTTCCAAATAAAATTATTAACATTTTTATATGGAGACTTTCTTTGGATAGGCTCGCTACTCGGTTGAAAATCGAGGAGTGGAGGTTGAAAATATCGGATGTTCTGTATGTAATCACGGTTTGGAAGACATTAACCATATTATGTTTTCTTGTATTGTTGCGAAAGATTTGTGGAGGAAAGTAGCTTTATGGACGCAAGTAGACATCAATGGTTTCGATTCTTGGTTAAGTTGGATTGATTGGTATGACCAATGGATGGCGAATGATGATCACAAAAACAGACTTTATTGTAATGTTGCATCATTGCTTTGGGTTCTTTGGCATTATCGAAATGGAGTCATATTTTCGGTTGATCGGGTGAAGAAAGACAACTTATTTGATTCTATTAGGAGTTTTTCTTATACTTGGTTATCGAGCAGATGTAAAGATCATATTTCTTGGAACAATTGGCTTATAATGCCATTGTAATTTTTGTTGTATTTTTTTTGCTTCTAGTTACTTGCTAGAAGTCTTAATAAAATTTGCCGTTAAAAAAAAACATAGTGTATACGGAGTACAAATTTATATAACAGCAATGCAATTGTTTAAAATGAGAAGAAACTTGAACTTGCGGGCATAGCCAACGGTTCTTCCCATGTAATTTGTGTCATGAGATAGAGAGAGGTCATGGGTTCGATCCTTAGGGATGACATGATTTTCTTTAAACCAATTGAACACCAATAATGGTGGTATATATTGACCCTATGAGAAGGTTTTACGGGATTCGTTCACGGACCTCTACCCGGACCACTGCCCGAATGGATGTGTTCCCGGGTACCGTCGATCGGGTCTGGGTTTCTGCCCGAACGTGTGTGTTACGTGCAAATAATGAGGGCCGTTGAAATAAATGATATACCGATGCCAAAAAAATCGTCGTTAAAAAAAAATTAGAAGAAACTTCAAGTAATGATTTAAATTTGAATATTAGCTATCAATTTTAATTAGTGACCCGTTCAAAAAAAATTTAAATATTGACAAAATGGCTATGCAACATATTTTGAAGTGATTATTTGATATTTGATTTGAAATTGCATAGCCATTATTCGAAATTGTGTTGCCATTGTAGTGACCCGAACTTTTTCATGTTTATATATATTAAATGAAATTTATATTTACATGATTAAGTGTTTCCAACATGTTAAGCAATCAAACTTGTTAAGACTTGATTAATTGAAATAGGTTTCATATAGACAATTGACCACCCAAGTTGACCGGTGATTCACGAACGTTAAAACTTGTAAAAACTATATGATAACATATATATGATTATATATATAATTAACATGATATTATGATAAGTAAGTATCTCATTAGGTATTTTAACAATGAGTTATATATATAAAATTGTGTTTATTGAATTAAGAAATTCGAAACGATATATATAACGATTATCGTTATAACAACGTCTTACTAATTACATATGAATCATATTAAGATATTGTTACACTATGTTTAATCATGATAAATGATAAGTAAACATGTCATTATGTATATTAACAATGAACTACATATGTAAAACAAGACTGCTAACTTAAGAATTTCGAAACGAGACATATATGTAACGATTATCGTTGTAACAACATTTAACTGTATATATATCATACTAAGATATATTAATATATCATAATATCATGATAATGTAATAATTTAACATCTCTTTAGATATAATAAACAATGGGTTAACAACATTTAACAAGATCGTTAACCTAAAGGTTTCAAAACAACATTTACATGTAACGACTAACGATGACTTAACGACTCAGTTAAAATGTATATACATGTAGTGTTTTAATATGTATTCATACACTTTTGAAAGACTTCAAGACACTTATCAAAATACTTCTACTTAACAAAAATGCTTACAATTACATCCTCGTTCAGTTTCATCAACAATTCTACTCGTATGCACCCGTATTCGTACTCGTACAATACACAGCTTCTAAATGTATGTACTATTGGTATATACACTCCAATGATCAGCTCTTATCAGCACATGTGAGTCACCTAACACATGTGCGAACCATCATTTGGCAACTAGCATGAAATATCTCATAAAATTACAAAAATATTAGTAATCATTCATGACTTATTTACATGAAAACAAAATTACATATCCTTTATATCTAATCCATATACCAACGACCAAAAACACCTACAAACACTTTCATTCTTCAATTTTCTTCATCTAATTGATCTCTCGTAATTCCATCTTCAAGTTCTAAGTGTTCTTCATAAATTCTACAAGTTCTAGTTTCATAAAATCAAGAATACTTCCAAGTTTACTAGCTCACTTCCAATCTTGTAAAGTGATCATACAACCTCAAGAAATCCTTGTTGTTTACAGCAAGATATCATTCCAAATCAAGGTAATACTCATATACAAACTTTGATTCAATTCCTATAACTATAACTATATTAATTCGAGTGATAATCTTACTTAAACTTGTTTTCGTGTCATGATTCTACTTCAAGAACTTTCAAGAACTTTCAAGCCATCCAAGATCCTTTGAATCTAGATCATTTCTTGTCACTTCCAGTAGGTTTACCTACTAAACTTGAGGTAGTAATTATGTTCATAACATCATTCGATTCATACATATAAAACTATCTTATTCGAAGATTTAAACATGTAATCACTAGAACATAGTTTAGTTAATTCTAAACTTGTTCGCAAACAAAAGTTAATCCTTCTAACTTGACTTTTAAAATCAACTAAACACATGTTCTATATCTATATGATATGCTAACTTAATGATTTAAAATCGGAAAACACGAAAAACACCGTAAAACCGGATATACGCCGTCGTAGTAACACCGCGGGCTGTTTTGGGCTAGTTAATTTAAAACTAAGATAGACTTTGATTTAAAAGTTGTTATTCTGGGAAAATGATTTTTCTTATGAACATGAAACTATATCCAAAAATCATGATTAAACTCAAAGTGGAAGTATATTTTTCAAAATGGTCATCAAGACGTCGTTCTTTCGACTGAAATGACTACCTCTTACAAAAACGACTTTTAACTTATATTTCTGACTATAAACCTATAATTTTTCTGTTTAGATTCATAAAATAGAGTTCAATATGAAACCATAGTAATTTGATTCACTCAAAACGGATTTAAAACGAAGAAGTTATGGGTAAAACAAGATTGGATATTTTTTGATTGTTGTAGCTACGGGAAATATTGTAACAATTCTATACAAATCATATCCTAGCTAACTTATATTGTATTATACATGTATTCTAATGTAATCTTGGGATACCATAGATACGTTTGCAAATATTTTGACATATCATATCGACCCATGTATATATATTATTTGGAACAACCATAGACACACTATATGCAGTAATGTTGGAGTTAGCTATACAGGGTTGAGGTTGATTCCAAAAATATATATACTTTGAGTTGTGATCTAACCTAAGACGTGTATACACTGGGTCATGGATTGATTCAAGATAATATATATATATCGATTTATTTCTGTACATCTAATTGTGGACAACTAGTTGTAGGTTACTAACGAGGACAGCTGACTTAATAAACTTAAAACATTAAAACGTATTAAAAATGGTGTAAATATATTTTGAACATACTTTGATATATATGTACTTATTTGATATAGGTTCTTGAATCGACCAGTGGCCAAGTCTTACTTCCCGACGAAGTAAAAATCTGTGAAAGTGAGTTATAGTCCCACTTTTAAAATCTAACATTTTGGGATGAGAATACATGCAGTTTTATAAATGTTTTACGAAATAGACACAAGTAATTGAAACTACATTATATGGGTGAATGATCGAAGCCGAATATGCCCCTTTTGCTTGGTAACCTAAGAATTAGTAAACCGATCTACTAATTGACGCGAATCCTAAAGATAGATCTATTGGGCCTAACGAACCCCATCCAAAGTACCGGATGCTTTAGTACTTCGATTTTGTTTTTATCATGTCTGAAGGATTTCCCGAAATGATATGGGATATTCTTATATGCATCTTGTTAATGTCGGTTACCAGGTGTTCACCATATGAATGATTTTAATCTCTATGTATGGGATGTATATTGAAATATGAAATCTTGTGGTCTATTATTATGATTTGATAATATATAGGTTAAACCTATAACTCACCAACATTTTTGTTGACGTTTTAAGCATGTTTATTCTCAGGTGATTATTAAGAGCTTCCGCTGTTACATACTAAAATAAGGACAAGATTTGGAGTCCATGCTTGTATGATATTATGTAAAAACTGCATTCAAGAAACTTATTTTTGATGTAATATATTCTTATTGTAAACCATTATGTAATGGTCTTGTGTAAACGGTATATTTTAGATTATCATTATTTGATAATCTACGTAATGCTTTTTAAACCTTTATCGATAAAATAAAGGTTATGGTTGTTTTAAAAATGAATGCAGTCTTTGAAAAACGCCTCATATAGAGGTCAAAACCTCGCGACGAAATCAATTAATATGGAACGTTTATAAACAATATGAACGGGACATTTCAGTTGGTTTCCGAGCGTTGGTCTTAGAGAACCAGAAAATTGCATTAGTGTGTCTTACCGAGTTTGTTAGGATGCATTAGTGAGTCTGGACTTCGACCGTGTTTTTCTTCAAAAACTTTTGCTTAACATTTTTTTGTTGGAAACTATATATTATTAACATGTAAATATTATGTGATATATTAATCTCTTAACGTGTTTGATATTGTGTGATAGATGTCTACCTCTAGTACAAATCCCGTTGATTCACCTAATAATAATGAAGAGTCGAATATATTTTGGAAAGATTCACAAATTCCCGAAGAGGAACCGAAAGAGGAGGAACTGGAAGAAGAGGAACCGGAAGAAGAGGAACCAGAAGAGGAGGAATCGGAAGAGGAGGAACCAGAAGAAGAAGAGGTTCCGGAGGAAGAAATATTGATACCTATAGTAAATCGATTAAATAACAGAAAATCCTCAACCATCGGACCAAAGTTAATAATGGTCAATGGTGTTTCCACCGAGGAAGCAAAATATTGGGAAGATTACCAATTTTCTGATGAATCGGATCCCGATGAGGATTCCGATGATGTTATAGAAATTACCTCGACCCAATTTAATAAAGCGAAAGAAAATAATAAGGGAAAAGGTATAAAAATAGAGAAACCCGATTCCAACCCCGATGAACTTTATATGTATCGGCAACATCCGTATTTCTTAAAATGTAACAATGACCCGGGAACCTCTAAACCACCAGGTTTTTCTAAACCATTATGGAAAACGACGGCTCGTATTAGAGGAACACCATATATTCCTAGAAAATTAGGAAAACGAACCAAGTCCGAAGAAGAAGAAACCAGTGATTCAGATTAGAGGGTTGTAATCATGTTGTGTATTATATGTATTGTAGTGTGCTTGTACTTTTATGTTCTATGTAAAAATTGCTTGTATTGTTTGTTATTACGAATCTAATCCTTGTCTATTTTACAGTATAAAAACAAAATGGACGTTAAGGGTAGACAACCGAATATTTTAGAAGACCTACCAGAGGATATGATTGAGGAAATCTTGTCTAGAGTCGGTCAGAATTCATCAGCACATTTAGTTATGGCGAAATTAACTTGTCAAACATTTGAAAGACTTTCCAGAAATGCCTTAGTTTATAAAAGGCTTTCCTTTGATAGGTGGGGTATATCACATTGGGGAGACCGTAAGTTACGCCGTGTTTTTAAAGCATTAAATGCGGGGAACCCAAATGCAATTTTACACTACGGGTTAAGAACCTATTTTGACTCAACATATCCCAACATAGGATTTCGTGAATTAGAAAGAGCTTCTAACATGCAAGATAAAGAAGCATGTTATGCTTACGGGTTAGTGATGTTCGCTTCTTACCAAAGTGAGAAAAAGAACATCGGATTGCAACTTTTAAATAAGACCTTCCCACAAGTGACGAATTCAGTAGTTGGGGTGAGAAACAAGGTTTTTAGATTATTACGGGACTGTTGGACATTACGAAACCCTCGTTCTTTTGACGACATTACAACATGCTGCCTAGCCAATGGTCATAACGGTTATTTTCCACAAGACCAAGGATGGGAAGTCGTCTTAGTAAAACCATAATGCATGACTTGTTTCTGGACTTATGAATTACGTGTCTTTATTTCCTTTGCTGAACAACTTGCGTATTAACTAGGTTTATCTTCAAAACTGTCCTGTATCAAAGTGTACTATATTTCATGTTATATGTAATATAGCGAAGTTGTAAGTTTGAAGAATATTTGTATGTGATATATTATTATAATCAGTTTTTCATATGGAATTGTAGTAGTTGAATTGTATATTAGCTACTAAGTATGAACTTAACGGGTAGGTAGTACCCGAATTTAAACTTATAAAACACTAATATGAAGAAAAAGCTTTTATAAATGAGTTCATATTATGCTACGAAATACTATTGACTACTCTTAATATTCTGTATGATTAACTCGATTCAATTGGCTATTTTGAAGGAAATGGCACCGACTACTCGACACACCATGAATATAAGCGAAGAGGAATTTTGTACCTTTCTTGCTGCAAACATAGCCGCAGTACAGGCTGCGCTACATACCAACAATAACTCTGAATCTAGCAATGCAGCTAACGGCGCGAGAAATCGTGTAGGATGCTCCTACAAAGAATTCACTACCTGCAAACCTTTAGAATTTGATGGAACCGAAGGACCAATTGGATTGAAACGGTGGACCGAGAAAGTCGAATCGGTGTTTGCCATAAGTAAGTGTACTGAAGAGGACAAAGTTAAGTACGCTACGCATACCTTCACAGGTACCGCGTTAACGTGGTGGAACACCTATCTTGAACAGGTAGGACAAAATGCTTCTTACGCACTACCGTGGTCGGCATTCAAGAAATTGATGAACGAGCAGTACCGTCCTAGAAACGAAGTCAATAAACTCAAGGCAGAACTTAGAGAGTTACGAACACAAGGGTTCGACGTTACCACATATGAACGACGATTCACAGAGTTGTGCCTATTGTGTCTGGGAGCATTCGAAGATGAAGAAGAGAAGATCGACGCTTTTGTAAAAGGGTTACCAGTAAGGATTCAAGAAGATGTGAGTTCACACGAGCCCGCTTCTATACATAAGGCAAGTCGAATGGCTCATAAACTCATAAATCAGATTGAGGGAAGAATTAAAGAGCTGGTGGCCGAAGAAGCCAACACGAAATAACTCAAGAGGAAGTGGGAGGAAAACGATGACAAGAGTCACCAGTAAAACAACAACAACAATTACAACCACAATCGCAACAACTATCCCAACAACCGCAACAACAATCGCAACAATAACCGCAATCCTATCAATAACTACAACAAATATACCAACAACAACAACAACTACAACAACCGTTTCAACAACAATAACAATCCCAACAACAACCTCAATAACAACAACGGCAACAAAAACCAAAAACAGCCATGTCATAGGTGTGAAGAAAATCATCAGGGGTTTTGCACGACATTTTGAAATAGGTGTAAAAGAAATGGTCATAGCGCGACAAAGTGTGAGGTCTACGGACTAAAGTTTAACAGAACTAAATGAACAAATAATGTCGGAACAAGTAATGCCGAAACGAATAGTGTCGGAGCAAGTAATACCAACGCTGTTTGTTATAAATGTGGAAAAACGGGCCACATTATTAGAAATTGCCCGAATCTGGGGAATACTAATGGGCAGGTTCGTGGAAGAGTTTTCAATATTAATGCGGCAGAAGCACAGGAAGACTCAGAGCTTGTTACGGGTACGTTTCTTATTGATGATAAATCTGCTTATGTTTTATTTGATTCGGGTGTGTATAGAAGCTATATGAGTAGAGAATTTTGTGCTAAATTAAGTTGCCCATTGATGCCTTTGGATAGTAAATTTTTACTCGAATTAGCAAACGGTAAATTAATTTCAGCTTGATAATATATGTCGGGAGAGAGAAATTAAACTGGGGGATGAAACGTTTAAAATTGATTTAATACCAGTTGAGTTAGGAAGTTTTGATGTAATAATTGGCATGGACTGGTTGAAAAAGGTGAGAGCAGAGGTCGTTTGTTACAAAAATGCGATTCGCATTATGCGTGAAAAAGGAAAACCATTAATGGTGTACGGAGAAAAGAACAACGCGAAATTAAATCTTATTAGTAGTTTGAAGGCGCAAAAACTAATAAGAAAAGGTTGTTACGTCATTCTATCACACATCGAGGAAGTTAAACCTGAAGAAAAGAACATCAGTGATGTTCCCGTCGCAAAAGAATTTTCCGATGTATTTCCGAAAGAATTACCGGGATTACCCCCACATCGATCCGTTAAATTTCAAATAGACCTTGTACCAAGAGCTGCACCAATAGCTCGTGCTCCATACAGACTCGCACCCAGCAAAATGAAAGAATTACAAAGTCAGTTACAAGAACTTTTAGAGCGTGATTTCATTCGACCAAGCACATCACCATGGGGAGCTCCTGTTTTGTTTGTCAAGAAGAAAGATGGTACATTCAGGTTGTGTATCGACTACCGAGAGTTGAACAAACTTACCATCAAGAACCTCTACCCACTACCGAGAATCGACGACTTATTTGATCAACTACAAGGCTCGTCTGTTTATTCGAAGATCGATTTACATTCTGGATATCATCAAATGCGGGTGAAGGAGGATGATATTCCAAAGACTGCTTTTAGGACGCGTTACGGTCATTACGAGTTTATGTTATGCCGTTTGGATTGACTAACGCACCAGCTGTGTTCATGGACCTATTGAACCGAGTGTGTGGGCTATATCTTGACAAGTTTGTCATTGTTTTTATCGATGACATACTTATTTACTCGAAGAATGATCAAGAGCACGAAGAACATTTGAGAAAAGTGCTAGAGTTGCTGAGAAAAGAAAAACTGTACGCTAAGTTTTCAAAGTGTGCATTTTGGTTGGAAGAAGTTTAATTCCTCGGTCACATAGTGAACAAAGAAGGTATTCAGGTGGATCCAGTAAAGATTGAAACCGTTAAAAAGTGGAAAACCCCAAAAACTCCGAAACACATACGTCAGTTTTTAGGACTAGCTGGTTACTACAGAAGGTTCATCCAAGACTTTTCCAGAATAGCAAAACCCTTGACTGCATTAACGCATAAAGGGAAGAAATTTGAATGGAAAGATGAACAAGAGAAAGTGTTTCAATTGTTAAAGAAAAAGTTAACTACGACACCTATATTGTCATTACCTGAAGGGAATGATGATTTTGTGATATATTGTGACGCTTCAAAGCAAGGTCTCGGTTGTGTATTAATGCATTGAACGAAGGTAATTGCTTATGCGTCTAGACAATTGAAGATTCACGAGCAGAATTATACGACGCATGATTTGGAATTAGGCGCGGTTGTTTTTGCATTAAATACTTGGAGGCACTACTTATATGGGGTCAAAAGTATTATATATACCGACCACAAAAGTTTTCAACATATATTTAATCAGAAACAACTGAACATGAGGCAGCGCATGTGGATTGAATTGTTGAATGATTATGACTTTGAGATTCGTTATCACCCGGGGAAGGCAAATGTGGTAGCCGACGCCTTGAGCAGGAAGGACAGAGAACCCATTCGAGTAAAAGCTATGAATATAATGATTCACACTAATCTTACTACTCAAATAAAGGAGGCGCAATAAGGAGTTTTAAAAGAGGGAAATTTAAAGGATGAAATACCCAAAGGATCAGAGAAGCATCTTAATATTCGGGAAGATGGAACCCAGTATAGGGCTGAAAGGATTTGGGTACCAAAATTTGGAGATATGAGAGAAATGGTACTTAGAGAAGCTCATAAAACCAGATACTCAATACATCCTAGAACGGGGAAGATGTACAAGGATCTCAAGAAACATTTTTGGTGGCCAGGTATGAAAGCCGATGTTGCTAAATACGTAGGGGAATGTTTGACGTGTTCTAAGGTCAAAGCAGAGTATCAGAAACCATCAGGTCTACTTCAACAACCCGAAATCCTGGAATAGAAATGGGAAAACATTACCATGGATTTCATCACTAAATTGCCAAGGACTGCAATTGGTTTTGATACTATTTGGGTAATAGTTGATCGTCTCACCAAATCAGCACACTTTCTGCCAATAAGAGAAGATGACAAGATGGAGAAGTTAGCACGACTGTATTTGAAGGAAGTCATCTCCAGACATGGAATACCAATCTCTATTATCTCTGATAGGGATGGCAGATTTATTTCAAGATTCTGGCAGACATTACAGCAAGCATTAGGAACTCGTCTAGACATGAGTACTGCCTATCATCCACAAACTGATGGGCAGAGTGAAAGGACGATACAAACGCTTGAAGACATGCTACGAGCATGTGTTATTGATTTCGAAAACAGTTAGGATCGACATCTACCGTTAACAGAATTTTCCTACAACAACAGCTACCATTCAAGCATTGAGATGGCGCCGTTTAAAGCAATTTATGGTAGAAAGTACAGGTCTCCGATTTGTTGGAGTGAAGTGGGGGATAGACAGATTACGGGTCCGGAGATAATACAAGAAACTACCGAGAAGATCATCCAAATTCAACAACGGTTGAAAACCGCCCAAAGTCGACAAAAGAGCTACGCCGACATTAAAAGAAAAGATATAGAATTTGAAATTGGAGAGATGGTCATGCTTAAGGTTGCACCTTGGAAAGGCGTTGTTCGATTTGGTAAACGAGGGAAATTAAATCCAAGGTATATTGGACCATTCAAGATTATTGATCGTGTCGGACCAGTAGCTTACCGACTTGAGTTACCTCAACAACTCGCGGCTGTACATAACACTTTCCACGTCTCGAATTTGAAGAAATGTTTTGCTAAAGAAGATCTCACTTTTCCGTTAGACGAAATCCAAATCAACAAAAAACTTCAATTCATCGAAGAACCCGTCGAAATAATGGATCGTGAGGTTAAAAGACTTAAACAAAATAAGATACCAATTGTTAAAGTTTGATTGAATGCTCGTAGAGGACCCGAGTTCACCTGGGAATGAGAAGATTAGATGAAGAAGAAATACTCGCACTTATTTCTAGAAGATACTTCAACACCTCCAATTGCTTAAAATTTCGGGACGAAATTTATTTAACGGGTAGGTACTGTAGTGACCCGAACTTTTCCATGTTTATATATATTAAATGAAAATTTTATTTACATGATTAAGTGTTTCCAACATGTTAAGCAATCAAACTTGTTAAGACTTAATTAATTGAAATAGGTTTCATATAGACAATTGACCACCCAAGTTGACCGGTGATTCACGAACGTTAAAACTTGTAAAAACTATATGATGACATAAATATGATTATATATATAATTAACATGATATTATTGTAAGTAAGTATCTCATTAGGTATTTTAACAATGAGTTATATACATAAAATTGTGTTTATTGAATTAAGAAACTCGAAACGATATATATAACGATTATCGTTATAACAACGTCTTACTAATTACATATGAATCATATTAAGATATTGCTACAATATGTTTAATCATGATAAATTATAAGTAAACATGTCATTATGTATATTAACAATGAACTACATATGTAAAACAAGACTACTAACTTAAGAATTTTGAAACGAGACATATATGTAACGATTATCGTTGTAACAACATTTAACTGTATATATATCATACTAAGATATATTACTATATCATAATATCATGATAATGTAATAATTTAACATCTCTTTAGATATAATAAATAATGGGTTAACAACATTTAACAAGATCGTTAACCTAAAGGTTTCAAAATAACATTTACATGTAACGACTAACGATGACTTAACGACTCAGTTAAAATGTATATACATGTAGTGTTTTAATATGTATTCATACACTTTTGAAAGACTTCAAGACACTTATAAAAATACTTCTACTTAACAAAAATTCTTATAATTACATCCTGGTTCAGTTTCATCAACAATTCTACTCGTATGCACCCGTATTCGTACTCGTACAATACACACCTTCTAAATGTATGTACTATTGGTATATATACTCCAATGATCAGCTCTTAGCAGCTCATGTGAGTCACCTAACACATGTGGGAACCATCATTTAGCAACTAGCATGAAATATCTCATAAAATTACAAAAATATTAGTAATCATTCATGACTTATTTACATGAAAACAAAATTACATATCCTTTATATCTAATCCATATACCAACGACCAAAAACACCTACAAACACTTTCATTCTTCAATTTTCTTCATCTAATTGATCTCTCTCAAGTTCCATCTTCAAGTTCTAAGTGTTCTTCATAAATTCTACAAGTTCTAGTTTCATAAAATCAAGAATACTTCCAAGTTTACTAGCTCACTTCCAATCTTGTAAAGTGATCATACAACCTCAAGAAATCCTTGTTGTTTACAGTAAGATATCATTCCAAATCAAGGTAATACTCATATATAAACTTTGTCACTTCCAATAGGTTTACCTACTAAACTTGAGGTAGTAATGATGTTCATAATATCATTCGATTCATACATATAAAACTATCTTATTCGAAGATTTAAACATGTAATCACTAGAACATAGTTTAGTTAATTCTAAACTTGTTCGCAAACAAAAGTTAATCCTTCTAACTTGACTTTTAAAATCAACTAAACACATGTTCTATATCTATATGATATGCTAACTTAATGATTTAAAATCGGAAAACACGAAAAACACCGCAAAACCGGATATACGCCGTCGTAGTAACACCGCGGGCTGTTTTGGGTTAGTTAATTAAAAACTATGATAAACTTTGATTTAAAAGTTGTTTTTCTGGGAAAATGATTTTTCTTATGAACATGAAACTATATCCAAAAATCATGATTAAACTCAAAGTGAAAGTATATTTTTCAAAATGGTCATCAAGACGTCGTTCTTTCGACTGAAATGACTACCTCTTACAAAAATGACTTGTAACTTATATTTTCGACTATAAACCTATAATTTTTCTGTTTAGATTCATAAAATAGAGTTCAATTTGAAACCATAGAAATTTGATTCACTCAAAACGGATTTAAAGCGAAGAAGTTATGGGTAAAACAAGATTGGATATTTTTTGATTGTTGTAGCTACGGGAAATATTGTAACAATTCTATAAAAATCATATCCTAGCTAACTTATATTGTATTATACATGTATTCTAATGTAATCTTGGGATACCATAGACACGTATGCAAATGTTTTGACATATCATATCGACCCATGTATATATATTATTTGGAACAACCATAGACACTCTATATGCAGTAATGTTGGAGTTAGCTATACAGGGTTGAGGTTGATTCCAAAAATATATATACTTTGAGTTGTGATCTAGCCTGAGACATGTATACACTGGGTCGTGGATTGATTCAAGATAATATATATCGATTTATTTCTGTACATCTAATTGTGGACAACTAGTTGTAGGTTACTAACGAGGACAACTGACTTAATAAACTTAAAACATTAAAATGTATTAAAAATGGTGTAAATATATTTTGAACATACTTTGATATATATGTACATATTTGTTATAGGTTCGTGAATCGACCAGTGGCCAAGTCTTACTCCCGACGAAGTAAAAATCTGTGAAAGTGAGTTATAGTCCCACTTTTAAAATCTAACATTTTAGGATGAGAATACATGCAGTTTTATAAATGTTTTACGAAATAGACACAAGTAATTGAAACTACATTATATGGGTGAATGATCGAAGCCGAATATGCCCCTTTTACTTGGTAACCTAAGAATTAGTAAACCGATCTACTAATTGACGCGAATCCTAAAGATAGATCTATTGGGCCTAACGAACCCCATCCAAAGTACCGGATGCTTTAGTACTTCGATGTTGTTTTTATCATGTCTGAAGGATTTCCCGGAATGATAGGGGATATTCTTATATGCATCTTGTGTAACGACCTGACTTTTTCGACTTGCTTTTGTGCCTTGTATTTTAGCGAAACTGCGTATTTGTGCGTACTGTGCTACTTTATACTCTGGAACCTTTATATACATGGTTTACTTTCATTTATATGTTAAAACGTGCCTTAGAGTACGTAGGATACTTAACTTGATCATCAGATGCTTTATGACCGTTAGTGTCACTTGACGTTTCGAATAAACCGCGAACTGTGCGCACGTTTAACTTTTGTCGTAACCGGAATATTACGACTACGAAATATTAATTATTATTTTATAATAATAATTACTTGAGCTTTTGGATGCTTAATTTTATTTATTATTTACTAGATCACAATAGTTAGTCTTGTTGGACTTTCTACCTTATTGGACCTTAGCCCACCCTACACTAGCTAGTGGCCCAATTAATTAGCCCAAGTATTATTTACTAGTGACCCATAATAAATAAAATAAATTAATTAATGAGTCATACTGTAACGACCCGACAAAATCGTCATTGACGGCGCCGTTAACTTAGGTCCCGTTACGTGGTCGTAGTCCCTATATGAGACACGTTTGACCAAAATTATGTCGCATTCATTTGAAACGTGCATGACTTGAAAAGTTCAGTTTACCAACGGTTCGACAACACGTTTAAGTTTACAAAGTTATAAAGCATAAATGAAGTAACTTGCGACATAATATAAGTTAAAAATCACAGTTGCTATAAATAGCGTAAGTATGTAAATATTTGTTTGAATCCAAAGGTGCTATCACTAGCGTATGCATGTATGCTTGACTCCAAGCAAGTAATCAAAGTGTATGCATGTATGCTTGACCCCAAGCAAGTATGAGTGTACGCGAAAGCATGTATCAAATAGGCAAGTATGAACCTGAGAAACATATAGAAAACTGTCAACGAAAAACGTTGGTGAAATCATAGGTGTATTAGTAAACGTTGTATTTGAACCACAAGATTTAATATAAGATGATTATCAAAATCATTTGCATTCCAAAGTTGTTGTTTGTTTCGCAGGCACCCAATTATCAAACTTAACTTTTTTGTACCCTGTTACGTAGTGTTAGAACATACACTATACTCAAAAATATATTTCATCCGCTAACGGTAGCGAACCGTCCGAATGAGGCTCGTCAAGCCCATGTGATCACATAATATAAGTTCTCGTTTACACCCTGCAAGTGTAACTAATGATAATTGAATTGAGGATTTTTGTTCAAACCCGTACGTGGAATGTTCGTTTTCGTACTTGTGTTCAAAGTGTAAAGTATGATACGTATATGTTTCTCATCCCATAGTTTAAAGCATAAAAGTTGTTTGAAAGATGGGACTATGATCTCACCTCGAGTGCACGAGTATAAAAGTACTTCACAAAGTAAACGTGTGCATGATAGTTGCTTAGCCTCGACCTAAACAAGTAAGTTGTATAAATTAACCGGTTACGACACAAGGTCGGGCGAAATGTGTTCAATTAGTCCTATGGCTCGTTACGACTCGAATATATAGCATGTGAATCACGTTGTCAAGTTTCATGCAAGAATCAAGTATAAAATAAGATTAGAACAATTGCATAAGTGTTTTGTTAAGTTTAACTAAAAGTCAAACTTGGTCAAAGTCAACAAAAAATTCAACGGGCTCGGGTCGGGTCCCGAGCTATTTTCTTAAGCTTAGAAATCATATATGAGCATGTTGGCCAAGTTTCATGTTGATCGGGGGTGCGTAGCATACTTAGAATAAAGCGAAAATTGACTTTTTTGGGCAGTCTGCCTCAGATGTGCCGCATCCAAGGCAGATGCGCCGCATCTGTGTCTGGTGCAGCAATTCTGGGGCAGTTTACACTTAGACGATTTCAACTTCAAACAATCATAACTTTTGACTCGTTAACATTCAAAACACGTATCTTATATCGTTGGAAAGGTAATTTAAAGAAGAATACAACTAAAAACATTTCATCAATCAATTCCATCATTAACAATATAGAAAACCTCAATAAATGATCATTAAACGTTCAAAATCAACGTTTCAAGTTCATAAAACGCATTTCTTGACTCGGGAATCCAATTCACACATATGATATGCCGTTTTGAAGGTATTGAAATATAAATTAAAACTAATCACTAACTAATAACATTTCATGGCATTCAAAGCATCAAAAATTCGTTTTAGAGTTCATCAAACCCTAATCAAAATCATAAATTCAACCATTTTGTAAATGAAGCTTTTCTAAATCAACCTACACATCAAAATGAAGCTAATGATGCTAGTAACATATTTAATACATGAACTTTAACATTTAAACAACATTTAATCACCCAAAATTTAAGATTAAGCAAACCCATTTCAAATGTTCAAACTAGTTACTCAAAACAACAAATCGAGCAAGTAAATCATATATTCATGCTAGACACGAGCCATAGACACTAACTAACACTATTTCAAGTATATAAAATGAATTTAGAGAAATCTATTGTTTTTAAAAACCTTACCCCAAGCTATGAAATTTGTACCAAATCGAAGAGGATGAAGAGAGGATTCCAAATATGTAATTTGTTTCGATGTTTGCTTCTCCAATCGGATTTAGATGATGATTGAATGGATTGAGAGAAAAAGAGTGTTCTTGAGCTAGAAAGAAAAAGGGAGAAGAGAGGTGAAGTGAATGAGTGGTGATGGTGGGGTTTGACTAGTTGACCTAGTCAACTAGTTAGGCCCCTTTGCAACTTTAGTCCCTCGAGTTTCAAAGCGGGTGCGGAAATTAACCAAACGAATATTTTAAAAACGTTCGAGTAAACGAGTGATGTTATAATTAAATAACGGAAATATTATGAACGTTAGTTAACGAAAGACGCGAATTTAGATAACAAAAGGTATTATCTAAAAAAAAGACGGTGTTAAAAATAAATTTAACGGAAAAACGCGGGATGTTACACATACAAGCATTTGGATAAGGATTATCCATATTGTTACATGGGATTCTAGCATAAGTACATGCTTTAGACAACCACTAACCAAAAAGCAAAATGGTGTCTCCTCCCCTCTCCCTCAAAACCTACGGCCTATATGGCCTCCATGTCATCAATCCTTGTCAAAATTTTGCTTATAAATACTAGCCATCTTCCTCTCATTTTACACTTGCTCTCATTTTGATTTTCACACACTTGCTCTCTTCTTTCTTTCCTTTCTAGTATTCTTGTAAGTTTTCTTTTCTTCCTCTTTTTCTTTTTAAATTCGTGGCTCATCATCATCATTATATGGAGATCAAGTTCCTTTAACTTTGATCTTGATTATATCTTGTTGATTCAAGCATGAATCCTTCAAGAACATGGAAGATTCAAGCTTTCTAGCTTTGAATCTTCACCAACTTTGTAGATCTATATTTTTCTTACTTTAATCTTGTTGTTTTGTTAAAAAGATTCAAACTTTTGTTTGTTATCTTCCTATATCTTAAAGATCCAAGCTTTATGCTTCAAGATATTCAAGAACAATCAAGATGCAAGCTTTCTAGCTTGAATCTTCATATCTTGTTATTGGATATAAGTTTTCTAGCTTATGATCTTGTTGTTTTGTTATAAAGATCAAAACTTGTGTTTATGGTCTTCATGAAACTTAAAGATCCAAGCTTTATGCTTCAAGATCTTCAAGAACAACCAAGATGCAAGCTTTCTAGCTTGAATCTTCATATCTTGTTGTTGGATCTAAGTTTTCTAGCTTATGATCTTGTTGTTTTGTTATAAAGATCAAAACTTGTGTTTATGATCTTCATGAAACTTAAAGATCCAAGCTTTATGCTTCAAGATCTTCAAGAACACTAAAGATTCAAGTTTTCTAGCTTTGTGACCTTATAAATTTGTGTGAAAGGGATCCAAGCTCTCTAGCTTAGGGTTCCATCACTTCATTTGACTTAGATCATGTTCATACTTGTTTGATTGATGTAAAGTTTGTAACTTTGTTGTAAATAGGACTTGTAATTGTGTTAAGACTAAGGATATGATGTAACCTTGGTTCATCATCCATCTAAGACTCTTAAATGAGTTGTGTTACCATTTGGTCTTAACATATTGTGTATTTATGGTAGAATATTGGTCAAAAGTGATGCTAAACCATCATCGAGTTGTACACATGAAGCTACAAGCATCAAGGATGAGAACCGTGATGAGCATCAAGCACCAAGAACCCCACCGGAGCACTTGTCCACTGATTTTCGTATCTGATCAGGCCACCTGGGCTACTGAAAAGTTTATTTTCAGTTAGTTTGGTTTGAGTAGATGATTTTCCGTTTAGGCCTCGTCTTAATCCGAGTTACGGTTTAGGATTTATTTCCCTCCGAGAGTCACTACACCCTATTAACGTTGTGCTGAAATTTCTGACCTACTAGCACTTAAACTGCCGCCGCGGTCAAACGAAGATGATTTAGGTTCTAAAAATTGTTCAGCTGTTAGGGGACTCATATACGGAGCCATAGCCACTGACTATGCGTCTTTTCGATTTGCGTAGAGGTCGTAGCAGCTGACCGAAGTCAGACTATTGTTTCGATCTCTATTCTTGTCGAACTTACTTAGCTTTTATGATGATGAATGATGATGATGATAACACTTAAACTTATTTTATGCACTATTAGAATTTGTAAAGACAACCTACTGACCTAGTAACCTTTGATTTAGGTTGACGACCTTTCGGACCGACTTACTACTTGCGTACTTTCATTACCGACTTTACCACTTTTATCACTGTGAGTTATAGCATCCCTTTTTACTTTAATTATTTTGGGACTGAGAATACATGCGCTTTTTACGTTTAACATACTAGGCACGAGTACTTAAACTTTATATGTGTGTGGGTTATACAACGGCATAAACATTCCCCTTAGCACGGTAACGTTTAGTCATTGGTTTTTGAACCGGTGAACGCGAATCTTAGATATGGATCCATAGGGTTTGACATCCCCACTCGGGCTAGCCGCGCTAGCATTTAACGGGTGTTTAATACTTCGTGAACATACGCACTAGCCAAGTGTACTTTCAGGGGGTTATAAACGTTAAGTCTAGTTACCGGGTGCCCACGGTTATACATATACTTTTCATACTGTTTTGTTATACTGAAATCTCGTGGCCTACCTTACGTTACTGTTACAACTTAAACTATAGCTCACCAACATTCGTGTTGGCTTTTAAGCGTGTATTTCTCAAGTGCCTAGAGGTTTCTTGCTTTCGCTGTTAGATTTGCTGTCTTGCTGTTAAGGACCTGCTGTAGTAGTTATCCGCTGCATTACTAGAGATGTCTCATTCATGGAACTTTTCTGTTGCATTCGTAGTTTATGTTATTTTCAAACAATGGCTTTGTAACGACTTTAGGGTCAAATACTTATGTTTATGCTCCTATTCGTAGGATGCACGTTATCTTTTGTAAAACGCTATCTTTTTATGAATGCAAACTGGTTTTCAAATAGCATGTAGTATTCAACCATGTAAAGATCCTGTTGTTGACGATTCGTACACGATGGTTTTGTACGGGGCGTCACATTTGATATCAGAGCATTGGTTGTAGGGAATTAGGTTGCATTAGTGAGTCTAGACCGACCCGAGTAGGATTCACTAATAGGACTAATCTACAACTTGCTAGTTTACTTGTTTCTGCGAAACTTACTACATGCTTTTGTCTACTTTTTCAGCTGTATGATCTTACTGCATGCTATTGCTTATCTTTACTGCCATGCGAACTTGCTGTATGGTTACTTCCGCTAATGCATGTTACTTCTGTTTAGTACTGTTAATACTGCCATGCTATATACTGCTGTAGATGATCTAGGTTGCTGTAGTGCCTGATTACGTGCTTGCTTCATGCCTGCTATTCGCTGTAAAACGACTTGGAAAACTTACCTTTCCTAGTTCATATGTTTTTCTGAACCCTTTTCCCACACGTCTAACCCTAAGGATTGGTATTGTAATCCACCTGTTACTATCGTTCCACCGTTCTAGAGATCGAAACAATTCTTCACGCAATCTAGGAGGAGTGCCCCTCGGATTATACGCCCACTAAAGTCGATCCTCGGAGGAGGAGATATTGGAGGTTTTGTCGGAGTAACCGCACCCCGAGCTCACTCTAAATAGCCACGTACGACGTGTGAACATTCGAAGGTTGTTCAGTTCCCGCAAGATGGCTCGTATCTCGTACGCTTTCATGACCGTCACTTATCTCTTTCGTTCTTCACCACTACTCGACGATCTGACGATATTTATGGATTTAGGACCCTAACACTTTTAGGCATTGGGGAAGTTAGGAGGACATCTCCTTTCACAAGGTCAGAGTGCCTTCTACTGATGCTCTGCCATACCCAAAGACTTGGGAGTCGCCTCAAGACATATCGTATTACGACTTGCTACACATACAACTCGACGCGAGACCCAGATTGAATTTCTAGAAAGGAACCTAAGGACGTTACCTGAACTGAACATTTTGAAGAAATTTCGGGACATTTAGGCATTGGTGCATGACCTACGGAACTTACGCACCCACACCGAGAAACCTTGAGAATAATTATGTAGATTTTGTTTTGAGATAGCATAGATAAAGCACTGTTGGATGAAATTGAGTAGAACTGGAAGTGATCACGTTACATTGACCATATGGAGTGATATTGGAATGAACGTACGATTTAGTACAATATAATGACGCCAGGCCAGCGTAATTATATTGAAGTGAATCATGCAGAAGTCCCAATGTTACTATATAAGGAATATGAAGTGATTCATAGAAAATCTTGGTAGGAACCACTTGAGTATACACATTATGGTCTATTATAGGTAGGGAAAGAATAACCACGTAGCCCAGATACTGTACAAGAAGGGCCTTGATTGCAGAAATGATAACCTGAAAATGTGTTATAGATATAGAAACCCTGGACACTTAAGGGAACAGTTCTCAAATAGGAAAAACTTTGGACTTATCTGCTATAGAGCAATCATTACCTCAGTTATGGAGACTCGCATAGACCCTGATTTTAGTTAGGGTATATTTCTTCACAACGTTTACTGTCTCGAAGTTGTTTAATACTAGAGTGATAGAAACCTTATATCTAAGAACCTCAGTGTTATAACTAATAAGCCATTAACAACCATGAGAGTTAAGTATTCTATAGGACAAGCCAATGATAAGTTGGCAGAGATAGAGGAGTAATTTAAGGTAGTACATTAAAATTAACAGGTGGGTCATTTGGAGATGACCTCATGCCAACAAAACTTGGAAGTTTTATAGTAGTAGTTGGAAAGGATTAGTTACCTGCGCACAAGCAGATGTTATTTGAGAAGGTTGATAAAATTTTCACGACAGTATAATAAGATTTGGTTGGAATGGACTGGCTTTCAAGGATGAAAGCAAAAGTTATATATAGTAAGAAGATTATTCGTATACCTCACGAGGATGGTGAGCCAAAAGCCATCTGGGTTACTTCAACAACCCGAGATCCCACAATGGAAATGGGAAGGGATGACGATGGATTTCATCCTGAAACTACTGAAAACAATAGGCAGTTATGACACTATCTAGGTTATTGTTGACCGCCTCACCAAGTCTGCTCACTTTCTAACCATGAAAGAAACCGATACAATGGACAACGATACATAAAGGAAAGTATATCCCGTCACTTCAGCAATTCAAATTCTATACTACCCAAGAATCGTATTTGATGCTCATTCTTATGCGACACTGAATCCTAACTTATTTCGAGAGAATTCTTAATCAATGATAATCACACCATCACCCTTCTTACGTCGATATTAGTCATACCAGTTCGAGATTTCCAAAATCAATGGGTAGTTAATTCCCACCCTCATACTCTCCCTTTCGTATCTCACTTATAAGCAACAACTTTACACTTAAGCATTTTTGGTCAAAGGACTTATGCCCTACTAATAGTCATCAACCACATTTAAATTCAACAATTTTCATTACCTCGTGATATTGATGCTCAAATGTCACCCAAAATTTTCAAAAAAAACTTTTACTCGATCTTTTTCCAACTTGTAACCTCCGAAATATGAAAATTTTTGCTGCCAAAATTTTTCACACACTATTTTACTGTGCGATCCTCCCAAGGTTTTATAAAAGTAAATTTATTTTGTTTGTCATTCGTGCAAATTTTTGAAATCATATATGTTATATAAAATAAAGTAAATGATTACTTATTTTTGGCAAATACATATGAAATTTTACTTTCACTTTTACAAATCAAAATCTTTTGTTCAAAAGATATTTTTCTTTGAATGGTACGGGTTGTACGTAACCCTAGTTTACTAAGAACTTCGTTTCTTTTCTTACATTGTCACCTTAAACAATTTCTATAAAATTTTTGTTGCTCATTATATAAAATTTTTAGTTGCTTATTCGTATCCAAGTCATCATGAAGACAGGCAACTGTTGAAATTGAGAGATTCATGTGTGTATGTACGTGATGAAGGAACTTACTACCACGTCATACAGAGCGTTTGGGCATCCACTAACACTTAAACCATTCAAAATTATTGCGTTACCCTAGGGATCTTATTTGCCACACCCATTGGAGCGATGTTCTTTCTTACATAACTCTAAGCCCTGACTTATTTCAAGATATTCTCATCTAGCGATATTAACATCATCAGTACTCCGGCTTTAAAATTGGCCATAACCTGTTTGGCATTTTGCAAAGTCAAGAAGCGATTAACTTCTCATCCTCATGTTCTATCCTTCATACCTCACTTTTTAGCAACGGCTTCGCACGTAAACATTTTTGGGCCAAAGACTTAAGTTCGGATAATCATCAAAACTACATTTAATTCATTAGTTTTCATTACCTAGCAACATGTCAACCGATGATTCAAAGATTTTTCACTCGACCTTTTTCAACTCGTAACCTCTGAAATACGAAAAACTATGTTATCAAAATTTTTACTCGTTGATTTACACGTTGCTTATTTGTGCGGTCCTCACTAGATTTATGGACAAATGAAAGTACTAAAAACTTTTCTATCACTTATGCGATTTATAAAACCATATATGTATAAATTTACCCTTACTTATTTTGGGTTAGTACATACTAAGTTATACCTTCAAGATGATTAAAAATCGCTCCTTTATTGAGTTGTTTTAAGTCAAATAATTTTGTGCAAATGGTACTCATTATACATACTTCTAAATTTACCAATAACTTCGTTCCATTTATGTTGTCGCATCAAACGTTTAAAGGTTTTTCAAAACTTCCTTGGTTGATTTTATTAAAGGTTTTCGTATTAGACTACACTATGTAGGGATCACACTTCTTCTCTCCCTCCATTAGGGATGAAGCTTACTATTAAAATCCTTGTTAAAAACGCTTGAGCCACTTTGGGTAGCAGACTTATAAAAATTTGTTAGGAAGTCTTTGTACTCGAAAAATGTTCCTTTTAAGGTTAAACATGGCAAAATCGCGGGCCGATAAATCAGTTTTCTGAGGTACACTCAATGGTCACCCCATTATAGGAAGGGCACTAGGTGGGTTTCTATTCTCAATATTTCACGGCTAATCGCAACATCCTCGTAAACATCATCTCTATGAATTAGTAGGTTGAGGTACAAGGAATCATTTTGAGATTCTTTTCACTTAGAGTAAACCGTTCTTTACGACCAAGGGTTCACGTATCTTCTTGTCCGCGCATCTTCTTAAGTATAAGGATAAATTCAGAACAAACCGCTCGAAGAGTTCACCCTGGTTCAAAGATCACACCTTTCGTGCGATTCTCTTTCGGAAGTATAAAGTAACATACTTTAGGAATCTATGAATCTTGTTATCCTCTTGGAAGGGACTGCTTAAAACGTCTGTAATACGAAGATGGTTACTCTACACATTCCTTCCTTCGTTGGTTGCAACTATATGTTGTTCTAGTTAATGTTAACCCTAACTTCAACATGTAACTGAAAGGATAAAGTTACATTATGGAACTGTTCTTTCATTCCATCTAAGGATAAGTTCACCTGCAGTATGGTAAACTGGGTGATATCCTTCATTGTTCGTTCAGACCGTCCTGAAGGCACTATAGATAATTATGGCATGCATTGCATATAAGTCTGATTATTCACTTTCAGCAAAAGTTTCAATTCATATAGTCAAATGAAACGTTCTTAAATATCGAGTTCTTTATGCCTATGGTCTCCTTCCGAAATCAAGGGGTTAGTAAAATCCGTGGCTAACACTATCCAGACATCAAATCGCATGGTTATGATCACCATGTTTTCCATCCTACCTGTCAGCTTTGTATTGCGACATAAGCGCTTAATGTTTTAGATGAGGTTGGTAACGTTCATGATGCATTTCATGCATCCAGCTTACTGAAGATGCATGTAAAGCTAAAAACTTCATCTTTCCTATTATGGGTATATATTCAGATGGCATACACATGTTAACCAGAAACGAAATCAATTTGTTGATCTCTTGGGACAAGAGACTTAATTAATGGCATATACCTATTCTTACTGTTATACGTCGAAGTACCTTTCAAGGCAATAGCTCACTTTTGAGCCAACGAATCTTTCGAAACTTTGATACGATACTATAGTCACTCCTCAAATTTCAGGATGAAATTTCCATTAACAGGTGGGTAATGTAACGACCCGACTTTTTTGACTTGCTTTTGTGCCTTGTGTTTTAGCGAAACTGCGTATTTGTGCGTACTGTGCTACTTTATACTCTGGAACCTTTATATACATGGTTTACTTTCATTTATATGGTAAAACATGCCTTAGAGTATGTAGGATACTTAACTTGATCACCGGATGCTTTATGACCGTTAGATACCTAGGGTATATATAGGGGCAGGTTCAAATGAGAACTACAAAAAAGGGCGAGAACTGCGGGAACTTTTTAATTTTATAGTTTTTATGCATTTAAATGCAACAAATTACATGCAAATGTTAATTAATGTTTATATCGTTAACAAATATATGTTCATTACCAAAAATTACATGTTAAATTGTTGATTATATGAATTTGTCCACATGTTCACAAACAAATATTCACATGTGGACGAGAAACTATATATTTGATTATATTGGTAAAATATATATTTTTTCAAACTATTTTATGTTCATTCTTACTTTCAATCAACATTTATGGGTGATTCGATTTACTCATATGTGAAAATCTTTGTAAGTTAAAAGTTCTCGCAGTTCTCTCCCTTTTCGTGCTTCTCGTTTGAACTTTTAACTATATATATATATATATATATATATATATATATATATATATATATATATATATATATATATATATATATATATATATATATATATATATATATATATATATATATATATATATATATATATATATATGCATAGAAGTTAGAAAAACAATTTGGTAGGAAACAAGTTAAAAGAGTAAAATCTTGGCTAAATCGGAAAAATTGTTTCAAGGTCGGAAGAGATCGAATCAGGACCTTCTCTTGGTCGCATATGTACGTAACTAAACATCATCGACCAAGTACGATCCAAATGATATATCGATAACGCGAATTTGTTAAATAGCTATCAGTCATAATTCAATTTTGGTCTTTCACAAACACTTTTGGCCGAATAATTTTTCTTCCTGGACTGCAATAAGTAGATCGAGAGGTTGTTTCCCCACTTGTAATTAATAAGGTCCGAGTTCATCGCAATATGTACTTTAATTTGTCTAACAAATGGATTTTCAATTGAATATTTTCGCAAAATAAAGTAACATATATGTTTATTAATCACTATAGAAACGCGGTTTCGTATAATTTTCATTGTTTTAAGTATGTGAATGAACATATTTCTAGACTTACTCATATATTAAAGGGTTATTGTTCAAAATACCCATTTTACCAACGAACTATCACGATTCGCCCTAAAAAAATTATTTCAAACATGCCCTCACAAATCGCAAGATCACCTACGTTCCTGCGACTCGCCATTTGTGTGTTATTGCCGAGGAAATTCAAGTCGCTACAAAAAGTTTACAGACATGAAAAGAAAACATTGAGTTGCAAGTTCTCATGTTCTAGCCATGCGAGCCTTTCGACTTGCGATATTGGTGGATTACTTATTATTACCAGGCCAAATCCTAACATTACGCTCACAAACCAAAACATATTCGTTGACCTTTCAAAATTTGCGATTGTGCGACATTGCACCTTGATTACAAACGGTTACCAAACCCAATTGCTTATAAACTCTTTTCTCTCTCAATTACGTTAGTGTAAGACCCTGATCCTGTTTCAGTAGAAGTGGACGCCGTCCAAATTTTGGGATGCCGTCCAGCAAAGAAAGGTGGGACGCCGTCCAAGAATTGGAACGCCGTCCAACATAACTGACAGGCCAGCTGTTAGTTTATTTTAAAAAGGAGCAAATTGGTAATTTCACTTGGATGTCGGTTTGGAGCTTTCAAAGCTGATCCATTGGCCATTTGTGGATCTCATTCACCCATACAAACACTCTCTTCAAACCCTAGTGAGAGAAACTCCATTTTAGTGAGAGAGAGCTTGATTTGGAGAAGAAGGAGTTGGATTCTCACCAAAGCTCGGGTTCTAAAGTTGTTCATCTCGTTCACGGCTACGTTGTGGTAGTATTAGTAAGTTCAAACTCCGAATTTCATTTGTTAGATTTGTTATTCAAGTTAGAGTTTGAGCTTGATTAGTTGTGAAACCCTTTTTGATGATGAAGTGGGTTTATGGTGACTAGTTATTCTTTTCACTTGGCGGGTTTTGGGTTGGTTGATGTTTTGGCCATGATTAAGCTTTGATAATGGGTATAATCACTAGTGTTAGTGATTATAGAAGTGTTGGAACCCATTTGAGGGTATTTGGTTGATTAATTTTGAAATGGGTCAAAATTAGGGTTTATGTGTCAAATTGGGAGAGACGAGTGTTTAACACTTGTGTTCGGGTTTAATTGGCATATTAGGACCATTCTCGCTTGTGTTAGTGATTATT
This sequence comes from Rutidosis leptorrhynchoides, assembly GCF_046630445.1. Classification (NCBI taxonomy): domain Eukaryota; kingdom Viridiplantae; phylum Streptophyta; class Magnoliopsida; order Asterales; family Asteraceae; genus Rutidosis; species Rutidosis leptorrhynchoides. The sequence continues at coordinate 657,885,092 of NC_092333.1, read as the reverse complement.
GGTTCGTTTAGACGCGGTTTGGTGCTTGGAAGTGCAATGGGTCGAAATTGCACTAAGTGTTGATTTGAGTTGGTTTGTAAATCCACTCTAAGTGTGTTGTTTGTATTGTGATAATGGAATAGGTACTTTCCATTGGCGAGTTGTGGATAATTCGGTTGCATTCATCAAGACGACAAGGTGAGTGTTAATATCCTATGTGCATATGTATGTGTAGGATGTGTGCGGGTCGGGTGAAGTGGTTCTTGGTTATAGAGCTCACTTCACATATAGGTAGATTTGATGGACTTGTGTAATAGGTCCAATTGGCACGCTTGTGCGTTTTAGATGACCACCTTTGGCGAGGTGCACACTTTGTGTGTACGTTATCATATATGCTTGTGATGTGGATTATACAACCCCAATGGCGAAGGGTTGGTATTGAGTTATGATTGGAGAAGTGGACCGCATGTGGATGCGGATTCACGATGACGCGTGTATGAAATGACCCGTTCATACCGATTATAAACGATTCACGATAGTTGATTTCATTGCGAGGTATTTGACCTCTAAATGATATATTTTACAAGCATTGCATTAGTTTTTATAAGACAAACTTTCATCACATCGAAACTTGACGGCATGCATACCATTTCATAATATATCCAACTATAAATGACTTAATAATATTCTTGATGAACTCAACGACTCGAATGCAACGTCTTTTGAAATATGCCATGAATGACTCCAAGTAATATCTTTAAAATGAGCAAATGCACAGCGGGAGATTTCTTTCATACCTGAGAATAAACATGCTTAAAAAATGTCAACCAAAAGGTTGGTGAGTTCATAGGTGTAACATCCGTGTTACATCCGTCCCACATCGGTTGGAGAGGGGAACGAAGCATGCCTTATAAGGGTGTGGAGACCTTTCCTAGCATGACGCGTTTTGGGACCACAAGCGCAGCAGATCCCATGAGAACTCTGCAGTTAAGCGTGCTCAGGCGAGAGCACTACCAGGATGGGTGACCTCCTGGGAAAGTGCTCGTCGTGTTTGGTCGCCAAGAAAAATCCGTGAGCAACCTACGGGGGAGACAAGGGTACGTCCCTATCTCTGCAAAGCGGACAATATCATGCTACGGGGAACGTTTTACCTGGGTGTTACAGAATGGTATCAGAGCCAGGCCCCGGACCAAACGTGCACAGCGAGGACGCTGTGTCCCATTAGGGGGGAGGATTGTAACATCCGTGTTACATCCGTCCCACATCGGTTGGAGAGGGGAACGAAGCATGCCTTATAAGGGTGTGGAGACCTTTCCTAGCATGACGCGTTTTGGGACCACAAGCGCAGCAGATCCCATGAGAACTCTGCAGTTAAGCGTGCTCAGGCGAGAGCACTACCAGGATGGGTGACCTCCTGGGAAAGTGCTCGTCGTGTTTGGTCGCCAAGAAAAATCCGTGAGCAACCTACGGGGGAGACAAGGGTACGTCCCTATCTCTGCAAAGCGGACAATATCATGCTACGGGGAACGTTTTACCTGGGGTGTTACAATAGGTTTATCATAAACAATAAAATTCATCATTTTGATAGACCACAAGATTTAAATTCAGTACACCTATCTCGTGTATGAAAACCATTTTTCATAATGCTTCGCAGAGTAGGTTCGTATCCTTTTCTCCCCCGTAGGTTGCCTCGCGATTTTTAATAATAACTGTACACATATCTCGTGTACAAAATAACATACACATAACCTGTGTATAAAATCATTCTCTCGATACATAACATTCAGTTTGCTTTCATTGCTTGGCTTGGTAACCGACCTTAACATATAATGCGCATCAATAATATCCCCAAAAACAAAACATCACGTCTGTATAATATATAAACTTCGAAGTACTAAACACCACACCCACTAACTCTTCCGTCTAGTGAACATTCTGGGTGGAGGTGTTAAACCCGGTAGCTACCTATAGGATTCGCGTGAATTAGGGGCCATACCCGTTTCCTAATTCTTAGGTTACCAAGCTATAATAATCAAGGGAAAATATTCACATCAATTAGTGGCAATTATAACGTCCAACTAATTCAATAACAATCAACATAACTTCTGTCTGTATAATAATTCATTCGAGGAATGTTTTGCTTGTGTCTATCTCGTCAAATATTTATAAAAGCATTTCATGTATTCTCAGTCCAAAATATAGATTTCAAAAGCATTTAATAAAACAGTTATAAAAACAGCGCATGTATTCTCAGTCCCAAAAATGTAAAGAGTAAAAGGGAATCAAATGAACTCACAATACTGTATTTTGTAGTAAAAATACATATGACGGCATTGAACAAATGCAGGGTTGGCCTCGGATTCACGAACCTATATTAGTTGTAATTATATTAAAACACATAATTGAATTCGAACAACTTTAAATATATATATATATATATATATATATATATATATATATATATATATATATATATATATATATATATATATATATATATATATATATATATATATATATATATGTAAATTCATTAGTTATATCCTTTTTATATTAATAGTATATATATGTTTCATATATTCATTTTATATATAAAAATATTAATTTTTGTTATGTTATATGTATTAAATATATCATTTGTATATTAATAGTAGTAGTTATAATAATACCAAAATAATATTAATATTGGTAAAAATGATTATAATACTTAATATTATTAATAAGATAATAATGTTAATAATTCTATTAATGATAATAATAATGATATTAATGATAATAAATGTAAAAATATTAATTTTATTGTTAATGATAGTTATGATAATGATTTTAGTAACTACATAATAATACTCATGTTAATATAAATAATAATACTTATAGTAGTATTAGTGGTAATAATAATAATAACCTTAATGGTAATATTCATGGTGATAATAATAATTATAGTTATGATAATAACACTCATTAAATGATATTAATATGTAATTGTATTATTATAGTAATACTAATAATTAACTTAACCATAATATTAATAATTATAATTGCAGTTATAATTATGATAATAATAATAATAATTGTTAGTTAATACCTTTTACTAGTAATAATAATAATATTAGTAGTTATAATACTAATAATAATAATAATAATAATAATAATAATAATAATAATAATAATAATAATAATAATATTACTAATAATAATATTAATAATAATAATAATAATAATAATAATAATAATAATAATAATAATAATAATAATAATAATAATAATACTAATTGTATTAATAATAATAATAATTCTATTTCTAATATTACAAATAACATAATAACCTATCAAAAATGATTTATATCAACAACAATAATAATAATTATAATAACAATAATTATAATTAATAATAATAATAATAATAATATTTATTAATAATAATAATAATAATTGAAGGATTACAACCTTTGAAGAAAGCTTTAAAAAAAATTACGCCACTGAAGGGACTCGAACCCGTGACCTCTCGAATACCCGTTAACACCTCGAACCATTGGACTGTTGCTCGTTCTCTGTTTTAAAACCCCTTTTAATTTATATAACCAGTAATTAATATGCTTCAAATTTTATCTCCTTCTTCATCAACGTAATCGACTAACAACCCATTAATCATAATAGATGAATAAACAAAATACGTTTTAGGATTTATAATCGACCCGACAACATTTAAAGATTGATTTAATCAGTTAAAACATATTAAAATTTCAATTAAAAGCTGTGACCGAAGAAATATATGTTTTTAAAACTTAAATTTTGATTTTGAATTCAAAAACGTTTTAGACTTCGATTATAACATGAAATAAATTCTAAATCACTCATATAATCTTCCCAAATCATCAATTGATCTGGAGATACAGAAACCAATTTGAATTTGATGATTAACAGACTGTTTGACTTTTATTTCAGAAACTTTGACTCTAAAATTAACGATCAATACAAGAATTGGAATCTCAATTTTTGCAGATAGTTTGAGTAATAGATTCCAAACAAGACTGCCTTAATAGATTTTGTAAATTGATTTGAAATCGAGCTTTGAGTAAAAAGTTGAACGTACAGAGTATAAGACTGTGTTCTTAATTTTTTTATTTTAATTCAATCGAGCAAAGCTGTAATGTTAGTGGTAATTGACAATGGAATTTAAAAGTTGAATGATTTTGACAATAATACAGAGAAACCGCTTGTTTTATAGTAGTAGTACTCGATAAGATCGATTAATAAAAAAATAAATAAATAAAAATATCAAAATTAGTTTGGGACGTTCAACTGATTTGTACGATCTTGATTTGGTTACCCCATAAATCATAGACAGGAACAAAAATGGATACAGTTTGATGGTGAAATGAAATAGAATTTGGATTCTATATCCTATATAATTAATTTTAATTATTAGTAATTATAATATATATTAATAATTAATAATGTTGATATTATTAAAAATACTAATAATAATAATAATAATAGAAGTAATAATAATAATTGTACTAACAAGAATTGAAATGAAATCACAATACAGTAAAGCCATCAGAGAATTGGATTTTTATTACCGACACTTTTTCCGGAATGCTAAATCACGCTCCGTTGATGATTCAATGGCGGATAAAAGTGTTCAGAAAAATCCCATATTTTTAAATTAACTATATTTATTTATTTTGGTCATTATGGTATAAAATTCAATCATTAATTTGATAAATAAAAATTACATCAACTGTCCCTCTCGATTCTGGGTAAACTATGAAAAATGTTGAAATTTATTAATTAGCTTCTAAATATATTTTTAATAAGCCTAAAATTTATATAGCTCATTTTCGGATCACCGTTTATTTTAAAATTACATAAGTTCGTTTATAACTTGTTTATTATCAATCGAATGATAATTGAGTGTTACTATCATTTTCCAAATAAATTCGAAACAATATATATATATATATATATATATATATATATATATATATATATATATTCAATACACTTTATTTATATATATAGATACTTTTTAAATAATAAGCATTATAATATCCTATTTTTATTTTACTTTACATAAATAAATTTTAGTAACAACAACATACAATATTTAAAATTATGTTTCTAATTATTATTTATATATATACACCTATCAAGTTACAATTAATTGTTCGTGAATCGTCGAAACTGGTCGAAGGTCAAATGATTTCATAAAATAGTTAAAAAATTTTGAAATTCAATTTAACAGACTTTGCTTATCATGTCGAAACCATATAAAGATTAAGTTCAAATTTGGTCAAAAATTTTCGGGTCGTCACAGTGTAGTTCGGTCATCTTATTGAGGTAGTGATATCGTGTGGTTGCGGATTCACTAAGGCTCGTGTAGTTCGACCAACCTCGATGTTGTGGTGGTATTGAAGAAAGTAATCTTGTGTGGATGCGGATTTACTAAGGCTCGTGTAGTTCGGCAAATCTTCATTGTGGTAATTGACTTTTGGTATTGGGTTAAGGGGTTAACCTTGGGCATTGTACGCTTTATTGTTATATATATATCGTTGTATCATTGTGATGTAGATAACCCTCCGGGTGTAGCTTGTTGGAGTTGTTCATATCATCGTTGGTGAACTTACTTGTTGATTATTAGTTTGTTATATAGCGGTTGAACGGTATGCTTAGTTTGCCTTATACGTGGATGCTCCGGTATGTGTTAATTGATTTTTTGTGTGGCGTGTCCATTTTATGCATATATATGTATATAGTATATTCTCACTCACTAAGCGTTAGCTTACCCTCTCGTTGTTTACATTTTTATAGATTTACATGGATGCGGTGGCTCGGGTAAACGTGGGAACTAGTGGACTTGCGTAGTTGCTTAGAAGATCTTACTTTAGGATTGGGTAGCATATCCCCAATTGCCATGCTCGGTCTTTAGTTTATGTTAAAACTCACGTGGTCGAAAACTTGTGATTTTGTACGAAAGTCGTAAAATGGCTGATGTGGGTCCGGTGTCGTAAAACTTGGTTTTATCGTGGAAAACTCTTAGATTTAATTATTATAACATATTGTGAAAGTGTTTTCGTGTGAAAGTGTCGGGAAGCGGGTTTTTCGCTCGCGTGGAAATGTAAAACTGATCAGAATATTTTAGTTTATTTGGATGCTGTTCAAAAGGCTTGGACGCCGTCCAATCCTTCAGAGCTGGACGCCGTCCAGATGTACTGTGCCACAAATTTTTTTAAGGCGTGTTTTTGGTCGGATAACGGGTTGGGTCATTATAAGTGGTATCAGAGCATGGTCTAAGGGATTTAGGTGACTTGAGATAGGTGCCTAGACTTAGACTTTTGTGTGTGCTTATTTGTTGCGGGACTTGTAGGTGTACTGTGACAACCCGGAAATTTCTGACCAAATTTAAACTTTATCTTTATATGATTTAATATTTTCGACACGATAAGCACAGTCTGTAATGTGGAAATCTCAAAAACTTTGAACTATGTTCATGTAATCAATTACCCTTCGACTGCTCTTGACGATTCAGGAACAATTATGTGTAAATAAATATGTATGAATATATACATATGTGTGATTATTAAATTGTGAAATATTAACAAAATATTAAAAGGTTTGATTGACATTAAATATATTAGGAAATCTATTTTATGACTTGTAAACGTTAGCAAAATATTAAACGTATAACGTTATACTTATTCGTTATAAATAAACGTCTACGTAATAAAAAGTGTTATGTGAAACGTGTATATATATATATATACATATATATATATATATATATATATATATATATATATATATATATATATATATATATATATATATATATATATATATATATAGACAAGTATATTGAGCTTATATATAGGTGGTTTCGAATACAATTAATAGATATAAAACGTACTATGATATGTTTCGAAAGATTTGTACATTTTACAATATGTCAAGAAGTAAATTATTAAAGTTATTATCATTATCTTTTACTGTTATAAGTTTTAGAATTATATATAATGATTTGAGTGTCACATCTTCTTTAAAAAGGAATATAACTTTATAAATGTCTGGAACCACTTTTGACAAATTGTTACCGAGTCATTTTAATATGGATAAAGGTTTTAACGTTATCTTAAAAATTAGAATCTTTCTAGAAACCTTTTGACAAGTTACAAATGATAACGGTCCGTGATTTAATTATATATATATATATATATATATATATATATATATATATATATATATATATATATATATATATATATATATATATATATATATATATGAATGAGTTGTAATCACTTGCATCCATTAATTTGCTTGAAATCCAAGGGACCAATAAGAGCGCGACATGTGGCGCAAAAATCACATGTGATTGGGAAAAAAATATTTTTTTCGAAAAAAAATTTGCGCAATTTTTTTTTTGAAATTTTTTTTTCGAAATTTTTTTACAATCACATGTGATTCTGCATGTTAAATCCAATCACATGTGATTATGCATGTCAAATTCAATTAGATTGATTGTACAATTCAATCACATGTGATTGTACAATTCAATCACATGTGATTGTGCAGGTAAATCACATGTGATTGTAGAAAAAAATTTGAGAAAAAAATTTTCGAAAAAAAATTGGGGAAAAAAAAATTAAAAATTTTTTTTCTAAAAAAAATATTTTTTGAAATTTTTTTCAATCACATGTGATTTCGAGCCACATGTCACGCTCTCATTGGTCCCTTTAATCTAAACTTAATTTATAGATTCAAACGAATATTCCTCATATATATATATATATATATATATATATATATATATATATATATATATATATATATATATATATATAACTTCCAACGTGTAATTAAAAACGTGTTTATATATATTTTGAATTATTTAATAAACGATATTAGTATTCGATTATTGAATCAATTGATATTTAGATAAGTTAACTTATGAGAACTTGATGCATGAATAAATTATATGATTATATGATATTATAATTTCTATTATTTAATCGATTATAAAATGAACTTTGAAATATAAATAGTTTTGAAAAACCAAATATTATATTATTAAATAGATATTTCAATTACATACGATATGTACGAATTTATATTTTTAATATAAGTATATATATATATATATATATACTTTACAAAGTGATTTAATATAATATTAATTAGATACAAAACGTTTTGATTTAAAATTATATTATCATATGTATATATAACGAGACGTCGATTTATGGAAGCAAATGACCAAAACACTCACATGTATAAGTTACACTTCGTGTAATATGTGTTATCAATAATTTTAGTATATATTTTGATAAAGGTACACGTCGCGTAATGTAAAGTGCCAGTTTTCTAAGCGTAAGAAAATGCGTTCGAGAAACCGGAACCGAAACATAAGTCGGGTGACAACGTACAAATCATCTGAATTAAAAGTACAAGTCAACTATGCACATAAATATAATATATTATTTAAATAATTATAAAGATTAAATATATTATATATTAATTAAATTAAAATGTGTGTCGGCAAGGAATTAAATGGATACCAGCTGCCATTGATGATCATGCGATCGCATGATAAAACCACACACATCCCATGCGATCGCATGGGATGGCTGGCCAGGATTTATCTATAAAGCTCGATCGAAAACTGGTTACGAGCACACACAAATTTTCATATCCTACTCCCTCTGTCATATTATATTTATTATTTATATTATTATTATTATTATTATTATTATTATTATTATTATTATTATTATTATTATTATTATTATTATTATTATTATTATTATTATTATTATTATTATTATTAAGAGTAATATTATTATTAATCTTAGTAGTATTAGTATTGTTACTAGTATTATACATAAAATAATACGACGAGATTATGAGCGAACGAGTTCTAAAAATGAGTTTTTCGAGCGGGATAGAGCTAAGGAAATTATGGGTTATAGCTATGGAGGTTATGGGTATTGTTCGAGGGTATAGCTCGTGAGGTCAACCTAAGTGTTTATCGTCTCTATTGCGTCTACATACTTTTCTGCAATATTGAATCACAATATTGATACGTGAGCATTCATATCCTATCTTTTATATATTAATAGTGTATCCCTGACTAGTGCTCGAGTAGATATGATTATGCATGCATGTATGTTTAATTTCGTCGTTAGATAGTTTTGATGAATCATGAGTTTGATACATATGCTACTTAGATAAGATATACGATATGCATGTCGTTGGAAAGCTGGCGAAAAATTAATAACTTTACATTTAGAAAGCGTATGGTTTCGATGAACGGATTAAAAGATATAACCAATTGAATTATCATTAACTTTAGTATTATTACTAAAATGATTATTATTATTATCGTCGTTATTATCGCCGTTATTATTATCTAATTATTATTATTATTATTATTATTATTATTATTATTATTATTATTATTATTATTATTATTATTATTATTATTATTATTATTATTATTATTATTATTATTATTATTAATTATTATTATCATTATCATTATCGTTATAAGTATTATTATTAAAAATTGTCATTGTTATTAGTATTACTACCGTTATTGTCATTAAGATTATTATTAACATTATCATTATTATTATTACTATTATCATTATTATTTTTATTATTATCATTAATATAGTTATTAGTATTATCATTAATATTATTATAATATTTATTATTATTAGTATCATCTAATTATTTTGATTACTATTATTATCATTATTATGAATGCGATATAAAAGAGGATTAAAAGATATTAAACATGTCGATTAGGAAATAATAAGTATAAGTATCATGATTCAGTTAAAATATTGTTAAGATTATGATTTAGATAAAAATATCGTTTTCATTATTTTTACCATTATTATTAGAAGTATCATTAATATTAAAACTATCATTTTTATTAAAATTATCATTTTTAATAAAAATATCATTGTTATTATAAAATATCATTATCAATTTAGTATTATTATTAATAAAAATTATCATTTTGAATAGATTTATTATTTTAAATAAAATATTAATATTATTATAGTTAATATTAAAAAGTATCGTTATTTTCATAATTAGAATTATCAGTTTATCATAATTAATATCATCATTAGTAAATATAAATATCGTTATTAATATTAATAGAATAATAATTATGATTATTATTATTACAAAATAATACAATTTTTACTCATTATTAATATGATCAATATTATTTTATCAAATAAATATGTGATACAAAGATATTTTTACCACACGTAATATAATTACAATAATAATACATACCACTATATTTTTATGTTATTAAGTGAACATTATAAATTTTACTACTTAAGATATATAAAAGTATATTTCTATCATATATAAACTTTAATATAAATTTTTATTTATTAATAAATGACTTGTATTATTTACTCTAATAAAATCTGATAAATATATGTAAATATATAAAATGACTACATTTAAGTTATATAATAAACATATATAGATTTTGGAAGTCATTGTTGGATTAGATGACTTTTGTTAACTTTTGCATGACGAATCTCGAGCATTAGGATTGTGATACACTATGACCTGACCTAAATTGTAGGACAGATATTGACCAACATATGAATATATATATACTTAATATAGGTTCGTGAATCCGAGGCCAACCCTACACTTGTTCAATGACGTCATATGTATTTTTACTACGAAATACAGTATGGTGAGTTTCATTTGTTATCTTTTTAAATGCTTTTGCAATATATATTTTTGGGCTGAGAATACATGCACTGCTTTTATAAATGTTTTACGAAATAGACACAAGTAATTGAAACTACATTCTATGGTTGGATTATCGAATCGAATATGCCACTTTTTAGTCTGGTAATCTAAGAATTAGGGAACAGATACCCTAATTGACGCGAATCCTAAAGATAGATCTATCGGGCCCAACGAGCCCCATCCAAAGTACCGGATACTTTAGTACTTCGAATTTATCATGTCCGAAGGAAGTCCCAGAATGATGGGGATATTCTATATGCATCTTGTTAAGGTCGATTACCAGGTGTTCACCATATGAATAATTTTTATCTCTATGTATGGGATGTATATTTATGAGAAATGAAAATGAAAATCTCGTGGTTTATTAAAATGATGGAAATGAATGTTTATAATAAACTAATGAACTCACCAACCTTTTGGTTGACACTTGAAAGCATGTTTATTCTCAGGTATTAAAGAAATCTTTCGCCGTGCATTTGCTCATTTTAAAGATATTCCTTGGAGTCATTCATGGCATATTTCAAATACGTTGCATTCAAGTCGTTAGGTTCATTAAAGATTATGATTAAGCAAATGACAAATTAGGTCATTTATAGTTGGATATTATGAAATGGTATGCATGCCTATCAACTTTCGATGAAATGAAAGTTCGTCTTTTAAAATGAATGCAATGTTTGTAAAATGTATCATATATAGGTCAAATACCTCAAAATGTAATCATATGTTATTGTATTAGTCCTTATGGATTAGGATGGGTCATCTCATGTACGGGTCAGAATGGGAACTTGGTTAGTGCCTTAGCGTATAGGTGAACTAACTAGGGTATTGGCTTGTGTTGTGACGTTACTTCTTACATGTGTTTTTATCACGTAGAAATTTTGAATGTGTTGGTTATATCATCAAGCGAGGCGGTCGTTGTACTAATGAGTCGATACGGTGTGTGTGAGTAATAAGGACTTGCAAACCTTATTACGGGTGCAAATCGTGTCTAACAAGTGATGTACGATGAGTGTTTAGCAAGATAGGGCGATGATGTGTGTGTGGTTTATACGTTCGTGGACTAATCGTTTGCATTCTTTAGAATGACGACGCGAAACGAGATCGAGACGAATGACGAAGAGTTTAACGCTAGAGTTGCGGCCGCCGTTGCTGAGCAAATGGGAGCGTTTCGAGAAGAAATGGATAGGAAGTATTCCGAAATTCAAAATAGGGGTGAAATGGAGCGTTGTTATAAGAGCTTCATGAGGACTAAACCCCAGATGTATGACGGGAAACCGGATCCTTTGGTAAGTACAACATGGATCTCGGATGTCGAAGGGTGTTTTCGCACTATTGAATGCCCTCCCGAGAAGATGATAAGACTCGCTACTACCTTGTTGCGGGGTAGGACGAAGGATTGGTTGGATGGTAAGATTGATCTTGTCGGTGGAGAAGCGTTTATGGGGTTATCGTGGGACGATTTTAAGAAGGAATTCTTTGAGGAGTTCCGAACTTCAGCTGATTTGTCGGAATTGCGTAATGAGTTGCGAAATTTACAATAGGGTTCTATAGATTTGAATACTCTCAAGACGACCTTTATGGCGAAGGCTCGTTTTTGCCTGGAGTATATGGGGAATGATCGTTTGTTGATGGAAGATTTCTATCGGACTTTGAATGATGACTTGAAGAACATAATTAGCCGAGGTTACGCGAAATTGTTTGCGGAGCTATTCGCGATGGCTAGGGGTTTCGAGTCATATTCGCGATCAAAGATTAGTGAACCTTCAAGTGAGAGAAGGGTTGTTTCATATGGAGCTCCAAGTAAGAGAGCTAGGGGTGCAAGCGTGACCACGGGTGGTATACGAATGAGTATATCAGATTCTAGTGCGTCTAGGAGTTACAATTGTGGCGTGAGGGGTCACAAGTCTTGGGAATGTTCGGTGCCAAAGGGTGATGGCACGGTGTGCTTCAATTGCCAAGAAGAAGGACATCGTAAGTCGGAGTGTCCCGAGCTAGCGGGGATGGGTGCGACAAGGAGACGTTAAGGTACCTTTCGTTTTAATGAGTATGTCCTTTGATCATTTATTATGTGCCGATTGAGTTCGGGTTTGTTAAATGCCTAGTGTTGTGCATAGTATTATTATGGGTGATGTTCTTAATGGAATTAGCCTACGGTGACGTTTTGATTGATGGGCGAAGGGCGTAAGATTTGGTGCAACCAAGCATTCCTTGGTGTTCGGGAGATGTTTCTACCAAGCCTCGGGAATGGGCTTTGGTGTTCGGTTGTTAAGAGCGTGTCCGCTTTTGTGTTTGGGGTGGTGAACCATGAGGTTTATCGGGCGGATAAAACCCTAAAGGTCGAGTGTTTGATCTCGATGTGTGTTGGTAATGGAGTCTACATGACGCGGTGTTAGGTGGCTCTTTCATACCTACTAGCGTGGTATTCGACTCCGATGATGTTGCGGTTACATTGTACTTAGGGTACCGGAGAGAAACCCTTAAGTACATGAGTGACTAGGTGGAAATTTGACAAGCGAGAGCGATCGGAAGATTGCAAGATTTAAGTTTGTTTAATTGTGGTAAACTCTTCGTTCGAAGTGTTTAAGGACAGGTTAAAATTCTTTGTATGCTCATGGATAGGGCAAGGTATTGTGAAGTGTATATCATGGGATATCTTATCTCGATGATGTGGTTATGGAATGGAGTTCTAAGTGGGGGAGTGGTACTCTCGCATGAAGGTGTTCTAGTGTATTGATATTGGGCGATGCTCGTATGAATTCGGAGCTAGCGTTGAGACCTACGTTGGTCGATTGTGGTAAAAGTACGATTTGGAATAAATTGTACTTATGGTTGTGGATTTAAGTTATCACCGAGGTGGTAATGTGGTGAATCTCATTTAGAGATAATGGACGTGTTTGACGAGCAAGTGAGATCCCTCGGTTAAGGGATGTGCGTGTCGAATTCTCTTCTAAAGAATTATTGTTTTGTGCCTATGTGCGGTATGGGCGGTTCTTGCTCGATTGTGTTGGCGTTGTGTACGCATACGTATGATGCGCGTACTTGTATGATGGATTTACTTAGGTGGGTTAGTCGTGGTGTTAAGACACCACCTGGTGGTTAGTGTTACGCGGTGTTAAGTACACTAATGGATATTTGTTTGGAGTGGATGTTTAGTGTATTCTGTTAAGATTCACTATGGTGTAGCAGTGCGCGATGTTACACTACTCGTTGTATGAGGCCTAAAGAGCGTGTGTGATTGGTGGGTTATGACCGTTGACGTGGTCCACTAACTTCATCATGGGAGTAGTGTTATATCGGTAAGGTATAACGTATCGGGAAATGCGAGTACCGATGGGGAATGGGAGTACCATTCCTGTGTTGAGATTTGGGAGGTGGATCACGTGTGAATGCGAATTCGCGATGACGCGTGTAGTTTGGATTCACAATGACACGTGTAGATGCGGTCATTATATTGAGCAAGTGAGTCTCGTGTAGTTTGGATTCACAATGACACGTGTGGATGCGGTCATTTTATTGGGATAGTGACTCTCGTGTAGTTTGGATTCACTAGGGCGCGTGTAGTTCGGCCAATCCCGATTGTTGTTGCGGTGAAGGTAGTGAGTTGCGTGTGGTGCGGATTCACTGAAGCGCGTGTAGTTTCGGCCAGCCTTCATGTGGTTTGTGTTGAGAACTATTGGTTGTTTCATACACCAATGGTGGGGTCGTGAGGACCATGTTATGTGATTAGTGATGCGATAGCTGTATTTCGCTCACATGTTGTTACGGTTGTGACAATAGTCGATTTTGTACACCTTGGGATTTAGCGTTGCCATAGCCGTTTGGATGCTAGCAGATTTAGTCGTTTGCTTATGATTTTACAATAGTTGCGTATTGGTCGTATTGCGCACTACAAGGGATGTTAAGTGGTAGGTGTTATCCGTAAGGATTCGTTTAGTTCGGTCTTCATCGTTCGGGTTGTTGACCATAGGTTGAGACTTGGTTGCTTATAGCGTGGTATCTCGGTAAGAGATTGGTTGAGTTCTTCCCGATGTGAGGGATTGAGCAAGCTTTAGTGCTCGGATTTGTGAATTTGATAATTCGCGGATGACGATTTAGTGTTAAAGGCGATTCATTGAGAAGGATTGCCTAGAGAAGTTGGAAGGAGACACGATGTTTCCGCGTATGTTAAACGATTGTGGTAGATTTTGGATGTTGTGTGCATTGCATGTTCCGGCATGCGTACACATGTGCATTTAGTAAGTGGAATAATCCTCGTGATTAACGATAAGTGTGGCGGAAGTCGTTTTGGAACGTATGTTTGAGGACCATTGAGTGTTGGTCCGTTTGGTTAAGTGATGGAGATCACGAGGACGTGATCCAATTTAAGTGGGGGAGAGTTGTAAGACCCTGATCTTGTTTCAGTAGAAGTGGACGCCGTCCAAAATTTGGGACACCGTCCAGCAAAGAAAGGTGGGACGCCGTCCAAGATTTGGGACGCCGTCCAACATAACTGACGGGCCAGCTGTTAGTTTATTTTAAAAAGGGACAAATTGGTAATTTCACTTGGGTGTCGGTTTGGAGCTTTCAAAGCTGATCCATTGGCCATTTGTGGATCTCATTCACCCAAACAAACACTCTCTTCAAACCCTAGTGAGAGAAACTCCATTTTAGTGAGAGAGAGCTTGATTTGGAGAAGAAGGAGTTAGATTCTCACCAAAGCTCGGGTTCTAAAGTTGTTCATCTCGTTCACGGCTACGTTGTGGTAGTATTGGTAAGTTCAAACTCCGAATTTCATTTGTTAGATTTGTTATTCAAGTTAGAGTTTGAGCTTGATTAGTTGTGAAACCCTTTTTGATGATGAAGTGGGTTTATGGTGACTAGTTATTCTTGTCACTTGGCGGGTTTTGGGTTGGTTGAAGTTTTGGCCATGATTAGGCTTTGATAATGGGTATAATCACTAGTGTTAATGATTATGGAAGTGTTTGAACCCATTTGAGGGTATTTGGTTGATTAATTTTGAAATGGGTCAAAATTAGGGTTTATGTGTCAAATTGGGCGAGACGAGTGTTTAACACTTGTGTTCGGGTTTAATTGGCATATTAGGACCATTCTCGCTTGTGTTAGTGATTATTGGTTGGTTTGGACGCGGTTTGGTGCTTGGAAGTGCAATGGGTCGAAATTGCACTAAGTGTCGATTTGAGTTGGTTTGTAAATCCACTCTAAGTGTGTTGTTTGTATTGTGATAATGGAATAGGTACTTTCCATTGGAAAGTTGCGGATTATTCGGTTGCATTCATCAAGACGACAAGGTGAGTGTTAATATCCTATGCGCATATGTATGTGTAGGATGAGTGTGGGTCGGGTGAAGTGGTTCTCGGTTATAGAGCTCACTTCACATATAGGTGGATTTAATGGACTTGTGTAATAGGTCCAATTAGCACGGTTGTGCGTTTTGGTTGACCACCTTTGGCGAGGTGCATACTTTGTGTGTACGTTATCACATATGCTTGTGATGTGGATTATACAACCCCCAATGGCGAAGGTTTGGTATTGAGTTGTGATTGGAGAAGTGGATCACGTGTGGATACGGATTCACGATGACGCGTGTAGTTCGGTCATCTTATTAAGGTAGTGATCTCGTGTGGTTGCGGATTCACTAAGGCTCGTGTAGTTCGCCCAACCTCGATGTTGTGGTGGTATTGAAGATAGTAATCTCGTGTGGATGTGGATTTACTAAGGCTCGTGTAGTTCGGCAAATCTTCATTATGGTAATTGACTTTTGGTATTGGGTTAAGGGGTTAACTTTGGGCGTTGTACGCTTTATTGTTATATATATATCGTTGTATCGTTGTGATGTAGCTAACCCTCCGGGTGTAGCTTGTTGGAGTTGTTCATATCGTCGTTGGTGAACTTACTTGTTGATTATTAGCTTGTTATATAGCGGTTGAACGGTATGCTTAGTTTGCCTTATACGTGGATGCTCCGGTATGTGTTAATTTATTTTTTGTGTGGCGTGTCCATTTTATGCATATATATGTATGTAGTATATTATCACTCACTAAGCGTTAGCTTACCCTCTCGTTGTTTACATTTTTATAGATTTGCATGGATGCGGTGGCTCGGGTAAGCGTGGGAACTAGTGGACTTGCGTAGTTGCTTAGAAGATCTTGCTTTTGGATTGATTAGGATTGGGTAGCGTATCCCCAATCGTCATGCTCAGTCTTTAGTTTATGTTAAAACTCACATGGTCGAAAACTTGTGATTTTGTACGAAAGTCGTAAATCGGCCGATGTGGGCCCGGTGTCGTAAAACTTGGTTTTATCGTGGAAAACTCTTAGATTTAATTATTATAACATATTGTGAAAGTGTTTTCGTGTGAAAGTGTCGGGAAGCGGGTTTTTCGCTCGCGTGTAAATGTAAAACTGATCAGAATATTTTAGTTCATTTGGACGCCGTCCAAAAGGCTTGGACGCCGTCCAGTCCTTCAGAGCTGGACGCAGTCCAGATAACTGGACGCCGTCCAGATGTACATTGCCACAAATTTTTTTTTAAGGCGTGATTTTGGTCGGATAACGGGTTGGGTCGTTACAGTTACTAAAGTTTATGTAACTTAAACAAACTACCACTACCGTTAACCATGCCGTCAATTACCACCAACGCCGTCAAAAACCTTTTTTCAATTGCTTTTGAAGAAATCGAAGGTGCAAACTAGAAGATCACCCAATTGATCGAATTCGAAGATTTCATTTTGGAAAAACAGCAATTTTCAGACACCATATGTGTGTACAGTGAAAGATAACGAGGTAAATCTTCTCCAAATTTTTTTCCTTCTTACGAGCATTTCAGCAAAAATTGGCGTGCATTTTGTGTGTTCACGTGGCACACAATCTATGTGTAAAACACCTTGCGATTTGTGGTATGAACGAGTCGTAAGGTTTTATGTTATGACGTTTCGACCTTGCATTTTAAGTAACATAAGTGTTTTTTTGACAAATATTTCAGGAACGCACGTTTATTTCATTGACTCTGAAGAACAAGCTCACATATATTGCTCTTATCAACAACACCTTGACAAAAGAGTAGAAGATTATTTATAGATGGACGTACTTTGGTCCGTGGTTAAATATTAGGTTTCCGGATAACGATCCGGCTCTTGTACATCATATGCTACAGTTAGCCTGTAATAGACCCCCAAGGGGTGTTGATAGACACGTAGTGGAGGAGAGTGATTTATGGTTCAAGGTGGGCAGTAGGTATTGTATTTGTTTGGCACACTGTAGTTCTGTATGGTTACAGGCTTCAAGTTCGGCCAAAGGACAAACTTCCCGGACTATACTACACCTACACTGAAGGGCAAGGCCCCACCCATTGAAGTTCGTTATTTTGATACCCTTTCACCTGCACGGTCGATAATGATACGAGATGTTACCAACCAGTTTACGAACGAGATGTTAGATACTAGTGACGATGATCAAGTTCGACTGTCACTTACAATGATTGTCGAGAAGGGGTTTATGGGTAAGCAAGGGACTCACGTTGTAAACCCGGACTTACTGCGGTTGGTAGAATATTCTAAAAGTTTTAACTAGTTTTCATGGGGTTCACGTATTTGGGAAATTACGTATCCGTTTCTGCTGGCAGGGAGGCAAAAGGCTACTGAATTACAGCCGAGGAAAAAGTACGCATTAGGGGGTTTTATGTGGGTGTTCAAGATAATTTAATTAGGCATTATCAATATATGTTGGGAACTATTATGTATTATCTTTATTAATTACTTGAATAATGTAATGCTTTTGTATATTTGGATTTGGGAGGTGTACTGCACAACTATCAACGAACTTGCGGTTACAAGAGAGGTTGGGGTTCCTAGAGGGATTTACTGAGACAGAATGGGAGCATCGTCCAACTATGAACATTACATGATACTACTACATGTTGAGGTCAGTGATAGTTGTCCCCTTTCAATAATTTGAATTTGGTATTTAATAATAAAACCCTGATACTAATAAGTAACTTGGCAAGATGATACGTCAAAGCGCGTTAGACCATCGAGAGTTTTGAGAACCAAAGAGACTGAGGCGGCTTTTGGGTGGTGGGTGGATAGTTGTGCAAATTTTATAGGGTCAGAGGATGCGGCGCACAAGGATCATGACATTCCTTTGACAGAGGAGGCGTGTGTTGGGGGTCATGGGATTGAGATTTCTTTGACAGATGATCATGCTAGAAGGGGTCGCCAAGATCGGGTTATCGATCTTGAGCGGAGGCTTGACGAGCTGGTGCGACGTGTTGAAGAGAAGGTCAGACAAATAGCGGATTAGTGCAACCTGATAAAGAACCAGGCTGACATAATAAAGTCTCAGGATGAGCGCATCAAGGAACTGGAGAACCGTTTATCTGAGCATGACAATTTTCAGGTACAAAATATTTACTATTTAAATTCCTAACATTAACCATGAATGAAGTGCTTTTGTTTCGTTAATTTAAATGGTGTGTATGTGATGGAACTAACAGGATGATAATGATGATGACGATTATGTACATGAGGACGGATACTCGGATTACATGACGAACACTCATCTGGTATCGAAGGAGGATCAAATTAAGTCTGCATTAGAGGAGGAAATTAAGTCTGCTCGGCATGTCATCAGAAAAACTCGAAGAAAAAGGCATAGTTGTCCTTATTTGAAATCTCTGTTCACTACATCGGGTCCCAAGAAATGGGCAAAGAAGCCAAAAGAGCCTAGCCACAATCAGGCCGATGACCCAAGACACGAGGATCGAGATGTTCCAAGACATAAGGAGCTTGATGGTCCAACACATGAGGAGACCGATGGTCCAGGGCACAAAGAGACCAACGGTCCAGGGTACGGTGTGACAACCCGGAAATTTCCGACCAAATTTAAACTTTATCTTCTTATTATTCCGACACGATAAGCAAAGTTTGTTAAGTTAAATCTCAAGAATTTTAAACTGTGTTCATACATTCATTTAACCTCGACCAAGTTCCGACGATTCACGAACCATTAATTAAATGAATATGATTATATATATATGTATATATATTATAACTTGAAATGTTTACAAAGTATTTAAATGTATAATACTTTACATGAACATATTTGTTTAATATATTTATCGATGGAATTATATGATAATATCAAATGATTGAGTTATCAGACACATTGTGATATGATTACGAGTCTCTGTTGAGAGGTCCACTCTGATTTAGGAAATCTGTTCCTTTTAACGGTATTCGGAATATTTTGTAAAGTGATTTATAAATAAGAACAAAACTGTCATTAACGAGAATTAGACTAAAGTTAGTGGAAGACTAAATTATATAAGAATCAATTGACTTAATTTCAAATGTACGAAAACATTTTTCGATATAATAGAACTAGATTATTAGTGTCTTTGTTTAAATAACGTATGTTAGAATATGAGTTGCTAGATATGTGAATAACTTCCAACGTATATTAAAACGTGTTTATGTATATTAGATATATATGATTTTAAATTAATTAAGTAAACGATTGTAACACTCGCTTATTGATTCGATTAATATTTGGACATGTCAACTAGTACGTTAAGAAGTTAAAGTAAACGATAGTACAAATGAACTATATCTATTTAAGTTTTAGAACGTAAACGTTGTATAGTACAATATTTTCTATTATGTAGACGATTTTAAATTATACTTTGAAATATAAATATCTTTTGAAAGACTAAATAATATATTACTAAATAAAAATTTCTAATATGGATAAGTTACATTTCTAAATAAAAATATATTTATATTTTACAAAGTGATAGAATATAATATTAATTTACTCATAAAACGTTTTGATTTAAAATAATATTATTAAATATATTTTAATAAATAACGAGACATTGATTTATAGAAGCAAATGACCAAAACACTCAAATGATTAAGATACATCTTGAGTGATATAGTTTAATAATACCCTAAGTGTATATTTTGTTAAGGGTACGAGTCACTAAATGTAAAGTACTAGTTTTCTCAGCGTACGAGTTAGCGTTCGAGGAACCGGAACCAGGACTTAAGTCGAACGTAAACGTACAAGTTATCGGAACAAATTTTACAAATTAACTATGAATGAGAATTTAATATAATATATAAGTAATTATATAAATTAAATATAATATATATATATAATAATAATAAATGAGTGTCGGCAAGAATCATTGAGTGAACATGAGCTGTAAACCCAGCCCATGCGATTGCATGGCTACAAGCCATAAAACCTATGCGATCGCATGGGGGCTAGATGAGGGAGAGGTCCTTAAATTCGTTCGAAACTGGTTTCATTTTTCATTTCATCATCTATGTCTCTCGTACTCTCTCTATATTTATATATTTATTATTATTATTATTATTATTATTATTATTATTATTATTATTATTTTTATTATTATTATTAATATTATTATTATTATTAAGAGTAATATTATTATTAATCACATTATTATTAGTAGTATTATTATACATAAAATACTATGACGGAGTGCTGCTCGAGTGATCTAAAACGGATTTTCAAAACTGGTTTTTGAGAGGGATAGAACAAAGGAAATTATGGGTTATAGCTATGGAGGTTATGGGTATAGTTCGTGGGTATGCTCGTGAGGTCAATCTAGTGTTTATCATCTCCGTTGCGTCTACGTACTTTCCTGCAATATTGAATCTCAATATTGATACGTGAGCACTCATAACTTAATTTTCATATATTAATAGTGTATCCCTGACTAGTGCTCGAGTATATATAATTATGCATGCTTGTATGTTTAATATTGTCGTTAGATAGTTTATGATAAATTATGAATTTGATACTTATGCGATTGAGATAAGGTATATGTTATGCATGTCGTTGGAAAGCTGGTGAAAAATTAATAACTTTTCATTTAGATATCGAATGGTTTCGATGAACAGATTAGAAGTTATAGTCAACTGAATTTTGTATTATTGTTAAAATGATTATTATTACTATCGTCGTTATTATCGCCATTATTATTATTATTATTATTATTATTATTATTATTATTATTATTATTATTATTATTATTATTATTATTATTATTATTAATATTATCATTATTAATATATGTATCATTATTTAAAAATCGTTATTGTTATTATTATTATTATTGTTATTATCATCAAAAATTATTATTAATATCATCATCATTATTATTATAATTACTAGTATTATTATTAATATAATTAAAATACTTATTAGTATCATTATCTTTAAAACTAATATTACTATTATCTAATTATTATGATTGCGATTATTATCATTATTATGAATGCGATATAAAAGAGAATTAAAAACTATTACACAAATCGATTAGAAAACAATGAGTATATGCATCATGATGAAATAAAAATATTGTAAGTTATTGCTTTAGATAAAAATATCGTTTTCATTATTTTTATCATTATTATTACCAAAAGTATTATTAATATTAAAGCTATCATTTTTACAAAAATTATTATTTATAGGAATATCATTGTTAATATAAAATATCATTATTATTATCATTTTAGTATTATTATTAATAAAAATTATCATTTTATCATAATATCATTTTTAGTAAATATATATATTGTAATTATTATTAGTAGAATAATAATAATTATTATTAAAAAAATAATACAACTTTTACTTACTATTGTTATTATCGATATTATTTTATCAAATAAATATGTGATACAAAGATATTTTACTACGTGTAATATAATTACATTAATAATACCTATCATATTATTTTTATGATATTAAATGAACTTTATAAATTTTCTTACTTAAGATATATAAAAGTATATTTTTATTATATAAATTTTAATATAAAATTTTATTTATTAATAAATGAATTATATAATTACTCTAATAAAATCTGTTAAAAATATTTAAATATATAAAACGACTATATTTAAACTATATAATAATCATGTATAAATTTTGGAAGTCATTTTGGTCAAGATGACTTTTGTGGACTTTTGCATATTAGTCTCGAGCATTAGGATTGTGGTACACTACGACTTGACCTAAATTGTTAAACATATATTGACCAACATAAATATAAATATATATATATATATATATATATATATATATATATATATATATATATATATATATATATATATATATATATATATATATATATATATATATATATATATATATATATATATATATATATATATATATACTTAATATAGGTTCGTGAATCCGAGACCAACCTTGCACTTGTTCAATGCCATCATAAGCATAATTACTACGAAATACAGTATTGTGAGTTCATTTGATTCCCTTTTTACTCTTTACATTTTTGGGACTGAGAATACATGCACTGTTTTTATAACTGTTTTATTAAATGCTTTTGATATATATTTTTGAACTGAGAATACATGAACTGCTTTTATAAATGTTTGATGAAATAGACACAAGTACTAAAAGCTACATTCTATGATAGAATTATTTGGATTCAGAGGTTCGATTTGCACTAGCTACTATCGGTGAGAAATTTTTGCATTGCTTGATGCATTAGCTACCGTTTAGCTACCCTCGGTGAGAAATTTTTGCATTGCACGATGCATTAGCTACCGTAGGTGATTTTATGTAGCATTAGCTACCCTCGGTTAGAAATTTTTGCATTGCACGATGCATTAGCTACCATTGTAAGATTGTTTATCGGTGAGAAATTTATGCATTGCACTATGAATTAGCTACCGAAATGGTTCGATTTAGTAGTTACTATCGGTGAGAAATTTTTGCATTTCACGATGCATTAGCTACCGTTGTAAGATTATTTACGGTGAGAAATTTTTGCATTGCACCATGCATTAGCTAACGTTGTTGAAATTGTTTACGGTGAGAAATTTTTGCATTGAACGATGCATTAGCTACCGTTGGTGAGATTATTTGTAAGATTTCGGTGTTCTTCATATGAATGATTTTACAGCAGCGAGTAGACATGCACAGATTGATTTCTAAATATGAGTATCTTGTAGTCTATTATATAATTGGAAATGATTGATTTTGATAAACTAATGAACTCACTAACCTTTGGTTGACACTTTAAAGCATGTTTATTCTCAGGTATTAAGGAAATCTTCCGCTGTGCATTTGCTCATTTTAAAGATATTACATGGAGTCATTCATGAAAAATTTCAAAAGATGTTGCATTCGAGTCGTTGAATTCATCAAGATTGATAATAAGTCATTCATAGTTTGGATATATTATGAAATAGTATGCATGACTGTCAACTTTCGTTGTAATGAAAGTTTGTCTTTTAAAAACGAATGTAATGTTTGTAAAATGTATCATTTAGAGGTCAAATACCTCGCAATGTAATCATATGTTATTGTATTCGTCCTTATGGATTAGGACGGGTTGTCTCATGTGGTATCAGAGCGGTGGTCTTAGCGAACCAGGTTTTGCATTAGTATGTCTAACTGATAGTTGTTAGGATGCAATAGTGAGTCTGGACTTCGACCTTAGCTGCATGTAAAAAGTTTTGCTTATCACTTCTTGTCAGAAACTATGCTTATCATCTTAAGTCTAAACGCGTCTTACTGCATTCATTGCATAGATAGTGTATAGACAATTTCATATCTTTGCATATCTATTACAGTAAATTCTGTCTGACATCTTT
This sequence comes from Rutidosis leptorrhynchoides, assembly GCF_046630445.1. NCBI lineage: Eukaryota > Viridiplantae > Streptophyta > Magnoliopsida > Asterales > Asteraceae > Rutidosis > Rutidosis leptorrhynchoides. Next base: position 657,860,659 of record NC_092333.1, on the reverse strand, counting down.
CGAAATTTTTTCCGTAACTTATGGATCTTGGTAGTATATATACATATGTGAAATATGTATTGAAGAATACCAAACTAGGTCCTATAGTCTAATTCATTTCAAAATTCAGTTCCCTAAATCGTACGAGATGAACCCCTCAAGTAGTTCGAGTTCATCAGATTCCGACAGCTATTCCGATATGGAAATCCTTCTGAGCTCCGAAAGCAGTGTAACCGGAATGGATCAACCTATTAGCCATCATCTATTCTGGATGGATTGGGGATGGGTTCGTAGCCGACTCAGTCAATGGAGGCAAGAAGAAGGTGATCCCTTTCACCCACCGAATTTCCCTCTCGGCGAAGAACCTGACGCACTTACCGGCGAACCAGTCCGAAACACCATTTACACCCTCATTTCCCGAGTATCCCGCCACGGTTATATATTATCTAAACTTCTAGACCTTGTTCATTCGCTCGTTTCAACCGCCAATCATCCCGGTGTACTAGCAGAAGTCAACGAGCTTCGCGCTCGAGTAGTGACTTTGGAGAATATGATGCACAACTTACAGGAATCACAGGCACCATCAACATCAGCATCAGCAGTACCACCGACAACAACACCAACAGTACCATTACCACCACCAACAACAACCGCATCTTGAACATCAACTTCACAAATTGTCCCCCCAGCATCTACGACATACGCCCAATAGATATCAAAGAATACCAACAACAACAAACTATGAAGTATTAATTCATAACTTCATCGGAGAAACATTCTATGACGATTATGTAATTTCTAAAGTTTAGAGATTATCTATTCTAGCCTTAACTGTAAATCAAATGAGTTTAATAGAATATTAACTCATTAAATCTATGTTACATCTGAAGAAAATATATATATATATATATATATATATATTTTCATAAAGACTGTAATAAAAATTCTTTTGTATAAAATATTAATTGTGAAATTTTTTTAACGGGTAGGTAATACCCGAGAGATATATATAAATTCACAATTAATATGTTACATTCTTCGAATCTGATTCAGCAATCACCAACTATACTCACTACTTTCACAACAATATACATTCTTTCATAAAAATTAAAAAAACCATTCTCATCCAAATTTGAGTACAAATCAAAAATCAAGTCTAGATTTAACAGAAGGCATCACTCTTAGATCCCTACATCTTTTGAAGCTATACTTTGACTTCAAAACTATGCTAGAACATTAATTCTATTCATAGAATCCTAGAAAAATATTCGTACCGTTCAAAATCTTAGAACATCATATGTATAATAACGATTACAATCGGTATTCAAACGCCCGGAATTTCTGAAGACACTTCAAACAATGAACAATCGAGATGATGATCAACCACATGTTACCCACAGTCATGCACCTGAAAAACTCTCAAAACCAAAGTCATAGTTTAACACGTATCTGTGTCAGATCCTTTGGCATTTATTAGCAAAAATAACTTTGCGATCCCTTTTCAAAGTAGCCGATTTTGTCACAGCTTCAGCAAGTTAACTTTGACTTTTCAGTCGGACTAACCTTATTATAACTTCGATATATACGTTGCCCTTTCGCCATGAAGGAGGCTGTGGACAAATCATAAGGATGAAATCTACCTTCAAAGAATCCAAATGATTCAGTGTCTACTGAAGTCCTTAGCGAATACCTTGCTCCTTACTCTAAACCCTTGTGGATAATATTTTTCATCATCCTCTGATCTTAGATATTCTAAGATATTATCATATCTTTCATTATAAATATCCTCCATAATTCTGAAAATATTTTCATAACTATTCTTATCTGAAATCATTTATCTCCTCGCGTTATCTGTATCACATCATAAAGGAAACTGTTTTAGTTTCTAAATTTTGAAACCTTTGAGTTTAAAGTATGAATGTTTTTGAAGTAGTGTTGAGAACTGAAGTATGAGTTAGTATAATATAATGACACTTGGTCAACGTGATTATATTACAATAGGTCATGCTGAGTTTCTAATGGAACGTGATGATTCACAAACCAAAACGTCATCATGTGCCCTGTACACGACTCTTACATTCTACTGAATTTCTAAACAAATCAAGAACATATTAGTTCTATTTTCTGTAACTTCTGGTAATTTGACTAATCAAGATCATGTTATTTCAATTTCTTTCCTAGAACATTAACTATGTTCATTCCGAAATTCATATATGCGAATTCTGGACCATTACAAGCGGTGCTTAATCACAAGAAGAGGAAACGAAAGAATGAAGCTTCGAAATAGAAAGGGGGTATAAATCGCAGCAAATAGAAAAGATCATTAACCGTTGATGTCAATAATTATGGAAAGACAAATGCAAGGAAGGATTATGAAAACCACTACCCCAAGAGCGATATAGAAGTAAACAGATTCCTCCGGTGGGAGTTGGAAAAGAAGGATGATTGTTGCGATAGTTAAGAACATATCAAGGAATTTGATACTTATGCGATTGAGATAAGGTATATGTCATGCATGCTTGTATCCCTGACATATCAAGAAGGATGAGTGTATCCCTGACTAGTGCTCGAGTATATATAATTATGCATGCTTGTATGTTTAATTTTGTCATTAGATAGCTTATGATAAATTATGAATTTGATACTTATGCGATTGAGATAAGGTATATGTTATGCATGTCATTGGAAAGCTGGTGAAAACTTAATAACTTTTCATTTAGATATTGAATGGTTTCGATGAACAGATTAGAAGTTATAGTCAACTGAATTTTGTATTATTGTTAAAATGATTATTATTACTATCGTCGTGATTATCGCCGTTAGTATTTGAAAGGACCCGTTCATATACATTATAAACGATTCACAATAGTTGATTACATTGTGAGGTATTTGACCTCTATATTATACATTTTACAAACATTGCATTCGTTTTTAAAAGACAATCTTTCTTTACATCGAAAATTTACAGGCATGCATACCATTTCATAATATCCACTATCCAACTATAAATTGATTTAATAATAATCTTTGATGAACTCAATGACTCGAATGCAACGTTCTTCGAAATATGCTATGAAAGACTCCAAGTAATATCTTTAAAATGAGCAAATGCACAGCGGAAGATTTCTTTAACACCTGAGAATAAACATGCTTTAAAGTGTCAACCAAAAGGTTGGTGAGTTCATTAGTTTATCATAATCATTTATTTCCATCATTTTAATAGACCACAAGAATTTCATTTCCAGTTCTCATAAATATACGTCCCATGCATAGAGACAAAAATAATCATTCATATGATGAACACCTGGTAACCGACATTAACAATATGCATATAAGAATATCCCCTATCATTCCGGGATCCTCCTTCGGACATGATATAAATTTTGAAGTACTAAAGCATCCGGTACTTTGGATGGGGTTTGTTAGGCCCAATAGATCTATCTTTAGGATTCGCGTCAATTAGGGTGTCTGTTCCCTAATTCTTAGATTACCAGACTTTAATAAAAAGGGGCATATTCGATTTCGATAATTCAACCATAGAATGTAGTTTCAATTACTTGTGTCTATTTCGTTAAACATTTATAAAAGCGCATGTATTCTCAGTCTCAAAAATATAAAGGGTAAAAAGGCAAATGAAACTCACCATACTGTATTTCGTAGTAAAAATACATATAACGTCATTGAACAAGTGCAAGGTTGGCCTCGGATTCACGAACCTATATTAATTATATATATTTATATGTTGGTCAATATTTGTATAGCAATTTAGGTCAGGTCATAGTGTAATCCTATCCTATAGCTCGAGTCTAACTCTACAGTATAGTAACATGTTATATTACTCATGCTCAATTAAGATTCTAGTAAAAGGTGACGTGTGAAACAACGTAACTCAAATGGTTTCATAATCATAAAATAGTATTTTAGGTTTTTTTTTTTTTTTTTTTTTTTTTTTTTTTTTTTTTTTTAGAGAAAATCAACACAAAAAGTTAACTGAAAAGTTAACAGGAAAAGTCAAAGTTCAAAGTCAAAAGTCAAAGGTTAAAGTCAAAAGTCAAAGTAAAAATGAGGTCGCATGCAAATATATAATAACTTATACAAAAATGATTTTCGGTCAAACACGACTAAACGGGCCACTTCAGCTATTTTTTTTAGAAAAATTATCGGAACTCCGATTGATAAACGGCCAAAGATAAAAGTTACACATTACCAAAAAGATTAAGCATAAATTTTACAGAAGTTAACTAAACCTAGACAACTCGTAGTTGCCAACGTGGTTTCGGTGTTTCAAAGTTAATTTTTCAGCTTTAATAAATTTACAAAAGTGACCGAGTAGCCTACTTTGGAGTTTTTTAGAAAATTCCTCGAAACTCAGATTGACAAACGGTCAAAGTCTGCAAATTCTAGTTACCACAAAGATATAACATGATTTTTGGCAAAAGTAAACACACATCAGGCCGACCATGACAACTGATACAAAACTGACATTTTTAATAAAAAGTTTCAGCTCTTTTCAGAATTTTAAAATGTGACCAAACAGTCAACTTTGACGATTTTTAGAAAAATCGTCGAGACTCAAATTGACAAACGGCCAGAGTCGTTTGCTAGACCTTACAGCAAAGAATTCAGTGGTATTTTTTCTTAAATCTGAAACAACGCAGATCAGCGAGAATTTCAGTTCCCTTTTCGACATTTTTTCAAAATTTGCAAAACTTCTTTTGTCCATAACTTGACAACCGTTCAACGAAACGAGACGTGCTTTTAAATGAAAATTCATCTACTCGACGAGTAGAATCTAAATAACCACTTTTTATTACCCAGAAAATTAGTTCACTAATTATCATTAGCAATCTTAATTACGAAATTAATTGTTTAATTCATAACTTTCTAACCGTTCATCGAATTCATTCGATATCTAAATGAAAAGTTCTTAATTTTTCGCTAGCTTTCCAATGACATGCATATCTTATACCTTATTTCATCCCTAGTATAACAACCTTTAAGATTCAACATAACCTATCTAAGGGCAATATCAAATGTACAAATAAGCATAATCCTATTTTCTCGAGCACTAGTCAGGGATACACTTATTAGTATGTAAAAATTAAATTATGAGTACTCACGTATCAATATTGAGATTCAATATTGCAGGAAGGTACGTAGACGCAACGGATATGATAACCACTAGTTTGACTCCACGAGCTATACTCCTGATCCATACCCATAACCTCCTTAGCCATAACCCATAATTTCCTTAGCCCTATCCCACTCGAGAAACTTATTTTGAAATGACTTGCTCATGACCTCGCCGTAATATTTTATGTATAATAATAATATTAATAATACTAATACTACTAATAATAATAATAATAAGATTTATAATAATTTTTAATAACTAAAATAAATATCACGTATTACATGTAATATGAGAGAGAGATTGTAATTGGAATGGTGAATTGAATCAAATCGCGTTCGAGATTTATAGTACATCGCTGGGACCCATTAACATCAAAATTTCAAAATGATGAAAAATAAAGATCCGCAAATTGCGGCCCCTATACCTGGACGTAAACTAACACATATATATATATAGATTTTATAATATATTATATTTATATAATTAATTAAATATTATATTATATTTACGCTCATGGTAAAAATATAATTTTTACAAAAATGACACGGTCTTGGTCTCACGACGCATGTACCACTTTCGGTTTTTCGGGCGCACTTTCGTACATTTAGAAAACTAGCCTTTTACGTTACGTGACGTGTACCTTTACAAAAATTAGACTTACTCAACAATAAATTACCTTTATAAAAATATAACTTATAAAATTGACCGTTGTGGTCATTTACTTCTATAAATCAGTGACTCGTTGTTTATCAAAATGTATTATTTTAAATCAGGATGTTTTATGACTCGTACCTTTATCAAAATATAGACTTAAATTAATTAAAAACTAACCCACTCAGAGTGTAACTTAATCCTTTGAGTGTTTTGGTCATTTACTTTTATAATTCATACCCTCGTTAGTTATCGAGGTATATTTAATAACATTAACTTAAACCAAAACATCTTTTGACTAAATTAAAATATATTTATAATATATAGGTTTGAAATACTTTAATAAAATATTTAGATTTTAATTATATTTCAAAGTATATTTGAAGATCGTTAATGATATTATATCCCATAACGTTTATACTTTAAAAAATATAATTTCCTTATGCGTCAACGTTTAGTTTGTTTTCCTTAAACTTTCTAAATAATATAACTATATTCCCAAAGTTTCTCTTTCATTCTAAATAATAGGAAGGTTAACTAGTTAACGTTTATGTAGAAAGTCGAACAGAAAACTCCACTAACATTTGGCTAGTTCCCGTTAATTGACACCTTTGTCTTCTTTTATAACTCACTTTACCATTTTCCGAATACGGTTAATAATAAGGGTTACCTAATTCAAAGTGGACCTCATAACAGATACTCTTAATCATAATTCAATGTATCTGATAATTCAATCATTTGATATTATCTTTTAATTTCGTCGATAAACTTACATCGAACAAATATATTCATGTAAAGTATTATCTATTCAATACCTTGATAGTATTTCCAGGTTCATAAAATAGATCTCATAGCTTATAATCATATCCACTAATCCGTTCGATGTTTTATATAATATATCTCAATTTAATAATCACACATATGTATATGTATATATAATTGTTCGTGAATCGCTAGGCATGGTCAAAGGGTAATTGATTATATGAATATAGTTTTCAAAACTTTCGAGACTCAACATTACATATTTTTGCTCATCGTGTCGGGAACATATAAAGATTAAAGTTTAAATTTGATCGGAAATTTCTGGGTCATCACAGTACCTACCCGAAATTTCGTCCCGAAATTTGATAGAGGTCATCATGACTAACAGTAAGAATGTTATTATGACGAATGTAAGCTGATACATAGAGTTTTATCATCATCGAATAATATAGATAACCCAATTTGATTATGCGAAGATTATAAGTGAAGCTAGCAAAGAGTGGAATGAGTAAATATAGAAGCGTTTTAACTGATGACCTAGTCATGATTGATTTCCGGAATTTAAGGGATTTAAAGAAAATCTTCGTAATAAGATTTGGTTCTTCGGTAATTAAGGAGATTCAGATCTTCTTTGGTTAAACGCGATAATCTGCTTTGATTTTCTTTGTCGAATATTTTTCTATAAATCCACCCTCTCCACTTCCTTACAACTCACATCTCCTATTCTTCCTTCCTCAATTCATACTTTAAAGTATTCATTAATTATGCTCCATCCTATCCTGATCCTTGATATACTCCTAACGTTCATATCTGTCATTCTTCTTTTTAATCTGCCACCGGAAGAATCCATTTACTTCTATTATACTCTTGGGTTTATAGTGTTTCTAGTTCTCCCATGTCTTTACATTGCTATATGCATTGATATATACGGGTTGTAATTTCCGGGTTGTTGTTAGATTTTACACCCTCCCTTATATTTCGATGTCCCTGCTTCTGTCTTCTATAGTCATCATCATACATAGTTAATGCTCCCTTCTATTTGCTGCGGTTTATCCCCCAAATTTCTATTTTGTAGCTTTGTCCTTTCGTTTCTTCTTCTTGCGATTAAATAGCTCTTGTAATGGTCCGGAATTCCCAACTATGGATTTCGGAATGAACATTGTTAATGTTCTAAGAAGGAATATGAAAGGGTACAATCTTGATTTGTCAAATTACCAAAATACCTTGGAAAAGGCCGAATCATCAAGAAATATTTTCTTGATATTTTAGAGGTTAAATAGAATACAAGAGGCGTATAACATGGCACATGATGATGTTATGATCTGTGAATCATCACGTTCCATTTAGAAACTCAGCATGACTTACTGTAATATAATCACATTGATCAAGTGTCATTATATTATACTAATTCATGCTTCAGTTCCCAACACTACTTCAAAATATTCCTATTTTAAACTTGAATATTTCAGAATTTAGAAACTAAAATAGTTTCTTTTATGATGTAATACAGATAGCGCGAAGAGGTAAATGATTTCAAATAAGAAAAATTAAGAAAATATCTTCAGAAATATGGAGGATATTTATAATGAAAGATATGATGATATTTTAGAATTTCTAATATCAGAGGATGATGAAGAATATTGTCCGCAGGGGTTTAGAGTCAGGAGCAAGGTATTCGTTAATGACTTCAGCAGATACTGAATTATTTGGATCCTTTGAAGTCAAGTTCAGTCTTTGTAATTTGTCCACAGCCTCCTTCCTACTTTGCTCAATCCGTTTTCCAGTTCCAAGACTTCTCTTTTTCTGCGCTTTGCCAGCACACCTATTCATTATCATCAAACTTTTACTGTTAAGGTCGTTTATAGTTTTTTTGCTGCTTCATCAGTATTTTTCCATTTTCGGAGAACCAATTCGTAGTTCGAAGTGTTTTTCAGAATCTTCACATTCAAATTAAGTCCAGAAGATAGACGTTATATATACACATATAACTGTTGGCGTAGACATGCTGCGAGATTTCAAAATACTGATTGCTAATTCCCAATGATTCGTATGGAAATTCTCATTACAAGATGCGAATGAGTAAATGATGGGGTTTCAATGAATAATTATAATGACTTTTTGGAGAGGCTAAAGTCAAAGGGTAATGAAGTTGTTGATACATCTGTTAATAATGTGGTAGAATGTAAAAGGTTCCCTGGTAACGATGGTGTATATCTCAAGGTTATAATAAGGTTAGTCTGACTGAAAAGTCGAAGTTGACTTGCTGGAGCTGTGACAAAACTGGCTACTTTGAATAGGAGTCGCAAAGTTATTTTTGCTAATAAATGCTAAAGAATCTGATGCGGATACGTTGTTTAAACTTTTACTTTGGTTTCAAGAGTTTTTCGGGTACATAACTGTGGGTAACATGTGGTTGGATCATCATCTCGATTGCTCATCCTTCGAAGTGTCTTCAGAAATTTTCGAAGGGTTTGAACACAGATTGTAATCGTTAACATATATTTGATGTTCTAACACAGTTTTGAAGTCAAAATATAGCTTGTGAAATATGTAAGGATCTAAGAGTGATGATTTTGGTCATATCTCAAGTTGAATTTTGAGATTTCAAAATCAGAATATGTAATTAAATTTTGAATGAGTATGGTTGTTTTGATTTCTATAAAAGAATGTATATTGTTGTGAAAGTAGGTAGTATAATGGATGATTTGCTGAATCAGATTCGAAGAATGTAATATATTAATTGTGAATTTATATATCTCTCAGGTATTACCTACCTGTTAAAAAAAATTTCACAATTAATATTTTGTACAAAAGAATTTTATTACAGTCTTTATGAAAATATATATATATGTATATTTTCTTCAGATGTAACATAGATTTAATGAGTTAATGTTAAATTAAACTCATTTGATTTACGGTTGAAACTAGAATTGAGTAATCCCTAAAGGCTTTAAAAAGTACATAACTTTTACGCAGTATTTCTTTAATGACATTGAAATTATGAATCAATACTTCGTTATTTGTTGATGTATGATGTTCGGTTCGTGGATTTCTTGTGAATTTTGCAAAGTACGAATGATGTTATCTGAAAAGTTTCGGGTACATCGATGATGAAAGTGTAAAATCAAATATATACTTGATTTATTATGAATTGGAATTTGTTGAATTGCGACAGAGATTGTAGTGAACGCTGGTTAAGTTGCGGCCGAAGGACGTGCATTATTGCATATTTGTAATATGAATTAACCGAGTAGTTAAGATTCACACACAATAGCTTAGCACGGAAAGATTTATTTTTATTTCAAAATATATAAAATATACATATAATTTCTTCAAAGGGAATGAGTTAATTCTTCATAACTCGTTGATACAATATACGGGTTATTGATTCGTAATGATGTCCATAGTGATTCTTGAGCTGATGGAGTTTGTGATGTTATAGGTGTTGTTGATTCTGATGTTGACTGTACTGATGATGCTGGTGACGCTGACGGTACTGTTGATGCTGTTGGTAAAACAATTTTAGCTTGTTAATCACACCCCATTTTTGTCAGGGTTTCTACTCTTCCTTCTATCATTTTGGTTCGCTTAACTGATTTATGGTTAGGGCTAGATTAGATAATCTCTAAGACTTTAAAGATTACATAATCTGCGCGGAATGTTTCTCCAATGAAGTTATGAATTAATACTTCGTCGGTTATTGTTGTTGGTATTCCTTGGTATCTACAGGGCGTATGACATTGGTGCTCGTGGGACAGAGTGTAAAGTTGAGGTTTACGACGTGATTGTGGTTGGGGTGATAATGGTACTATTGGCGTTGATGATGGTGTTACTGGTTATGCTGCTGATGCTGCTGCTGGTGTTTGTAATCTCTGCACCATATTCTCCAAAGCCACTACCCGAGCGCGAAGCTCGTTGACTTCTTCTATTACACCGGGGTGATTGTCGGTTCGGACGAGAGGATAAATAAAATCTAAAATTTGATGTAATATATAATCGTGACGAGATAATCTGGAAATGAGCGAGAAAATGGTGTTTCGGACAGGTTCGCAGGTAAGTGCTTCAAGTTCTTCGTCAAGAGGGCAATGTGGTGGATGGAAGGGATCACCTTCTTCTTGTCTCCAATGATTGAGGAGGCTACGAACCCATCCCCAATTCATCCAGAATAGGTGATGACTGATTGGTTGATCTATTCCGGTCACACTGCTTTCGGAGCTGGAGTGAGATTCCATTTCGAAATCCGAGGAACTTGAATTAATGATGAATTCCATTTCGTACGATTGAATAAGATTTTTTTTTTTCGATATGAAATGATTTTCGGTTATCGGATGGTATTCTAATTACATAGAATATCCATATATATAGAACAAAAGATTTCGTAAATTACGGAGGAATTTACGGGATATATCAGGCAACTTTTACAGTAATAGATACGATAAGATATGATTTAGCAGATACGCTAAGATATGAACTTTTGTCTATACACTATTCATGCAATCAATGCAGCAAGACGTGTCTTAGACTAAAAATGATAAGCAGGTAATTTCCTGAGGATGATAAGTAGTTAATTTTTGACACAAAATGATAAACAAAACTATTGACATGCAGACACGGTCGAAGTCCAGACTCACTAATGCATCCTATCGACTTATCTGTTAGACACACTAATGCAGACCTGGTTCGCTAAGACCACCGCTCTGATACCAACTGAAAGGACCCGTTCATATACATTATAAACGATTCACAATAGTTGATTACATTGCGAGGTATTTGACCTCTATATTATACATTTTACAAACATTGCATTCGTTTTTAAAAGACAATCTTTCTTTACATCGAAAATTGACAGGCATGCATACCATTTCATAATATCCACTATCCAACTATAAATTGATTTAATAATAATCTTTGATGAACTCAATGACTCGAATGCAACGTTCTTCGAAATATGCTATGAAAGACTCCAAGTAATATCTTTAAAATGAGCAAATGCACAGCGGAAGATTTCTTTAACACCTGAGAATAAACATGCTTTAAAGTGTCAACCAAAAGGTTGGTGAGTTCATTAGTTTATCATAATCATTTATTTCCATCATTTTAATAGACCACAAGAATTTCATTTCCAGTTCTCATAAATATACGTCCCATGCATAGAGACAAAAATAATCATTCATATGATGAACACCTAGTAACCGACATTAACAATATGCATATAAGAATATCCCCTATCATTCCGGGATCCTCCTTCGGACATGATATAAATTTCGAAGTACTAAAGCATCCGGTACTTTGGATGGGGTTTGTTAGGCCCAATAGATCTATCTTTAGGATTCGCGTCAATTAGGGTGTCTGTTCCCTAATTCTTAGATTACCAGACTTTAATAAAAAGGGGCATATTCGATTTCGATAATTCAACCATAGAATGTAGTTTCAATTACTTGTGTCTATTTCGTTAAACATTTATAAAAGCGCATGTATTCTCAGTCCCAAAAATATAAAGGGTAAAAAGGCAAATGAAACTCACCATACTGTATTTCGTAGTAAAAATACATATAACGTCATTGAACAAGTGCAAGGTTGGCCTCGGATTCACGAACCTATATTAATTATATATATTTATATGTTGGTCAATATTTGTATAGCAATTTAGGTCAGGTCATAGTGTAATCCTATCCTATAGCTCGAGTCTAACTCTACAGTATAGTAACATGTTATATTACTCATGCTCAATTAAGATTCTAGTAAAAGGTGACGTGTGAAATAACGTAACTCAAATGGTTTCATAATCATAAAATAGTATTTTAGGTTTTTTTTTTTTTTTTTTTTTTTTTTTAGAGAAAATCAACACAAAAAGTTAACTGAAAAGTTAACAGGAAAAGTCAAAGTTCAAAGTCAAAAGTCAAAGGTTAAAGTCAAAAGTCAAAGTAAAAATGAGGTCGCATGCAAATATATAATAACTTATACAAAAATGATTTTCAGTCAAACACGACTAAACGGGCCACTTCAGCTATTTTTTTTAGAAAAATTATCGGAACTCCGATTGATAAACGGCCAAAGATAAAAGTTACACATTACCAAAAAGAATAAGCATAAATTTTACAGAAGTTAACTAAACCTAGACAACTCGTAGTTGCCAACGTGGTTTCGGTGTTTCAAAGTTAATTTTTCAGCTTTAATAAATTTACAAAAGTGACCGAGTAGCCTACTTTGGAGATTTTTAGAAAATTCCTCGAAACTCGGATTGACAAACGGTCAAAGTCTGCAAATTCTAGTTACCACAAAGATATAACATGATTTTTGGCAAAACTAAACACACATCAGGCCGACCATGACAACTGATACAAAACTGACATTTTTAATAAAAAGTTTCAGCTCTTTTCAGAATTTTAAAATGTGACCAAACAGTCAACTTTGACGATTTTTAGAAAAATCGTCGAGACTCAAATTGACAAACGGCCAGAGTCGTTTGCTAGACCTTACAGCAAAGAATTCAGTGGTATTTTTTCTTAAATCTGAAACAACGCAGATCAGCGAGAATTTCAGTTCCCTTTTCGACATTTTTTCAAAATTTGCAAAACTTCTTTTGACCATAACTTGACAACCGTTCAACGAAACGAGACGTGCTTTAAATGAAAATTCATCTACTCGACGAGTAGAATCTAAATAACCACTTTTTATTACCCAGAAAATTAGTTCACTAATTATCATTAGCAATCTTAATTACGAAATTAATTGTTTAATTCATAACTTTCTAACCGTTCATCGAATTCATTCGATATCTAAATGAAAAGTTCTTAATTTTTCGCTAGCTTTCCAATGACATGCATATCTTATACCTTATTTCATCCCTAGTATAACAACCTTTAAGATTCAACATAACCTATCTAAGGGCAATATCAAATGTACAAATAAGCATAATCCTATTTTCTCGAGCACTAGTCAGGGATACACTTATTAGTATGTAAAAATTAAATTATGAGTACTCACGTATCAATATTGAGATTCAATATTGCACGAAGGTACGTAGACGCAACGGATATGATAACCACTAGTTTGACTCCACGAGCTATACTCCTGATCCATACCCATAACCTCCTTAGCCATAACCCATAATTTCCTTAGCCCTATCCCACTCGAGAAACTTATTTTGAAATGACTTGCTCATGACCTCGTCGTAATATTTTATGTATAATAATAATATTAATAATACTAATACTACTAATAATAATAATAATAAGATTTATAATAATTTTTAATAACTAAAATAAATATCACGTATTACATGTAATATGAGAGAGAGAGAGATTGTAATTGGAATGGTGAATTGAATCAAATCGCGTTCGAGATTTATAGTACATCGCTGGGACCCATTAACATCAAAATTTCAAAATGATGAAAAATAAAGATCCGCAAATTGCGGCCCCTATACCTGGACGTAAACTAACACATATATATATATAGATTTTATAATATATTATATTTATATAATTAATTAAATATTATATTATATTTACGCTCATGGTAAAAATATAATTTTTACAAAAATGACACGGTCGTGGTCTCACGACGCATGTACCACTTTCGGTTTTTCGGGCGCACTTTCATACATTTAGAAAACTAGCCTTTTACGTTACGTGACGTGTACCTTTTACAAAAATTAGACTTACTCAACAATAAATTACCTTTATAAAAATATAACTTATAAAATTGACCGTTGTGGTCATTTACTTCTATAAATCAGTGACTCGTTGTTTATCAAAATGTATTATTTTAAATCAGGACGTTTTATGACTCGTACCTTTATCAAAATATAGACTTAAATTAATTAAAAACTAACCCACTCAGAGTGTAACTTAATCCTTTGAGTGTTTTGGTCATTTACTTTTATAATTCATACCCTCATTAGTTATCGAGGTATATTTAATAACATTAACTTAAACCAAAACGTCTTTTGACTAAATTAAAATATATTTATAATATATAGGTTTGAAATACTTTAATAAAATATTTAGATTTTAATTATATTTCAAAGTATATTTGAAGATCGTTTATGATATTATATCCCATAACGTTTATACTTTAAAAAATATAATTTCCTTATGCGTCAACGTTTAGTTTGTTTTCCTTAAACTTTCTAAATAATATAACTATATTCCCAAAGTTTCTCTTTCATTCTAAATAATAGGAAGGTTAACTAGTTAACGTTTATGTAGAAAGTCGAACACAAAACTCCACTAACATTTGGCTAGTTCCCGTTAATTGACACCTTTGTCTTCTTTTATAACTCACTTTACCATTTTCCGAATACGGTTAATAATAAGGGTTACCTAATTCAAAGTGGACCTCATAACAGATACTCTTAATCATAATTCAATGTATATGATAATTCAATCATTTGATATTATCTTTTAATCTCGTCGATAAACTTACATCGAACAAATATATTCATGTAAAGTATTATCTATTCAATACCTTGATAGTATTTCCAGGTTCATAAAATAGATCTCATAGCTTATAATCATATCCACTAATCCGTTCGATGTTTTATATAATATATCTCAATTTAATAATCACACATATGTATATGTATATATAATTGTTCGTGAATCGCTAGGCATGGTCAAAGGGTAATTGATTATATGAATATAGTTTTCAAAACTTTCGAGACTCAACATTACATATTTTTGCTCATCGTGTCGGGAACATATAAAGATTAAAGTTTAAATTTGATCGGAAATTTCCGGGTCATCACAGTATTATTATCTAATAATAATAATTATTATTATTCTTTTTAATATTATCATTGTTAATATATGTATCATTATTTAAAAGTCATTATTGTTATTATTATTATTATCATCATAAATTATTATTAATATTATCATTATTATTATTATTATTATAATTACTAGTATTATTATTAATATTATTAAAATACTTATTAGTATCATTATCTTTAAAACTAATATTAGTATTATCTAATTATTATGATTGCGATTATTATCAGTATTATGAATGCGATATAAAAGAGAATTAAAAACTATTAAACAAATCGATTAGGAAACAATGAGTATATGCATCATGATGAAATAAAAATATTGTAAGTTATTGATTTAGATAAAAATATCGTTTTCATTATTTTTATCATTATTATTATTATTAAAAGTATTATTAATATTAAAACTATCATTTTTACAAAAATTATTATTTATAGAAATATCATTGTTAATATAAAATATCATTATTATTATCATTTTAGTATTATTATTAATAAAAATTATCATTTTATCATAATATCATTTTTAGTAAATATAAATATTGTTATTATTATTAGTAGAATAATAATAATTATTATTACAAAATAATATAACTTTTACTTACTATTGTTATTATCGATATTATTTTATCAAATAAATATGTGATACAAAGATATTTTACTACGTGTAATATAATTACATTAATAATACTTATCATATTATTTTTATGATATTAAATGAACTTTATAAATTTTATTACTTAAGATATATAAAAGTATATTTTTATTATATAAATTTTAATATAAAATTTTAATTATTAATAAATGAATTATATTATTACTCTAATAAAATCTGTTAAAAATATTTAAATATATAAAACGACTATATTTAAACTATATGATAATCATGTATAAATTTTGGAAGTCATTTTGGTCAAGATGACTTTTGTGGACTTTTCCATATTAGTCTCGAGCATTAGGATTGTGGTACACTACGACTTGACCTAAATTTTTAAACAGATATTGACCAACATATAAATATATGTATATACTTAATATAGGTTCGTGAATCCGAGACCAACCTTGCACTTGTTCAATGCCATCATAAGCATAATTACTATGAAATACAGTATTGTGAGTTCATTTGATTTCCTTTTTACTCTTTACATTTTTAGGACTGAGAATATATTTTATAACTGTTTTATTAAATGCTTTTGAGATATATTTTTGAACTGAGAATACATGAACTGCTTTTGTAAATGTTTGACGAAATAGACACAAGTACTAAAAACTACATTCTATGATAGAATTATTTGGATTCAGAGGTTCGATTTGCACTAGCTACTATCGGTGAGAAATTTTTGCACTGCACGATGCATTAGCTACCGTTTAGCTACCCTCGGTGAGAAATTTTTGCATTAACCGATGCATTAGCTACCGTAGGTAATTTTTTGTAGCATTAGCTACCCTCGGTGAGAAATTTTTGCATTGCACGATGCATTAGCTACCCTCGGTGAGAAATTTTTGCATTGCACGGAGCACATTTTTTTTTATAAGTTAGATCTCATTAATACAATACATTTTCAACTCTGTTTTAATCAAAACATAACATCGTAATGATACGTTTAACAATTTATCATGACCCTTGGTACACAAATTACACTTTACAAAATCATTTGTAATGATGACCCGAACACATGAAATACGGGTTAGTACACAATAACCCAACCCGATACCAAGAGCATAATCCCGGGAACTACCAAATCCCCAATCCACGTCTAAAACTCCAAAAGCTACCCCATTGAGCCCAAGCGCTCCTAAGCATCTAGTCTAACAACTAGTTAGCTTCAATACACGATACCTGTAAAAGGTAAACAACGAGAGGGGTAAGCATAAAGCTTAGTGAATGCAATAATTATATATATACATATACAATTTACCTACTTGCACCCACTTACGCAACCACGCATAAATTTCCGCATATTAATGAATACAAGCTAGCATTTTAATTAGCATACCATCGCAAGTATAACGCTAAAATCTTCAATATGCAAGCTAGCACAACAATAGCATATAACGCGAATAAAACAATATGCTACACTACAACACATAAACATTGATGTTCACAACATCCATTAGTATTCAAGTTTCAAGGATAGCTCTGCGAATGGTATCGTCAACATTGAACTTAAATCCCATCCGTCCCAATTAATGTGGTATCGTCAACATCGAACTTAAAACCCACATATGAGGTATCGTCAACAACGAACTTTAAACCCTCATCGAACGTCACTACAATAGTCGTATGGCATCGTCAACATCGAACTTTAATTCCATACATGAGGTATCGTCAACAACGAACTTTAAACCCTCATCCAACAAACAATAATGGTATAGCATCGTCAACAACGAACTTTAAATCCATACCCCACAAGCAAATAAATCATATATATACATATATAATTATTCCACTCACCTTATCACGTCGGTGGTGATTTAGCACTTCTGTATGCTTCGAGCAAGGTACCTAATACATAAGTACACATTCAATACACAACTTGTGGAATTAACCACAATACTCACTCTCGAGCATTTAATGACCCAAAAGCATTAAATAACTCACTTACACCCAAAACCGCCCATAAATGGCCATGACTCATCTTTAATTAGTAAAACTAGTGATGTAAGTCTACTAACACCAATTAACACAAACTTAGGGTATTTCATACCCATTTCACCCAATTAGGTCAACCTTAACTCATTTGACCCATTTCAACACTTATACATACCATTTTAGCCAAACATGACCCATTTACAATTCTTCCATCATTTACAAGTGTAGTAGTGACTAATCAACACAATTTAACACTTACAACTTCAATTCACATGGCCAAACCCTAGATCATAGCTATTAGGGTTTCCTTATCTCAACATAACCCAAATTCACCTATTTTACCCCCAAATGGGTCTTACAAGTTCCAACACTCCTAAAATCACTAATACTAGTGATTATACCCTACTTACAAACCTTAAACATGCTTAAATCATTAACCAACCCAAAACCAGCAAAATATCAAAATAGTGAGTTTCCATAAACCCTCTTCATCATCTAAATGGGTTTTACAAATAACAAACTCAAAACCCTAACATGAAATCTCAAATCAAACAATGAAATTCGGATTTAGAATTTACCATAAAAATCAAAATGTAGCCGAGAAAGAAAGGAACAACTTTATCACTCGCACCTTTGATCGATTCAAGCTTCTTCATCATCAAAACTCCAAATCTCTCTCTAGAATCTCCCTCTCTCTCTAAACTTTGAAGATGAGAGTGTTTGGATGTGAAAATGGAGATAAGATAAGCATTGGAACTGATTTGGGGTATAAAACTCATCCACATGTGAATTTACCAAAACACCCTCAAAAGATTCCATTAAAATGGGTCAAAAATGACATTACAGCGACATTTATCGCGTTTCGCGACACTTTGTCATGTTTCGCGACACCAGGACGTGACAAACAATACTCAAACACGACAGAAAGATAGAAACCATGTATCAGAAGTTGTCTCATTTCGGTCATGTTTGTCACGGATCACGACAGACCAGAACGCGACAAAACACACCCGAACTCGACAGTTTACCAGATTTTCTCCAATTTCACTTTTAAAACATCCCAAGGTCCAACGTGGTCAACTAATTACATCCAAAACATTAATTAATCATTCTTGGACTTCAAATGATGCCCC
The DNA here is from genome assembly GCF_046630445.1 of Rutidosis leptorrhynchoides. Lineage (NCBI taxonomy): Eukaryota > Viridiplantae > Streptophyta > Magnoliopsida > Asterales > Asteraceae > Rutidosis > Rutidosis leptorrhynchoides. Next base: position 657,841,631 of record NC_092333.1, on the reverse strand, counting down.
GAGCGTCATGTTTAGAAAAACGGGGTGTTACAGAATATCTTGTGGTCTATTATATAATTGGAAATGATTGATTTTGATAAACTAATGAACTCACAAACCTTTTGATTGAAATGTCCCATTCATATTGATTATAAACGTTCCATATTAATTGATTTTGTTGCGAGGTTTTGACCTCTATATGAGACATTTTTCAAAGACTGCATTCGTTTTTAAAACAAACCATAATTTTTATTTTATCGACAAGGTTAAAAGGACACCACCTAGATTATCCAGAAATGATAATCTAAAAATATCACACTTACACACTACCAATACATATTGGTTTACAATATTAATATGTTACAACAAAGTAAATCTCGAATGCAGTTTTAAACAATATTATACAAGCATGCTGACACCAAATCTTGTCCATATTTTAGCATGCAACAACGGAAGCTCTTAATAATCACCTGAGAATAAACATGCTTTAAACATCAACAAAAATGTTGGTGAGTTATAGGTTTAACTATATATTTATCAAATCGTAATAATAGACCACAAGATTTCATATTTCAATATACATCCCATACATAGAGATAAAAATCATTCATATGGTGAACACCTGGTAATCGACATTAACAAGATGCATATAAGAATATCCCCTATCATTCCGGGAAATCCTACGGACATGATAAAAATGAATTCGAAGTACTAAAGCATCCGGTACTTTGGATGGGGTTCGTTAGGCCCAATAGATCTATCCTTAGGATTCGTGTCAATTAGTAGATCAGTTTACTAATTCTTAGGCTACCAAGCAAAATGGGCATATTCAGCTTCGATCATTCACCCATATAATGTAGTTTCAATTACTTGTGTCTATTTTGTAAAACATTTATAAAACTGCATGTATTCTCATCCCAAAAATATTAGATTTTAAAACTGGGACTATAACTCACTTTCACAGATTTTTACTTCGTCGGGAAGTAAGACTTGGCCACTGGTCGATTCACGAACCTATAACAAATATGTACATATATATCAAAGTTTGTTCAAAATATATTTAAAATATTTTTTAATACGTTTTACTGTTTTAAGTTTATTAAGTCAGCTGTCCTCGTTAGTAACCTACAACTAGTTGTCCACAGTTAGATGTACTGAAATAAATTGAGATAAATTATCTTGAATCAATCCACGACCCAGTGTATACACGTCTCAGGCTAGATCACAACTCAAAGTATATATATTTTTGGAATCAACCTCAACCCTGTATAGCTAACTCAAAAATTACTGCATATAGAGTGTCTATGGTTGTTCCAAATAATATATATACATGGGTCGATATGATATGTCAAAACATTTGTATACGTGTCTATGGTATCCCAAGATTACATAATATATTAGAATACATGTATTATATAATATAAGTTAGCTAGGATATGATTAATATAGATTTGTTACCAATTTTCACGTAGCTACAATAAGTAAAATTATTCAATCTTGTTTTACCCATAACTTCTTCGTTTTAAATCCGTTTTGAGTGATTCAAGTTGCTATGGTTTCATATTGAACTTACGTTTATGAATCTAAACAGAAAAAGTATAAGTTTATAGTCATAAATACAGGTTACAATTCAATATTATAAGAGGTAGTCATTTCAGTCGAAAGAACGACGTCTTGATGACCATTTTGAAAAACATACTTCCACTTTGACTTTAACCATGATTTTTGGATATAGCTTCATGTTCATAATAAAAATCATTTTCCCAGAAGAAAAACTTTTAAATCAAAGTTTATCATAGTTTTTAATTAACTAACCTAAAATAGCCCGCGGTGTTACTACGACGGCGTATATTCGGTTTTACGGTGTTTTTCGTGTTTTCAGGTTTTAAATCATTAAGTTAGCATATCATATAGATATAGAACATGTGTCTAGTTGATTTTAAAAGTCAAGTTAGAAGGATTAACTTTTGTTTGCGAACAAGTTTAGAATTAACTAAACTATGTTCTAGTGATTACAAGTTTAAACCTTCGAATAAGATAGTTTTTACAAGTTTTAACGTTCTTGAATCGCTGGTCAACTTGGGTGGTCAATTGTCTATATGAAACCTATTTCCATTAATCAAGTCATAACAAGTTTGATTGCTTAACAAGTTGGAAACACTTAATCATGTAAATATCAATTTCATTTAATATATATAAACATGGAAAAGTTCGGATCACTACAGTACCTACCCGTTAAATAAATTTCGTCCCAAAATTTTAAGAAGTTGGAGGTGTTGACGTATCTTCTGGAAATAAGTGCAGGTATTTCTTCTTCATCTGATCTTCTCGTTCCCAGGTGAACTCGGGTCCTCTACGAGCATTCCATCGAACCTTAACAATTGGTATCTTGTTTTTCTTAAGTCTTTTAACCTCACGATCTATTATTTCGAAGGGTTCTTCGATGAATTGAAGTTTTTCGTTGATTTGTATTTCATCTAATGGAATAGTGAGATCTTCTTTAGCAAAACATTTCTTTAAATTCGAGACGTGGAAAGTGTTATGTACAGCCGCGAGTTGTTGAGGTAACTCAAGTCGGTAAGCTACTGGTCCGACACGATCAATAATTTTGAATGGTCCAATATACCTTGGATTTTATTTTTCTCGTTTACCAAATCGAACAATACCTTTCCAAGGTGCAACTTTAAGCATGACCATCTCTCCAATTTCAAATTCTATATCTTTTCTTTTAATGTCAGCGTAGCTCTTTTGTCGACTTTGGGTGGTTTTCAACCGTTGTTGAATTTGGATGATCTTCTCGGTAGTTTCTTGTATTATCTCCGGACCCGTAATCTGTCTATCCCCCACTTCACTCCAACAAATCGGAGACCTGCACTTTCTACCATAAAGTGCTTCAAATGGCGCCATCTCAATGCTTGAATGGTAGCTGTTGTTGTAGAAAAATTCTGCTAACGGTAGGTGTCGATCCCAACTGTTTCTGAAATCAATAACACATGCTCGTAGCATGTCTTCAAGCGTTTGTATCGTCCTTTTGCTCTGCCCATCAGTTTGTGGGTGATAGGCGGTACTTATGTCTAGACGAGTTCTTAATGCTTGCTGTAATGTCTGCCAGAATCTTGAAATAAATCTGCCATCCCTATCAGAGATAATAGAGATTGGTATTCCATGTCTGGAGACGACTTCCTTCAAATACAGTCGTGCTAACTTCTCCATCTTGTCATCTTCTCTTATTGGCAGGAAGTGTGATGATTTGGTGAGACGATCAACTATTACCCAAATAGTATCAAAACCACTTGCAGTCCTTGGCAATTTAGTGATGAAATCCATGGTAATGTTTTCCCATTTCCATTCCAGGATTTCGGGTTGTTGAAGTAGACCTGATGGTTTCTGATGCTCAGCTTTGACCTTAGAACACGTTAAACATTCTCCTACGTATTTAGCAACATCGGCTTTCATACCCGGCCACCAAAAATGTTTCTTGAGATCCTTGTACATCTTCCCCGCTCCAGGATATATTGAGTATCTGGTTTTATGAGCTTCTCTAAGTACCATTTCTCTCATATCTCCAAATTTTGGTACCCAAATTCTTTCAGCCCTATACCGGGTTCCGTCTTCCCGAATATTAAGATGCTTCTCCGATCCTTTGGATATTTCATCCTTTAAATTTCTCTCTTTTAAAACTACTTGTTGCGCCTCCTTTATTTGAGTAGTAAGGTTAGTGTGAATCATTATATTCATAGCTTTTACTCGAAGGGGTTCTCTGTCCTTTCTGCTCAAGGCGTCGGCTACCACATTTGCCTTTCCCGGGTGGTAACGAATCTCAAAGTCGTAATCATTCAACAATTCAATCCACCTGCGCTGCCTCATGTTCAGTTGTTTCTGATTAAATATGTGTTGAAGACTTTTGTGGTCGGTATATATAATACTTTTGACCCCATATAAGTAGTGCCTCCAATTCTTTAATGCAAAAACAACCGCGCCTAATTCTAAATCATGCATCGTATAATTCTGCTCGTAAATCTTCAATTGTCTAGACGCATAAGCAATTACCTTCGTTCGTTGCATTAATACACAACCGAGACCTTGCTTTGAGGCGTCACAATATATCACAAAATCATCATTCCCTTCAGGTAATGACAATATAGGTGCCGTAGTTAACTTTTTCTTCAACAATTGAAACGTTTTCTCTTATTCATCTTTCCATTCAAATTTCTTCCCTTTATGCATTAATGCAGTCAAGGGTTTTGCTATTTTGGAAAAATCTTGGATGAATCTCCTGTAATAACCAGCCAGCCCTAAAAATTGGCGTATGTGTTTCGGAGTTTTCGGGGTTTCCCACTTTTCAACGATTTCAATCTTTGTTGGATCCACCTGAATACCTTCTTTGTTCACTATATGACCGAGGAATTAAACTTCTTCCAACCAAAATGCACACTTTGAAAACTTAGCGTACAGTTTTTCTTTCCTTAACAACTCTAGCACTTTTCTCAAATGTTCTTCGTGCTCTTGGTCATTCTTTAAGTAAATAAGTATGTCATCGATGAAAACAATGACAAACTTGTCAAGGTATGGTCCACACACTCGGTTCATGAGATCCATGAACACAGCTGGTGTGTTAGTCAATCCAAACGGCATAACCATAAACTCGTAATGACCGTAACGCATCCTAAAAGCAGTCTTTGGAATATCATCCTCCTTCATCCGCATTTGATGATACCCAGAACGTAAATCAATCTTCGAATAAACCGACGAGCCTTGTAGTTGATCAAATAAGTCGTCGATTCTCGGTAGTGGGTAGCAGTTCTTGATGGTAAGTTTGTTCAACTCTCGGTAGTCGATACACAACCTAAATGTACCATCATTCTTCTTGACAAACAAAACAGGAGCTCCCCACGGTGATGTGCTTGGTCGAATGAAATCACACTCTAAAAGTTCCTGTAACTGACATGGTAATTCTTTCATTTCACTGGTGCGAGTCTGTATGGAGCACGAGCTATTGGTGCAGCTCCTGGTACAAGGTCTATTTGAAATTCAAAGGATCGATGTGGGGGTAATCCCGATAATTCTTTCAGAAATACATCGGGAAATTCTTTTGAGACGGGAACATCACTGATGTTCTTTTCTTCAGGTTTAACTTCCTCGATGTGTGCTAGAATGACGTAACAACCTTTTCTTATTAGTTTTTGCGCCTTCAAACTACTAATAAGATTTAATTTCGCGTTGTTCTTTTCTCCGTACACCATTAAAGGTTTTCCTTTTTCACGCATAATGCGAATCACATTTTTGTAACAAACGACCTCTGCTCTCACCTTTTTCAACCAGTCCATGCCAATTATTACATCAAAACTCCCTAACTCGACTAGTATTAAATCAATTTTAAACATTTCATCCCGCAGTTTAATTTCTCTATCCCGACATATATTATCTGCTGAAATTAATTTACCGTTTGCTAATTCGAGTAATAATTTACTACTCAAAGGCCTCAATGGGCAACTTAATTTAGCACAAAAATCTCTACTCATATAGCTTATATCCGCACCTGAATCAAATAAAACATAAGCAGATTTATCGTCAATAAGAAACGTACCCGTAACAAGCTCCGGGACTTCCTATGCTTCTGCCGCATTAATATTGAAAACTCTTCCGCGGCCCTGCCCATTAGTATTCCCCTGATTCGGGAAATTTCTAATAATGTGGCCTGGTTTTCCACATTTATAACAAACGGCGTTGGTATAACTTGCTCCGACACTATTCGTTCCGGTATTACTTGTTCCGACACTATTTATTCCTTTAGTTCTGTTAAACTTTGGTCCGTAGACCTCACACTTTATCGCGCTATGACCATTTCTTTTACACCTGTTGCAAAATGTCGTGCAAAACTCCGGGTGATTTTCTTCACACCTATGACATGGTTGTTTTTGGTTTTTGTTGCCGTTGTTGTTATTGAGGTTGTTGTTGGGATTGTTATTGTTGTTGAAACGGTTGTTGTAGTTGTTGTTGTTGTTGTTGGGATGTTTGTTGTAGTTATTGTTAGGATTGCGGTTATTGTTGCGATTGTTGTTGCGGTTGTTGGGATAGTTGTTGCGATTGTGGTTGTAATTGTTATTGTTGTTGTACTGGTGACTCTTGTCATTGTTTTCCTCCCACTTCCTCTTGAGTTGTTTCGTGTTGGCTTCTTCGGTCGCATGCTCTTTAATTCTTCCCTCAATCTGATTTATGAGTTTATGAGCCATTCGACTTGCCTTTTGTATGGAAGCGGGCTCGTGTGAACTCACATCTTCTTGAATCCTTGCTGGTAACCCTTTTACAAACGCGTCGATCTTCTCTTCTTCATCTTCGAACGCTCCCGGACACAATAGGCACAACTCTGTGAATCGTCGTTCATATGTGGTAATGTCGAACCCTTGTGTTCGTAACTCTCTAAGTTCTACCTTGAGCTTATTGACTTCGTTTCTAGGACGATACTGCTCGTTCATCAATTGCTTGAATGCCGACCACGGTAGTGCGTAAGCAGCATTTTGTCCTACCTGTTCAAGATAGGTGTTCCACCACGTTAACGCAGTACCTGTGAAGGTATGCATAGCGTACTTAACTTTTTCCTCTTCAGTACATTTACTTATGGCAAACACCGATTCGACTTTCTCGGTCCACCGTTTCAATCCAATTGGTCCTTCAGTTCTATCAAATTCCAAAGGTTTGCAGGCAGTGAATTCTTTGTAGGAGCATCCTACACGATTTCTTGTAGAATTAGTTCCACTGTTAGATCTAGAGTTATTGTTATTTTGCATTGCAGCCTGTACTGCGGCTATGTTTGCTGCAAGGAAAACACGAAAGTCTTCCTCACTCATGTTCAAATTCTGAAAAGTCGTCGGTGCCATTTCCTTCAAAAATAGCCCAAAAGAATTAAGTTAATCATATAGAATTTTAAGAGTAGTCAATAGTATTTCGTAGCATAGTATGAACTCATTTATAAAAGCTTTTTCTTCATATTTGCGTTTTATAGTTTTAATTCGGGTAGTACCTACCCGTTAAGTTCATACTTAGTAGCTAATATACAATTCAACTACTACAATTCTATATGAAAAAACTGATTATAATAATATTTCGCGTTGAAATTTTATACAATATTTTACAAACTTACAATACCGCTATTATACATATAGGATGAAATATAGCACATAATAACTTTGCTACCCGGCAGCTATAAAGGCAATTCTAGTTAATACGTAAGTCGTTCAGCAAAAGAAATAAAGACACGTAATTCATAAGTCCAGAAACAAGTCATGCATTCTGGTTTTACTAAGACGACTTCCCATCCTTGGTCTTGTGGAAAGTAACCGTTATGACCATTGGCTAGGCAGCATGTTGTAATGTCGTCAAAAAGACAAGGGTTTCGTAATGTCCAACAGCCCCGTAATAATCTAAAAACCTTGTTTCTCACCCCAACTAATGAATCCGTCACTTGTGGGAAGGTTTTATTTAAAAGTTGTAATCCGATGTTCTTTTTCTCACTTTGGTAAGAAGCGAACATCACTAACCCGTAAGCATAACATGCTTCTTTATGCTGCATGTTAGAAGCTCTTTCTAACTCACAAAATCCTATGTTGGGATATGTTGAGTCAAAATAGGTTCTTAACCCGTAGCGTAAAATTGCATTTGGGTTCCCCGCATTTAACGCTTTAAAGAAAACACGGCGTAACTTACGGCCTCCCCAATGTGATATACCCCACCTATCAAAGGAAAGCCTTTTATAAACTAAGGCATTTCTGGAAAGTCTTTCAAATGTTTGACAAGTTAATTTCGCCATAACTAATTGTGCTGATGAATTCTGACCGACTCTATACAAGATTTCATCAATCATATCCTCTGGTAGGTCTTCTAAAATATTCGGTTGTCTACCCTTAACGTCCATTTTGTGTTTTTATACTGTAAAATAGACAAAGATTAGATTCGTAAAAGATAATTAACAAACAATACAAGCAATTTTTACATAGAACATAAAAGTACAAGCACACTACAATACATATAATACACAACATGATTACAACCCTCTATTCTGAATCACTGGTTTCTTCTTATTCGGACTTGGTTCGTTTTCCTAAACTTCTAGGGATATATGGTGTTCCTCTAATACGAGCCATCGTTTTTCACAATGGTTTAGAAAAACCTGGTGGTTTAGAGGTTCCCAGGTTATTGTTACATTTTAAGAAATACGGAGGTTGCCGATACATATAAAGTTCATCGGGGTTGGAATCAGGTTTATCTATTTTTATACCTTTTCCCTTATTATTTTCTTTTACTTTATTAAATTGGGTCGAGGTAATTTCTATAACATCATCGAAATCCTCATCGGGATCTGATTCATCGGAAAATTGGTAATCTTCCCAATATTTTGCTTCCTCGGAGGAAACACCATTGACCATTTTTAACTTTGGTCCGTTGGTTGAGGATTTTCTTTTATTTAATCGATTTACTGTAGGTATCAATATTTCTTCCTCCGAAACCTCTTCTTCTTCCGGTTCCTCCTCTTCCGGTTCCTCTTCTTCCGGTTCCTCCTCTTCCGGTTCCTCTTCGGGAATTTGTGAATCTTCTCAAAATAGATTCGACTCTTCATTATTATTAGGTGAGTCGATGGGATTTGTACTAGAGGTAGACATCTATCACACAATATCAAACACGTTAAGAGATTAATATATCACATAATATTTACATGTTACAATTTGTAGTTCCCAACAAAAAATATTAAGCAATCATTTTTAAAGAAACACGGTCGAAGTCCAGACTCACTAATGCATCCTAACAAACTCGATAAGAGACACTAACGCAAATTTTCTGGTTCTCTAAGACCAACGCTCTGATACCAACTGAAATGTCCCGTTCATATTGATTATAAAGGTTCCATATTAATTGATTTCGTTGCGAGGTTTTGACCTCTATATGAGACGTTTTTCAAAGACTGCATTCATTTTTAAAACAAACCATAACCTTTATTTTATCGACAAGGTTAAAAGGACACCACCTAGATTATCCATAAATGATAATCTAAAAATATCACACTTACACACTACCAATATATATTGGTTTACAATATTAATATGTTACAACAAAGTAAATCTCGAATGCAGTTTTAAACAATATTATACAAGCATGCTGACACCAAATCTTGTCCATATTTTAGCATGCAACAGCGAAAACTCTTAATAATCACCTGAGAATAAACATGCTTTAAACGTCAACAAAAATATTGGTGAGTTATAGGTTTAACCTATATATTTATCAAATCGTAATAATAGACCACAAGATTTCATATTTCAATATACATCCCATACATAGAGATAAAAATCATTCATATGGTGAACACCTGGTAACCGACATTAACAAGATGCATATAAGAATATCCCCTATCATTCTGGGAAATCCTTCGGACATGATAAAAATGAATTCGAAGTACTAAAGCATCCGGTACTTTGGATGGGGTTCGTTAGGCCCAACAGATCTATCTTTAGGATTCGCGTCAATTAGTAGATCGGTTTACTAATTCTTAGGCTACCAAGCAAAAGGGGCATATTCGGCTTCGATCATTCACTCATATAATGTAATTTCAATTACTTGTGTCTATTTTGTAAAACATTTATAAAACTGCATGTATTCTCATCCCAAAAATATTAGATTTTAAAAGTGGGACTATAACTCACTTTCACAGATTTTTACTTCGTCGGGAAGTAAGACTTGGCCACTGGTCGATTCACGAACCTATAACAAATATGTACATATATATCAAAGTATGTTCAAAATATATTTACAATATTTTTAATACGTTTTACTGTTTTAAGTTTATTAAGTCAGTTGTCATCGTTAGTAACCTACAACTAGTTGTCCACAGTTAGATGTACAGAAATAAATTGATATAAATTATCTTGAATCAATCCATGACCCAGTGTATACACGTCTCAGGCTAGATCACAACTCAAAGTATATATATTTTTGGAATAAACCTCAACCCTGTAAAGCTAACTCAAACATTACTGCATATAGAGTGTCTATGGTTGTTCCAAATAATATATATACATGGGTCGATATGATATGTCAAAACATTTGTATACGTGTCTATGGTATCCCAAGATTACATAATATATTAGAATACATGTATTATACAATATAAGTTAGCTAGGATATGATTAATATAGATTTGTTACCAATTTTCACGTAGCTACAATAAGCAAAATTATCCAATCTTGTTTTACCCATAACTTCTTCGTTTTAAATCCGTTTTGAGTGATTCAAGTTGCTATGGTTTCATATTGAACTTAAGTTTAAGAATCTAAATGGAAAAAGTATAAGTTTATAGTCGAAAATACATGTTACAATTCAATATTATAAGAGGTAGTCATTTCAGTCGAAAGAACGACGTCTTGATGACCATTTTGAAAAATATACTTCCACTTTGAGTTTAACCATGATTTTTGGATATAGTTTCATATTCATAATAAAAATCATTTTCCCAGAAGAACAACTTTTAAATCAAAGTTTATCATAGTTTTTAATTAACTAACCCAAAACAGCCCGCGGTGTTACTACGACGGCTTATATTCGGTTTTACGGTGTTTTTCGTGTTTTCAGGTTTTAAATCATTAAGTTAGCATATCATATAGATATAGAACATGTGTCTAGTTAATTTTAAAAGTCAAGTTAGAAGGATTAACTTTTGTTTGCGAACAAGTTTAGAATTAACTAAACTATGTTCTAGTGATTACAAGTTTAAACCTTTGAATAAGATAGTTTTTACAAGTTTTAACGTTCATGAATCGCTACTCAACTTGGGTGGTCAATTGTCTATATGAAACCTATTTCCATTAATCAAGTCATAACAAGTTTGATTGCTTAACATGTTGGAAACATTTAATCATGTGAATATCAATTTCATTTAATAAATATAAACATGGAAAAGTTTGGGTCACTACATTGGTTGATACTTTAAAGCATGTTTATTCTCAGGTAGTAAGGAAATCTTCCGCTGTGAATTTGCTCATTTTAAAGATATTACTTGGAGTCATTCATGACATATTTCAAAAGACGTTGCATTTGAGTCGTTGAATTCATCAAGATTGATAATAAGTCATTCATAGTTTGGATATATTATGAAATAGTATGCATGACTGTCAACTTTTGTTATAATGAATGTTTGTCTTTTAAAAACGAATGCAATGTTTGTAAAATGTATCATTTAGAGGTCAAATACCTCGCAATGTAATCATATGTTATTGTATTCGTCCTTATGGATTAGGACGGGTCGTCTCATACGGGGAGCTCGATGGTGAGGTACAAGCGGCATATGATGGGTTACACCAGCCTGATGATTATAAGGCTGATGATTATGCTGTTGATAGTTGGAAATTGATGAGTAGGGGACGGAGCGAGACATGTTTGTTCAGGAGTAGAGGGTCGAGGGACACAAGGCAGGGCGCTCACCGAGTGTTGAGGATTAGAGGGTCGAGGGGCAGACGGAAAGGCCGCCACGGAGTGTTAACGAGCAGACTGTCGAGGGGAAGACGATAGGGCCGCCACCTAGTGTTCGGGTGTAACATGTGTAAATTTAAATTTAAATTTATTTTTTGAATTTTATCTATGGAATATTGATTACATGTCTGTATTTACTTGTCACTCTAGGTTGGTAGAAGAGTAGGTGGTTGACCACTAGCTGTTGGACTCGATTAACTATATAAGAAGGAAGTCCTTCACCCCCGACCAAAGAAGAGAGGTTGCGGTACTTATCAACAGATGAAGAAGAAAGAGAAGGTTAAGGATTTTACCACATACGACATGATTAAAAAAGTTATCAACGAGTTGACGAATGCAATCAGGCTACTTGAACCACCACCAATTAATGCGTTCAAAGAGAAGAAGTGTGGAGTGCAGATGCATGTTCGTCGTATATCATATGGAATATATCTACGTTGGTGTAGAGTTCTGCATAGTTCTGGAGCATATTTTTTGGACTTTCTTATAACGGATGTTTAGAGAACACCGTAAGTTATTGTTTCTATACGATAAGTACATGTTATTTGCTAAAAATTTGTTATATGTGTAACAAATCATTTATATAAACAATTACAGCATACTGAAGCTTGGGCATATGATAGTGCTCCAAATGAACATATATTTAGTCGCAATATCATCTCAATATGTAAAGTTTTTAGTTGTAATTATTCTATTTTTAAGTTGTAATCGTTTAAATAAATAAATGTGAAGACGAAGCACGAAGATTAAAGAATTGAAGAAAAATTGCCACTAAGCCATAGTGCACTCAAAAGTGCCACTAAAAGTGAGTTAAAGACTTGCGCGAATTTTGGGAGATAAGGAAAGTGCAAATTACAAATCGCGAAACGCAAAGTACAAGATATCTACGCGTACGAAAAAATGTTCAAAAATCCAGAACCGAGACATAAACCGAGCATCAACGCACAAGACAACGGACCTAAAATTACGAGTCAACTATGAACAAAAATATAATATATATATATATATATATATATATATATATATATATATATATATATATATATATATATATATATATATATATATATATATATATATATATATATATATATATATTAATTAAATCAAAGCCGCCCACGTTTTTAGCAAGCAAGTGACCTGATACAGCTGGCCATGTGCCAGGAAGAAGAGAAATCATGCGATCGCATGGCCTTAGAAATTTGGCGAAGTCTATAAATTGCAGCGAATTCGGCCAGATTATGTACACCTTTTCTCTTCTTTCTTTCCTTCTGTAAGAATTATATATTTATAATTTTAATTTTAATTTTAATTTAAGTTTAATAATAATTGGGTTATTGTAAGAAATGTTTTACGGGTTTTAAAGTCAAAACTCTGTCCGTGTAACACTACGCGATTAATAACCGCTGTAAGCTATGTTCTTCCTTTTTAAATTAATATCTCGTAACTAAGTTATTATTATGCTTATTTAAGTCGAAGTAATCATGATGTTGGACTAAATATTAAGACGGGGTTATTGAATTTTGTACCATAATTAGGGTTTGGACAAAAGACTGACACTTGTGGACATTGGACTATGAACTTTTAATAGATGGGGTTATTGTCTAATTGAATGACAACTCATTGGAATCTGTCGAATCTATCTTCAAATTAGTTAATCTAATAATTATTAAATGATTATGCATGTCCTATTTAGTGACGTTTATACGACATCTTTTACAAATCATTTAATTTAATCAATTAGATTGGGTAATTTATTATTCATTATGGTCAAGTGAATAAATTAATGTATCATGGACTAATTATAACAGGGGTGGATTACATACAAGGATAATTGGTGTAATTGTTAATAAAGTATTAAAACCTTGGATTACACGCAGTCGATAACCTGGTGTAATTATTAACAAAGTATTAAAACCTTGTTACAGTTCGAATCCTTAATTAGTTGGAATATTTGACTTCGGGAATAAGATTAAATTGACGAGCATTTTATAATTATGACCGATGAACTATTATGGACAAAAACCAGATAGGTTTCAAATAATCCAGGACAAAGGACAATTAACCCAGAGTAATAAATTAAAATCAAAACGTTAAACATCATGGTTACGGAAGTTTAAATAAGCATAATTGTTCTATTTTATATCTCATCGTATTTTTATTTACTGTCATTTTATTTATTGTCATTTTAATTATTGTTATTTATTTTATCGTTAGTTAAATATTGACATTTACTTTACGCTACGCTTAAAATATAAAATCGACAAACCGGTCATTAAACGGTAAACCCCCCTTTTATAATATTACTACTTATATAATTATATATATTTTATACAAATATAGTTTATAAAAATATAGTACGTATCACTAGCTCCCGGTGGAACGAACCGGACTTACTAAAAACTACACTACTCTACGATTAGGTACACTGCCTATAGTGTTGTAGCAAGGTTTAGGTATATCCCATCTGTAAATAAATTAAATTAAAACTTGTGTAATTTATATCGTATTCCGTAATAAAAATAATAGTATTTCTTACACCTCCGCTTCACACATCAGCATACATGATACATGTACTTGATCTATTTCCGATGTACTTGATCTATTTCCGATGTACTTAAAAGCAATTCAGTACTTCGAGCTTTGATCAGAGAGCGGACTGCTTGATTACTACAACACGAAATACACCATTGAGTGGACGATACATTATGTAGACGTCCCTCAATAGGTTGGTCTATTTGGTGATTGTGGGGTGTGGGTATGTAAGCATATGAGTGAGTAGTATTTCGGTACAAGAATATAGGGAAAGAATGGCAAATACATTTTTAAAGCTAAATTCGATCTCCAACCACCTCTGGAACCTAACCCCCAACCTGAACAACAACCTAAACCCCAAACGGAACCTTGCGAGTCGTTCATCACTAACGTACGACCTATAAAACTCGGAAAGTCGCAAGTCACAAGGTTCTCCTGTCTAGATCCTGCGACTCGATGTTTTCTATTCATGTTCGTAAACTTTTAATAGCGACTAGAATTTTTTCGGTAATGACACACAAATAGCGAGTAGCAGGATCGAGGGGTGACTTTGCAATTTGCGAGGGCATTTTTGCAATATTTTTTTGGGACAAATTATTATAGTTCATTGATAAAATGGTCATTTTGAAGAATATCCCTATATTTAAACTTATAGAGCACAATCTACTGTTCATATGTACTAATTGTTGTCGTGTTTGATATTGTTTTCATTTTTTTTAACTTGACATTTTCCTTTGTTTTTATCTTTCTTTATTAGACTGGTTTATAAATATTTTTTTTATTTTTTTAAAGTTTCTCGTTCTCTCAATCGATTATATGGTTTTGATTTTTAATATAATTTGATTTGATTCACAATTAAATTATAATATATAATGCAAAAGCTGATATTCTTTTATAAACATAAAGTAAAAATTTTATGAAAAGTAATATAATTTATATAAATTATTACTCGCCCTCCCCTTCCGAGTTGTTTAAAATTATTTGTCCACTTCTATAGATAGATATAAATTAACGACTTAAATTTTTTTTATACATTATTCTCTCATACTTTAATTTTCAGATATTTATTTTAATTGTACCAAATAAATTGTCTGTCTTTATAAATAGATGATTATTCTAATTTCGCTCCTGCATAAGGCCGTCTTGTTAATTTTAAGGGTCTTGTTTAATAAGGAAAAAAAAAGCCATTTTGTATACGAATGTTTTTTCATATATGTATGAAAATAGGTTTAATAATACTACAAAACTGCAATAATTTTAAAATCTAATAAAGTAATTAACCATATAATATATAAGTGGGTTATATTTTTGAGACACTTTTGACCGTGGATCATGTGTGATTGGATACTTTGAACGTTTCAAAATCCAACCCCTACCATCTTCCCACTAATTCTATATATATTCATTTGAAATTTAATGAATAGTAAAATTCAATTGTAATCCAATTTTAAAAATGAATTTTTTGAAGTTTTAAATATTTAATTTCGTAACTATAAATCAAGTGTAACAATGGTGGAGTAGTTAAGTGTATGTATTGTTATTTGAGGGGTTACGAGTTCGACTCTCGGGTAACTCCTTTCCCTTTCCTTTTTTCTTTCTTTTGTCTTTTTACCTTTTTAATCTCCCACTTTTTATTTAATTTTTTATATTACACCCATTAATGTTTTTTGTTTTTGATTCAGTTTTACTTCTTTTTTTTTTCTTTACATTTTTTTTTCTACTCTCACACTTACTTTTGATTTTAATTATCGATTTGAAACATATTTTTATTTTGATTTTGTTAGGATTATTAACATTTAAGTATTTAAATTAAAATATAAATTGTGTATAAGCGAAAAACTGACTTATATAGTTATATGTAAATAATAAAGGGTCCGCCTTCGTACCACCGCGAGGCCGGCCCCAAAACTTGTTAGTACGATCTTTCTCATGATCTCATCCAGGGGTGGAGCTTATTAGGGGCAGGAGGGGGCCCTCGCCCCTCCAAAAGTTTCCGTAAGTAATAATATGTTGTAGCCCTCTGAGTTACGGACGTTTGGGCTTTTGAATCAACTAAATCGGAGTCCGTATGCATAAGATATGACGAAAATGGTGAAGGCGCGCAGATTTTATTTTCATAAACAATCAACTTGATTCTTTCATATCTCTTGGACATTTTTACCATGAAATCAATTTTAAAGCTATAGTTTGAGAAGTTAACTAAGACAATGTACAATTAGAATCGGTATTGTCACCTAAAATTTGTATAAAATATGTAATTTTGTCCACCAAAGTTAGAGTTCTTTTTTTATTTACGAAAAACATAGCACACATTAAATAAAATTTGACCTCTCCAACCGCAAACGTTAAAGCTCTACTAGTGATCTCATCTAAAGTAAAGGTCGGCCAATATCATTTCTTGTATCCCTAAAACGGTGAATTAGTAGGTTTAAACTAAATAAAATAATAATAAAAATTAAGGGAGCAAGTAAAGTCCGGTCGGGTGAGGAAAACGAGATATTCACATTAATGGGTTTCACATGCAACTAAAAATCAGGCTCAAGATTGACGCCTGATTTTCATGTATCTAATTCCCTACTCATCCAAGCATATATATAGAACTACTATTTCTGATTATCTTCTACTTTTACAAAACCCATTACATATAAGGGGTTTGTTAATTTCTTAAAGCTTATTTAATTAAGCTAAAACTTTATTAAAAGGTTTTGCTAACGTATTTTACGAGGCATACGTTAAAGTGTATTTAAAGAATTTGTAATTTTCATAAGTATCAAAATTAATAATTAATGTATGTATGAAAATGAAAATTACTAGATTGATTTAATAAATATTAAATACAAATAATAATATATTAGGAAATTTTGAATTTACTAAATGCACTAAGCGTTAGCAAAGCTCTTAAAATATACTACTTCGTACAAGTTTAACATACACGACTTAACATTTACCTATTTTACACACATTAACGAAATGAAAGCTATCTTGAATAAAAATGAAATCTTTTTATTATGTTAAATTATTTAAAACTAATAATTGGATCAAATGTCACTTTTATAGCTTTTCTTTTTAAAAGTTTATGGGTCAAAGAATTTATTGTAGTTTTGACTTTGATGAACAAGAACTAATTTAATCATAGTATAATGAAACAAATATCGTTACTTTCAGTTAATATAAAATTAGCAAATTAGGAGGCAAATTAGTAAAGTTAGTTTGATTGAAACATTACGGTTTACGGTTATTAAAAAAATTAGAAAGCAACAAATAATAAAAGAAGACTTTTAGCATAGTAATCACTTTTAAGAAAGTAGATCATCATCAAAAGTTCTCCAACCACTATGTTTGAAATAATACGCATCATCTAAAAAATTTCAGAGGTACATGCATTTATTTAAATAAATGTGTTACGTTAACCCCATTTTTTTTTTTCAGAACAAATATAACATATAAATTAAAATTAAAAGGATGTATATGATTATCTAGAGAAATTACAAATGATGCAAATCTAACGATATGCTTGAGTAAATTCTACAATCTAGTTGCTCTAGTTGCACAGAATACATCGTTACCTTAAGTTCAGATCCTCCAGTCCGGTAGAGACCCTATCTTGTGTGCGATATCGCCAACGTACTAAAATATTATATTGTACATTAAAATCATTTTGTCTCCTCGATAAAATAAAAAATGTCATAGTCAGCCAGTCCTCGTTATAAAAAATTTCAAACTCCATCATCTAAAGATAAATGAGACTTGCTGACTTGAACTTGGGAGATCTATTTGGGGTCAAACGATAATAAACTAATATTTTTAAGCTCATAATCAATAAATTAGCTAATTGCAAACTAAAATCTTTTTTTGAATAATATTGAACTACGTATATAAATAAATAAATAAATAAATAAATAAGTGCATATTATTTGTTAAAATTTTGAGTCGCACTAAAATTTTGGGTCATATTCAATTGCACACTTTGTAGAAATACTGAAGACACTTCTTCATTGACGCTAAACATTTAGTGAAACAAGTGTAATACAATTATCTCATACATTTATCAATTGAAACATATGTTGTGGCTAATAAATGTACGTAACCAGAAGTATATTTGATAGGAACTTGTGATTGATGTACGGAACAGGTGGACACATATGTTCGGGCAAAACATATTTGTTACCAGAAAAATCCAAACTAAAAATGGTTTTATTTCAGAATTATTTGGTCCGTGAAACAAAAGCGCATTTGTTTTGCTTCTATAGAAAAAGACAAAACAGTTGGAAATTATTTGGTCTATTGTATGAATTGAATTTAGCCAACGGTCAGTAAATAAAGGCGTCCTAGCCACCCGGAACTTGTTTCAACCATAATCTGTCTGCTCAACTCCACTTAACCTTAACCATCCCAACATAGTACTTAGTTACTCACCAAGTTCAGTGATGGAGCCTTGAAAATGTTTATCTATTATCATGTTGGTCTTGGTGGATGGAGAACCGTCTCAACAATTTAAAGGTCTAAAGCAAATAAAAATAAACATTTATACATGTTAAAATTTTTAATACAAATAAAAGTGTAATACTAAAATTTATTAATACGAAAAAAGTTTTCAAACATGCGTATCAAAGTATTTTATATACTTAAATATTTGATTTAACTTACCATTTTTTTATTAAATTTATTGGACACATTTTTTTATTACTTAACTATTATATATATATATATATATATATATATATATATATATATATATATATATATATATATATATATATATATATATATATATATATATATATATATATATATAGAAGAGATCCCCTAAGAACTCTAAAATTGTGAGAACCTGAGAACTCATAGTCGAGCAAAAAAACATACGCGGCCGAACAAAAAGTTTCATGGTCGAGCAATTTTTTGGCTGGTGAAAATGTTGAACATGCATGTAGAACACATAAGGTAGAACATAAAAATGTAGAACATGTTCGAATTTTCAATTTTTTTTCAAATTGGACCTGATTTTCTTCTAATTATAATTTTGTAGAACATAAATAAGTTCAAATTTCTCCAAATTAGTTCGAATTTCACAGTTTTTGTTCGAATTTCACACGTTCTACATCAAAATCAATTTTTTTTTATTTAGCCCGATTTAGAATTTAGGGTTTAAGGTTTTGGGTTTACTCCGTAAACCCAAAACCCTAAACCCTAAATCGTTCGTGTAAAAAACTCATTCTAAACCTTAAATCTAAACCCTAAACCCTAAAATCTAAACCCTAAACCCTAAATCTAAACCCTAAATCCTAAAATCTAAACCGTAACTTAATTTAATAAAAATTGATGTAGAACAAGTGTAGAACATCATGTTCTACATGGTGTTCTACATCATGTTCTACATAAAATGTAGAACCAAGCAAAAAGACCAATAAAAATTGTTCGACTACAAGCATTTTTTTTCGGCCGCGTCCTATTTTTTGCTCGACTACCTTAGTTCTCAGAGTTCTCATTGCTTAAAAGTTCTCATTTGATCCCTCTACTACATATATATATATATATATATATATATATATATATATATATATATATATATATATATATATATATATATATATATATATATATATATATATATATATATATATATATATATATATATATATATATATATATATAAGGGTAGGATCAATGGGGAAGTAACCAATTGGGAGGAAGTGGGGAGAAACAATTTTTTTTCGAATTTTTTTCAGACATCAAGATCACATGAAAATATGAACGTTTAAAAAAGACACTTCGTGATGAATGTTATTATTTAGGTGGAAAACGATCGACAAAAATAACATTATTGTAACGACCCAACCCATTATTCAACCGAAAACACGACCCCAATTTTTTTTTGAGAATCAGTGCATCTGGACGGCGTCCAGTTATCTGGACGGCGTCCAACATTGAAGGCCAGGACGGCGTCCAAGCAATTTGGACGGCGTCCAAATGAACTGCCACTCTGCCAGGAGCTGTCACCGGGGTCCAACTTACGGGGACGGAAAACCCGCTTCCTGACATTTTTGAACAAAACGCCTTTCACAACACCTTATAATAATTAAAACTAAGAGGTTTCCACAATAAAAACGAGTTTTACATCACCGGGCCCACAACGACCCATTTTACGAATTCCGTTAAAAATACAAGTTTCGACCATAAGAGTTTAAATTCCAAACGACACCTAGAGCACGGTGTTTGGGGTTAAACTACCCACATCTTGGTCAAACTTCAAAAACTAATCTTCCAAAAAGCGCCCTCTATCAAAACAAAGCGGGAGGCCACTAATCCGATTGATACCCTTGCCTTTATCCAAGCCGGAGCCTAAAAAGGTAAATAACTAGAGGGTAAGCAAACGCTTAGTGAATGCAATAGTTATACACATACATATATAATATACCTACTTGCATACACTTACACACACCGCAATATCGATAGCAATAAGAATTAGCATACAAACTCCAAGTATAAGCTAATCACCCCCAATTACCGTAACTAGCATAACCAATAGCATATTCACCAAATAATATATTATGCTATACAACAACTCATACACAAACTATATGGTTAACCATACTCGCGTCATGGTGCTACCGGCTCCGTGGTTCACACCATACGTAATGCTATGACGCTACTGGCTCAGTGGTTCACGTCACTACGCATTTGAGTCATACTCTTTTATAGTGCTACCAGCTCCGTGGTTCACACTTTGTTATTACCGGCTCCGTGGTTCACACTTTAACGACTCGTGCTATAGTGCTACCGGCTCCGTGGTTCAAACTACAATACACGTACCATGATGCTACCAGCTCCATGGTTCACATCATAGCACACTCGCACATACTATGGTACTACCGGCTCCGTGGTTCATACCATAGCATACAAATAAATACACTATATACATACATGCATAATTATTCCACTCACCTTACGCCTTCGGTGAATGATAAACCAAGCTCGCAACCTTCAATGTAATACACCTATTACATTATGCATATAATCAATCATACAATCAAGTTGGTCAACCAACTCACTCATCATCCTAGTGTCATTTTGACCCATAGTGCAAATTTTGACCCATTTGCACTCTTAATCATAATATTAGGTCAGCTTCGCCCAAAACCTTAACACTAGCCAAATATGATCTTAACACACTTTTTTTAACACAAGGTTATTGCATTTTCATACGTATTTAACAACTTAGGTCATCAAAGACTCCTTTAACCCATTTCAAGGTTAACACACCCATTTGGGTCACCACCATACTCAAATAACGCCCACTTACTCAATATCTCGGTGTGCTAGTAATTAGCTAACCAATTAAGACTCTTAAACACATATATCACTTCAAAACCCTAGGTTAGTCATCTTTGAGTCCTCATGACCCAAACTTACCCAAAAACCCCCAAATCACAAACAAATGGGTTTTAAGTTCATCACTAACCCAAACCCTAACCCTTAAACAATTAAAGTAAGGAAATCAAGGTTAAAACTTACCACCACAATCAAAACGTAGCTAGGAAGTAGATGAACAACTTTACAACTCGAGCTTAAACCCGAAACTAGCTTCTTCCTCTTTGGATTGAGCTTTCTCACACTAAAACTTTCTCTCTCTAGAATTGAAGTGGAAAGAGTAATGGTAGATGAAAATGGAGTTAAGTCACCCACCAAACTGATCTTGGGGTCTTAAAGTCATCTCATGTGTGAAATTACCAAAAAGCCCCTTCAAAATATCTAAAACAAAACAGCTGGCCCGCCAGTTCATCTGGACGGCGTCCAGAATACTGGACGACGTCCAGCCCTTCACAATTGGACGGCGTCCCATAACTTTGGATGGCGTCCCACTTAACTGGAAAAAGAGGATCTTACAACTCTCCCTCACTTGAACCGAATTGCGCCCTCGCAATCCAAGCCGCATGACAAGCAGGTAGATACACCAAAACAAACTCTTCGGATTCCCACGTAAACTCGGAACCTATACTACGACGCCATTGAACTTTAAAAGTTCTCACCTCTTTATTTCTCAACATTTTCATTTTCTCATCAAGTATGGCAATCGGTTCCTCGACATACTCTAACTTGTTGTTTAGCTCAATCTCTTCTAATGACACCCATGATGAATCATCCGCAAAACACTTACGGAGATGGGAAACATGAAATGTATTATGGATCCCCGCAAGCTCTTCGGGTAATTCCAAACGGTACGCAACTTCATCAACCCGAGCTAAAATTTTAAATGGCCCAATAAACCGAGGAGCTAACTTTCCCCATTTTCGAAACCGAATAATACCCTTCCATGGTGAAACCTTAAGCATCACCATGTCGCCTTCTTGGAACTCGATCGGTCACCTACGTTTATCGGCCTACGAATTTTGTCTATCTTGAGCCGCATTCAAATGAGTCCGAATCATCTCAATCTTACTATTCGTCTCTAAAACCAAATCGGTACTCCCGATTTCCCTTTGTCCCACTTCACCACAACAAATTTGAGTTCGACACCTACGCCCATAAAGCATCTCATAAGGTGGCATCCCAATACTAGCATGATAACTATTGTTGTACGAGAATTCCACCAAGGGCAAGTGCTCATCCCAACTACCACCGAAATCTATAATACACGCCCGTAACATATCCTTCAATGTTTGATTCGTACGTTCGGTTTGACCGTCCGTTTGAGGATGGTACACCGTGCTCAATCTCAATTGTGTACCCATATCTTCATGAAACTTTTCCCAAAACCGAGATGTGAAACGAGTATCCCGATCCAAAACAATAGATATAGGAGCCCTGTGTCTCGATATCACCTCCTTGATAAACAACCTTGATAAAGCCTCCGACGATATCGTTTCCCGAATGGGAAGAAACAAAGCACTTTTCGTTAATCGATCAACTATCACCCAAATCGTATCAAATTGGGTTCTCGCCGTCTTAGGTAACTTCGTGATGAAATCCATGGTAATGTGCTCCCATTTCCATTTCAGGATTTCTAACGGTTGTAACATACCATACGGTTTTTGATGCTCGACCTTAACTTGCAAACACGTGACATATTGTTCAACATACTTTACAACATCACGTTTCATGCCCGGCCACCAATACTCTTTCTTCAAATCAATATACATCTTCGTCGTGCCCGAATGAATGGAATATTTTGACTTATGCGCTTCATCAAGTAACACTTGTCGGAAATCTCCCATTCTAGGCACCCACACTCTTCCTTGAAAGGACAACAAACC
Source organism: Rutidosis leptorrhynchoides (assembly GCF_046630445.1). Classification (NCBI taxonomy): domain Eukaryota; kingdom Viridiplantae; phylum Streptophyta; class Magnoliopsida; order Asterales; family Asteraceae; genus Rutidosis; species Rutidosis leptorrhynchoides. The sequence goes on along the minus strand of NC_092333.1, from coordinate 657,818,349 downwards.
ATGCGGGCATAAGGTAATGGACTCCGTTTGCCCCATGATTCGTTCTTCATGCTTGTTATTAACAAAAGCTTCAATTTGAATTTCACCAAGCTTTATGTAACGACCCGACTTTTTCGACTTGCTTTTGTGCTTTGTGCTTTCACAAAACTGCGTATATGTGCGTACTGAGCTAGTTTATGCTCTGAGATCTTATTTAATGATTAATTACTTTCATTAATATCTTACAACGTGTTATTAAGTGTGTAATCACTTAACTTGTTCCCCGAAAGCTTTTTCGACCGTTGGTGTCACTTGACGTTTGAAACGAGCTATGTATTTCGGTACACGTTTAACTTTGGTCATAATCGGAATATTATGACTACGAAACACTAATTGTTATTTTATAATAACAATTACTTGGGTTTTTGGATGCTTAATTACGCATAGTAATTTACTAGAGCACACTAGTTAGTCTTGTTGGACTTTCTACCTTGTTGGACTTTAGCCCACCCTACACTAGCTAGTGGACTATTTAATTAGTCCAATTATAATAAGTTAGTGACCCATAATAATGAAAGACAAATGCCCATTTATTAGAGGGAACATACTAGCATTTTTGTTAAGCATTATCCTTAATGTTGCAAGGGATCCTAACATAAGCACCAACTTTAGACAACCATTAACCAAAAAGCAAAAGTTTGTCCCCCTCGTCCCCCCCTCCAAAATCACGACCACCACCACCTCACCCTCACCTCACCACCTATAAATACAAGCCTTATTTCACCCATTCTACACTTGATCTCATTTGCAATTTACACATACTTACTCTCTAATTCTCTCTCTAGTCTTTCTCACTCTAAAAAGTGTAAGTTTTAAATTTTCTTCTTCTTCTTTTCTTCTTCATGAAGTCGACATCATCATCATTTTATGGATCTTGCTTTTAGCTTTTGATCTTGTTATATCTTGTAGATTCAAACTTGGGTTTGAATCCTTCAAGAACATGAAAGATTCAAGCTTTCTAGCTTGGAATCTTTATTTACTTGTTAGATCTAACTTGTAATTTCTTTGTTTTGTTATAAAGATCAAAACTTGTGTTTATGATCTTCATGTATCTTAAAGATCCAAGCTTTATGCTTCAAGAACACTAAAGATCCAAGCTTTCTAGCTTAGGGTTTCATTATTATGTTAAAGATCTTAGCTTTTTAGCTTATGGTCTCATTACTTTCATTATTTTGTTAAAGATCTTAGCTTTCTAGCTTATGGTCTCATTAATCTTGTAAAGATCCAAGCTTTCTAGCTTAGGGTTTTCTTAATACTTGAGATCTAAGTTATTATTGTAGATCTCACTTACTTGGAACCTTTTTGTGTTTGTTGTGATGATAAAGATCAAGTCTTCATCATCACATATGATGGAGATGCATAAACTTGTGTAAAAAGGACAAAGGTTGAAGCTTTATTGGATTTATGCAATAAATAGGCAATCTTGATGTTCAAAACTTGTAGAATGATAGATTTTACTCTTAGTTGTGTGTTGATGATTGAACCTTGGTCAAAGTGATGCTAAAACATCAAAGAGTTGTACACTTGAAGCTTACAAGCATCAAGGATGAGAACCGTGATGAGTATCAAGCACCAAGAACCTCACCGGAGCACTTGTTTGCTGTTTTTCGAGGTTTGATCAGACTCCTGGGCTTCTGGAAAATTAATTATCAGATAGTTCGTTTCAAGTAGATGACTTTTTGTTTAGGCCTCGACTTAATCCGATATATAGTTTAGGATTTTTAGCCTTCCGAAAGTCACTACGCCTTTGTAACGTTGTGCTGAAATTTCTAACCTACTCGCACTTAAACTGTCGCCACAGTCAAACGAAGACGAGTTAGGTTCTGAAAATTGGTCAGAGGTTAGACGACTCACATTCGGAGCCATAGCCACCGACTACGCATCTTTTCGATTTGTATAGAGGTTGTAACAGCTGTCCGAAGTCAGCCTTCTGTTTCGATCTCTATTCTTGTTAAACTTACCTTAGTGTTGATGAATGATGATGATAATGATGATGTTGATAATGACACTTAAACTTAATTTATGCACTTTTAAACCTTTTAGGACAACTTACTGACCTAGTGACCTTTGACTTAGGTTGACGACCTTTCGGACCGACTTACTACTTGCATACTTTGCATATCGACTTTACCGCATTTATCACTATGAGTTATAGCTTCCCTTTTTACTTATACTATTTTTGGAACTGAGAATACATGCGCTTTTTATGTTTTACATACTAGACACGAGTACTTAAACTTTACATATGTGTGGGTTATATAACGGCATAAACTTTCCCCTTAGCACGGTAACGTTTAATCATTGGTTTTTGAACCGGTGAACGCGAATATTAGATATGGATCCATAGGGTTTGACATCCCCACTCGGGCTAGTCGCGCTAGCATTTAATGGGTGTTTGATACTTCGAGGACATACGCACTCACCAAGTGTACTTTTAGGGGGTATTATTATTACGTTAAGTTAGTTACCGGGTGCCCATGGTTAAGCATATACTTTTCATACTGATTTAAACTGCTGGTTGAAGCCCTGAAATCTCGTGGTCTACATTACATTACTAATTACAAACAAACTATAGCTCACCAACATTCGTGTTGACTTTTTAAGCGTGTATTTCTCAGGTGCTTAGACGTTGTTGCTACCGCTGTTAGACTTGCTGTCTTTATGTTATAGACTTGCTGTTATGGACCTGCTATGTTAGATTTCCGCTGCATTACTTAGAGATGTCTCAATCATGAAACTTTTATTGTGCATTCGCAACTTACGTTATTTTCAAACAATGGCTTTGTAACGACCTTTGTGTCACATACTTATGTTAATGCTTCTATTCATAGGAAGCACATTATCTTTTGTAAAACGCTATATTTTATGAATGCAAAATTGGTTTTCAAATAACATATAGTGTTTGACCTTGTAATGATCCTGTTGTTGATGAACCGTACACGATGGTTTTGTACGGGGCGTCACATTTGGTATCAGATCATTGGTTGTAGGGAATTAGGTTGCATTAGTGAGTCTTGACCGAGTCGAGTAGGATTCGCTAATAGGGCTAATCTACAACTTGATTGTTTACCTGTTTTTGCGGAACTGCTGCATGCTACTGTATTATATTACTGCATGTTGCTGCTTACTACTACTGCATGCTACTGCTTACTTTTACTACTATATGAACTTGTTGCATGCTACTGCCTACTTTCACTGCTATGTGAACTTACTGTATGCTGCTGCTTATTCTCGCTACTGCATGCTACTATCTACTTTTTGCATGATACTTCTGTTGATACTGCTATTACTGCCATGCTATGTACTGTTGTAGACGCTCTAGGCTGCTGTAGTTACTATGCCTGATTACGTGCTTGCTACCCGTCTGCGTTTCGTTGTACCGACTTGGAAAACTTATACTTCCTAGTTCAGATATTTTTCTGAACTACCTTCCCGCTCGTCTAACCCTAAGGATTAGTATTGTAATCCACCTGTTACTACCGTTCCACCGTTCCAGAGATCGAAACATTACTTCACGCAATCTAGGAGGAGTACCCCTCGGAATATACGCCCACTAAAGTTGATCCTCGGAGGAGGAGATATGTGAGGACTTGTCAGAGTAACCGCACCCCGAGCTCACCCTAATTAGCCACGTACAACGTATGAACATTAGAATGATGCTCAGTTTCTGCAAGATGACTCGTATCACGTACACTTTCATGACCATCACTTATCTCTTCCATTCTCCACCACTACTCCACGATCTAACGACACTTCTGGACTTAGGTCCCTAACACTCTTAGGCATCGGAGAAGTCGGGAAGGCATCTCCTTTTACAAGGTCATAGTATCTTCCATCGATGCTCAACCATACCCAAAGACTTGGGAGTCGCCTCAAGACATATCGTATTACTACTTGCTACACATACAACTTGACACGAGACCCAGATTGAATTTCTAGAAAGGAACCTAACGACACTACCTGAACCCGAACATTTTGAAGAAATTTCGGGACCTTTAGGCATTGATGCATGACCCACTGAACCTACGCACCCACACCGAGAAACCGTGAGATTAATTATGTAGAATTTGTTTTGAGATAGCATAGATAAAGCACCGTTAGATGAAATCGAGTAGAACTTAAAGTGATCACGTTACATTGACCATATGGAATGATATTGGAATGGACGTACGATTTAGTACAATATAATGACGCCAGGCCAGCGTGATTATATTGAAGTAAATCATGCAGAAGTTCCAATGTTACTACATGAGGAATATGAGGTGATCCAGGGAAATCTTTGGTAGGGATCACTTGAGTATACGCATTATGGTCTGTTAGAAGTAGGGAAGGAATAACCACGTAGCCCAGATACTATACAAGAAGGGCCTTGATTGCAGAATTGATAACCCAAAAATTTGTTATAGATATAGACACCCTGGACACTTAAGAAAAAAGTTCTCAAATAGGAAAAACTTTGGACTTACTTGCGATAGAGCAATCGTTATCTCAACTATGGAGACTCGCATGGATCCTGATTTTAGTTAGGGTACGTTTCGTCACAATGTTTTATTTTCTCGGAGTTGTTTAAAACTAGAGCGATAGAAACCTTATATCTAAGAACATTAGTGTTATGACTGATAAGCCATTAACAACCATGAGAGTTAAGTATTCTATAGGACAAGCTAATGGTAAGCTGGCAGAGATAGAGGAATAATTTAAGGTAGTACTTTAAAATTAACAGGTGGGTCATTGGAGATGACCTCATGCCAACAAAACTTGGAAGTTTTAAAGTAGTAGTTGGAAAGGATTAGTTACCTACGCACAACCAGATGTTATCTGAGAAGATTGATAGAAATTTTTCACGGTGGTATAATAAGATTTGGTTGGAATGAACCTTAAGATTAACCTAATATTCATCAAGTCGGGAAGCTTGATATAAAAGTTGAAATGGACTTTAGGATTAACCTAATACTCATCAAGTTAGGAAACTTTCATGAAATAGTGTGAATGGACTGGCTTTCAAGAATGAAAGCGAAAGTTATTTATAGTGAGAAAATTTTTTGTATACCCCACGAGAATGGTGAGTCATTAATAGTTACAGGGAGAGAAGTAGCCCGAAGCCGAACCTTATTAGTTGCATGACAACAACTCGAAATCCCACAATGGAAATGGGAAGGAATAACAATGGATTTCATCACGAAGCTACCGAAAATGGTAGGCGGTTATGACACTACCTGGGTTATTGTTGACCGCCTCACCAAATCTGCTCACCTTCTAGCCATGAAAGAAACTGATACAACGGACAAACCTGCATAACGATACATAAAGGAAATTGTATCCCGTCACTTCAGCAATTCAGATTATGTCTTAAGGACTAGCCAGGAATCTTATTGGATACTCATTCTTACGCGACTCTAAATCATAACTTATTCCGAGAGATTCTGTAACAGACTGAAACCGGGGTTAGAAGTAAGATTACTTAATTGCCCTTAGGTTTATATTTGTGTTTAAAATATGCTTTTATTTAATAATATGTTTATTATTAATTGAACATGTAGTTAAGACCAGTTTGTGACAAGGGTCATAGAAATGGTTCGTTTGTTGAATTTGGACTCCGTTAAGGTTGCCAAATTGAGTATGAAAGATATCAGATAACTGATAAATACCCGTGTGTTGTGGGGTATGGGTTTTAAACCCATTTAGTGTGTAATATCTGGATGTTTCCATCCTTTTCTTCAAACTTCCAAAACAAGCACGTACCTAAACTCTACATCATCTCAAACCCTAATTGATCTAAGTAAGAAATTGAATCAAGAGGCTTTAGGAACTGAATCATATCATCCTTGTGATAATTTATCTAGGTTTGATTGATTGAATTCGTGCTTTAATTCTTAAGAATTGGGTTTTGGGTGTAAAATGGGGTTTTTATGAATATGAGCTTGAATCTTCATGTTTTGTGTTTGTTATGCTTAATTGATGTTAGTATTGGTTGCTATATAGTTTATATGATATTTTTCAAGTGGTTTTGTGACCAGAACAAGCTAAAATCGAGTTTTTGGGTCAAAAACGTGAAAAACAGCGTGCAGGAGCTGTTCTTCAGCTCCCACACGAGTGACAGGTCACTCGTACGAGTGACCACACTTTTGAGGCTCAACCACGCGGTTGAGGACTCACTCGCACGAGTGAGGTCTTATCCGTGCGTGTGAGCACAGGGTCAGATTTGTGGAAACTTGTTTTGGTCATAACTTTCACACCGTAACTCCGTTTTTGATGAATCAAGTATCGTTGGAATCGTAATGAAAATCCTTTCCAATGGTAAACTTCTTAGAAGCTATATCAAAATGTATTTGAGTCAGAAATAGAGGTATTAGCGTGTGTGTGTCTAGTGTTCATGCGTTAATATGTTATTATGGGTTAAATTCTTGATATAAGCTTATGAATGAATGAATATATGATGAATATAGGTTGGTAAATGTCATTACATATTGCTATTGATGTTCCTTGCCACTCGCATGAGTGAGCCTTCACTCGCACAAGTGAGCTTTCACTCGTACGGTTGAGGCGTTCAATCGCATGATGAACCGCACGAGTGAGTGGTTACTTGAACTATTATATTTGATAGTTGGATTGTACGGTTGAGATGTGACTCGTACGAGTCATATGTGTAACAACCCTGATTTTTTCGTTACTTCCGTTAACCTTTCGTTAGTTTATTTAACGGTGATTATTTAGCTATTATGCGTTTACGTGTATTAAATGTGTACTTGATCTTCGGAGGGTTTTAATAATTGATATGGGTTGATATTAATTCAAATAAATATTTCGAATAATGAAATACGATAAAAACGATACGATTTTGATAATAGCTTTTTGAGCAACGAAACGCTCGGGTTTATTTTAATAATTAAATTTATTAATTATTAACTTTTTGAAATATTTAATTTATTGGGTTTTTAATAAATTAACGTTTGGTTGCGTTTAACGATCGCTTTAGCGTTTCGGGCCTTCGGTACGTTTAAACGGCACTTGAAACAAACCACACTTTATGATCAAGCAAGCCAAAACATAATATAAATCAATTTTAATAAATATACTATATAATTATTATGTTTTAAACATACTTTCAATTTATTGGAATTTATATAGATTAAAACGCGGGAAATTGACGTTTAACGTTCCGGTTTACGTTTTTGGCTGACGACACTTCAAGGCTCTTAACCGGATCCCATAGAAAGTCATCTAGAATCATTTTAGAGTCCATTAGCTTCTATTAGGACCCTCTTGGCCGAAATTCTTCACCCGCCATGGTCCATATGTTATTTTCGTGAACCGTTAATGTTAAAACCCAACTAGTTAAGCCCTTTAAGCCTTTTAATCCCTAAATAATTATAACAAAAGAAGGGGAACGACTTGTAGCTGCTCCCATTCATGAGTTGCAGCCCCATATTCATCATCTAGGATGCCATCTTCATCTCGTTCAATCCCCATCAATTGCTTGCTCGTTTGCTTAATCGTTTATGTATTCGTGATCCTCTCGTTCTTCTCTACACGTATCTACTTGCAATTTGTTATTTGAAGGTATAAAACCACTAACCCTAATCTTATTAGATCTGATTATAATCAATTACATAGTGTACAAGAGTCTAGTGCTCAATTGATTGCGATTAAAGTTGTTGTTAGTTGTTAATTTGCTCGATTGTTGTCTTTGTAATGAAAACCGAATTTGATTGTTATGAATTTGATTATTTGAGTTTATGTACTGATCATATAATGTATTTATATGGATATATCTCGAAAAATTAATAAATTTGAACTTTGGATTTGCATGATTTCGTTACCGGATGCTTAAGTTATGATTAATCGAAGTTTCGTTAGGGTTTCACATGTAATCCGAATTTTAGGAGTTGCATGCTTTGTGTTTTAGTTAATATAAAGTGTACTACTGTATTCCTTGTGAAAATTTATGCAATTTAGACTAAATATTTGCATCGAAAGGTTATGTAATGCTCTCGATATGATAAAACGAAGTTTTGATTTGTAAAGTATGCTGAATCTGTTTTTAAGTTTACATAAAAATTGCTAGAATGAATTAGGAATTGATTTAGACTTTGGGCTTCTGGAATATGTTATTATAAGTGTTCCTTGACATGTTTCATTTGTATGCAAACTTGCGAGAACGTGATTTTCCATGAGTTATATGCTTATCTTTGTGATGTGTTTGATTGATGTTCAAAAACTGGAGAGTCTGTAATGTTTTGCAAAACTGTACGAATTGGCTAAAGAAATGTTTCTGATTATTTTATCAATAAAATCTTCAGATGTTTCGAGATGACACCAATTGGCCGTTGATCAAAATCTATTTTCTATATTTTATGAAAAATGTTTAAAAACTGACGCGCGAGTAGAAATTTCTGTAACGAACCTGAATTTGATCCTTTCTGATTCCTGACTTTTAATTATCGTATGAGACCCTGGCCGGACTTTTTGGAATCTATTTTAAGTCTATTTATGATCTGGAGTTTTCCATGTTTATGTGAATTTTTTACTATGAGATAATTTGCTAAGTATGCTACGTGTTCATGGATTTGGTGCACAACGATAAACTGAAATTGTGAAAATGATCATTCATGACCTAAAACATATTGTATGACTTAGGTTTGACATGTTGACCAATATTTGACATGAACCTACTGATTTTGACTTTAGTTGACTACTTTGACCAAGTTTGACTTTCGGTTTGACTTCGGTTGACTTTGTTTGACTTGCATGATATAGTTGACTTTTACTTTAAAACGCGTCGAGTCGAGCAATAAGACAATGTACACTATGAAACCACACTTATATAAGATACATATATTGACCAACCTACATACGTATACTTAGGTTACATTACTCGGGTCTAAACCGTACAAGTCATTTGTCTTTCATTCCGAGCTTATTCAAAGGTGAGTCTACAGTCCCGCTTTTTACATGTTTTCAGGAATGAGAATACACGCTATTATATTTACATTTTCAATTAATTTTATATTGACATGAGTACTACACATATGCATACTGAGTTTGTACACAAAGCCTCTAGCTTGAATACTTTTAATACTATCGGTGTAAGCACAATATAGATTGACGGATCCGTTAGGTTGACAACCTCACCCACTATAAAAGCAGTGGTGTATTTATTTTGAACATTAAATACACTCGTACAGGTGTATAACATTTTAGGAGGTAAAGGCGGGTATAGTGGCATCTATACTCGGGTTAATGCTAGTATTCAGGTGCTCGGTGTATGCAGCGATAGAATCTCGTGGGCAGGGAAATTAAACTATTTTTCTGATAACTGTTTTTCAGATACTATACAATGATATTTAAACTATGGTTTATGAGCAAATGAGATAAAACTTGACAGGGTGTTGTCTACAAATGATTGAAATTTGACATGGTAGTGTCAACAAACTTTTGAAACGAGAAACGGTGTTGTCTAAAAACTTTAACATTAAACTTTGGTGGTATTTCACTAGTAAACATTTTCGAAATGTTATTTCTTAAACATACTGTATTGTTTACCTTAAACCTGTAGATTCACTCAACATTATTGTTGACCCGTTTTGCGTGTTTTATTCTCAGGTATTAATTACTTCCGCTGTAGAATATTGCTGTTACGTAGAAGTCAAGCCAAGCACTGGGACCAGAGTTAACATTCCGTTAAAGGGATTTGACGGGGTGTTACATTTGGTATCAGAGCTGATTTAACTGCGTCCAAAGCATGACCGGTTAACGTTCCGAGGATTCGGTTTCGGTTAACGGTAACGATTTTGGGCGGGTTATTAGTAGAGGGGGTTCTCACAGTGTAACCTATGACGAAGCATTGGCTCTTACCCCTTGCGATCCCTTGCAGTTAAGGGTTGGCCGGCTTGGCAGAGATGCGGGCCGTAAAATTAGTGTCTGAGGTACGCTCAGTGGTCACCCTGCTCGCAGGAAAGGCACTGGGTGGGTTTTACCCCAAATGTAAGGTATTACATTTGGTATCAGAGCTTTGGCTATAGGGAACTAGGATACATTAGTGTGTCTAACGGTAGGGCGCATTAGTGAAGTCTAGTCTATAGCTGTGTGTCTTGGATGACTTTTATACACCATACCTGCACTATTTGCTTCACAATGCTGCATGTAGGGCTACACATTACACCACATACATATATGCCTTATACCATACAACATGGACTTGGACTAAATATACTATATCACGAAACACATACGTACACATGAAGCCAGATTTAACTAAATTAAGTTGACTACGCTATCTTGAATTATGGAGTGATGTCGAATGGATATGTGAGATAGCGTAATGTAATGACCGGGATTACATTACGGTAACTCATATAGAAGTTCTGAATTCGCGAAATAAGGAATTGGGGCCGAGTCAAGTAGGTTACCTAGATAGACAACGTTTAAAACACAAACCGTATAACTCCGAATGTGAGAAGAAACTTACCATGTGCAAATTAATCGGTAATATAGCTTGTAAGTAACTTGTGATCTTAACCCAACTCATCACTGCTCGACACTGTCTTTCACCACCAATCACTACTTGTCACTACTAAGACACTACTCGAACACACTCGTCATCTCATACCACTACTCAGTACTATTTATCACTGATAACTACTACTCAACGCCGCCTCTCACTGCTAGTCACGACTGATCACTACTTCTCACTGCTTGTCATTACTAAATACTACTTACTACTACCCCTTGCTACTTGCTACTACTCAATACTACTCATTACTGCTTACCACTACTAAGTAATACTCGACACTACCAACACCTCCGCGTTTTACTACTCGCTAATGTGCATCACAACTCATTTCTGATACGTCTTTAGAGGAGGAATTCCTGATAACCGCCCGCACAATACGTAGTAGATATTGTCCACTCGATTACCAACTTACCTATCATTCAGCCATCCGCCGTCCATGGTTTTGTTTTCCAACACGAGCCTACCGACTGAAGACCATTATGCCTTATTGGGTGCATTAGAGTACATGTGCATATACTTATGATGTGAGCATGCTATCTAACAACTTATACATCACTGCTATCATCACTGCTTATCACAACCCATCGCTACTTATCGCTAATGCCACCACTCGTTGCTACTAGTAATACTACCCGTTACCATATCCCTCATCATTTTGTTCCAACATACTATTCTTAAGCGACAATCATTTTCATTATACCCACAAACATTACCAACCAACTTTGAACACATTGACGCGAACTACACATCAACTGTTTTCCCGCGAGATACACATGCCTGGGAGATTGTACGAACCCTTTTCGATTAAATATCAATTTTGTTTGAGTTGCCATTACACCTTGTTCATTTTCGTTTTCCATGAAATTTGTCACGTCCTCACTCATCAACCATAATGTTTATATATGCTGTCAACACCAGTGCTGAGAGAAGCCTTACGCTAGAGAAGTTTGGTCGTAATGTTTATAACCCTGTACCTTCCTTAGACAACGTGTACTCTAGAGAACTATTAAACTAGGAAGTTTTAACCTCGTGGTTGAAACAAACTGGTTATCTGAAGATACAACCGATGCAGCTATGATCCGAGGGCTATTCGAATTCCTTCCACCGACGGTAATGGTGTACGGAGAAGAGATCAGTACACCCGTCAAGTTACACTAATTACTCGAAGGTCCAGTAGTATGTAAGAAAGGGATGTAACGCGTTCTTGGCTCATGTAAGCCAAATTGTACCAGAAGAAAGGAGACCCGAAGACGTTCCTATAGTTAAGGAATTTCTTGAAGTTTTTTCGGAGGAATTACCTGGTCTCCCACCGCATCGAGGAATTGAGTTTCAGATAGACTTAGTGCCAGGAGCGGCACCGGTGGCTCGCACACCGTACAGACTTGCACCCCCCAGAACTTCAAGAGTTATTAGACAAGGGATTTATTAGACCGAGTTCTTCACCTTGGGGAGCTCCGGTCCTGTTTGTTAAGAAGAAGGATGGGTCGATTAGATTGTGTATCGACTACAGAGAATTGAACAAGCTAACAATCAAGAATCGGTATCCGCTACCGAGGATTGATGACTTATTTGATCAGCTACAAGGATCCAGTTGTTATTCGAAGATTGATTTGAGATCCGGGTATCACCAATTGAGAGTCAAAGAAGCTGATGTCCTGAAGAGAGCGTTTAGAACACGTTATGGACATTATGAATTTACAGTGATGTTGTTTGGTTTGACGAACGCACCAGCAGTGTTCATGGACCTCATGAACCGTGTGTGTAAGCCATACCTAGATAAATTCGTCATTGTGTTCATTGATGATATATTGGTGTACTCCAAGAACAGAGAAGAGCACGAGCAGCATCTACGTTCGATATTGACTATGCTTAGAGAAGAGCAGTTGTATGCAAAATTCTATAAGTGTGACTTTTGGTTACGAGAGGTACAATTTCTTGGCCATGTTGTAGGGGCCAATGGAATACAGGTCGATTTAGCAAAGATTGAGTCGGTTAAGAATTGAAAAACTCCAAAGACGCCAACGCAGATTAGGCAATTTTTAGGTCTAGCGGGTTACTACCGGAGATTCATCGAAGGATTCTCTAAGATAGCCCGACCATTGACCGCGTTGACTCATAAGGGCAAGAAGTATGAGTGGTCAGAACCGCAAGAGTCTGCATTTCAGTTGTTGAAAGAGAAGTTAACAACTGCACCAGTATTGTCTCTACCCGAGGGAAGTGAAGATTTTGTTGTTTATTGTGATGCCTCACGTCAAGGAATGGGTTGCGTGCTTATGCAACAAAACAAGGTTATTGCTTGTGGATCGCGTCAGTTAAAGATTCACGAGCAGAACTACACTACGCACAACCTTGAGTTAGGATCTGTTGTCTTCGCACTTAAAATGTGGAGACACTACCTGTTTGGAGCCAAGTTCACTATCTTCACTGACCATAAGAGTTTACAGCACATATTCGATCAGAAGCAGCTCAACATGAGACGGCGCTGTTGGATGGAACTACTTAACGATTATAACTGCGAACTTCAATACCATCCGGGCAAGGCGAATGTTGTGGCAGATGCTTTAAGTAGAAAAGAGTGAAATAGACCTCTTAGGGTTAAGGCTCTCAACATAGTTGTTCGTACGAATCTCACATTACAAGTCCGCGAAGCACAACAAGAAGCCATGAAACAAGAGAATGTTGATGTTGAATTTCTCAAAGGGATGGATAAGAAGTTTGACGTCAAGGAGGATGGAACACGGTACCTTGCTAACCGAATTTGGGTACCAAAGTTTGGTGGATTGAGAGAACTAGTGTTGGAGGAAGCACACAAGTCGAGATACTCAATTCATCCGAGATCTGATAAGATGTACCAGGATTTGAAGGCGTTGTATTGGTGGTCAAATTTGAAAGCTGACATTACTACTTATGTCGGGAAGTGCTTGACTTGCGCTAAAGTCAAGGCTGAACATCAGAAGCCATCAGGATTATTAACTCAACCAGAGATTCCCCAGTGGAAGTGGGAAGGTATTTCTATGGACTTCATTACGAAACTGCCGAGATCGGCGGGAGGTCACGATACTATTTGGGTTATCGTGGATCGTCTCACTAAGTCCGCACACTTCTTACCGATAAGAGAAACTGATAAAATGAAGAAGTTGGCACAGATCTACATTAAGGAAGTCTTCTCTAGGCATGGAGTGCCTATATCCATTATATCAGACTGCGACAACAGATTTACTTCCAGGTTTTGGCAATCATTACAGAAAGCAATGGGGACCCGTCTAGATATGAGTACAGCATATCACCCCCGGACGGATGGCCAGAGCGAACGAACTATTCAGACTTTTGAGGAAATGTTAAGAGCATGTGTCATTGATTTTGGAAATGGATGGGATAAGTATTTACCACTAGCTGAGTTCTCATGCAATAACCGCTACCATGCGAGTATCAAAGCTACACCTTTCAAAGCGTTATATGGAAGGAAGTGTAGATCTCCCGTTTGTTGGAGCGAGTTGGGAGATAGTCAGTTGACAGGCCCTGAGATTATTCAGGAGACAACTGAGAAAGTTCTACAGATTCAGGAATGATTGAGAATGGCTCGAAGTCGTCAAAAGAGTTACGTCAATGTTAGACGAAAGGACATAGAGTTCCAAGTTGGTGATAAAGTTATGCTAAAGGTATCACCTTGGAAGGGTGTCGTACGATTTGGGAAACGAGGAAAACTGAGTCCTAGATATGTTGGACCGTTAGAGATAACTGAGAGAGTTGGACCGGTAGCTTACAGATTGGAACTACCACAAGCACTCAGCAGTATTCATGACATTTTTCATGTGTCCAATCTAAAGAAGTGCCTAGCCGAAGATAATTTGATTATTCCTTTAGAGGAACTGCGTATCGATAACAAACTTCATTTCATTGAGGAACCTGTCGAAATCTTGGGCCGTGAGGTCAAGCAATTGAAGCAAAGCAGAATCCCTATCGTTAAAGTTCGGTGGAACGCGAGGAGAGGACCAGAGTTCACGTGGGAGCGTGAAGACCAGATGAGACTGAAGTATCCATAACTGTTTTCTGAGGAAACTACTTCAGCGGACGTTCACTAAAATTTCGGGACGAAATTTTCAATAACAGGTGGGTAATGTAACAACCCTGATTTTTCCGTTACTTCCGTTAACCTTCCGTTAGTTTATTTAACGGTGATTATTTAGCTATTATACGTTTACGTGTATTAAATGTGTACTTGATCTTCGGAGGGTTCTAATAATTGATATGGGTTGATATTAATTCGAATAAATATTTCGAATAATGAAATACGATAAAAATGATACGATTTTGATAATAGCTTTTTGAGCAACGAAACGCTCAGGTTTATTTTAATAATTAAATTTATTAATTATTAACTTTTTGAAATATTTAATTTATTGGGTTTTTAATAAATTAACGTTTGGTTGCGTTTAACGATCGGTTTAGCGTTTCGGGCCTTCGGTACGTTTAAACAGCACTTGAAACAAATCACACTTTATGATCAAGCAAGCCAAAACATAATATAAATCAATTTTAATAAATATACTATATAATTATTATGTTTTAAACATACTTTCAATTTATTAGAATTTATATAGATTAAAACGCGGGAAATTGACGTTTAACGTTCTGGTTTACGTTTTCGGCTGAAGACACTTCAAGGCTCTTAACCGGATCCCATAGAAAGCATTCTAGAATCATTTTAGAGTCCATTAACTTCTATTTGGACCCTCTTGGCCGAAATTCTTCACCCGCCATGGTCCATATGTTATTTTCGTTGCCCGTTAATGTTAAAACCCAACTAGTTAAGCCCTTTAAGCCATTTAATCCCTAAATAATTATAACAAAAGAAGGGGAACGACTTGTAGCTGCTCCCATTCGTGATTTTCAGCCCCATATTCATCATCTAGGATGCCATCTTCATCTCGTTCAATCCCCATCAATTGCTTGCTCGTTTGCTTAATCGTTTATGTATTCGTGATCCTCTCGTTCTTCTCTACACGTATCTACTTGCAATTTATTATTTGAAGGTATAAAACCACTAACCCTAATCTTATTAGATCTGATTTTAATCAATTACATAGTGTACAAGAGTCTAGTGCTCAATTGATTGCGATTAAAGTTGTTGTTAGTTGTTAATTTGCTCGATTGTTGTCTTTGTTATGAAAACCGAATTTGATTGTTATGAATCTGATTATATGAGTTTATGTACTGATCATATAATGTATTTAGGTGGATAGATCTCGACAAATTAATAAATTTGGACCTTGGATTTGCATGATTTCGTTACCGGATGCTTAAGTTATGATTAATCAAAGTTTCGTTAGGGTTTCACATGTAATCCGAATTTTAGGAGTTGCATGCTTTGTGTTTTAGTTAATATAAAGTATACTACTGTATTCCTTGTGAAAATTTATGCAATTTAGACTAAATATTTGCATCGAAAGGTTATGTAATGCTCCCGATATGATAAAACGAAGTTTTGATTTGTAAAGTATGCTGAATCTGTTTTTTAAGTTTACATAAAACTTGCTAGAATGAATTAGGAATTGATTTAGACTTTGGGCTTCTGGAATATGTTATTCTAAGTGTTCCTTGACATGTTTCATTTGTATGCGAACTTGCGAGAACGTGATTTTCCATGAGTTATATGCTTATCTTTGTGATGTGTTCGATTGATGTTAAAAAACTGGAGAGTCTGTAATGTTTTGCAAAACTGTACAAATTGGCTAAAGAAATGTTTCTGATTATTTTATCACTAAAATATTTAGATGTTTCGAGATGACACCAATTGGCTGTTCGTCAAAATCTATTTTCTATATTTTATGAAAAATGTTTAAAAACTGACGTGCGAGCAGAAATTTCTGTAACGAACCTGAACATGATCCTTTCTGATTCCTGACTTTTAATTATCGTATGAGACCCTGGATGGACTTTTTGGAATCGATTTTAAGTCTATTTATGATCTGGAGTTTTCTATGTTTATGTGAATTTTGTACTATGAGATAATTTGCTAAGTATGCTACGTGTTCATGGATTTGGTGCACAACGATAAACTGAAATTGTGAAAATGATCATTCATGACCTAAAACGTATTGTATGACTTAAGTTTGACATGTTGACCAATATTTGACATGAACCTACTGATGTTGACTTTAGTTTACTACTTTGACCAAGTTTGACTTTCGGTTTGACTTCGGTTGACTTTGTTTGACTTGCATGATATAGTTGACTTTTACTTTAAAACGCGTCGAGTCGAGCAATAAGACAATGTACACTATGAAACCACACTTATATAAGATACATAGATTGACCAACCTACATACGTATACTTAGGTTACATTACTCGGGTCTAAACCGTACAAGTCATTTGTCTTTCATTCCGAGCTTATTCAAAGGTGAGTCTACAGTCCCGCTTTTTACATGTTTTCAAGGATGAGAATACATACTGTTATATTTACATTTTCAATTACTTTTATATTGACATGAGTACTACACATATGCATACTGAGTTTGTACACAAAGCCTCTAGCTTGAATACTTTTAATACCATCGGTGTAAGCACAATTTAGATGGACGAATCCGTTAGGTTGACAACCTCACCCACTATAGAAGCAGTGGTGCATTTATTTTGAACATTAAATACACTCGTACAGGTGTATAACATTTTAGGAGGTAAAGGCGGGTATAGTGGCATTTATACTCGGGTTAATGCTAGTATTCAGGTGCTCGGTGTATGCATCGATAGAATCTCGTGGGCAGGGAAATTAAACTATTTTTCTGATAACTATTTTTCAGATACTATACAACGATATTTAAACTATGGTTTATGAGCAAATGAGATAAAACTTGACAGGGTGTTGTCTACAAATGATTGAAATTTGACATGGTAGTGTCAACAAACTTTTGAAACGAGAAACGGTGTTGTCTAAAAACTTTAACATTAAACTTTGGTGGTCTTTCACTAGTAAACGTTTTCGAAATATTATTTCTTAAACATACTGTATTGTTTACCTTAAACCTGTAGATTCACTCAACATTATTGTTGACCCGTTTTGCGTGTTTTATTCTCAGGTATTAATTGCTTCCGCTGTAGAATATTGCTGTTACGTAGAAGTCAAGCCAAGCACTGGGACCAGAGTTAACATTCCGTTAAAGGGATTTGACGGGGTGTTACAATATGTCACTCGTGTGGTCAACCGTACGGATCTACTGTTGTCTAATTAGCTATTTGACTAAGGACCAAACATACGATTGAGGTGTCAACCGCACGGTTGAGGTTTCTCAGACGTGCGGATGAGTGTCACTCGTACGGTTGACAGGTCAGATTGATTAAGTGTTCAAGTGCTTGTTTATTAATGCTATTGTCTTGTTGTTGGGATGATATCAAGACATGATTACTGACTTTATTATGTCTTTTCTCAGGTGGAAAAGAGAAAGAGAAGACTCAGAAAGATTAGACCTCTGAGAATCTTCAATTGCTGGTAATTGGTGAGTGGGTCTATCTTCGAATAGAGTTTAAGTAGCAAATCATGCTACTGTGGATTACTCTGATTACCTTATATAGTGTAGTGATTGCCATGCTAGACAGATAGTTGCATGTTACGTGATCTTTATATGTTGTATATGTGCACTGTGTTTGACACCAGCCATGCCTAGGGCGGTTGGGGACTTTCAACAATCCATAGGGTAGTTGAAGTCCGTGTGAGGTTAACCATTCCAAGGGAGGTTGAGTCCAAGTCCTACAGTCTGTTAGTATAGCATAGAAGAACGCATGTGTTGCGTTTGGATAGTTATGCAGAGGCTGGTAGGAAGGACTATCGGTAGATCCTAGTCCGATCAGCTAGGTCGTGTGCCCGTACAAACCGCCGATCCTCATATTGTCGTTGTTTGTATGCTTGATAGTTGTAAGCATGTTAGTTGATTGTTGTATGATGGATTGCTTAAGCTTAATCTGTAGATAAATTTCATTCACTTAGCGGTGCGCTAATCCCCCACATTCCTTTCCCTACAGGTTTAGCTACTGCTGATGGGATTGTGCATTGATGTAGAAGACATGTTTGACTTGCAATTCTGATGTGGACTTTTGTAACCGTGTCTGTAATAACGTAACACCGTTTGATAAAGTAAACTTAATTAAGTGGTTTTTGTACTAATGTAATTAGGTTGTGATTTTACTAAATAAGACTTCCGCTGTGTTAAAAAAAAAAAACAAATGGCCGGTGTTACAGATTCCTTGTTCGATGATAATTACACCATCATCCTTCTTACTTTAATATTAGTCATATCAGTTCAAAATTTTCCGAATCAATGGGAGATTAATTCTCATCCTCATACTCTCCCTTTCGTATCTCACTTATAAGCAACAACTTTACACTTAAGCATTTTTGGTCGAAAGACTTATGCCCTACCAATAGTCATCAACCACATTTAAACTCAATGGTTTTTATTACCTCAAAGATCACCCGAAATTTTCAAAATCTTTTACTCAATCCTCATCAATCTTTTTTCCAACTTGTAACCTCCGAAATATGAAAATTTTGTTTGCCAAAATTTTTCACACACTATTTTACGGTACGATCCCCTCAAAGTTTTATAGAAGTAAATTTATTTTATTTGCCATTCGTGCAAATTTTTGAAATTGTATATGTTATATAAAATAAAGTAAATGATTACTTATCTTTAACAAATACATATGAAATTTTACTTTCACTTTTACAAATCAAATCTTTTATTCAAAAGATATCTTACTTTGAATGGTACGTGTTGTACATAACCCCAGTTTACTAAGAACTTCGTTTCTTTTCTTACGTTGTCACCTTAAATGATTTCTATAAAATTTTCGTTTCTTATTATATAAAATTTTCGTTGCTTATTCGTATCCAAGTCATCATGAAGAATGACAACCGTCGAAATTGAGAAATTCATGTGTGTGTGTATGTGATGAAGGCACTTACTACCATGTTATGCAGAGCCTTCGGGCATCCACTAACACTTAAACCATTCAAAGCTATTGCTTTACCCCAAGGATCTTATTTTCCACACCTGTTGAAACGATGCTCTTTCTTACATAACTCGAGGTCCTGACTTATTCCAAGAGATTCTCATCTAGCGATATTAACACCATCAGTATTCCGACTTTAGTATTAGTCATAACCTGTTTGGCATTTTGAAAAATCAAGAAGTGATTAACCTCTCATCCTCATGCTCTACCCTTCATACCTCACTTTTCAGCAACGGCTTCACACGTGAACATTTTTGGCCCAAGGACTTGTGTCCTGATAATTATCAAAACTACATTTAATTCATAAGTTTTCATTTCCTAGTAACATGTAACCTGATGATCCAAAGATTTTTCACTAAATCTTTTTCAACTCGTAACCTTTGAAATATGAAAAACTATGTTTATCAAAAATTTTGCACATTGTTTATTTGTGCGGTCCTCACGAGATTTATGGAAAAATGAAAGTCATAAAATTTTTCTGTCACTGATACGATTTATAAAATCATATATGTATGTATATGATTAAGTTAATAAATTAACCTCTACTTATTTTGGTTAGTACGTACTAAGTTATACCTTCAAATTATTTAAAAATCGCTCCTTTATTGAGCTGTTTAACTTAAGTCAAATAGTTTGTGCAAAATGGTACACGTTGTACATACTTCTAAATTACTAGGAACTTCGTTCCATTTATGTTGTCACAACAAACGTTTAAAGGTTTTTCAAAACTTCCCTGGTTGATTTCATTAAAGGTTTTTGTATTAGTCTACACCATGTATGGATCACATTTCTTCTCGTCCTCCGTTTAGGGATGAAGCTTACGATTAAGATCTTTGTTAAAACCTCTTGAGCCACTCTGGATGGCAGTTTTATAAAATATGTTAGAAAGTCTTTGCGCTCATAAAAATGTTCCTTTAAGGTTAGACATGGCAAAAACGCTGGCCAATAAATCAGTTTTCTGAGGTACACTTAGTAGTCACCCTATCGTAGGAAAGGCACTAGGCGGGTTTCTTCTCTCAATACTTCATGGCTAATCGCAACACTCTCGTAAACATCATCTCTATGAATCAGTAGGTTGAGGTACAAGGAATCGTTTTTGAGATTCTTTTACCTTGGAGTAAACCATTCTTTAGAACTAAAAGTTCAAGTATCTTCTCATCCGCGCATCCCCTTAAGTATAAGGATAAATTCAGAATGAACCGCTCGAAGAGTTCACTTTTGTTCAAAGATCACACCTTTCGTGCGATTTTCTTTCAAAAATGTAGTATAAAATACTTTAAGAATATATGAATCTTGTTATCCTCTTGGAAGGGACTGCTTAAAACGTCTATAACACATATGTGGTTACTCTACACATTCCTTCCTTCGTTGGTTGCAACTATATGTTGTTCTAGTTAATGTTAACCCTAACTTCAACATGTAACTGAAAGGATAAAGTTACATTATGGAACTGTGCTTTCATTCCATTCAAGGATTAGATCACATGCATCATGAAAAACTGGGTGATATCTTTCATTGTTCGTTCAGACCGCCCTGAAGACACTATAAATAATTATGGCTGGCATTGCATGTAAGTCTGATTTGTCACTTTCGGCTAAAATTTCAATTCATTAAATCGAACAAATGTTTCTTAAATATCGGGTTCTTTATACCTATGGTCTCCTTCTGAAATTAAGGGATTAGTAAAATCCGTGGCTAACACTATCCAGACATCAAATCGCATGGTTATGATCACCATATTTTCCATTCTACCTGTCAGCTTTGTATTGCGATATAAGCGCTCAATGTTTTAGATGAGTTTGGTAACATTCATGATGCATTTCATGCATCCAGCTTACTGAAGATACCTGTAGGGCTAAAAACATTATCTTTCCTTTTGTGGGCATATATTCAGATGACATACACATGTTAACCAGAAACAAAATCAATTTGTTGATCTCTTAGGACAAGAGACTTAATTAATGGAATATACCTATTCTTACATTTATACGCCCAAGCACCTTTCAAGGTAAATAGCTCACTTCTGAGCCACGAGTCTCTTGGAACTTTGATACGCACCCCCTTCTTCAAATTCGGTACCATTGTTGGTCACTCCTCAAAATTTCGGGACGAAATTTTCTTTAACAGGTGGGTAATGTAACGACCCGACTTTTCGACTTGCTTTTGTGCTTTATGCTTTCACGAAACTGCGTATATGTGCGTACTGAGCTAGTTTATGCTCTGGGATCTTATTTAATGATTAATTACTTTCATTAATACCTTACAACGTGCTATTAAGTGTGTAATCACTTAACTTGATCCCCGAAAGCTTTTACGACCGTTGGTGTCACTTGGCGTTTGAAACGAGCTATGTATTTCGGTACACGTTTAACTTTGGTCATAATCAGAATATTATGACTACGAAATACTAATTGTTATTTTATAATAACAATTACTTGGGTTTTTGGATGCTTAATTACGCTTAGTAATTTACTAGAGCACACTAGTTAGTCTTGTTGGACTTTCTACCTTGTTGGACTTTAGCCCACCCTACACTAGCTAGTGGACTATTTAATTAGCCAAATTATAATAAGTTAGTGACCCATAATAATGAAAGACAAATGCCCATTTATTAGAGGGAACATACTAGCATTTTTGTTAAACATTATAATATTGCATGGGACCCTAACATAAGCACCAACTTTAGACAACCATTAACCAAAAAGCAAAAGTTTGTCCCCCTTGTCCCCCCTCCAAAATCATGGCCACCACCACCCCACCCTCACCTCACCACCTATAAATGCAAGCCTTATTTCACCCATTCTACACTTGATCTCATTTGCAATTTACACACACTTACTTTCTAGTCTTTCTCACTGTAAAAATTGTAAGTTTTAAATTTTCTTCTTCTTCTTTTCTTCTTCATGAAGTCGACATCATCATCATCATTTTATGGATCTAGCTTTTAGCTTTTTGATCTTGTTATATCTTGTAGATTCAAACTTAGGTTTGAATCCTTCAAGAACATGAAAGATTCAAGCTTTCTAGCTTGGAATCTTTATTTACTTGTTAGATCTAGCTTGTAATTTCTTTATTTTGTTATAAAGATCAAAACTTGTGTTTATGATCTTCATGTATCTTAAAGATCCAAGCTTTATGCTTCAAGATCTTCAAGAACACTAAAGATCCAAGCTTTCTAGCTTAGGGTTTCATTATTATGTTAAAGATCTTAGCTTTTTAGCTTATGGTCTCATTACTTTCATTATTTTGTTAAAGATCTTAGCTTTCTAGCTTATGGTCTCATTAATCATGTAAAGATCCAAGCTTTCTAGCTTAGGGTTTTCTTAATACTTGAGATCTAAGTTATTATTGTAGATCTAACTTACTTGGAACCTTTTTGTGTTTGTTGTGATGATAAAGATTAAGTCTTTATCATCACATATGATGGAGATGCATAAACTTGTGTAAAAAGGACAAAGGTTGAAGCTTTATTGAATTTATGCAATAAAGAGGCAATCTTGATGTTTAAAACTTGTAGAATGATAGATTTTACTCTTAGTTGTGTGTTGATGGTTGAACCTTGTTCAAAGTGATGTTAAACATCAAATAGTTGTATACTTGAAGCTTACAAGCATCAAGGATGAGAACCGTGATGAGCATCAAGCACCAAGAACCTCACCGGAGAACTTTTTTGCTTTTTTTTCGGGGTCTGATCAGACTCCTGGGCTTCTGGAAAATATATTTTCAGATAGTTCGTTTCGAGTAGATGACTTTTTGTTTAGGCCTCGACTTAATCCGATATACAGTCTAGGATTTATAGCCTTCCGAAAGTCACTACGCCTTTGTAACGTTGTGCTGAAATTTCTGACCTACTCGCACTTAAACTGTCGCCACGGTCAAAAGAAGACGAGTTAGGTTCTGAAAATTGGTCAACAGTTAGAGGACTCACATACGGAGCCATAGCCACTTACTACACGTCTTTTCGATTTTTATAGAGGTCGTAACAGCTGTCCGAAGTCAGCCTTTTGTTTCGATCTCTATTCTTGTTAAACTTACCTTAGTGTTGAGGAATGATGATGATATTGATGATGTTGATAATGTGTCATAACCCGTCCTTAACCATAAGAACGAGTTAGATAACGTATGATTTCATTGCGAGGTATTGACCTCTATATGCGACATTTTTAAAAGAACAACTGCATTTATTTTACATTACAAACCATAACTCTTATGTTAATACAAGCTTTAGGAAATATAAAGATGATTATCGTTTAGCGATAATCTTAGACTTACAAACTTTACATGTGATGATAACAATACGATTTCTAACATATTTTACATTACAATTCCTCGGATATGCAGTTTTATTTTTAACACAAATATGCATACTCAAGATCTTGCTTAAATTCAACATGTTGCAGCGGAAGCTTTTAGTTATCACCTGAGAATAGACATGTTTAAAACGTCAACATAAAGTTGGTGAGATATAGGTTTAATGCCGGCAGCGATATAAATATAGACCACAAGATTTCATATGTAAACATTTTAATAAGAATATTCTAAGTGGTTGAGCACTTGGTAACCATACTTAACATTTAATCACGTCGCATATTCTCTTTATTATGAAATCTTACTACACCGTACCAAGTGTAGTCACCGAAACGAAGTACTGTGCAACCGTTGAATACTGGTCGTCCAGTCCGGTTGGGGTTGTCAGGCCCGATAGATCTATCAACAGGATTCGCGTTTACAATACCGCTGTAAATAATAGTTACCAAGCTACAGGGAAGTATGCCAGTGGTACAACTCAACGTAGAATATATTTTTCAGTTACTTGTGTCCATATCGTAAAACATAAAATACATGTATTCTCATCCCGAAATATTTAGAGTTTAAAAGTGGGACTATATACTCACTTTTGTCTTGAAGATATGTAATTTCGACTTGGTCTCCGATTGATATCACGAACCTATCCATATATAGTTTATCAATATATTTCTATTTTAAACAATCGTCACATATATATACTTTTTATACTTTTAATAGTTTTAATAATTTCTTAGTCCGTAGTTAGCAGTCCGATGTTAGTAATTCAATTTTAATGGTTCATTTTTAGGTGTTTAATAAACCCCCAATGAAATAAATAAAAAAAAACCCCCATCGTATATGTATTGGTCGAGATTAATCTTGACCCACGGTACCGGTGTTGTCAAATGACGTGTTGCGTACATAAAGTACCGGTGTTGTCAAATGACGTGTTGCGTACAATCATGGGATCTTATGATTAATCTTCTCGTATTGTTTACGGGTGATCCTGAACCATATAAAATTAAATTATGAGTACATATATATAAAATATCATGTTATTTTAAAAAGATGAGATTTATTTAATTTTCTCCAATTATTTTCGTAGCTAAACTAGTCTTAGATATCCGATCTCGTTTTGGTCATAGTTTCTTCGTTACAACTCCGTTTTCGTTGATTCAACTTGCCACTTCCTTGGATCGAGTCCCTCTTTAAGACTATGAACTGTAAATACCTTAGTTTGTATTCGAAATCACAGGTCATAGGTCAAACTTTAGTGAAACTTATGAAGTTGATCATTTTCCATCATGTAAACAACCTTAAATGATTATTTTTCTAAAAATACTTATACTTTGAGTTAAATCATGAAATTTTTATGTGTTAACATATTCATAGTAAATATCAATTTTCCAGAAAATAAGCCTCCAATTCAAAGTTCAAAATAGTTTTTAATTATCCAACCCAAAACAGCCCCCGGTTGCACTCCGACGTCGTAAATTCAGTTTTTAAGGTGTTCTTTGAAAAACTAAGTTTTACCTTGTTAAGTTAGCATATATTTATGATATATTACAGGTCTTGAAGTATTTTAAAAGTTAAGTTAGAAGGATCTATTTAGTTTGCAAACAAGTTTGAAAACATTCAAACTATGTTCTTGTTGTTAAAATTTTATACCATAAAATAAGATAGCTATACATATATGAATCGAATAAGGTTATGAACATAGTTACTACCTCAAGTTACTTGGACAATATTGCTGTAAAAGAGAAGTAAAGACCTAGAACCAAAAGGGTGATGGAATTGGATGAAAGATTGGAAGCAACTTAGGACATAAACTTGAAATGAAAGTAGTATTTTGTAGTGTTTTTGTTTGATCTTGATATGGTGGTTATTAAGGTGATTCTTGAGAGGATTTTTGCTGGATTTCTTAGGGATGCATGAGGCTTGTAAGTGTGTGTTCCTAGCTAGAGAAATGATGTAGTAAAAATTGAAAAATGGATGGTTTATATAAGGTGAAAATTTCGTGAATGGGGGGGGACAAAACAAGATTTTTATGTCGTAATCTTGTGAAATTTTCCATGCTAGCATCCAATCAAGGTTACCTCTCTTGGAGGGCAGTAATATGGCTGATTTAGATGTTGATTTGATGTGTATATACCAATAGTAAATACGTATAGAAGCTGGGTATGATACGGGTACATATACCCTCGATATACGTATAGAAATCTTGAGAAAACGGAACGAGGATTCAAATATAACTATCTTTTGTAAATACACTTATATTGTTTTATGTATTTAAGTCCTTAAAAAGTGATTAAATACATTACTTATACGATATATGTATAAACATTATAGGTCATAAGTATTTATGTCAAATAACGTTACGTATGGTTATCGTTTTGAAAACTTAAGTTAGTAGTTTCAAAATATACTTATAACTTATTGTTATTAATACAAAATGAGGTATTAAAACATCCTTAGATCATGTTAAGTATGTATATATACATATATATACACAAACGTATAATTATCATATATTATATAGTTCGTGATATCATCGGTCAAACTAGACGGTCAAACGTTGTGTAAAACTCTTTTCGAAAACATAAATCTCAACAATTTGGATTGCTTATCATGTTGGTAAGGTTTAATTTATGTAAATATTAATCTTATAAGTATAGAACGATCGAAAAAGTGCGGGTCATTACAGTACCTACCCGTTAAATAAATTTCGTCCCGAAATTTTAAAATTGTACCTATTTTGCGTCATCGGGAAACAAGTGTGGATACTTTTGTTTCATTTGATCCTCTCGTTCCCAAGTAAACTCGGGACCCCTTCGAGCATTCCAACGAACCTTAACGATCGGTATGTTGCTCTGCTTGAGCCGTTTAACTTCACGATCCATGATTTCGATTGGTTCTTCGATGAATTGTAGTTTCTCGTCGACATGGATTTCTTCAAGAGGAATGATGAGGTCTTCCTTTGCAAGACACTTCTTAAGGTTTGAGACGTGAAATGTATTATGTACTCCGGCGAGTTGTTGCGGTAACTCGAGTCGATAAGCTACCGGTCCAATGCGTTCGATGATCTTGAACGGGCCTACATATCTTGGGTTCAGTTTACCTCTTTTACCGAAACGTATTACACCTTTCCATGGTGACACCTTTAACATAACCATGTCACCGATCTGAAACTCTAATGGTTTCCTTCGGACATCGGCGTAGCTCTTTTGGCGACTACGGGCTGTTTTCAATCTCTCCTTGATTTGTACTATCTTTTCAGTAGTTTCATGTATGATCTCGGGACCAGTTAATTGTCGATCTCCTACTTCATTCCAACAGATAGGAGATCTACACTTCCTTCCGTACAATGCTTCGAATGGTGCAGCTTTAATGCTCGCATGATAACTATTATTATACGAGAATTCTGCTAATGGTAGATATTTATCCCATCCGTTTCCAAAATCGATCACACATGCCCTGAGCATGTCTTCAAGAGTCTGAATCGTTCTTTCACTCTGCCCGTCGGTTTGCGGATGATATGCGGTGCTCATATCCAAACGAGTTCCTAGTGCCTCCTGTAGTGATTGCCAGAACTTTGAGGTAAATCTACTATCACGATCAGATATAATGGAAATAGGTATTCCATGCCTTGAAACAATTTCCTTTATATATAATCGTAATAGTTTCTCCATTCATCCGTTTCCTTTATAGGCAAGAAATGTGCAGATTTGGTAAGACGATCAACAATTACCCAAATGGTATCGTATCCCCAGGCAGTCTTTGGTAACTTCGTGATGAAATCCATGGTAATACCATCCCATTTCCATTCTGGGATTTCTGGTTGTTGAAGTAACCCTGACGGCTTCTGGTGTTCTGCTTTGACTTTGGAACAAGTTAAACACTCCCCAACATATGTTGCAACGTCTGTCTTTAAATTAGGCCACCAATAATGTGTCTTAAGATCTTGGTACATCTTTCCAACTCCAGGATGTATCGAATATCTTGTCTTATGTGCCTCGTTCAATATCAACTTCCTTAATCCACCCAACTTCGGTACCCAAATACGATTTGCAAAATATCGAATTCCATATTCC
The DNA here is from genome assembly GCF_046630445.1 of Rutidosis leptorrhynchoides. Classification (NCBI taxonomy): domain Eukaryota; kingdom Viridiplantae; phylum Streptophyta; class Magnoliopsida; order Asterales; family Asteraceae; genus Rutidosis; species Rutidosis leptorrhynchoides. Next base: position 657,790,412 of record NC_092333.1, on the reverse strand, counting down.
CGCATAACGAGTTGCTTCTCATACTTCTTCATTATTTCATTTCCTATATTTTCTTTAGTAAGTGCTTCTCGTTGAACTTCTTTGATTTGTGAGTTGAGATTCATGCGAATTTTTATGTTCATCGCTCGTACTCGAATTGGTTCTCGTTCCTTTCTGCTTAGTGCGTCAGCCACCACATTCGCTTTCCCGGGATGATAACGAATTTCACAATAATAGTCATTTATTAACTCAACCCACCTACGTTGCCTCATGTTCAGCTGTTTCTGATCAAAAATATGTTGAAGGCTTTTATGATCAGTAAACACAGTGCATTTAACCCCATACAAGTAGTGTCTCCATATCTTCAATGCAAACACGACTGCTCCCAGTTCTAGATCATGAGTCGTATAATTCCGCTCGTGAATCTTCAATTGTCGGGATGCGTATGCAATAACTTTCTTTCGTTGCATAAGAACACAACCAAAACCTTGTCGCGAAGCGTCACAATATATTTCAAAATCATCGTTCCCTTCTGGTAACGATAAAATAGGCGCCGTAGTCAACTTCTTTTTCAGTAATTGAAATGCACTCTCCTGCTCAGAAGTCCATTCATATTTCTTCCCTTTTTGCGTTAACGCTGTCAACGGCTTAGCTATTCGGGAAAAATCTTGAATAAACCTTCTATAATAACCGGCTAAACCCAAAAATTGGCGTATCTGCATTGGTGTCTTAGGAGTCTCCCATTTTTCAATGGCTTCAATTTTTGCTGGATCAACCTGAATTCCTTTGCTACTAACAACGTGGCCAAGAAATTGCACTTCTTTCAACCAGAAAGCACATTTAGAAAATTTAGCATATAGCTGTTCTTTTCTCAACAACTCTAATATCAACCTTAAATGCTGTTCATGCTCTTGCTCACTCTTGGAATAGATAAGAATATCATCAATGAAAACGATAACAAACTTATCTAAATATGGACTACAAACTCGATTCATGAGGTCCATGAATACAGCTGGCGCATTCGTCAATCCAAACGGCATGACCAAAAATTCGTAATGACCATATCGTGTCCGAAAAGCAGTTTTTGGAATGTCCTCTTCTTTGACACGTAATTGATGATAACCCGATCTTAGGTCGATTTTCGAATAAACACATGATCCTTGCAGTTGATCAAATAAGTCATCAATTCTCGGTAGTGGATACCGATTCTTGATAGTTAACTTATTTAATTCACGATAATCTATACACATCCTAAAAGATCCATCTTTCTTCTTAACAAACAAAATTGGAGCTCCCCACGGTGAAGTGCTTGGTCGTATGAATCCACGGTCTAGTAATTCTTTTAACTGACTTTGAAGTTCTTTTAATTCGGACGGTGCAAGTCTATATGGAGCACGAGCCACTGGTGCAGCTCCTGGTACTAAATCTATTTGAAATTCTACAGATCTAAATGGAGGTAATCCCGGCAACTCTTCCGGAAATACTTCAGGAAAATCTCTTGCCACAGGCACGTCATTGATGCACTTCTCTTTTTCTTTCTTTTCGACTTTATTAACATGTGCTAAGATAGCATAGCACCCTTTCTTCAAGCACTTTTGAGCTTTCAAATAACTAATGAGTTTTAGCTTTGAGTTACCCTTCTCTCCATAAATCATTACTGGCGTTTTATTCTTACGAGGAATGCGAATTGCCTTCTTGGCGCACACAACTTCAGCTCCTATTTTGGACATCCAGTCCATGCCGACTATTACATCAAAACTTCCTAATTCTACGGGTATCAAGTCAATTTTAAACGTTTCTCCGGCTAAATTTATTTTACAATCACGACAAATTTTATCGGCTTTAATTAGTTTACCATTAGCTAACTCAATCATGTACTTAGCATCTAGAGGTAATGATGAACAATTCAATTTAGTGTAAAAATTTCTACACACGTAACTTCTATCGGCACCAGTATCAAATATAATAGATGCTGATAAGTTATTAATGGTAAACGTACCCGTAACAAGCTCCGGGTCTTCACACGCCTCTCTAGCATTAATAACAAATGCTCTCCCTCGTGCAGGTCCGATATTCTTCTCTGGATTCGGGCACTGGCTCTTATAATGACCCTGTTTCCCACATCCATAACAAGTAACAGTAGCCAAAGCAGTTCTATTTGCATTAGTGGCAGGAGTCTTGGTACCATTTGTATTTGTAACGAGAGCCCTACAATCTTCAGCAAGATGACCCTTTCGATTACATTTGTTGCATACCACATTATAGTAACCAGAGTGATGTTTGTGGCATCGGTTGCATAAAGGATTTTGTCCTTTGTAACCAAAGCTTGAACCACTACCTGCACCTTGCGTGGTTTCTTGTTTCTTAAAAGATTGTTGTTGGTTACCTCGATCATAATTTCCATTCCACTTTCTTTTGTTACCTGATACCTTCACATCAGTATTGGATGCTTTCTTATCCATGATGACCTGATCCATTAGCTCGTTTGCCATGGTTATAGCTTCATGAATTGTCTTAGGTTTCGATGCTGTAACGTTTGCCTTGACCTTTTTGGGCAAACCATCTTTGTACATTTCAATCTTCCGTTCTTCGGTTGGAACCAATTCAGGACATAGCAAAACTAATTCCATGAATCGCTGATTGTAGTTGGTGATTTCAGTACCAATAACCTTCAGACTTCGTAATTCATCTTCCAACTTCCTAACCTCGTTCCTTGGACAATATTCGTTGATTAACATTGTTTTGAATTCTTCCCATGGAGTATCATAAGCTACATCTCCTCCTACAGCCTTCACAAAATTTTTCCACCACGTGAGTGCACTATCTTGTAAAGTGCACGATGCATACTTGGTCATGTCCTTTTCAACACAACCACTTATTTTAAACACAGTCTCCATCTTTTCTATCCACCGGGTTAAACCGATCGGTCCTTCCGTTCCACTGAATGATGAGGGCTTGCAAGCTTGAAAAGTCTTGTAGGTACATCCTACACGAGGATTTGGGTTAACTGCAGCAGCTCTTGCAGCTTCGACCCATAACATTCTGTCGTTCACTCGCTGGTTGATGAATTCCTCGACTTCTTGTTCCGTCATTCGATTCAATCGCGCCATTTCCTAATGAAAGAAAATAATTATTCACATGGAATATTATAGATGTAGTGTGTATTTATAGTACATTATAGCTTGTTAATAATATGAACCAGGTATTATTATAAAAGCCTTTTCTTCTTATTAGCATTTTATAATTATATCTAGGGTAGTACCTACCCGTTAATGTTCATACTTAATAGCTTAGTACCGAACCAATTACTACAATCTAAATAATACTTAACCATGGAAAATTATTGCATTTATACTTCACCATTTTACATATGCTTATCTTACATCGAACATTAAGCAAACCACACTAATAATATTATACAAAACATTATATGATACCATGGTTTAATACGGCAGCGCATCGTTTGGTCTATTTTCTAGGACGTTTAGGTTCAAAGAATCGCTTAACGCTTATCCTAGCTGTCTGCCTATATTTTGGCGGTGGGGCTGAAGAACTGGATGCCGGGATAGAACGAATAGGAATAGCGGGAATAGGGGTGGTAGTGCCTAGTGGAGTTGGTGCCACATCATCCTTACTAAACTCAGGATTTGAATTTTCTAATTCATTAGCCTTTCGTTTCTTTCCTAGTTCGAACTTGTCTTTCGTAATTTCTTGTATTTCTTCCTCGGGTTCACTTTCCTCCTCTGGTTCACTTTCCTCCTCGGGTTCACTTTCCTCCTCGGGTTCACTTTCCGGGTTCTTTATTGTTGGTTCATCCGGAATTTGTGAGTCTTCCCCAAAGATATTATTTTCGTCATCGGATAGGTTAATGACTGAAACACCATCTGAAGATTCTGATTCGGAGTCGCTGAATGTGATAATAAGTTTTGAGCCCGACATCTATCACATAACAACTAACCCATTAGTACTACATAATATTTACATATAAATTTTAACCAATAATGATAAGCAATGGTTTTTAAATCAGACCCGGTCAAAGTCCAGACTTACTAATGTATCCTAACGACTTATCAGTTAGACACACTAATGCAAACCTGGTTCGCTAAGACCACCGCTCTGATACCACATGTCATAACCCGTCCTTAACCATAAGAACGAGTTAGATAACGTATGATTTCATTGCGAGGTATTGACCTCTATATGCGACATTTTTAAAAGAACAACTGCATTTATTTTACATTACAAACCATAACTCTTATGTTAATACAAGCTTTAGACAATATAAAGATGATTATCGTTTAGCGATAATCTTAGACTTACAAACTTTACATGTGATGATAACAATACGATTTCTAGCATATTTTACATTACAATTCCTCGGATATGCAGTTTTATTTTTGACACAAATATGCATACTCAAGATCTTGCTTAAATTCAACATGTTGCAGCGGAAGCTTTTAGTTATCACCTGAGAATAGACATGTTTAAAACGTCAACATAAAGTTGGTGAGATATAGGTTTAATGCCGGCAGCGATATAAATATAGACCACAAGATTTCATATGTAAACATTTTAATAAGAATATTCTAAGTGGTTGAGCACTTGGTAACCATACTTAACATTTAATCACGTCGCATATTCCCTTTATTATGAAATCTTACTACACCGTACCAAGTGTAGTCACCTAAACGAAGTACTGTGCAACCGTTGAATACTGGTCGTCCAGTCCGGTTGGGGTTGTCAGGCCCGATAGATCTATCAACAGGATTCGCGTTTACAATACCGCTGTAAATAATAGTTACCAAGCTACAGGGAAGTATGCCAGTGGTACAACTCAACGTAGAATATATTTTTCAGTTACTTGTGTTCATATCGTAAAACATAAAATACATGTATTCTCATCCCGAAATATTTAGAGTTTAAAAGTGGGACTATATACTCACTTTTGTCTTGAAGATATGTAATTTCGACTTGGTCTCCGATTGATATCACGAACCTATCCATATATAGTTTATCAATATATTTCTATTTTAAACAATCGTCACATATATATACTTTTTATACTTTTAATAGTTTTAATAATTTCTTAGTCCGTAGTTAGCAGTCCGATGTTAGTAATTCAATTTTAATGGTTCATTTTTAGGTGTTTAATAAACCCCCAATGAAATAAATAAAAAAAAACCCCCATCGTATATGTATTGGTCGAGATTAATCTTGACCCACGGTACCGGTGTTGTCAAATGACGTGTTGCGTACATAAAGTACCGGTGTTGTCAAATGACGTGTTGCGTACAATCATGGGATCTTATGATTAATCTTCTCGTATTGTTTACGGGTGATCCTGAACCATATAAAATTAAATTATGAGTACATATATATAAAATATCATGTTATTTTAAAAAGATGAGATTTATTTAATTTTCTCCAATTATTTTCGTAGCTAAACTAGTCTTAGATATCCGATCTCGTTTTGGTCATAGTTTCTTCGTTACAACTCCGTTTTCGTTGATTCAACTTGCCACTTCCTTGGATCGAGTCCCTCTTTAAGACTATGAACTGTAAATACCTTAGTTTGTATTCAAAATCACAGGTCATAGGTCAAACTTTAGTGAAACTTATGAAGTTGATCATTTTCCATCATGTAAACAACCTTAAATGATTATTTTTCTAAAAATACTTATACTTTGAGTTAAATCATGAAATTTTTATGTGTTAACATATTCATAGTAAATATCAATTTTCCAGAAAATAAGCCTCCAATTCAAAGTTCAAAATAGTTTTTAATTATCCAACCCAAAACAGCCCCCGGTTGCACTCCGACGTCGTAAATTCAGTTTTTAAGGTGTTCTTTGAAAAACCAAGTTTTACCTTGTTAAGTTAGCATATATTTATGATATATTACAGGTCTTGAAGTATTTTAAAAGTTAAGTTAGAAGGATCTATTTAGTTTGCAAACAAGTTTGAAAACATTCAAACTATGTTCTTGTTGTTAAAATTTTATACCATAAAATAAGATAGCTATACATATATGAATCGAATAAGGTTATGAACATAGTTACTACCTCAAGTTACTTGGACAAGATTGCTGTAAAAGAGGAGTAAAGACCTAGAACCAAAAGGGTGATGGAATTGGATGAAAGATTGGAAGCAACTTAGGACATAAACTTGAAATGAAAGTAGTATTTTGTAGTGTTTTTGTTTGATCTTGATATGGTGGTTATTAAGGTGATTCTTGAGAGGATTTTTGCTGGATTTCTTAGGGATGCATGAGGCTTGTAAGTGTGTGTTCCTAGCTAGAGAAATGATGTAGTAAAAATTGAAAAATGGATGGTTTATATAAGGTGAAAATTTCGTGAATGGGGGGGGACAAAACAAGATTTTTATGTCGTAATCTTGTGAAATTTTCCATGCTAGCATCCAATCAAGGTTACCTCTCTTGGAGGGCAGTAATATGGCTGATTTAGATGTTGATTTGATGTGTATATACCAATAGTAAATACGTATAGAAGCTGGGTATGATACGGGTACATATACCCTCGATATACGTATAGAAATCTTGAGAAAACGGAACGAGGATTCAAATATAACTATCTTTTGTAAATACACTTATATTGTTTTATGTATTTAAGTCCTTAAAAAGTGATTAAATACATTACTTATACGATATATGTATAAACATTATAGGTCATAAGTATTTATGTCAAATAACGTTACGTATGGTTATCGTTTTGAAAACTTAAGTTAGTAGTTTCAAAATATACTTATAACTTATTGTTATTAATACAAAATGAGGTATTAAAACATCCTTAGATCATGTTAAGTATGTATATATACATATATATACACAAACGTATAATTATCATATATTATATAGTTCGTGATATCATCGGTCAAACTAGACGGTCAAACGTTGTGTAAAACTCTTTTCGAAAACATAAATCTCAACAATTTGGATTGCTTATCATGTTGGTAAGGTTTAATTTATGTAAATATTAATCTTATAAGTATAGAACGATCGAAAAAGTGCGGGTCATTACATAATGACACTTAAACTTAATTTATGCACTTTTAAACCTTTTGGGACAACTTACTGACCTAGTGACCTTTGACTTAGGTTGACGACCTTTCGGACCAACTTACTATTTGTATACTTTGCATATAGACTTTATCGCATTTATCACTGTGAGTTATAGCTTCCCTTTTTTACTTATACTATTTTTGGGACTACATGCGTTTTTTATGTTTTACATACTAGACACGAGTACTTAAACTTTAAATATGTGTAGGTTATATAACGGCATAAACTTTCCCCTTAGCACGGTAACGTTTAATCATTGGTTTTTGAACCGGTGAACGCGAATTTTAGATATGGATCCATAGGGTTTGACATCCCCACTCGGGCTAGTCGCGCTAGCATTTAACGGGTGTTTGATACTTTGAGGACATATGCACTCGCCAAGTGTACTTTTAGGGGGTATTATTATTACGTTAAGTTAGTTACCGGGTGCCCACGGTTAAGCATATACTTTTCATACTGATTTAAACTGCTGGTTGAAGCACTAAAATCTCGTGGTCTACATTACATTACTGACTACAAACAAACTATAGCTCACCAACATTCGTGTTGACTTTTTAAGCGCGTATTTTTCAGGTGCTTAGACGTTGTTGCTTTCGCTATTAGACTTGCTGTATTGGTGTTATAGACTTGCTGTTATGGACCTGCTGTGTTAGATTTCTGCTGCATTACTTAGAGATGTCTCAATCATGAAACTTTTAATGTGCATTCGCAACTTACGTTATTTTCAAACAATGGCTTTGTAACGACCTTTGTGTCACATACTTATGTTAATGCTTCTATTCATAGGAAGCACGTTATCTTTTGTAAAACGCTATCTTTTATGAATGCAAAACTGGTTTTCAAACAGCATATAGTGTTTGACCTTGTAATGATCCTGTTGTTGATGAACCGTACACGATGGTTTTGTACGGGGAATCACACTTTACAAGAAAATCGTTAGTAATAATCATGCGTAACGATCCTACTTGTATCGCCGGATGTTGACTCTTTCGACTCAACGCATCCGCGACCACATTCGCCTTACCCGGATGGTAAAGTATCTCACAATCATAATCCTTTATCACATCCATCCATCTACGTTGACGATAATTCAAATCCCATTGATCAAAAAGATGTTTCAAACTCTTATGATCCGAATAAATTGTACACTTGACACCATACAAGTAGTGGCGCCAAATTTTCAACGCATGCACCACCGCCACCAATTCAAGATCATGAGTCGGATATCTCTTTTCATGTTCCTTTAATTGTCGAGAGGCGTAAGCGATGATTTTACCTCTTTGCATTAGAACATACCCGATTCCATTTAAAGAAGCATCACAATAAACCGTTATGTCTTCTACCCCTTCCGGCAATACTAACACCGGAGCTTGACACAACTTTTCTTTTAACAATTGGAAAGCGATCTCTTGCTCATTTTCCCAATTAAATCTCGCGTTCTTCCTTGTCAACTTTGTTAACGGAGAAGCGATCTTAGAAAAGTTTTGGATAAACCGACGATAATAACCGGCCAATCCGAGAAAACTTCGGATTTTCGTAGGCGTAGTCGGTTGTTCCCAACTCTTCACCATCTCTATCTTCCCCGGATCTACTTGAATATCTTCTTTGTTCACAATATGGCCAAGGAATTGCACTTCCCTTAGCCAAAATTCACACTTGGAAAGTTTAGCATACAACTTCTCCTTTCGCAACGTCTTCAATACTTCGCGCAAATGACATTCATGTTCCTTCATACTTCTAGAATAGACAAGTATGTCGTCAATGAACACAATTACCGACTTGTCCAACATAGGTTGGAACACTCGATTCATAAGATCCATGAACGCCGCCGGTGCATTCGTAAGACCAAAAGGCATTACTACAAAATCAAAATGCGCGTAAAGCGTTCGAAAAGCCATTTTCTCGAAATCTTCCTCACGGACTCGCATTTGGTGATATCCGGATTGTAAGTCAATTTTAGAAAAATAAGTCGCGCCTTGGAGTTGGTCAAATAAATCTTCAATCCGAGGCAATGGATAACGATTCTTGATCGTCACTTTATTCAACTCCCGATAATCGATGCACATCCACATACTACCATCTTTATTCTTCACAAATAAAACTGGAGCGCCCCATGGCGAAGCACTCGGTCGGATAAAACCCTTTTCAAGCAACTCTTGGGTTTGATTTAACAACTTTTGCATCTCCATTGGTGCTAAACGATAAGGAGTTTTAGCAATGGGAGTAGCACCCGGAACCAACTCAATGCGAAATTCAACTTGTCTTTCCGGCGGAACACCCGGTAATTCGTCCGAAAAAACGTCTTTGAATTCATTAACCACCGGAATTTCACGAATGGATAGTGGCTTTTCATGAGTATCAACTACATGGGCAAGAAAAGCCATGCCACCACTACTAAGAAAACAACGTGCCCGTGCATAAGTGCATAATGGCACAAGTCTTCTTCGTTTCTCGCCATGACTAATTAACTCTCCCCCACTAGGGGTCTTCACATGAATAGACTTTTCATGGCATGCAATATCAGCTCTATAACGATCGAGCCAATCCATACCAACAACAATATCAAACTCACCCAAAGTCATCGGGATAAGATCGATCTTAAACGTTTCGGTACCAAACACAACATCCCAATCTTTCCATGAAATGTCCCGTTCATATCGATTATAAACGTTCCATATTAATTGATTTTGTTGCGAGGTTTTGACCTCTATATGAGACGTTTTTCAAAGACTGCATTCGATTTTTAAAACAAACCATAACCTTTAAAATATTACGACGATTATCAAATAATGATAATCTAAAATATAGCGTTTTCACACGACCATTACATAATGGTTTACAATAATATTACACAACAATATATATGTCTTCGAATGCAGTTTTTAAACAATATTATACAAGCATGCTGACTCCAAATCTTGTCCATAAATTAGCATGCAACAGCGAAAGCTCTTAATAATCACCTGAGAATAAACATGCTTTAAACGTCAACAAAAATGTTGGTGAGTTATAGGTTTAACCTATATATCAAATTGTAATAATAGACCACAAGATTTCATCTTTCAATAACATGCAATCTGCATAAAAACATTCATATGGTTGAACACCTGGTAACCGACATTAACAAATGCATCTAGAATATCCCCATATATAAATATCGAAGTACTAAAGCAGTTCAAATTCTCTGACTGGGGCGTGTCAAAGCCCATAGATCTATCTTTAGGATTCGCGTCAATTGGTGGCAATTATAATAAACACCAATTCTTAGGCTACCAAGTTCAACAAGGGCGATATCTGGTATAACGATTCAACATAGAATGTAGTTTCAATACTTGTGTCTATTTTGTAAATCATTTTCAAAACTGCATGTATTCTCATCCCCCAAATATTATATAGTAAAAATGGGACTATAACTCACTTTCACAGATTTTCACTTCGTCGAAAAATAAGACTTGGCCACGGGTCGATTCACGAACCTATAACAAATATGTACATATATATATATCAAAGTATGATCAAAATACATTCACAACATTTTTATTACATTTTAACGATTTAAGTTTATTAAGTCAGCAGTCCTCGTTAGTAACCTACAACTAGTTGTCCACAGTTAGATGTACAGAAATAAATCAATATATATATATATATATTATCTCGAATCAATCCACCACCCAGTGTCTACAAGTCTCAGACTCGATCACAACTCAAAGTATATATATTATTTTGGAATCAACCTCAACCCTGTATAGCTAACTCAAACATTACTGCATATAGAGTGTCTATGGTTGTTCCAAATAATATATATATATATGGGTCGATATGACATGTCAAAACATTGTATACGTGTCTATGGTATCCCAAGATTACATAATATATGTTAGAATACATGTATAATACAATATAAGTTGGTTAAATTATGATTTGTAAAGATTTGTTAGAAATTTCACGTAGCTACAACAAGCAAAATTATCCAATCTTGTTTTACCCATAACTTCTTCGTTTTAAATTCATTTTGAGTGATTCAAGTTGCTATGGTTTCATATTGAACTTAAGTTTATGAATCTAAACAGAAAAAGTATAAGTTTATAGTCAGAAATACATATTACAATTCATTTTTGTAAAGGTAGTCATTTCAGTCGAAAGAACGACGTCTAGGTGACCATTTTGGAAAACATACTTTCACTTTGAGTTTAACTATGATTTTTGGATATAGCTTCATGTTCATAATAAAAATCATTTTTTCAGAAGAATAGATTTTAAATCAAAGTTTATCATAGTTTTTAATTATCTAAACCAAAACAGCCCCCAGTTTTACTACGACGCCGTATATCCGGTTTTACGGTGTTCTTCGTGTTTCCAGGTTTTAAATCATTAAGCTAGAATATAATATAGATATAGAACATGTGTTTAGTTGATTTTAAAAGTTAAGTTAGAAGGATTAACTTTGTTTGCCAACAAGTTTAGAATATACTAAACTATATTCTAGTGATTACAAGTTTAAATCTTCAAATAAGATAGTTATATATATATATATATATATATATATATATATATATATATATATATATATATATATATATATATATATATATATATATATATATATATATATATATATGAATCGAATGATGTTATGAACATCATTACTACCTCAAGTTTAGTAGGTAAACCTACTGGAAGTGACAAAAATTGATCTAGCTTCAAAGAATTCTTGGATGGCTTAAAAGTTCTTGAAGTAGAATCATGACACGAAAACAAGTTCAAGTAAGATTATCACTTGATTTAAGATAGTTTATAGTTATAGAAAACGAATCAAAGTTTGTAAATGAATATTACCTTGAATAAGAAAGATAACCTACTGTAATTAACAAAGGTTTCTTGATCTTAGATGATTACTTGGAATTGATTTGCAAGATTGAAAGTAAACTAGCAAACTTGAAAGGATTTTCGAAGTGTTCTTGAAGTGTTCTTCCTATGTTGATTATAGCTTGATTATTGAAGTAATTTTTGATGAATATGATGATTAGTTTACTGGAAATTTCGTTCCTAAGAGTGTGTGTGTGTGTGTGTTTAGAGAGAATTAGAAAGATAATTAGAAGTGAAATGGATTGATTGGTGAGTGGTGAATGATGAGTGGTGAGTGGGGTTAAAAGGAGCTCTAGTTAGTTGACTAGTTCATGGTAGAAGTTAAATTTGATTAGTCATGCATGACATAATCAAGAGTGGAATCCCATGCTAGTTCCTATTGGTATATACTCATAGTAAGTACGTCTAGAAGCTGTGTATAATACGGGTACGAATACTGAATGACTACGAGTAGAATTGTTGATGAAAATGAATGGAAATGTAATTGTAAGCATTTTTGCTAAGTAGAATTACTTTGATATGTGTCTTGAAGTCTTTCAAAAGTGTACTAATACATCTTAATACACTACATGTATATTCATTTTAACTGAGTCGTTAAGTCATCGTTAGTCGTTATATGTAAGTGTTGTTTTTGAAAGCTTTAAGTTAACGATCTCATTTAATGTTGTTGAAAGCTTTAAATCAAATTTTAACACATTTTTAATAAAGCAATATTAACCCAAACAAAAAAATCTCCGAGCTGACCTGGCAGATCGATCCCAGCCAGGGGCTCTGCCCCTTGGACCCCACCAGGGGTTGCTAACCCTTGGACCCCGCTATCAGGGGCGCTGCCCCCGAACCCCCTTCATAATCAAGATAAGTTCAAACAAGTGTGTACTCCACACTTTCCCAAATTTGTTCGATATTTATCAAGGTTATTTTATTTAACAAATTAATCCCATTACACTTAAAATCATATTGGTGACACAAATCACCAACAATGAATATATCTTAATATGATACATATGTATTTAGTAAGGCGTTGCTATAACGATACTCGTTATATATATCGTTTCGAGTTTCATAATTCAATAATCTCATTTTATGTATATAACTCATTGTTAATATACCTAGTGAGATACTTACTTTTCATAATATCATGTTAGCTATATACGTATCCATATATATATCATCATATAGTTTTTACAAGTTTTAACGTTCGTAAATCGCCGGTCAACTTGGGTGGTCAATTGTCTACATGAAATCTATTTCAATTAATCAAGTCTTAACAAGTTTGATTGTTTAACATGTTGGAAACATTTAATAATGTAAATATCAACTTCATTTAATATATATAAACATGGAAAAGTTCGGGTCACTACAGTACCTACCTGTTAAATAAATTTTATCCCGAAATTTTTAAGCAGTTGGAGGTGTTGACGCATCTTCTGGAAAAAGGTACGGGTATTTCAGCTTCATTTGATCTTCACACTCCCAGGTAAACTCGGGTCCTCTACGAGCATTCCATCGAACCTTAACAATTGGTATTTTATTTTGCTTAAGTCTTTTAACCTCACGATCCATTATTTCAACGGGTTCTTCGATGAATTGAAGTTTTTCGTTGATTTTGGATTACGTCTAATGGAATAGTGAGATCTTCTTTAGCAAAACATTTCTTCAGATTCTAGACATGAAAAGTATTATGTACCCCGGCGAGTTGTTGAGGTAAGTCAAGTCGGTAAGCTACTGGTCCAACACGATCTATTATCTTGAATAGTCAAATGTACCTTGGATTTAGTTTCCCCCATTTACCAAATCGAACAACACCTTTTCAAGGTGAAACCTTAAGCATGACTATCTCTCCAATTTCAAATTCTATATCCTTTCTTTTAATGTCCGCGTAGTTCTTTTATCGACTTTGGGCGGTTTTCAACCGTTGTTGAATTTGGATGATCTTCTCGGTAGTTTCTTGAATTATCTCCGGACCCGTAATTTGTCTATCCCCAACTTCATTCCAACAAATCAGAGACCTGCACTTTCTACTATAAAGTGCCTCAAACGGTGCCATTTGAATACTCGAATGGTAACTGTTATTGTAGGAAAACTCTGCTAATGGTAGATGTCGATCCCAACTGTTTCCAAAATCAATAACACATGCTCGTAGCATGTCTTCAAGGGTCTGTATCGTCCTTTCACTCTGCCCATCAGTCTGTGGATGATAGGCAGTACTCATGTCTAGACGAGTTCCCAATGCTTGTTGTAATGTCTGCCAAAACCTTGAAACAAATCTGCCATCCCTGTCAGAGATAATAGAGATTGGTATTCCATGTCTGGAGATAACTTCCTTCAAGTATAATTGCGGCAACTTCTCCATTTTGTCATCTTCTCTCATTGGCAGAAAGTGGGCTGATTTGGTGAGACGATCGACTATTACCCAAATAGTATCATAACCACTTGCAGTCTTTGGCAATTTAGTAATGAAATCCATGGTAATATTTTCCCATTTCCATTCTGGGATTTCAGGTTGTTGAAGTAGACCTGATGGTTTCTGATGTTCACTTTTGACCTTAGAATACGTCAAACATTCTCCTACATATCTAGCAATATCGGCTTTCATACCCGGCCACCAAAAATGTTTCTTGAGATCTTTGTACATCTTTCCCGCTCCGGGATGTATTGAATATCTGGTTTTATGGGCTTCCTTAAGTACCATTTCTCTCACATTTCCAAAATTTGGTACCCAAATTCTTTCAGCCCTATATCGAGTTCCGTCTTCCCGAATATTAAGATGTTTCTCCGATCCTTTGGGTATTTCATTCTTCAATTTTCCTTCTTTTAAAACTCCCTGTTGCGCCTCCTTTATTTGAGTAGTCAGGTTAGTACGAATAATTATATTCATAGCTTTTACCCGTATAGGTTCTCTGTCCTTTCTACTCAAAGCGTCTGCTACCACATTCGCCTTCCCCGGATGGTAACGAATCTCAAAGTCGTAATCATTCAACAATTCAATCCACCTACGTTGCCTCATGTTCAGTTGTTTCTGATCAAATATATGTTGGAGACTTTTGTGATCGGTATATATGATACTTTTGACCCCATATAAGTAGTGCCTTCTAGTCTTTAATGCAAAAACAACAGCGCCCAATTCCAAATCGTGTGTCGTATAATTCTGCTCGTGAATCTTTAATTGTCTAGATGCATGAGCAATTACCTTCATTCGTTGCATTAATACACAACCGAGACCTTGCTTTAAGGCATCACAATATATCACAAAATCATCGTTCCTTTCAGGCAATGACAATATAGGTGTCGTAGTTAACTTTTTCTTCAACAATTGAAACGCTTTCTCCTGCTCATCCTTCCATTCAAATTTCTTCCCTTCATGCGTTAATGCAGTCAAGGGTTTTGCTATTTTGGAAAAATCTTGGATGAACCTTCTGTAGTAACCAGCCAGTCCTAAAAATTGGCGTATATGCTTCAGAGTTTTCGGGATTTCCCACTTTTCAACGGTTTCAATCTTTGCCGGATCTACTTGAATACCTTCTTTATTCACTATGTGACCGAGGAATTGAACTTCTTCCAACCAAAATGCACACTTTGAAAATTTTGCATACAGTTGTTCCTTCCTCAATAATTCTAACACTTTTCTCAAATGTTCTTCGTGCTCTTGATCATTCTTTGAGTAAATGAGTATGTCATCGATGAAAACAATGACAAATTTGTCAAGATATGGCCCACACACTCGGTTCATGAGGTCCATGAACACAGCTGGTGCGTTAGTCAATCCATATGGCATAACCATAAACTCGTAATGACCGTAACGCGTTCTGAAAGCAGTCTTTGGAATATCATCCTCCTTCACCCGCATTTGATGATACCCGGAACGTAAATCGATCTTCGAATAAACCGACGAGCCGTGTAGTTGATCAAATAAGTCGTCAATTCTCGGTAGTGGATAACAGTTCTTGATGGTATGTTTGTTCAACTCTCGGTAGTCGATACACAATCTGAATGTACCATCCTTCTTTTTGACAAACAAAACAGGAGCTCCCTACGGTGATGTGCTTGGTCGAATGAAACCACGTTCTAACAGTTCTTGTAGTTGACTTTGTAGTTCCTTCATTTCACTGGGTGCGAGTTTGTATGGAGCACGAGCTATTGGTACAGCTCCTGGTACGAGATCTATTTGAAATTCAACAGATCGGTGTGGAGGTAGTCCCGGTAATTCTTTCGAAAATACATCGGGAAATTCTTTTGCGATGGGATCATTACTGATGTTCTTTTCTTCAGGTTTGACTTCTTCGATGTGTGCTAGAATGACATAGCAACCTTTTCTTATTAGTTTTTACGCCTTCAAACTACTAATAAGATTTAACTTCGCGTTTTTCTTTTCTCCGTACACCATTAAAGGTTTTCCTTTTTCGAGCATAATGCGAATCGCATTTTTGTAACAAACGACCTATGCTCTCACCTTTTTCAACCAGTCCATGCCAATTATTACGTCAAAACTCCCTAACTCGATTGGTATTAAGTCAATCTTAAACGTTTCGTCAACCAGTTTAATTTCTCTATCCTGACATACTTTATCTGCTGTAATTAGTTTACCGTTTGCTAATTCGAGTAAAAATTTATCATCCAAAAGCATTATTGGACAATTTAATTTGGCACAAAAATCTCTACTCATATAGCTTCTATCCGCACCCGAATCAAATAAAACATAAGTAGATTTATCGCCAATAAGAAACGTACCCGTAACAAGCTCCGGATCTTCCTGCGCTTCTGCCGAATTAATGTTGAAGACTCATCCATGGCCTTGCCCATTATTATTCCCTTGATTAGGGCATGCTTTGCTAAAATGTCCCGGCTTTCCGCATCCGTAACAAATAATGGAATTATTTGTTCTGTTATTTTTATATGCCTTTAGTCCATAGACATCATACTTCGTTACACTATGTCTGGTTCTATTACACTTGGTACACACTACTACACAGAACTTAACTGGATGATACCCTCCACACCTTAGACATTTATTGTTTTGATTGTTGTTGCCATTGTTGTTATTGATTTGGTTGTTGTTACGATTGTTATTGTTGTTAGGACGGTTATTGTGGTTGTTGTTGTTGTTGTTGTTGTTGTTGTTGTTGTTGTTGTTGTTGGGATAGTTGTTGTTGTGTTTGTTTTTGCGAAAAATGGGGCGATTGTAGTTGTGATTGTTGTGTTGGTTGTTGAAGCGATAGTTACTGTTGTTTTGTTGGTGACTCTTGTCACTGTTTTCTTCCCACTTCCTCTTGACTTGTTTCGTGTTGGCTTCTTCGGCCGCCTGATCTTTAATTCTTCCCTCAATCTGATTTATGAGTTTATGAGCCATTCGACCTGCCTTTTGTATGGAGGCGGGCTCGTGTGAACTTACATCTTCTTGAATCCTTTCTAGTAACCCTTTTACAAACGCGTCGATCTTCTCTTCTTCATCTTCGAACGCTCCCGGACACCATAGGCACAACTCTGTGAATTGTCGTTCGTACGTGGTAATATCAAATCCTTGTGTTTGTAACCCTCTAAGCTCTACCTTGAGCTTATTGACCTCGTTTCTGGGACGGTACTTATGACGACCCGGAAATTTTCGACCAAATTTAAACTTAAACTTTATATGATTTCGACACGATAAGCAAAGTCTGTAATGTTGAGTCTCAAAAAAAAAAAAAAAAGAAACGAACATGAGCTTGGGTATCTTCTTGTGCGTGATTTTCCTTTTTGTCCAACAATTACCAAACAAAATATGCCCCACTTGCCAATAATTCGCTAGTGGGTACTTAGATGATTATGTACAGGAACGTGGAAATAAACTAATCCCTTTTTATTTTACAAACGCCTCATATGGGTTATGTTACGGGGCTCTTTTTATTGGGCCAAGAATCCATCTTTTTTTCTTCTTCACAATGGGTCGAGCCACTTCTCATCTGTTTTGCAAATGTTTTCTTTTTATTTTACGAACGAAGGAAGTAAATGAGGATGACGATGATGATGTTACAAAAGAATAACGAGGAAAATGAGATGAGTCGATGTATCAAGGTGATATATCAAGGTTACGGTTATTACTTCGTAATGATGACAACCGTAAGATGCGAAAATGATGAAGATGCTGATGATGATGAACGCGGCTGTGATGATAGATTTAGATAATGATAATGTTGTTGAACGTGTGATTATGTATGATGATGATGAAGGAGGTGAATATTGATGAATTTAAATACGGGTTATAAATAACTCAGTTGGGTATAAATCAGATAAACAGGATTGGTTGAGTGGTTTGCGAGTGTGGTATTATAGAGGTCGCGGGTTCAATCCCCGACAACGGCAATTTTTTTAATTAACAACAGATCTGTTGGGCCGCCGGTTTCGATGTTGGGCCAAGAAATCTGACTAGTAATTGGGCCGTAAACTTTGTTGGGCCGTAAACTTTGTTGGGCCGAGAGCCATACCCTTTGTTACCCAACAACGTAAATTTAGTTAAAATATTATAAAGTGATAGTTAAAACAGAAATGAATGAGTAGCTCAGTGGTTAAGGTCGTTAGAGTGTGGGCGAGAGGTCGTGTGTTCGATCCCTGCTGGTGACATTTTATTTTCAAAGCTTGTTTTGAGGTAGTTTTCATTACCAAAAATTATTATTATTATTATTATTATTATTATTATTATTATTATTATTATTATTATTATTATTATTATTATTATTATTATTATTATTATTATTATTATTATTATTATTATTATTATTATTATTATTATTCTTACATTTATTATTATTATTATTATTATTATTATTATTATTATTATCATCATTATTATTATTATCATATCATTATTAGGAAAATAAGTATTATTATTATCATTATTATTAATTAAAATTACCATATTATTAAGATTAAAATTATTAGTTAAATTATTATTATTTTTCATTATTATCATAATTAGTATTATTATTACTCATTATTAGTATTAGGTATTATTATCAATATTATTGTTTTCATTATAAAAATAAAATAACTTATTATTATTATTATTAAAGATTATCATTATCATTTATTATTAGTATTATCATTATTAATAAAATTATTATTATTATTATTATTATTATTATTATTATTATTATTATTATTATTATTAGTAAATTCTTATTTTCAAAACTATCATTTTAACGAATAACTATATATAACATATAATTAAAGATATAATATAAGTATACGTTTTTAAATAGAATTTAGTATAAATTCTATATAACCACAAAAATATAAATAATATATATATTAATAAATGAAATTATGTGATTTCCATTATATGTTTTAATAGATATACAATTGATATAGGTTCGTGAATCCGAGGCCAACCTTGCATTGTTCAGTTCCGTCGTATGCTTATTTTTATTACAAAATATCGTATTGTGAGTTTCATTTGCTCCCTTTTTAAATGCTTTTGCAATATATATTTTTGGGACTGAGAATACATGCGCTGCTTTTATAAATGTTTTACGAAATAGACACAAGTACTTAAAATTACATTCTATGGTTGGATTATTAAACCGAATATCGCCCTTCAAGTCCGGTAACCTAAGAATTTAGGGAAATGGCCCCTGATTGACGCGAATCCTAAAGATAGATCTATGGACCCTGACAAGTCCCATTCGGGGTACGAATGCTTTAGTACTTCGAGATTATTATTATACAGACGAGAGGTTCTGTTTGGGGATATTCTATGCATTAAAGTTAACGTCGGTTACCAGGTGTTCAATCCATATGAATAATTTTTATATCTATGCAGTTTGCGAAATGCCTGATATGAGAATGATGTTTATGAAAATATGAAATCTTGTGGTCTATTAAAATGATGGAAATGATTGATTATGATAAACTAAATGAACTCACCAACCTTTTGGTTGACACTTTAAAGCATGTTTATTCTCAGGTATGAAATAAATCTTCCGCTGTGCATTTGCTCATTTTAAGGATATTACTTGGAGTCATTCATGACATATTTCAAAAGACGTTGCATTCGAGTCATTAAGTTCATCAAGATTATTAGCAAGTCATTTATAGTTTGGATATATTATGAAATGGTATGCATGCCTTCAACTTCCGATGTAGTGAAAGTTTGTCTTCTTAAAAACAAATGCAATGTTTGTAAAATGTATCATATAGAGGTCAAGTACCTCGCGATGTAACCAATTGTAATGTATTCGTCCAGATGGATTAGGATGGGGCACTACAGTACTGCTCGTTCATCAAGTGCTTTAATATTGACCACGGTAGTGCATAAGCAACATCTTGTCCCACCTGCTCGAGTTAGATGTTCCACCATGTTAATGCAGTACGTGTGAAGGTATGCGTAGCGTACTTTACTTTGTCTTCTTCAGTACATTTACTTATGGCAAACACCAATTCAACCTTTTCAGTCCACCGTTTTAATCTGATTGGACCCTCGGTTCCATCGAATTCCAAAGGTTTGCAGGCAGTGAATTCTTTGTAGGAACATCCTACACGATTTCTTGTGGAATTAGTTTCACTGCTAGAACCAGAGTTATTGTTGTTATTTTGCATTGCGGCCTGCACTGCGGCTATGTTCGCAGCAAGGAAAACACGGAAGTCTTCCTCGATCATTTTCAAGTTCTGACGAGTAGTCGGTGCCATTTCCTTCAAAAATAGCCAAAAGAATTAAGTTAATCATATAGAATATTAAGAGTAGTCAATAGTATTTCGTAGCATAATATGAACTTATTTATAAAAGCTTTTTCTTCATATTAGCATTTTATAATTTTCCATTCGGGTAGTACCTACCCATTAAGTTCATACTTAGTAGCTAATATACAATTCAACTACTACAATTCTATATGAAAAACTGATTACAATAATATTTCGCTTTCAAACTTATATACAATATTTTACAAACTTACATTACCGCTATTATACATATAGCATGAAATATAGTACACGATAACTTTGATACAAGGTAGTTGTGAAGACAATTCTAGTTAATACGCAAGTCATTCAGCATAGGCAATAAAGACACGTAATTCATAAGTCCATAAACAAGTCATGCATTCGGGTTTTACTAGTATTATTCCCCATCCTTGGTCTTGTGGAAAATAACCATTGTGACCGTTGGCTAGGCAACATGTTGTAACGTCGTCAAAAGGATGGGGGTTACGTAATGCCCAACAGCCCCGTAACAATCTAAAAACCTTGTTCCTCATCCCAACTACCGAATCCGTCACTTGTGGGAAGGTTTTATTTAAAAGTTGTAATCCGATGTTCTTTTTATCATTTTGGTGAGAAGCGAACATCACTAACCCGTAAGCATAACATGCTTCTTTATGTTGCATGTTAGAAGCTCTTTCTAAAGCAAGAAGTCCTATGTTGGGATATGTTGAGTCAAAATAGGTTCTTAACCCGTAACGTAAAGTTGCACTTGGGTTTCTCGCATTTAATGCCTTAAAGAAAACACGGCGTAACTTAAAGTCTCCCCAATGTGATATACCCCATCTTTCAAAAGAAAGCCTTTTATAAACTAAGGCATGCTTGGAACGTCTTTCAAATGTTCGACAAACTAATTTCGTCGTAAATAATCGTGCTGATGAATTCTAACCGACTCTAGACAAGATTTCATCAATCATTTTCCCGGGTAGGTCTTCTAAAATATTCGGTTGTCTATCCTTAACGTCCATTGTGTGTTTTATACTGTAAAATAGACAAGGATTAGATTTGTAAAGGATAGTTAACAAACAATACAAGCAATTTTTACATATATCATCAAAGTACAAGCACACTACAATATATATATAACACAACATGATTACTCGTCTTCATTCCGACTCACTTGTTTCTTCCTCTTCAGACTTGGTTCGTTTCGCTAATTTCCTAGGGGTATATGTTGTTCCTCTAATACGAGCCGTTATTTTCACAAATGGTTTAGAAAAACCCGGTGGCTTAGATATCCCCGGGTTATAGTTAAAACTTAAGAAATACGGGTGTTGACGGTATTTCCCATCGGGATATTTCATGTTAACATAAAGTTCATCGGGGTTGGAATTAGATTTCTCTATTTTGATACCTTTTCCCTTATTGTTTTCTTTTGCTTTTTCAAATTGGGTCGAGGTAATTTCTATAACATCATCGGAATCCTCATCGGGATCCGATTCATCAGAAAATTGATAATTTTCTCAATATTTTTCCTCCTCCGCGGAGACAACACAAACCATTTTTAACTTTGGAACATTTGTTGATGATTTTCTTTTATTTAATTGTTTTTCTGTAGTTATTATTATTTCTTCCTCCGGAACCTCTTCTTCTTCCGGTTCCTCTTCTTCCGGTTCCTCTTCTTCAGGTTCCTCTTCTTCGGGAATTTGTGAATCTTCCCAAAGTATATTCGACTCTTCATTGTAATTAGGTGAGTCGATGGGATTGGTACTAGAAGTAGACATCTATTACACATTAACTAACACATTAGTAATATACCACATAATATTTACATGTAAAAATATATAGTTTCCAACAAAAATATTAAGCAATCGTTTTTAAAGTAAACACGTTCGAAGTCCAGACTCACTAATGCATCCTAACAAACTCGGTTAGACACACTAATGCAAATTTCCGGTTCTCTAAGACCAACGCTCGGATACCAACTAAAATATCCAGTTCATATCGATTATAAACGTTCCATATTAATTGATTTCGTTGCGAGGTTTTGACCTCTATATGAGACGTTTTTCAAAGACTGCATTCGATTTTTAAAACAAACCATAACCTTTAAAATATTACGACGATTATCAAATAATAATAATCTAAAATATAGCATTTTCACACGACCATTACATAATGGCTTACAATAATATTACACAACAATATATATGTCTTCGAATGCAGTTTTTAAACAATATTATACAAGCATTCTGACTCCAACTCTTGTCCATAAATTAGCATGCAACAGCGAAAGCTCTTAATAATCACCTGAGAATAAACATGCTTTAAACGTCAACAAAAATATTGGTGAGTTATAGGTTTAACCTATATATCAAATTGTAATAATAGACCACAAGATTTCATCTTTCAATAACATGCAATCTGCATAAAAATCATTCATATGGTTTAACACCTGGTAACCGACATTAACAAATGCATCTAGAATATCCACATATATAAATATCGAAGTACTAAAGCAGTTCAAATTCTCTGACTGGGGCGTGTCAAAGCCCATAGATCTATCTTTAGGATTCGCATCAATTGGTGGAAATTATAATAAACACCAATTCTTAGGCTACCAAGTTCAACAAGGGCGATATCCGGTATAACGATTCAACATAGAATGTAGTTTCAATACTTGTGTCTATTTTGTAAATCATTTTCAAAACTGCATGTATTCTCATCCCAAAAATATTAGATAGTAAAAATGGGACTATAACTCACTTTCACATATTTTCACTCGCCGGAAAATAAGACTTGGCCACGGGTCGATTCACGAATCTATAACAAATATGTACATATATATATATCAAAGTATGATCAAAATACATTCACAATATTTTTATTACGTTTTAACGATTTAAGTTTATTAAGTCAGCAGTCCTCGTTAGTAACCTACAACTAGTTGTCCACAGTTAGATGTACAGAAATAAATCAATATATATATATTATCTCGAATCAATCCACGACACGGTGTCTACAAGTCTCAGACTCGATCACAACTCAAAGTATGTATATTATTTTGGAATCAACCTCAACCCTGTATAGCTAACTTAAATATTACTGCATATAGAGTGTCTATGGTTGTTCCAAATAATATATATATATATATATATATATATATATATATATATATATATATATATATATATATATATATATATGGGTCGATATGATATGTTAAAACATTGTATACGTGTCTATGGTATCCTAAGATTACATAATATATGTTAGAATACATGTATAACACAATATAAGTTGGTTAAATTATGATTTGTATAGATTTGTTACAAATTTCACTTAGCTACAACAAGCAAAATTATCCAATCTTGTTTTACCCATAACTTATTCGTTTTAAATCCGTTTTGAGTTATTCAAGTTGCTATGGTTTCATATTGAACTTAAGTTTATGAATCTAAACAGAAAAAGTATAAGTTTATAGTCAGAAATACAGGTTACAAGTCATTTTTGTAAAAGTAGTCATTTCAGTCGAAAGAACGACGTCTAGGTGACCATTTTGGAAAACATACTTCCACTTGAGTTTAACCATGATTTTTGGATATAGCTTCATGTTCATAATAAAAATCATTTTCTCAGAAGAATAGCTTTTAAATCAAAGTTTATCATAGTTTTTAATTATCCAAACCAAAACAGCCCCCGGTTTTACTACGACGGCGTATATCCGGTTTTACGGTGTTCTTCGTGTTTCCAGGTTTTAAATCATTAAGTTAGCATATAATATAGATATAGAACATGTGTTTAGTTGATTTTAAAAGTTAAGTTAGAAGGATTAACTTTGTTTGCGAACAAGTTTAGAATATACTAAACTATGTTCTAGTGATTACAAGTTTAAATCTTTGAATAAGATAGTTATATATATATATGAATCGAATGATGTTATGAACATCATTACTACCTCAAGTTTAGTAGGTAAACCTACTGGAAGTGACAAAAATTGATCTAGCTTTAAAGGATTCTTGGATGGCTTGAAAGTTTTTGAAGTAGAATCATGACACGAAAACAAGTTCAAGTAAGATTATCACTTGAATTAAGATAGTTTATAGTTATAGAAATCGAATTAAAGTTTGGATATGAATATTACCTTGAATAAGAAAGATAACCTACTGTAATTAACAAAGGTTTCTTGATCTTAGATGATTACTTGGAATGGATTTGCAAGATTGAAAGTTAACTAGCAAACTTGAAAGGATTTTCGAAGTGTTCTTGAAGTGTTCTTCCTATGATGGTTATAGCTTGATTCTTGAAGTAATTTTTGATGAAGATGATGATTAGTTTACTGGAAATTTCGTTCCTAAGAGTGTGTGTGTGTGTGTTTAGAGAGAATTAGAAAGAGAATTGGAAGTGAAATGGATTGATTGGTGAGTGGGGTTAAAAGGAGCTCTAGTTAGTTGACTAGTTCATGGTAGAAGTTAAATTTGATTAGTCATGCATGACATAATCAAGAGTGGAATCCCATGCTAGTTCCTATTGGTATATACTCATAGTAAGTACGTCTAGAAGCTGTGTATAATACGGGTACGAATACTGAATGACTACGAGTAGAATTGTTGATGAAAATGAATGGAAATGTAATTGTAAGCAT
Organism: Rutidosis leptorrhynchoides; assembly: GCF_046630445.1. Classification (NCBI taxonomy): domain Eukaryota; kingdom Viridiplantae; phylum Streptophyta; class Magnoliopsida; order Asterales; family Asteraceae; genus Rutidosis; species Rutidosis leptorrhynchoides. The sequence goes on along the minus strand of NC_092333.1, from coordinate 657,765,180 downwards.
TTTTGCTAAGTAGAAGTACTTTGATATGTATCTTGAAGTCTTTCAAAAGTGTACTAATACATCTTAATCCACTACATGTATATTCATTTTAACTGAGTCGTTAAGTCATCGTTAGTCGTTACATGTAAGTGTTGTTTTTGAAAGCTTTAAGTTAACGATCTCATTTAATGTTGTTGAAAGCTTTAAATCAAATTTTAACACATTTTTAATAAAGCTATATTAACCCAAACAAAAAAATCTCCGAGCTGACCTGGCAGATCGATCCCAGCCAGGGGCTCTGCTCCTTGGACCCCGCAAGGGGTTGCCACCCCTTGGACCCCGCTATTAGGGGCGCTGCCCCCGAACCCCCGTCATAATCAAGATAAGTTCAAATAAGTATGCACTCCACACTTTCCCAAACTTGTTCGATATTTATCAAGGTTATTTTGGTTAACAAATTAATCCCATTATACTTAAATCATATTGGTGACACAAATCACCAACAATGAATATATCTTAATATGATACATATGTATTTAGTAAGGCGTTGCTATAACGATACTCCTTATATATATCATTTCAAGTTTCATAATTCAATAGTCTCATTTTATGTATATAACTCATTGTTAATATACCTAGTGAGATACTTACTTTTCATAATATCATGTTAGCTATATACGTAGTAATGATGTTCATAACATCATTCGATTCATATATATAAAACTATCTTATTCGAAGGTTTAAACTCGTAATCACTAGAACATAGTTTAGTTAATTCTAAACTTGTTCGCAAACAAAAGTTAATACTTCTAACTTGACTTTTAAAATTAACTACACACATGTTCTATATCTATATGATATGCTAACTTAATGATTTAAAACCTGGAAACACGAAAAACACCGTAAAACCGGATTTACGCCGTCGTAGTAACACCGCGGGCTGTTTTGGGTTAGTTAATTAAAAACTATGATAAACTTTGATTTAAAAGTTGTTATTCTGAGAAAATGATTTTTATTATGAACATGAAACTATATCCAAAAATTATGGTTAAACTCAAAGTGGAAGTATGTTTTCTAAAATGGTCATCTAGACGTCGTTCTTTCGACTGAAATGACTACCTTTACAAAAACGACTTGTAACTTATTTTTCCGACTATAAACCTATACTTTTTCTGTTTAGATTCATAAAATAGAGTTCAATATGAAACCATAGCAATTTGATTCACTCAAAACGGATTTAAAATGAAGAAGTTATGGGTAAAACAAGATTGGATAATTTTTCTCATTTTAGCTACGTGAAAATTGGTAACAAATCTATTCCAACCATAACTTAATCAACTTGTATTGTATATTATGTAATCTTGAGATACCATAGACACGTATACAATGTTTCGACCTATCATGTCGACACATCTATATATATTTCGGAACAACCATAGACACTCTATATGTGAATGTTGGAGTTAGCTATACAGGGTTGAGGTTGATTCCAAAATATATATAGTTTGAGTTGTGATCAATACTGAGATACGTATACACTGGGTCGTGGATTGATTCAAGATAATATTTATCGATTTATTTCTGTACATCTAACTGTGGACAACTAGTTGTAGGTTACTAACGAGGACATCTGACTTAATAAACTTAAAGCATCAAAATATATTAAAAGTGTTGTAAATATATTTTAAACATACTTTGATATATATGTATATATTGTTATAGGTTCGTGAATCAACCAGTGGCCAAGTCTTACTTCCCGAGGAAGTAAAAATCTGTGAAAGTGAGTTATAGTCCCACTTTTAAAATCTAATATTTTTGGGATGAGAATACATGCAGGTTTTATAAATGATTTACAAAATAGACACAAGTACGTGAAACTACATTCTATGGTTGAATTATCGAAATCGAATATGCCCCTTTTTATTAAGTCTGGTAATATAAGAATTAGGGAACAGACACCCTAATTGACGCGAATCCTAAAGATAGATCTATTGGGCCTAACAAACCCCATCCAAAGTACCAAATGCTTTAGTACTTCGAAATTTATATCATATCCGAAGGGTATCCCGGAATGATGGGGATATTCTTATATATGCATCTTGTTAATGTCGGCTACCAGGTGTTCACCATATGAATGATTTTTATCTCTATGTATGGGATGTGTATTGAAATATGAAATCTTGTGGTCTATTATTATGATTTGATATATATAGGTTAAACCTATAACTCACCAACATTTTTGTTGACGTTTTAAGCATGTTTATTCTCAGGTGATTATTAAGAGCTTCCGCTGTCGCATACTTAAATAAGGACGAGATTTGGAGTCCATGCTTGTATGATATTGTGTAAAAACTGCATTCAAGAAACTTATTTTGTTGTAACATATTTGTATTGTAAACCATTATGTAATGGTCGTGTGTAAACAGGATATTTTAGATTATCATTATTTGATAATCTACGTAAAGCTTTTTAAAACCTTTATCTATGAAATAAAGGTTATGGTTTGTTTTAAAAATGAATGCAGTCTTTGAAAAACGTCTCATATAGAGGTCAAAACCTCGCAACGAAATCAATTAATATGGAACGTTTTTAATCAATAAGAACGGGACATTTCAGTTGGTATCAGAGCGTTGGTCTTAGAGAACCAGAATTTTGCATTAGTGTGTCTTATCGAGTTTGTTAGGATGCATTAGTGAGTCTGGACTTCGACCGTGTTTACTTGAAAAATGATTGCTTAACAAATTTTGTTGGAAACTATATGTTTTTAACATGTGAATATTATGTGATATATTAATCTCTTAACGCGTTTGATATTATGTGATAGATGTCTACCTCTAGAACAAGTCCCATTGACTCACCTAATAATAATGAAGAGTCAAATATAAATTGGAATGATTCGTGGACTGATTCACAAGTTCCCGAAGAGGAACCGGAAGAAGAGTCGGAACCGAAAGAAGAATCGGAACCGGAAGAAGAATCGGAACCGGATGAAGAAATAGAACCGGTGGGGGAAATAATAAAACGGTTAAGTAAAAGAAAATCCTCAACCAACCGACCAAGGTTAATTATGGTCAATGGTGTTTCCGCCAAGGAAGCAAAATATTGGGAGGATTACCAATTCTCCGATGAATTGGATTCCGACGAGAATTCCGATGATGTTATAGAAATTACCCCAACTGAATTTAAAAAGGCAAAAGAAAATAATAACGGAAAGGGCATAAAAATAGAGAAATCTAATTCCAACCCCGATGAACTTTATATGTATCGTCAACCCCCGAAGTCCTTAAGTTGTAACAATGACCCGGGAACCTCTAAACCACCAGGTTTTTCTAAACCAATGTGGACAACGACGGCTCGTATTAGGGGAACATCATATATCCCTAGAAACTTGGCAAAACGAACCAAAACCGAACAAAAAGAAACGAGCGAGTCGGAATAAGATAGTTGTATTCGTGTGGTGTAATATATGTAATATAGTGTGCTTATGCTTTATGATATATGTAAAAATTGCTTGTATTAATAAGTATTTTTTTTTTTATGAATCTAACTCTTGTCTATTTTACAGTATAAAAACACAAAATGGATAGACAACCCAATATTTTAAGAGACCTACCCGGAGACATGATTGATGAAATCTTGTCTAAAGTCGGTCAGAATTCCTCGGCACAACTATTTAAGGCGAGATCAGTTTGTAAGACATTCAAAGAACGTTCCAAGAATGCCTTGGTTTATAAAAGGCTTTCGTTCGAAAGATGGGGGATATCACATTGGGAAATCCATAAGTTACGATGTGTTTACTTTGACGCATATATTGCGGGGAACCCAAATGCTATTTTACGCAACGGGTTAAGAAATTATTTTGACTCAGTATATCCTAATATAGGACTTCGTGATTTAGAAAAAGCGGCTAACATGCAACATAAAGAAGCATGTTATGCTTACGGGTTAGTAATGTTCGCTTCTCACTAAAGTGAGAACAAGAACATCGGGCTACAACTATTAAACAAAATGTTCCCACAAGTGACGGAGTCGGTAATTGGGGTAAGAAATGAGGTTTTTAGGTTATTACGAGACTGTTGGTCATTACGTAACCCTCGTCCCTTTGACGACGTTACAACACGCTGTCTTATCAACGGCCATAACGGTTATGTTCCACAAGACCAAGGATGGGAAGTAGTCCTAGTAAAACCAGAATGCATGACTTGTTTCTGGACGTATGAATTACGTGTCTTTATTGCCTTTGCTGAACGACTTGTGTACTAGCTAGAATTATCTTCACAACTATCTTGTATCAAATTTATTGTGTCCTATATTTCATGCTATATGCAAAATAAGCGGTATTGTAAGTTTGCAAAATATTGTGTAAAAGTTTGAACGCGAAATATTATTATAATCAGTTTTTCATATAGAATTGTAGTAGTTGAATTGTATATTAGCTACTAAGTATGAACTTAACGGGTAGGTACTACCCGAATTTAAACTTATAAAACGCTAATATGAAGAAAAAGCTTTTATAAATGAGTTCATATTATGCTACGAAATACTATTAACTACTCTTAATATTCTGTATGATTAACTTATTCCATTTGACTATTTTGAAGGAAATGGCACCGACTACTCGACACACCGTGAATATGAATGAAGAGGAATTCCGTACTTTTCTAGCTTCAAACATAGCCGCAGTACAGGCTGCGCTACATACCAACAATAACCTTGGATCTGACAGTACAGGAAATCGTGTAGGATGCACCTACAAAGAATTCACTGCCTGCAAACCTTTGGAATTTGATGGAACCGAAGGACCGATCGGATTGAAACGGTGGACCGAGAAGGTCGAATCGGTGTTTGCCATAAGTAAGTGTACTGAAGAGGACAAAGTGAAGTACGCTACGCATACCTTCACAGGTTCTGCGTTAACATGGTGGAATACCTATCTAGAGCAAGTGGGACAAGACGATGCGTACGCACTACCGTGGTCAGCATTCAAGCACTTGATGAAAGAGAAGTACCATCCCAGAACCGAGGTCAATAAGCTCAAGACAGAACTTAGAGGGTTACGAACCCAAGGATTTGATATTACCACGTACGAAAGACGATTCACAGAATTGTGCCTATTGTGTCCGGGAGCATTCGAAGATGAGGAAGAGAAGATCGACGCGTTTGTAAAAGGATTACCGGAAAGAATCCAAGAAGATATAAGTTCACACGAGCCCGCCTCCATACAACAGGCATGTAGAATGGCTCACAAACTAGTGAACCAGATTGAAGAAAGAATTAAAGAACAGACTGCTGAAGAGGCCAATGTGAAGCAAGTCAAAAGAAAGTGGGAGGAAAATGGTGATAAGAATCACCAATACAACAACAACAGCAATTACAACAATAATCGCAACAATTATCCCAACAATCGCAACATCAATCGCAACTACAACAAACGGCCCAACAACAACAACAACAACAACAACAACAACAACAGCAACTACAACAATCATCTCAACAACAATAATAACCGCAACAACAACAAAAATCAGAAGCAGCTATGCCAAAGGTGTGAAAAGTATCACTCGGGGTTCTGCACCAAATTTTGCAACAAGTGTAAAAGAAATGGTCATAGCGCGGCGAAGTGTGAGGTCTACGGACCAGGGGTTAATAGAACGAAAGGAACAAATGGTGTCGGAACGAGTAATGGCGGAGTAAGTAGTGTCGGAGCAAGTTATGCCAATGTAGTTTGTTATAAATGTGGAAAACTGGGCCACATTATTAGTAATTGCCCGAACCAGGAGAACACGAATGGACAAGGCCGCGGAAGAGTTTTCAATATTAATGCGGCAGAGGCACAGGAAGACCCGAAGCTTGTTACGGGTACGTTTCTTATTGACAATAAATCTGCTTACGTTTTATTTGATTCGGGTGCGGATAGAAGCTATATGAGTAGAGATTTTTGTGCTAAATTAAGTTGTCCATTGACGCCTTTGGGTAGTAAATTTTTACTCGAATTAGCAAATGGTAAATTAATTTCAGCAGATAATATATGTCGGAATCGAGAAATTAAACTGGTTAGCGAAAAATTTAAGATTGATTTGATACCAGTAGAGTTAGGGAGTTTTGATGTGATAATCGGTATGGACTGGTTGAAAGAAGTGAAAGCAGAGATCGTTTGTTACAAAAATGCAATTCGCATTATACGAGAAAAAGGAAAACCCTTAATGGTGTACGGAGAAAAGGGCAACACGAAGCTACATCTTATTAGTAATTTGAAGGCACAAAAACTAATAAAAAAAGGTTGCTATCTGTTCTAGCACACGTCGAGAAAGTACAAACTGAAGAAAAGAGCATCAATGATGTTCCCGTCGCAAAAGAATTTCCCGATGTATTTCTAAAAGAATTACCGGGATTACCCCCACATCGATCCATTGAATTTCAAATAGATCTTGTACCAGGAGCTGCACCAATAGCTCGTGCTCCTTACAGACTCGCACCCAGCGAGATGAAAGAACTGCAAAGCCAATTACAAGAACTTTTAGAGTGTGGTTTCATTCGACCAAGCACATCACCGTGGGGAGCTCCTGTTTTGTTTGTCAAGAAGAAAGATGGTACATTCAGGTTGTGTATCGACTACCGAGAGTTGAACAAACTTACCATCAAGAACCGATACCCACTACCGAGAATCGACGACTTATTTGATCAACTACAAGGCTCGTCTGTCTATTCAAAGATTGACTTACGTTCCGGGTATCATCAAATGCGGGTGAAAGAAGATGATATTCCAAAGACTGCTTTCAGAACACATTACGGTCATTATGAGTTTATGGTCATGCCATTTGGTTTAACTAATGCACCAGCTGTGTTCATGGACCTTATGAACCGAGTGTGTGGACCATACCTTGACAAGTTTGTCATTGTTTTCATTGATGACATACTTATTTACTCAAAGAATGACCAAGAACACGGTGAACATTTGAGAAAGGTGTTAGAAGTATTGAGGAAGGAAGAATTGTACGCTAAGTTTTCAAAGTGTGCATTTTGGTTGGAAGAAGTTCAATTCCTCGGTCACATAGTGAACAAAGAAGGTATTAAGGTGGATCCGGCAAAGATAGAAACTGTTGAAAAGTGGGAAACTCCGAAAACTCCGAAACACATGCGCCAGTTTTTAGGACTAGCTGGTTACTACAGAAGGTTCATCCAAGACTTTTCCAGAATAGCAAAACCCTTGACTGCATTAACGCATAAAGGGAAGAAATTTGAATGGAATGATGAACAAGAGAAAGCGTTTCAGTTATTGAAGAAAAAGCTAACTACGGCACCTATATTGTCATTGCCTGAAGGGAATGATGATTTTGTGATTTATTGTGACGCATCAAAGCAAGGTGTCGGTTGTGTATTAATGCAACGAACGAAGGTGATTGCTTATGTGTCTAGACAATTGAAGATTCACGAATAAAATTATACGACGCATGATTTGGAATTAGGCGCGGTTGTTTTTGCATTAAAGACTTGGAGGCACTACTTATATGGGGTCAAAAGTATTATATATACCGACCACAAAAGTCTTCAACACATATTTAATCAGAAACAACTGAATATGAGGCAGCGTAGGTGGATTGAATTATTGAATGATTACGACTTTGAGATTCGTTACCACCCGGGGAAGGCAAATGTGGTAGCCGATGCCTTGAGCAGGAAGGACAGAGAACCCATTCGAGTAAAATCTATGAATATAATGATTCATAATAACCTTACTACTCAAATAAAGGAGGCGCGACAAGGAGTTTTAAAAGAGGGAAATTTAAAGGATGAAATACCCAAAGGATCGGAGAAACATCTTAATATTCGGGAAGACGGAACCCGGTATAGGGCTGAAAGGATTTGGGTACCAAAATTTGGAGATATGAGAGAAATGGTACTTAGAGAAGCTCATAAAACCAGATACTCAATACATCCTGGAACGGGGAAGATGTACAAGGATCTTAGGAAATATTTTTGGTGGCCGGGTATGAAAGCCGATGTTGCTAAATACGTAGGAGAATGTTTGACGTGTTCTAAGGTCAAAGCTGAGCATCAGAAACCATCAGGTCTACTTCAACAACCCGAAATCTCGGAATGGAAATGGGAAAACATTACCATGGATTTCATCACTAAATTGCCAAGGACTGCAAGTGGTTTTGATACTATTTGGGTAATAGTTGATCGTCTCACCAAATCAGCCCATTTCCTGCCAATAAGAGAAGATGACAAGATGGAGAAGTTAGCACGACTGTATTTGAAGGAAGTCGTCTCCAGACATGGAATACCAATCTCTATTATCTCTGATAGGGATGGCAGATTTATTTCAAGATTCTGGCAAACATTACAGCAAGCATTAGGAACTCGTCTAGACATGAGTACTGCCTATCATCCACAAACTGATGGGCAGAGCGAAAGGACGATACAAACGCTTGAAGACATGCTACGAGTATGTGTTATTGATTTCGGAAACAGTTGGGATCGACATCTACCGTTAGCAGAATTTTCCTACAACAACAGCTACCATTCAAGCATTGAGATGGCGCCGTTTGAAGCACTTTATGGTAGAAAGTGCAGGTCTCCAATTTGTTGGAGTGAAGTGGGGGATAGACAGATTACGGGTCCGGAGATTATACAAGAAACTACCGAGAAGATCATCCAAATTCAACAACGGTTGAAAACCGCCCAAAGTCGACAAAAGAGCTAAGCTAACATTAAAAGAAAAGATATAGAATTTGAAATTAGAGAGATGGTCATGCTTAAAGTTGCACCTTGGAAAGGCGTTGTTCGATTTGGTAAACGAGGGAAATTAAATCCAAGGTATATTGGACCATTCAAGATTATTGATCGTGTCGGACCAGTAGCTTACCGACTTGAGTTACCTCAACAACTCGCGGCTGTACATAACACTTTCCACGTCTCGAATTTGAAAAAATGTTTTGCTAAAGAAGATCTCACTATTCCGTTAGATGAAATCCAAATCAACGAAAAACTCCAATTCATCGAAGAACCCGTCGAAATAATGGATCGTGAGGTTAAAAGACTTAAGCAAAACAAGATACCAATTGTTAAGGTTCGATGGAATGCTCGTAGAGGACCCGAGTTCACCTGGGAGCATGAAGATCAGATGAAGAAGAAATACCCGCATCTATTTCCAGAAGATTCGTCAACACCTTCAACAGCTTAAAATTTCGGGACGAAATTTATTTAACGGGTAGGTACTGTAGTGACCTGAACTTTTCCATGTTTATATATATTAATTGAGATTGATATTTACATGATTAAATGTTTCCAATATGTTAATCAATCAAACTTGTTAAGACTTGATTAATTAAAATATGTTTCATATAGACAATTGACCACCCAAGTTGACCGGCGATTCACGAACGTTAAAACTTGTAAAAATGACATGACGATATATATATGGATATACATATGGTTAACATGAGATTATGATAAGTAAGTATCTCCATAATTATATTAACAATGAGTTATATACATATAAACAAGACTACTAACTTAAGGATTTCGAAACGAGACATATATGTAACGATTATCGTTGTAACGACATTTAAATGTATATATATCATATTAAGATATATTAATATATCATAATATCATGATAATATAATAATTTAACATCTCATTAGATATAATAAACAATGGGTTAACAACATTAATTGAGATCGTTAACTTAAAGGTTTCAAAACAACACTTACATGTAACGACTAACGATGACTTAACGACTCAGTTAAAATGTATATACATGTAGTGTATTTAGATGTATTAAAATACTTTTGGAAGACTTCAAGACATATATCAAAACACTCATACTTAACGAAAATGGTTACAGTTACTTTTCCATTCTTTTCTTTCATCAAGAATTCTAGTCGTATTCTTACCCGTATTATACACAGCTTCAAAACGTACTTACTATGAGTATATACCAATAGGAACTAGCATGGGATTCCACTCTTGATTATGTCATGTATGACTAATCAATTTTAACTTCTACCATGAGCTAGTCAACTAACTAGAACTCCTTTTAACCCCACTCACCACTCACCAATTACCACTCATCATTCACTCCATTTCACTTCCAATTCTCTTTCTAATTCTCTCTCAACACACACACACACACTATTATGAACGTATTTTTCCAGTATTTAATCATCATCTTCATCAAAAATCACTTCAAGAATCAAGCTATAATCATCATACGAAGAACACTTCAAGAACACTTCAAAAATCCCTTCAAGTTTACTAATTTACTTCCAAGCTTTCTAATCCATTCCAAATAATCATCTAAGATCAAGAAACCTTTGTTATATACAGTAGGTTATCTTTCTTATTCAAGTTAATATTCATATTCAAACTTTGATTCAATTTCTATAACTATAAACTATCTTAATTCGAGTAAAAATTTTACTTGAACTTGTTTTTGTGTCATGATCCTACTTCAAGAACTTTCAAGCCATCCAAGATCCTTTGAAGCTAGATCATTTCTTGTCACTCCCAGTAGTTTTACCTACTAAACTTGAGGTAGTAATGATGTTCATAACATCATTCGATTCATATATATAAAACTATCTTATTCGAAGGTTTAAACTCATAATCACTAGAACATAGTTTAGTTAATTCTAAACTTGTTCGCAAACAAAAGTTAATCCTTCTAACTTGACTTTTAAAATTAACTACACACATGTTCTATATCTATATGATATGCTAACTTAATGATTTAAAACCTGGAAACACGAAAAACACCGTAAAACCGGATTTACGCCGTCGTAGTAACACCGCGGGCTGTTTTGGGTTAGTTAATTAAAAACTATGATAAACTTTGATTTAAAAGTTGCTATTCTGAGAAAATGATTTTTATTATTAACATGAAACTATATCCAAAAATTATGGTTAAACTCAAAGTGGAAGTATGTTTTCTAAAATGGTCATCTAGACGTCGTTCTTTCGACTGAAATGACTACCTTTACAAAAATGACTTGTAACTTATTTTTGCCACTATAAACCTATAATTTTTCTGTTTAGATTCATAAAATAGAGTTCAATATGAAACCATAGCAATTTGATTCACTCAAAACGGATTTAAAATGAAGAAGTTATGGGTAAAACAAGATTGGATAATTTTTCTCATTTTAGCTACGTGAAAATTGGTAACAAATCTATTCCAACCATAACTTAATCAACTTGTATTGTATATTATGTAATCTTGAGATACCATAGACACGTATACAATGTTTCGACCTATCATGTCGACACATCTATATATATTTCGGAACAACCATAGACACTCTATATGCGAATGTTGGAGTTAGCTATACAGGGTTGAGGTTGATTCCAAAATATATATAGTTTGAGTTGTGATCAATACTGAGATACGTATACACTGGGTCGTGGATTGATTCAAGATAATATTTATCGATTTATTTCTGTACATCTAACTGTGGACAACTAGTTGTAGGTTACTAACGAGGACAGCTGACTTAATAAACTTAAAACATCAAAATATATTAAAAGTGTTGTAAATATATTTTAAACATACTTTGATATATATGTATATATTGTTATAAGTTCGTGAATCAACTAGTGGCCAAGTCTTACTTCCCGACAAAGTAAAAATCTGTGAAAGTGAGTTATAGTCCCACTTTTAAAATCTAATATTTTTGGGATGAGAATACATGCAGGTTTTATAAATGATTTACAAAATAGACACAAGTACGTGAAGCTACATTCTATGGTTGAATTATCGAAATCGAATATGCCCCTTTTTATTAAGTCTGGTAATCTAAGAATTAGGGAACAGACACCCTAATTGACGCGAATCCTAAAGATAGATCTATTGAGCCTAACAAACCCCATCCAAAGTACCGGATGCTTTAGTACTTCGAAATTTATATCATATCCGAAGGGTGTCCCGGAATGATGGGGATATTCTTATATATGCATCTTGTTAATGTTGGTTACCAGGTGTTCACCATATGAATGATTTTTATCTCTATGTATGGGATGTGTATTGAAATATGAAATCTTGTGGTCTATTATTATGATTTGATATATATAGGTTAAACCTATAACTCACCAAAATTTTTGTTGACGTTTTAAGCATGTTTATTCTCAGGTGATTATTAAGAGCTTCCGCTGTCGCATACTTAAATAAGGACGAGATTTGGAGTCCATGCTTGTATGATATTGTGTAAAAACTGCATTCAAGAAACTTATTTTGTTGTAACATATTTGTATTGTAAACCATTATGTAATGGTCGTGTGTAAACAGGATATTTTAGATTATCATTATTTGATAATCTACGTAAAGCTTTTTAAAACCTTTATCTATGAAATAAAGGTTACGGTTTGTTTTAAAAATGAATGCAGTCTTTGAAAAACGTCTCATATAGAGGTCAAAACCTCGCAACGAAATCAATTAATATGGAACGTTTTTAATCAATAAGAACGGGACATTTCATGAGTCCTCTAACCTCTATCCAATTTTCAGAACCTAACTCATCTTCGTTTGACCGTGGTGACGGTTTAAGTGCGAGTAGGTCAGAATTTTTAGCACGTCGTTACAAAGGCGTAGTGACTTTCGGAAGGCTATAAATCCTAAACCGTATATCGAATTTAGGCGAGGTCTAAACGGAAAGTCATCTACTCAAAACGAACTATCTGAAAATTAATTTTACATAAGTTCAGGAATCTGATCAAACCCCAAAAAACAGCAAACAAGTGCTCCGGTGGGTTTCTTGGTGCTTGATGCTCATCACGGTTCTCATCCTTGATGCGTGTAAGCTTCAAGTGTACAACTCTTTGATGTTTTAGCATCACTTTGACCAAGTTTCAACCATCAACACATAACTAAGAATAAAAGCTATCATTCTACAAGTTTTGAACATCAAGGTTACCTCTTTATTGCATAAACCCTATAAAGCTTCAACATTTGTCCTTTTTACACAAGTTTATGCATCTTCATCATATGAGATGATGAAGACTTGATCTTTATCATCACAACAATCACAAAAAGGTTCCAAGTAAGTGAGATCTACAATAATAACTTAGATCTCAAGTATTAAGAAAACCCTAAGCTAGAAAGCTTGGATCTTTACAAGATTAATGAGACCATAAGCTAGAAAGCTAAGATCTAGTAAAAGTAATGAGACCATAAGCTAAAAAGCTAAGATCTTTAACAGAATAATGAAACCCAAAGCTAGAAAGCTTGGATCTTTAATGTTCTTAAAGATCCTTAAAGCAAAAGACTAGATCTTCAAGTTACATGAAGATCATAAACACAAGTTTTGATCTTTATAACAAAATAAAGAAATCATATGCTAGAAAACCTAGATCTAACAAGTAAATGAAGATTCAAAGCTAGAAAGCTTGAATCTTTCATGTTCTTGAAGGATTCAAACCCAAGTTTGAATCTATAAGATATAACAAGATCAAAAAGCTAAAAAGCTAGATCCTTTAATGATGATGATGATGATGTCGACATTGAGAAAAGAAGAAGAAGAAGAAGAAGAAAATTTAAAACTTACACTTTTTAGAGTGAGAAAGACTAGAGAGAGAATTAGAGAGTAAGTGTGTATAATTTGTGAATGAGATCAAGTGTAAAATGGGTGAGGTTTGTGTGGTATTTATATGGGGAATGGGGGTGGTGGCCGTAGGTTTAGGGGGGACAAGGGGGGGACAACTTTTGCTTTTTGGTTAATGGTTGTCTAAAGTTGGTGCTTATGTTGGGATCCCATGCAACAATTGTGATTATGGTTAACAAAAATGCTAGTATGTTCCCTCTAATAAATGGGTATTTGTCTGACATTTATATGGGTCATAAACTTATTATAAAATTTGGCTAATTAAATAGTCCATTAGCTAGAGTAGGGTGGGCATGAGTCCAACAAGGTAGAAAGTCCAACAAGACTAACTAGTGAGCATAAGTAAATTACTAAGCGTAATTAAGAACCAATAACCCAAGTAATTGTTAAAATAACAATTAGTATTTCGTAATCGTAATATTCCAAATACGACAAAAGTTAAACGTGTATCAAAATACATAGCTCGTTTTCAATGTCAAGTGATACTAAAGGTCATAAAAGCATTCGGGGATCAAGTTAAGTAACTAAGTACTTAATGGCATGTTGTATGGTATAAACAAAGGTAATTAATCATGAAATAAGATACCAGAGTATATTATAGCTCAGTACGCACAAATACGCAGTTTCGCAGAAAGTAACAAGCACAAAAGCAAGTCGAAAAAGTCGGGTCGTTACAACTGGCTCCGTGGTTTACATCATACGTAATGCTATAACGCTACCGGCTCCGTGGTTCACGTCACTACGTATTTGAGTCATACTCTTTTATAGTGCTACCGACTCCGTGGTTCACACCTCATTTTATAGTGCTACCGGCTCCGTGGTTCACACTTTAACGACTCGTGCTATAGTGCTACCGGCTCCATGGTTCACACTACAACACACGTACCATAATGCTGCTGGCTCCGTGGTTCACATCATAGCACACTCGCACATACTATGGTACTACCGGCTCCGTAGTTCATACCATAGCATACAAATAAATACATTATATACATACATGCATAATTATTCCACTCACCTTACGCCTTCAGTGAATGATAAACCAAGCTCGCAACCTTCAATGTAACGCACCTATTACATTATGCATATAATCAATCATACAATCAAGTTAGTCAACCAACTCACTCACCATCCTAGTGTCATTTTGACCCATAGTGCAAATTTCGACCCATTTGCACTCATAATCATAATATTAGGTCAACTTCGCCCAAAACCTTAACACTAGCCAAATATGATCTTAACACACTTTTTTTAACACAAGGTTATTGCATTTTCATACGTATTTAACAACTTAGGTCATCAAAGACTCCTTTGACCCATTTTAAGGGTAACACACCAATTTGGGTCACCACCATACTCAAATAACGTCCACTTACTCAATATCTCGGTGTGTTAGTAATTAACTAACCAATTAAGACTCTTAAACACATATATCACTTCAAAACCCTAGGTTAGTCATCTTTGAGTCCTCATGACCCAAACTTACCCAAAAACCCCCAAATCACAAACAAATGGGTTTTAAGTTCATCACTAACCCAAACCCTAACCCTTAAACAATTAAAGTAAGGAAATCAAGGTTAAGACTTACCACCACAATCAAAACGTAGCTATGAAGTAGATGAACAACTTTACAACTCGAGCTTAAACCCGAAACTAGCTTCTTACTCTTTGGATTGAGCTTTCTCACACTAAAACTTCCTCTCTATCTAGAATTGAAGTGGAAAGAGTAATGGTAGATGAAAATGGAGTTAAGTCACTGATAATGCTAAAAATAAACATATATTTCATAGCATTATCCCTCAAGAAAGACAAGCTTTTAGTTGCAATTGTTCTATTTACAAGTGATATTCGTTTAAATAATAAGAGGTGAAGACAAAAGACAGATTCGACGAATTGAAGACGCAAACGACCAAAAAGCTCAAAAGTACAAAGTACAATCAAAGTGGTTCCAATTATTGATGAGAAACGTCTCAAAATTACAAAAGTACAAGACGCAAAACGCAAAGTACAAGATATTAAATTGTACGCAAGGACGTTCGAAAAACCGGAACCGGGACCAAAGTCAACTCTCAACGCTCGACGTAACGGACTAAAAATTACAAGTTAACTATGCACATAAATAAAATATAATATTTAAATAATTCTTATAATTATTTATATATTATATTATTATTTATAAACGTCGGCAAGCAAGAAAACAAAGGCATGTGAACTTCACCAGCTGGCCATGCGATCGCATGGCCTGGAAGAGTTAATTCCATGCGATCGCATGGCTGAAAAATCCAGCCCAGGTCCTATAAATTCAACGTGTTTTGGCCAAAATAAACACATCTTTTTCTTCTTCCTTCATACGTAAACATATATATATATATATATATATATATATATATATATATATATATATATATATATATATATATATATATATATATATATATATATATATATATATATATATATTATAATTTTAATTTTAATTTTAATTTTAATTTTAATTTTAATTTTAATTTTAATTTCTAATAATAAGGGTATGTTAGCGAATGTTGTAAGGGTGTAAGTCGAATTTCTGTCCGTGTAACGCTACGCTATTTTTAATCACTGTAAGTTATGGTTAATGTTATTTTTAATTTAATGTCTCGTAGCTAAGTTATTATTATGCTTATTTAATGCCGAAGTAATCATGATGTTGGGCTAAATATTAAAATTGGGTAATTGGGCTTTGTACCATAATTGGGGTTTGGACAAAAGAACGACACTTGTGGAAATTAGACTATGGGCTATTAATGGGCTTTATATTAACTAAATGATACCTCATTAATTTAATATATAGACTTATAATTTGACGTATTTATATATAACCACATACGCTTGACTGGGTACGGTGGGCGGGATATCTATAAATACCAATAATTGTTCATTTTACCGGACATGGAATTGGATTAATAGTTAATAGACTTGTTAAAACAGGGGTGAATTACATTCAAGGGTAATTGGTGTAATTGTTAACAAAGTTGTAAAACCTTGGTTTACACGCAGTCGATAACCTGGTGTATTCATTAAACAAAGTATTAAGACCTTGTTACAATTCGAATCCCCAATTAGTTGGAATATTTGACTTCGGGAATAAGAATAATTTGACGAAGGCTTTCGCACTTTATATTTATGACTGATGGACTATTATGGACAAATCCGTATGGACATATTAAATAATCCAGGACAAAGAACAATTAACCCATGGGAATAAACTAAAAATCAACACATCAAACATCATGATTACGGAAGTTTAAATAAGCATAATTCCTTTATTTCATATTTAATTTCCTTTATTTCATATTTAATTGAACTTTTAATTATCGCACTTTTATTTATTGTTATTGTATTTAATTGCACTTTTAATTTTTGTACTTTTTAATTATCGCAATTTTATTTTATCGCACTTTTATTTATCGCAATTTCATTATCGTTATTTACTTTACGCTTTAAATTAAGTCTTTTTATTTATTTAATATTTTACATTAGGTTTTAACTGCGACTAAAGTTTTAAAAATCGACAAACCGGTCATTAAACGGTAAAAACCCCCTTTTTATAATAATAATATTACTTATATATATATATATTTGTTTTTTTATAAATTAAAACTAATATAGCATTAAGCTTGTTTAAGTGTATCCCTGTGGAACGAACCGGACTTACTAAAAACTACACTACTGTACGATTAGGTACACTGCCTATAAGTGTTGTAGCAAGGTTTAGATATAACCATTCTATAAATAAATAAACATCTTGTGTAAAATTGTATCATATTTAATAGTATTTCGTTATAAAAATAATACTATTTCCTAGTACACCTCGCACACATCAAGTATTTTTGGCGCCGCTGCCGGGGAACAATTCTGCTTAAACGCCGGAAGCACAACGCTATATATAAAAAAAGATTTTTATTAATTTTTAGTTTACTTTTATAAAAATACGTTTTTGTAAAAATACGTTTTAAATATACAAAAATATAAAAGAAAAACAATATATATATATATATATATATATATATATATATATATATATATATATATATATATATATATATATATATATATATATATATATTTAAGAGTTTGTTACATATATATATATAAAATTATAAATTTTCTTTATTTTTATTTTAGTTTTTAAAATTAAATTTTTATTTAAGTTATATAAATATTATATATATATTTAAAACAGAAAACTGAAAAAGAAAAATATAAAAAAAACTCTCGGCCCGATCACTGTAGCAGCCCAGCATTTGGCCCGGATCCAAGGCCCATGCGATCGCATGGCTCCAGAACAGAAAACTCATGCGATCGCATGAGTTGACTGGACAGGCCTGATACCTTAGCTGTATCGAATTAGGGTTTTAATTAATATTAATTATTAATATAAACCCTAATTAGGTTTTTAGTTTTTAATTATTAGTTTAGCTTTTATTATTAATTTGTATTTTTAGTTTAATTAGTTTTATTAAATTATAAACTTAATACTTTTATAAAATAAATAATATAAAAATAATATTTTTATAAAAATTGTACTTTTTACAACTTTAAGATTATTTTTATATTTTGTAACTTTTATTTTATTTTAGCGTAATATTTGTATTTTTCGCTCGTATTTAGTTTTAAGTTATAGTTTTTGCCATAGTTATTTTTATTTCTAGATTTTTAGGCTTTGCCGTAAAATTCCTTAAGTGCTTTTTCTTTAGACTAAGATTTAGATGCTTTAGAATTTTGCGACGCTGTTCTAAGTTTTAAGTACCTTTTTAAGTTATTGTCATTTGGGATATAGTATTCCTTTTAAGCTTTAATAGTTTTAGACGCAACTTTTAATTATTAGTTTTTAGTTCATTTTTAAGTTTCGACGCGCTACTTTTTTTTTCGACGCCTTTTATTTTTCGACGTTTTTCGACGCGCTCTTTTTCTTTCTTATTTCTCGACATTCTAGTTTTAGGACTTAGTTTTTTTTTTTTTCTATTTCTTCTCTAAAATTTCTTTAAATAACGAAAAATTATTTTAAAGTGGTTAAATTGATAGACATCAAAATTTTCTGGTTCGTAGTAATAGTTGGATTTGTACGTGGACCGGGTTATTGGAGCCAAACAGTACTCAATTATATTGAGACCAAACGAATCCTGCCCCTCTGCTGCATCTTTTGGCTATTCGAAACGTGGGCAAAATCAGAAAAGTCTATTAATTTGATAACTTATATAATTTTTCTTCCTTTTTAAAAACTAATAGGATATTCAGTGAATGCACCGAGCAAAATGTTCACCACTTTTGTACGTTCACCACCTGTAACTCGATCAAGACATCTAGCAAATATTGTCGCCGTTGATTTTTCTTTAGAATCGTCATCTAGTCGACCAAGTACTCCAATTCAAATTTCCGATAATCCATTTTTTGAACCCGACCTCACAATTGAGAATCCGGAGAATATTCAGGGACGATTCCGAGATCCTGAACCATTAATCTTTCCTCCGGAACCATCAATCATTCAAACAGAGATTGTTGAGGAACGAACCATTAAATCAGAATCCTCTAGTGATTCAGATTCAACAAATTCAATCATGGAGAATCTGGAACCTCTAAGTATGGAAGACCGAATGAGAGCTAAATGCACTGGCCAAGGTCACGCAATTACTCAACCTGACATTATTGCGCCAGATTATGAAATCAAGGGACAAATCCTACACATGGTAACAAATCAATGCCAATTTAGTGGTGCGCCGAAGGAAGATCCAAATGAACATCTTCGTACCTTTAATAGGATCTGCACTCTATTTAAAATAAGAGAAGTGGAGGATGAACAGATATATCTCATGTTATTTCCCTGGACATTAAAGGGAGAAGCCAAAGATTGGTTGGAATCGTTACCTGAAGGGGCGATTGATACATGGGACGTTTTAATTGAAAAATTTCTTAAACAATTCTTTCCGGCATCTAAAGCCGTAAGACTTCAAGGAGAAATTGTTACATTCACACAAAAGCCAAATGAAACTCTATATGAGGCATGGACAAGATTTGGAAAGTTATTAAGAGGATGTCCGCAACATGGTTTAGACACCTGTCAAATAGTACAAATATTCTACCAAGGATGCGACATCACAACAAGAAAAGACATCGACATAGTAGCTGGTGGTTCCATTATGAAGAAAACTGAAACTGACGCTTATAAGATTATTGATAACACTGCTTCCCACTCACATGAGTGGCATCAAAAGAAAGATATCATTAGATCATCTAAAGCAGCTAGAGCCGATTCTAGCCATGACTTTGATTCCATTTCTGCAAAGATAGATGCTGTCGAGAGACGAATGGAAAAAATGACTAAAGATATCCACTCAATACGAATTAGTTGTGAGCAGTGTGGAGGACCACATTTGACAAAAGATTGTCTCAGTATTGAACTAACAATGGAACAAAGAGAGAATGTTTCATACATAAACCAAAGGTCTGGAAATAATTATCAGAATAATTATCAACCGCCAAGACCAATATACAATCAAAACCAGAATTATAACCGAAATGTTCCATACAACAACCAACAAGGTCCAAGTAATCAACAAGTATCCAATAATACTTACAATCAGCAAAGACCTAATTTTCAAAATAAACCACCACAAATCGATGATAAAAAGCCAAATTTAGAAGACATGATGTCGAAGCTAGTTGATTTTCAAACTCAGTTTTTCACATCTCAGAAACAAACGAATGAACAAAATGCTCAAGCATTTAGAAATCAACAAGCTTCTATTCAAAATCTGGAACAAGAAGTAAGTAACCTAGCAAGGTTGATAGGTGAAAGGAAACCAGAAAGTCTACCTAGTGATACAAATGCTAACCCCAAAATGAAACAGCTAAAGCCATTACCACAAGAAGTGGTATTACACTTAAACCACCTGAAATACCTGTAATTTCTGATGATGCTATTCCTACTCTACAAGAACCACAATCTGAGCAAGATAAGGAAAAAGAACCGGTAGTTGAAAAGGTTAATGAAGATAACACAGTTAAGGTTAACCTTATGTTAAACCATACCAACCACCACTTCCTTACCCGAGTAAAATGAGAAAAGAGAGATTTGAAGCCGAGCAATCCAAATTTTTGGATATGTTTAAACAGATAAATGTAAATCTTCCTTTCATTGATGTGATTTCAGGAATGCCTAGATATGCTAAATTCTTGAAAGATCTTATCACAAATAGAAAAAAAAATGGAAGAACTCTCGGCTGTTACTATGAATGCTAATTGTTCAGCAGTGCTGTTGAATAAGATACCAGAAAAATTATCAGATTCAAGAAGTTTCATAATTCCATGTTTTCTGGGTAGTCTTAGTTCAATAGAAGCATTGGCAGACTTAGGTGCTAGTATAAATCTAATGCCGTATTCACTATACACTAAACTAGACCTTGGAGAATTGAAACCAATAAGAATAAGCATACAACTAGCCGATAAATCAATAAAATATCCTAGAGGGATAATGGAAAACATGCTAGTTAAAGTTGGTACTTTAGTATTTCCAGTAGATTTTGTTGTTCTGGACATGGAAGAAGATTCTCAAGTTCCTCTCATATTAGGAAGACCATTCTTAAACACGGCTAAAGCAATGATAGACGTGTTCGGTAAGAAACTAACCCTAAGTATAGAGGACGAGAGTGTTACCTTTTCAGTTGATAGAGCAATGCAACAATCGCAATCTGCGGATGATACATGTTATTATATTCAAACTATAGATTCACATGCAGAATTATTAGAAGAATTTCCAGAATTACAAGGAACAGGAGAATGTTCTTTAGGAGAAGGAACTGAACCAATTGATGAAACTGAAATGTTAGCTACAATTATGGCTAATGGATATGAACCAACAATAGAAGAAATTCAAATGCTAAAAGAAGAAGACAGATATCGATATAAATCATCGATAGAAGAACCACCGACATTAGAGTTAAAGCCACTTCTAATCCATTTGGAATACGCTTATTTACATGGTGAGTCTAAATTACCTGTAATAATTTCGTCTTCTCTTACTGAAAATGAAAAATCACAACTCATTTCTGTGCTAAAAGCTCATAAACCAGCTATTGCATGGAAAATTCATGATATTAAAGGAATAAGTCCTTCGTATTGCACACATAAAATCCTTATGGAAGAAGGTCATAAAACGTATGTGCAACGCCAACGAAGACTAAATCCTAATATGCAAGATGTTGTTAAGAAAGAAATAATTAAACTGCTTGATGCAGGTTTAATTTATTCAATCTCTGATAGTCCATAGGTAAGCCCAGTTCAATGCGTACCTAAGAAGGGTGGCATGACTGTCATCACAAATGAGAAAAATGAGCTTATTCCTACTAGGACTGTAACAGGATGGTGTGTTTGTATTGATTATAGAAAATTAAATGACGCCACCAGAAAAGATCACTTTCCCTTACCTTTCATTGATCAAATGTTAGAAAGATTAGCCGGAAATAGTTACTATTGTTTTCTTGATGGTTTTTCCGGATATTTTCAAATTCCAATAGCACCCGAGGACCAAGAGAAAACCACGTTCACGTGCCCTTATGGTACTTTTGCTTACAAACGCATGCCATTTGGACTTTGCAACGCCCCTGCAACCTTTCAAAGGTGCATGATGGCTATCTTTCACGACATGATAGAAGAATGCATGGAAGTTTTCATGGATGACTTTTCAGTCTTCGGTGATACTTTTGAAACATGTCTAGTTAATGTTGAACGAATGCTTATTAGATGCGAACAATCAAATTTAGTTCTTAGTTGGGAGAAATGCCATTTCATGGTCAAAGAAGGCATCGTTCTTGGACATAAAATCTCAAAGGAAGGAATTGAAGTGGATAGAGCTAAAGTAGATGTAATTGCTAAACTTCCACATCCCACCAATGTTAGAGGAGTTAGGAGTTTTCTAGGGCATGCAGGTTTTTACCGACGTTTCATAAAAGATTTTTCTAAAATTGCCACTCCTATGAATAAACTCCTAGAAAAGGATGCTCCATTCATCTTTTTAGATGAATGCATCAAATCTTTTAATATACATAAAGAAAAACTCACTAATGCGCTGATCATGATAACTCCAAATTGGAATCTACCGTTTGAACTTATGTGCGATGCAAGTGATTTTGCAATGGGAGCCGTTTTAGGACAAAGGATTGAAAAATGATTTCAACCTATATATTATACTAGTAAGATGTTACAAGGAGCACAAACGAATTACACAACTACTGAAAAAGAACTCCTTGATATTGTCTTTTCTTTTGATAAATTTCGTTCATATCTTGTTCTAGCTAAAACGGTGGTCTATACCTACCATTCTGCTCTTAGATACCTATTTTCAAAACAAGATGTCAAACCAAGATTAATCCGTTGGATCTTACTCTTACAAGAGTTTGATATTGAAATCTGAGATAAAAAGGGAGCAGAAAATCTCGCCGCTGATCATCTTTCTCGTCTAGAAAATCTCGAATTAGAAGTTCTAAATGAATCGGCCATACAAGACAACTTTCCTGATGAATATCTATTGAAGATAGATTATAATAAAATTCCATGGTTTGCAGACTATCCAAACTACTTAGTATGTGGATTCCTTGAAAAAGGATTATCATACCAAAAACGAAAGAAATTCTTTAGTGATATAAAACATTATTTCTGAGAAGATCCACATTTGTTTAAAAGTTGTCCCGATGGAATAATACGCCAATGTGTATTCGGAAATGAAGCTAGTAAAATCTTAAACCATTGTCACACAGAACCAACAGGAGGACATTATGGGCCTCAACTTACAGCAAGAAAAGTTTATGATGCTGGATTCTATTGGCCTACAATTTTCAAAGACGCACACCTTCTTTGCAAATCCTGTGATGCTTGTCAAAGGGCCAGAAAAATAAGTCAACGTGATAAAATGCCACAAAATGTCATTCAAGTATGTGAAGTATTTGACATTTGGGGTATTGACTTTATGGGTCCATTTCCAAAATCTCATAAAAATCTCTACATTCTCGTTGCCATTGATTATGTATCTAAATGGGCGGAAGCACAAGCTCTCCCAACTAACGATGCACGAGTTGTAGTCAACTTTTTAAAACGTCTTTTTGCAAGGTTTGGAACACCGAAAGCTTTAATAAGTGATCGGGGAACTCATTTTTGTAATAATCAACTTGAGAAAGTTCTTAAAAGATATGGAGTAACTCATAAAATCTCCACTGCTTATCATCCACAAACAAGTGGACAAGTTGAAAATACCAACCGAGCTTTAAAACGTATTCTAGAGAAAACCGTAGGATCAAATCCGAAGGAATGGTCCATGAAATTGGAGGATGCACTTTGGGCTTTTAGAACAGCCTACAAAACTCCAATTGGAACCACACCTTTTAGACTCGTTTACGGAAAAGCATGTCATCTTCCAGTAGAAATTGAACATAAAGCATTTTGGGCTTTGAAGACATGTAATCTTGATTTACATGAAGCTGGACGTCTACGGTTAAGTCAACTAAACGAATTAGAAGAATTAAGACATAAAGCATACGAAAATTAAAGAACGAAGAAATGGCATGATAAAAGAATCAGAAGTTCAAAAGAATTTAAAGAAGGAGACAGAGTTCTTCTTTTCAATTCACGATTCAAGCTATTTCCTGGAAAATTGAAATCAAGATGGTCTGGACCATTCATAGTCAAAAGAGTTTTCCCATACGGAACAGTAGAATTAATAAATTCAAATGGAATTGAATTTAAGGTTAATGGTCACAGAGTTAAACATTACATAGATAGTCCAATGGAAGTTGACAACGAAGTTAATCACAATTTCGACACCACAGCTAACTAAGTGTGGGGAGAATCAAGTCTTTAAAGGATAATATGTATTTCTGTTAGAGTTAGATGTTCTGTTTTCGTGTAGTTCTCGAAAATGGAACCCGAATGGTCTTTCCCTAGCAGACCCTAAAGAACTAGTCTTCTCCCCCTATTCTGAATTTTTTTTTTTTTAGGTTTTACGAGATGAAGACTTCCTGTGAAATAAACCATGGTCTAATGCTACACGCTTTGATCACTAAACGTAATAATGACACCCTTCCAAGTGAAATAGTATCATTAATCAGAGGTAAATTGGACGGAGTAAGAAAAGAATCCAGGAAAAATAATAAGTTACAATTTGGTAAAGGAAAATCAAAATCCGCAGTGAAAAGAAGAGCACGACACCTTGAAAGATGTCACAAATGCGGAAAATGGTCACACGAAGGTAAATGTTCAAATAATCAAACCTATTCAAATACCGAATTTGTTACGCTATGCAGAGATGGACCATTCATATGTTTAGAAGAAAAAACATTGAATGCTCGAGGTTACGCCTATGTAGCTATGGAAAACCAATTAGTCCGACTATCTTATGAGTGGGCTAGAGAATATCACTAAGAAATCTATCTCACAGGTAAGTATGTACAGTTTTCATTTTTATTTTTATTTTTAACCTTTTGATAGTAAATGATAAATTGTTCGCTATAAAGTATTAAATTGGTATTCAATAAAATTAGGTCTTGCGACCGAAATTATTGATATCATACAAAAATTTATTACATCACTGCGAAATTTACCGTTTATTCTTAAGGTATAAATATCTTTAATCAATCAACCCAAAATATTTCAAAAATTCGTCATGAGTTAAACTAGGTTATGAAACAGAAATTACTTTACCGAAAAGATGGGCGTATATTTTTGATAATATTTGATTAATTAAAGTGGGATAAAAGGCCAAAAAGATTTTTAATTTTATTTTTACCATGATTTTAAAATTAATATTTAAAAATTAAATTAATATTGTAAACTTTTTTTAAAAAAAAATTATTAATATATTTAAAATTGTAAATATTTGAAAAATTAATATTTTTAATATAAGTTTGTATGTATAAAAACAAAAATATAAATTTAAGTTTGGTGTGAATTTAAAAACAAAAATTTACTTTATTTCGCTAAGTTAAAAATATGATTTTTAAAATTCGTCGTGAGTTGAAGACTAGGTCGTTGAACCGAAATTGTTTTACCCTAGGGAGGGACGAGAACTTTTATTATCATTATTTTTAATCTTATTGAATTAAAGTATGCCAAAAACATTTAAAAAACCCAAAAAAAAATCTTTACTTTTAAAACCGCGCTTTGAATTGACAAATTTTAAAATTTTGTCGAGGGATGGACTAGGACAACGATCCGAAACACCCTCATCCTAAAAAGAAACAAATTTTTAAAATTTTATTAATTATATGTTTTATAAGTTATAAGGTTTTATATAAAAAAAAAAAGGCCAAAGTACTGTACTCGGACCCCCATGCGATCGCATGGGTTTTGAAGTCCAACTCCATGCGATCGCATGGAACTGGAAAATAGGCCAGATAGAAAAAGCTCAGCGAGCTGTTCTTCACCACAATACACACACACATACACGAAAAACACTCAAAATCCTCTCAAATTTCATCATTTTTCCACCGTAATTCGTCAAATTTCTCGCTCTAATCATGAAATTGTTCAGAAGTTTATCAAAAAAGGTAAAAATTACACCCCTAAACTCATAAATTTTCTAGTTTTTGTGATAATTACCAATATTTTACCTAATGTAATTTTGTTAATTTCTGATGTAATTAGTGTTAAATTGTTAGTATTTTATGCATGCATAACCTAGATTGATGCTATTTAACATGATTTGAAGCCAAAAACTTCAAAAATTTTAGAAATCTAGGGTTTGTGTTCTTGAGCAATTTGAGGCTTTTTGATATAAACAGGTTATGGTCGATTTTTGTCATGAATTATTGCTAAATTGAGTAGTGTAACATGTTTAGGTAGCTAAATGATCCAAACTTTAATCCTAAACATGATTTTTGAAGATTAAAGTGGACTTTTTAGTTGCAAAATTCATGAACTTGATTAATTTGATATAATTGCCAATTGAGACTTGTTTAATTGTTAGTAATGACTATTTTGACATGTTATTTGAGTTAAATGCTTATGAACTTTGTCTACATTTTCATATGTGCTTATTTGAAAAAGTGTAGAATTGTAAAAATTGTGAAAATGCGTATAAGTTTAAGTTTGATTTAACATGTTATTGTGGTTAATTAAGTTCTTATTTTGCTAACACTAATGCATATTTGGATGCACAAATTTTGTGTTTATTTATTTTTTTTTATAAATTAAAACTAATATAGCGTTAAGCTTGTTTAAGTGTATCCCTGTGGAACGAACCGGACTTACTAAAAACTACACTACTGTACGATTAGGTACACTGCCTATAAGTGTTGTAGCAAGGTTTAGGTATATCCATTCTATAAATAAATAAATATCTTGTGTAAAATTGTATCATATTTAATAGTATTTCGTTATAAAAATAATACTATTTCCTAGTACACCTCGCACACATCAGTCACCCACCAAACTGATCTAGGGGCCTTAAAGTCGTCTCATGTGTGAAATTACCAAAAAAGCCCCTTCAAAATATCTAAAACAAAACAGCTGGCCCGCCAGTTCATCTGGACGGCGTCCAGAATACTGGATGGTGTCCAGCCCTTCACAATTGGACGGCGTCCCACTTAACTGGAAAAACAGGATCTTACAATTATTCAAGATAATATTGATCGTGAAGAATGTTAATCTTCAAACTTTTCTTTTTCATGTTTTGTGAAGTACATTTTGTCAAAATTTAGCCCGATTTAGAGTTTATGGTTTAGGGTTTAGTGTTTTGGGTTTGGTCCCTAAACCCCAAACCCTAAACCCTAAACCCTAAACTCTAAACCGTTCGTGTTAAAAACTAAATCTAAATCCTAAATCTAAACCCTAAACCCTAAATTTCTAAACCCTAATATCTAAACCCTAATATCTAAACTCTCAAAATACGCTCGAAAAACACGATAATTGTTATATATTATTTCTTCGAGCGTTTTCCCGCCAAAATAAAAACATTTATCACATAGTGTCTTTTTTAATTGTTCATATTTTCATCCAATCTATAATGTTCGTGAACAAAGTTTTTCAAAAAGCAAAAAAAAAAAAAAATTACTTCCCCCCAATTGGTTACTTCCTCATTGATCCTACCACTATACACACACACACACACACACACACACACATATATATATATATATATATATATATATATATATATATATATACATATACATATATATATATATATATATATATATATATATATATATATATATATATATATATATATATATATATATATATATATCATCAAGAGAGAAACACTTTTTTTGGGGAGAAGTAAATTTTTTTTGTTTTTTTAAAATATTTTTTTTCCAAACATTAAGATCACATGAAAATATGAACATTTTAAAAAAAAACTTTATGAATGTTATTATTTTTCCGGGAAAACGCTCTAAGAAATAAATGATAACATGCATCATGAGTAATGTTTAATTAATGTTTTTTCATCATTTTTTTTAATCTTATGTGATTTTTTTTTCTTCAATATTTAGCCCGATTTAGAGTTTAGGGTTTAGCCCCTAAACCCTAAAATCTAAACCCTATTTCTAAATCCTAATTTCTAAACCCTAATTTCTAACCCCTTAAATAAACTTTAATTAAAACATTACATATGATGCATGTTGTTGGGGGAAAATGTTTGTGACGCCCCGTACAAAATCAACGTATACGGATCATCAACAACAGGTCCATTACACGGTTACAACGCTACATGCTGTTTTAAAACAAGTTTTGCATTCATGAAAAGATAACGTGACATCAAGGTCGTTATAAAGCCATTATTCAAAATAACATGAGTTGTGAATGCAAGATAAAAGTTCTATGATTGAGACATCTCTAAGTAATGCAGCGGAAATCTAACACAGCGAGTCTGTAACAGCAAGTCTATAACACTAAGACAGCAAGTCTAACAGCGGAAGCAACAACGTCTAAGCACCTGAGAAATACATGCTTAAAAGTCAACACGAATGTTGGTGAGCTATAGTTTGTTTGTAATCAGTACGTAATGTAGACCACGAGATTTCGTATTCAAAACAGTATGAAAAGTATATGCTTATCTGTAACTAACTTAACGTATTATTACCCCCTAAAAGTACACTTGGCGAGTGCGTCTGTTTACGAAGTATTAAACACCCGTTGAATGCTAGCGCGACTAGCCCGAGTGGGGATGTCAAACCCTATGGATCCATATCTAAGATTCGCGTTCACCGGTTCAAAAACCAATGACTAAACGTTACCGTGCTAAGGAGAATCTTTGTGCTGTTATATAACCCACACATATATAAAGTTTAAGTACTCGTATCTAGTATGTAAAACATAAAGAGCGCATGTATTCTCAGTCCCAAAAATAGTAAAGTAAAAAGGGAAGCTATAACTCACAGTGATAAATACAGTAAAGTCGATATGAAAAGTATGCAAGTAGTAAGTCGGTCCGAAAGGTCGTCAACCTAAGTCAAAGGTTACTAAGTCAGTAAATTGTCCCAAAAGGTTCAAAAGTACGTAAGTAAAGCCCTAAGCATCATCATCGTCATCATCATTCGTAAAAGACAAAGTAAGTTCTCATCAAGAATAGAGATCGAAATAAAAGGCTGACTTCTGACATCTCCTACAACCTCTATACAAACTGAAAAGATGTGTGGTCAGTGGCCAAGGCTCCGTATGTGAGTCCTCTAACCTCTATCCAATTTTCAGAACCTAATTCGATGTCGTTTGACCGTGGCGACGGTTCAAGCGCGAGTAGGTCAGAATTTTAATCACGTCATAACAAGGGCGTATTGACTTTCGGAATGCTATAAATCCTAAACTGTATATCGGATTTAGGCGAGTCTTGAACGAAAAGTCATCTACTCGAAACGAAATATCTGAAACTTAATTTTCCAGAAGTCCTAGGACTCTAATCAGACCTCGAAAAACAGCAAACAAGTGCTCTGGTGGGTTTCTTAGTGCTTGATACTCATCACGGTTCTCATCCTTGATGCGTGTAAGCTTCAAGTGTACAACTCTTTGATGTTTTAGCATCACTTTGATCAAGTTTAAACCATCAACACACAACTAAGAGTAAAAGCTAACATTCTACAAGTTTTGAACATCAAGGTTGCCTCTTTATTGCATAAACACCATAAAGCTTCAACCTTTGTCCTCTTGACACAAGTTTTATCCATCTTCATCATATGAGATGATGAAGACTTGATCTTTATCATCACAACAATCACAAAAAAGTTCCAAGTAAGTGAGATCTACAATGATAACTTAGATCTCAAGTATTAAGAAAACCCTAAGCTAGAAAGCTTGGATCTTTACAAGATTAATGAGACCATAAGCTAGAAAGCTAAGATCTAGTAAAAGTAATGAGACCATAAGCTAAAAAGCTAAGATCTTGAACAAAATAATGAAACCCTAAGCTAGAAAGCTTGGATCTTTAATGTTCTCGAAGATCCTTAAAGAAAAAGGCTAGATCTATAAGTTACATGAAGATCGTAAACACAAGTTTTGATCTTTTTAACAAAATAAAGAGATCATAAGCTATAAAACTTAGATCCAATAAAATAAATGAAGATTCAAAGCTAGAAAGCTTGAATCTTTCATGTTCTTGAAGAATTCAAATCAAAGTTTGAATCTACAAGATATAACAAGATCAAGAAGCTAAAAAGCTTAATGTTATGATGATGATGATGTCATGTACATGAAGAAGAGAAGGAGAAGAAGAAAATTTAAAACTTACACTTTTTAGAGTGAGAAAGACTAGAGAGAAAATTAGAGAGTAAGTGTGTGTAAAATGTGAATGAGATCAAGTGTGAAATCGGTGGAAATGGCTTGGTATTTATAGTGAGGATTGGTGGTGGTAACCGTGGGTATGGGGGGACAAGGGGGACACCTTTTTGATTTTTGGTTAATGGTGGTCTAAAGGTGGTGCTTATGTTAGGATCCCATGCAACATGTATGGTAATGGTGAACAAAAATGTTAGTATGTTGGCTCTTATTAATGGGTATTTGTCTTTCATATTAGTGGGTCATTAACTTATTAAAATTGGGCTAATTAAATGGTCTATTAGCTAGAGTAGGATGGGCTAAAGTCCAATAAGGTAGAAAGTCCAACAAGACTAACTAGTGATCATAAGTAAATTACTAAGCGTAATTAAGCAACTAATAACCCAAGTAATTGTCATTATAAAAATAACAATTAGTATTACGTAGTCATAATATTCTAATTATGTCCAAAGTCAAACGTGTATCAAAATACATAGCTCGTTCTAAACGTCAAGTGACACTAACGGTCATAAAAGTATTCGGGGATCAAGTTAAGTAACTGCGTACTTAATGGCACGTTGTAAGATATTAATGAAAGTAATTAACATGAATTAAGATCCCAGAACATAATAAAGCTCAGTACGCATAAATATGCAGTTTCGTGAAAGTAATAAGCACAGATACAAGTCGAAAAAGTCGGGTCGTTACAATGTTGGTTTATGCTTAATGATAATATTAATGTTAACCTACGATAGTAAGTGTTTTGATGATGACACATGGACATAACCAAAAGTAATGGTAGACATATTGACATAAATATACAAGTTCACCAATCCACACTTACTCTTGCAAAAGACCAAACCAAATGAAGCTTAGAGTGAAAACATTAGGGAAAACAAAACTCATATGTCACAAGGATTGAGTCCACGGTCAATCGTGGGTTAGTCTGTGAGAGTCATGTACTTTGGTTGATGAGAAACCAGGTACACAGTCGACTCCATGGCTGACCGTGGGTCGACTGCAGTTTGTTCTGTCCAAATCTCTTGATCAAATAGTGTTTGACCACTTCGGGGCATCTATTATTTGCGAAACCTGTTTCAACATGCTTAGAATTGTTGCCCTCTTCATATCCAAAATAGTTTTGATCACTAGAATGCTAATCTTGGTTAATCATACCTAATGACACCTTAATGACATTTTAGCCTTGATTAAGGATAACACATAAGTGTTACAAAATAACTTGTGCTCCTAAAATGTATCTAGACATACTTAGGATGGTCATCAAGTCTCACCCAAGAGTTACTCCTTCCTTGTACATGTGTTGCACATTAATGTATACTTACATATTAATCTTGCAAAGTGTCACATTGCAAGTAAACTTACATAGCCTTAGTATATTGCTATGTCATCACTATGTGTTTAAGCATAGATTAATTACAAAGTGATCTCTTGCTAATCATTACATAAGTATTACTTGACTACTTGTTATTACTACATGAGTATTACTTGACTATGTGTTATTTGCCAACTTGCTTATTGATGTGTGCGAGGTGTAGTACGAAATAGATTATATTTTACTACGAAATACTATTAAATATGATACAATTTTACACAAGCTATTTATTTATTTATTGAATGGGATATACCTAAACCTTGCTATAACACTTATAGACAGTGTACCTAATTGTAGAGTAGTGTAGTTTTTAGTAAGTCCGGTTCGTTTCACAGTGATACAACTGAGTTTAATGCTATATTTTTATTAACTATATTTGTATTAAATATAAATATAAATATATATATATATATATATATATATATATATATATATATATATATATATATATATATATATATATATATATATGTGTATATATATATATATATAAGTAGTATTATTATTACTATAAAAGGGGGTTTTACCGTTTAATGATCGGTTTGTCGATTTTAAGTCTTATATCACAGTTAAAACCTAATGCAAAATATTAAATATAAATATAACTTAATTTAAAGCGTAAAGTAAATGACGATAATTAAAAGTGCGATAATTTAAAGTACAAGTAAAGCGTAAAAATAAAAGTGCGATAATTTTAAGTATGATAAATAAAATGACAATAAATAAAAGTACGATGAGATATAAAATAAAGGAATTATGCTTATTTAAACTTTCATAATCATGATGTTTGATGTCTTGATTTTAATTTATTACCAAGGGTTAATTGTCCTTTGTCCTGGATTATTTGATAAGTCCATATGGTTTTGTTCATAATTGTCCATCGATCATAATTATAAAGTACGAAAGTCTTCGCCAAATTAACCTTATACCCGAAGTCAAATATTCCAACTAATTGGGGACTTAAACTGTAACAAGGTCTTAATACTTTGTTTAATGAATACACCAGGTTATCGACTGCGTGTAATCCAAAGTTTTAATACTTTGTTAAAAATTACACCAATTACCCTTGAATGTAATCCACCCCTGTTTTAATGAGTCCATTGACTATTAATCCATCCCCGTTTCTGGTCAAATGAACAATTATCAGTATTTATAGATATCCCGCCTACCGTACCCAGTCAAGTGTATGTGGTTATATATAAATACGTCAAATTATAAATCTCTATATTAAATCAACGAGATATCATTTAATTAATATAAAGCCCATTAATAGCCCATAGTCCAATTTCCACAAGTGTCGGTCTTTTGTCCAAACCCCAATTATGGTCCAAAGCCTAATAACCCCGTCTTTAATATTTAGTCCAACATCACGATTACTTCGGCTTAAATAAGCATAATAATAACTTAGCTACGAGACATTAAATTAAAAATGTTGAACATAACTTACAATGAGTATTAATCGCGTAGTGTTACACGGACAGAGTTTCGACTTGCAAAACCTTAAAACATTCGCTACAATAACCTTATTATTATTATTAACTTAAATTAAAATTTTAATTTTAATTTTATATATATATATATATATATATATATATATATATATATATATATATATATATATATATATATATATATATATATATATATATATATATATATATATATATATATATCGTAGATAGAAAGAAAGAAAAAGGGGTGAGGAGTTCGGCAGAATGCTCGGCCTTTTATAGGCCCATTTGGAACTGTACAGCTTCGCGATTACGATACTTTTGTGCCTCACAGCTCCGCAGTCGCGGAGGTTTAGATTCCAGCTCATCACACAATTCCAAAACGTGGGCTACTGAATATTTTATAATATAATATATTTATAATTAATTATATATTATATTATATTCTTGTGCATAGTTGACTTGTATTTTTAGCTCCATTGAGTCGTACGTTGATAGTTGGTTCATGTCTCGGTTCCGGACGTGCGAACGCCTTCTCGTATAATTTAATATCTTGTACTTTGCGTTTTGCGGCTTGTACTCTTATCATTTTTAGACGTTGATCATCAATAAATTGAACCACTT
This sequence comes from Rutidosis leptorrhynchoides, assembly GCF_046630445.1. Classification (NCBI taxonomy): domain Eukaryota; kingdom Viridiplantae; phylum Streptophyta; class Magnoliopsida; order Asterales; family Asteraceae; genus Rutidosis; species Rutidosis leptorrhynchoides. The sequence goes on along the minus strand of NC_092333.1, from coordinate 657,731,359 downwards.
GGATTGTACTTTATACTTTTTAGCGTTTTGGTCATTTACGTCTTCAAATCGTCGATTCTGTCTTTTGTCTTCACCTTTTATTATTTAAACGAATATTACTTGGAAATAGAACAATTGCAACTAAAAGCTTGTCTTTCTTGAAGGATAATGCTATGAAATATATGTTCGTTTTTAGCATTATCAAATATTCCCACTCTTGAGCGTTGCTTGTCCTCAAGCAATATAGAACTTGAAATAAAAACATACTAAAATCACTTCTTTATTCTTCACAAATTGTACATTAGTGATTTTGATACAGCGGTATGAACAATGATAGTAACGATGTGGTTTACAGTCTCACATGACTATGAAAATTTAGATCCTTTAAGAAAATTGGATCTTTATGAAAATATTTGATCTTTTGAAAATTCAATCTAGCTTTTACCCTAGATAAGTTTTCCAGAATAACCCTTCACCTGTGTTTGCAAAATATTTTTGCGGGTTTTGTGCGTTTCAGATTTTAAATTTTTTGCTCAAAACTTGCGGTTTTGTGTCACCCACTTGCTAACCTTGTATTAGGAAAGCAACATGTCCAGTATACTTGCTCCGTATATTACCTTTCGGTAAACTACCGTCCGGTTGTAAAGGAAAGCGTTGAACAAGCAACTGTTAAGGCAATGTCTACTGACATGCTTTTGATTATGGTCCACAATTTGTCGGATGCAATTACTATCCTTTGTAGGAGCAATAGCAAAGATCACCCTATAATTTTTTGGTCTGGCACAAGGTCCTGTCTTCGACCATGCTATGCAACCACCGTTCTTACGGTTGACACCCGATTTGGTTCAGGTAACCTAATGAATTCCGGTGAATTCTTAGGATTTTACATTCAATGGTAATGAACGCATTGAAAAATAGGGTTTTCAGAAAACAAATCGGTTTGTAATTTTGATCAAAATATTTTCTCGTTCAAGCTCGAGTTTATATATCATCGAATTCCATGAGTTTGTAATTCTCAATCTTTAAAGTCAATCTCAAGGATTGAGTAATATCAGGCTTAAATGCTGATTTTTAATCTTTAAGGAGATTATCCTTTCTGGGGATCTGATTCATTAGTCTTATAAGCTAATTTGCACGGTGCCTCCCATTGTACGAGAAAGACCCTATCATAGTTAGGATAAGTCTGACCACTTGGTGACCCTGTTTGATGCTGAGGTCCGTGGATTTCCAGCTAATTTTCGAGAAAACTTTTCAAGGTTTTTCGTAGACTCTAGAACTGGTCTAGACGACAACTTCCTGACCTAAATCAAGAAGCGCGTTTCTTTTTCTTGGAAGACTTTACTTCCTTTTAAATCAAGTGGCACATTTCTTTCAAATATATTATAAGAAATCGGGTAAAACTGATAAAATTGTCCAAAACAAAAGTACCTTCCATTATTTGTACAAAAATATGTGGTATGTGATTTAAATAACTTGGTAAATTTTTTTCCCACACTTGGCTTTTATATTTCTTTCTTTGCCTTTTTATTCTCTTCTATTCCATTTTAAATGAATTCAAGCATTTTGGGTTGTTTCTCAATTTATGTCCTTTCCGAGGTAACAATAATTTCGGTGTTATAACCTAGTTTTATTGTTCATAAATATGTATAAATATGATTTTGAGTTTATTTAGTTGAAAACTTTTAAAATTTTTACTAGAAGTGGATAGTCAGTATATAAGACTAGGGCTGTTCTTTATTATCAGAGAGCACTAGATTCTAATACAACTACTGCTTTACTACTAAAATTTAACGGTGACTATTAAACCAAGTGTATAAGTCAAATGTTTAAAATTCGAAAGAATTTAATCCCTTCCCACACTTAAGATCTTGCAATGCCCTCATTTGCAAGAAATCAGTAACAATTTAAATTATTGAGGGTGATTAGCGTAGAAAAATGATTAAAATTTACCAAAGTTCCAAACATATTGTTGTTTGTTTGAATGATAAATGGTGCACATTATTTGTTCATTCCTGCAGTTGTTATATCACATTTGTTTTTCGTCTTGTCGTCAAAATTAATAGCTTTTGCTAAACTTAATGTTAGTCTTTGAAAGTGCGCTGTTTTACCCTATTTTGTTCATAAGATAAACTACAAACATATATATATATATATATATATATATATATATATATATATATATATATATATATATATATATATATATATATATATATATATATATATATATATAGGTTGGGTATATCACCCCACGTTCAAAAATTTATAAAATCTAATATTTAAAACGTTAGAAAACTATAAAAACTATTACAATACCGAAATAAGTATTAAAACTAGTAACATTACAAATAATAAAATAAATAAGACTAAGAAAATTAGGGTTGATTTTGATTGTACCAGAAGGGGTTCCAAGCTTCGTGGTATATGTTTTGATACGCTTGGAATGGATCGTATGTAGGAAAAGGTGGTCGTGTATCATCGGTCCATGGAGGAAAATAGGCCGGTTCAGTAGGAATGTAGTTCCTACCTTGGGAGGCTAAATAGGCTTTGATATATTCTTGATGATATTTCCAAGCCTGAAACTCTTGTTGCATAGCCCGATGGTAATCATTTTGGGCCATTATTCTTTGTATATCTGTAATCTGGTTTCCTCCACCCGCATTACCTTGCTCCTGATCTCGTTCTACCCGTGGATGCGTGCCATCATATGGTACTACAGCATTATGTCATTTCTTTAAAACCTTTGCACCATGATACACGCGTAAATCAATTCTATCACGAGGTTCTGGTACTGCAACTAATAATCCCCCCTGACTTCTATCCATATTGAGATACTCAGTAATTAAAGTAATGAAAATTCCACCTCCTATTATACTATTATTTCACATACCCCTTACCATTACCGATAAGTAATAATCCACACAATAAGGTATGTTCACAACGCTCTGTGGGTCTCGAATACACATGAGGTAAAATAGATCATTTTCATTTACCTTTTCTTTATTCCTACCTCGTTGTGTAATCGAGTTTGCTAAAAACCTATGGATCACTCTTAGCTCAGCTCTATTAATATCAGTATAAGAGTAAGATCCTCCACGAAATCAGTTATGGCTAGTCATTCTACTCCATATTCCATTCATATCAAAATTTTCATCAATCCTTCTACCATTAATTATCAACCTTTGACAATCATTAGATACTAATTCCTCAGGCGTATATATACACAAGGCCCGAGCCATATCTAATAGAGACATATGGCGCATCTGTAATGACCCAGATTTTTCCGCTATATATAAGATTAATATTTACATAATTAAATGTTTCCAACATGTTAAGCAATCAAACTTGTCAAAATATATATATTTGGAATGGATTTTATGCAAATGTTTGACCACCCAGTCTGTATGACGATTCACGAACGTCATAATTTGTGATAATCATTAAATAGAATATATATTTGGATATATATATATATATATATATATATATATATATATATATATATATATATATATATATATATATATATATATATATATATATATAGGGGCATGATCAATGGGGAAGTAACCAATCGGGGGGAAGCAGGGGGAAGCAAAATTTTATTTTTTTTCATTTTTTTTTTGATTTTTTTTCCGGCATCAAGATCACACGAAAATATGAACATTTAGAAGAGACACTTCGTGATGAATGTTATTATTTAGGCGGGAAAACGATCGACAAAAATAACATTCAAGATAATATTGTTCGTGAAGAATATGGACGTTTTTTTCATGTTTTGTGAAGTAAAATTTAGCCCGATTTAGAGTTTAGGGTTTAGGGTTTAGGGTTTGGTGTTTTGGGTTTATTCCATAAACCCAAAACACCAAACCCTAAACCCTAAACCCTAGACCCTAAACTCTAAACCGTTCGTGTTAAAAACTCAATCTAAATCCTAAATCTAAACCCTAAATCTAAACCCTAAACCCTAAATTTCTAAACCCTAATATCTAAACCCTATAAACCCTAATATCTAAACCCTAATATCTAAACCACAATAGCTAAAATCTCAAAATACGCTCGAAAAACACGATAATTGTTATATATTACTTCTTCGAGCGTTTTCCCGCTAAAATAAAAATATTTATCACAAAGTGTCTCTACTAAATGTTCATATTTTTATCTCATCTATAATGTTCGTGAACAAAGTTTTTTCAAAAAATGAAGAAAAAAAAAGTTTTTGCTTCCCCCCGTTTCCCCCCAAATGGTTACTTCCCTCTTGATCCTGCCACTATATATATATATATATATATATATATATATATATATATATATATATATATATATATATATATATATATATATATATATATATATATATGACATCTTAAAATGATATTTAAGTATCTCATTAAATATATTAACAAAGAGTTATATATATAAAATGAGACTACTAACTTAAAGACTTCAAGACTATATACATAAATATAACGATTAACGTTGTAGTAACTTCTAAATTAAAATATATGTGTATGTATTGTATTAATATGTATTAATATACTTATGAAGGAATTAAACATATATACTAACATACTTATACTCAACAAAGATAGCTATACTTATATTCTCATTCAATTCCATCAAGAATTCTATTCGTATTCATTCGGTATTTATACCCGTATCATACCCAGCTTCTATACTTAATTACTATGAGTATATACCAATAAGAAATACCAAAAATACCCTCCTTAGCCACCCTCAATCAGTAGCAAACATGTGGGGATAAATAATTTAACCTCTTGTATGACTAAAATGCAAGAAACAAAAACATACACATCACATATCTATATCTATATCTATACGTATGTATGTATGTGTATATATATAAACACCTCACTTCATTTTAATCTTCATTCCATTTATCTCAAAACACACACTACTCAAAGAACACTTCCGATTCAGCAACTTTTCATCATATATTTCATAAACCATTCCAAGAATCAAGCTTAAATCATTATAAGAAAACCATTCCAAGAACACTTCAAGAACACCATCAAAATCAAGAAGATTACTTCCAATCTTTTTAAACCAAGCCAACAACTCTTCCAAGATAAAGAACATCACTTCTATCTCAGCAACTTTTTTCAATTGATTTAAGGTAGTCACCTTATTCATAATCTTATTTGATTCATATTCATATAGCTATCTTATTATGAGTTTATAACGTACAACAACTAGAACATAGTTTAGTTGATTCTAAACTTCTCCGCAAACAAACTTAATCCTTCTAACTTGACTTTTAAAATACTTCAACACATGTATTATGACAGTATGTCAAGCTAACATAAGGATATAAAACTTGTAAACACGAAGAACACCTTAAAATCGAATATACGCCGTCTTAGTCGAACGGGGGCTGTTTTGGGTTTAATTTTAAAAATCTATCTTAAACTTTGAATTAAAAGATTTCCTTTGGTAAAAAATCTAATTTTATATGGATATGAAATATATCCAAAATCCATGGTTAAACTCTAAGTGGAAGTATATTTTTCAAAACGGTCATCAAGATGTCGTTCTTACGACTAATATGACTATCTTCTCTTATTTGACACCTAAGCTGTATTTTTAACTATAAACCTATACTTTTTATGTTAAGATTAATAATTTTGAGTTCGATACGAAACCATGGCAACTCGAATCACTCAAAACGGATTTGTAAGGAAGAAATTATGGGTAAAACAAAATTGGATATTTTTCTTAATTTTTAGCTACGGACATGATTCATAAAAATGGATGCTAACATTATCCTAGCTAACTTACCTTGTATCCTACATGTATTTATACATGTCTTGTTCCTGAACTTATGAAAATACAATTTATAATAGTCGTGATTAAGTTCTACGATAATATATTATAGTCTTCATAAAGATCGTAAGGCACTATATATATATATGACTTGATCACCGTGGATCCGTATACAGCGTTTTGACATATCATTTTGATTTCTTCTATATATATTATTGGAATGAACTATAAGACACCATTGGCAGTAATTTCGAGTTAGCTGTGGGTCGAAGTGGATTCCAAAATATTATATACTTTGATTTGTGATCGAGCCTGAGACATGTATACAATGGGTCGCGGATTGCTTCAGACAATATACATATTATGTGTCTTATTATATTAAGACAATATATTATAGTGTTAGTGAATTCTAACACAATATACGCATTTATATTTATATATATATATATTTATACTGTTGGACTATTGGACTATTGGACTACGAACGTTGGACTACTAACAATGGACAATTAAAATTATCACAAGTATAATAAGTATGAAATATTAATTTTATATATATATATATATATATATATATATATATATATATATATATATATATATATATATATATATATATATATATATATATATATATATATATATATATATATATATATATATATATATCTTGACACAAGAATATTATTATTAGGTTCGTGAATTTGTCAAAGGCCAAGTCTTACCACCATCTATTCGGAAATCATCACAAGTGAGTTATAGTCCCATTTTTACTATCTAAATTATTTTGGGATGAGAATACATGCAAAATTTTTAAATGTTTTACAAAATAAGCACAAGTTCATGGAACTACATTCTACGATTGTTTTATTATACCGGATATCTGTACTTATTATTATTATGCTTGGTAACCTAAGAATTAGTGAAAAACATTAATTGACGCGAATCCTAAAGGTAGATCTACGGGCACCAACCACCCCCATTTTCGAGTAGTGGAAATGCTTTAGTACTTCGAAGGGTCCTTGTCATACATTTGAATAGTGGAATGTATGATGCTAGATATCTTAAGCGCTCTATGTTAAGGTCAGTTACCAGGCGACTCATCGTATGAATGATTTTTGCAGTTGTAATGATCCTGCGCATTTAATTAAATGAAATCTTGTGGCTTATTAAATATTATGATTATTATATAGAAATTAAACCTATGACTCACCAACATTTTTGTTAACGTTTTAAGCATGTTTATTCTCAGGTGAATATTAAAAACACTTCCGCTATCGTATGCCAACCCAAGGTCAAGATTTGGAGTCGGCATAATTGTTTATATTGGTTAAACTTGCATTCGGAGTATTTGTTGTAATATATTTGATCATATTGTAATGGGTTATGTAAAAACTTATTTATTTGAGGAGATTGTCTTTGTTAGACAATCTAAATTATGTCATTAAGACCTTTATTCAATAATAAAGGTTATGGTTGTTTTTAAAAACGAATGCAAGATTTGAAAAACGTCTCATATAGAGGTCAAAACCTCGCAAAGAAACCAATTAATATGAAACGTTTATAATTAATATGAACGGGGCATTTCAGTTGGTATCCGAGCGTTGGTCTTAGAGAATCAGAAAATTTTTCATTAGTGTGTCTAACTGATTTTTGATGCATTAATGAGTCTGGACTTCGACCGTAATTGTTTTAAAAATGATTGCTTAATATAATTGTTGGAAACATAAGATTATTAACATATAAATATTATAAGATATGTCATTCTCTTAACGTGCCTGCTATTATGTGATAGATGACTTCATCCGATCATATAAGCATCTGTAGTGATTCATATTTCATTTACTTATCAAGTGATTCGGAGGCTGAGTCAAAGCATACGACTTATGAACCAACGAAAAAGTTAACTTTTGGTGCTACCATTAAAGTGGAAAATTGTTGGGAAAATTGGGAAGATTCACAATTGCCAGTAGAGGTTCCAGAAGAGGATTCAGAAGAAGATCCCAAAGAGGAACCCGAAGAAGAGGATCCTGAAGAAGTTGTGGAAATTACCGAACCACAACGTGATTTGGGAAAATCTTTGGCTGTTATACCCGATCCCAAACCCGATGAACCTATTATTACCCAAAATGTTTGTGATCATCCACCTGAACCACCTAAGAGACCAGTTTATAAAATGACCGCTCGTATAACGACTGTTGGTTTTGCTCCCAAACAATTAGCCGAAAGAACCAATTGGAAGGAATTGGAAAAAGAACTATCCAAACAAAAATCCAAACGTTTGGCCGAGAAAGAAACAACGTCAACATCTAAGAAATCTCGCCATTCTTGAACCATCGGCAGCTATCCTGTATTCCATGCGTTGTGAAATATGTATTATATTGTGTGTTTAAGTTTGAAGAAAATCCGCAATGTAATTTTCCTTATGATTGTATAATAATAAGAATAAGCATGGAAGGTTTATTATTATTATTACAACTTATTATTACGTAGTAATGTAATAACTTACCATAGTTTTTCATATTAGAATTTTAGTAGTTAATTTGTGTGTTAGCTGCTAAGTATGAACATTATTACAATTATAAAATGCTAATACGAAGAAAAGGCTTTTATAATAATAAGTTCGTATTAAGCTACAAAATACTTTTTGGCTACTTCTAAAAATTCTATATGATTAACTCATTCGGCTATTTTTGAAGGAAATGGCTCCTCCAGCTACTAGACAATAACAATTGAACACAGAAGAACTTCAAGCTTTCGCTGCAAATGTGGCTGCAGTGGTGAATGCAATGAACAACAATAACCAATCGGGTTCCAGCAATGGAGGAAACAATGGCAAATGGATAGGATGTTCCTACAAAGCTTTTATGGCCTGCAAACCCAATGAGTTTGAAGGAACCGAAGGACCCGTTGGACTAAAGCGGTGGACAGAGAAGGTTGAAGCTGTGTTCGCAATCAGCAACTGCGCAGAAGAGGATAAAGTTAAGTATGCTACACATACTTTCAGGGGTACTGCTTTGACATGGTGGAATACCTACATGGATTACGTAGGATAGAATACCGCCTACGCACTTCCATGGTCCGCTTTCAAGCACATGATGACGGAAGAGTACCGTCCCAGAACCGAAATCAACAAGCTCAAGGCAGAGCTTAAAGCACTGACAACCCAAGGGTTAGATGTCACTACCTATGAGCGACGTTTCAATGAACTGGCTTTAATGTGTCCTGGAGCATTTGAGGACGAAGAAGCAAAAATTGAAGCATTCATAAAAGGGTTGCCGGAACGAATCCAAGAGCATGTAGGTGCTAACGACCCTGCAACAATGCAGAAAGCGAGCCGTATAGACCACAAATTGATAGACCAAATTACAGGAAGGATAAAGAAAGGAGCGGCCGAGGAGGCCATAATGAAACAGGGGAAAAGAAAGTGGGAGGAAAGCGGTGATCAGGGTCACCAGTACAACAACAATAATCAAAACAACAATTACAACAACAATCGCAACCACCCCAACGACAACAATAATCGCAACAACAACCGCAACAATAACCGCAATAACCATCCCAATAATAATAACAACAACAACAATCCCAATCACAACAATAACAACAACAAACGTCTCAACAACAATAACCCTAACAACAACAATAACAACAACAACAACAACAACAACAACAATGATAACAAAAAGCAAAGGACTATATGCCCAAGGTGTGATACGTTTCATCCGGAATGATTTTGTAGAGAATTATGTACCAAGTGTAATAGGAATGGCCATATTGCGGCAAAGTGTGGAGTCTACGGACCAAATAGAAACAGAGGAGAAATAATGCCGGAACAAATAATAACGGCGTTGTTTGCTATGGATGTGGAAAACCAGGCCATACCATAAACCAGTGCCGGAATGGAAATAGGCAAGGCCGTAGGAGAGCTTTCAACATTAATGGGGAGAAAGCACAGGAAGACCCGGAACTTGTTATGGGTACGTTTCTTATCAACAATACACCTGCTTATGTTTTATTTGATTCGGGTGCCGATAGAAGTTATATGAGTAGAGAATTTTGTGCCAAATTAAATTGCCCGTTAACGCCTTTGGATAAAAAGTGTATAGTTAAAGTAGCAAACGGTAAACTAATTAAAGTTGATAAAATTTGCCGAAATCGAAAAATTAGTTTAGTTAGCGAAACGTTTGCAATTGATTTAATACCGGTGGAATTGGGAAGCTTCGACGTAATTATTGGAATGGACTGGATGTCTAAGGTGAAAGCTGGAGTTGTTTGTCATGAGAAGGCTATTCGCATTCCGAGAGAAGACGGGTTACCCTTAATGGTGTACGGAGAAAGGGGTAATGCCAAATTAAATCTTATTAGTAGTTTGAAGGTGCGCAAACTAATAAGAAAAGGTTGCTATGCCCTACTAGCACACGTCGAGAAGGTTGAAAAAGAAGAAAAGAAAATCGATGACGTTCCCGTTGCAAGAGAATTTCCTGAGGTGTTTCCGGACGAATTACCGGGACTACCTCCACACCGATCCGTTGAATTCCAAATAGATCTTGTACCTGGAGCCGCACCAATAGCTCGTGCTCCATATAGACTTGCGCCCACCGAAATGAAAGAATTACAAAGTCAGCTACAAGAATTATTAGAACGTGGTTTTATCTGACCGAGTACGTCACCATGGGGAGCTCCAATTTTGTTCGTTAAAAAGAAAGATGGATCTTTTCGTATGTGTATCGATTACCGTGAGCTGAACAAAGTAACCATCAAAAACCGATACCCTTTACCCCGAATCGACGAACTATTTGATCAACTCCAAGGTTCGAGCGTATGCTTCAAAATTGACTTAAGGTCAGGTTATCATCAACTGAGGGTTAAAGAAGCCGATATACCAAAAACAGCCTTCAGAACTCGTTATGGCCATTACGAATTCATGGTTATGCCATTCGGTCTAACCAATGCACCCGCAGTTTTCATGGATCTCATGCACCGAGTATGTAGTCCATATTTAGATAAGTTTGTTATTGTCTTAATTGATGACATTCTTATCTATTCGAAGAATAACCAAGAACACGAACAACACTTGAGACTTGTGTTAGAATTGTTAAGAAAAGAACAGCTTTATGCAAAATTCTCTTAGTGTGTTTTTTGGTTAAATGAAGTAAAATTTCTTGGCCACGTAGTCAATAGTAATGGAATCAAAGTTGATCCCGCCAAAATCGAAGGCATCAAAAATTGGGAAACCCCAAAAACTCCAACGCAAATACGTGAATTTTTGGGTTTAGCCGGTTATTATAGGAGATTTATTCTAGATTTCTCCCGAGTAGCCAAACCTTTAACTGCCTTGACACATAAGGGGAAGAAGTATGAATGGACTTCCGAACAAGAGGGTGCCTTCCAATTATTGAAAAAGAAGTTGACTACGGCACCTATTTTATCGTTACCTGATGGAATGGAAGATTTTGTTATTTACTGTGACGCATCAAGAATGGGTTTTGGGTGTGTTCTTATGCAACGGAAGAAGGTGATTGCATATGCACAAAACTACACCACACATGATCTGGAATTGGGCGCCGTTGTTTTTGCATTAAAGATGTGGAGACATTATCTATATGGGGTCAAGTTTATCGTATACACCGACCACAAAAGTCTCCAACATATTTTAAATCAAAAGCAACTAAACATGAGGCAGTGTAGATGGGTTGAGCTGCTAAATGATTATGATTGTGAAATCCGTTACCACCCGGGGAAAGCGAATGTGGTAGCCGATGCCTTGAGTCGAAAGGAAAAAGAACCTATTCGAGTAAAAGCCATGAACATGATTATTCATACTAATCTTACTACTCGAATAAGAGAGGCACAACAGGAGGTTTTGAAGGAAGGAATTTTTGGAAGGGAAATACCCAAAGGATTAGAAAAACAGCTTAATATTCGGGAAGATGGAACCAGGTATTTAGCTGAAAGAATTTGGGTACCAAAGAATGGAGATTTAAGGAAAGTGGTACTAGATGAAGCATACAATACCAGATATTCAATACATCCCGGAGCGGGGAAAATGTACCAAGACCTCAAGAGAAACTTTTGGTGGCCAGGAATGAAGGCCGATATAGCCACATATGTAGGAGCATGTTTGACTTGTTCTAAAGTCAAAGCTGAACATCAGAAACCATCGCGCCTACTCCAACAACCTGAAATCCCAGAATGGAAATGGAAAAACATTACCATGGATTTCATTGCTAAGTTACCGAGAACCGCAGGTGGTTATGATATGATTTGGGTAATAGTCGATCGTCTTACTAAGTCAGCACACTTTCTGCTAATAAAAGAAGAGGATGGTATAGAGAAATTAGCACGATTATACCTGAAAGAAGTTGTTTCTAGACATGGTATACCAATCTCTATTATCTCTGATCGTGATAGCAGATTTACTTCCAGATTCTGGCAGGCATTACACGAAGCATTGGGAACTCGTCTAGATTTAAGTACCGCCTATCATCCACAAACTGATGGGCAGAGTGAAAGGACGATTCAGACACTCGAAGACATGCTACGATCATGTGTTATTGATTTTAGAAGCAGTTGGGATCGGCATCTACCGTTAGCTGAGTTTTCCTACAACAACAGCTATCATTCTAGTATTGAGGCGGCACCATTCGAGGCACTTTATGGTAGGAAGTGCAGGTCTCCAATTTGTTGGAGTGATGTGGGGGATAAACAGATTACAGGTCCGGAAATTATCCAAGAAACCACCGATAAAATCATTTAGATTCAGCAACGATTGAAAACAGCCCGGAGTCGACAAAAGAGCTATGCAGATGTTAGAAGAAAACCTTTAGAGTTTGAGGAAGGTGATATGGTTATGCTTAAGGTATCACCTTGGAAAGGTGTTATTCGTTTTGGAAAACGGGGGAAATTGAGCCCAAGATACATTGGGCCATTCAAAATTGAAAAACGCATTGGGCCGGTGGCCTATCGACTTGAGCTACCTCCACAATTAGAAAAGATTCACAACACCTTTCATCTTTCAAACCTGAAGAAATACCTAGCTACCGAAGATCTCATTATTCCTTTAGACGAGGTTAAAATTGACGAGAAACTAAATTTCGTTGAAGAACCCGTCGAAATTATGGATCGTGAGGTCAAACGACTCAAACAAAGTAAGATACCAATCGTTAAGGTTCGATGGAATGCTCGTAGAGGACCTGAATTTACTTGGGAATGAGAAGACCAAATGAAGTTGAAGTACCCACATTTTTTTCCCGATATCGCACGTTAACTAGGTACTATTCTAAATTTCGGGACGAAATTTAATTTAACGGGTGTGTAATGTAACGACCCGGATTTTTCCGCTATATATAAGATTAATATTTACATAATTAAATGTTTCCAACATGTTAAGCAATCAAACTTGTCAAGATATATATATTTGGAATGGATTTTATGCAAATGTTTGACCACCCAGTCTGTATGACGATTCACGAACGTCATAATTTGTGATAATCATTAAATAGAATATATATTTGGATATATATATTTATGACATGTTAAAATGATATTTAAGTATCTCATTAAATATATTAACAAAGAGTTATATATATAAAATAAGACTACTAACTTAAAGACTTCAAGACTATATACATATATATAACGATTAACGTTGTAGTAACTTCTAAATTAAAATATATGTATATGTATTGTATTAATATGTATTAACACACTTATGAAGGACTTAAACATATATACTAACATACTTATACTCAAAAAAGATAGCTATACTTATATTCTCATTCAATTCCATCAAGAATTATATTCGTATTCATTCGGTATTTATACCCGTATCATACCCAGCTTCTATACTTAATTACTATGAGTATATACCAATAAGAAATACCAAAAATACCCTCCTTAGCCACCCTCAATCAGTAGCAAACATGTGGGGATAAAGAATTTAACCTCTTGTATGACTAAAATGCAAGAAACAAAAACATACACATCACATATCTATATCTATATCTATACGTATGTATGTATGTGTATATATAAACAACTCACTTCATTTTAATCTTCATTCCATTTATCTCAAAACACAAACTACTCAAAGAACACTTCCAATTCAGCAAACTTTCATCATATATTTCATAAAGCATTCCAAGAATCAAGCTTAAATCATTATAAGAAAACCATTCCAAGAACACTTCAAGAACACCATCAAAATCAAGAAGATTACTTCCAATCTTTTTAAACCAAGCCAATAACTCTTCCAAGATCAAGAACATCACTTCTATCTCAACAACTTTGTTCAATTTATTTAAGGTAGTCACCTTATTCATAATCTTATTCGATTCATATTCATATAGCTATCTTATTATGAGTTTATAACGTACAACAACTAGAACATAGTTTAGTTGATTCTAAACTTGTTCGCAAACAAACTTAATCCTTATAAATTGACTTTTAAAATACTTCAACACATGTATTATGATAGTATGTCAAGCTAACATAAGGATATAAAACTTGTAAACACGAAGAACACCTTAAAATCGAATATACACCGTCTTAGTCGAACGGGGGCTGTTTTGGGTTTAATTTTAAAAATCTATCTTAAACTTTGAATTAAAAGATTTCCTTTGGTGAAAAATCTTATTTTATATGGATATAAAATATATCCAAAATCCATGGTTAAACTCTAAGTGGAAGTATGTTTTTCAAAAGGGTCATCAAGATGTCGTTCTTACGACAAATATGACTATCTTCTCTTATTTGACACCTAAGCTGTATTTTCGACTATAAACCTATAATTTTCTATTAAGATTAATAATTTTGAGTTCGATACGAAACCATGGCAACTCGAATCACTCAAAACGGATTTGTAACGAATAAATTATGGGTAAAACAAAATTGGATATTTTTCTTAATTTTTAGCTACGTACATGATTCATAAAAATGGATGCTAACCTTATCCTAGCTAACTTACCTTGTATCCTACATGTATTTATACATGTCTTGTTCCTGAACTTATGAAAATACAATTTATAATAGTCGTGATTAAGTTCTACGATAATATATTATAGTCTTCATAAAGATCGTAAGGCACTATATATATATATATGACTTGATCACCGTGGATCCGTATACAGCGTTTTGACATATCATTTTGATTTCTTCTATATATATTATTGGAATGAACTATAAGACACCATTGGCAGTAATTTCGAGTTAGCTGTGGGTCGAAGTGGATTCCAAAATATTATATACTTTGATTTGTGATCGAGCCTGAGACATGTATACAATGGGTGGCGGATTGCTTCAGACAATATACATATTATGTGTCTTATTATATTAAGACAATATATTATAGTGTTAGTGAATTCTAACACAATATACGCATTTATATTTATATATATTTATACTGTTGGACTATTGGACTATTGGACTACGAACGTTGGACTACGAACGTTGGACTAGTAACAATGGACAATTAAAATTGTCACAAGTATCATAAGTATGGAATATTAATTATATATATATATATATATATATATATATATATATATATATATATATATATATATATATATATATATATATATATATATATATATATATCTTGACACAAGAATATTATTATTAGGTTCGTGAATTTGTCAAAGGCCAAGTCTTACCACCATCTATTCGGAAATCATCACAAGTGAGTTATAGTCCCATTTTTACTATCTAAATTATTTTGGGACGAGAATACATGCAAAATTTATAAATGTTTTACAAAATAAGCACAAGTTCATGGAACTACATTCTACGATTATTTTGTTATACTGGATATCTGTACTTATTATTATTATGCTTGGTAACCTAGGAATTAGTGAAAAACACTAATTGACGCGAATCCTAAAGGTAGTTCTACGGGCACCAACCACCCCCATTTTCGAGTAGTGGAAATGCTTTAGTACTTCGAAGGGTCCTTGTTATACATTTGAATAGTGGAATGTATGATGCCAGATATCTTAAGCGCTCTATGTTAAGGTCAGTTACCAGGCGACTCATCGTATGAATGATTTTTGCAGTTGTAATGATCCTGCGCATTTAATTAAATGAAATCTTGTGGCTTATTAAATATTATGATTATTATATAGAAATTAAATCTATGACTCACCAACATTTTTGTTGACGTTTTAGGCATGTTTATTCTCAGGTGAATATTAAAAATACTTCCGCTGTAGTATGCCAACCCAAGGTCAAGATTTGGAGTCGGCATAATTGTTTATATTGTTTAAACTTGCATTCGGAGTATTTGTTGTAATATATTTGATCATATTGTAATGGGTTGTGTAAAAACTTATTTATTTGAGGAGATTGTCTTTGTTAGACAATCTAAATTATGTCATTAAGACCTTTATTCAATAATAAAGGTTATGGTTGTTTTTAAAAACGAATGCAAGATTTGAAAAACGTCTCATATAGAGGTCAAAACCTCGCAAAGAAACCAATTAATATGAAACATTTATAATTAATATGAATGGGGCATTTCAACATCACACCTCCTAACAAAAATATAATAAAACTTTGATCGGTTAAGCTAGCTACCTGATCATTTATTTCAACAGTACTTAATAATTCCACACACCATTCCCTATATACATGCCTACGTATAGTGAATAAACGTTCCCAATCATTAAAAGTAGAATTACCATATCTTTGGTAAACTAATTCCCTGATTGGTTCGGCCAATCCCACTGTTTCTAACAGTTCCCAATCTATCACCCTGGGTACTTCAACATCCTTTGACTGAAGAATGTGTAAGTTCCTCTGATATTTTGGATAATCTATCCAACGTCTGTCAAATCTTAAATTAGGGTGTAAATCTACCACTTGTATATTTGAATATGAAATGAATTAATGCGGAAGATTTTGTCTGTATTGGTCGTTAATCTCCTGTTCGTCTGCATTCTCAGGAGGAGCATTGTGAGCCTGGGAAGCGGATGAAGATTCACCCTTTTCAGTCTGTAAAACACATTAAACACAATTTTTATGCATCCAAATATGCATTAGTGTTAGCAAAATCATAAATCAAAACAATCATAATGACATGTTTAAACAATATTAAACTTATACACAATTTCATAAAATTAACAATTCTACACTTTTACAAATAAACATATATGAAAATGTATACAATGTTCATAAGCATTCATCTTCTAAAACATGTCAAAAATAATTATTATAGCAATTAAACGAGTTTCAAATGACCTTCATATCAATTAAATCAAGTTCATGCATTTTTGACTCAAAAAGTCAACAATCTTGTTCAAAAATCATGTTTAGGATCAAAGTTTGGATCATTTAGCAACCTAAATATGTTACACTACTTAATTAAGCATGAACTAACAACAAAATTCGGCTATAACCTGTTTATATCAAAAAGCCCCAAATTTTTCTCAAGAACACAAACCCTAGATTGTTAAAAATTTGAAGTTTAAGGCTTCAAATCATGTTAAATAGTATCAATCTAGGTTATACAAGCATAATATACAAACAATTTAAGCATAATTAAGCTAGAATTCATCAAAACCAAATTAGGTTAAAATATGCTCAAGAACACTTTAAATCCGAATTAAAGAGTGTTTGGATGTAGAAATTACCGATCTTCTTGAAAAACTTCTTGGTAGGATTCTTCTCATCATGATTTTGTGAAGATTTGGTGATTTAAGGTGAAAAATTGCGTTTTTTAGAGTGTTTTGTGGGTGTTTTTTGCAGAAAAATAATGGGAGTGTGTGTTTGGGACTGGTCTGTCGACCAGTTAAAATGGTCTGTCGACCAGTTAAACTGGTCTGGAATTTTGATGCTCCACGACTGCAGTTGGGGGTACACACAAAGCTCCGAGACTGTGGTGCTTTTTGTTTTTATAAAAACCTTCAACTAATAAAACAAATGATTAATTAATTTAAAATTTTGTCTCTTTTTAGATTGAGGTCGTTTCGGTACGTTTACCTAGTTCAATAAAATGTCATTTTTAAAGTGATTGTTTTAAAAGCAAAGATTTTTGGGTTTTTTAATGTTTTTGGCATACTTTAGATCAATAAAATTAAAAATAATGATAATAAAATTTCTCTTCCCGCCCTCGGGTAAAGCAATTTTGGTTCAACGACCTAGTCTTCAACTCACGACGAATTTTAGAAATCAATTTTTTAACTTTATGAAATAAAGTAAATTTTTATTTTTAAATTCACACGAATCTTAAATTTAAAATGCATAAAATTTCATATAAATATTAATAATATACATTAATTTTTCAATTTTACATTTAAAATAATATAGTTATATATTAATTTTAAAAACAATGTAAAAATAAAAATCTTTTTGGTCTTTTATCCCACTTTAATCAATCAAATATTTACAAAAATATACGTCCCTCTTTTGGGTAAAGTAATTTCGGCTATATTACCTAGTTTTACTCCTGACGAATTTCTGAAATATTTTGGATTGATTGATTAAAGATATTTATACCTTATTAATAAACAGTAAATTTCGCAGTGATGAATTAAACTTTTATCTGATATCAATAATTTCGATTTATTATACCTAATTGTATTGAATATCAATTTAATACTTTATAGCGAACGATTCAGCGTTTATTAACAAAAGGTTAAAAGTAATAAATATAAATAAAATAAAAACTGTACATACTTACCTATGAGATAGAATTCTCAGAGACCTCCTTTATTCGACTCATAGGAGAGTCATTCAATTTGGTTTTCCATAGATACATAGGCGTAACCACGAGTTTTCAATAACTTTTCTTCTAAACATATGAACGGTTCTTCTCTGCATAAAGTAACGAATTCAGTATTGGAATGTGTCTGATTGTTCGAACATTTCTCTTCGTGTGACCATTTTCCGCATTTATGACATCTTTCAAGGTGTCGTGCTCTTCTTTTTGTTGCGGATTTTGATTTTTCTTTACCAAAATGTATCTTATTATGATCTTTTCTGAGTTCTTTTCTTACTTCGTCTATTTTGCCTCTTATGAATAATACCAGTTCACTCGGGAAGGTGTTATTATTACATTTAGTAATCATAGCGTGTAGTAGTAGACCATGGTTCAAATCAAAGGAATTTTTCATCTCGTAAAACCTATAAAACAAAAATTCAGAATGGAGGGAGAAGACTAGTTCTTTAGGGTCTGCTAGGGAAAGACCATTCGGATTCCATTCTCGAGAACTACACGAAAACAAAAAATCTAACTCTAGACAGCATTATATTATCCTTTAAAACATTTGAATCTCCCCACAGTTAGTTAGTTGTGGTGTCGAACTTGTGATTAACTTCATTGTCAATTTCAATTGAAACATCAACAACTTGCATATCTCTGACTTTTGCTTCAAGCCATTTGTTGATTTCCTCTGTAACATTCACAAATTCAACTAACATCGCCTTTTCTTTAGGCAACAAATTGGATACTAATCGGTTACATAACTTAAAGTTCCCCTTAATCCTAGCATCTTGAATACGTTTATAAAGTTTCTTCGTTGAACTGTTAAAAATGGGTTCATCTAATTTCGTATTAACCACGGGGTTCTTTGTTATCGGGTCATCATTAGGTGTTTCTTCATCTTCCCCACACATAGGCATTTTTATTGGTTCAACAGTTTTGGTTGGTGGAGATTTAAACTTTCGGTTCACAAAGGTGACCGATTTGTCACCATCACTAAGTGTCATTCTACCCTCTCTTACATCAAAGAACGCCTCGGTGGATGCTAAAAATGGGAGACCTAAAATCAGAGGAATATTAAGGTCTTCCTCCATATTGATAACTATGAAATCTACAACAAAGGTCAAACTTCCCACTTTAACAAGTAAATTGTTGGCTATTCCAACCGGGTGTTTAATGGTTAGGTCAAATGATTGAACACCTACGCTGGTTGGTCTTAATTTACCCACACCTAATCTTTTGTATAAGGAAAGAGGCATAACATTTGCACTTGCTTTGAAATCTGCGAGTCCATTATACATAGCACCATCATTAAGCAAGCAAGAAATGATAAATTCACCTGGGTCTCCTACTTTAGTAAGTAGAGTTGGTTTGTTAACCTTTTTCGGGTGATCTTTTCTTGGTTCTTTCATTTGCACTTGAACTTCTTGTTCATATTTTTCTTCGTTTCTTGGAATGGGAGGTTTATATAGAAATTCTTCTTCATCACTCCAATTTGAAATCTCTCCATCTTCTACTTTTGGTTTTTCACATGTTGTTGAAACCATATTTATGTTTTCATTCTGAGGGTTTTCTTTGGTGGTAAAATTATGATTAACTTCATTGTCAACTTCCATCGGACCATGTATGTAATGTTTAACTCTGTGACCATTAACTTTAAATTCAATTCCATTTGAATTTATTAACTCTATTGTTCCGTATGGAAAAACTCTTTTGACTATGAATGGTCCAGACCATCTTGATTTCAATTTTCCAGGAAATAGCTTGAATCGTGAATTAAAAAGAAGGAATCTGTCTCCTTCCTTAAATTCTTTTGAACTTCTGATTCTTTTATCATGCCATTTCTTCGTTCTTTCCTTATAGATTAATGAATTTTCATATGCATCATTTCCTAATTCTTCTAATTCGTTTAGTTGACTTAACCGTAGATGACCGACTTCATGCAAATCAAGATTACATGTCTTCAAAGCCTAAAATGCTTTGTGCTCAATTTCTACTGGAAGGTGACATGCTTTTTCGTAAACGAGTTTAAAAGGTGTGGTTCCAATTGGAGTTTTGTAGGCTGTTCTAAAAGCCCAGAGTGCATCCTCCAATTTCATGGACCATTCCTTCGGATTTGATCCTACAGTTTTCTCTAGAATACGTTTTAATGCTCGGTTGGTATTTTTAACTTGTCCACTTGTTTGTGGATGATAAGCAGTGGAGATTTTATGAGTTACTCCATATCTTCTGAGAACTTTCTCAAGTTGATTATTACAGAAATGAGTACCTCGATCACTTATTAAAGCTTTTGGTGTTCCGAACCTTGCAAAAAGATGTTTTAAGAAGTAGACTACAACTCGTGCATCGTTAGTTGGGAGAGCTTGTGCTTCCGCCCATTTAGATACATAATCAATGGCGACGAGAATGTAGAGATTATTATGAGATTTTGGAAATTGACCCATAAAGTCAATACCCCAAACGTCGAATACTTCACATACTTGAATGACATTTTGTGGCATTTCATCACATTGACTTATTTTTCTAGCCCTTTGACATGCATCACAGGATTTACAAAGAAGGTGTGCGTCTTTGAAAATTGTAGGCCAATAGAATCCAGCGTCGTAGACTTTCCTTACTGTGAGCTGAGACCCATAATGTCCTCCTGTTAGTCCTGTGTGACAATGGTTTAAGATTTGACTAGCTTCATCTCTGAATACGCATCGGCGTATTATTCCATCGGGACATCTCTTAAACAAATATGGATCTTCCCAAAAATAGTGTTTTATATCACTAAAGAATTTACTTCGTTTTTGGTACGACAACCCTTTTTCAAGGAATCCACATACTAAGTAGTTTGCAAACCATGGAATTTCATTATAATCGATTTTCAAGAGATATTCATCAGGAAAGTTATTTTGTATGGCCGATTCATTTTGAACTTCTAATTCAGGATTTTTAAGGCAAGAAAGATGATCAGCTGCGAGATTTACTGCTCCCTTTTTGTCTCAGATTTCAATATCGAACTCTTGTAAGAGTAAGATCTAACAGATTAATCTTGGTTTGGCATCTTATTTTGAAAATAGGTATCTAAGAGCAGAATGATCAGTATAGACCACCGTTTTTGCTAGAACGAAATATATGAACGAAATTTGTCAAAAGCAAAGACAAAAGCAAGGAGTTCTTTTTCAGCAGTTGTGCAATTTTTTTGTGCTCCTTGTAACATCTTACTAGCGTAATAAATAGGTTGAAATCGTTTTTCAATCCTTTGACCTAAAACGGCTCCCATTGCAAAATCACTTGCATCGCACATGAGTTCAAATGGTAGATTCCAATTTGGAGTTATCATGATCGGCGCATTAGTGAGTTTTTCTTTAAGAATATTAAAAGATTTGATGCATTCATCCGAAAAGATGAATGGGGCATCCTTTTCAAGGAGTTTATTCATAGGAGTGGCAATTTTAGAAAAGTCTTTTATGAAACGTCGGTAAAACCGGCATGCCCTAGAAAACTCTTAACTCCTCTAACATTTGTGGGATGTGAAAGCTTAGCAATTACATTTACTTTAGCTCTATCCACTTCAATTCCTTCCTTTGAAATTTTATGACCAAGAACGATGTCTTCTTTAACCATGAAATGGCATTTCTCCCAATTAAGAACTAGATTTGATTGCTCGCATCTAATAAGCATTCGTTCAAGATTAATTAGACATGTTTCAAAAGTATCACCGAAGACTGAAAAGTCATCCATGAAAACTTCCATGCATTCTTCTATCATGTCATGAAAAATCACCATCATGCACCTTTGAAAGGTTGCAGGGGCGTTGCAAAGTCCAAATGGCATGCGTTTGTAAGCAAAAGTACCATAAGGGCACGTGAAGGTGGTTTTCTCTTGATCCTCGGGTGCAATTGGAATTTGAAAGTATCCGGAGAAACCGTCAAGAAAACAATAGTAACTATTTCCAGCTAACCTTTCTAACATTTGATCAATGAAAGGTAAGGGAAAGTGATCTTTTCTGGTGGCGTCATTTAATTTTCTATAATCAATACCAATACGCCATCATGTTACAGTCCTAGTAGGAATAAGCTCATCTTTTTCATTTGTGATGACAGTGATACCACCCTTCTTAGGTACGCATTGAACTGGGCTTACCCATGGACTGTCAGAGATTGGATAAATTAAACTTGCATCTAGCAGTTTAATAATTTCTTTCTTAACAACATCTTTCATATTTGAATTTAGTCTTCGTTGGCGTTGCACATATGTTTTATGACCTTCTTCCATAAGGATTTTATGTGTGCAATACGAAGGACTTATGCCTTTAATGTCATGAATCTTCCATGCAATAGCTGGTTTATGAGCTTTTAGCACAGAAATGAGTTGAGATTTTTCATTTTCCGTAAGAGAAGACGAGATTATTACGGGTAATTCAGATTCACCATGTAAATAAGCGTATTCCAAATGGTTTGGAAGTGGCTTTAAATCTAATATCGGTGGTTCTTCTATCGATGATTTGTATTGATATCTGTCTTCCTCTTTTAGCATTTGAAGTTCTTCTATTGTTGGTTCGTATTCATTAGCCATAAGTGTAGCCAACATTTTAGCTTCATCAATTGGTTCCGTTCCTTCTCCTAAAGAACATTCTCCTGTTCCTTGTAATTCTAGAAATTCTTGTAACAATTCTTCTTGTGAATCTATAGTTTGAATATAATAACATGTATCATCAGTAGATTGCGGTTGTTGCATGGCTCTATCAATAGAAAAGGTAACACTCTCGTCCTCTATACTTAGGGTAAGTTTCTTACCAAACACGTCTATTATTGCTTTAGCCGTGTTTAAGAATGGTCTTCCTAATATGAGAGGAACTCGAGAATCTTCTTCCATGTCCAGAATAACAAAGTCTACTGGAAATACTAAAGTACCAACTTTAACTAGCATGTTCTCCATTATCCCTCTAGGATATTTTATTGATCGATAGGCTAGTTGTATGCTTATTCGTGTTGGTTTCAATTCTCCAAGGTCTAGTTTAGCGTATAATGAGTATGACATTAAATATATACTAGCACCTAAGTCTGCCAATACTTCTATTGAACTAAGACTACCCAGAAAATATGGAATTGTGAAACTTCCTGGATCTGATAATTTTTCTGGTATCTTATTCAACAGCACTGCAGAATAATTAGCATTCATTGTAACAGCCGAGAGTTCTTCCATTTTTCTTCTATTTGTGATTAGATCTTTCAGGAATTTAGCATATCTTGGCATTCCTGAAATCACATCAATGAAAGAAAGATTGACATTTATTTGTTTAAACATATCCAAGAATTTGGATTGCTCGGCTTCAAGTCTTTCTTTTCTCATTTTACTCGGGTAAGGAAGCGGTGGTTGGTATGGTTTAACATAAGGTTTAGCCTTAACTATGTTATCTTCATTAACCTTTTTAACTACCGGTTCTGTTTCCTTCTCTTGCTCAGGTTGTGGTGCCTGTGTAGTGGGAATAGAGTCATCAGAAATTACAGGTATTTCAGGTGGTTTAAGTGTAATACCACTTCTTTTGGTAATGGCTTTAGCTGTTTCATTTCGGGGGTTAGCATTTGTATTACTGGGTAGACTCCCTGGTTTTCTTTCACCTATTAACCTTGCTAGGTTACTTACTTCTTGTTCCAGATTTTGTATAGAAGCTTGTTGATTTCTAAATGTTTGAGCATTTTGTTCATTAGTTTGTTTCTGAGATGTGAAAATTTGAGCTTGAGATTCAACTAGCTTTGACATCATATCTTCTAAATTTGGCTTTTTATCATCGGTTTGTGGTGGTTTATTTGGAAAAATAGGTCTTTGCTGGTTGTAAGTATTATTGGATACTTGTTGATTGCTAGGACCTTGTTGGTTGTTGTATGGAACATTTTGGTTATAATTCTGATTTTGATTGTAGTTTGGTCTTGGCGGTTGATAATTATTTTGATAATTATTTCCAGGCCTTTGGTTCATGTATGAAACATTCTCTCTTTGTTCCATTATTTGTTCAATGCTGAGACAATCTTTTGTCAAATGTGGTCCTCCACACTGCTCACAACTAATTCGTATTGCGTGAATATCTTTAGTCATCTTTTCCATTCGTCGCTCGAAAGCATCGAACTTTGCAGAAATGGAATCAAAGTCATGGCTAGAATCGGCTCTAGCCGATTTAGATGAACGAAGAATATCTTTTTCCTGGTGCCACTCATGTGAGTGGGAGGCTGTGTTATCAATAATTTTGTGAGCTTCAGTTCCGGTTTTCTTCATAATGGAACCACCAGCTGCTGTGTCGATGTTTTTTCGTGTAGCAACGTCGCATCCTTGGTAGAATATTTGTACTATTTGATAAGTGTCTAAACCGTGCTGAGGACATCCTCTCAACAATTTTCTGAATCTTGTCCACGCCTCATATAGAGTTTCATTTGGCTTTTGCGCGAACGTAACAATTTCTCCTTGAAGTCTCACGGCTTTAGATGCCGGAAAGAATCTTTTAAGAAATTTCTCAACTAAAACATCCCATGTATCAATCGCTCCTTCAGGTAACAATTCTAACCAATCTTTGGCTTCTCCCTTTAAAGTCCAGGGAAATAACATGAGATAGATCTGTTCATCCTCAACTTCTCTAATTTTGAATAGAGTACAAATCCTATTAAAGGTTCGAAGAGGTTCGTTTGGATCTTCTTTTGGCGTACCACTAAATTGGCATTGATTAGTTACCATGTGTAGGATCTGTCCTTTGATTTCATAATCTGGCGCATTAATGTCTGGTTGAGTAATGGCATGACCTTGGCCAGTACGTGTAGCTCTCATTCGGTCTTCCATACTTAGAGGTTCCTGATTTTCCATGATTGAATTTGTTGAATCTGAATCACTAGAGGATTCTGATTTAATGATTTCTTCCTCGACAATCTCTGGATGAGTAATTTGTGGTTCAGGAGGAATAATTAGTGGTTTAGGATCTCTGAATTGTCCTTGAATATCCTCCGAGTTCTCAATTGTGAGGTCGGGTTCAAAAAATGTATTATCGGAAATTTGAATTGGAGTACTCGTTCGACTAGATGATGATTCTAAAGAAAAATCAATGGCGACGATATTGGCTAGATTTCTTGATCGAGTTATAGGTGGTGAACGTATGAACGGTGGTGAACGTTTTGATCGGTGCATTCACTGAATATCCTATTAGTTATAAAGATAAAAATTATATAAGTTATCAAATTAATAGACTTTTCTGATTTTGCCCACGTTTCGAATAGCCAATAAATGCAGCAGGTAGCCAGGATGTAACGACCCTGGATTTTTCCAACGCTTAATTAATAATATTTATTATTAATGCTTGTGTTTAATGAATGTATTTTTATACATTTACTTGCTACCGTACTTGACTTTACATGCCTCGAATTGTATTGGTGACACACGAACTTTTCACGAATAATATTCCGGATATTATTTACATTCATGATTAAGTTTTATTAATCATTTTTAATTAACTAAGGTTACTAGTTAATTACTTGGGCTTTGTTGCATTTATTTGTTAATTACTTGAACTTGGGCTTTTATTAATGTTAATGGACTAAGAAGCCCACCCTACATCCTTAATGGACTAATTAGCCCATCTTATTATGCAAGTATTACTTTGAGATTGAACTAGATTAATTAACTTGTAAGGAATCTAATTACTTGTATCAATTACACCTTGTTCCCATGCAAGCTTGATTTATTACCATTTTTAGATGGCATCTTCACCAATTCATGCATGTAACTAGTGGACTTTTCTCTTCCCCTTTCTCCTTGTAAAACCGTCGGCCAAGGTAGGCTAAAGGGAGCTCACATCTTCTTTTTTTGAAATACTTATTCACTACTTCATTCACTTTTCACACACACAAACATACTTCTCATTTTTCTCTCATTTGCTCTCTACTTTGTAAGTAACATGAGCTTTTCTTCTTCTCTTTTCCTTGTCTAAAAATCGTAGCCAAGCATCATAATCATCATCATCTCACTTACTTCTTGTTGTTGTTTATTACTTGTTCTTTATTGTTGTTGTTTACTTACTAGTTATTAAGAATCAAACTCTCTAGTTTGTTCTTCATTTTATCTTGTTCATACAAGAACATACAAGAACAAAACTTTCTAGTTTATGTTCTACACTTAATGTTTTAATAGATTGTAAGTTCATGAGTTATAATCATACTTGTGTTCATGATGTAAACTTAAAGTTTACTTTCTTAAGGATCAAAGCTTAGGCTTGAATGTTTCCAAGTATGAACAACCATGAACTTATTACTTGTAGTTTTAACTTACTTCTTCATTTTATGTACTTTAAAGTTGTAATTTGGTTAAGTATTACTAGTTAATCTTGATCTCATATTTGTTGAAACTAAAAGTTAACTTTATAAGTTCAAGAACATGGAAGTATAACTTTCTAGTTATAACTTCATATACTTATGAAAGATCTAAGTTTCTATAGCTTATGGTCTTCTAATTTTGTTGTAAACAAGAGCTTATGAGCTTATATATAGTTTACAAGATGAGAATCTAAGTTTCATAACTTATGGTTTCATTAAAGTAAAGATTCAAGTGTTATGACTTAGGATTTAACTTAGTAACTTTAGATCTAGACTTTTGGGTCTTGGATCTTCAAGATCTAACTAAGAACTATGTTCTACAACTTAACATCTTGATTATTTTGTTTACTTTCAAGTTTGTAGCTTAATATTACTTTTAGAGTTCATGTATGTGTCGGATCTAAGATCTTGATGTAACTTTGGTTCATCAAACTACTTGCAACACTTAATTGAGTTGTGCTATTTATATTAGACTTACACTTGTGTTATTATGGTCAAAACTTGGTAAAGATGATGTAAACACATCAACGAGTTGTACACTTGAAGCTATATGCATCAAGGATGAGAACCGTGATGAACATCAAGCACCAAGAACCCACCGGAACACACTGTTTACTATTTTATGGAACTGATCAGAATACCCAGGCTACTGTAAAATTGATTTTCAGTTAGCTCTGTTCGATTAGATAATTTTTCGTTTAAGACTCGTCTTAATCCGAGTTACGTTTTAGGATCTATGGCCCTCCGAACGTCACTATGTCCTTTTAACGTTGTGCTGAAAATTCTGACCTACTCGCACTTAAACCGTCGCCACGGTCAAACAAAGACTAGTTTGATTCTGGAATTTTTACAGAAACTAAAGGACTTATATACGGAGCCATGGCCACTGGTCTCACCTTAATTCAGTAGGTATAGAGGCCGTGGTGACTGATCGAAGTCAGCTTTTGTTTTAAACTCTTTTCTAGAATGAAACATAATTTATACTTTTGTTTGATGATGAATGATGATGACCCTTAAGACCTAATTTACATACATTTAAACCTTTGAGAATGATTTACTGACTTAGTAACTTTTGACTTAGGTTGAGGACCTTTCCGGACCTACATACTTGCTTACTTTCCCGAACCAACTTTACTACTACTTTATCACTGTGAGTTATAGCATCCCTTTTTACTTTAACTATTTTGGGAACTGAGAATACATGCGCGTTTTACGTTTTACATACTAGGCACGAGTACTTAAACTTATTATATGTGTGGGTTATACAACGGCATAAACTTTCCCCTTAGCTCGGTAACGTTTAGTCATTGGTTTTTGAACCGGTGAACGCGAATCTTAGATATGGATCCATAGGGTTTGACATCCCCACTCGGGCTAGTAGCGCTAGCATTTAACGGGTGTTTAATACTTCGTAAATATACGCACTCGCCAAGTGTACTTTTAGGGGGTGATAAACGTTAAGTTAGTTACCAAGTGCCCACGGTTAAACATATACTTTACATACTGTTTTGAAATGCTGTAGAAGCACGGAAATCTCGTGGCCTACCTTACATACTGTTATACTTAAACTATAGCTCACCAACCTTTGTGTTGATGTTTTTAAGCATGTTTTTCTCAGGTGCTTAAGGTTGCTTGCTTCCGCTGTTGTACTAGTCATGCATTGTAGACACCCGCTGCACTTGTTAGAGTTGTCACCGCATGAAACTTTTTATTTGCATTCAAACTATGTTACCTTTTGAAATAATGATTTGTAACAACCATTGGGTCACACACTATTACTAATTGCTTATGTTCATTGAAGCATACTTTTGTTATAAGACATTTGATGTTGGTTAAGACATCACCTTTATTCATGAATGCAAACTTCTTTTGAAACCGCATATAGTATTTGACCTTGTAATGATCCTGTTGTTGATGATTCATACACGATGGTTTTGTACGGGGCATCACATTTGGTATCAGAGCATTGGTTGTAGGGAATTAGGTTGCATTAGTGAGTCTAAGATCGACCCGAGTAGGATTCACTAATAGGACTAATCTACAACTTGCTAGTTTACTTGTTTCCGCTGAACTTACTGCATGTTGATGCTTACTTTTACTGTTATATGCCGTATGCTACTTGTTTTCACTACTGCATGCTATTATTTGCTTTCGATTGCATGCTACTTTTGTACGATTCGTTATTATTGCCATGCTATTTACTGCTATACATGATTTAGACTGCCGTAGTTACTTTACCTAATACGTGCTTGCTTTATGACTTACTGACGTGGAAAAAGTTATTTTTACTTGTTCAGATGTCGGATATTCCACCTGTCATCATTTTGGACAGTGACTCAGACTCGTCCGCCACTTCACCGACCGTTGTTGCCGATTCCCAGATGCCGTCGTCGACACCCACCAGTGACACTGGCGCTTCATCCTCTGGTGCCAGTAGTCATGCACCTGCCCCAGTGGTTACTTCTGATGGAGCCGAGGACCTCCAGGAGATTCCAGCTCCACTTGCCCCCGGACCCTCGGAGCCACAGCATCATCCCAGTGGTGCTGTGATTCCCGCGAATCTTGGGGAAGGTCCAGTCCGTAATGAGCATAACCATTGGTGCCGACGCGCTCCTGATGGACATCTCGTGCTGATTGGACCTGCCAGATACCGACAGATGATGGCCGCTCGAGGAGAGCCACCCGTGCAGCCACCCCTAGCTGATTTAAAATACCCATCATCCTCCGACTCATCATCCGACGACACCTCCTCAGACGACTCCAGTGACGATGATTCTGATGAGGACCCTGATGATGCACCTGTACAGCCACCCTCCACCCCGCCGAAGAAGCGGTACCGTTTCGATGGTACCATCATTCCAGGGATTAATGAAGGTCGAGCATTCACTGACGCATATGGTCGGCGTCGTAGGGTTACCGCCCGTAAGCGGCTTGTGCCGTATCCTACTGATCCCTTCATTCGTAAGCCTTACCGCTTCGCAGCCTCTACTTTTGGAGCCGGACCATCTGCACCACCAGCTCTACCAATACCACCCGTGCCGACTGCACCGCCTGCCCCACCATCTCCCTCTGTAGAGGAACTGATGAGGGAGGTGAAGATCCTCTGTGCTCAGGTAACTGAGCTTGAGGACCATATGTCCCACGTAATGGACATCCTACACCCATCATCACCATAGGACATTTGTAGTATATTTCATTATGTAATCTCATTTGTAGTTTTATGTTTCACTTGTGTATTGTACGAACCTATGCGAATGTATGCAACTTATTATTATTAATGAATGGAACTTTGCGTTATTTAATTCTTGCACAGTGTTCTATTTACGTTACTGTATGATAATTCTGTGGTATTTGTACCTGGTTGCATTACTTAATAAACATGTGACGTGTTGATTCCATGTTGGTTACCATATACTGTATTATTATTTATTGAATACTGGATTTTGACTTGAGTCAAAATTTTTGTGTAGAACACCATGGCCAACGGATGATCAACACCTACTGCAGCCCAAATCGAGGAGATGATCAATGAACGAGTCACCGCAGCTTTAGCGGAAATGAACCCCCAAGCTCCACCGCCACCGGTTATCCAGCCCATTCGTAATGGGTGCATATACAAAGAGTTTCAAACCTGCAAACCCCACAACTTTAGCGGAACGGAGGGGCCAGTTGGTCTCACTAGGTGGTTCGAGAAATTAGAATCTATGTTTCGAGTTAGTAACTGCTCAGAGGCGAACAAAACCAAGTTTGCTTCATGTACGCTGTCAGACGGCGCACTAACTTGGTGGAACACTTTGGCTTAAGCAAAGGGTATTGATGAGGCATTTACTACCCCATGGGAGGAATTCAAAGGGGCCCTGATTGAGGAATATTGCCCTAGGACAGAGATCCAGAAGATGGAGATTGAGTTTATGCAGTTGAAGGTTGTAAGAAACGACCTCGATGGTTACAACCGTAGGTATCTAGAATTAGCCCTGATGTGTCCTACCATGGTTACCCCGGAGTTTAAGCGTATGGAAAGGTACTTGTGGGGACTTCCTAAGTCCATTAAGGGAAATGTCACCTTTTCTAATCCACCCAATGTCCCGGAAGCAATGCGCATGACGCACACTTTAATGAACCAAATCATCATCGATGAACCGGAAAAGGCTAAGTCCGAAGTGAGTAGTAGTGATAAGTGAAAGTGGGATAACAACAAGGGTAGAGCCTATGATCAAAACCCAACGAAGCGACATGAGGGTTTCAAAGGAAACAACAATGGTAGAAATCCCAATCTGAATACCAACTCGAACCCCAACTACAAGGGTACCCTACCGCAATGCAAGAGGTGCTACAAGCACCACACCGGGTATTGTAACATTGTTTATGAAAAGTGCAAACGGACTGGGCATATTGGTAGGGACTGCAAGATTACCACCATGACTGGGAAGCCGAAAACCAATGGACCGAGAAAGTGTTATGAATGTGGGCAGCCGGGCCATTTCAAGAACGAGTGCCCCAATAATCGAAAGGATGGCGGACCACCGCGTGGTAGAGCTTTCAATGTAAATGCAAGGGATGCTCGTGAGAACCCCGACTTGGTGACAGGTATATTCACTATCAAAAATCTATTAGCTTCTGTCCTATTTGATACTGGTGCCGATAGAAGTTATGTATGTAGACACTTTTGCGATAAGATAAATTGGTCGTTAGTTCCTTTAAAGGAGAGTATGCTTGTAGAGGTAGCCAATGGAAAACTTGAGAAAGTTGACCATATTAGTCGAGGAGCTATTATCAACATAGCTGGTGTAGATTTCGAGATTGACTTGATACCCATTAAGTTGAAAAGCTTTGATCTTATTGTTGGTATGGACTGGTTGACCAAGATAAGGGCTGACATTATCTGTGGAGATAAAGCTCTTCGTATACCACACGGAGACGGCGAGTCACTGATCATTTACGGAGAGAGATGTACCTCGAAGCTGAACCTCATTAGTTGCGCGAAAGCGCAAACGATCATGAAGAAAGGACGTCTTGTTGTGCTAGCACATGTGAAAACATTAGAAACCGAGGTGAAGAGTGTGAACGATGTTCGAATTGTGAACGAGTTTTCTGATGTCTTTCCGGAATAATTGCCTGGATTACCGCCACGGAGAGCAGTAGAGTTTCAGATCGATTTAGTGCCAGGAGCTGCACCCGTAGCTCGCGCACCTTATCGACTCGCATCTTCCGAAATGCAGAAGTTGCAGAGCTAATTACAAGAACTGCTAGACCGTGGATTTATCCAACCAAGTTTCTCGCCTTGGGGCACACCTGTCCTATTTGTGAAGAAGAAGGACGGATCCTTCAGCATGTGTATCGAATACCGTGAACTCAACAAATTGACAATCAAGAATCGGTATCCTCTTCCCCGAATTGACGATCTTTTTGATCAACTACAAGGATCAAGCGTTTACTCTAAGATCGATTTGCGATCCGGTTATCACCAGTTGAGGGTGAAAGAGAGTGATGTGATGAAGACTGCATTCAGAACTCGTTATGGTCATTATGAGTTTCTCGTGATACCATTCGGTTTAACCAACGCACCTGCCGTGTTCATGGATCTCATGAATCGTGTCGGCAAGCCATACCTGGATAAGTTCGTTATCGTCTTCATAGATGATATCCT
This sequence comes from Rutidosis leptorrhynchoides, assembly GCF_046630445.1. Lineage (NCBI taxonomy): Eukaryota > Viridiplantae > Streptophyta > Magnoliopsida > Asterales > Asteraceae > Rutidosis > Rutidosis leptorrhynchoides. The sequence continues at coordinate 657,698,910 of NC_092333.1, read as the reverse complement.
CATCTACTCCAAGAGCGAAGAAGAGCATGAGCAAAATCTTCGATTAGTGCTTGAACTATTGAGACAAGAGCAACTTTATGCGAAATTCTCCAAGTGTGAATTTTGGTTGAAAGAAGTCCAATTTCTGGGTCATGTTGTGAGCGACCAGGGTATCAAGGTTGATCTCGCAAAGATTGAAGCTATCAGAAAGTGGGAGACCCCCACTACTCCGACTCACATTCGCCAATTTTTAGGTCTCGCCGGTTACTACCGAAGATTTATTGAAGGTTTTTCTCTGATTGCGCGTCCTTTGACCGTGCTGACTCACAAAGGGAAGAAGTTCATTTGGGAACCCGAACAGGAATCGGCATTTCAAACCTTGAAGAAGAAGTTAACCACCGCACCTATCTTATCACTTCCTGAAGGCAGTGACGATTTCGTCATTTATTGCGATGCTTCGAAAAGTGGTTTTGGTTGTGTACTGACGCAATGCACAAAGGTTATCGCTTATGCCTCTCGTCAGCTGAAGATCCACGAACGAAATTACACTACTCACGATCTCGAGCTTGGAGCCGTTGTCTTTGCGCTCAAATTTTGGAGATACTATCTTTATGGAACTAAGAGCACTATTTTCACCGATCATAAAAGCCTCCAACACATCTTTGATCAGAAGCAACTGAATATGAGACAGCGTCGATGGATCGAGACGCTAAACGACTATGATTGTGAACTTCGTTATCATCCTGGTAAGGCAAATGTTGTAGCCGATGCCTTGAGCCGAAAGGAGAGGATGGCACCTCTTCGTTTCCAAGCTTTGAACATCACCATCCATTCGAATCTCAACAGCCAGATCCGGGTAGCCCAAGATGAGGCTCTCAAGGAGGAAAATATATCTCATGAACACCTGAACGTTCTTGTCTCTCGATTCGAGGTTAGGGAGACTGGACTCCGATGATATGCCGGAAGAATTTGGGTACCCCGTTATGGAGATCTACGGAACCTTATATTAGATGAAGCCCACAAGTCGAGATATTCGATTCATCCAGGAGCGGGCAAAATGTACCACGATCTTAAAGAACAGTATTGGTGCCCTAATCTTAAGAAGGACGTTGCAACTTATGTTGGTAAGTGTTTGACTTGTTCGAAAGTAAAGGTTGAACATCAAAGACCTTCTGGGTTACTTCAACAACCGAAAATCCTGCAATGGAAGTAGGAAAGGATAACAATGGATTTCATCACCAAGCTACCAAAGACAGTGGGTGGATATGATATCATCTGGGTTATCGTTGACCGTCTTACCAAATCTGTACATTTCCTAGCTATGAAGGAAACGGATACGATGGAGAGACTCGCTCAACTATACATCAAAGAGGTTGTATCTCGTCATGGTATACCTTTATCGATCATCTCAGATTGCGATCCCCGTTTTGCTTCCAGATTTTAGCGTTCTTTGCAAGAAGCCTTAGGGACATGTCTCGACATGAGTACTGCATATCACCCACAGACCGACGGACAAAGCGAACGCACGATTCAGACTTTGGAGGACATGTTGCGTGCTTGTGTTATTGATTTTGGAAAGGCATTTTTATAATATTTATTATTAATGCTTGTGTTTAATGAATGTATTTTTATACATTTACTTGCTACCGTACTTGACTTTACATGCCCCGAATTGTCTTGGTGACACACGAACTTTTCACGAATAATATTCCGGATATTATTTACATTCATGATTAAGTTTTATTAATCATTTTTAATTAACCAAGGTTACTAGTTAATTACTTGGGCTTTGTTGGATTTATTTGTTACTTGGGCTTTTATTAATGTTAATGGACTAAGAATCCCACCCTACATCCTTAATGGACTAATTAGCCCATCTTATTATGCAAGTATTACTTTGAGATGGAACTAGATTAATTTACTTGTAAGGAATCTAATTACTTGTATCAATTACACCTTGTTCCCATGCAAGCTTGCTTTATTACCATTTTTAGATGGCATCTTCACCAATTCATGCATGTAACTAGTGGACTTTTCCCTTCCCCTTTCTCCTTGTAAAACCGTCGGCCAAGGTGGGCTAAAGGGAGCTCACATTTTCTTTTTTTTAAATACTTATTCACTACTTCATTCACTTTTCACACACACAAACATACTTCTCATTTTTCTCAAATTTGCTCTCTACTTTGTAAGTAACATGAGCTTTTCTTCTTCTCTTTTCCTTGTCTAAAAACCGTAGCCAGGCATCATAATCATCATCATCTCACTTACTTCTTGTTGTTGTTTATTACTTGTTCTTTGTTGTTGTTGTTTACTTACTAGTTATTAAGAATCAAACTCTCTATTTTGTTCTTCATTTTATCTTGTTCATACAAGAATAAAACTTTCTAGTTTATGTTCTACACTTAATGTTTTAAAAAACTGTAAGTTCATGAGTTATAATCATACTTGTGTTCATGATGTAAACTTAAAGTTTACTTTCTTAAGGATCAAAGCTTAGGCTTGAATGTTTCCAAGTATGAACAACCATGAACTTATTACTTGTAGATTTAACTTACTTCTTCATTTTATGTACTTTAAAGTTGTAATTTGGTCAAGTATTACTAGTTAATCTTGATCTCATATTTCTTGAAACTAAAAGTTAACTTTATAAGTTCAAGAACATGGAAGTATAACTTAGTTATAACTTCATATACTTATGAAAGATCTAAGTTTCTATAGCTTATGTTCTTCTAAATTTGTTGTAAACAAGAGCTTATGAGCTTACATATACTTTACAAGATGAGAATCTAAGTTTCATAACTTATGGTTTCATTAAAGTAAAGATTCAAGTGTTATGACTTAGGATTTAACTTAGTAACTTTAGATCTAGACTTTTGGGTCTTGGATCTTCAAGATCTAACTAAGAACTATGTTCTACAACTTAAGATCTTGATTATTTAGTTTAATTTCAAGTTTGTAGCTTAATATTACTTTTAGAGTTCATGTATGTGTCGGATCTAAGATCTTGATGTAACTTTGGTTCATCAAACTACTTGCAACACTTAATTGAGTTGTGCTACTTATCTTAGACTTACACTTGTGTTATGATGGTCAAAATTTGGTAAAGATGATGTAAACACATCAACGAGTTGTACACTTGAAGCTATATGCATCAAGGATGAGAACCGTGATGAACATCAAGCACCAAGAACCCACCGGAACACAATGTTTACTATTTTCTGGAACTGATCAGAATACCTGGGCTACTCTAAAATTGATTTTCAGTTATCTCTGTTTGAGTAGATAATTTTTCATTTAAGACTCGTCTTAATCCGAGTTACGGTTTAGGATCTATGGCCCTCCGAACGTCACTATGTCCTTTTAACGTTGTGCTGAAAATTCTGACCTACTCGCACTTAAACCGTCGCCACGGTCAAACAAAGACGAGTTTGATTCTGGAATTTTTACAGAAACTAAAGGACTTATATACGGAGCCATGACCACTGGTCTCACCTTAATTCAGTAGGTATAGAGGCCGTGGTGACTGATCGAAATCAGCTTTTATTTTAAACTCTTTTCTAGAATGAAACATACTTTATACTTTTGTTTGATGATGAATGATGATGACCCTTAAGACCTAATTTACATACATTTAAACCTTTGGGAACGATTTACTGACTTAGTAACTTTTGACTTAGGTTGAGGACCTTTCTGAAATGTCCCGTTCTTATTGATTAAAAACGTTCCATATTAATTGATTTCGTTGCGAGGTTTTGACCTCTATATGAGACGTTTTTCAAGGACTGCATTCATTTTTAAAACAAACCATAACCTTTATTTCATAAATAAAGGTTTAAAAAGCTTTACGTAGATTATCAAATAATGATAATCTAAAATATCCTGTTTACACACGACCATTACATAATGGTTTACAATACAAATATGTTACATCGAAATCAGTTTCTTGAATGCAGTTTTTACACAATATCATACAAACATGGACTCCAAATCTTGTCCTTATTTTAGTATGCAACAGCGGAAGCTCTTAATATTCACCTGAGAATAAACATGCTTTAAACGTCAACAAAAATGTTGGTGAGTTATAGGTTTAACCTATATATATCAAATCATAACAATAGACCACAAGATTTCATATTTCAATACACATCCCATACATAGAGATAAAAATCATTCATATGGTGAACACCTGGTAACCGACAATAACAAGATGCATATATAAGAATATCCCCATCATTCCGGGATACCCTTCGGATATGATATAAATTTCGAAGTACTAAAGCATCCGGTACTTTGGATGGGGTTTGTTAGGCCCAATAGATCTATCTTTAGGATTCGCGTCAATTAGGGTGTCTGTTCCCTAATTCTTAGATTACCAGACTTAATAAAAAGGGGCATATTCGATTTCAATAATTCAACCATAGAATGTAGTTTCACGTACTTGTGTCTATTTTGTAAATCATTTATAAAACCTGCATGTATTCTCATCCCAAAAATATTAGATTTTAAAAGTGGGACTATAACTCACTTTCACAGATTTTTACTTCGTCGGGAAGTAAGACTTGGCCACTGGTTGATTCACGAACCTATAACAATATATACATATATATCAAAGTATGTTCAAAATATATTTACAACACTTTTAATATATTTTGATGTTTTAAGTTTATTAAGTCAGCTGTCCTCATTAGTAACCTACAACTAGTTGTCCACAGTTAGATGTACAGAAATAAATCGATAAATATTATCTTGAATAAATCCACGACCCAGTGTATACGTATCTCAGTATTGATCACAACTCAAACTATATATATTTTGGAATCAACCTCAACCCTGTATAGCTAACTCCAACATTCACATATAGAGTGTCTATGGTTGTTCCGAAATATATATAGATGTGTCGACATGATAGGTCGAAACATTGTATACGTGTCTATGGTATCTCAAGATTACATAATATACAATACAAGTTGATTAAGTTATGGTTGGAATAGATTTGTTACCAATTTTCACGTAGCTAAAATGAGAAAAATTATCCAATCTTGTTTTACCCATAACTTCTTCATTTTAAATCCGTTTTGAGTGAATCAAATTGCTATGGTTTCATATTGAACTCTATTTTATGAATCTAAACAGAAAAAGTATAGGTTTATAGTTGGAAAAATAAGTTACAAGTTATTTTTGTAAAGGTAGTCATTTCAGTCGAAAGAACGACGTCTAGATGACCATTTTAGAAAACATACTTCCACTTTGAGTTTAACCATAATTTTTGGATATAGTTTCATGTTCATAATAAAAATAATTTTCTCAGAATAACAACTTTTAAATCAAAGTTTATCATAGTTTTTAATTAACTAACCCAAAACAGCCCGCGGTGTTACTACGACGGCGTAAATCCGGTTTTACGGTGTTTTTCGTGTTTCCAGGTTTTAAATCATTAAGTTAGCATATCATATAGATATAGAACATGTGTTTAGTTGATTTTAAAAGTCAAGTTAGAAGGATTAACTTTTGTTTGCGAACAAGTTTAGAATTAACTAAACTATGTTCTAGTGATTACAAGTTTAAACCTTCGAATAAGATAGCTTTATATGTATGAATCGAATGATGTTATGAACATCATTACTACCTTAAGTTCCTTGGATAAACCTACTGGAAAAGAGAAAAATGGATCTAGCTTCAATGGATCCTTGGATGGCTCGAAGTTCTTGAAGCAGAATCATGACACGAAAACAAGTTCAAGTAAGATCATCACTTGAAATAAGATTGTTATAGTTATAGAAATTGAACCAAAGTTTGAATATGATTATTACCTTATATTAGAATGATAACCTACTGTAAGAAACAATGATTTCTTGAGGTTGGATGATCACCTTACAAGATTGGAAGTGAGCTAGCAAACTTGAAAGTATTCTTGATTTTATGAAACTAGAACTTTTGGAATTTATGAAGAACACTTAGAACTTGAAGATAGAACTTGAGAGAGATCACTTAGATGAAGAAAATTGAAGAATGAAAGTGTTTGTAGGTGTTTTTGGTCGTTGGTGTATGGATTAGATATAAAGGATATGTAATTTTGTTTTCATGTAAATAAGTCATGAATGATTACTCATATTTTTGTAATTTTATGAGATATTTCATGCTAGTTGCCAAATGATGGTTCCCACATGTGTTAGGTGACTCACATGGGCTGCTAAGAGCTGATCATTGGAGTGTATATACCAATAGTACATACATCTAAAAGCTGTGTATTGTACGAGTACGAATACGGGTGCATACGAGTAGAATTGTTGATGAAACTGAACGAGGATGTAATTGTAAGCATTTTTGTTAAGTAGAAGTATTTTGATAAGTGTATTGAAGTCTTTCAAAAGTGTATAAATACATATTAAAACACTACATGTATATACATTTTAACTGAGTCGTTAAGTCATCGTTAGTCGTTACATGTAAGTGTTGTTTTGAAACCTTTAGGTTAACGATCTTGTTAAATGTTGTTAACCCAATGTTTATAATATCAAATGAGATTTTAAATTATTATATTATCATGATATTATCATGTATGAATATCTCTTAATATGATATATATACATTAAATGTCTTTACAACGATAATCGTTACATATATGTCTCATTTAAAAATCATTAAGTTAGTAGTCTTGTTTTTACATATGTAGTTCATTGTTAATATACTTTATGATATGTTTTCTTATCATAGTATCATGTTAACTATATATATATATATCCATATATATGTCATCATATAGTTTTTACAAGTTTTAACGTTCGTGAATCACCGGTCAACTTGGGTGGTCAATTGTCTATATGAAACATATTTCAATTAATCAAGTCTTAACAAGTTTGATTGCTTAACATGTTGGAAACATTTAATCATGTAAATATCAATCTCAATTAATATATATAAACATGGAAAAGTTCGGGTCACTACAGTACCTACCCGTTAAATAAATTTCGTCCCGAAATTTTAAGCTGTTGAAGGTGTTGACGAATCTTCTGGAAATAGATGCGGGTATTTCTTCTTCATCTGATCTTCACGCTCCCAGGTGAACTCGGGTCCTCTACGAGCATTCCATCGAACCTTAACAATTGGTATCTTGTTTTGCTTAAGTCTTTTAACCTCACGATCCATTATTTCGACGGGTTCTTCGATGAATTGAAGTTTTTCGTTGATTTAGATTTCATCTAATGGAATAGTGAGATCTTCTTTAGCAAAACATTTCTTCAAATTCGAGACGTGGAAAGTGTTATGTACAGCCGCGAGTTGTTGAGGTAACTCAAGTCGGTAAGCTACTGGTCCGACACGATCAATAATCTTGAATGGTCCAATATACCTTGGATTTAATTTCCCTCGTTTACCAAATCGAACAACGCCTTTCCAAGGTGCAACTTTAAGCATGACCATCTCTCCAATTTCAAATTCTATATCTTTTCTTTTAATGTCAGCGTAGCTCTTTTGTCGACTTTGGGCAGTTTTCAATCGTTGTTGAATTTGGATGATCTTCTCGGTAGTTTCTTGTATAATCTCCGGACCCGTAATCTGTCTATCCCCCACCTCACTCCAACAAATCGGAGACCTGCACTTTCTACCATAAAGTGCTTCAAACGGCGCCATCTCAATGCTTGAATGGTAGCTGTTGTTGTAGGAAAATTCTGCTAACGGTAGATGTCGATCCCAACTGTTTCCGAAATCAATAACACATGCTCGTAGCATGTCTTCAAGCGTTTGTATCGTCCTTTCGCTCTGCCCATCAGTTTGTGGATGATAGGCAGTACTCATGTCTAAACGAGTTCCTAATGCTTGCTGTAATGTCTGCCAGAATCTTGAAATAAATCTGCCATCCCTATCAGAGATAATAGAGATTGGTATTCCATGTCTGGAGACGACTTCCTTCAAATACAGTCGTGCTAACTTCTCCATCTTGTCATCTTCTCTTATTGGTAGGAAGTGTGCTGATTTGGTGAGACGATCAACTATTACCTAAATAGTATCAAAACCACTTGCAGTCCTTGGCAATTTAGTGATGAAATCCATGGTAATGTTTTCCCATTTCCATTCTGGGATTTCGGGTTGTTGAAGTAGACCTGATGGTTTCTGATGCTCAGCTTTGACCTTAGAACACGTCAAACATTCTCCTACGTATTTAGCAACATCGGCTTTCATACCCGGCCACCAAAAATGTTTCTTGAGATCCTTGTACATCTTCCCCGTTCCAGGATGTATTGAGTATCTGGTTTTATGAGCTTCTCTAAGTACCATTTCTCTCATATCTCCAAATTTTGGTACCCAAATCCTTTCAGCCCTATACCGGGTTCCGTCTTCCCGAATATTAAGATGCTTCTCCGATCCTTTGGGTATTTCATCCTTTAAATTTCCCTCTTTTAAAACTCCTTGTTGCGCCTCTTTTATTTGAGTAGTAAGGTTGTTATGAATCATTATATTCATAGATTTTACTCGAATGGGTTCTCTGTCCTTCCTGCTCAAGGCATCGGCTACCACATTTGCCTTCCCCGGGTGGTAACGAATCTCAAAGTCGTAATCATTCAACAATTCAATCCACCTACGCTGCCTCATATTCAGTTGTTTCTGATTAAATATGTGTTGAAGACTTTTGTGGTCAGTATATATAATACTTTTGACCCCATATAAGTAGTGCCTCCAAGTCTTTAATGCAAAAACAACCGCGCCTAATTCCAAATCATGCGTCGTATAATTTTGCTCGTGAATCTTCAATTGTCTAGATGCATAAGCAATCACCTTCGTTCGTTGCATTAATACACAACCGAGACCTTGCTTTGATGCGTCACAATAAATCACAAAATCATCATTCCCTTCAGGCAATGACAATATAGGTGCCGTAGTTAGCTTTTTCTTCAATAACTGAAACGCTTTCTCTTGTTCATCCTTCCATTCAAATTTCTTCCCTTTATGCGTTAATGCAGTCAAGGGTTTTGCTATTCTGGAAAAGTCTTGGATGAACCTTCTGTAGTAACCAGCTAGTCCTAAAAACTGGCGTATGTGTTTCGGAGTTTTCGGGGTTTCCCACTTTTCAACAGTTTCTATCTTTGCCGGATCCACCTTAATACCTTCTTTGGTCACTATGTGACCGAGGAATTGAACTTCTTCCAACCAAAATGCACACTTTGAAAACTTAGCGTACAATTCTTCCTTCCTCAATACTTCTAACACCTTTCTCAAATGTTCACCGTGTTCTTGGTCATTCTTTGAGTAAATAAGTATGTCATCAATGAAAACAATGACAAACTTGTCAAGGTATGGTCCACACACTCGGTTCATAAGGTCCATGAACACAGCTGGTGCATTAGTTAAACCAAACGGCATGACCATAAACTCGTAATGACCGTAACGTGTTCTGAAAGCAGTCTTTGGAATATCATCTTCTTTCACCCGCATTTGATGATACCCGGAACGTAAGTCAATCTTTGAATAAACAGACGAGCCTTGTAGTTGATCAAATAAGTCGTCGATTATCGGTAGTGGGTAGCGGTTCTTGATGGTAAGTTTGTTCAACTCTCGGTAGTCGATACACAACCTGAATGTACCATCTTTCTTCTTGACAAACAAAACAGGAGCTCCCCACGGTGATGTGCTTGGTCGAATGAAACCATGCTCTAAAAGTTCTTGTAATTGGCTTTGCAGTTCTTTCATCTCGCTGGGTGCGAGTCTGTAAGGAGCACGAGCTATTGGTGCAGCTCCTGGTACAAGATCTATTTGAAATTCAACGGATCGATGTGGGGGTAATCCCGGTAATTCTTTCGGAAATACATCGGGAAATTCTTTTGCAATGGGAACATCATTGATGCTCTTTTCTTCAGTTTGTACTTTCTCGACGTGTGCTAGAACAGCATAGCAACCTTTTCTTATTAGTTTTTGTGCCTTCAAATTACTAATAAGATGTAGCTTCGTGTTGCCCTTTTCTCCGTACACCATTAAGGGTTTTCCTTTTTCTCGTATAATGCGAATTGCATTTTTGTAACAAACGATCTCCGCTTTCACTTCTTTCAACCAGTCCATACCGATTATCACATCAAAACTCCCTAACTCTACTGGTATCAAATCAATCTTAAATGTTTCGCTAACCAGTTTAATTTCTCGATTCCGACATATATTATCTGCTGAAATTAATTTACCATTTGCTAATTCGAGTAAAAATTTACTATCCAAAGGCGTCAATGGACAACTTAATTTAGCACAAAAATCTCTACTCATATAGCTTCTATCCGCACCCGAATCAAATAAAACGTAAGCAGATTTATTGTCAATAAGAAACGTACCCGTAACAAGCTCCGGGTCTTCCTGTGCCTCTGCCGCATTAATATTGAAAACTCTTCCGCGGCCTTGTCCATTCATGTTCTCCTGGTTCGGGCAATTTATAATAATGTGGCCCGGTTTTCCACATTTATAACAAACTACATTGGCATAACTTGCTTCGACACTACTTGCTCCGCCATTACTCGTTCCGACACCATTTGTTCCTTTCGTTCTATTAACCCCTGGTCCGTAGACCTCACACTTCGCCGCGCTATGACCATTTCTTTTACACTTGTTGCAAAATTTGGTGCAGAACCCCGAGTGATTCTTTTCACACCTTTGGCATAGCTGCTTCTGATTGTTGTTGTTGTTGCGGTTATTATTGTTGTTGGGATGATTGTTGTAGTTGCTGTTGTTGTTGTTGTTGTTGTTGTTGTTGGGCCGTTTGTTGTAGTTGCGATTGATGTTGCGATTGTTGGGATAATTGTTGCGATTATTGTTGTAATTGCTGTTGTTGTTGTATTGGTGATTCTTATCACCGTTTTCCTCCCACTTTCTTTTGACTTGCTTCACATTGGCCTCTTCAGCAGTCTGTTCTTTAATTCTTTCTTCAATTTGGTTCACGAGTTTGTGAGCCATTCTACATGCCTGTTGTATGGAGGCGGGCTCGTGTGAACTTATATCTTCTTGGATTCTTTCCGGTAATCCTTTCACAAACGCGTCGATCTTCTCTTCCTCATCTTCGAATGCTCCCGGACACAATAGGCACAATTCTGTGAATCGTCTTTCGTACGTGGTAATATCAAATCCTTGGGTTCGTAACCCTCTAAGTTCTATCTTGAGCTTATTGACCTCGGTTCTGGGACGGTACTTCTCGTTCATCAAGTGCTTGAATGCTGACCACGGTAGTGCGTACGCATCGTCTTGTCCCACTTGCTCTAGATAGGTATTCCACCATGTTAACGCAGAACCTGTGAAGGTATGCGTAGCGTACTTCACTTTGTCCTCTTCAGTACACTTACTTATGGCAAACACCGATTCGACCTTCTCGGTCCACCGTTTCAATCCGATCGGTCCTTCGGTTCCATCAAATTCCAAAGGTTTGCAGGCAGTGAATTCTTTGTAGGTGCATCCTACACGATTTCCTGTACTGCTAGATCCAAGGTTATTGTTGGTATGTAGCGCAGCCTGTACTGCGGCTATGTTTGAAGCTAGAAAAGTACGGAATTCCTCTTCATTCATATTCACGGTGTGTCGAGTAGTCGGTGCCATTTCCTTCAAAATAGTTAAATGGAACAAGTTAATCATACAGAATATTAAGAGTAGTTAATAGTATTTCGTAGCATAATATGAACTCATTTATAAAAGCTTTTTCTTCATATTAGCGTTTTATAAGTTTAAATTCGGGTAGTACCTACCCGTTAAGTTCATACTTAGTAGCTAATATACAATTCAACTACTACAATTCTATATGAAAAACTGATTATAATAATATTTCGCGTTCAAACTTTTATACAATATTTTACAAACTTACAATACCGCTTATTTTACATAAAGCATGAAATATAGCACACAATAACTTTGATACAAGATAGTTGTGAAGATAATTCTAGCTAGTACACAAGTCGTTCAGCAAAGGCAATAAAGACACGTAATTCATACGTCCAGAAACAAGTCATGCATTCTGGTTTTACTAGGACTACTTCCCATCCTTGGTCTTGTGCAACATAACCGTTATGGCCGTTGATAAGACAGCGTGTTGTAACGTCGTCAAAGGGACGAGGGTTACGTAATGTCCAACAGTCCCGTAATAATCTAAAAACCTCATTTCTTACCCCAATTACCGACTCCGTCACTTGTGGAAACGTTTTGTTTAATAGTTGTAGCCCGATGTTCTTGTTCTCACTTTGGTGAGAACCGAACATTACTAATCCGTAAGCATAACATGCTTCTTTATGTTGCATGTTAGCCGCTTTTTCTAAATCACGAAGTCCAATATTCGGATATATTGAGTCAAAATAATTTCTTAACCCGTTGCGTAAAATAGCATTTGGGTTCCCCGCAATATATGCGTCAAAGTAAACACATCGTAACTTATGGGTTTCCCAATGTGATATCCCCCATCTTTCAAACGAAAGTCTCTTATAAACCAAGACATTCTTGGAACGTTCTTCGAATGTCTTACAAACTGATCTCGCCTTAAATAGTTGTGCCGAGGAATTCTGGCCGACTCTAGACAAGATTTCATCAATCATGTCTCCGGGTAGGTCTCTTAAAATATTGGGTTGTCTATCCATTTTGTGTTTTTAAACTGTAAAATAGACAAGAGTTAGATTCATAAAAAAATACTTATTAATACAAGCAATTTTTACATATATCATAAAGCATACGAACACTATGTTACATATATTACACCACACGAATACAACTATCTTATTCCGACTCGCTCGTTTCTTCTTCTTCGGTTTTGGTTCGTTTTGCCAAGTTTCTAGGGATATATGATGTTCCCCTAATACGAGCCGTCGTTGTCCACATTGGTTTAGAAAAACCTGGTGGTTTAGAGGTTCCCGGGTCATTGTTACAACTTAAGGACTTCGGGCGTTGACGATACATATAAAGTTCATCGGGGTTGGAATTAGATTTCTCTATTTTTATGCCCTTTCCCTTATTATTTTCTTTTGCCTTTTTAAATTCAGTTGGGGTAATTTCTATAACATCATCGGAATTCTCGTCGGAATCCGATTCATCGGAGAATTGGTAATCCTCCCAATATTTTACTTCATTGGCGGAAACACCATTGACCATAATTAACCTTGGTCGGTTGGTTGAGGATTTTCTTTTACTTAACCGTTTTATTATTTCCCCCACCGGTTCTATTTCTTCATCCGGTTCCGATTCTTCTTCCGGTTCCGATTCTTCTTCCGGTTCCGACTCTTCTTCCGGTTCCTCTTCGGGAACTTGTGAATCAGTCCACGAATCATTCCAATTTACATTTGACTCTTCATTATTATTAGGTGAGTCAATGGGACTTGTTCTAGAGGTAGACATCTATCACATAATATCAAACGCGTTAAGAGATTAATATATCACATAATATTCACATGTTAAAAATATATAGTTTCCAACAAAATTTGTTAAGCAATCATTTTTCAAGTAAACACGGTCGAAGTCCAGACTCACTAATGCATCCTAACAAACTAGAGAAGACACACTAATGCAAAATTCTGGTTCTCTAAGACCATCGCTCGGATACCAACTGAAATGTCCCGTTCTTATTGATTAAAAACGTTCCATATTAATTGATTTCGTTGCGAGGTTTTGACCTCTATATGAGACGTTTTTCAAGGACTGCATTCATTTTTAAAACAAACCATAACCTTTATTTCATAAATAAAGGTTTAAAAAGCTTTACGTAGATTATCAAATAATGATAATCTAAAATATCCTGTTTACACACGACCATTACATAATGGTTTACAATACAAATATGTTACATCGAAATCAGTTTCTTGAATGCAGTTTTTACACAATATCATACAAACATGGACTCCAAATCTTGTCCTTATTTTAGTATGCAACAGCGGAAGCTCTTAATATTCACCTGAGAATAAACATGCTTTAAACGTCAACAAAAATGTTGGTGAGTTATAGGTTTAACCTATATATATCAAATCATAACAATAGACCACAAGATTTCATATTTCAATACACATCCCATACATAGAGATAAAAATCATTCATATGGTGAACACCTGGTAACCGACAATAACAAGATGCATATATAAGAATATCCCCATCATTCCGGGATACCCTTCGGATATGATATAAATTTCGAAGTACTAAAGCATCCGGTACTTTGGATGGGGTTTGTTAGGCCCAATAGATCTATCTTTAGGATTCGCGTCAATTAGGGTGTCTGTTCCCTAATTCTTAGATTACCAGACTTAATAAAAAGGGGCATATTCGATTTCAATAATTCAACCATAGAATGTAGTTTCACGTACTTGTGTCTATTTTGTAAATCATTTATAAAACCTGCATGTATTCTCATCCCAAAAATATTAGATTTTAAAAGTGGGACTATAACTCACTTTCACAGATTTTTACTTCGTCGGGAAGTAAGACTTGGCCACTGGTTGATTCACGAACCTATAACAATATATACATATATATCAAAGTATGTTCAAAATATATTTACAACACTTTTAATATATTTTGATGTTTTAAGTTTATTAAGTCAGCTGTCCTCATTAGTAACCTACAACTAGTTGTCCACAGTTAGATGTACAGAAATAAATCGATAAATATTATCTTGAATAAATCCACGACCCAGTGTATACGTATCTCAGTATTGATCACAACTCAAACTATATATATTTTGGAATCAACCTCAACCCTGTATAGCTAACTCCAACATTCACATATAGAGTGTCTATGGTTGTTCCGAAATATATATAGATGTGTCGACATGATAGGTCGAAACATTGTATACGTGTCTATGGTATCTCAAGATTACATAATATACAATACAAGTTGATTAAGTTATGGTTGGAATAGATTTGTTACCAATTTTCACGTAGCTAAAATGAGAAAAATTATCCAATCTTGTTTTACCCATAACTTCTTCATTTTAAATCCGTTTTGAGTGAATCAAATTGCTATGGTTTCATATTGAACTCTATTTTATGAATCTAAACAGAAAAAGTATAGGTTTATAGTTGGAAAAATAAGTTACAAGTTATTTTTGTAAAGGTAGTCATTTCAGTCGAAAGAACGACGTCTAGATGACCATTTTAGAAAACATACTTCCACTTTGAGTTTAACCATAATTTTTGGATATAGTTTCATGTTCATAATAAAAATAATTTTCTCAGAATAACAACTTTTAAATCAAAGTTTATCATAGTTTTTAATTAACTAACCCAAAACAGCCCGCGGTGTTACTACGACGGCGTAAATCCGGTTTTACGGTGTTTTTCGTGTTTCCAGGTTTTAAATCATTAAGTTAGCATATCATATAGATATAGAACATGTGTTTAGTTGATTTTAAAAGTCAAGTTAGAAGGATTAACTTTTGTTTGCGAACAAGTTTAGAATTAACTAAACTATGTTCTAGTGATTACAAGTTTAAACCTTCGAATAAGATAGCTTTATATGTATGAATCGAATGATGTTATGAACATCATTACTACCTTAAGTTCCTTGGATAAACCTACTGGAAAAGAGAAAAATGGATCTAGCTTCAATGGATCCTTGGATGGCTCGAAGTTCTTGAAGCAGAATCATGACACGAAAACAAGTTCAAGTAAGATCATCACTTGAAATAAGATTGTTATAGTTATAGAAATTGAACCAAAGTTTGAATATGATTATTACCTTATATTAGAATGATAACCTACTGTAAGAAACAATGATTTCTTGAGGTTGGATGATCACCTTACAAGATTGGAAGTGAGCTAGCAAACTTGAAAGTATTCTTGATTTTATGAAACTAGAACTTTTGGAATTTATGAAGAACACTTAGAACTTGAAGATAGAACTTGAGAGAGATCACTTAGATGAAGAAAATTGAAGAATGAAAGTGTTTGTAGGTGTTTTTGGTCGTTGGTGTATGGATTAGATATAAAGGATATGTAATTTTGTTTTCATGTAAATAAGTCATGAATGATTACTCATATTTTTGTAATTTTATGAGATATTTCATGCTAGTTGCCAAATGATGGTTCCCACATGTGTTAGGTGACTCACATGGGCTGCTAAGAGCTGATCATTGGAGTGTATATACCAATAGTACATACATCTAAAAGCTGTGTATTGTACGAGTACGAATACGGGTGCATACGAGTAGAATTGTTGATGAAACTGAACGAGGATGTAATTGTAAGCATTTTTGTTAAGTAGAAGTATTTTGATAAGTGTATTGAAGTCTTTCAAAAGTGTATAAATACATATTAAAACACTACATGTATATACATTTTAACTGAGTCGTTAAGTCATCGTTAGTCGTTACATGTAAGTGTTGTTTTGAAACCTTTAGGTTAACGATCTTGTTAAATGTTGTTAACCCAATGTTTATAATATCAAATGAGATTTTAAATTATTATATTATCATGATATTATCATGTATGAATATCTCTTAATATGATATATATACATTAAATGTCTTTACAACGATAATCGTTACATATATGTCTCATTTAAAAATCATTAAGTTAGTAGTCTTGTTTTTACATATGTAGTTCATTGTTAATATACTTTATGATATGTTTTCTTATCATAGTATCATGTTAACTATATATATATATATCCATATATATGTCATCATATAGTTTTTACAAGTTTTAACGTTCGTGAATCACCGGTCAACTTGGGTGGTCAATTGTCTATATGAAACATATTTCAATTAATCAAGTCTTAACAAGTTTGATTGCTTAACATGTTGGAAACATTTAATCATGTAAATATCAATCTCAATTAATATATATAAACATGGAAAAGTTCGGGTCACTACACTTTCCGGACCTACATACTTGCTTACTTTCCCGAACCAACTTTACTACTACTTTATCACTGTGAGTTATAGCATCCCTTTTTACTTTAACTATTTTGGGAACTGAGAATACATGCGTATTTTACGTTTTACATACTAGGCACGAGTACTTAAACTTATTATATGTGTGGGTTATACAACGGCATAAACTTTCCCCTTAGCTCGATAACGTTTAGTCATTGGTTTTTGAACCGGTGAACGCGAATCTTAGATATGGATCCATAGTAGCGCTAGCATTTAACGGGTGTTTAATACTTCGTAAACATACGCACTCGCCAAGTGTACTTTTAGGGGGGATAAACGTTAAGTTAGTTACCAAGTGCCCACGGTTAAACATATACTTTACATACTGTTTTAAAACGCTGTAGAAGCACGGAAATCTCGTGGCCTACCTTACATACTGTTATACTTAAACTATAGCTCACCAACCTTTGTGTTGACATTTTTAAGCATGTTTTTCTCAGGTGCTTAAGGTTGCTTGCTTCCGCTGTTGTACTAGTCATGCATTGTAGACACCCGCTGCGCTTGTTAGAGTTGTCACCGCATGAAACGTTTTATTTGCATTCAAACTATGTTATCTTTTGAAATAATGATTTGTAACGACCATTGGGTCACACACTATTACTAATTGCTTCTGTTCATTGAAGCATACTTTTGTTGTAAGACATTTGATGTTGGTTAAGACATCACCTTTATTCATGAATGCAAACTTCTTTTGAAACCGTATATAGTATTTGACCTTGTAATGATCCTGTTGTTGATGATTCGTACACGATGGTTTTGTACGGGGCATCACACAGGACCCTTTAAATCGGAAGCCCACAACTCGCCACTAACAAATCCAACTATTACTACGAATCAGAAAATTTTGGATGTCTATCAATTTAATCGCTTAAAATAATTTTTCGTCGAAATTTAAAGAAAACTTTAAATATTCCGTGTCCTAAAAACTAGAGCGTAGAAATGAGAAAGAAAAAGCGTGTCGAAAAATAAAAAGTCGAAAAATAAGAAAGTAAAGCGTAAAACTTAAAAGTCTAAAAACTAAATATTAAAACTTGCGTCTAAAAGCTTAAAAGGAATTCTATATCTAAAACGGCAATAACTTAATTAGGTACTACAATTTATAAATTGCGTCGCAAAATTCTAAAGCACCTAAATCTTAATCTAAAGAAAAAGTACTTAAGGAATTTTACAGCAAAGCTTAAAGATCTAGAAATATAAAATAACTACGGCAAAAACTAAGTTTAAAATTAAATACGAACGAAAAATGTACAAATATTTAAAAATATACAATTTATAAAAAGAGACAAAAAATGATAAAATTACTTATTTTTATATAACTATTATTTTTATATTATTATTTTTTAAAAGTATTAATTTATAAAACTAATTAAAACTAATATTAACAAATTATAATTAAACTAAACTAAATATATTAAATTAAAACCCTAATTAGGTCTAATAATAATAATTCTAATTAATTATAACCCTAAATTCGTAATTAATGCAGTCAAATGTTGCAGTCTGAGACTGCTCCGCGACTGCGGTATTCTGTAAGTCTGGAGCTCCGTGACTGCGGAGCTATGCAGGCTCAGATGATGGCAGGTTCAAATTCGTGCAGCTTCAGATATATATATATATATTTTTTTAATATTTTGATTTTTATTTTTTTTTTTCTGATTTTAATTTTAATTTTTAGAAAATATAATTTAAGTAAAACTTATATTTTAACAAAAATTACTTATTAATTTTTGTAACTAAAAAAATAAAAACTTTTTAATTTAACACTTAAAAATATAGATATATATATTTCTCTTTTTTTATATTTTTGTTTTTAATATTTAAAACTTATAAACATATATTTTTACAAAAATAGACTAAAATTTTTTATTTTTTTTTAGAATATAGCGTTCGGCTTCGGCGTTGTGTCCCCGGCAGCGGTGCCAAAAATACTTGATGTGTGCGAGGTGTAGTACGAAATAGATTATATTTTACTACGAGATACTATTAAATACGATACAATTTTACACAAGCTATTTATTTATTTATTGAATGGGATATACCTAAACCTTGCTACAAGACTTATAGGCAGTGTACCTAATCGTAGAGTAGTGTAGTTTTTAGTAAGTCCGGTTCGTTCCACAGGGATACAACTGAGTTTAACGCCATATTTTTATTAACTATATATATATATATATATATAAGTTGTATTATTATTACTATAAAAGGAGGTTTTACCGTTTAATGACCGGTTGGTCAATTTTAAGTCTTATATCACACTTAAAACCTAATGAAAAATATTAAATATAAATATAACTTAATTTAAAGCATAAAGTAAATGACGATAATTAAAAGTGCGATAATTTAAAGTACAAGTAAAGCGTAAAAATAAAAGTGCGATAATTTTAAGTACGATAAATAAAATGACAATAAATAAAAGTACGATGAGATATAAAATAAAGGAATTATGCTTATTTAAACTTCCATATCATGATGTTTGACGTGTTGATTTTAATTTATTATCAAGGGTTAATTGTCCTTTGTCCTGGATTATTTGATAAGTCCATATGGTTTTTTCCATAATAGTCCATCGGTCATAATTATAAAGTACGAAAGTCTTCACCAAATTCACCTTATACCAGAAGTCAAATATTCTAACTAATTGGGGACTTAAACTGTAACAAAGTCTTAATACTTTGTTTAATGAATACACCAGGTTATCGACTGTGTGTAATCTAAGGTTTTAATATTTTGTTAACAATTACACAAATTACCCTTGAATGAAATCCACCCATGTTTTAATGAGTCCATTGACTATTAATTCATTCCTGTGTCCGGTCAAATGAACAATTATCAGTATTTATAGATATCCCGCCCACCTTACCCAGTCAAGCGTATGTGGTTATATATAAATACGTCAAATTATAAATCTCTATATTAAATCAACGAGATATCATTTAATTAATATAAAGCCCATTAATAGCCCATAGTCCAATTTCCACAAGTGTCGGTCTTTTGTCCAAACCCCAATTATGGTCCAAAGCCTAATAACCCCGTCTTTAATATTTAGTCCAACATCACGTTTACTTCGGCTTAAATACGCATAATAATAACTTAGCTACGAGACATTAATTTAAAAAGGTTGAACATAGCTTACAATGAGTATTAATCGCGTAGTGTTACACGGACAGAGTTTTGACTTACAAAACCTTAAAACATTCGCTACAATAACCTTATTATTATTATTAACTTAAATTATAATTATAATTATATATATATATATATATATATATATATATGTATATATATGTATATATATATATATATATATATATATATATATATATATATATATATATATATTTCGTAGATAGAAAGAAAGAAAAAGGGGTGAGGAGTTCGGCAGAATGCTCGACCTTTTATAGGCCCATTTGGAACTGTGCAGCTCCGCGATTGTGATACTTTTGTGCCTCACAGCTCTGCAGTCGTGGAGGTTTAGATTCCAGCTCATCACACAATTTCAAAACGTGGGCTGCTGAATATTTTATAATATAATATATTTATAATTAATTATATATTATATTATATTCTAGTGCATAGCTGACTTGTATTTTTAGCTCCGCTGAGTTGTACGTTTATAGTTTGTTCATGTCTCGGTTCCGGATTTTCGAACGCCTTTTCGTATAATTTAATATCTTGTACTTTGCGTTTTACGGCTTATACTCTTGTCATTTTTAGACGTTGATCATCAATAGACGTTGATCATCAATAAATTGAACCACTTGGATTGTACTTTGTACTTTTTAGCATTTTGGTCATTTGCATCTTCAAATCGTCGATTCTGCCTTTTGTCTTCACCTTTTATTATTTAAACGAATATTACTTGGAAATAGAACAATTGCAACTAAAAGCTTATCTTTCTTGAAGGATAATGCTAGAAATATATGTTCGTTTTTAGCATTATCAATTATACTCACTTAATATGTTTGAATGAACTTTGTCTTGCTATAAGCTATAAGTTAGGAAATTGTAAATGTATGCTTAGCATATCCAAATGCATTAAGTGTAACTTGGTTGACAATAAGTGAAGTGTCATGATTAAATGGATTTAAGTGCTTAAAGAATTATTAACACACATATTGAAATATTAAAAAGAGCATGTTTAAGTTTAACAACATGTCTAAAAGTGGCTTAATCTTGATTAACATAATGTCTTACAACATGCTTAATTGAACTTATTTGTTTCACTAAGTAACACATCTTGAATACATCTAATTAATCCATGTGTAAGCTTAAAGACAAATAATAGCATGCTTAGTGATTAATTGGGTTATTGTCATCAATGACATGTTGACCAACCAATAGAACTTAAGCAAGTGTGTTAAAAACAAACAAAAGATTATGAAAAATCTGAGATTACTTCAATTGGTTATCAAGACTTGTATCCAAGAATGTTAGACTTCCCTCTTTGGTCATGGCAAGTCACTATCAAAAGAACACAACCAAGGAGAATCATGCACTTAATGCATATAGTAATTGTATAAGATGTTGGGTATCTTTTGCAGGTATTAAATGAAGTAAATAGGCCAAAAGAATAAGGTTTGAATGGATTCAAATGTCCATACAACGACTAGGTGAAAAAGGCCTGACAACGTGAGGTCGACTCACGATCGACCGTGGTCTAAGCCGCAGCAACACCTAGTTTTTTGTCTCTCTCTATAAATAGCAAGACTTTGAGAGCTTTGAAGATTTGATCCTTTTCCATGATCTAATAAATTGTAGAAGTGTTGTAAACTTACTATTAAATTACTATCTTTGTGAGTATACTTAGTGAGTGTATTATCTTTTGAATTGTCTTAGGATTTTCATCACTAAAATGGTGAGTCTTGTACTTTGTAATTAGAAGCATAAGCTAGCTTAGTTATCATTTGTCTTAAAGGGAAATATGAAGTTGATTAATTCCATTGAGAATTAATACTTGTCCAAGGTGAAGACAAGATCTAAGCTAGAGGTAATCTTTCGAAGGGATAGAAATATTAGGTTTGTTGTCTGCAAGGAGTACAAGAATTATAAAATGGATCTCCACCGGGTTTAGAGAAAGGCTTAGTGAAGCAAACTCTGGATTAGTGAATCGGGGAGTGGATTAAGGTTGATTAGTTAACATCCACCCGAATCACTATAAATTCTTGTGTTTATATTCTTTACTTTACTTTCCGCATTATTTCAAACATAAACACAATACACATTGAGTTTGAGTTGATTAAGTTGATCAAGGTTGATTAAATCTTAATAATCATCGAAAAAGTTTTAAAAACGTATTAAATAACTATTCACCTCCCCCCTCCCACACTCTCTAGCTACTTACACATGTTATCATTTATTTCTTCGAGCGTTTTCCCGTCAAAATAATAACATTTATCACAAAGTGTCTTCCTTAAATGTTCATATTTTCATGTGATCTTAATGTTTGAAATTATTATTTTTTAAAAACCGAAAAAAGTTACTTCCCCCACTTCCCCCCAAAAAGTGTTTCCCCCTTGATTAAAATTTTTAGGCCCTTCAAAATATTTGGGCCCTGGGCGATTACTCATCTTGTCTATGGCCGAAGACACCCAGCCTGGATGCAAACGATGTTCCGCATCAATAATCAAAAGAAAGTAACTTTTACATATAGAGTAGGGAAATTAATTGTTTTATCGTTTTATGGAAGTGTTATAAGAGTTTTGTTCTTTTTCAAAAGTTTCAATTTTGTGCCGGCTATTACTCATAACATGTGAAATGCAAGGATCTTCTTGTGTCGTGTGTGTTACCGACGTGTTTGAACCTTTGACTAGGGTAACACTCCGAAACATCAACCCCATGAGTAGGACACATTTATGTTACATGATTTATAAGTGAACCAATAGCATGGCACTCAAACGATCGATAAATTAGAAAACTTGCAATTTTCATTGATGATCAAGTCATGACCAGTAATCGATAAATTTCTGACCTCAAGTCGCATTTCCATGTCAAGCAGGTGATGTATGAAAAACGCAACATGCAAGAGTCAGGCTTGTGTCTTGTGTGTTAAGGTTATAACCCGGTCATAACCTAAAAATGCTACTAGGGACTTTAATTTCCCGATCATTGACACTTTCACTTACAGCGTGTAAGGCACACAAGGTGTAACATCCCGCGTTTTTCCGTTAGATTTATTTTTAACACCTTTTTTTTTAGATAACATCTTCCGTTTTCTAAATTCGTATCATTTGTTAACTAACGTTCTTAATATTTTCGTTATTTAATTATAACTTTTCCGTTTACTCTAGCGTTTTAAAAATATTCGTTCGGTTAATTCACGCACTCGCTTTTAAACTCGAGGGACTATTGGCGTCAAGTGGGTAAACTAGTTGACTAGGTCATCTAGTCAACCCACCATCTCATCCATCCATCTCCTACCTTCCTTTTTCTCTTTTCTCTCTAGTTGCAAGAACACCCATATCACCCAAATCTTTAATTCATCATCCATTTCGAATCTAGGAAGCTTGTTACAAAATAAATTACATATTCGTGATCCTCTCTTCATCCTCTTCATTTTGGTGCCAATTTCATCTCGTTTGGGTAACATTTCTACAACTCTAGATTTCATATTCTTAGTGTTTTTGACTTGAAATGGTGTTAATTAGTGTCTATGGCTCAAGTCTAACATGGATATGTGTTTTGTTTCCTCGATTTTGTTATTTTGAGTAACTAGCATGAACACTTGAAATGGGTGTGTTTAATCTTGAGTTTTGGATGATTAAATGTTGTTTAAATGTTAAAGTTCATGTATTAAATTTGTTACTAGCATCATTAGCTTCAATTTGATGTGTAGGTTGACTTGGAAAACTTCACTAACATGATAATTGGTTTTGTGATTCTTGGTTAAGGTTTGATAGCTTTTAAAAAGAACTTTTAATGCATTGAATGCTTGTTAATATTGTTAGTAAGTGTTTAGTTGCAATGTATGTTTAATTACCTTCGAAACGGCGTATCGTATGTGTAAATTGGTTTCCCGAATCATGAAATGCATTTTAAGAACTTGAAACGTTTAATGATGAACATTCAATGATCATTCGACGAGGTTTTAGTTATTGTTAATGATGAATTTGATTGATGAAATGTGGTTAGTTGTATTCCTCGTTAAATTACCTTTCCAACGATATAAGATACATGTTTTGAATGTTTACGGTTCACAAGTTACGTTTGTTTGAAGTTTGGTTCGAGCCTACACTTAAAACTGCACAGGTATTCTGTCTAGTGTTAAGCCGCGGCGCGGCTCCTCTAGCCACGGCGCGGCTTAAAGCGTGGAAAGTGGGCTGTCCAAAATTACCAATTTTCGTAAAATTCTAACTATGCTACGCAACTCCGATTAACATGAAACTTGGCCAACATGTTTATATATGACTTCTAAGCTTAGAAAAATTGTCCGAGACCCGACCCGAACACGTTGACTTTTTCTTGGACTTTGACCAAAGTTTGACTTTTAGTCAAACTTAACCAAACACTTATACAATCGTTCTAATCTTATTTTATACTTGATTCTTCCATGAAACTTGACAACGTGATTCACATGCTATATAATCGAGTCGAAACGAGCCATAGGACTAATTGAACGCATTTCGCCCGACCTTGTGTCGTAACTAGTTAATTGATACAACTTACTTGTTTAGGTCAAGGCTAAGCAACTTTCACGCACACGTTTACTTTGTGAAGTACTTTTATACTCGTGCACCCGAGGTGAGATCATAGTCCCATCTTTCAACAACTTTGATACTTTTAAATCATGGGATGAGAAACATATACAGTTTTATACTACATACTTTTATGCTTTGAACACAAGTACGAAAACAAACATTCCACAGCGAGTTAGAACAAAAAGCCTCAATTCAATTATCATTAGTTACACTTACAGGGTGTAAGTGATAACTTATATTATGTGATCACATGGGCTTGACAAGCCTCATTCGGACGGTTCGCTACTGTCGACGGATAAAATATATTTTCGGGTTTAGTGTATGTTCTAACACTACGTAACAGGGTACAAAACAGTTAAGTCTTGATAATTGGGTGCTCGCGAACATACTTTTGGAATGCAAACGATTTGGATAATCAACGTTATGGAAATACAAAATCTTGTGGTTCAAAAACAACGTTTACAAACACCTATGATTTCACCAACGTTTTTCGTTGAAAGTTTTCTATACATTTCTCCGGTTCATGAATGGCTATTTGATACATGATTCTGCGTACACTCATACTTGATTGGGGTCAAGCATACATGCATACACTCTGATTACTTGCTTGGAGTCAAGCATACATACATACTTACGCTATTTATAGCAACCGTGATTTTTAACTAATTATGTCGCAAGTTATTTCATTTATACTTTACTACTTTTGTAAACTTAAACTTGTCGTTGAACAGTTTGGTAACTTAAAACTTTGTAAGTCATGTACGTTTCAAATGAATGCGACATAATTCTGGTCAAACGCGTCTCTTTTAGGGACTATGACCACGTAACGGGACCTACGTTAACGGCGCCATCAATGATGATTTTGTCGGGTCGTTACAGATGGTATCAGAGCATTGGTTGTAGGGATCTATGATGTGCATTAGTGTGTCTGACAGAGTCGTTAGGACGCATTAGTGAATCTAGACTACAACCGGATAGTTAGCCATTGCATTCTGACATACATTTGCTATAGATAATACTTACTTGACTACTTGTGCATTATACTTGAATCGTTCTTAGGCAAACATCTTAATGGTACCAAGCTTTCATCATACGAATCCGTATTCTGCCACTTTCTGGTAGCACGCGTAAATTCAAGATTCATACACGTAAGGATGACGACGACTTCATTGTTATACTAGTGGAACTCTGTCTCCTAGGTTGTTATTCACCACCGTTATAGCTTACTATCCACAAGTACTATAAAGTTACCACCACTACTTCAGATGAGTACCGTCATCACTATTTATCACTACGGTAGCGTACTACTCGTCATCATAATTCGTTACTCTTTTCGTACCTAAAGGCATTATTGTTTGATTGAACCGCATTGACGTGAACCATCATTTATACACTTCCCTCGGGAAACGCTTATTCAGGGTTACACTAATTCTTTCAATCCAATACGAGTCACGTTAGAGACGTCGTTACACTTTCTTCATTTTAAATCTTCACGATTACACGAACTTGAATCTATGGAGTGATGTGGGAATGGAGGTATGAGTTAGTATAATATAACGACACTCGATCAACGTGGTTATATTATAGTAAGTCATACCAAAGTTCTAATGACACGTGATGGTGATTGGACTCGATCAACCTAATCACCACCATGTGTCATGTACATGACTTCATTTTTCTTGTTGGATATCCAAAAACTCCGAGAATATTGATAACAACCATACCAGGGACACACCTTCGATTATTGTTGAACCATATCTATGCTTCCGAATGAATGACAAATTCTTTCAACTTCAAACATATGTTACACGTGTATACTATCTCGTTTTCACACAGTTTTATCGACGAACTACAATATGCTTGATATTCTCACATCGAGGCTGAAATTTCTCTCGCATTACAATCGTACTTCTGTATAAGGAAATCTTTTATCTGAATTCTCAATGGAGAGAGAGACTCTTCACACTATACTAGTATTCGCCACGAGGGTGAATAGTCCTAACGAACGTTTTCAAAAACTGATAAGAAACTTGTTCTAGCAAACGTTTTCAAGTCCTAACAAACTTGTTCAAATATACCTTAAAGAAATGTACCTCGTCTCGGATCGAGATTCTCGTTTCACTTCTAAATTTTGGGGTGCCTTACAAAAAGCCTCGGGACCACGTTTAGACATGAGTACCGCGTATCATCGACAAACCGACGAACTAAGCAATGTACTCTTCAAACCTTGGAAACCATAATACGAGTTTGCGTTATCAACTTCAAATTTACTTGAGAAAAGTATTTGCCTTTAGCCGAATTCTCTTACTACAATAATTTTCATTCGAGTATTAACGCCGCACTTTTTCGAAACACATATAGCCGCAATTTTCGTTTTTCTTAATTGTTGAACCAAAGTAGGTGACAAGCAAACCACCGGACCCGAAATCATTCATGAAATAACCGTTAAGATCGTTCAAATCCAAGAAAGACTCAAGACGGCCGGTAGTCACCAAAAGAGCTACGCCGATGTTAGACGTAAACATTTCAAATTCCAAGTGGGTAACCGCGTAACATTAAAAGTCGCACCTTGAAAAGGTGTAATCCATTTCGGGAAACGTAGAAAGCTAAATCCGCGATACATTAATCCTTTTGAAATCTTGGGGCGTATTGGACCCGTTGCCTACCGTTTTGAACTCCCAACTCGATCGAATTTCGTTCATTCTACATACAACGTATCAAACTTAAAGACGTGTCTTGTGAAATAAGAACTTGCTATCCCCTTCGACGAGCTTACTATCGATGATAAACTTCACTTCCAAGGAGGACCAGTTGAAACTATGAATCGTGAAACCAAACTTTAAAACAACGTAAAATCCCGATTGTCAAAGTTCGTTGGAATGCCCAAGGAAGTACCCGCACTTATTCGTAGAACTGACAATGCAAGATCTCGGGGAAGAAACAACGACTACTACTTCTAACTAAATTTTGGGACGAAATTTCTTTTAAGGTGTAGGTAATGTAACATCCCGTGTTTTTCCGTTAGATTTATTTTTAACACCTTTTTTTTTTTAGATAACATCTTCCGTTATCTAAATTCGTATCATTCGTTAACTAACGTTCTTAATATTTTCGTTATTTAATTATAACTTTTCCGTTTACTCTAGCGTTTTAAAAATATTCGTTCGGTTAATTCACGCACTTGCGTTTAAACTCGAGGGACTATTGGCGTCAAGTGGGCAAACTAGTTGACTAGGTCAACTAGTCAACCCACCATCTCATCCATTCATTTCCTTCCATCTCCTACCTCCCTTTTTCTCTTTTCTCTCTAGTTGTAAGAACACTCATATCACCCAAATCTTTAAGTCATCATCCATTTCGAATCCAGGAAGCTTGTTACAAAACAAATTACATATTCGTGATCCTCTCTTCATCCTCTTCATTTTGGTGCCAATTTCATCTCGTTTGAGTAACATTTCTAAAACTCTAGATTTCATGTTCTTAGTGTTTTTGACTTGAAATGGTGTTAATTAGTGTCTATGGCTCAAGTCTAATATGGATATGTATTTTGTTTCCTCGATTTTGTTGTTTTGAGTAACTAGCATGAACACTTGAAATGGGTGTGTTTAATCTTGAGTTTTGGATAATTAAATGTTATTTAAATGTTAAAGTTCATGTATTAAATGTGTTACTAGCATCTTTAGCTTCAATTTGATGTGTAGGTTGACTTGGAAAACTTCACTAACATGATTATTGGTTTTGTGATTCTTGGTTAAGGTTTGATAGCTTTTAAAATGAACTTTTGATGCATTGAATGCTTGTTAATGTTTTTAGTAAGTGTTTAGTTGCAATGTATGTTTAATTACCTTCGAAACGGCGTATCGTATGTGTAAATTGGTTTCTCGAATCATGAAATGCATTTTAAGAACTTGAAACGTTTAATGATGAACATTCAATGATCATTCGATGAGGTTTTAGTTGTTGTTAATGATGAATTTGATTGATGAAATGTGGTTAGTTGTATTCCTCGTTAAATTACCTTTCCAACGATATAAGATACATGTTTTGAATGTTTACGGTTCACAAGTTACGTTTGTTTGAAGTTTGGTTCGAGCCTACACTTAAAACTGCACAGGTATTCTGTCTAGTGTTAAGCCGCGGCGCGGCTCCTCTAGCCACGGCGCGGCTTAAAGCGTGGAAAGTGGGCTGTCTAAAATTACCAATTTTCGTAAAATTCTAACTATGCTACGCAACTCCGATTAACATGAAACTTGGCCAACATGTTTATATATGACTTCTAAGCTTAGAAAAATTGTCCAAGACCCGACCCGAACACGTTGACTTTTTCGTGGACTTTGACCAAAGTTTGACTTTTAGTCAAACTTAACCAAACACTTATGCAATCGTTCTAATCTTATTTTATACTTGATTCTTCCATGAAACTTGACAACGTGATTCACATGCTATATAATCGAGTCGAAACGAGCCATAGGACTAATTGAACGCATTTCGCCCGACCTTGTGTCGTAACCAGTTAATTGATACAACTTACTTGTTTAGGTCAAGGCTAAGTAACTTTCACGCACACGTTTACTTTGTGAAGTACTTTTATACTCGTGCACCCGAGGTGAGATCATAGTCCCATCTTTCAACAACTTTTATACTTTTAAATAATGGGATGAGAAACATATACAGTTTTATAGTACATACTTTTATGCTTTGAACACAAGTACGAAAACAAACATTCCACAACGAGTTAGGACAAAAAGCCTCAATTCAATTATCATTAGTTACACTTGCAGGGTGTAAGCGAGAACTTATATTATGTGATCACATGGGCTTGACGAGCCTCATTCGGACGGTTCGCTACCGTCGGCGGATGAAATATATTTTCGAGTTTAGTGTATGTTCTAACACTACGTAACAGGGTACAAAACAGTTAAGTCTTGATAATTGGGTGCTCGCGAACATACTTTTGGAATGCAAACGATTTGGATAATTAACGTTATGGAAATACAAAATCTTGTGGTTCAAAAACAACGTTTACAAACACCTGTGATTTCACCAACGTTTTTCGTTGACAGTTTTCTATATGTTTCTCGGGTTCATGAATGGCTATTTGATACATGCTTCCGCGTACACTCATACTTGCTTGGGGTTAAGCATACATCCATACACTCTGATTACTTGCTTGGAGTCAAGCATACATACATACTTAAGCTATTTATAGCAACCGTGATTTTTAACTAATTATGTCGCAAGTTATTTCATTTATACTTTACTACTTTTGTAAACTTAAACTTGTCGTTGAACAGTTTGGTAACTTAAAACTTTGCATGTCATGTACGTTTCAAATGAATGCGACATAATTTTGGTCAAACGCGTCTCATTTAGGGACTATGACCACGTAACGGGACCTACGTTAACGGCGCCGTCATTGGCGATTTTTTCGGGTCGTTACACAAGGCTACACGAAAGATGCATGCTGTGTTGCATTTGGCAAAGGCAAATTCACAATTTTTTATTTGACGACTGCCAAATATTATAATTCCTTCGTCCTATAATAAGTGTCCAGTGTTGACTTTTCAAAGTCATTTTTTCACAACTATGACTTTGAATAATTTTATTGTTGTTATATAATATTTGATGAAAATTATGTGAATGAATTGTGTTTTGAGTGTGCTTTAATTAATGTAACTTTCACCAATTGTTATATAACACATACAAAGGAGTCTACGGTCAAAGTTGAAACAAATAACTTAGAAAGTAAAAAGTGGATACCAATAATGAGATGTAATGAGTATTACGTTTAAAAATGCCAATTCGATTAATTTCCCTCAATGTAATAGACTGTTACTTACTATATCGCAGACTTTTTATCGGCAAAATAACGATAACATTAATATGGATATAAAGATCAACAATTACACACCGATACAAAAGAAACCAATACGAGCCTTAGCTAAACTAAACAAACAATCTCACACCACTGAACTATTAGTTGAGTGGTACAAATCCTCAGTTGGTTCGGGGTTCGTATCCTTGAAAAAATAGTTGCATGTTCAAATCCGGGGGGGAGTTTTCACCAAGGTTGTGTATCTGATATCTTTTACTCTGGGCGGGCCAAGCAGTTAACCTAAAGCATTTCGGGTACGCTTTGCGCGATGGATGTGAGGAGTTTCTTCCTAACGGGTGTGTGGGTGGCAAATGGGAGGATTCGATGCCAAAACTGTTGTTCTAAAAAAACAAATGTTCTCACCAACAGGGTGAAGACACGTTTACCTAGGCTACAAAGCAAAACTAAGACTATAACAAACAGCATCTAAATCATCAGCTACACAAAACAAAGCACAAACCAAACAAAACCACAACAATGTTGGGAGAATGTCATCCACCACTGCAACAAGAATCAAACAGGGAACCTGATCACCGCATGCCAACACAAGCCGCCACAAAAGTGAAATCGTTGGCAAAACACCCATCCTACAAGAAATCAGATCTCCAACAGGGAGATTGTCGGCTGACACATCCCCGAAGGCACAACCAAAAAAGACAGATCTACGCAAGGGAAACACCGTTACCACCCGCAAACAAAACCGCCAACCACTGCCAATTATCGCCTTCCATCAACAACGAACGTCCACATCAATGAGGTAATGAACCTGTACGGAATGAAACAACCGCCACATCCACTACCACCAGCCACCATCTGTGACCTCCACCAACGGGTAGAGTTACATCGATGGGCCATCGGAGATCAAAGACCACAACTAGAAAACCGTACCACCCGGTGGCCACCACCAACAGGGTGACACACCACCGGGCACCACAAATCCGGCAGAAGCAACATCGAGAACTCCTATAGAAGCATCATCAGGAACTCCGACAGAAGCAGGTTTAATTAACATGACCAAAACTACAACCTCACGTGGCCACCACCAATATGGTGGTGCACCACCAAAAGTAGTGGTGCAACACCAAAAACCACCGTTCTTGTAAGTTGACGAGTAAAAGTTAGTTTAAAGCAAATTAATATAAACTCTATATCTTGTTTGTGTGAATTAAACATGCATCTTGCTACGAGGGGTTCAATACAAGAGCATCACATGCAAATGATAACTAACTGAAATTAATTTATTCACGTATATAGAATTGAGAAGTTTAGTACTCCGTAGAAGAAATGTTCAGCAACTATTTAATTAAGTAGGACATGGTAAACCCTTAATCATGGGTTATAACTAACTACTACCATAATACTAGTTTCATTGACCAAGGATATAAAGCCAAATCTGAAAAGGTAAAGGCTACTACTTTAGAGAAAAATTACCTCTTTTTTGAATCACATGCCCCTACCAAAGATTAAAAATATAAGTAGTGTCATTTTTCACTAATTCGCATAATCTTTTCATACATCCATTTTGAACACTGGATTTTGCCTAATACCAATTAAGCATAAGCTTTAACCTTTAGGAGAAAACTAAGAGTGTGTTTTATTGCCTTTTAAATTAATAACTCAGTAATGAATATTGGAATGTTTAACTTTTGATACGTTTGTTTCTCATATCTAAATGAGAATTTATCTTGAATTGTTTAACATTCAGAGTTGAAATTCTCTCTTAGACCACTTGTTGCGGACAAACGACAACTCACTTATCTTATGTGGCATCAAAAATGACATAGCACGGCTTTATGCACCCGTAGTTTTGCAAGTTTTTTGGAGCGTGGTAGGGGCGAACCACGACCAATAACAACAGAAGGGGCGTGCATTTTGAATGGCTACAATTTTTTAATTTATTTTTTATTCCTTTAGTCATCCACCAATCAAAAATATTGTACAATACTTTTTCAACAATCCACAACATAACATTTACCACAAAGACCCTCAGTTCTCACATCACTATTATATCACCGTAATTCTCTCTACAACTCCACAACACTACAACAAGTTATTTTTTTTTTTTGAAAGGCAAACTCACACACACTTTACACGAATATTTACAATAATTCACGAAATATGTTCACAATGGGATTTGAACCTTCAACCTCTTGGTTAAAAGGGCTACCAAGATACAGCAAGTCATTTTACCACAACAAATGCTCTTAACCATTCAACACTTCTATTTCTATTAATAGTATTCTTCTTAAATTATATTCAGAACATTTAAATTTAATATACAATTATATTTATTTATTTGTTCATTTATAAATCATTTACATAGTTCGTTACCAATAATTATCAGAAAAATTTATAGTCGTTCAAAATCAAGTTCAATCATAACCTTGTATTTATATTTTAAATCATTCAGTGCTTAATCATTTGTTTTATCAAACGCACCCACTAACAAGAACTATGGATACGCTAAAATACCTCGATTGATAATAAAGACAAACCACATATGTACATATATACTTTGTTCGCAAAGCTTATCCAGAGGCATAAACCACGTCGAGTGGCATGGTTTTTTAGGGACATACTAATGGTTTTGGCATTAAAAAGTAGAATCACGTATAAGTGTACGTAGTATTGAAGCAAAATGCATGAGTTATATCCTATATAGTGCTTGTAGTTAATGCTAAGTATACAATAGAAGAATGAAGGGAACATGGCTCATATTGTTCCCCATATTAACCTACCTACATATAGGTTTTGTCCCTTTCATCTATTATTACTTCATGTTATGGGTTTCATATATATATATATATATATATATTTGCTTTTTTGCTTCTAGTTTTTTGCTAGAAGCCTAATAAAATTTGTCGTTAAAAAAAAATAAAAAAATAAAAAAATATAGTCGTAATCAAGAAGGAAGTACTTTTTGGGGAGAAGGGAAATTAAAATTTATTTTTTCGTTTTTTTTGAAATTTTTTCCCCAACATTAAGAGCACACGAAAATATTAAGATTTAAAAAAATACCTTGTAATGAATGTTATTATTTTGGCGAGAAAACGCTCGAAGAAAAAACTGATAACATGCATCATGTGTAATGTTATTCCTGAATGTTATTCTTCGAGCGTTTTTTTTTCATCGTATGTGTAGTTTTTTTTCAAGTTTAGCCCGATTTAGAGTTTTCGTTCGTGTAAAAATTCAATCTAAACCCTAATTTCTAAACGCAAAACCCTAATAGGCTAATATCTAAACCCTAATAGTTAAACCCTAATCTTTAACCCTTAATTTCTAACCCCTACTCAGAAGCAGACCATTCATTGCAATGAATGTTATCATTTATTTCTTTGAGCGTTTTTCCGCCAAAATAATAACAATTATCACAAAGTGTCTTTTTTAAATATTCATATTTTCATGTGATCTTAATGCTTGAAAAAAAAAATTTAAAAAAATTACTTCCCCATAAAAAGTGTTTCCCTCTTGATTAAAACACTATATATATATATATATATATATATATATATATATATATATATATGAACATTTAATCAAGACGGTAGCACTTTTTTGGGGGAAAAGTAATTTTTTTAGTTTTTTTCGAATTTTTTTCAGATATCAAGATCACATGAAAATATGAACATTTAAAAAAGACACTTTGTGATGAATGTTATTATTTTGACGGTAAAACGCTCGAAGAAAAAAATGAAAACATTCAATGCATTGAATGTTTTGATTCTAAGTTTTTTTAAGGGGTTAGAAATTAGGGTTTAGAACCTAGGGGGTTAAAAATTAGGGTTTAGCTATTAGGGTTTAGAAATTAGGGTTTTGGGTTTAGAAATTAGGGTTTATGGTTTAGAAATTAGAGTTTAGATTGAATATTTTAACAAGAACGGTTTAGAGTTTAGGGTTTTGGGTTTTGGGTTTGGGGACTAAACCCAACTCTAAATCGGGCTAAATTTCAAAAAAAATACTTCACACAAGATGAAAACAAAATGATGCAAGTAAAATCAGAATCAAAATATTCAATGCATTGAATGTTTCATATTTTTCTTCGAGCGTTTTACCGCCAAAATAATAATATTCCTCACAAAGCGTATTTTTTAAATGTTCACATTTTTACCTAATTTTGATGTCTGAAAAAAAATTCAAAAAGAACCAAAATTTAAAAGAAATATTTACTTCCCCCCACTTCCCCCAAAAAAGTGATTCCCTCTTGATTATATATATATATATATATATATATATATATATATATATATATATATATATATATATATATATATATATATATATATATATATATATATATATATAATCAAGAGGGAAGCACTTTTTTGGAGGGAAGTAATTATTTTTTATTTTTTTCAAAATTGTTTTTTTTCAGCCTTCAAGATCACATGAAAATATGAACATTTAAAAACGACACTTTGTGATGAATGTTATTATTTTGGCGGTAAAACGCTCGAAGAAAAAAATGAAAACATTCAATGCATTGAATGTTTTGATTCTGACTTTTTTTTAAGGGGTTAGAAATTAGAGTTTAAATATTAGGGGGTTACAAATTAGGGTTTAGCTAATAGGGTTTAGAAATTAGGGTTTTTGGTTAAGAAATTAGGGTTTAGGGTTTAGAAATTAGAGTTTAGATTGAATATTTTAACACGAACGATTTAGAGTTTAGGGTTTAGGGTTTTGGCTTTAGTGACTAAACCCAAAACATTACCCCCTAAACCCTAAACCCTAAATTCTAAATCGGGCTAAATTTCGAAAAAAAACACATCACACGACATGAAAACAAAACGATGCAAATAAACTTAGAATCAAAATATTCAATCAAAAAAAAAATTGAATGTTTTCATTTTTTTTCTTCGAGCGTTTTACCGCCAAAATAATAACATTCATCACAAGGTGTCTTTTTTTAATTTTCATATTTTCACCTAAACTTGATGCCTGAAAAAAATTCGAAAAAAACAAAAAAAAATTACTTTACTTCCCCCCAAAAAAGTGTTTCCCTCTTGATTATGACCATATATATATATAAAAGCGAAAATTTAATAAACTTTGATTAAAGATAATATGTTATATAAATATTAATTTATTTTAATATAAATCTTTAACTAAATAAATATGTTATTTAAAAGCATATAAATTTTATAGTTATACTTTCAAAATATTTATATTTATTTATATAAAATTTTTGACATATAAATATTATATTTATATATAAGTTAAATTAGGTAAATAATTATTTAAATACATGAGTTGTATTTAAATACAAACTCTATAAAAATTATATAAATTTTAGAATATTAATATACTTATATAATTACATATAAATATTAATATTAATAAACTTATATAGTTATAACATTAATTTTTGGAGATTATTTATATATATAATTTTTGAATACGAGTATTTAAAAGATAAAATCTTATAAATTAATATATCATATTATGATATGTTAAATGTTAAATTTTAAAAGTAAAAATTATAATTAAGTAATAGTTAAATTATTTAAACTAAAAATATTATATTATAATATATGTAATATTTTTGGCAATTATAAAATAAATAAGATAATATATTAGATTATTAAAATATCTTATCTTTATTAAATTAATATGATATGTTTAAAGATTCTAATTACATTATTTAAAAACTAAGAATTTATATATATATATATATATATATATATATATATATATATATATATATATATATATATATATATATGCATATATATATACATATATATATATATAACCTAAATAATAAAATACTTATCATTATTTAAATAATTAAATATTGTTTAAATACTTAATCTAATTATATATATATATATATATATATATATATATATATATATATATATATATATATATATATATATATATATATATATATATATATATATATATATATATATAATTTAATAACTAGTATTGAAGATACTAGTTAGTTAAAATAATTATAAATATATGTATTATATATTCATAAAACAATAAATAATATATTTACTTATATATAATCGATATTTAAATAAAGGAAATTATTTAAATACTTATATACCTAAATGTCATCTAAACTTTATTATAATAATAATAATAACACAAGTTGACAACACTTAAACGTCTGTTAGACAAACACTGACCAAATTTATATCTCTAGGTTGAGATCTCGTTCTATTTACTGTTTTATTACGTTTGTCTAATAAACTCCTTCAGTGCATTTAAGGTGAATTTTATAGCCCCTTTTCTTTATAATGTTTATAACTTTGGGTGAGGCACATGCTACGTTTTAAACTGTTTTACATGTTAGACATAAGTACAACTTATATGCAACCCACAAGAGAATCTTGCTACATGTTTTAACACATGCTAAACCCTCACCATAATATCGTCAATTGATGGTATTTGTTGCAAGCTTAATTATTATGAATAGGCCTATCGGGAGTAACGTTCATATCCATTGACTGCTGGTCAATTGGTTACATGATAATGATTACTGACACGAGTTCTAAGTGTCGAGGGGTAATTGTTTAGCTTCGATATTATACACTCATGGTATACTTATTTTGATATGTTTATATCTGCTTTAAAACTAGAAATTTTGGTCTGATACAACTCTTATATGATTATATAAACCTATGATTTCACTCAACCTTTGTGTTGACTCTTTAAGCATGTTTTGTCTCAGATAACTAGCTGATGTGCTACATGATGATGATCGCAATGGGTGGTTTAGTCCCCCTCAGGTGATCCCAATAGATGTTCAAAAAAAAGCTGCTTGATTGGAGTCTGCATTCATCACATTTATTTTATAAATGTTTATGTTTTTTAGATATTTCATTTAATGTAAACAACGAACCTTTAATATTCCGTTGCAATTAAAAAAATCTAGTATAAAAAACGTCTTATATAGAGTGGTTCTCGTTTATACAATTGTAGTTTGATATGAATGGTCACAGTTATCCCTAGTTCACATTTGGGGGTGTGAAATATATATATATATATATGTATATATATATATATATATATATATATACATATATATATATATATATATATATATATATATATATATATATATATATATATATATATATATATATATATATATATATATATATATATATATATATATATATATATATATATATGGGAGATCGAGGGATAAGTGGTATTTTTGGGATAAGGGAATAAGTAAAATGAGATTTTTATATCTTTTACATTAGAGCTCCAATTTAAAAAAAAAAATTCGTAATCTACTGACATTGTGTAGATTCATAAAAAAAAAAATCAACAGGAGCTTAAAATGCACCTGATGCATGTTAACGTTTTTTGAGGTTTTTTAAGTTTTTTTTAGGATTTAGCCCGATTTAGAGTTTAGGGTTTAGGGTTTTCGGGTTTACTCCGTAAACCCTTAACCCTTAACCCTAAACCCTAAACCCTAACCCCTAAACCCTAAACTCTAAACCGTTCGTTTAAAAACTCGTTCTAAAACCCTAATTTCTAAACCCTAAACCCTAATTTCTAAACCCTAATTTCTAAACCCTAATTACTAAACCGTAATTACTAAACCCTAAACACTGTTTTTTTTTTTTTAATCAAAAGTCATTTTTTCTTTGTTTTTTGTTAAGATGCATCTGCTGCATGAAAGGCAGTTAACATGCATCAAACTGCATCAAAACAGCGGATAACATGCATCAGATGCATCTTAACGCTCCAGTTGAAGGAAAAAAAAATTCTGAATCTGCACACTGAAAATAGATACCAGCAATTTTCTTTTTTAAATCGGAGCTGTAGAACTCGAGATATAAAAATCACAAAATCACTTATCCCCTTATCCCACTTATACCCACTTAGCGCTGGATCTTCACCATATATATATATAATCAAGAGAGAAGCACTTTTTTGGGGGAAAGGGGAAGTAAATTAATTTTTTTAATTTTTTTTTAAATTTTCTTTATCAGGCATTAAGATTACATAAAATTATGAACATTTAAAAAAGACACTTTGTAATGAATATTATTTTGGAGTGATAATGCTCGAAGAATTAAATGATAACATTCATTGCAATGAATGTTTTGCTTATGAGTTTTTTTTTTTACGGTTTAAAAATTAGGATTTAGAATTTAGAGTTTAGAAATTAGGGGTTAAAAATTATGGTTTAGCCATTAGGGTTTAGAAATTAGGGTTTTGGATTTAGAAATTAGGGTTTAGATTGAATTTTTAACACGAACAGTTTAGAGTTTAGGGCTTAAGGTTTGGGGACTAAGCCCAAAACCCAAAACCCAAAACTCTAAATCGGGCTAAATCTTGAAAAAAAAACTTCACATATGATGTAAAACAAACGCTCGAAGAATAACATTACGCATGATGCATGTTATCAGCTTTTTCTTTGAGGGTTTTCCCGCCAAAATAATAACATTCATAACAAAATGTCTTTTTTTAAATGTTCATATTTTCGTGTACTCTCAATGTTGAAAAAAAAATTCGAAAAAAATATAAACAAATAAATTCTACTCCCTCAAAAAAAAGTGTGCCTCTCTTTTGATCATGACTATATATATATATATATATATATATATATATATATATATATATATATATATATATATATATATAAAATAAAACAGACAAACTTTCTTTTTAATAATATCTAGCTATTAGCTTTGATCAATCTTGCTACCCAAACGTTAGAAGGACATCGACAGCTTTAGTTTTAAGCAATTGGCGGGGAATTGTAGACTTGTATGGAATTCAGGGTTTGTGCATTGGAATGACACAAAATTATCATGATTTACTGTTATACTACTCAATCAATATCTTCATTAATAGCTACATGTTATGTATAGTATGTTATATAAAAACCATTGATGAAATTTAAGTGTGTATGGTTTATAGGATACTTATTTAATCAACTTTAGGTACTCAAATGCCCTTGTGAGATATTGGATTGAATGGACTCATAAAGATTTAAGCTGATGATGTTCCCTGTTTGTTAATGATAATAATAGCTAGCACCAAGAAAGGTCCATGTGGGGTGTAGGCAGTGTAACCAAACTGATATTGAAGAATTTAAGTAAGGGTCAAAGAGATTGAAACCAAAAAAACAAAGTGGGTCCGGAACATGCTCATTGTTAGCCCAACCAAAAAAACATGTTTTTAATCAAAGTTATCCAAAAAAATCTTAAGAAAGAAACTCAACATAGCCAAAAGTATAAGGTCCATTCCCTTCTTTGTTTACATCACAACAAGGCAACATTATTGGTTTCTTAACTTTGATTCATTATTTCAAATAAAAAGCTAGTCCCTTTTTTCATGAACAAAAGAGTTAATAAGTTTGTCTGCACTTCAACTTAATTATGAATGCCAACTATTATTTGGCATTGCAGGGTTGAATGTATCTCAGTTTCTACTGTACTTTTGACAAGAGTTTACTGATTATTGTTGGCATGCATAGAGTGGCATCATGGCATCGTTAAGCGAAAGAATGAGCGCGCGTTGCAAACGCAATAAGACATTTAAAGACGACACAAAGATAATAACTACTCCGTATTATAATTAGCATGCCACATTGTGGTACAAGTTACGTATACGGCTTCCCACTGCCCAAGTCCCCACAATCTTTTTGCACAGTTAGTTTAAAGCCCAATCATGCATCCCATCTATGAAGGATGTTGTAAACAAATATGCCTAATGCTCGTGAATAATCTAAAGTACTTAGTTTTTATAAGAAATCATATTGTTTCGTTTTAAGTGTTCTATTTTAACCTTTAAAATTTTATCTTCATCAACTTAGACTTTACATATTTTTCTTTATGTTACATAATATTTGACAAAAATCCTATTAGATTGGACAAATGTATTTTCATCGATATAATTTACTAGTAAAATATCATAAAACAAAAAAATAATAATAATAGAACTTAAAAAGTGAGTGACACTTGATTGCGAAGATCATTAAATTGACTCTGAGTGATGCCGATATCACCGTTCGAAAAAAAACAAGGTGAATAAATTGGTCGGATCAAAGTATACATTGTTGGTCTATCATTCATGATTTGTTGCACTTCTTATTAAATCTCCATTACTTCAGACAAATTTAATGAAAAAAACAAGTTCGATATTAAAAAAAAATCAACCAGCAATTCGATCCTTTTCTCTCGGTGAATCTAGTTTATATATACATTTATTTTGGATGACGAAGATGTTATAAACTAATAGTAATAATATTTTTGAACCAAAATTATATAAAGTATATATATAAATAGAGTATAATTATTATAAATTATAAATAATTAAATAATAAAGTATAAAGTATAAAAATAGGCCTTTGTTACATTGGATAAGATTGGACTGGGCTGGACTATAGATAACCTATACAACATGGGCCTTTATTAATAAGATTTCACTATTAGGCCCAATACTACTCCACCGGTCGGTTCCCCGGAGTGAAATCATAATCAGATACCCCCAAATTGAAGGTATAATAATTTTGATGATGAAAAATTGTTGAAAAGAAACAAAGAAATCGGATAAGTTATTGTACGTTATGTATTGTAATTTTTGTAGCTTGTAAGCATCGAATTGAATTGAAGTGATCCTAGTTTGTTAGTTTGTTGAAAAAATTACAAAGAAAAACATGAGCGTTGTAGAGAAAGAAACCATTCAAGTGGTGCAACAAACCATCGGCGTTTCCAATTTATCGCCGGATGTTTATCCTGATCTAGCTGCAGATATTGAGTATCGTCTTCGTGAGATCATGCAGGTCAATTACTTTATTCATTCGATCTGGTTTCTAGGTTTTTAGTAGTGTATTTAGTATATATTGTTAATTGTTAATTATTACAGTTTGAATATGTGAAAAAATGTTTCGAATTTTTAGGAGGCTATAAAATGTATGCATCATTCAAAGCGAACTGCTATGACTTCTGATGATGTGGATACTGCCCTTCAAATAAGAAGAATGGAGGTATTTATGTTTCTCTAACTTCTATTGATATATGATACTTATATTGTTATTGTTATTTGCCTAGTGGTTTTGTCCTATTGGGTGGATGGCGGATCTAGGAATCGTAGTCACAGGTATCACTAGTTAAAAGCTCAAAAAAATTTACAATATTTAATGGTGTCACACAACAATAATTACACTATCAAGTGGTATCACTAGTTAAAAGTCGCAAAAAATTTCTACTACATCGTGTATTTAAGTGGTAGCTCGTGCTACCACTGGATATAAGCTAGGTCCGCCTGTGGGGTGAAACGCATTTTGGCTATTACTATGAATATCAGTTAGTACATTGGAGAATTTTACTAGTTC
Source organism: Rutidosis leptorrhynchoides (assembly GCF_046630445.1). Classification (NCBI taxonomy): domain Eukaryota; kingdom Viridiplantae; phylum Streptophyta; class Magnoliopsida; order Asterales; family Asteraceae; genus Rutidosis; species Rutidosis leptorrhynchoides. The sequence continues at coordinate 657,657,190 of NC_092333.1, read as the reverse complement.
ATTTCAAATTTCCCTTTATTAGTCTCATTGTTTGTGGTTACAACTTGTCCAGCCATTATACGTTGGATCCGGGAACTCTTTGCGGTTCAAAAGAGCTGCCAGGAGTAAGGATATGTTCTATGTAGAGAGTAAGGATGTGGAACTTAGAGAGGTAATCAAATTAAGCGGTTGTACTTTTAAAAACCTATTGTTACAACACTTGAATTGTTTCATTCATATGGTATGACTATTAATGTTTCAGGTGATTGAATCCCCGCTTCCCAAAGCACCTCTAGATACTGCAGTTGTCAGTCACTGGCTCGCGATTGAAGGGGTACAGCCTGCTACTCCTGAAAATGCTCCCCTTGAAGGTATTTTTAACTTACACCTGATCCAAGTGCATAAATCCTTATAAATATGCATGAAATATGGATGATGGTGTAATGACCGATTATTATTATGTATACTATTAATAAACATATGGTTGTCACTTTGTCTGCAGTACTTTTAGCCCCTGTCGATAACAAGAAACCTGATAGCAAAGAAGACGCGATTTCTGGCGGTGAAAATAAAACTCCTGTGAAGCACGTGCTCTCGATAGAGCTTCAGGTACATTACTTGTTATTATACCTGGCCATTGAGACCCATACTCGCAAATTTGGGTCAACGGGGTCTTGAAAAGAAAAAAAAGCCTGGCAATGTAAACATGAAACCTTAAAAAAAGGTTTTGACCCGTTACCCAAACCGTCCCAATCTGATCCGTTTTCTAGGGATACTTGTTATCATATCCTGTTGGCACATGATCCGGCTCATAACATGTTCTACCTTGCTATTATTTTATTATGGTACAGCTTTACTTTGAAAAGGTCACAGACGTCACTGTGAGTCGGTCAAACTCCATCATCTTTGACAAAGCGTTATTGAGCTTAGCAACTGATGCAGGGCTCCATCCGTTGGTTCCTTACTTTGTATATTTTGTTGCTGAAGAGGTACTCACTTCACCATTTTTACTGGTTGCGTTGAACTATGTTCAACTTCAAATTATTGTTAACCATGTTTTCCCATGCCTTATAATGATATCAGGTCACTCGTAAGTTAAACAACCTCCATCTTCTTTTTGCTTTAATGCGCCTTGTCCGTAGTCTTCTAGAGAATCCTCACCTACACATTGAACCATATGTGAGTACAAATAATAACTTTATGTAATCATTTTTAAATACTTTGTGATGGATATTCACTAAACTAGAATTGTCATTTACGGATTTGCATCTAATGCTTTGTTTGCATTCGAATTGCTTCTTCTCTTCAGCTGCACCAACTGATGCCGTCTGTAATGACCTGCCTTGTTTCAAAAAACCTGGGAAACAAGTTCACCGATAACCACTGGGACCTGAGAAACTTCACCGCGAACCTTGTGGGCTTGATATGCGGAAGGTTTGTGTGTGTGTGTGTGTGTGCGTGTGTGTGTGTGATTATATATAAAGACTTTCATATCTTTTACTCGTATATTCTTTATGAAAGCATGTTTATCTATCTTTGGCAGGTTTGGGTATGGGTATCATAATCTCCATCTACGTGTGAGTAGGACTCTTCTTCACGCTTTTATGGATCCTACAAAAACGTTTTCCCAGCATTATGGTGCTATAAAAGGGATTACTGCCCTTGGACCGAGTGTGGTACCCTCCTTAGTTTCCCCTTTTCACTAGTATTCGTTGTCACATAATATCTGTTATATGATACACTGTATATCACTATCACATATTATTCATTGTTAAAGGTGAAGCATACACATTGTTTTTTTTTTTTTTTACTTTTTTTAAAGAAAACTGGACTTGATATTAAGAGAAAGTCATACTGATTAAAGTTATATCATCTAAAATGTATCGCAATGCATATAATTGGAATAAGCTCGCCTGAAGTCTAAATTCTACATTGAATAGGTTCGACAGCTTATCCTACCAAATCTTGATTCATATCTACAATTTATAGAACCCGAAATGCAACTAGATAAGCAAAAGAATGAGAGTAGAAGACAGGAGGCCTGGCGAGTACATGGTGCCTTAATGGTAACCTTCAACTTTAGTTTTAACCTACGTTATGTCTTTAGTTATAAAATGAAGAGTTGTGAAACAAATTTGTAATACATTTTGCAGCGTGCAGCTGGACTTTGTATTTACAGTCAACTGAGGATGATCCCCAATTTCTTATCTCCACCAACACATAGCATCTGGAAGAGAAATGGAAAATTCGGGACAGCAAATCCTAGTATGGCTTGTTTATAACCTTGTCATTTATCATAATGTGGCGTATATGATATTAATGTTTTTTTTTTTTTTTTTTTTTTTTTTTACATTTGTTGTTTTTATGTTTATCAAGACAAACGGAAGGCAGCAAGTATGAACAACTTGATGGAGCAGCCGCTTAAAAAAGTAGCAACAGGTGACGGTTCACATTTGGTAAAGGTAGAAATGCAAGGAGCCGCTAGCGGCTTTTCAATTACTCGTGGCGGCTCAGATGTCGGGATGCCTAGGTATTTGCCTAATGACAACATGGCAGGGGTTAACGGCAGGCGGGATAAGTTTAGTGCATCTCAAATATCATCAATTGCAGTATCCAGAGCATGGAAAAAGGAAATAAATGCAGGACACTTGCTTCCTAAACTCTATGAAATTTTTGGTCAAAGCATGTTTCACTTTGTACCTTCCCCTGAATTGTGTAATCTACACCTTTAATTTTTTAGCATGTACTTATATTATTGTGAAATTAGCCAAACAATCTTGTTGAATTTATAAGCTAAAACTTCATATTTGCCTTTGCCATTGGAATACAACTGTCAGTATCTTGCAACAATTACTGAAAACTATTACACATTTCTTAACAACTACTTGGAAAAAAAGGAAACCACACCATAACATTGAAGAACATAACGATTAAGAGCAAACGTATTCTGAAAAGGGTTTAAAAGAAGAGTTTCCTAGAGCGAGATGGAGTAGCAGATGGCATGTTCAAAGATTTTGGGGAGATTAAAGGTTGTACGGCTTCTTGATTTCTATCGACAAGTTTTGCTCCTTTAGGGTTAGCTAAAAGAGATTTCTGAAACGATTGTGCAAATCCTGTAGCAACGATAGTCACATGGATCTCCCCGTTGTATCTCTCATCCACAACCGCCCCAAATATAATGTTTGCTGAAGGATCTGCCAAACTTGTTACCACCTGACAATACACAAAAGAATATATGATTTATTAATAAATTGAATGAATTGTTTAAGGACAAACTTTGAATGAGGTGCAAGAGTTGATTTTGAGTAGTACCTGAGATACCCTATTGACTTCTTGCAACGTTATATCTTTCCCACCAGTAATGTTATAAACGACTCCAGTCGCAGATTGGATCGATGAACCAATCAAAGGTGCCAGAGTTGCTTGTTCAGCTGCTTCTTCAGCTCGATTTTTGCTTGACGAAACCCCCACACCAAGCATTGCAGTTCCAGAATCTTTCATCACTGCTTTAACATCAGCAAAGTCCACATTCACCAGCCCAGGAATCTGTAAAACAAGAAAACAAATTAGAAGAATGAAGTGATGATGTATGCAAATCACCTTAACAACAGCTAATTGTTTAAAAAGAACGAACCGTAATAATATCTGAAATTCCTTGAACTCCTTGGCGGAGTACATCATCAGCAAGTAAAAAAGCATCCTGAAGGGGTGTGTTTTCATCAGCAATATCCAGTAATCGATCATTTGGGATTACTATAAGAGTGTCAACATTCTTTTGCAGCTTCTCAATAGCCTCCAAAGCCTGAAAACCAGATATAAATTATAATATAACCTTTGTAGCATATACATATATAGGCAAGCACGACTATATACCATCAAACAAACTACCACCATCTTACTTCCAATATCATCTTTTTATATTTATGTGATTATTGGGATGGTATAAGACCGGCTTAAAAAGCATATAAATCCGGTCACCTGCCTGGACTGATCTTTTACGTCCTTCAAAGCTGAATGGATAAGTAACGACCCCAACAGTTAAATATCCAGCTTCCTTTGCAATCTGTGCTACTACTGGAGCGGCACCGGAGCCTGTACCGCCACCCATACCTGCTGTTATGAACACAAGATCCGATCCTTTAAGAGCATTACCAATCGCTTCCTTCGATTCCTCTGCAGCCTGTTCTCCTAAAAGCGGATTCCCACCAGTACCTGCACGCATCTCTCAATATTAACTCAACCAGCACTAAAAAGGAAATGCAAAGCGCATAGAAATTGAAAAAGTGGATGACGTGAACGTAAAGGAATACGAAGAAGCAGAGTAGCAGACCAAGTCCACGAGTCAAAAGCTCTCCGATTTGAATTGGGTTTTGCGCAACGGATTGAACAAGCGCTTGAGAATCCGTGTTAATGGCGTAAAAATCAACACCCTGTTGTTTCATCGAATTACAGGAACACATCATTACATGTATATACATGCCTTATAGAACAAAATTAACAGCCAAAAAGTTCATTACAAAGAGGGAAGATACATATACATACATTAACCTAAAGCTTATGCATATAACAATTACTGAACAATTCAATGAAAAAAAAGGATAAAATTAGGTTAAAAACATAAAGAGAGGGAGAGACCTGCAAACCGCTACCAATCATGCGATTAACGGCATTGTTGCCACCGCCACCGACGCCGACAACCTTAATCTTTGCAGACTCCATTGAAGAGAAGGAACAGCATACGCCGGAACGCCGACATCCCAATCGCCGGGGAGCCCTAGATGGTTTGAAGCACAAAGAGGACGAAGAAGATAGAAGAGTTGTTCCTGCATTTATGCAATTGTTACTGGTACTTTGATAACCAGAGAGTTGAAGGATTGTGTACGAGTGTGTGGCCATTATCGATTGAACAATTCAGTGATTGAATAAACTTGGAAGTTAGGCTAATGGCTGCCTTCTCTCTTTCCAAACATACCTGTTTACTTGGGTTTTTTTAGGGCTTTTGTACTTTTATCTTTATTTTTTCATTTTCCTTTTATTTAATTATCTCAAAAATGACCAAAAACAAAAAAATAAATAAATAAATAAATAAAACAAAAACAAAAATAACCCTATGTTATAATTTAGTAGGCTTATAACTACCTTTAGTGGTTTGGTTCGTGTTATAATTCAGTAGGCTTATAACTACCTTTAGCGGTTTGTTCTTGACTATAGGCTACTTAAAATAAGAGAGAGTAAAAGAATGATGATATATGAAAATATATTCTATGTGTGCATCTTATGCAAATCACATCCTTTGACATTTATAATACAATAATTTACTGTGCAGTTAGGTAGAATAATAATATCCGTGAATTCAAACTTCACTTTATGAAATTCAAACTTTATGAAAGTGTCGGCCATATATATATAACACTCCCCCTTGGACGACAATTTTGTTTTAATAAGATCAACTACAAGTTACTGCCTCATTACAAACCTTGCTAAAGAAAAACCCTGTGGGATAAAAACTTTAGCCAAGGGAAAAAGAGTGCAGCATAGAGTTGACTCCCCCTCAAGTAGACATCGCTGAGTCGTTACATCTTTTGAACATGCATTCTGAAAATAGCAGTTGGAAGTGCTTTGGTGAAAAGATCGGCAGAGTTTTTGCTGGATTGAACATATCTCATTTTAATCTGGTTGTCTTTGATGAGATTTTGAGTATATGAGAAGAATCTAGGAGGTATGTGTTTTGTTCGGTCACTTTTGATATACCCTTCTTTCATCTGTGTTATGCAAGCTGCATTATCTTCATAGATAGTTGTTGGACTTTTATCGCGTTCTAGTCCACAAGAATCAGTAATGAGTTGTGTCATTGATCTCAACCAAAAACATTCCCGAGTAGCTTCATATAATGCAATCACTTCGGCATGATTTGATGATGTTGCAACAAGTGTTTGTTTCTGAGAACGCCATGATATTGCAGTACCTCCATTTAGGAATACATATCCAGTTTTAGATTTAGCTTTATGTGGATCAGATGAATAACCTGCATCTGCATAACCAACCAAATCTTGTTTTGATTCGTTAGAATAAAATAATCCTAAGTCTGTAGTTCCTCGAAGGTATCGAAATATATGTTTGATCCCATTCCAGTGTCTTTTGGTAGGAGCTGAGCTGAACCTTGCCAACAAATTAACTGAAAAAGAAATGCCAGGTCTTGTACAATTTGTAAGATACATAAGAGCTCCAATTGCACTAAGATATGGTACTTCTGGTCCTAGGATGTAACGACCCGTCAAAATCGCTATTGACGCGGCACGTTAATCATTGATTCCACAGTGAGGTTTTGACCTCTATATGATACGTTTTGATAAAATATTGCATTCATTAAAATAAGTGACTTTCTAAACATAGAAAGTTATAAACATGTGGGCGAGTGCTTAGGTATAAGCAAAACCCCGAAATACATAAGTCTTTAATTTACAGGTTGACATCACAGTCCAATTATTTATTACACAACGCAGTTTTATTTTGAATGCAATAAACTTTGTACAAAGCATGAGAGACTCCATGCAGGCAACAAGCACATCACAGCGGAAGCATTCTAAGGACCTGAGAATAAAACATGCTAAAAAGTCAACACGAATGTTGGTGAGTTATAGGTTTAATTGCTCGAGTCATAAACATGTATAAAGATAGACCACAAGATTTCATCAAAAGTTTATCAATAGATTCTACGTAACAGAGCACCCTGGTAACTAAACTTAACGCTATAGTGATAATTACCCCATTCGTTTTAATACACGCAAACCAACGTGTCTTAAACTCAAATAGCATACGTCCGTTAAAAGGCTAGCGCTCTAGCTCGGACGGGGATGTCAAGCCCTATGGATCCATATACAATTATTCGCGCCCACCAGTCCATATCCTATGTACTGGCAGCTACTAGTTACCAAAGCTAAGGGATTTTCGGTTTAACTCAGTGTAGAATTTTGTATGTACTTGTGTCTTATTGCGTTTAAAATAAATTGCATGTATTCTCAGCCCAAAAATATTTAAAGTATTTAAAAAGGGAGACTATAACTCACGGTTCAATATTGAGGCTCAATATTGTAGGCAAATTGCGTAGACGTAATGATGGTAGACGACTGTATAGTTGGCCTTGGATTCAAGAACAATACTCCGAACAATACCCAATATTTCCTTAGCTTAAAGCGGTTTGAAACCCGAATTAAAAATACCCTCGAATATACTTTATTATTATTAAACTTAAAATTAAAATTATAGTTATAATTATAAATTTAATTACAGAAGAGATAAATGATGTGTGATACATCGTCGAGAAAACTGACATATTTATATTACTTTTCGATTTACTGTAGCTCATGCGATCGCATGAGTTTTCAGTGTTTTTGCCATGCGATCGCATGGCCGCCTTTCCCGTTTTGTTTGCTAGTTCGTCGACATCAAATAGTACTGTAGCAAATAGTGTTTACTGTAGCAAATAGTGTTTTACTGTAGCAAATAGTGTTTATTGTACCAAATAGTGTTTTACTGTAGCAAATAGTGTTTTACTGTAGTACTGTAGCACTGTAGCACTGTAGCAAAATACGGTTTCACTGTAGCAAATAGTGTTTTACTGTAGCAAATAGTGTTTTACTATAGGAAAGTCGTTTTTTACTTGTACATATATATATACATACATATAATTGTTCATGAATCGTCGAGAGTAGTCAAAGGTAATTGTATATATGAAACAGTTCTAAAATTTTGAGACTCAATCTAACAGACTTTGTTTAGCGTGTTAAAATAATAAATCGTATAGAGAATTGGTTTATATAAGTCAAAAATTTTCGGGTCATCACATAGGATATCTTCATGACCTTCACAGGGACGAAATGGATCAGTGTCAACATTAAGTGATCTAACAACCATAGGAGTACTTAATGGTTTTGCCTTGTCCATATTGTAACGTTTTAAAATCTTTTTCGTATAAGTTGTTTGATGTACAAGTAAACCATTAGGCATATGCTCAATCTTCAAACCAAGGCAATACTTGGTTTTTCCGAGATCTTTCATTTCAAATTCTTTCTTTAGAAGTTGAATGGCTTCATGGATCTCTTTATTTGTACCTATGATGTTAAGATCATCAACATAAACGGCTATGATCACATATCCAGATGTTGTTTTCTTAATGAATACACATGGGAAAATAAGATTATTGGTATACCCTTTGCTTATCAAGTAATCACTTAATCGTTTATACCACATGCGACCCGATTGTTTCAACCCATATAAAGACCTTTGTAACTTGATTGAGTACATTTCTTTGGGTTTTTGATAGGTCAGATCATGTTGAGATTGAGAGAAATGATAAGATAGAATGAGATTCGGTAAGTAAGAAGGAGATTCTGTATGAGAGAGAATTGGTACAATTTACATTCCACAACTTCTAGAACTCAGTTACAATACAATGGCTATCTAATTAGGACTACTTAGGTTCCTTATATAGCCCTTTTATAAGGAACCTTCATTTAAGCATGTTTCACATTAACACTATACAACTTCGGGGTCCTAACAATCTCCCCCTTAGTGTTAATTGTGAAATTTACAATATAATCCTATTGTGAAATCTTAAGAGATCCAAACGTTAGTTTCCATCGTGAGCCATCTGGTTTTGAAACTTCTACTTGATTTTCTGAAATTTGCTTAGAAGGTTTCTAGACTCCCCACGCTTTTCTTGGATCTCCCTCATGTAATGGATATTCATCCATTTCTTTGAAAAACCTTCTCTTTCTCTGGCCACGAAGAATCTCAAACTGTCTTGTACGGATTCGGAGCTTCAGACGATCTCTGATATGCTTTATAAACTCTCCAAGACCCATTTTTGTATCAAAGTCATCAACCTTGCTTTGATGAATTTTAAGATACTTCAGTGCAGCCTTAAGTATTCCATCTGAATATTTGTTCAGCTCTTCGGTACGAATGAACACCTTTTCTTTTTGAGAATTTACAAATACAAACCCTTCGGGTTCGAATTGCATTTGAAACATCCTCATATCCTTCAGTCCCTCTGTAAATTGATTCGGACACGTTATTCGAATCTTTTTCCTATTTGCTTCGAGACCTATTTGAAAATCTTCATGTCTCATCAGTTCAATTGTCTCCATCATGTATCTTTTCACAGCTTCCAAAGCTTGAGCCTTAGCAAAAGGTCGAATGGTGATGATACTGAGGTAGTTGTAGATGTGAATGATGTCAAGCATATCTAGATTATGAAAATCTGCTTCTGTGAACTTGTACTCTTTCTCATCTTCTCTAATAACGTGGAACTAACTGATGACGTCTCTTTTCTCACTTATCTCTACTCCAACTCGAGCAATATTCAACACTTCTGAAATACGATATTTTCTTTGAAGCCATAAATCATCTTCATCCTTGTTGATATGTTTCCTCCACATAAACTCATACCAATTCCTTTCACTTGCTGGAAGCAATCGTGAACCTATATAAGTAAACCTTTTACTCCTTGGTGTTTCATTGATGCGGAAGATCTTGTAAGCATTTTCCTCGATGAATGTGTTTCGTAATGTTATAAAATCATGTTCAACTCCCAATAACAATCTTTGTTCCTGATTCTTAAAGAATATTCCATGATTGTATTTGAATCTGGAATTCACGGTCTCACTTGATGCAGATGTACCAGAAGTTGAGCTTTTATTAGCATTTGTTGGATTTGAACTCGATGAGGGTGTAGAATTTGGTGAATGGTCAGTAGGATTTGTTGAGTCATCATTTAGAACATCATCATCTTCAATATGATCAAAGATATCATCATCATTTGGATTAACATAAAGATTGTATTCATCGTCATCAGAAGAATCCATTTCATCATTACTTTCTGTTACTGGCTCAGGATTCCCTTCATCTACAATCTCTACATCTTCCGGAATTGAAGATACTGAAGATAACTTGCTTAAGATGACAAACCCATCATCATCCGTCTCTTCAAGATAAAAATCACTCAAGTTCAAATCCTCATCTACCGGTCCACTATCAGCCTCATTATGAACAATTGGAATTATAACTTGCTCAGACTCCTTATCATCAATTTCATCATGTGTATAAACCATTTCTGATTCCGTCTGAACTTGTTGAGCTTGTGAAGCTGATGAAGACCTCACACCACCACCCTTGGTTGAAATGTTCACCGTTAGATATTCTCCATCTACTCCTATCTCCCCCTCATGGCTATTCCGAGGATCAGAATCGTCATGTTCATTATCACGGTGAGGACTTAGAGGAGAAGAACAAGAAGTAAGTGGATATCGTAATCGAGCGCGAAACATTGCTTGAAGCGAAGTACGTCGAAGAACATCAATATTAACTCTAGAAAACATACGACTGAAATATTCTTGCTCCAAAGCATCATAATAATTTGGTGAACATGGGGGTGATGGTGGTAAAGTAACCATAGGAACAGCAGCAGCAGCATCTGTTGAAGGCGATTTCAGTGGAAGTGTGTGAGTTGCCGTGAGGGCAGGTAAGGATGATTGTGCGGTATTATTCTTATATGTAAGGCTGTACATACTACTAGTCAGATTCATGATATCCCCTTCTGATGGAGGTTGGGCAACAACCGGAGTTGTCACCGGCGAAGATTCTTTCGAAGCATCCGCCTCTATGACTTTAGTCTCATGGGACTCTGATAGAGTAGCAGAACTACCCGTCGGTTTAGCTCTCGCAGAGATATTGCTATCTCCGACTCCCGAAATCATCGCTATACCATGAGGTGGCACATCTCTTTCAGTTAAAGACTTTTCCCCCAGACTCTGAGTTTCAGAATCCGAAAGAGAAGTGGTTTGAACCAGAGGATCAATTTCTTGAACCAAAGGAACAGTCTGCTGGAAGTCTGATAAATATCCCGAAGGATTGTCATGTTGACTCGTTTCCATGGGACGCGGCAGATCTCCCTCATCAAGATAAGCCGGACCTCCAGACCATGTTGTACGTTGAGGTACAAGAGGATTTCCAGTCGATACACAGGGTGCCTTTTCAAGATTTTTCGGCTCCCCTTCGGCCGTTCTGGACTTCAATGATTGAGTTTCCTCAATCGATTGAGTCAACGCAGACTTTACTACAGAGGAAGACTTTACTTCCTTAGATGCCGAAGCACCTTGCTTAGTAGGATTTATTCTTAAGTCCTGTTTAGATTAGATGGGCTTAGTGGTCTTTTTACCATCCGTGCTTTTAAATCTCTTGCCTACCGAAGCTTGCGCTTCATTTAGCGTAGGGCTTACTGTTATTATTGGATGTGATACGGAAATGGGTGAAGGTGGCCTAATTGGTTCTAGGTCTTGGTCCGTATCACCAACGGTTGTAGTAACTCTTTGGCGGACGATAGGTGTCGAAGTCCTAGATCTAGTTACTCGTTGGGTTGGCGGAGTCTGAATCATCTCATCAGGGATATATCAAGTTCTCTTAGGAGAATGTTCGAGAGATGATTCAGTTGCTGATGTGTTGGATTCACTGCTCACTTCGGGTGTTGTGGAAAGGTTTGGTTCAATCCTAGTTGGACTAGGTTCCCTGATCCTCACGGGTTGAGCTTGGTGTGCTGCCCTAGATCGTTTAAGGTTCACCCTAGGTGGAGGATTAGCTGGTCCGGGTGGTTATACTACAGGTTCCTCTACAACCTCTGGGGCTGGAACCGCAGCGGGTTCAACTTGTTCTTGTTGTACCGGGTTCGGAAGAGGTATTCCTACATCCTCAAAGTAAGAACGCATTCGAGCATCTTGGGGTTCAGCTAGCCTCACTAGCTAATTTGGAATCGGTGCAGTGAATTGATTGTCAGACACCGTTGGGGTATTCATCTTCAGCTCTCCAAATCGTTTCATCTGTAATCCATGTGTACCTGGTACAAATATAAGTTAGCTAGGATATGATTAATATAGATTTGTTACCAATTTTCACGTAGCTACAACAAGAAAATTTATCCAATCTTGTTTTACCCATAACTTTTTCGTTTTAAATCCGTTTTGAGTGATTCAAGTTGCTATGGTTTCATATTGAACTTAAGTTTGTGAATCTAAACAGAAAATGTATAAGTTTATAGTCGGAAATACAGGTTACAAGTCATTTTTGTAAAGGTAGTCATTTCAGTCGAAAGAACGACGTCTAGATGACCATTTTGAAAAACATACTTTCACTTTGAGTTTAACTGTGATGCCCCGTACAAAACCATCGTGTACGAATCATCAACAACAGGATCATTACAAGGTTAAGTACTATATGCTGTAATTAAAGAAGTTGCATTCATGATAAAAAGGTGATGTCATAACCGACATCAAATGTTTTACATCTCAAAAGCATGCTTCACTAAGTAGAAGCAAATAATAAGTGTATGTGACCACAATGGTCGTTACAAGTCATAGTTCAAAAGTACTAATGTTTGAATGCAAAGTAAAGTAGTTCATGCGTGGACAACTCTAAGCAGCGGGTGTCTACAGCACAACAGGTAAGACAGCGGAAGCAACCTCAAGCACCTGAGAAATACATGCTTAAAAACGTCAACACAAAGGTTGGTGAGCTATAGTTTAAGTATAACAGTATGTAAGGTAGGCCACGAGATTTCAGGGCTACAAAGAGCGTTTCAAAACAGTATGATAAAGTATATGTTAACCGTGGGCACTTGGTAACTAACTTAACGTTTATACCCCCTGAAAGTACACTTGGCAAGTGCGCATGTTTACGAAGTATTAAACACTCGTTAAATGCTAGCGCTACTAGCCCGAGTGGGGATGTCAAACCCTATGGATCCATATCTAAATTCGCGTTCACGGTTCAAAAACCAATGATTAAACGCTACCGAGCTAAAGGGAATGTTTATGCCGTTGTATAACCCACACATATATAAGTTTAAGTACTCGTGCCTAGTATGTAAAACATAAAATCCGCATGTATTCTCAGTTCCCAAAATAAGTTAAAGTAAAAAGGGAATGCTATAACTCACAATGATATGTAGCGGTAAAGTAGTAGTCGGGAAAGGTGTGCAAGTAATCGGTTCGAAGGTCCTCAACCTAAGGCAAATAATAATAAGTCAGTAAATCATCTTAATAGGTTTAAAAGTATGTATTTAAGGTCTTAAGGATCATCATCATTCATCATTAAACAAAAGGCGTAAAGTAAGTTTCATTTATGAAAGTAGTTTTCAACAAAGTCTGACTTCAGTCAGTCACCACGGCCTCTACCCTTACTGAATTAAGGTGAGACCAGTGGCCATGGCTCCGTATATGAGTCCCTTAAGTGTGGTAAAATTTACAGAAGCAAAATAGTCTTGGTTTGACCGTGGCGACGGTCTAAGTGCGAGTAGGTCAGAAATTTCTGCACAACGTTAAAGGACATAGTAACGATCGGAGGGCCATAAATCCTAAACCGTAACTCGGATTAAGACGAGTCCTATATGAAAAGTTATCTACTCGAAAAGTTCTATCTAAGAATCAAGGTTAGAACAGCCCAGGTCTACTGGTCTGTTCCAGAATCATCAGGTCAGTAGGTTTTGGACAGAAGCAGTGAGTTTAAAAGGGTTCCGGTGGTCTTGGTGCTTGATGTTCATCATGGTTCTCATCCTTGATGCATATAGCTTCAAGTATACAACTCATTGATGTATCAACATCATCTTAGCCGAGTCTTGACCATCATAACCCTAGTGCAAGTCTAAGACATGAAGCACAACTCACTTAAGAGTTGTAAGTGTTTTGATGAACCAAAGTTACATCAAAGTCTTAGTTTTAACACATACATGAAATATGAAAGTAATACAACTAAGTTTTGACAATTATAACACAAGTGTGAGTCTAAGACATGTAGATCAACTCACTTAAGAGTTGTATGATGTTTGATGAACCAAAGTTACATCAAATCTTAGTTCTAACACTTACATGAACTTTAAGAGTAAAAACAAGTTACAAACTTAGATTATCAACTAGTAAAGTGTATGTAAGCTCTATAGCTTTTGTTTATGACAATTTAAGAAGACCATAAGCTAGATAACTTAGATCTTTTACAAGTATATGAAGTTATAACTAGTAAGTTACACTTCTATGTTCTTGAAACTTATAAAGTTAACTTTAAGTTCAAGAAAATCATGAGATCAAGACTAACTAGTAGTACTTGACCATTTAATCAACAAACATGGTATTTAAGTGCATAAAATAAAGAAACAAGTTAATTAAACAAGTAATTAGTTCAAGGGTTGCTCATACTTTAAAGATTCAACCAAAGTTGATCTTTAAGTAAAGTAAACTTTAAGTTTACTTCCATGACTTACAAGTATGATTTCAACAACAATGAACTTATATCTTTTGAAACAATATATGTAGAACATAAACTAGTAAGTTTAGTTCTTGTGTTCTTGATGAATACAAGATATTATGAAGAATCAAGACTAGGAAGTTAGATTCTTGGAACTAAGTAAGATTAACTAACAATTTCATGAAACAAACTAACAACAACAAGTAATCAAACACAAGTAACAAAAGATTAAAAGAAACAAAGTATGATAATGATTGAAGAGCACAAGGCCCACGGTTTTTGAAAGAAAAAGAGAAAGAAAGAAGTTGTTTCAAACAATTACAAGTATGAGAGAAAAAGAGAAGAAAGTTTGAGGGAATTTGCAAGTAAAGTGTGTGTGTTTTTGAGAGAGCATACAAGTGAGAGTAATGAAGAAAAAAATGAAGTCAAAACACCCCTTAGAGGGCTCCTAGCCGACGGTCATGGTGTGGGGGAGGGAGGATGGCTTTGTTTGTTGGTCACTAGTGTGTAAAGTCTTACAAAAGTGGGGTAATAAGGGTGTTTACATGGGGATTATATGATAACAAGATTCTAAAGGAAGTAACTAACTAGTTACATGTTAAATGGTACTTACAAGTTGCAAGAGTGGGCTAAATGGTCCATTACAAAATGTAGGGTGGGCTTATAAGCCCAAGTTCAAGAGTCCACTAGTTTAAAACAAGCCCAAGTTCAATAAATCACAAGTTAAACCAATTAAAGCCCAAGTAACTAACTAATAGCCTTAGTTAATTAAAATGATTAATAAATTTAATCATGAATGTAAATAATATCTAAAAATATTATTCGTGAAAGTTCCGGGTGTCACAAAGACGTTTCGGGCACTTAAAAGTCAAGTACGGGCAATCATAGCAACATGTAAATGTAATAACATACATTCGTTTAATCACACGTATTAATAATAATAATTATTAATAAATAAATGTTGGAAATTCCAGGGTCGTTACATTACCCACCTGTTAAAGAAAATTTCGTCCCGAAATTTAAGCTGAGGTAGATGGAGGAGTCGGGAAAAGGTGAGGATACTTCCGCATCATTTGATCCTCTCATTCCCAAGTAAACTCAGGTCCTCGTTTGGCATTCCATCGTACTCGAACGATCAGAATCTTGTTGCGTTTCAAAGTTTTGATCTCACGATCCATAATTTCAACAGGTTCTTCCACAAAGTGGAGTTTGTCATCAATAGTAAGTTCTTCCAATGGTATGATAAGTTCAGGTGCAGCAAGACACTTCTTCAAGTTTGACACATGGAAGGTAGGATGAACTGAGCTCAATTGCACTGGTAGATCCAAACGGTAAGCAACGGGTCCAACCCGTTCCAAGATTTCAAAAGGACCAATGTATCGTGGGTTCAACTTTCCACGTTTTCCAAAACAGATCACACCTTTCCAAGGTGCAACCTTCAACATTACACGATCACCAACATTAAATTCAAAATCTTTACGTTTAAGATCAGCATAACTCTTTTGGCGGTCACGGGCAGTCTTAAGTCTAGCTTGAATCTGAGCAATCTTCTCCGTGGTTTCGTGGACTACCTCGGGTCCGGTGATTTGCTTTTCGCCTACTTCAGCCCAACAAATAGGAGATCGACACTTACGGCCATACAATGCTTCAAAAGGTGCAGCATTAATGCTAGAGTGATAACTGTTGTTGTACGAGAATTCGGCGAGTGGCAAATGTCTTTCCCAGGCCTTTCCAAAATCAATGACACATGCACGCAGCATGTCCTCCAAGGTCTGAATCGTTCGCTCACTTTGCCCGTCAGTCCGGGGATGATAAGCAGTGCTCATGTTGAGACGAGTTCCCATGGCTTCTTGCAAAGAACGCCAAAATCTAGAAGCAAAACAGGGATCGCGATCGGAGATGATCGATAAAGGTACACCGTGTCGTGATACAACCTCCTTAATGTATAATTGAGCAAGTCTTTCCATTGTATCAGTTTCCTTCATCGCTAGAAAGTGTGCAGATTTGGTAAGGCGGTCAACAATAACCCAAATAGTATCGCATCCGCCCACCGTCTTCGGCAGCTTAGTAATGAAATCCATTGTGATCCTTTCCCACTTCCATTGTGGGATTTTTGGCTGTTGAAGTAACCCAGATGGTCTCTGATGTTCGGCTTTAACTTTCAAACAAGTCAAACACTTCCCAACATAAGTTGCAACGTCCTTCTTAAGATTCGGCCACCAATACTGTTCTTTAAGGTCGTGGTACATTTTACCCGCTCCAGGATGAATCGAATATCTCGACTTGTGTGCTTCATCAAGTATCAGGTTCCGTAGATCTCCATAAAGAGGTACCCAAATTCTTCCGGCATAACATCGGAGTCCAGACTCCCTAACCTCGAATCGAGAGACAAGTATGTTCAAATGTTCGTGAGATATGTTCTCCTCCTTGAGAGCCTCAACTTGGGCTACTCTGATCTGGCTGTTGAGGTTCGAATGGATGGTGATGTTCAGAGCCCTAACACGAAGAGGTGCCGTCCTCTCCTTTCGGCTTAAAGCGTCAGCTACAACATTGGCCTTGCCAGGGTGATAACGGAGTTCACAATCGTAGTCGTTGAGCGTCTCGATCCATCGACGCTGTCTCATATTCAGTTGCTTCTGATCAAAGATGTGCTGGAGACTCTTGTGATCGGTGAAAATAGTGCTCTTAGTTCCATACAAATAATGTCTCCACAATTTGAGCGCAAAGACAACGGCTCCAAGTTCAAGATCATGTGTAGTGTAGTTCCGCTCGTGAATCTTCAATTGGCGGGAGGCATAGGCAATAACCTTTGATCGTTGCATCAGTACACAACCAAAACCACTCTTCGATGCATCACAATAAACAACGAAATCGTCACTGCCTTCGGGAAGTGATAGGATAGGTGCGGTGGTTAACTTCTTCTTCAAAGTTTGAAATGCTAATTCGTGTGCGGGTTCCCAAATGAACTTCTTGCCCTTGTGAGTCAGTGCAGTCAAAGGACGCGCAATCAGAGAAAATCCTTTGATGAACCTTCGGTAATAACCGGCGAGACCTAGGAATTGGCGAATATGCGTCAGAGTAGTGGGGGTCTCCCACTTGCTGATGGCTTCAATCTTGGCGGGATCAACTTTGATACCCTGGTCGCTTACAACATGACCCAAAAATTGTACTTCCTTCAACCAAAATTCACACTTGGAGAATTTGGCGTAAAGTTGCTCTTGTCTTAAGAGTTCAAGCACTAATCGGAGGTGTTGCTCATGTCCTTCTTCGCTCTTAGAGTAGATGAGGATATCATCTATGAAGACGATAACAAACTTGTCCAAGTAAGACTTGCAGACACGATTCATGAGGTCCATGAACACGGCAGGTGCATTTGTTAAACCGAATGGCATCACGAGAAACTCATAATGACCATAACGGGTCCTGAATGCAGTTTTCATCACGTCACTTTCCTTCACCCTCAGCTGGTGATATCCAGATCGCAAATCGATCTTTGAGTAGACACTCGATCCTTGTAGTTGGTCAAAAAGATCGTCAATTCGTGGAAGAGGATACCGATTCTTGATAGTCAGTTTGTTGAGTTCACGGTAGTCAATACACATACGGAAGGATCCATCCTTCTTCTTTATAAACAACACAGGTGCGCCCCAAGGCGAGAAACTTGGTTGGATAAATCCTCGATCAAGTAGTTCTTGAAGTTGGCTTTGCAATTCTTGCATCTCAGAAGGTGCGAGTCGGTAAGGTGCGCGAGCTACAGGTACAGCTCCTGGCACTAAGTCAATCTGAAACTCTACTGCTCTCTGCGGCAGTAATCCAGGCAATTCCTCTGGGAAGACATCGGAAAATTCGTTCACAATTCGAACGTCATTCACGCTCTTCACCTCAGTTTCTACCGCTTTCACATGTGCTAGGACAGCAAACCGTCCCTTCTTCATAATCTTTTGCGCTTTCACGCAACTAATGAGGTTCAACTTCGAGGTACATCTCTCTCCATAGATAACCAGTGGTTCGCCATCTCCTTGTGGTATGCGAAGTGCTTTATCTCCACAGATAATATCGGCCTTTATCTTGCTCAACCAATCCATACCGACGATCACGTCAAAACTTCCCAGTTTAATAGGTATCAAATCAATTTCAAAATCTGCACCAGCTATGTTGATAATAGCTCCACGACTAATATGGTCAACCTTTTCAAGTTTTCCATTTGCGACCTCGACAAGCATACTTTCTTTTAACGGGACTAATGACCAATTAATCTTATCGCAAAAATGTCTACATACATAACTTCTATCCGCACCAGTATCAAACAAGACAGAAGCTAAAAGATTGTTGATTGTGAATATACCTGTCACCAAGTCGGGGTTATTGCGTGCATCCCTTGCATTAACATTAAAAGCTCTACCACGGGGTGGTCCTCCGTCTTTTCGCTTGTTTGGGCACGCATTTCTAAAATGGCCCGTCTGTCCGCATTCGTAGCACTTCTTCGGTCCATTGGTGTTTGGCTTCCCATTCAAAGTGGTGACCTTGCAGTCTTTCCCGATATGCCCAGCCCGTTGAGACTTCTCACAGACAACATTGCAATATCCAGTATGGTGCTTGTAGCACCGTTTGCATTGTGGTAAGGTTCCTTTGTAGTTCGGGTTGGTGTTGGTGTTGTTGTTGGGATTAGGGTTTCCACCATTGTTGTGCCTCTTGGCGGGGGTTTGATCGTAGTTTCTCCCCCTGTTGTTGTTATTGTTGTGGTTGTTGTGGTTGTTATGGTTGTTGTTCCATTTCCTCTTTTCACTACTACCGGCTTCAAACTTAGCCTTTTCCGGCTCGTCAAGGATGATTTGATTCAGGAGAGTATGCGCCATGCGCATTGCTTCGGGGACATTCGGTGGCTTGGATGAGGTGACATTACCCTTGATGGACTTAGGAAGTCCCGAGAAGTATTTCTCCAAGCGCTTAAATTCGGGGGTGACCATGGTCGGACACATTAATGCTAACTCCAAAAACCTACGATTGTAACTGTTAAGGTCATTCCCTACGGCCTTCAACTGCATGAATTCAATTTCCATCTTCTGAATTTCGGTTCTCGGACAATACTCATCAATCATAGCCGCCTTGAATTCCTCCCATGACGTAGCATACGCCTCATCGATACCTTTCGCTTGAGCTAACGTGTTCCACCACGTTAGCGCGCCGTCAGATAGCGTGCAAGATGCAAACTTGGTCTTATTGTCCTCCGAACAGTTGCTAACTCAGAATACTGATTCAAGTTTCTCGAACCATCTGGTGAGACCAACTGGTCCCTCGGTGCTGCTGAAGTTATGCGGTTTGCAGCTCTGGAATTCCTTGTATGTACACCCATTTCGAACGGGTGGAATAACCGGTGGTGGTGGCGGTGGAGCTTCGAGATTTCTTTCTGCTAGGGCTGCAGCGACCCGTTCGTTGATCATGTCCTCAATCTGGGCAGCGGTAGGTGTGGATCTTCCGTTAGCCATGGTACTCTAAACAAAAATTTTGACCCAAGTCAAAATCCAGCATGCAAGTAGTAATAATACAGTATATAGTGACCAATATGGAATCAAAACATCACATGTTATTAAATAATGCATCTAGGTACAAATACCACAGAATCATCGTACAACAATGTAAATAGAACATCGTGCAAGAATTAAATAACGCAAAGTTCCATTCATTAATAATAATAAGTTTCATACATCTGAATAAGTTCGTACAATACATATGAAATACATGAAAATAATAATAAGTTTAACCATGATTTTTGGATATAGTTTCATGTTCATAAGAAAAATCATTTTCCCAGAAGAACAACTTTTACATCAAAGTTTATCATAGTTTTTAATTAACTAACCCAAAACAGCCCGCGGTGTTACTACGACGGCGTATATCCGGCTTTACGGTGTTTTTCGTGTTTTCAGGTTTTAAATCATTAAGTTAGCATATCATATAGATATAGAACATGTGTCTAGTTGATTTTAAAAGTCAAGTTAGAAGGATTAACTTTTGTTTGCGAACAAGTTTAGAATTAACTAAACTATGTTCTAGAGATTACAAGCTTAAACCTTCGAATAAGGTAGTTTTATATGTATGAATCAAATGATGTTATGACCATCATTACTACCTCAGGTTTTGTGGATAAACCTACTGGAAAAGAAAAAAATAGATCTAGCTTCAAAGGATCCTTGGATGGCTTGAAAGTTCTTGAAGCAAAATCATGACACGAAAACAAGTTCAAGTAAGATTTCCACTCGAAATAAGATTGTTAAAGTTATAGAAATTGAATCAAAGTTTGAATATGAGTATTACCTTGTATTATAAAGATATCTTACTGTAAATAAGAAAGATTTCTTGAGGTTAGATGATCACTCAAAGTGGATTTGAAGATTGGAAGTAAGCTAGCAAACTTGGAAGTGTTGTTGGTGTGTTCTTGAGTAGTTGTTTTATAACTTGGTTTATGTATGGATTTATGAACTAGATTGAGCTAGATTTTGTTAAAGATGATGAAGAACACTTAGAACAAAGGAAGAACTTGAGAGAGAGTAATTTTATTCAAGAAAATTGCAAAGTGAATGTGTTTGTGATCTCTCTAATTCACGTGAATGTGGGATGTCCATATAGGCTCCATTAGTTTGTAATTTTGTGAGATATTTCATGATAGATGTTAAATGATGGTTCCCACATGGTTAGGTGACTCACATGGGTTGCTAAGAGCTGATCATTGGAGTGTATATATCAATAGTAAATGCATTTAGAAGCTGTGTATTGTACGAGTACAAATACGAGTGCATACGAGTAGAATAGTTGATGAAAATGAATGAGGATGTAATCGTAAGCATTTTTGTTAAGTAGAAGTACTTGGATAAGTGTCTTGAAGTCTTTCAAAAGTGTAAGAATACATATTAAAACACTACATGTATATACTTTTTAACTGAGTCGTTAAGTCATCGTTAGTCGTTACATGAAAACGTTGTTTTGAAACCTTTAAGTTAGCGATCTTGTTAAATGTTGTTAACACATTGTTTATTATAACTAATGAGATGTTAAATTATTACATTATCATGATATAATGATGTATTAATATATCTTAATATGATATATATACAGTTAAATGTCGTTACAACGATAATCGTTACATATATGTCTTGTTTCGAAATCCTTAAGTTAGAAGTCTTGTTTACATATGCAGTTCATTGTTAATACACTTAATGATATATTTACTTATCATTTATCAATATTTAACCAAGTGTAACAATATCTTAATATGATTCATATGTACTTAGTAAGACGTTATAACGATAATCGTTATATATATCGTTTTCGAGTTTCTTAATTCAATAGTCTCATTTTTATGTATATAACTCATTGTTAAAATACCTAATGAGATACTTACCTATCATAATATCATGTTAACTATATATATCCATATATATGTCATCATATAGTTTTTACAAGTTTTAACGTTCGTGAATCACCGGTCAACTTGGGTGGTCAATTGTCTATATGAAATCTATTTCACTTAATCAAGTCTTAACAAGTTTGATTGCTTAACATGTTGGAAACACTTAATCATGTAAATATAAATTTCATTTAATATATATAAACATGGAAAAGTTCGGGTCACTACAAACATATTATGCATAAATAATAAATTTAAGAATAAACATTAGTACGCATGAAATAGATAATGATTAATTGCATAAATAATTATAAATGTTAGATAATATAAATATAAATGTTAGTGAAGTTAATAAGAGTTAGATTACAGAAATATAATTCAGGCGGTATAACCGACCATATATAACATAAATATAAATGTTAATGAAGTTAATAAAAGTTAGATTACAGAAATATAATTCAGACGGTATAGCCGACCATATATAACATAAATATAAATGTTAATGAAGTTAATAAAGGTTAGATTACAGAAATATAATTCAGACGGTATAACCGACCATATATAACTTAAATAACATAAATATAAATGTTAGTTATGATGATAATAATATTTACCTTACTAATAAATAATAGAAGATATCGTTAAAGAATTTTTTTTTATTATTACCTCGATTATACGGAGCACTTCGTGCTGATAATGTGTTATAATTCAGTAGGTTTATAACTACCTTTAGTGGTTTGGTTCGTGTTATAATTCAGTAGGCTTATAACTACCTTTAGTGGTTTGTTCTTGACTATAGGCTACTTAAAATTAGAGAGAGTAAAAGAATGATGATAAATGAAAATATATTCTATGTGTGCATCTTATGCAAATCACATCCTTTGATATATATAATACAATAATTTACTGTGCAGTTAGGTAGAATAATAATATCCGTGAATTCAAACTTCACTTTATGAAATTCAAACTTTACTTTATAAAAGTGTCGGCCATATATATATATAACACCCTAGATATTGTTAAGGGCTACTACAACTTTTACTTTTTTGGTAATGATAAATAGACTACATTTTTGCAAATGTATTTTTACAATTTAATACTATGAGATATATTTATATTTATTGATGTACAGTTTGGAGGTGATAAAAAATGAAATACAAATTATTGAGGTGTTTGTATATCACGGTGTTTGTTACAACAAGGAGTTATCGTAGTTGTAACGACCTCACTTTGGGCCTAGTAGGTAATGACCTATTTACCCTTCTGTGTTATTAAAGCGATTTTAATAATTATGTGCTTTATAATTATTGTGTATGGGATTATGTGCGCTTTGTGACAAGGATCACAGAACATATTCCCTTTTGTGAATTGGACTTAGAATGAATAAGTTATTAAAGATTTTGAGTTTCAGATAACTGATAAATACCCGTGTGTTAGACGGGAGAACTTACCTTAGTGTGAAGAAACCCAATATAGATATATATACACTGTACGTTCATAACTTGACATTTTTAGCAAGAACAAAACCCTAAACACCCTTTTGCTCTCAAAATCCACAAAATTAACAAGTTCAAATTGAAGATTGTGATTTCGTTCATCAAAATCTTTGTGATTTCAGCATCAAAACAAGGTAAGCTTCTTTGATTTTGAGGAATTAAAATGGGTTCTAAGTGGGTTTGAAAAAAAAGTAAGCTTTTGATGATCAATTCTTGCTTGAATGTGTTTGTTATGCTTGATTGATGTTAGGAATAGTTTATATATGTGTTATATAGTGTTCTTGGGTCTTTGGATTGATCAAAACTAGCATAAATCGAGTTTTGGGTGCAAAAACGCGAAAACAGCACCCACACTTTTGACAGCTCAACCGTACGTGTGACCACACTTTTGAGGGTCAACCACACGTGTGAGGACTCACTCGTACGAGTGATACCTCTGTCACACGTGTGAGCAGCAGGTCAGAATTGTGGAATCTTGTTTCGGTCATAACTTTCAAACAGTAACTCCGTTTTTGACGAATAAACTATCGTTGGAATCGTCTTGAGGTCTAGTATCTAATGATAATGTTTTATAACACTAAATCAAAATTTTTATTGGATGGAAAAAGCTAAAGTTGCTGTTATGCTGCTGTTCTTGCTCAAACGTGCGAGTGAGGCACTCACCCGTAAGGGTGAGGTGTTCAACCGTGCGTGTGAGCTACTAAATCATACGAGTGGACTTTATAGTCACTCGTGGGTGTAGTCTGTCAGTCGTACGATTGAGGATGCTCATCCGTACGAGTGAGCTGGTCAGTCGCACGAGTTATACCTCAGCCGTGCGAGTGACAGTGTTTGTATGTTTGGGTCAAGTGAAATTCTGACCCATTTACTATATTGCTATGATATTAATACCAATGAGTAATGTGATTGAAAAGTATACTAACTAGTGAACTGATATTCTCAGGTGATAAGCGAAAAGGTGAAGGCTCAGTGATATAAAACAACTGAGTACTTGTGCTTCCAGGTGAGTGGGATTATCTTTATGGATGTGATTATACAGTGACAAGTATAGTGATCCATGCCATGCTTAATTAGACTGTGTAATGAGTCTGTGACCAGTGCAGTGACTATATGTGATTATGTGTGCACCCATGAACGTCGAGGTGTTTTGTGCGACGTAATAGGTCGATTGTGTTTACCTCATTTGGGGTAATAGAATTGGGTCCAAGCGTTACTGATTAGTGGTATAGTATGAATAACGAGTGCGTCACGTCTGGAAGACTATACCAGTGATTCAGTAGTGTGGGCTATTGGTATATTCTAGCTTGATCAGCCACGGGTTGCCGGTCCTCTTGTTTATGGCTTTAAGTGATTAGTGACCAGTGCCTATAAGTTGTGCTTGATGCTTGTAGTGATGTCCACCTAGATATTGACATTCACTTATCGTTATGCTATTTCCCCCACAGTGTTTTGCCTTGCAGGTAAATATTAGCAGCTTTTGGTGGGTTTGGCAAGGCAGTGAAGATGTTTGACACACTATAACTCTGATGTTTTGTGATAAACAATATGGTCAAATGGTTTGTATTAATATCGTAACACCTGTGATTTCGTGTAATCATATTATTACGTATTAATATATGATGTGTATATTTTAAAGTCTTCCGCTGTGAATGTCTAAAAAAAAATTTGTAGGCAAAAGTACGGTGTTACAAGTTGGTATCAGAGCCAGGTTT
Source organism: Rutidosis leptorrhynchoides (assembly GCF_046630445.1). Lineage (NCBI taxonomy): Eukaryota > Viridiplantae > Streptophyta > Magnoliopsida > Asterales > Asteraceae > Rutidosis > Rutidosis leptorrhynchoides. The sequence continues at coordinate 657,632,309 of NC_092333.1, read as the reverse complement.
AACCTGACTGACAGGTTAATCGTAGAAGGGGTTCTCACAGTAGCGACCTGTGACGAAGCATTGGCTCTTACCCCTTGCGATCCCTTTATGTGTAAAGGGTTGGCCGGCTGTGTGGAGACGCGGGCTGTAAAACCAGGCTTTGAGGTACACTCAGTGGTCACCCTGCGTGCAGGAACGGCACTGAGTGGGATGCGTCCCCAACTTGTTTTACAAGTTGGTATCAGAGCATAAGTTTGGCAGTATGTGCACTGTGTAAGTGACTTACTCCCAAACTTATGAATGTGTCGTGTCAAACATATGGGTGGGGAATAGGTGAATGTGGAGATATGTGCCTAGGTGATTGTGCTTAGTGATAGGTGCTAACGGGTTATTAACTAAGCTTTTGTGAGATGATGTGTTTGCAGACAGGTATGGCTGACCAGACCAGAAATAACGATGCCCCTGTGACTCCCGGACCTAGAATATTTAGAGCGCCATCAGTGGAGCTTAGTCTAGAACGTGATCCAGATGATTATGTTCAACAGTTAGAAGGTCAGTTAAAGGAAACTCGAGAAAAAGTGAAAGAATTAGAGGCCCAAATCAGGCATTCAGCTGTGGTGTCTGAAGCTAATGATCCACCAATAACCCCAGGTTTTGCTGGTACTCAGTATACATCTGGTCCGTCGGGTAGTGCTTCCCAACCGCCTCAGTTTCAACCGCAAGTTCAACCTCAAATGCCATATCAAACTTCCCAACAATACCAGTACCCTCTTCAATATCAGTACGCGACAACGAATCCATTTCAAACTCCTGTGTTTCAGCAAATGGTGAAGGAGAAGAAGAAGTGTACGTTCAAGCAGTTTATGGACTGCAAGCCCTCCGAGTATTCGGGTCATCGCGATCCGATTGTGACAATGAATTGGCTAAGGGAAGTTGAACGGGCACTGAAATCCTGTCAATGTGAACCAGAATTGCGGGTAACTTATGCCAGCTGACTGTTAAAGAATCGAGCTATGGTTTGGTGGGATACAATTACAGCTCCGTTGTCTAAAGAGCAACTCAATCAGGTCACATGGGAACAATTTACTGCAAAGGTCCAGGAGCAGTACTGCACCGCATTTGATATTAATCAATTGAAGCAAGAGTTCATGCAAATGACGATGACTGAAGACATGACTGTCGATGAAGTGTTTGAGCAGTTTATGGACAAGTTAAGGTTCGTGCACCAGTGGATACCTGACGAACAGTCCAGAGTGCAAAGGTTTGTAGAAATTTTGCTACCTGAGTATCGCACGATTGCAAGACTTGCTACTACTTTGTCACAAGCGCATATGTTGGCAAAGGTAACTGAAAGTGACATTAAGGCGGCCAAAAGTGTGAAAACTGAAAGTGTGTCGCAAGTGAAACCAGCGACAAGTCAGTCTAGCCATCAATCAAAGAAATCAAGTCGGTTTAAGCCAAAAGGGCAATCCAGCCAGGGTGGATCAGTGTCAAGTGGTCAGAAGACATGGTGTAGAACATGTAAGTCTTCGCATAGTGGGCAGTGTACAACCTTGACGAAACGTTGTTTACGTTGTGGTATAGTAGGACATGAGCCTCAAGATTGTGCGTTTAAGAATAATGTGTGTTGGAACTGCCATAAAGAGGGTCACAGATCTGCAGAGTGTCCAGCTGCAAGAAAGAGTTATTCCGGGGCGGGGTCCGGGTCAGTGTAACACCCCGTTTTTTCTAAACATGACGTTCGGGGCGACATTTGAAGTCCAAGAATGATTAATTAATAGTTTGGACATATTGAGTTGACCGCGTTGACTTTGATTATTTTTAAAAGTGAATTTGGGTGCCATCAGGTCTGGTATCACGTTTTGGAGGGGTTCATCGCATCTTGGTACGTCGCGTTTCGCGACAGAACATGTTGAAACGTGACTATGTAAAAAAGTGGCCTCCTGATCAAATATCGCGTCTAGGGTTGGTATGTCGCATTTGGATATGTCGCGTAACGCGACAGGGTGTCGTGAAACGCGACAGGCACGCTGAACTGACAAAAATGACCCGTTTTTAATGGGTGTTTTGGGGGTATTTTGGTATTTTTGCATGGTGAACGGGTTTCAAGCCCCAAATCAGTTCCAAACATCATTTTATCTTCATTTTCTCCATCTCCTCTCAATTTCCAAACCCTAGTGAGAGAAAGTGAGATTTAGAGAAAGAAAGTGGGTTTTGAGGAAGAAGAAGGTGGATTCGGGTTAAAGCTCAAGTGTTAAAGTTGTTCATCTCATCAACGGCATCATTTTGGAGGTATTGGTAAGCCTCAACTCTTAATTTCATCTTTGTAATTTGATATTCAAGTTTAGGGTTTTGAGCTAGTTAGTTGTAAAACCCATTTAGGAGGTGAAATGGGTAATTGTAACTAGTTATTGTTGATTTTGGTGGGTTTTGGGTTGGTTAATGATTTAACCATGTTTAAGGCTTGTATGTAGCTTGTAATCACTAGTATTAGTGATTATAGAAGTGTTGGAACCACTTTGGGTGTATTTTGATTAACTAATTTTGAAATGGGTCAAACTAGGGTTAAGGTGTCATATTGGGCAAGATTGGTATTTAACGTCTATGCTTGGGTTTAATTGGCATATTAGGACTATTTTCACTTGTGTTAGTGATTGTTGGTTAGTTTTGGCATGCTTTGAGCTTGGAAGTGCAATTTGGGTCGAATTTGCACTACTTGTCAATTTGGGTCGATTTGTAAATCCACCCTAATTGTGTTGTTGTATTTGTGTAAATGGAATAGGTACTTTCCATTGACGAGTTGCGGATTACTTGGAAGCATTCATCAAAGGCGTTTAAGGTGAGTGTTAATATCTTATGTGCATATGTATGTGTAGGATGGGTGCGGGTCGGGTGAAGTGGTTCTCGGTTATAGAGCTCACTTCACATATAGGTGAAATTGATGGACTTGTGTACATGTCCAATTGGCACGGTTGTGCGTTTTGGTTGACCACCTTTGGCAAGGTGCACACTTCGTGTGTACATTATCACATGGGCTTGTGAGTGAAATAATTATATACGTATGTATATGAGTTATTTATTTGTGGGGTAAGGGTTTAAAGTTCGTTGTTGACGATACCGTACCCTAGAGTATAATGTGGTGTTGATGAGGGCTTAAAGTTCGATGTTGATGATACCTCATGTATGGAATTTAAATTCGATGTTGACGATGCCATACGACTATTGTAGTGATGTTGATGAGGGTTTAAAGTTCGTTGTTGGCGATACCTTATATGTGGGTTTTAAGTTCGATGTTGATGATACCACATTAATTCATTCGATGAGGGTTTTAAGTTCGATGTTGACGATACCTCATACGTGGGTTTTAAGTTCGATGTTGACGATACCACGTTAATTGGGACGAATGGGATTTAAGTTCGATGTTGACGATACCATTCGTAGAGCTAGCCTTGAGATCTTGAATACTTTTGGATGTTGTGAACATCGATGTTTGTCGTATTATTGTGATATATATATGTATATATATTGTCGTATTGTTGTGATGTAGCTAACCCTCTGGGTGTAGCTTAATGGCGTTGTTCACATCGTCGTTGGTGAACTTGCCTTATTGTTGACACTATTAGCTTGTTGCTTAGTGATCGTACGGAATGCTTAGACTAGCTTGCCTTTATGCTTGGATGCTCCGGTATGCGGTATTTGATTACTTGTGTGACGTGTCCATTTTACATTCATATATATATGTATGTAGTATATTTTCACTCACTAAGTGTTAGCTTACCCTCTCGTTGTTGCTATTTTTATAGGATCGCATGCTTGGCGGCTCGGGTAAACTTGGGGATTAGAGATCTTGGCTAGGTTGCTAAGAAGATCTTGCTTTTGTATTCGATTAGGATTTGGGTAGCGTAGTCCCAAATCACCATGCTCGATTTTGGTTGGAAACTAAACTAGTCGGGTCGTGTATGTCCGCTTGGACAATTAATCAATGTATTAAATGTTTTAAGGTTTATTAAACCTTCTATTGTATTAAAGATGTTTATGGAAACACAATTGGGACCTAAAGTGTTATTTAAAGCGTATTAAAAGGAAAAAATTTTATGGGCCGGTCTTATTACGGGTTGGGTCGTTACAAGTGGTATCAGAGCATGGTCTAAGGGATTTAGATGACTTGAGATAGGTGCCTAGACTTAGACTTTTGTGTGTGCTAAATTGTTGCGGGACTTGTAGGTGTACGGGCCGGAATGGGAACTTGGCTAGTGCCTTAGCGTGTAGGTGAACTAACTAGGATTTTGGTTTGTGTTGTGATGTAATTCTTGCGTGTGCTTATATCACGTAGAATTTGCGTTGTGTTGGTTTATATCATCGAGCGAGGCGGTCGTTGTACTAACGAGTCGATACGGCGTGTGTGCGTAATAAGGACTTGCAAACCTTATTACGGGTGCAAATCGTGTCTAGCAAGTGATGTACGACGAGTGTTGAGCAAGATGGGTCGGTGTTATGCGTGTCATTTTATACGTTCGTGGACTAATCGTTTTGCATTCTTTAGAATGACGACGCGAAACGAGATCGAGATGAATGACGAGGAGTTTAACGCTAGAGTTGCGGCCGCCGTTGCGGAGCAAATGAGTGCGTTTCGAGAAGAAATGGATAGGAAGTATTCCGAATCTCGGAGTAGTGGGGAAATGGAGCATTGTCTTAAGAGCTTCATGAGGACTAAACCCCTGATGTACGACGGAAAACCGGATCCTTTGGTAAGCACAACTTGGATCTCGAATGTCGAAGGGTGTTTTCGCATGATTGAATGCCCTCCCGAGAAGAGGACAAGACTCGCTACTAGCTTGTTGCGGGGTAGGGCAAAGGATTGGTTGGATGGTAAGATTGATCTTGTCGGTGGTGAACCGTTTATGGCGTTATCGTGGGACGAGTTTAAGAAGGAATTCTTTGAGGAGTTCCGGACTTCAGCCGATTTGTCGGAAATGCGAAATGAGTTGCGAAATTTGCAACAAGGGTCGATGGACTTGAATACTCTAAAGACGACCTTTATGTCGAAGGCTCGTTTTTGCCCGGAGTATATTGGGAATGATCGGATGTTGATGGAAGATTTCTATCGGACTTTGAATGATGAGTTGCAGGGCAAAATTAGCGTTGGCCATGTGAACTCGTTTGCGGAGTTATTCAACATGGCTAGGGGTTTCGAGTCGTATTCGCGATAGAAGATTGGTGAACCTTCAAGTAACAGAAGGGTTGATTCGTATGGTGCTCCAAGTAAGAAAACTAAGGGCGCGAGTGCGAGTATGGGTAATGTGGAGAAAGGTTCGACGAGTTCTCGTGCGCCGTTGAGTTTGAGTTTATTAAGTGCCTTGTGCTGTGTATATTGTTGTTATGGGTGACATTCCTAATGGAAGTACCCTACGGTGACGTTTGATTGTCGGGTGAAGGGCGTAAGACTTGGTGCAACCAAGCATTCCTTAGTATTTGGAAATGTTTCCACCAATCCATGGAAACGGGTTTTGGTATTGGTTGTTAAACGCGTGTTCACTTTTGTGTTGAAATGGATGAACCGTGAGGTTCATCGGGTGGTTGGAACCCTTGAGATCGAGTGTTTTAAATCTCGATGTATGTTGGTAATGGAGTTTATATGACGCGACATTAGGTGCCTCTTTTATACCTACTAGCGTGGTGTTCAACTCCGATTGTGTTGCGGTTACATTGTACTTAGGGTACCTGATATTGCTCTAAACATACATATTATTCAACGCAATATCACTTATATTTCATAGGTTTTTATCATCTACAAAGACATTCAATGCGCATTTCACGAGAAAAACGACAAAAGAGTGAAGTTAGAAGATTCGACGATAAAACGATAGTTTTAACCAGATTTATATCAAGAAACGTTTATCCGAATGAAAGTACAAGATAGATGAAGAAAAGAGTTCAAATGTAAAGTGCCAAGTCAGAACACGTCAACATGGGATCAACAGAGAACGAACGAAAAAGAAAAATAAAGAAAACTGCTTTTACTCTTACACGAATAGTGTAGGTCTACACGAATAGTGTAGAATATTTTTACACGAATAGTGTAGGTCTACACGAATCGTGTAGAATATTTGTTCTTACACGAATAGTGTAGCCATACACGAATCGTGTAATGTTAGGCCGAATTTATTCATTCATCAGATAAGGGGCGGCTACTTTTGAGTTTTAAAACCTTTCTTTTTGATAGTGCTGTAGCAAATGGAAGCTTTTGAACCTACCTACTACTTCAAGTCAAGCATAAATACGGAGTACGTTCAGAAGTTGAGGACACAGTAGAGATTAGACACACATATTTTCATACAATTATTATACGCAAGTTATTATTCTGTAATTTTTATTACTCTATTAGTTCAAGGTTAAAAATAGTTGTAATATTAAGGGTGTATTGTTCGTGATAAAGGGTGTTATTGTACGAGTGAAAGGGGTGTTATTATTGTAATTTTTCTACCGTTTGAAGTTAATGCAAGTGAAGATATTTTAGTAAGTTTACTCTGTTAAAATTAGTGTTGTTATTATGTTTGCATATCTATATTTTTATGTCTACCTTAGTGTAATGAATAGCTAAATTTCCCTAGTGTTTGCTTAAATGTAGAGCCCCTAGTGAAATGGATTGTTACCATTAGTAAAAGTTAAAATGTAACTTTAGTATTTTTAATATTGAGCCTAGTTAAAAGAACCATTTTTATGTAATTAGGTATTTAACCCTTGCCACTTAATTTATTAAATTTAAATAACGAAAGTTGTTTTTATTTACATAAATTGAGCTTCAACATTAAAAATGATCTAGACGAATTTATGGATAAGTTATTGACACCAATTTAGAAATAAACTTCGGTGGTTTGGGTGATATCAATAAGTTATATGAAGGTGAAATTATAAAAAGGGAAACCGTTATAATTTAGGTTTTGGCGAAGGTCAAAACTAGGCTAGGTCTCAATTTAAATACTTAGGGAATAGTAGCTTTCTAAAAAGAATCCAATGAAAATTAGATTTTATTTAGTTAAGTTGTAACTTTATATTTATTCGAGAGAAAAATGTAAAGTTTGTTACTAGAGCATTTTAAATAGGGCGTAAAACTTAAAACAATCCATGAACCTAGGGGTGACACAATTAAGTAAACACTCCCATTTATCTTATTTATATTTGTTATAAAAGTATTATTATTATTATTTACGATTTACCATTTTAAAATATTAGAAAAATACATAAAAACAATTATTTTTCGTAACAGTAATCTGTCACATCTTTTTACTCATACACGAATCGTGTATTATCACACGAATCGTGTAAGGCTCTGACGCGGCTACAGTACAGCTAGGGTTAAATTTAGGGTTTTAATTATTTAATTATATTTATAATTAGGTTATTAGTTATTTTAATTATTATAATTAAGTTATTTAGTTTTAATTATTATAAAATACTTAAATACATGTTTTAATCCTAAAATTAGTGTTAATTATTATCACTTTATAAATTGTAACTAGTTTATAATTAGTAAATTAATTAATTTCCCTTTTAATTTATATTAGTTTTATTAAAAATGTCATTTAGTTAATTTAATTAAGTTTATATTATAAGTGCTTAAAACAAAATTCTAAATATATAGTTTCATTAAAAAATTACTATTTTACTAATTACCATTTAGTAACATAATTAATGCATCATAATTAGTTTATTTTCATTTAGTTCCTTTTTAAGTTAATTTTTGTAATCTTGTAATTTTATTTAGTAAATTAGTTTTAGTTATTTTCTTTTACTGTTATTTTACAATTGCCTAATCCAAAACCCCCTTTAATTAAGTTTGACATCAAAGACTATTAAAAACCATTAAACACTCCATCTCCCTGTGGAACGAATCGGATTTACCAACAAACTAAACTACACGGATAGGACTAGTTGCCTATATATATGTGTGAAATCAACCTAAAATCAATAAAATACCACATATACAATAAATCAATTCGTGTAACAAAATAACTCAAATCCGTTATAAATAAAGGTCTCGATCGTACACATCAGTACCGAAGTGAAACCCTTAGGTACATGAGTGATCGGGTGAAATTTGACAAACTAAAGCAATTGGATGATTGCGAGAGTAGTGTGGTGTAATTTGCGGTACACTTTTCGTTCGAAGAGTTTAAGGATTGGTTGAAATCCTTCGTATGCTCAAGGTGGGAGCAAGTTATGGTGATGGGTCGAGCGAACCCAATTATTTAGTAAAGTCTACCTTTGGTAGCATTGTACGGTTGTACGAGTTGTGGATATGGGACGTAGTTCCAAGTGGGGGAGTTACACTCCCGCACGAGGAAGTTCTAGTGTGAGATTTCGGATGACGTTTTAGTAGATCTGAAACTTGTGTTGGGACCTAGTTTTGGTCGATTTGTGGTAGAGTACAAATTCGGTTAAATTGTACTTATGGTTTGGATTTAAATTATCACCGAGGTGGTAATGTGGTAAATCTCATCGAGAGATAATGGACGTGTTTGATGAGCAAGGTGAAATCCCTTGGTTAAGGGATGTGCGTATCGGATTCTCTTCTAGAGAATTATTGTTTTGTGCCTATGTTTGATACAGGTGGTTCTTGCTCGATTGTGTGAATGGTTAGTGGTATCCGTTAGGATTCACTATGGCGTAGCAGAGCGCGATGTTACGCTACTCGTTGTTCGAGGCCAAAAGGGCGTTGATTGATGAAGCATGACCTTCGGGGTCCGCTGACTTCATCATGGTATTGTTGATTGGTGAAGCATGACCTTCGGGGTCCGCTGACTTCATCATGGGAGTAGTGACATATCGGTAAAGCATGACCGCTGACGGGGTCCGCTGACTTCATCCGATATTGAGTGATCTATCAGTTGTTTTATACACCGATGGTGGGGTCGTATGGACCGTGTGGTGTGATCTATCGGTTGTTTTATACACCGATGGTGGGATCGTGAGGACCATGTTGTGTGATTAGTGATACGATAGCCGTGTTTCGCTCACATGTTGTTACGGGTGTGACAATAGTTGATTTTGTACACCTTAGGATTAGCGTTGCCATAGTCGTTTTGGGCGCTCTTGGTTTTAGCCGTTGCTTATGATGTTAGGATAGTGGCGTATTGGTTGTATTGCGCACTACAAGGGATGTTAAGTGGTAATTGTTATCCGTAAGGATTCGTTTGGTTCGGTCTTCATCGTTTCGGGTTGTTGACCTTAGGTTGAGACTTGGTTGCTTTTAGCATTGTACTCGGTAAGGGTACGCTAAGGGATTGATATCTCGGTTCGAGATTGGTTGAGTTTTCCCGATGCGAGGGAATGAGTAAGGTTTTAGTGCTCGGATTGTGATTTGATAAATTGCGGGTGACGATTTAGTTGCTAAGGGTAACTCTTTGAGAAGAATTTCCCGACGGAATTGGAAGAATACGTGGCGATTTCGCGTATTCTAAGTGATTGTTGTAACCTTCAGTTGTTGCGTGTATTGTACGGCTCAGAATGCGTGCAAGTGTGTGTCTTAGTTAATGGATTAGTCCTTGGGTTAATGAGTAATGTGATGAAAGTCAGATTGAAACTTTTGTTGAGAACCGTAGTGTGTCGGTTTGGATTGATTAAGTGATTAGGATCACGAGGACGTGATCGAATCTAAGTGGGGGAGAGTTGTAACACCCCGTTTTTTCTAAACATGACGCTCGGGGCGTCATTTGAAGTCCAAGAATGATTAATTAATAGTTTGGACATATTGAGTTGATCGCGTTGACTTTGATTATTTTTAAAAGTGAATTTGGGTGCCATCAGGTCTGGTATCGCGTTTTGGTGGGGTTCATCGCGTCTTGGTACGTCGCGTTTCGCGACAGAACATGTTGAAACGCGACTATGTAAAAAAGTGGCCTCCTGATCAAATATCGCGTCTAGGGTTGGTATGTCGCATTTGGATATGTCGCGTAACGCGACAGGGTGTCTCGAAACGCGACAGGCACGCTGAACTGACAAAAATGACCCGTTTTTAATGGGTGTTTTGGGGGTATTTTGGTATTTTTGCATGGTGAACGGGTTTTAAGCCCCAAATCTGTTCCAAACATCATTTTATCTTCATTTTCTCTATCTCCTCTCAATTTCCAAACCCTAGTGAGAGAAAGTGAGTTTTAGAGAAAGAAAGTGGGTTTTTAGGAAGAAGAAGGTGGATTCGGGTTAAAGCTCAAGTGTTAAAGTTGTTCATCTCGTCAACGGCATCATTTTGGTGGTATTGGTAAGCCTCCACTCTGAATTTCATCTTTGTAATTTGATATTCAAGTTTAGGGTTTTGAGCTAGTTAGTTGTAAAACCCATTTAGGAGGTGAAATGGGTAATTGTAACTAGTTATTGTTGATGTTGGTGGGTTTTGGGTTGGTTAATGATTTAACCATGTTTAAGGCTTGTATGTAGCTTGTAATCACTAGTATTAGTGATTATAGAAGTGTTGGAACCACTTTGGGTGTATTTTGGTTAACTAATTTTGAAATGGGTCAAACTAGGGTTAAGGTGTCATATTGGGCAAGATTGGTATTTAACGTCTATGCTTGGGTTTAATTGGCATATTAGGACTATTTTCACTTGTGTTAGTGATTGTTGGTTAGTTTTGGCATGCTTTAAGCTTGGAAGTGCAATTTGGGTCAAATTTGCACTACTTGTCAATTTGGGTCGATTTGTAAATTCACCCTAATTGTGTTGTTGTATTTGTGTAAATGGAATAGGTACTTTCCATTGACGAGTTGCGGATTACTTGGAAGCATTCATCAAGGCGTTTAAGGTGAGTGTTAATATCCTATGTGCATATGTATGTGTAGGATGGGTGAGGGTCGGGTGAAGTGGTTCTCGGTTATAGAGCTCACTTCACATATAGGTGAAATCGATGGACTTGTGTACATGTCCAATTGGCACGGTTGTGCATTTTGGTTGACCACCTTTGGCGAGGTGCACACTTCGTGTGTACATTATCACATGGGCTTGTGAGTGAAATAATTATATACGTATGTATATGAGTTATTTATTTGTGGGGTAAGGGTTTAAAGTTCGTTGTTGACGATACCGTACCCTAGAGTATAATGTGGTGTTGATGAGGGCTTAAAGTTCGATGTTGACGATACCTCATGTATGGAATTTAAGTTCGATGTTGACGATGCCATACGACTATTGTAGTGACGTTGATGAGGGTTTAAAGTTCGTTGTTGACGATACCTTATATGTGGGTTTTAAGTTCGATGTTGACGATACCACATTAATTCATTCGATGAGGGTTTTAAGTTCGATGTTGACGATACCTCATACGTGGGTTTTAAGTTCGATGTTGACGATACCACGTTAATTAGGACGAATGGGATTTAAGTTCGATGTTGATGATACCATTCGTAGAGCTAGCCTTGAGATCTTGAATACTTTTGGATGTTGTGAACATCGATGTTTGTCGTATTATTGTGATATATATATATATATATATATATATATATATATATATATATATATATATTGTCGTATTGTTGTGATGTAGCTAACCCTCTGGGTGTAGCTTAATGGCGTTGTTCACATCGTCGTTGGTGAACTTACCTTATTGTTGACACTGTTAGCTTGTTGCTTAGTGATCGTACGGTATGCTTAGACTAGCTTGCCTTTATGCTTGGATGCTCCGGTATGCGGTATTTGATTATTTGTGTGGCGTGTCCATTTTATGCATATATATGTATGTAGTATATTTTCACTCACTAAGCGTTAGCTTACCCTCTCGTTGTTGCTATTTTTATAGGATCGCATGCTTCGCGGCTCAGGTAAACTTGGGGATTAGAGATCTTGGCTAGTGATAATGCTAAAAACGAACATATATTTCATAGCATTATTCCTCAAGAAAGACAAGCTTTTAGTTGCAATTGTTCTATTTACAAGTGATATTCGTTTAAATAATAAAAGGTGAAGACAAAAGACAGATTCGACGAATTGAAGACGCAAACGACCAAAAAGCTCAAAAGTACAAAAGACAATCAAAAAGGTTCCAATTATTGATAAGAAACGTCTCGAAATTACAAGAGCACAAGATTCAAAACGCAAAGTACAAAATATAAAATTGTACGCAAGGACGTTCGAAAATCCGGAACCGGGACCAGAGTCAACTCTTAACGCTCGACGCAACGGACTAAAAATTACAAGTTAACTATGTATATAAATATAATATAATATATAATTAATTATATTAATTATATATATATTATATTTATATATAAAAAACCGTCGGCAGAGAAAACTCCAAGGACTGAGCTGTAAATACATTCTCCGCGACTCGCGGAGTTTGAAGAGGCTTTTGCCGCGAGTCCCGGAGCCCCAAATTTCAACTCTGGCTATAAAGCAAACCGAATTCTGATCAAATTTTCATATTCTATTTTCTCTATTCTCTATCTATACGATATATATATATATATATATATATATATATATATATATATATATATATATATATATATATATATATATATATATATATATATATATAATTTATATTTTAATTTTAATTTTAATTATAATTCTAATAATAAGGGTATGTTAGCGAATATTGTAAGGGTGTAAGTCGAAATTCTGTCCGTGTAACGCTACGCTATTTTTAATCATTGTAAGTTATGTTCAACCTTTTTATATTAATGTCTCGTAGCTAAGTTATTATTATGCTTATTTAAAACGAAGTAATCATGATGTTGGGCTAATTACTAAAATTGGGTAATTGGGCTTTGTACCATAATTGGGGTTTGGATAAAAGAACGACACTTGTGGAAATTAGACTATGGGCTATTAATGGGCTTTATATTTGTTTAACTAAATGAAAGTTTGTTAATGTTAATATAAAGATTTACAATTGGGCGTCCCTATAAATTACCATATACACTCGATCGGACACGATGGGCGGGGTATTTATATGTACGAATAATCATTTAACCGGACACGGGAATGGATTAATAGCCACTAGAATAATTAAAACAGGGGTGAAATTACATTCAAGGGTAATTGGTGTAATTGTTAACAAAGTAGTAAAACCTTGGTTTACACGCAGTTGATAACCTGGTGTATTCATTAAACAAAGTATTAAAACCTTGTTACAATTCGAATCCCCAATTAGTTGGAATATTTAACTTCGGGTATAAGAATAATTTGATGAGGACACTCGCACTTTATATTTATGACTGATGGACTGTTATGGACAAAAACCAGACGGACATATTAAATAATCCAGGACAAAGGACAATTAACCCATGGGCATAAAACTAAAATCAACACGTCAAACATCATGATTACGGAAGTTTAAATAAGCATAATTCTTTTATTTCATATTTAATTTCCTTTATTTTATATTTAATTGCACTTCTAATTATCGCACTTTTATTTATTGTTATTTTATCGCACTTTTAATTATCGTACTTTTTAATTATCGCAATTTAAATTTTATCGCACTTTTATTATTCGCAATTTCATTATCGTTATTTACTTTACGCTTTAATTTAAGTCTTGTATTTATTTTATATTTTACATTAGGTTTTAACTGCGACTAAAGTCTTAAAATCGACAAACCGGTCATTAAACGGTAAAAACTCCCCTTTATAATAATAATATTACTTATATATATATTTGTATTTTTAATAAAAGTAAACTAATATAGCGTTGAGCTTTGTTTAAAGATTTCCCTGTGGAACGAACCGGACTTACTAAAAACTACACTACTGTACGATTAGGTACACTGCCTATAAGTGTTGTAGCAAGGTTTAAGTATATCCATTCTATAAATAAATAAATATCTTGTGTAAAATTGTATCGTATTTAATAGTATTTCCTGCTAAAATTAATAACTATTTTATATACACCTCGCATAACATCAAGTATTTTTGGCGCCGCTGCCGGGGATTATCTTAAAAGCCGGAAGCGCAACGCTAATATAAAAAAAAAAAAAAAAAGATTTTTAGTTACTTTTATTAAAAGTCGTTTTTGTAAAAATACGTTTTAAAAATTCGAAAATATAAAAAGAAAAACAAAAATATAAGTATTTTTTAAGATTTTGTTAAATATTTAAGTTTTATAAGTTTCTTTATTTTTATTTTAGTTTATAAAAATATAAGTTTAATTTTAATATCTTTTATTTATATAAAAATTAAAAACAGAAAATAAAATAAATAAATAAATAAATAAAGAAAAACGCGTTGAAGATAAAACCTGTCAGCTGAAATTCTGAACCCCGCGACTCGCGGGGTTTTCTTCATTAATCACCGCAACTCGCGGAGGGTATCTGACAGGCGACAGGAAGCCCTAATCGAGCATTAATTACGGTAATTATTAATTAATTATTATTTAAACCTAATTATTATTATTATTATTATTAGTTTTATTTTTATTTTTACTTTTTATTTAATTTATGTATTTAGTATTAATTAGTTTTATTAAATTGTAAAATTAGTAGTTTTATTAAATAAATAATATAAAAATAATATTTTTATAAAAATTGTACTTTTTACAACTTTTTGTATATTTTTATATTTTGTCCCTTTTTAATCGTTGTAGCGTAATATTTGTATTTTTAGCTCATATTTAATTTTAAACTTAGTTTTTGCTATAGTTATTTTTACTCCTAGATTTTTAGGCTTTGCCGTAGAATTCCTTAAGTGCTTTTTCTTTAGATTAAGTATTAGGTGCTTTAGAATTTTGCGACGCCTTTTGAAGTTTTAGTTTCTTTTTAAGTTATTTCCATTTGGGATTTAGTTTTTCCTTGTAAGCTTTAATATTTTTAGACCTTTTACTATGTATCAATTATCATTCCAATTAGTAATTTCAATTTGCGATTATAATTTTAAGATAGTTGTAGTAATAAGGTTAGGTTAGTTAAGTATTTTTAAGTTTTTATAAGTTTCTTTTATTTTTCCGTCACCTTTTATTTTTCAACCATTTTTTTCTTTTTCGACCTTTTGCGACAAACTCTTTTTCTCTCTTATTTCTCGCTATTCTAGTTTTTAGAACTTAGAATTTTTTCTACTTCTTATCTAAATTTCTTAAAATTACGAAAATTTATTTTAAGTGGTTAAATTAATAGACATCAAAATTTTCTGGTTCGTAGTAATAGTTGGATTTGTACGTGGACCGGGTTATTGGAGCCAAACAGTCCTCAATTATATTGAGACCAAACGAATCCTGCCCCTCTGCTGCATCTTTTGGCTATTCGAAACGTGGGCAAAATCAGAAAAGTCTATTGATTGGATAACTTATTATAATTTTTCTTTCCTTTTAAAAACTAATAGGATATTCAGTGAATGCACCGAGCAAGACGTTCATCACCTTTTGTACGTTCACCACCTGTAACTCGATCAAGACATTTAGCAAATATAACCGCCGTTGATTTTTCTTTAGAATCGTCATCCAGTCAACCAAGTACTTCAGTTCAAATTTCCGATAATCCATTTTTTGAACCCAACCTCACAATTGAGAATCCGGGGAATATTCAGGAACGGTTAGTAGATCCTGAACCACTAAACTTTCCTCCGGAGCCACCAATCATTCAAACAGAGATTGTTGAGGAACGAACCATTAAATCAGAATCATTTAGTGATACCGATTCAACAAATTCAATTATGGAGAATCTGGAACCTTTAAGTATGGAAGACCGAATGAGAGCTAAACGCACTGGCCAAGGTCACACAATTACTCATCCAGACATTAATGCGCCAGATTATGAAATCAAAGGACAAATTCTACACATGGTGACTAATCAATGCCAATTTAGTGGTGCGCCGAAGGAAGATCCAAATGAACATCTACGTACCTTTAATAGGATCTGCACACTATTTAAAATACGAGAAGTGGAGGATGAACAGATATATCTCATGTTATTTCCCTGGACTTTAAAGGGAGAAGCCAAAGATTGGTTGGAATCGTTACCTGAAGGGGCGATTGATACATGGGACGTTTTAATTGACAAATTTCTTAAACAATTCTTTCCTGCATCTAAAGCCGTAAGACTTCAAGCAGAAATTGTTACGTTCACACAGAAACCAAATGAAACTCTATATGAGGCGTGGACAAGATATGGAAAGTTATTAAGAGGATGTCCGCAACATGGTTTAGACACCTGTCAAATAGTACAAATATTCTACCAAGGATGCGACATCACTACAAGGAAAGACATAGATATAGCTGTAGCGACCCCGACAAATCGTCAAGTGACGGCGTCGGCTACGTGGGTCCCATTACCTGATTATAAGTCTTTAGGATAACGTTTGACCAAAATATGTCGCCTTCATTTCAAAATAAAGATTGTTTCAAAGTTTACAAGAATTGTTCAACCAAAAGTTAAGTTACAACGTTATAGATACGATTGAAATCTAGGCGACACGGTTTAAAGTAAAGTCAAAAGACGCTCCATGAAATGCATGTATACTCGACATCGGATGCAAGTATCAAATAGTAAGCGGAAGCATGTTTCACATATCGTGCAAGACCTGAGAAAAACATAGAAATCTGTCAACGAAAACGTTGGTGAAATCATAGGTTTAAGTAAGTAAGTACAAGTGAACCACAAGATTTGCATCAATGAAATAATAGTAATACATTCCAAAAGTTTGTTTCACGAGCACCCAATTATCAAAGCTTAACATTCCTTCCATTGTATACCCCATCCATAGTGCTAGAACAAACACTGATTCTCGAAAATATATTTCATCCGTAGACGGTAGCGAACCGTCAAGGATGAGGGTTGTCAACCCATATGGCCATATAACATAAGTTCTCGCTTACACCCGGCAAGTGTAACTAATGATAATCGAATTGAGGATTTTTGTTCTAAACTCGTATGTAGAATGTTTGTTTTCCCGTTCTTGTGTTCACTTAGTTCAAAAGAATCGTTTATGTTTTCTCATCCCAAATATAAGTTCAAAAAGAGTAAAAGTGGGACTATGATCTCACCTTTGATTGCACGAGTATAAATGTACTTCACAAAGTAAACGTGTGCATGAATGTTGCTTAGCCTTGACCTAAACAAATAAGTTGTATCAATTAACCGGTTACGACACAAGGTCGGGTGAAATGTGTTCAATTAGTCCTATGGCTCAATACGACTTGAATAGTATAGCATGTGAATCACGTTGTCAAGTTTCATGCAAGAATCACGTACAAAAGCATGTTAGAACGATTGTATAAAAGTTTGGTTAAGTTTGACTAAAAGTCAAACTTGGTCAAAGTCAACAAAAAAGTCAACACGTTCGGGTCGGGTCCCGGACTATTTTTCTATGCTAAATATTCATATACAAGTATATTAAAACAAGTTTCATGTGAATCGGAGGTCGATAGCTAGTCAAACATTTCGCGTGAAATGCGCCAAACAAAGCAGAATCTGGCCAGGCCAATCCGCGCGCCGCGCGGGGATGGGGCGCGCCGCGCCACCATCTGGGCAGAGATTTCTGGTCAGTTTTTCAAAGTATGCACGAACCAAACATCAAACATTCACCATTTATGATCCGCAAACAACCAAAACATGTATCTTATATCCTCGGAAAGGTATTTTGACGAGCAATACAACTAACCACATATCATCAAACAAAAACATCATTTACAATAGCCGAAATCTCATCAAGTGATCAATAAAAGTCCATTTTCAAAGTTTCAAGTTCGTAAAACGTATTTTATGATTCGGGAATCCAATTTACACATACGATATGCCGTTTCGAAGGTAATTAAGCATACATTGCATCTAAACACTTACTAACAACATTAACAAGTATTCAACGCATCAAAAGTTCGTTTCAAAGTCTATCAAACCCTAGTCAAACATCACAAAATCCTTAATCGGGTTTTTGAAGTTTTCTTAATCAACCTACACATCAAATTGAAGCTAATGATGCTAGTAACACATTTAATACATGAACTTTAACAATTAAACAACATTTACTCATCCAAAATCAAAGATTAAGCACACCCATTTCAAAGTTCATACTAGTTACTCCCAATCAACAAATCGAGCAAACAAAACATATATTAATGCTAGACACGAGCCATAGACACTAACTAACACAATTTCAAGTCAAAAATACGAATTTATAGAAATCTAGAGTTTTTAGAAAGTTACCCAAACTCGATGAAATTGGTACCAAAATGTAGAGGATGAAGAGAGGATCACGAAAATGTAATTTGTTTTGAAGTTTGCTTCCAATCCCGAATTTAGATGATGATTTTATGAAGTTGGGGTTTGTGTGTGTGTTCTTGCTAGAGAGAAAGAGAGAGGGAGGGAGATGGTTGAATGGTGGTGATTGGGGTGGACTAGTTGACCTAGTCAACTAGTTTGCCCCGTGTCAATTTTAGTCCCTCGAGTTTAGAAGCGGGTGCGGGATTTAACCGATCGAATATTTTAAATTACACGAGAGTACGGGAGACGTTATCTTCCAACAACGAGAATATTTAAAATGTTACATAACAAAGGATACGAATCTAGATACGAAGGGTATTATTTAAAAAGAAAAAGACGGGCGTTAAAATAATTTAACGGAAAAATGCGGGATGTTACATTATCCACACCTCAAAAGAAATTTCGTCCCGAAATTTAGTTGGAAGTAGTAGTCGATATCTCTTACTCGAGACTTTACGTTGTCAATGCTATGAATAAGTGAAAGTACGTTCTTGAGGGTTCTCATGAATTTGGATAGTCAGGGTTTTACGTTGCATTAAGGTTCGGTTTTTACGATCCCCGGTTTCAACTGGTTTTCCTATGAAGAGAAGTTTGTCATCGATAGTTGATGTATCCAGCAGGATTGCACGTTCCTGTTCCGCAGGACACGTTTCTAAGTTTGTTACACGAAATGTAGGGTAAACGGAAACTTAATTGAGTCGGAAGTTCTAAACGGTAGGGAGCGGTTCCAATACGCCCCAAGGTTTCAAAAGGGTTAACATGTCGCGGGTTTAACTTTCCCTGATTCCCGAAACGGATCACACCCTTCCAAGGTGCGGGTTCTCAATATTACGCGGTTACACACTGGGATTTGTGAGGTTCTCCTCTAAGTTTGGTATAACTCTTCTGGCGACAATGGGTTGTCTCGAGCCCTTCTCGGACTTGAACGATCTCAATTGTTGTTTCTTGATGGAGTTCAGATTTCGGTGGTTGATGCTTTGGTTAAATGAACAGGGGTATGACATTAGCGGTCATATAAGGTTTCGAAAAGTGCGCGTGAACACACGAGTGGTAACTACTGTTGTAAGAGTGATCTACTAAAGGTGACAATACGAGTTTGTGAGATGTCTTTCCAAGACGTAAATCATTCGTTTGCTCGGTTCGTCAGTTTGTGGGTGGTACGCGGTACTCATGTCTAAGCGGGTTCCCAAGGTTTCTTGTAAAACTAGAAGTGAAACGAGTATTTCGATACAGAATAATTGACAAAGATACACCGTGTTGGAATAGAATCTCTTAAGATACGTTTGAACAAGTTAGTTAGGGTCCGAAAAATGTTCGTTAGGACTATTCACCCTCGTGGCGAATACTTATGTAATATGAGGAGTTTCTCTATCCATGGAGAAATGTTACAAGGAGTTTCTTTAAACGGAAATGCGAACGGTAAAGATAGTAGTGAAATGAGGACTTAGAATAGGATGAGTTTACATCTCGAGGTTGCTATAACGTGCCTCTAGTTGTCAAAAGTTGAAGTCTGAAAGAGAAACGAGGTAGTACACGTAGTTGTATAGTTCGGGGTTGAATAATAGTTGACCGATTATCAGAAACACAAGGGCGTTAAGTCAAAGAAGAGTGAAGTATCGTTGGATTGTGTGTTATCTTAATTTCCAGTAATATCAGACGGTAATGGTGAAATAACAGAGGTATGTAGTGTGGTACGTGATGACAAGAATATCGATCGGATCCACAATTTAGTATTCGAATTCTTCGTGCAAAATAACGAATTTCCGTCTCGTTGATTTCGAGTCGAGGGAGTATGCCTTTCGGCGTCCAAGTAGAAATATTTCCATATTTGAGTACCATCTGGTGTTGTACGAATTTAGCTAGAAATGTTGGTGTGAAGAATCACGCTCAAGGTTCGATCGCGGAGAGATTAAAGTCGTGTAATACGAGAAAAGTCAGAAATGAATCTTCGGTAGCAACCGGTGAGATCTAAGATTTTTACGAATACAAGTCTGAGTTGGGAGAGTTTCCTGATTACATGTGGCTTGATTTCGAGATTGATTGTAATGCCTTGACCATTAACTTCATGGTCTAAAAAATTGGACTTCGTTCAACAGAAATTCTCACTCGGAGAATTTGGTATAAAGTTGCTCTTTTCTCAAAAGTTCGAGCGTAAGATGGTGATGTTGTTCGTTTTCCTTCTTTACTTAAATAAGTTAAGATGTCATCTATAAATACGATAACAGATTAGTCTATATGAATTTGCATACGCGGTTCAAGAGGTTTATGGATACGGGCGAGCCCTAAATAAATCAAGCGGTACTAAGAGAGATTTACAACTAACGTTGCGAGTTCGGAAAGTGGCTTAGGAGACATCGTCTCACTTAACCCCCAATTGATGATAACCGGAACGGAGGTCGATTTGGAACATACGGGATTCGTGCAAATAATCATGAGGTCATGGATGCGAGGGAGAGGGTATCGGTTTCCAACTGAAAATTACTCAGTTCACAATAATCTATACAAGATGATGGGGAAACATTTTTTTTTTTTTTTTTTTTTTTTTTTTTTAACGAATAGGTTCCGAGCTCCCTAGTTCTATAGGTGTCAAGTCAAAAGTCTTAACGTATTTCCTCCAATAAAATTTATAGGCACACAATATTTTTTTTTTTTTCCGTCGGTCACTTAAATCGTCTAAGTAGTATCTGGGGGAAAGAGGTGGAATATAAAGAGCATGAGTCAAATCCTTGGTTATAAAACGTCTAGCGGTAATCGAATCGAACAAGTATGAAATATACGGTTTGTTGTGAAGAAACGTACCCGTTACTAGTCCATCGTCGTTCCGGGCATCCTTGGTGTCGATGTCGAAGGTTCAACGGCGTGCGTTGGGGTTGATTTTCTTATTTGGGCACACATTCCTAAAATGACCCAGTTGGCCACATTCGAAGCAAGCACCCGTTCTGTGTGCGTTGGGCATCTTTCGAGCGACGGGTCCTTGGCGTCGGTGGCGAAACCTGCCACATCCTTCAAAGTGATGCTTGTGGCATTCGTCACAAAAAGGCAGTTTTCCGGCATAGCCTTTCTTGTCGTTGGAGGTAAAAGGCTTCTTGGCGGGGTTGTTGTTATTGTTGTGGTTGCTTGATTGAGAGGCTTCCCATGTTCTTTTGTTGTTACTCGGGTGGTTCTCGACCATTGGTGCCGGTGCTTCCATTTCATTCACCGTTTCTAAGGCTTGGCGGGCCATTGTTAAAGCCTCTTGTAGGTTAGTGGGTTGAGATGTCATTACCTTGTGTTGAATGCTCTTAGGGAGGCCATCCATGTAAAGTTCGACTCTTAGGGATTCGGGAGTCATGAGAATTGGACACATCGAGACTAGTTCGGTAAACCGTTGATTATAAGCCTTGAGGTCATTTCCGGCCGTTTTTAAATTCCTTAGACCCTGTTCGAGCCTTCGAGTCTCGTCGCGCGGGAAGTATTCGGTGATCATTCTTTCTCTTAATTCGGTCCAAGAGAGTGTGTGGGCTTCATCGCTTCCCACTAATTGTACATACGTGTTCCACCATGAGAGAGCAATACCGGTGAAAGTGAGGGTGGAAAACTTGACCTTATCTTGGTCTCGACAACCGCTTGTGTTAAAAACGGTCTCCATTTGTTCAAACCATCGGGTGAGAGTAACCGGTCCCCCGGTTCCATCGAAAGTGGGAGGATTGTACTTCATGAAGTTCTTGTAGGAGCAACCTTCGATTGAATTACCGGCTCCATGATTGTTGTTGTTAGAAAAGTGATCGGCCACGGCCGTACCCACGGCGGTGGTTATCATTCGTTGAAGAGCTTGTTCTAGAGTTTCGAGAGGAGTATTGTGTTGACCTTGGTGAGCCATTGTTCCTTCATGAGACAAGAATATCGTTGGTTAGTATTTTCAACAATACTAACCGTGGCATGGAATAAGGATAGAGAGAAAATTTTCCTTGACTCGCCTTAAATTCTCTATGTCATAATGTCGGAACGTCCATGTGAATCACCGTAATATAATCCCGGAAATTATATTACCCTGATTCTCATGTGCATTTAACATTACTTCATAAAGTCAAGGTGGCGCACCAACAAAATTTATCAACGTAAGATCAAGATCGAATACGAGTTAGATATGATAGAAGAGTTCGAGTATAAATGCACAATTAGTCAAATAATTCCTACTTCAGTCTATAAGCCGGTTGTAGTCTAGATTCACCTATGTACCCTATGACTCGGGGTGAACACAAATGAACTCTAAATCCCTACAACCAAGGCTCTGATACCACCTGTAGCGACCCCGACAAATCGTCAAGTGACGGCGTCGGCTACGTGGGTCCCATTACCTGATTATAAGTCTTTAGGATAACGTTTGACCAAAATATGTCGCCTTCATTTCAAAATAAAGATTGTTTCAAAGTTTACAAGAATTGTTCAACCAAAAGTTAAGTTACAACGTTATAGATACGATTGAAATCTAGGCGACACGGTTTAAAGTAAAGTCAAAAGACGCTCCATGAAATGCATGTATACTCGACATCGGATGCAAGTATCAAATAGTAAGCGGAAGCATGTTTCACATATCGTGCAAGACCTGAGAAAAACATAGAAATCTGTCAACGAAAACGTTGGTGAAATCATAGGTTTAAGTAAGTAAGTACAAGTGAACCACAAGATTTGCATCAATGAAATAATAGTAATACATTCCAAAAGTTTGTTTCACGAGCACCCAATTATCAAAGCTTAACATTCCTTCCATTGTATACCCCATCCATAGTGCTAGAACAAACACTGATTCTCGAAAATATATTTCATCCGTAGACGGTAGCGAACCGTCAAGGATGAGGGTTGTCAACCCATATGGCCATATAACATAAGTTCTCGCTTACACCCGGCAAGTGTAACTAATGATAATCGAATTGAGGATTTTTGTTCTAAACTCGTATGTAGAATGTTTGTTTTCCCGTTCTTGTGTTCACTTAGTTCAAAAGAATCGTTTATGTTTTCTCATCCCAAATATAAGTTCAAAAAGAGTAAAAGTGGGACTATGATCTCACCTTTGATTGCACGAGTATAAATGTACTTCACAAAGTAAACGTGTGCATGAATGTTGCTTAGCCTTGACCTAAACAAATAAGTTGTATCAATTAACCGGTTACGACACAAGGTCGGGTGAAATGTGTTCAATTAGTCCTATGGCTCAATACGACTTGAATAGTATAGCATGTGAATCACGTTGTCAAGTTTCATGCAAGAATCACGTACAAAAGCATGTTAGAACGATTGTATAAAAGTTTGGTTAAGTTTGACTAAAAGTCAAACTTGGTCAAAGTCAACAAAAAAGTCAACACGTTCGGGTCGGGTCCCGGACTATTTTTCTATGCTAAATATTCATATACAAGTATATTAAAACAAGTTTCATGTGAATCGGAGGTCGATAGCTAGTCAAACATTTCGCGTGAAATGCGCCAAACAAAGCAGAATCTGGCCAGGCCAATCCGCGCGCCGCGCGAGGATGGGGCGCGCCGCGCCACCATCTGGGCAGAGATTTCTGGTCAGTTTTTCAAAGTATGCACGAACCAAACATCAAACATTCACCATTTATGATCCGCAAACAACCAAAACATGTATCTTATATCCTCGGAAAGGTATTTTGACGAGCAATACAACTAACCACATATCATCAAACAAAAACATCATTTACAATAGCCGAAATCTCATCAAGTGATCAATAAAAGTCCATTTTCAAAGTTTCAAGTTCGTAAAACGTATTTTATGATTCGGGAATCCAATTTACACATACGATATGCCGTTTCGAAGGTAATTAAGCATACATTGCATCTAAACACTTACTAACAACATTAACAAGTATTCAACGCATCAAAAGTTCGTTTCAAAGTCTATCAAACCCTAGTCAAACATCACAAAATCCTTAATCGGGTTTTTGAAGTTTTCTTAATCAACCTACACATCAAATTGAAGCTAATGATGCTAGTAACACATTTAATACATGAACTTTAACAATTAAACAACATTTACTCATCCAAAATCAAAGATTAAGCACACCCATTTCAAAGTTCATACTAGTTACTCCCAATCAACAAATCGAGCAAACAAAACATATATTAATGCTAGACACGAGCCATAGACACTAACTAACACAATTTCAAGTCAAAAATACGAATTTATAGAAATCTAGAGTTTTTAGAAAGTTACCCAAACTCGATGAAATTGGTACCAAAATGTAGAGGATGAAGAGAGGATCACGAAAATGTAATTTGTTTTGAAGTTTGCTTCCAATCCCGAATTTAGATGATGATTTTATGAAGTTGGGGTTTGTGTGTGTGTTCTTGCTAGAGAGAAAGAGAGAGGGAGGGAGATGGTTGAATGGTGGTGATTGGGGTGGACTAGTTGACCTAGTCAACTAGTTTGCCCCGTGTCAATTTTAGTCCCTCGAGTTTAGAAGCGGGTGCGGGATTTAACCGATCGAATATTTTAAATTACACGAGAGTACGGGAGACGTTATCTTCCAACAACGAGAATATTTAAAATGTTACATAACAAAGGATACGAATCTAGATACGAAGGGTATTATTTAAAAAGAAAAAGACGGGCGTTAAAATAATTTAACGGAAAAATGCGGGATGTTACAATAGCAGCTGGTGGTTCTATTATGAAGAAAACCGAAACTGATGCTTACAAAATTATTGATAACACTGCTTCCCACTCACATGAGTGGCACCAAGAAAAAGATATCGTTAGATCATCTAAAGCAGCTAGAGCCGATTCTAGCCATGACTTAGATTCCATTTCGGCAAAGATAGATGCTTTCGAGAGACGAATGGAAAAGATGACTAAAGATATTCACTCAATACGAATTAGTTGTGAGCAGTGTGGAGGACCACATTTGACAAAAGATTGTCTCATTATTGAATTAACAATGGAACAAAGAGAGAATATTTCATACATAAACCAAAGGCCTGGAAATAATTATCAGAATAATTATCAACCGCCAAGACCGATTTACAATCAAAACCAGAATTATAACCGAAATATTCCATACAACAACCAACAAGGTCCTAGCAATCAACAAGTATCCAATAATACTTACAATCAGCAAAGACCGAATTTTCAAAACAAACCACCACAACAAACCGATGATAAAAAGCCGAATTTAGAAGATATGATGACGAAGCTAGTTGAAACTCAAACGCAGTTTTTTACATCTCAAAAACAAACCAATGAACAAAATGCTCAAGCATTTAGAAATCAACAAGCTTCTATTCAAAATCTGGAACAAGAAGTAAGTAACCTAGCAAGGTTAATAGGTGAAAGAAAACCGGGAAGTCTACCTAGTGATACAAATGCTAACCCCCGGAACGAAACAGCTAAAGCTATTACCACAAGAAGTGGTACAACACTTAAACCACCTGAAATACCTGTAACTTCTGATGAAACCATTCCTACTCCACAAGAACCACAACCTGACCAAGATAAGGAAAAAGAACCGGTAGTTGAAAAGGTTAATGAAGATAACACAGTTAAGGATAAACCTTATGTTAAACCATACCAACCACCACTTCCTTACCCGAGTAAAATGAAGAAAGAAAAACTTGAAGCCGAGCAATCCAAATTCTTGGATATGTTTAAACAGATAAATGTAAATCTTCCTTTCATTGATGTGATTTCAGGAATGCCTAGATATGCTAAATTCTTGAAAGATCTAATCTCAAATAGAAAGAAAATGGAAGAACTCTCGGCTGTTACTATGAATGCTAATTGTTCAGCAGTGCTGTTGAATAAGATACCAGAAAAATTATCTGATCCAGGAAGTTTCACAATTCCATGTTTTCTGGGTAGTCTTAGTTCAATAGAAGCATTGGCAGACTTAGGTGCTAGTATAAATCTAATGCCGTATTCACTATACGCTAAACTAGACCTTGGAGAATTAAAACCAACCAGAATAAGCATACAACTAGCCGATAGATCAATAAAATATCCTAGAGGGATAATGGAGAACATGCTAGTTAAAGTTGGTACTTTAGTATTTCCAGTAGATTTTGTTGTTTTAGACATGGAAGAAGATTCTCAAGTTCCTCTCATATTAGGAAGACCATTCTTAAACACGGCTAAAGCAATGATAGACGTGTTCGGTAAGAAACTGACCCTAAGTATAGAGGATGAGAGTGTTACCTTTTCAGTTGATAGAGCAATGCAATAACCACAATCTGCAGATGATACATGTTATTATATTCAAACTATAGATGCACATGCAGAATTATTAGAAGAATTTCCAGAATTACAAGGAACAGGAGAATGTTCTTTAGGAGAAGGTAATGAACCAATTGATGAAGCTGAAATGTTAGCTACACTTATAGCTAATGGATATGAACCAACAACAGAAGAAATTCAAATGCTAAAAGAAGAAGACAGATATCGATATAAATCATCGATAGAAGAACCTCCGAAATTAGAGTTAAAGCCACTTCCAAACCATTTGGAATACGCTTATTTACATGGTGAATCTGAATTACCTGTAATAATATCGTCTTCTCTTACTGAAAATGAGAAATCACAACTCATTTCTGTGTTGAAAGCTCATAAACCAGCCATTGCATGGAAGATTCATGATATTAAAGGAATAAGTCCTTCGTATTGCACACATAAAATCCTTATGGAAGAAGGTCATAAAACGTATGTGCAACGCCAACGAAGACTAAATCCTAATATGCAAGATGTAGTTAAGAAAGAGATTATTAAACTGCTAGATGCAGGTTTGATATATCCAATCTCTGATAGCCCATGGGTAAGCCCAGTTCAATGCGTACCTAAGAAGGGTGGCATGACTGTCATTATAAATGAGAAAAATGAGCTTATTCCTACTAGGACTGTAACAGGATGGCGTGTATGTATTGATTATAGAAAATTTAATGACGCCACCAGAAAAGATCACTTTCCCTTACCTTTCATAGATCAAATGTTGGAAAGATTAGCCGGAAATAGTTACTATTGTTTTCTAGATGGATTTTCCGGATATTTTCAAATTCCAATAGCACCCGAAGATCAAGAGAAAACCACATTCACGTGCCCTTATGGTACTTTTGCTTACAAACGCATGCCATTTGGACTTTGCAACGCCCCTGCAACCTTTCAAAGGTGTATGATGGCGATTTTTCATGACATGATAGAAGAATGCATGGAAGTATTCATGGATGACTTTTCAGTCTTCGGTGATACATTTAAAACATGTCTAGTTAATCTGGAACGAATGCTAATTAGATGCGAAAAATCAAATCTAGTACTTAATTGGGAGAAATGCCATTTCATGGTTAAAGAAGGCATCGTTCTTGGACATAAAATTTCAAAAGAAGGAATTGAAGTGGATAGAGCTAAAGTAGATGTAATTGCTAAACTTCCACATCCCACAAATGTTAGAGGAGTTAGGAGTTTTCTAGGGCATGCCGGTTTTTACCGACGTTTCATAAAAGATTTTTCTAAAATTGCCACTCCTATGAATAAACTCCTAGAAAAGGATGCGCCATTCATCTTTTCAGATGAATGTATCAAATCTTTTAATCTTCTTAAAGAAAAACTCACTAATGCGCCGATCATGATAACACCAAATTGGAATCTACCATTTGAACTAATGTGCGATGCAAGTGATTTTGCAATGGGAGCCGTTTTAGGACAAAGGATTGAAAAACGATTTCAACCTATATATTATGCTAGTAAGACATTACAAGGAGCACAAACGAACTATACAACAACTGAAAAAGAACTCCTTGCTATTGTCTTTGCTTTTGACAAATTTCGATCATATCTCGTTCTAGCAAAAACGGTGGTCTATACCGACCATTCTGCTCTTAGATACCTATTTTCAAAACAAGATGCTAAACCAAGATTAATCCGTTGGATCTTACTCTTACAAGAGTTTGATATTGAAATCCGAGATAAAAGAGGAGCAGAAAATCTCGCCGCTGATCATCTTTCTCGTCTTGAAAATCCCGAATTAGAAGTTCTAAATGAATCAGCCATACAAGACAACTTTCCTGATGAATATCTATTGAAGATAGATTATAAAGAAATCCCATGGTTTGCAGACTATGCAAACTACTTAGTTTGTGGATTCCTTGAAAAAGGATTATCGTACCAAAGACGAAAGAAATTCTTCAGTGATATAAAACACTATTTCTGGGAAGATCCACATCTGTTTAAAAGTTGTCCCGATGGAATAATACGCCGATGTGTATTTGGAGATGAAGCTAGTAAAATTTTAAACCATTGTCACACAGGACCAACAGGAGGGCATTATGGGCCTCAACTAACAGCAAGAAAAGTTTATGAAGCTGGATTCTATTGGCCTACAATTTACAAAGACGCACACCTTCTTTGCAAATCCTGTGATGCATGTCAAAGGGCCGGAAAAATAAGTCAACGTGATGAAATGCCACAAAATGTCATCTAAGTATGTGAAGTATTTGACATTTGGGGTATTGACTTTATGGGTCCATTTCCAAAATCTCATAATAATCTATATATACTCGTAGCCATTGATTATGTATCTAAATGGGCGGAAGCACAAGCTCTCCCAACTAACGATGCACGAGTTGTAGTCAACTTTTTAAAACGTCTTTTTGCAAGGTTTGGAACACCGAAAGCTTTAATAAGTGATCGGGGTACTCATTTCTGTAATAATCAACTTGAGAAAGTTCTTAAAAGATATGGAGTAACTCATAAAATCTCCACCGCATATCATCCACAAACAAGTCGATAAGTTGAAAATACCAACCGAGCTTTAAAACGTATTCTAGAGAAAACCGTAGGATCAAATTCGAAGGAATGGTCCATTAAATTGGAGGATGCACTCTGGGCTTTTAGAACAGCCTACAAAACTCCAATTGGAACCACACCTTTTAGACTTGTTTATGGAAAAGCATGTCATCTTCCAGTAGAAATTGAACACAAAGCATTTTGGGCTTTGAAAACATGTAATCTTGATTTACATGAAGCCGGACGTCTACGATTAAGTCAACTAAATGAATTAGAAGAATTAAGACATGAAGCATACGA
This sequence comes from Rutidosis leptorrhynchoides, assembly GCF_046630445.1. Taxonomy (NCBI): domain Eukaryota; kingdom Viridiplantae; phylum Streptophyta; class Magnoliopsida; order Asterales; family Asteraceae; genus Rutidosis; species Rutidosis leptorrhynchoides. Next base: position 657,603,088 of record NC_092333.1, on the reverse strand, counting down.
AAATTCATTAATCTATAAAGAAAGAACGAAGAAATGGCATGATAAAAGAATCAGAAGTTCAAAAGAATTTAAAGAAGGAGACAGAGTTCTTCTTTTCAATTCACGATTCAAGCTATTTCCTGGAAAATTGAAATCAAGATGGTCTGGACCATTCATAGTCAAAAGAGTTTTCCCATACGGAACGATAGAATTGATAAATTCAAATGGGATTGAATTTAAAGTTAATGGTCACAGAGTTAAACATTACATACATGGTCCGATGGAAGTCGACAACGAAGTTAATCACAATTTCGATACCACAGCTAACTAAGTGTGGGGAGAATCAAGTCTTTAAAGGATAATATGTATTTCTGTTAAAGTTAGATTGTCTGTTTTCGTGTAGTTCTCGAAAATGGAACCCGAATGGTCTTTCCCTAGCAGACCCTAAAGAACTAGTCTTCTCCCCCCATTCTGAATTTTTATTTTTTTTAGGTTTTTACAAAATGAAGACTGCCTGTGAACTAAACCATGGTCTAATGCTACACGCTTTGATCACTAAACGTAATAATGACATACTACCGAGTGAATTAGTATCAGTAATCAGAGAAAGAATGGACGGAGTTAGAAAAGAATCCAGATGCGAAGATAATAAGTTACAATTTGGTAAAGGAAAATCAAAATCCGCAGCGAAAAGAAGAGCACAACACCTAGAACGATGTCACAAATGCGGAAAATGGTCACATGGAGGTAAATGTTCAAATAATCAAACCTATTCAAATACCGAATTTGTTACTTTATGCAGAGACGGACCGTTCATATGTTTAGAAGAAAAGACACTGAATGCTCGAGGTTACGCTTATGTAGCCATGGAAAACCAATTAAACCGACTATCTTATGAATGGAATAGATCATATAACTAAGAAATCTATTTCACAGGTATGTCTGTATAGTTTTTATTTTTATTTTTATTTTTAACCTTTTGATAATAAACGCTAATTTGTTCGCTAAAAAGTATTAAATTGGTATTGAATAAAATTAGGTTTGGCGACGAAAATTATTGATATCATTCAAAAATTTATTACATCACTGCGAAATTTAACGTTTATTCTTAAGGTATGAATATCTTTAATCAATCAACCCAAAATATTTCAAAAATTCGTCATGAGTTAAATTAGGTCTTTGAACCGAAATTACTTTACCGAAAAGAGGGGCGCATATTTTTGATAATATTTGATTGATTAAAGTGGGATAAAAAGACAACAAGATTTTTAATTTTATTTTTACCATGTTTTTAAAATTAATATTTAAATCTTAAATTAATATTGTAAACTTTGTAAAAACAATATATTTAAAATTGTAAATATTTGAAAAATTAATATAAGTTTGGTATGAATTTATAATATGAATTTTTAAATTAAGTTTGGTGTGAATTTTTAATTTTTAAAATATGAAATTTTAATTTTATGCATTTCAAATTTTAAGTTTGGTGTGAATTTTTAATTTTTAATTTTTAATTTTGAATTTTATATTTAAGTTGTGTGAATTTAAAAACAAAAATTTACTTTATCTCATTAAGTTAAGAATATGATTTTTAAAATTCGTCGTAAGTTGAAGACTAGGTCTTTGAACCGAAATTGCTTTACCCGAGGGAGGGACGAGAAATTTTATTATCATTATTTTTAATCTTATTGAATTAGAGTATGCCAAAAACATTAAAAAAAAACTCAAAAATCTTAGCTTTTAAAACAATCGCTACAAAAAGACAAATTTTAAAATTTTGTCGAAGGACGGACTAGGACATCGATCCGAAACGACCTCGTCCTAAATAACAAGGGAAACAAAATTTTAAAATTAATTTCTTAATTGTTTTCAAAAGTTAATGATTATAAAAAAAAAAAAAAAAAAAAAAAAAAAATACCAAACTCCGCGACTCGCGGAGTTTGGAGCCTAAATCTCCGCGACTCGCGGAGGGACCAAAAATCAGAAAAAAAATAAAAAGAGCTGCACGATCAGTTTCACTCCCCCACACAAAAACACCCGAAAACTGCTGCGAAAAAACCCCGAAAATACACGAAAAACACCCCCAAAAATCCCAATTTTTAACCGTTAATCACCAAATCTTTTGCTAAAATCATGTTGAGAAGGATGCTATCTAAGAATTACTCAAGAAAAACGGTAAATTTCTACACCTAAACACCATTTAATTCGAAATTTGATGTTCTTGAGCTATTTTTTCCCCAATTTGATTTTGATGTTTTTTAGTGTAATTAGACTTAAATTGTTTATGTATTATGCTTGTATAACCTAGATTGATGCTGTTTAACATGATTAGAAGCCTTAAACTTCAAATTTTGAATAATCTAGGGTTTGTGTTCTTGAGCAAATTTGGGGCTTTTTGATATAAACAGGTTATGGCCGATTTTTGTCATGAATTGTTGCTAAATTGAGTAGTGTAACATGTCTAGGTAGTTAAATGATCCAAACTTTGAGCCTAAACATGATTTTGAGAATTAAAGTGGACTTTTTCAAGTCTAAAATTCATGAACTTGATTTTTGAAAGATAATGCCATTTGAGACTTGTTTGATTGCTAGTAATGATTATTTTGACATGTTATTTAAGTTGAATGCTTATGAACTTGGCGAAAATTTTCGTATATGCTTATTTGAAAAAGTGTAGATTTGATAAAAATGTGAAAATAAGCTTAAGTTTGATATAAATTGATAATGTCATTGTAATTATTTTGATTGATGATTTTGCTGACACTAATGCATATTTGGATGCACAAAATTTGTGTTTGATGTGTTTTGCAGAATGAAAGGGGTGAATCTTCATCCCAAGCCCGCAATGCTCCTGCTAAGAATTTGCAACAACAGGAGGTAGATAACTACTACAAGCAGGATGTACCTCATCCAGTCATGACCTTTTCCGATATGCACTTGGAAGAGTTGCACCCGAACCTGAGATTTGACAGACTTTGGATAGATTATCCAAAATATCAACGGGGTTTGCATACTCTTCACTCTAAGGTTGTTGAGGTACCGAGGGTCATAGAATGGGGACCCTTAGAAGCTGTAGAATTGGCCGGGCCAATTAGGGAATTACTTGTACAGAGGTATGGTAATTCTTCTTTTAATGACTGGATATGTTTATTCACCATACGCAGACCTGTATATAAAGTATGGTGTGAAGAGTTGTTATGTAGTATAGAGTTGAATGATCGGGTAGCTAGTTTAACCGATCGTTCTTTTATTAGATTTTTGTTAGGCGGTTCGATGCGCCACATGTCTTTACTGGACATGGCTCAGGCTTTACGTATATATACGCCTGAGGAGTTAGCGTCTGCCGATTGTAGAGGATTGATACTAAACGGTAGAAAGATAGATGAGAATTTTGATACACACAGTGTGTGGAGTCAAATGACAAGCCATCACCGTTTCAAAGGGGGAAATTACTCTTATTTGGATATAGATAGAGCCGAATTAAGAGTGATACATAGGTTTTTAGCTAATTCGATTACACAAAGGGGTAAAAACAAAGAAAAGGTAAATGAATAAGATTTGTTTTACCATATGTGTATTCGAGACCCACAGAGCGCTGTAAGTATACCATATTGTGTGGGTTATTATTTATCAGCTATGGTTCGGGGGATGCGACCACATAGCATAATAGGAGGTGGTATTTTTATTACTTTGATTGGTGAATATCTCGGTGTGGATATAAGTCGGGGGGGATTATTAGTAGAAGAACCGGAACCCCGCGATACTATAGGTTTAAATGTATACCATGGTGCGAAAGTTTTGAAGAGGCGAAATAACGCCGCAGTACGATACCATGGTAGACATCCACAGGTGGAGAGAAACCAGCAACAAGGTAATGTAGGAGGGGGGAATGAGATGCAAGAAATGCATAGGTTTATAGCTTCTCAGGAATACGAAAATGCTAGACAGAGAGCATTTGAAGATTGGCAAGTTCATCAGAACCAGATCATAGCTCATTGCCAACATATAGGTATAAACTATATTCCTACACCGAAACCCATCTTCCCTCCTTGGTCGATAGAGATGCAGCCACCATATCCTACGTATGACCCTGCCGAAGCATTCTATAGCACTTATGGTTATGCCTGGAACCCCTATTGATACCAATATCATCCTTAGTTTACTTATTATTTTTTTTATTTTGTAATTTGTAATTATTGATACATTTAATACTTTTGTTAATATTGTAATCATTTTTATAATTATCTAACTTTTATTCTTAGATTTTAATAATTTTTGAATGTGGGGTAATATACCAAACTTCAAAAATATGTATATATGTTTGCAGTTTATCTTATGTACACAACAGGGTAAAACAACGCATTTTCAAAGACTGGCATTAAGTTCAGCAAAAGCAACTAATTTTGACGACAAGATGCAAAATATATGTGAAATAACAACAAGACGGAATGAACAAATGATGTGCACCATTTATCATTCAGCAAACAAACGCCAATATATTTGGAAACTTTGGTAAAAATTTAATCATTTTCACACAAATCACCCTCAATAATTTAAATTGTTACTGATTTCTTGCAAATGAGGGCATTGCAAGATCTTAAGTGTGGGAAGGGGTTAAATTCTTTCGGATTTTAAAATTTTTTACTTTATACACTTGGTTACCATTAAAAATACTAGTAAAGCAGTAGTTGTATTAGAATCTAGTGCTCTCTGATAAAAAAGAACAGCCCTAGTCTTATATACTGACTACCCAATTCTAGTAAAATTTTTCAATTAAATGAATTCAAATCATGTTTATACATATTTATGAACGATAAAACTAGGTTTTAACACCGAAATTATTGTTATCTCAGAAAGAACATAAATTAAGAAACAAACTAAAATGTCAAAATTCATTTAAAATGGAATAGAGGACGATAAAAAGAAAAATAAAAGCCAAGTGTGGGAAAATTTACCAAGTTATTTTAAACATATGTCACATATATCTGTAACAAATAATTGAAAATACTTTTGCTTTGGACTAAACTAAACTGTTTTACCCGATGAAAGAAAAGAAGAGATGGATCTACACGATGAATCAATTCCATCACTAAAAGGAAGTAAAGTCTTCCGAAAAAGACACGCGCTTCTTGATTTAGGTCATGAAGTTGTCGTTCAGACCAGCTGTAGGTTGACGAAAAATCTAGAAAAGTCATCACTAAAATCAGCAGGAAATCCGCGGACCTCAGCATTAAACAGGGTCGCCAAGTGGTCAGATTTATCCTAACCATGAGAAGGATTTATCTCGTACAATGGGGGGGCACCATGCAAATTAGCTGGATAAGACTAATGAATCAGATCCCCAGAAAGGATAATCTCCTTAAAGATTAAAAATCAGCTTTTAAGACTGATATTACTCAATCCTAGAGATTGACCTTAAAGATTGAGAATTACAAACTCATGGAATTCGATGATATCTAAACTCGAGCTTAAACGAGAAAATATTTTGATCAAAATTACAAACCGATTTGTTTTCTGAAAACCCTATTTTCAATGCGTTCATTACCATTGAACGTAAAATCCTAGGAATTCACCTGGAATTCATTAGGTCACCTGAACTAAATCGGGTGTCAACCGTAAGAACGGTGGTTGCATAGTGGTCAAAGACGGGACCTTGTGCCATACCGAAAAATTATAAGGGTGAGCTTTACTATTGCTCCTACCAAGGATAGTAATTGCGTCCGACACGTTATAGACCATAATCAAAAGCATGTCACGGGACATTGCCTTAACAGTTGCTTGTTCAACGCTTTCCTTTACAACCGGACGGTAGTTTACCGAAAGGTAATATACGGGACAAGTAAACTGGACGTGTTGCTTTCCAAATACAAGGTTAGCAAGTGGGTGACACAAAACCGCAAGTTTTGAGCTAAAATTTTCAAATCTGAAACCCACCAAACCCACAAAAATATTTTGCAAACACCGGTAAAGGGTTATACCGGAAAACTTATCTAGGGTAAAAACTAGATTTCAAAAGATCAAATGTTTTCATAAAGATCCAATTTCCTTAATGGATCTAAATTTTTATAGTCATGTGGGACTGTAAACCATATCGTTACTACAATTGTTTATACCGCCGTATAGAAATCACTGATGTACAAAGTGTGAAGAATAAAGAAGTGATTCTAGTATTTCAAGACGATATTGCTTGAGGACAAGCAACGCTCAAGTGTGGGAATATTTGATAATGCTAAAAACGAACATATATTTCATAGCATTATTCCTCAAGAAAGACAAGCTTTTAGTTGCAATTGTTCTATTTACAAGTGATATTCGTTTAAATAATAAAAGGTGAAGACAAAAGACAGATTCGACGAATTGAAGACGCAAACGACCAAAAAGCTCAAAAGTACAAAAGACAATCAAAAAGGTTCCAATTATTGATAAGAAACGTCTCGAAATTACAAGAGCACAAGATTCAAAACGCAAAGTACAAAATATAAAATTGTACGCAAGGACGTTCGAAAATCCGGAACCGGGACCAGAGTCAACTCTTAACGCTCGACGCAACGGACTAAAAATTACAAGTTAACTATGTATATAAATATAATATAATATATAATTAATTATATTAATTATATATATATTATATTTATATATAAAAAACCGTCGGCAGAGAAAACTCCAAGGACTGAGCTGTAAATACATTCTCCGCGACTCGCGGAGTTTGAAGAGGCTTTTGCCGCGAGTCGCGGAGCCCCAAATTTCAACTCTGGCTATAAAGCAAACCGAATTCTGATCAAATTTTCATATTCTATTTTCTCTCTTCTCTATCTATACGATATATATATATATATATATATATATATATATATATAATTTATATTTTAATTTTAATTTTAATTATAATTCTAATAATAAGGGTATGTTAGCGAATATTGTAAGGGTGTAAGTCGAAATTCTGTCCGTGTAACGCTACGCTATTTTTAATCATTGTAAGTTATGTTCAACCTTTTTATATTAATGTCTCGTAGCTAAGTTATTATTATGCTTATTTAAAACGAAGTAATCATGATGTTGGGCTAATTACTAAAATTGGGTAATTGGGCTTTGTACCATAATTGGGGTTTGGATAAAAGAACGACACTTGTGGAAATTAGACTATGGGCTATTAATGGGCTTTATATTTGTTTAACTAAATGAAAGTTTGTTAATGTTAATATAAAGATTTACAATTGGGCGTCCCTATAAATTACCATATACACTCGATCGGACACGATGGGCGGGGTATTTATATGTACGAATAATCATTTAACCGGACACGGGAATGGATTAATAGCCACTAGAATAATTAAAACAGGGGTGAAATTACATTCAAGGGTAATTGGTGTAATTGTTAACAAAGTAGTAAAACCTTGGTTTACACGCAGTTGATAACCTGGTGTATTCATTAAACAAAGTATTAAAACCTTGTTACAATTCGAATCCCCAATTAGTTAGAATATTTAACTTCGGGTATAAGAATAATTTGATGAGGACACTCGCACTTTATATTTATGACTGATGGACTGTTATGGACAAAAACCAGACGGACATATTAAATAATCCAGGACAAAGGACAATTAACCCATGGGCATAAAACTAAAATCAACACGTCAAACATCATGATTACGGAAGTTTAAATAAGCATAATTCTTTTATTTCATATTTAATTTCCTTTATTTTATGTTTAATTGCACTTCTAATTATCGCACTTTTATTTATTGTTATTTTATCGCACTTTTAATTATCGTACTTTTTAATTATCGCAATTTAAATTTTATCGCACTTTTATTATTCGCAATTTCATTATCGTTATTTACTTTACGCTTTAATTTAAGTCTTGTATTTATTTTATATTTTACATTAGGTTTTAACTGCGACTAAAGTCTTAAAATCGACAAACCGGTCATTAAACGGTAAAAACTCCCCTTTATAATAATAATATTACTTATATATATATTTGTATTTTTAATAAAAGTAAACTAATATAGCGTTGAGCTTTGTTTAAAGATTTCCCTGTGGAACGAACCGGACTTACTAAAAACTACACTACTGTACGATTAGGTACACTGCCTATAAGTGTTGTAGCAAGGTTTAAGTATATCCATTCTATAAATAAATAAATATCTTGTGTAAAATTGTATCGTATTTAATAGTATTTCCTGCTAAAATTAATAACTATTTTATATACACCTCGCATAACATCAGCTAGGTTGCTAAGAAGATCTTGCTTTTGTATTCGATTAGGATTTGGGTAGCGTAGTCCCAAATCACCATGCTCGGTTTTGGTTGGAAACTAAACTAGTCGGGTCGTGTATGTCCGTTTGGACAATTAATCAATGTATTAAATGTTTTAAGGTTTATTAAACCTTCTATTGTATTAAAGATGTTTATGGAAACACAATTGGGACCTAAAGTGTTATTTAAAGCGTATTAAAAGGAAAAAAATTTATGGGCCGGTCTTATTACGGGTTGGGTCGTTACAAGGGGGCACGTGCTGTGTCGGCTGGGGGATCATCTGCTTCCTCTGTGGGGGCAGAAGCGCAAGAATCCCCCACCACCTGAAGTAAGAGCCTTTCAGATGTCAGTAGACGCTGCCACTGCTACTGACGATGCAATCACCGGTATGTTCTTAGTAAATTCTGTGCCGGCTCGTGTATTATTTGACTGTGGAGCAAATAGCTCGTTTGTGTCAACTACATTTTGTGCTAAGTTAAATGTGCCTGTTAGGGTAATTAATGAACCCTTAAGTGTCGAAGTGGGTGACGGTAGAACTGTTCCAGTCACAAAGTTTGTGTCTGGAATTACTATTGACATAGAGGGTAGTCTTTTCCCTGTGACTTGCCTAGTGATGCCTATACCAAGCTTTGATATAGTGTTAGGCATGAATTAGCTTAGTGAACATAAGGCTGATATTAAGTGCGATAGGAAAGTTATCTATTTCCCGGTGACCGGTGGAAAACGGGTAGTGGCTCGTGGTGATCGTGGCGGATTTTGTTGTCCATTATTGTCGATGATGAAAGCTCAGAAATCTTTGGCCAAGGGGTGTGATTCTTTCTTAGCTTATGTGATTGATGTAAAGAAGGAAAAGAAAGTAGTGTCCGATATTCCTGTGGTGTCTGAATATCCAGAAGTGTTCCCAGATGAATTGTCAGGCTTACCGCCAATCAGGGAAGTTGAATATAAGATCGAGTTAGTGCCAGGGGCTACGCCGGTTGCTAAAGCTCCGTATAGATTAGCTCCTTCAGAAATTCGTGAAATGATGTCCCAAATTCAAGAACTGTTGGACCGCAGGTTCATTCGTTCGAGTTCTTCGCCGTGGGGTACACCAGTGTTATTCGTGAAAAAGAAAGATGGTACGCTCCGAATGTGTATAGATTATCGTGAACTAAATAAAAAAACAGTGAAGAATAAGTATCCGCTTCCTAGAATATGTGACTTATTTGATCAGCTTCAAGGAGCTTCGTTCTTTTCGAAAATAGATCTACGTTCGGGATATCACCAGGTTCGTGTTGCTGAATCTGACATTCCTAAGACTGCATTTCGTACTCGTTATGGTCATTATGAGTTCTTAGTGATGCCATTTGGGTTAACCAACGCTCCAGCAATTTTCATGGATCTCATGAATAGGGTGTGTAAACCGTTTTTGGATAAGTTTGTTATCGTGTTCATTGATGACATCTTAGTGTATTCCAAAACCGAATCCGAGCATGCTGAGCATTTAAGACAAGTGTTGGAACTTTTGAAACGTGAACAATTGTATGCAAAGTTTTCAAAGTGGGAGTTCTAGTTACGTGAAGTTCAATTTTTGGGTCATATTATCTGTGCAGAAGATATAAAAGTGGATCCGTCTAAAATTGAAGCTGTGATGAATTGGAATTCACCAAAGAATCCGACAGAAATCAAGAGTTTTCTAGGATTGGCCGGTTACTACCGACGATTTATTAAAGATTTTTAAAAGATTGCAAGTTCTTTGACAAAGTTAACTAGAAAGGATGTATCTTTTAAGTGGGGTAATGAACAGGAAACTGCGTTTCAGACTTTAAAAAGTTTGTTGTGTCAAGCGCCAGTGTTAGCCTTACCCGAGGGATCCGAAGACTTCGTTGTGTATTGCGACGCGTCTTTATCCGGTTTGGGCTGTGTACTAATGCAAAGAGATCGTGTAATTGCGTATGCGTCTCGACAGTTAAAAGCAAGTGAAAAGAATTATCTAGCTCATGATTTAGAAATGGCTGCAGTAGTGTTTGCGTTAAAGTTGTGGAGGCATTATCTTTATGGTACGCATTGTGTTATCTGCACCGATCATAAAATTTTACAGTATATCTTTTCGCAGAAAGAGATGAACATGCGCCAGAGACGGTGGCAAGAACTAATTAAGGATTACGACTGTGAGATCAGATATCATCCTGGCAAGGCAAACGTCGTGGCTGATGCGTTAAGTCGTAAGAAATCCGCTGACAGTGTAAGGTTTATGCGAATTGAGATTGTGTCTGATTTAGTGGATCGACTAAAGATAGCTCAACTCGAAGCATTACAAGATGAACATTTGAAATCTGAGTTAATGGTGAAAGGAAGAGTAGAATTGATGAATGATTCTCGAGGATTAAAGACTTATCGCGAACGAGTTTGGGTGCCGTTACTTGGTGGATTGAGGGATTTGATCTTAAATGAAGCACATAAATCGAGATTATCCGTGCATTCCGGTATTACAAAAATGTACCATGATCTGAAAGTGTTATATTGGTGGCCAACCATGAAAGCAGATATCGCGCAATACGTGGAAAAGTGTCATATTTGCGCCCAAGTGAAAGCAGAACACCAGAAACCATATGGGTCTTTGTGTCAATTAGAGATTCCAGAGTGGAAATGGGAACATATCACCATGGATTTCGTGACAAAACTACCCAGAACCCAGAAAGGAAATGACATGATTTGGGTAATAGTGGACCGTTTAACCAAAAGTGCGCATTTTCTAGCTACTAGTGAAACAGCTTCGTTAACGAAATTAGCTCAGTTGTACCTGAATGAAACAGTATCGCGACATGGGATACCGTTGTCGATTATGTCAGATAGAGATTCCCGATTTGTGTCTAGTTTCTGGAATAGTCTACAAGAAAATTTGGGTACTCGTGTCAACCTTAGTACAGCTTATCATCCTCAGACTGACGGTCAAAGTGAACGAACTATTCAGACTTTAGAGGATATGTTAAGGGCTTGTGTTTTAGAGTATGGTGGATCGTGGGATTATCATCTGCCATTGATCGAATTTGCTTACAACAACTCCTATTATTCAAGCATTGGTATGCCGCCGTATGAAATGTCATATGTTAGAAAGTGTCGAACTCCATCGTGTTGGTTGGAAGCAGGTGAGAAACAGTTTGCAAGTCCAGAAATTGTGCAGCAGACTGCAGAAAAAGTGGCTATCGCCCGTGAAAAGCTTAAGGCTGCTAGAGATCGACAAAAGATGTATGCAGATCCTCGCCGACGACCAGTGACGTTTACCGTGGGTGAACGTGTGTATTTAAAAGTGTCACCGTGGAAGGGTGTAATTCGATTCGGCAAAAGAGGAAAACTAGCTCCGAGATACATTGGTCCTTTTAGAATTCGTCAAATTCTGAACGATCAAACCGTAGTGTTAGATCTCCCTCCAGAGTTAGCAGGTATTCATGACACGTTTAACATCTGCTATATTCGTAAGTGTAAAGTGGACGATGAAAGTCAGATTCTTCCTCTACAAGATCTGAAGGTAGATTCAAGTAAGAAATTGGTGGAAGAACCAGTGAGAATCGTCAACAGAAAAGTGACTAAGTTGCGCAAGAAAGAAATTTCAATGGTGCTCGTGGAATGGAAGCATAGTTTAGGCACCAATCTGACATGGGAGACCGAGGAGTTGATGACCTCTAGGTACCCTCAGTTGTTTAACCTTGACCAGATTCCGAGGACGGAATCTCCTTTAAGGGGGGTAGATTTGTAACGACCTCACTTTGGGCCTAGTAGGTAATGACCTATTTACCCTTCTGTGTTATTAAAGTGATTTTAATAATTATGTGCTTTATAATTATTGTGTATGGGATTATGTGTGCTTTGTGACAAGGGTCACAGAACATATTCCCTTTTGTGAATTGGACTTAGAATGAATAAGTTATTAAAGATTTTGGGTTTCAGATAACTGATAAATACCCGTGTGTTAGACGGGAGAGCTTACCTTAGTGTGAAGAAACCCAATATAGATATATATACACTGTACGTTCATAACTTGACATTTTTAACAAGAAAAAAACCCTAAACACCCTTTTGCTCTCAAAATCCATAAAATTAACAAGTTCAAATTGAAGATTGTGATTTCATTCATCAAAATCTCTGTGATTTCAGCATCAAAACAAGGTAAGCTTCTTTGATTTTGAGGAATTAAAATGGGTTCTAAGTGGGTTTGAAAAAAAAGTAAGCTTTTGATGATCAATTCTTGCTTGAATGTGTTTGTTATGCTTGATTGATGTTAGGAATAGTTTATATATGTGTTATATAGTGTTCTTGGGTCTTTGGATTGATCAAAACTTGCATAAATCGAGTTTTGGGTGCAAAAAACGCGAAAACAGCGTGCTGGAACTGATTTTCAGCACCCACACTTTTGACAGCTCAACATTACGTGTGACCACACTTTTGAGGGTCAACCACACGTGTGAGGACTCACTCGTACGAGTGATACCTCAGTCACACGTGTGAGCAGCAGGTCAGAATTGTGGAATCTTGTTTCGGTCATAACTTTCAAACCGTAACTCCGTTTTCGACGAATAAACTATCGTTGGAATCGTCTTGAGGTCTAGTATCTAATGATAATGTTTTATAACACTAAATCAAACTTTATGTTGGATGGAAAAAGCTAAAGTTGCTGTTATGCTGCTGTTCTTGCTCAAACGTGCGAGTGAGGCACTCACCCGTACGGGTGAGGTGTTCAACCGTGCGTGTGAGCTACTAAATCATACGAGTGGACTTTAAAGTCACTCGTGGGTGTAGTCTGTCAGTCGTACGAGTGAGGATGCTCATCCGTACGAGTGAGCTGGTCAGTCGCACGAGTGATACCTCAGCCGTGCGAGTGACAGTGTTTGTATGTTTGGGTCAAGTGCAATTCCGACCCATTTACTATATTGCTATGATATTAATACTAATGAGTAATGTGATTGAAAAGTATACTAACTAGTGAACTGATATTCTCAGGTGATAAGCGGAAAGGTGAAGGCTCAGTGATATAAGACAACTGAGTACTTGTGCTTCCAGGTGAGTGGGATTATCTTTATGGATGTGATTATACAGTGACAAGTATAGTGAACCATGCCATGCTTAATTAGACTGTGTAATGAGTCTGTGACCAGTGCAGTGACTATATGTGATTATGTGCGCACCCATGAACGTCGAGGTGTTTTGTGCGACGTAAGAGGTCGATTGTGTTTACCTCATTTGGGGTAATAGAATTGGGTCCAAGCGTTACTGATTAGTGGTATAGTATGAATGACGAGTGCGTCACGTCTGGAAGACTATACCAGTGATTAAGTAGTGTGGGCTATCGGTATATTCCAGCTTGATAAGCCACGGGTTGCCGGTCCTCTTGTTTATGGCTTTAAGTGATTAGTGACCAGTGCCTATAAGCTGTGTTTGATGCTTGTAGTGATGTACACCTAGATATTGCCATTCACTTAGCGTTATGTTAATTCCCCCACAGTGTTTTGCCTTGCAGGTAAATATTAGCAGCTTTTGGTGGGTTTGGCAAGGCAGTGAAGATGTTTGACACACTATAACTCTGATGTTTTGTGATAAACAATATGGTCAAATGGTTTGTATTAATAACGTAACACCTGTGATTTCGTGTAATCATATTATTACGTATTAATATATGATGTGTATATTTTAAAGTCTTCCGCTGTGAATGTCTAAAAAAAAAAAAAAAATTTAGGCAAAAGTACGGTGTTACAGTAGTGGTAGTGACTTGCTTTCTCATATGGAAAGTCAAGGGTTCGAGTCTTATTCGCTCTATTATTTTCTTTGTTGTTATCCGCACATTTTTCGTGGGCCCCGAAGGTTTTGAAGGTCTTGCGTTCGAGCCTCACCTGAGGTGATTTTACCACATGCGATACGATGTTGATTTTAGTTTTTTTCTATTTCCTCCTGGACAGCACTTGAGGGCGGGTTATGCAACTGCATAGAGATGAATGGGTGAGTGGTTATGATGAAATTGTAGTGTATTTAGATTAATTGATTAGTTTTAATTTAGATGTTATATAATAGTGATGGATGTTAATTTAAATGTTATGAGAGGATTTTTATAGAAGAAATGGTGAAGACTAGTTTTTAGGAAGAAATTCTTTATTGCTATTGAATTGTGTTTGTGTTTTTGTGTACATCAACTTTGCAATACATGGTAGCTATTTATAGCTATCTTAAGACGGCTAATGATCAAGCTAGAATCTTCTAGCTAATCTAGTGATTTCTATTTACACTAGCTACTCTAGTAATTTCTAGTGATTAGTAGCTAAATATCTATTAGCTAAATATCTACTAGTTAAATATCTATTAAGTCTAGATTATTCTAGAAATGCATTACTAATTTTAACAGGTTAATTCCTCTGGGTGAACCCGTACTGCTGCTAAAAAAAAAAAAAAAAAACCCTTCAAGCTTCAACCGACCGTTATAACCACCAGAATATTATTTTAGGTAAGTATTGATTTAGGTAATCGAGTTTGTATTTTAATTTGGTTTTTTCAAGTCCAAAAATATCTCATAAAGAAAAAAGGTTATACGGAAAGAAAAACCTGGAAGTGATAGATGGGTGTGGGGCGATAGAGAGTGGCTTTTTGGGTATGAAAATGATATGTTTTCAAATGCGTTTTCGGCTTGAAAAACTAGTTGGAACTTATATATATTAAATGAAATATAATGACAAAAAATAAATGATGTATAATGATTTAAGGGTAATTTTCATAAGCTCCTAGCTTATTTTCATTTAAGGAATAATGATTTAAGAAAAAATAAATAATGTAATTTCATTTTTCATAAGCTAATTCAAGTAGCTTATTTTTTTAGAGTTTATGAAAAAAGTAGCTTATTTTTTTAGAGTTTATTATTTTCATAAGCTCTTAAATTTATATCAACCAAACAAAGCTAGAAGCTGGAGTTATGAAAAATGTAAGTTTAAGCTCCCATAAGCTTGTGTGTTAAACAGACCCAATCTTTTTCTTTTTATTCTTTTTTTTTTTTTTTTTACATTCTCACATTAACTAAAATTGTACATAAACAATTTGAAACCACTAGAATCAATAATCGAAATTGAACCACATTAAAACACAACCAACCAAAAGACTACTCGACTCAAAGATGAGAGGAATCAAACTTTAACAAAATGAAATAATCCAAGTAATACAACCTTACTACGATTTTATAAACAAATGATTAGTATTTTGCATTTTGTTTATTACTTATGTTATAAATTTTGTTAACAATGCGCATTTTACACGAATTTCGATTAAAATCCATATAGAATAAACGAAACGGTAAGAATAAGATGGAGTTATAAAGTTACTTGTGTCTCATGTACACCTTGTGAAAATGAATGAAGGCGAGAAAGAGAGCGTCTGAAATGAAGTACAAATTATATACTCCAGTAACATAGTAACATTTATATTTATATTTATTTATATATATTTCAAATCAAAAGAACATATAATAATAAATGTAAAACAATGGAATCAGAATTCATTCTACATCAAAAATTTAGAACATAAATCCCTTTACTGATCCTTCCACAATTCCACTGCATGGAAGAACGTATAAAATAATAACCCGTATATATTTTCAATTTCTCATCAAACAAAACAATTTCCTTCTTCTCCTTTATATATTCTTCTTAATCCATTGTTCTAACTAGTAACAGTAATAGTAATAAATATATATTTATTTTCTTAATTTGTGTATACCCCCTTCCACCTTCGTTATCTTTTTACTTACAAATAAAAAGTTGCATACCAGTACCATTATCAAAGTGTACCATTGTTTTCGTGTGTTGAAGAACCTGTAGCATCAGAAGCTGCATCATCATCAATGGACAAACTAGAAATTTCGGCACCCATGAAACCCTCTTCATCTCCGTTAACAGAAGGTGCCGGTGAAGCTTCCGGCGTTGCAGCAATAGATGACGGAGATGATTCAGAATCATCAGTAGATTGTAAAAGGCTCCAGTACATAATGCTGGCTGTTAGCATAAGTATCATCTTCTGGTTCACCTGTTATTAATAACATAATAATACATCATACTTTGCCTATTGGTTCGTATGTTTATCATACAAAATAAACCAGAAACTAATAATTCATGTAAAACATGTGTTATGGTAAAAATAAAACAAATGCAACTTATGATAAGGTTTGTTTGCAATAATTAACTCCATACAAATTATTTACACATTATTATCAACAGTTTCAGTTTACCTGCATGATGTCTTCGGGCAACAAGAAAATTGAGCACCCAAGCTTTCGTGCAACACTGATTATGTAAGTTGCATTCAACTTCTTCTCTTCCTCTGTTAACACCATTATTATATTATATTATTATATTATATTGTAAAATTATATTATACCATGAAATAAATAATTTACATAGCAACAAAAATATGGCATTAAAAGATTTGTTGGTACAGAAGATATATACCAGTTTCACCCTTGGTTGCCAGGTTCCAGTTGACCACCCTAGGCTCCACTGCACTAAGAAGTTCAAGAAAGAATATACCATTTGAAAGGCTCTTGTCCTGTACAAAAAAATATTTAATCAGTAATTGTGTATATAATAATAATAATAATTTATTTAAAAGAATAATGATTAACGTTGTTTTAACATCAAACCTTAAAACTCTGCATTTCCGAAATTCTGCCAGTGTTCTTAACTTTCTTATTTGCCCATTTTAAAATATCGGCATCAGTTATCTCCTTCCCAAGAGAAGAACGGGATCTCAAGTTCTTTAAAAGTTGAAGCATATTAAACCTCATCAACTGCCACAAAAAGGCTGCAACATATGTACAGAATTTATTACTTGCAACTAACAATAAAATGTACGACCAATTGCTTCTGTGTTTAATACATGTGATTTACCAAGTATGAGTTTCTTATTGCCTTGTACCACGTCATTACCAGCTACATTAACAAGCGAAAACTTCAACTGCTTCCCAATTTTAATAACTTGATTGCAATTCTCAACTTTCCTAAATGGCATCTTAATTGGAGGTTTAGTTGCATGTTTCCAATTAACTGATCCTGGAGAAATTTTATCAAGAACTTCAAGAAGTGTCCATCTGCATCAAGTTAAGAACAGAATGAGGCTCAATTTAAACAATATATTAAGTGGATCATTAAAAGTGACTGTCTTTATGTGCAAGCAACGTACCCAGTTCTGAGATCCTCGAACAAATTGTTGACATATGAAGAAACTCCAAGACTGTTAATCCAAAGTCTGAAACATCTTTCGTCTCTAGACATTTGTTCATCATCGGTCATCATCTCAGCAAAAGATATCTTCTTGTTATCAGTAGACAAACCATTTCTGCACCATAGCCATACATGAAAATGTCAGAAAAGTAGAAAACACGGTAATGGTGAATCTAGGGTATGTTTGGTAAAGACCTTGTATGAAAAAGCTCTTATCTAATAGAAAAAAAAAAACTTTGTTTGGTTAAAAGAGTTTAAAGCTTATAGACGGAGGGAAAAAGCTAGAAGCTTTTAGAACTAGCATTTGAGAAAAAGCTCCTAACTTTTTGTTACTTTACTCTTTTTTTAACATCCAGATACTCTACCAAACACCTAAATACATCTAAAAAACTACCAGCTACTAGCTAACAGCTACCTCTTACCTAGTCTAGTTATAATAAGAAGGATAAAATGTCTAACCTTTGATGGAATATTTGTGCAACAAATGCAAGATTTAAATTGGTGGAGCCTTCCGTAATATCCTTAGGAGCCAGGTATCTTTTGCAATCCATTTTTTCTGCATGATCGAGTACCAAATTTGCCCTTTCGGTTGGATCCTTGGTATCCAACGTAGTCGGGCTGCAATGTTCTGGTGCAAGAACATTAAGCAGGTAAGCATACGCTTCCCCATCCTACATGTTAATCATGACACTGTTAGCTGCTGCTTACTAAATAGTAAATGAAACCCACATCTGAATTTTATAGAACTTAAAAGACACTTTTTAAAAAATATATATAAATAACGTAATGGTTTAGACCTTAGAGACAATAGAAAGAGCAAATTTAGTATCTATATAAACATGTGCGGGATTGAGTATTGCTGTTGTTCTTGTATAAAAATAAATATATAAAATTAAAAAAGTAATTGGGTTCAAGTAAAAAATAAATGATGGACCTCTTAGATCATATAGACTTATATTATAGGTTTGTTATATTTATCAATCGAAATTATTATGGGCCGCTTAATTTTGACTAAATCTAGTATCTATACAATTGGGAGGTTTGAAGTCCTTGTACTCAATTAATTTTTAGAATACCAACTTATCATCAAATCCTGTTGTGCTAAAGTTGTGTCGTAAATCGTAATATAACAATTATTTTGTTGCAGCACTAATAGTACCTTAAGATCAGACGAAAAATTTGTAACTGGTTTCTTGTACCCTGCTTTCTTAAGGTGAAAATTCATCCATTTCAACAGGAGTTTCTCGGGTGCTAATCCCATAAGCTCCTCAACATCCTGCACATGATTTATAGCAGCATTAAATTTAAATTCTTTTTTATACAAATAAAAAACAGAATAAGAATAGTCCTCGGCGAACTAAAAATATGATATTAAAAAAATTAGTACATTGTTGTCCTCCACCAATTCCACAAGTTGAGGAGTCTTCCTAAGGTTGAGATCAGCCAAAAGTTGGATCTGGAGGTTTCAAAATCACAAACAACATGAGTTCAAGAATAACATTAAAATAATACATAATAAATAAATAAAAAAAGAACAACAAATCAATAGTAATAACTTAAAATTAGCAAACAACCATAATTTCACATCTATATATAAATAAATTAGATTAAAATTTCACCTTTATAATCTGAGAAATTAGGCCAAGAACCAAATGAGGCTGCAAAATTAACAAGATAAATCAAATGTCAAAACTACAAGCATCAAATTATCAACGTTACTTCACGAAAGTCATAGTACTTATTTACCCTTCCTTCAACCAAATCCTGGTTGCCGATATTTACAACTGTACATCCTATAGCCTTGGCAGAGTTAAGGCAAAGAGTATGATTCTCATTTCGTTCCCACGGATTAAGTACTCGTTTCGTGTTAATAGCACGTTCATCTATCGTATTGGGCACCGCAACGTTGATAAGTTTACTACATTATAACACAAAATAAAACATATCATATAAAAAGGCTAGTGATTTGATGACAAACTGAATAAACTATCGAATGCGTACCACAGAAGAACGCCATCTCTAGCAAGTTCAAACAAAGCATTTGTAGATGGATCAATGGGAAGAAATTGGCTCATAAACGGATCGTCTCTAAGGTAGCTATTAATATGAGCAACATAAGATTGTTTCTCTGATTCATCAATGGTGTGAAGTAGGGTTGTGGTAGTTGCTTTAAGAAACGAAGACGAATTATTCGAATTCCCCAATTTTGCAGCAGCTTGAGAATGTAAATTCAAATAAGCCTGCCATGAATTCAGATTCATAATTAAACCTTCAAGTGCCTAAAAAAAAAAAAGAAGTACTAAATATAAAATTAAATTTACCCTGAGGAAGGCTTCAAAATCAATTCCATTGGTGAAATCCAAACCAGATTGAGATAATAAATCCCCAATTTCATTCTCCTTAAATATATCATTAAAAGGCTTGATTTTTGCTAGCAAAATAGGCAAATCGGTAGCAGTAATTTCACCATTTTCAGTCTTTGAAGATATAAACTACACATTAACATAATAGATCATCATCATAATCATCTGGATCAAATACAGATTAAAAAATGGGGTGAGGTTAAAATTGACAAAAATAGAAAAAAGTAAAGACCTTGGATTTGAGAGTACGGAGTTGAACTTGTGTAAACTGACTTTGAAGCCAATGATCAGATACAACAACACCCTCCTCGAATTTAGACATCAAGTAACAATTTCAATTTTTTACCACCACCCAACTTTTTTTTATTTCAATTTATTCAACTTATTCTTTCAATTAATTAATCAAGAAAACCTAGAAAATGTGTCCGAATCTCAAATCAAGAGGAATGGGATTGAAGAAACTAATGAATCGAAGGTTGAGAAGGAAAATTTTAGTTACCAAGAGAAGAGAAAGACTAGGTTTGACTGTTGGATTAATTGAATTCCAAGATTTAATTTTTATTTTTGTTTTAGGCGAAGGTGATTTTAGCTGTGAAGAGAGAAAAGATTACACGAAGAAGAAGAAGAAGAAGAAGAAGAAGAAGAAGAAGAGGTGGTGGTAAGGATTAAGGAATGAGCGGCGACTGCCCTCGGACCATGTTATCCCGTGAATGTGCGAAATAGCCGACCATTTCCGATGTATTTATATTTATATACTTATTTATATTTTAATTTTATTTATTTTACATACTGTAATTATTTATTTTTATTTTTTACTAGTTACGCAGGCATTGCTTGTGATTTGCACATACTATGCGTTTAGTCCCTAAAGTATTTTTCTTGCGTGGACAGTCTGCATAGTTTTTATATTTTACGCTTAAAATCCCTGACCCTGATGATCTTTAAAAAGTTCCGTTAAATATCAATCACGTCAAGGTAAAATGTCCTTTTATGTAAACACTTTCATTTTTCATTTAATCTTCCACATATCTTTCTTTATGAGCAATACATATCATGTCTTGTGAGTTTCTTGCTAAGATTCCCAATCATCTTAATCATCCTTTTCTCTTATGCTCCACCAACCTTCAACAACATATCGACTTCCTACACCACAGTATCCACCGCTGTCGGAAAATCGCAATATATCAGTGATGGATTCCTTGGATACCTGGATTTGGGTTCTAATTTTGTGATTAGTAAAAGGTGAGTTCTTGCTTGAACAATCACGGGCTAGAAAAGGCGTAATATCAATAACTACTCCGGCGACAATATTTTCGGTGGAAGTGATGGAATTGAAGTAGGGAGATGCAAAGGGTAATATTTTTAAAAGTGAAATTAAGATTGAATGATTGATTGATCATCAAAATTGAAATCAAGATTTGAAATTGAAACCAGCGATATAACAAATAAATGTCCATTATGTTGTTTTGTATTTAATATTCTATTTCTAACTAATATTTCTATTAGTAAAATTATCTAACTATACAATTCATGATTTTGTTGATACAAACTAACGTTATTATACAATTTTGTATTTGTGTATAAAAAATGTGTTACAATCTGGGTTTGTGTTCCGTAAATGAGGGCGAAAGAATCTGAGTCAGTGTTGAAGTAAAGGTGGGTTTAGGCATGAATATTCTGGGTTTTTCGTAAAAATTTGATGTTTATATTTGTATTTGAGTTCAAGCATGATGTAGATTAAATTTGATCGTGTATGAAAATTATAAATATTTAGTAGTTTTGTTTATTTGGATTGGGCTTTGGAAATCATAAACTCGAAATTTTTGGATGTCTACAATTGTTAAATACAATGGGGAGAAGAAGATAGGTAAATTAACGAAAATACCCTCATGTGCTTAGCACATGGAAATACTGGACGGAAATTTATAACGATCGTTTGGGTCAGGAAAATGTACGCGCAAAATGTGCAAACCATGAGGACTGTCTAATGCAAGAAAATAGCTTATGGACTGAGCACGTAATCTATGCAAACTGCAGGGACTGTTCGCATAATTATGTCTTTTTTACATCATACGGAGTACTATTTATATCAGTTGTAAAATAATTATTCACTAGAAAAAATTATTACCTATCGTTTATTACTTACAGTCATTTATTTTTTAAATAAATTTTGTCAAATACACCTCCAATATGATAGTAAAACAAATATTTTTCAAAATATTTTGAGTTGCCATTTTACTTTTATATGTTCATATTTAATATTTATATTTTCATCTTATCTTATAAATGGAGTATGATTTTATATGCATAAATAGGCTATATAATAAATGATTGATAATACACATCTTTTTTTTTTTTTTTGGCGAAAAAAGGATTATATATATTAAAAAACACGATAACTCCATCAAAGCGATGAATGCTACCGGAAATTAGTACAGAATACAAAAACAACTAGAAAAATACAGAATAAACAATGGAAGAATATAACTTGCATATACTAAACATAAAACTATTGACAAAGTAAAAACGGGTTATGCTCCTAAACGAATGCTTGCACTCCATGACCGAGTTTGAGATTGGATGCCCAAAGAAAAACCTTCACCTTGATGTTTCGAACCACGATAGAACGACAAGTGAATTTACTATTGAAAATAATGCCATTCCTACCCAAACCACTTTGGGCCACACAGGAGGAACCACGTTACTCGATTGGACCAAAATGCGATCAACATCTGCTATTGACAACAACTCATTATGTCCTTCTACCCATAAACATGGTCATGCTCCATGTCTTTTAAAAGAAACGAGACAGTAGTGAAGACAATATATGCATTTGTATAAGATTGAGAGGAGACAGTGGCAATGAAAGGTGGCAATCCCACCCCAATTGGGGAGAACCGAAGGAATAAGGAAATCTAAACTGTTTAACACATTGAGATTTTTGCTCACAAATGAAGAATAAGAGGATGAGCAGAAAGAGACTTTCAATGGAGAAAACATATGACCTCTCAAATAACACGATATGGCTAACTTCTTTAACCATAGATTCTTGAAGAGCTAAAAAATGAATTGAGAGCGATTAACCAAAGACTCACCATACGACCTCTTGACTTGTTACCTAGGTCTCGTATATTCCACGAGGCGAGCCTCATATTTTTGAAGTTTTTTTTGGCGTATCGTCTTTAGGCATATTATCCATGAAAATACCGAAGTTAAGTAATTCTTCTCTGTATGAAATTTTCTTTGCGCCAAACTGATTAACACCATCTACCTTGCTGTTTCTTTAGATGTAATTGATTCACAAAAATTTATGCATATTAAATTTTCAAATCATAATTCTTAAGGTATGTTATTTTATGTGATGGGTAGAAATGTATTCATACCGAGTAAATAGTTTTCTTCATTATATATTTTTTGTTACTGTAATTCTTATGGAGTAATTTTACAGCATTTAAGTTAATTTCTATTAGGTCAGAGAGAAAAATCTATTGATGTTGATCTACGAATAATCTGGTAGGATGAATTCGAGGTGAACTATTTTGAACCACATGGTTACTCGTGGTTCTTGGCCTCTGGTCGGTTCACAACTTTGTTTCTACACTTTAATAAAAATAATTTTGACACAAAAACTTTATAAATTTTCCATTAAGATCCTTTAGTCCTTTACTCCATATGATTATATTACAAAAGTTATTTGTTATGCAAAGCTCTAAAGCCTCTAATGTTGTGATCTATGGAGATTGCCCCTACTAATTTTCAAGTCTCTAACAATCAAGCCAATGATTGATTTTTTACAAAAACTAAATTAGAACAATCGGTCAATTATTATATGATTTAAATTTAATCAACCAAGATAAAAAAGAAACTATTGCATACATTTCCCGTTTGTGTACCTTTTTTGTAAGGAAAATTTACATAAATTAACTGGAAAAATGTTGAATTGTCTGTCATTATGTTTTGTTTCGGGTTAAAGCTGCGGATATGTCTTTAGAGTACTTCATAAAATTATGAAATGAGAATTTTAATTAATTATAGATTCTTTGGTAGATTTGACGCTATCAGAATGATTTTTTTTTTCACGAATAGAATTAAGATGAACTACATTTTTGATAACATTCGATTATCCTTTTTTCTTGGTTAAAAGTAGAAGCAAATTAGCTCCTACTTAGAACGTTTGACTTTTCTTTCTCTTTAAGCGGTTCTTTATTTTTTTTTTATCTAACTTCTTGCTAGTCGATATTATAATATTTGTTGTTCATAAAATATAACTCAAGATCAGTGGTGAGTTTAGGTGTTGGTTTGTGAGGTCCTGCGACACCACTAGTTTACAATTTTTTCACAAAAAGTAATTTTAATTTGTATATGACATCATTAAATATAATATATATTTTTAGAATATATAATTTGATAGTTTGGACTACCAAAGTATTTGATATTAGCCCACTTATAATTTTATAATATGAGCCATTGAATATTAAATATTAAATATAAAATTAAACAAAACCCTAGTCCAATTTCCAAAGGATCTCCTTCCATCCTTAGAATACTGCGACAACACAATCCCTCCGTCCTTATAATGACATAAGTCGTCGTAAAGGTTCACATGTTAGTTCATTACACCACTACAAAGTGGATGTATTTGATTCGGTCATTGATATGCAACTTCAAGAGTTCAACAATCATTTCAATGTGTTATGGTTTCTTTGAACCTAGTTGTTAAAGCGTTTCAAGAAGAAGATCTTATCATAATGGCTGATTTCTATCCTATCAAGCTTCCAAAAATGAGCTTGGATTTCTTAGAGGACAACGAATTACTTTAATGATGTACGTGGTGATGAAAGGTTCGGTCATTAGAAAGGAAATGGGTACATTGCAAATATGATGGTTGAAACAAACAAGAGTACAATATATTCGAATGTATATTTTCTTTGAAAATGTCGTTGATTTTGCCTCGTTGCAACATCTACAATAGTGCTTGCTTTTCAACAATGAAGTTAATAAAGAAATATATGCGAACAAATTGGGAGATCAACTTATGAATGATTGTCTACTTTCATATATAGTGAAAGATGTGTTAGATGGTATTAGCAATGATGCAATTGTGGATGAATTTTATTGTATGAGCATAGATAAAATAGAAGCTTACATTTAGTTCTTTGTGTATTGAATATATGATTTTTTTTCTTCGTATTAATGATATGTTGTTGATTGATGGTGATTGTAATGACAATATTAAAAAGGGTAAATGACCCGAAAAAGTAACTAATAATATCAAATTTGACTATAAAGGTCATATGATTTTTGCTGAAGCCCGAAAAGGAATACTTGTTTCAATTGTTGCCCGGAAAGAATTATTGTTAAAAAAACTGTGCAATTGAGGTAATATCGACAAATTCATTGACGACCGTTTAGTCGAATTTCGTTAAATGCTCACATGTGCTTTGACATATGAGCAAAAAACTTATACGATTAGTCCTTTGACCATATAAAAATTATAAATTAAAAATAAATAAATATAAAAAATAAAGGAAAGTAAAATTAATAATAAAATAATAAAAGTTTAAAAATAAAAATTTAAAGTTAAAAAAAAATTTACTTTTTATTTTCATTTTCCTCGAAAAATTTTAAAATTGAAAAAAAGTTAAATAATTAAGAATAAAAATAAAAAAATAAAAAACTTAAGTTTAAAAAATGTAATAAAATTATAAAATAAAAATAAAAACATTTTTTTAACTTATTTAAATTTTTAAATTTTTTTTTTTTATAAAGTTCAAGGACCAACCGTGTAATCTTTTTCCTCACATGCTAAGCACATGTGAGCACTTAACAAAATTTGTGATGCCCCGGAAATTTCTGACCAAATTTAAACTTAATCTTTGTATGATTAACATTTCCGACACGATAAGCAAAGTCTGTAAAACTGAATCTCAAAATTTTTGAACTACTTTCATATATTCAAATACCTTTCGGTTGTTCTTGACGATTCACGAACAATTATATGTATATATATATATATATATATATATATATACTATAACTTGAAAACGTAACAATGTATTAATTGTTTGATACCGTACATTAAACTTATTGGTTTAAATATTTATTTAAATATATATGATAAGTTGGAATATTAATTGTATGAATAACTTGCGACGTATATTTAAAACGTGTTTATGAATGTTGAAAATATATATTAACTTGGTCATAAAACTATTTGTTATTATATATATATTAACAAATAGCGAGACAATGATTTATAGAAGTAAATGACCAAAACACTCGAAAGTTTAAGATACACTTTGAATGATATAGTTTATTGATAATTTAAGATTATATTTTAACAAAGGTACGAGTCACAAAACGTAAATTGCGAGTTTTCTAAGCGTACGAAAATGCGTTCGAGAAACCGGAACCGGGATATAAGTCGAGTGACAACGTACGAGTCATCGGAACGAAAATTACAAGTCAACTATGCACATGAATTTAATATAATATATAATTAATTATTTAAATTATATATATTATATATATTATATTTAAATATGTCGACAAACAAAACAACAAATGATTGTGAGCTGGATCAGAGGGTCATGCGATCGCATGAGAAATAGGCATAAAATCCATGCGATCGCATGGGGGTCAGAAATCAGAATTCTTCTATAAATTGGACAGTTTATCGACACTCACACACATATATCTCTCCATCTATGCTCTCTATTATTATTATTATTATTATTATTATTATTATTATTATTATTATTATTATTATTATTATTATTATTATTATTATTATTATTATAAATCTTATTATTATTATTAGTAGTGTTAGTATTATTATTAGTATTATTATACATAAAATACTACGACGAGGTCATGAGCAAGTTATTTTCAAAGCAAGCTTTTCGAGCGGGATAGAGCTAAGGAAATTATGGGTTATAGCTATGGAGGTTATGGGTATTACTTGGGGGTTATGATCATGAGTCAAATGTCAACCTAGCATTTATCATTTCCTACAATATTGAATCACAATATTGATACGTGAGCACTCATATCTTATCTTTTATATATTAATAGTGTATACATGTCTAGTACTCGAGTATATATGTTTATGCATGCTAGTATGCTAAATTTCTTCGTTAAACAGTTTATGATGAATCACGAATTAAATACATATATTACTAATAAAAGGTATATGATATGCATGTTTTTGGAAAGCTGGCGAAAAATCAATAACTTTTCATTTAGATATCGTATGATTTCGATGAACGAATTAAAAGATATGATCAACTGAATTATGATTGACGCTAATTGAAATTGCTTTTGAATCTGCAGTTAATATTTAAACAACTTGTTTATAAGATTGATAAATTGAATTTTTAAATATTACCAGCGGAGTAAATGAATTCTTATATAAGGCACGTCTCGTTTTGTTGAACAATTGTCAAAATTGATTATTTTATCATATTTTAAAGCCTTATAAAAACTATAGTTTAATTTTATAAAAATTAGAAAACTATGTGAAATGTTAAAATGTTTCGATTGCCATGATCATTCAACTATTGTATTGAGTCAGATTGACTTTTTGAAATGACTTTTGATAACTTTTGTATGTCGATCTCGAGCATTAGGATTGTGATACACTATGACCTGACCTAGCTTGATAGACAATTATTGACCAACATATGTTCTCTAGGTTGAGATCTACGGTTATTTGGTATTCCAAGTTTCGGTCACATTTCGGTGAACGACTTTTTGTGCTGCTAAGGTGAGTTTCATTTGCTCCCTTTTTAATTGCTTTTGCAAAATATATTTTTGGGCTGAGAATACATGCACTTTAATTTAAACGTAATGGATACAAGTACATACTAAATTCTACACCGAGTTTGAACCGAAAATTCCTTAGCTTTGGTAACTAGTAACTGTCGGTTATAAGAACTTGTGGGCGCGAGTAGTTATATATGGATCCATAGGGCTTGATATCCACGTCCGAGCTAGAGCGCTAGCCTTTTAACGGACGTATACTATTTGAGAAGCGTACACGTTGGTTTGCGTGTATTATTAAGATGATTATACAAAGGGTATAAATTATATATACGTTAAGTTTAGTTACCAGGGTGCTCAATTTCGTAGAATATTTTGATAAACATTTCTGGATGAAACAACTGAAATCTTGTGATCCACCTTTATGTACAGATTATGCAAAACATTAAAAATATGAACTCACCAACCTTTGTGTTGACACTTGTTAGCATGTTTATTCTCAGGTTTCTAGAAGTCTTCCGCTGTTTGCTTATATGTTAGACAAGCTATGTGCATGGAGTCTTACATGACATATTTTTCAAGGAAACGTTGCATTTACCAAATCATCACCATGTTTCTTATTTTGACTGCATTGTCAACGGAAGTACTATTGTAAACTATTATATTACGGTGATTGTCTATATGTAGAAATCATCAGATGTCGAAAACCTTTGATTTAAATATTCATTTACGGTGTGCATTTTCAAAAGAATGCAATATTTACAAAACGTATCATATAGAGGTCAAATACCTCGCAATGAAATCGATGAATGACGTGTTCGTCCATATGGATTTGGAGCGATCGTCACAAAATTCAACTAACGGTCGTCAATGAATTTGACCATATTACCTCAATTGCCCCGGTTTCATAACAATAATTCTTTTCGGACAAAAATTGAAACACGTGATTCTCTTCGGACATCAGCAAAAATCATATTACCTTTATTGTCAAATTTGGTATTATAGGTTACCTTTTCGGGTCATTTGACCTACTAAAAAATATGAATAACCTTATATTTTGCGAGTATCATTCAATTTTATGTTAGTGTTTTGGTTGTGACCCGACCCTGACCGATTTCACGTGACACATTTAACATGTCGTGTAAGTAAATTATCGAATCGAATAATTTTTTTAGAACTCCATTGAATTAATCATGAATAATGAATTTTATACTATAATCGCCACTCCCCTAGATTCTGAAGTAAAAAAAAAAAAGTAATATTTTATTTAAGGATCCAAACCCTTACAACTAGAGAAAATTTGATTAAAGGGAACGTAATTTATTAAAATTAACACACTTTGAAATGAACTTGCACAATTAAGAGGGTTATCATTTTTGTAAAAGGCAGGGTAATGTGCTAGAAAAAATAAAGGAATAATATTATAATACGGAGTAACATCCTTAGATCACTAGGAGTCGTGACACTAGGCTCAGTGTTAAATCACAGTGTTAAGCTTAACACTGAGATTTAACAATGAGGCCAAAACGGGGGAAATCGTTCAGTGTTAAATCAATTATAATTTTATTTTATTTATTGAGTATTTAGCTTAATTATATATTAAAAATATAAAAACACAACGTTACACAGGCAACGGTGGGAGGCGACGCCGTCATTTAACGCTGGTTTAACGTCGGCACGGAGTCGGGATGTCCACCGTCTCCGGCGTTAAATTTTCGAAACGGTGTAAAATTTGAACGACTCCCAGTGCTCTTATATGGACATGTACTTTCAAATATCTATCCTTTAAACACTCTTCCACTTCTAGCGAGTCTTTGGATTGGGTTTTATAATTTTATCTTAAAATTTTGATGCATATTCTTTCTTTCTTTTTTAATACAAAAAGAAAATCATAACTGCATAATTTCATTTCACGATCTCTTTTTTTTTTAACAACAGTATGGGTTTATCTAGGGAAGACTTAACTACCCACGTGTTCATCTCTCACAGTTGCATAATTCGCCCCAACTGCTGTCAAGGAGGAAATCCGGCCCAATCCGAGGGCATGGGCGGTATAAACCCCCTGCCCCACTGTCCCCGCAACGCGATATGCATAAGGCACC
Source organism: Rutidosis leptorrhynchoides (assembly GCF_046630445.1). Classification (NCBI taxonomy): domain Eukaryota; kingdom Viridiplantae; phylum Streptophyta; class Magnoliopsida; order Asterales; family Asteraceae; genus Rutidosis; species Rutidosis leptorrhynchoides. Next base: position 657,573,397 of record NC_092333.1, on the reverse strand, counting down.
CTTGGCGAAATTCAAGGGTAAAAGGACAACCTTGTGTGTAATGTTGCACCCCACGAGAGTCGAACTCCCGACCTCTCATTAAGAGAGGCAGATCACTACTACATGAACTACAGTACAAAGTTATTTCACGATCTCTTTAACTAACACTTTGATACACATTTGGGATTTTTTTTTTTTTTTTTTTTTTTTTTTGAAGAGCTCTCCATTTAGGAAATTAACCCTTGCAATTATTGAACAGTAATTACAAAGGCAAGTACTTGGGAAAAGGATACAAGTCGTAACGTTTGTATCTCTTAGTTGACGACGTTATTTTTGTCAAAAAAAAGAAAAAAGAAAGAAAGATGATAAGTCATAATTTATAGCGTAAGCCATATTAGTGAGATACTAGGGCATTGTCTGTACATGACATGTCTAACTAAACCTTAGAATTTGTTTATTTTTCACTTAATAATTTTGTTTATGTACAAATTTTAATTACATAAGTAAAATTGTTGTTTATTTCACTTAAAATTGTTATTTTCACTTAAAATTGTTGTTTATTTGTCACATAATAAGAAATTTGTTGATTTTTAGGAGACATAGAATGTCAAATGAAAAACACTAATTATCTTTTGTAATTCAACAATTATTTTAAAACATATATACAGAGACAGAATTTGAACCCGACTACTACAGAGGGGGTGAAACTAATGATAGGAGATAAATACTAAAAATATCTTATTTTTTAGTATTCTCTTTAGTGTAAATTTTTTTTCCATTAAATTCAGGTGATGCTGATGCACCTTTTGGTAACACTATATTCCGCTACCACGGATGAAGTTAAAATTTCAATATTAGACACCGTTTTTCTAGAATATTTAATTTTAATAGCTCTACAAAGTTGAAATTATTAACTTATTTTATTTGCATTTATTTGCATTTATTTATTTATTTAATTTATGTATTTAGGATTAGATTTAGATAGGTAGATGTGTATGGATATTGGGTGATGATATGTACACAACTCATTTTTGTTATGTACACAATCATTATGCTTCACAGTGTTGCACAATATAGCACTGTAAAATATCATGGTTGTGTATATAATAAAAATGGGTTGTGTACATATTACTTCTCATGGATATCGGATGGTATAAGGCCTCATGACCTGTCTTTACACAATATTAACAACATAAAAAAAATATGCTTTTACTTAATTATGGTGGCCCTTTTTTTTTTCTCCTGCATGTTCGGTTTTTCATAGCAAAGCGAGGGTTCACCTTTTAGTAGTTACGAAATAAAATATGCGTTTAAGACCAAATAAGCCGTGGCGAAACTAGGATTTTTTCACCGGAGGCAAAAAAAAAATTTAAACCGTAGCAATTTTTTTGGACAAAAATTGAAGATTTTGGGACAAAATTTGAAGATTTTGGGGCAAAATTTGAAAATTTTGAGGCAAAAGTTGGAGAATTTGGGGCAAAATTTGAAGGTTTTGGGGCAAAATATGTAGGTTTGGGGGCAAAAAAAAAATCCACCGGGACAAAGTCAAAAAACCCAAAATTTTTACACCGAAATAAAAATTCACTGGGGGCGGCCGACCCCTGCCCCTTAACACTTTCGCCACTGCAAACAAGTACTGCTCCAATTTAATTGAGATTTAATTTTAATACAAATAAATAAATTAAATAATACGAGTAATTGCGATTTGTTGGTGAAAACACAATCCATCCACCGGCCACGATATCTCATCATGTGCTTGCACGACACATTTACTCGCCAATCTTTTTAGAGGTCCGGGACCCATTCATATTTTAACAACCAAATAACTCTTAATATTTCTTACTTCTCTCATACCATATTTTAAAAAATATCTTTATTCTTCTTATGAATTAAGAGTCAAGTTCTTAAATTTCACTATTTTAAAATTCGTGTTCCGAATGGTTAGATTCATGGCGGGAGTTGGTTGAAAACGTATTAACCTTGAAGTGAAAGTTGATGTTGATCCCATTATCACTGGCGGATTTAGAGTGTAAGAGGGGGGCGCCCGCCCCCGGTGGATTTCGAAATTTTAGTGTAAAATTTTTAGATTTTTCGACTTTGCCCCCGGTGGGTTTATTTTTTTGCCCCAAAACCTATATATTTTGCCACAAAACGTTCAAATTTTGTCCAAAATTCTCCAAATTTTGCCTCAAAACCTTCAAATTTTACCCACAAATCTTCAAATTTTGCCAAAAAACTTCAATTTTTTGCCCCAAAACCTCCATATTTTACTCAAAAAAATTGCTATGGTTTTAAAAAAAATTTCGCCCCCGGTGAAAAAATTCCTAGATCCGCCACTGCCCATTATGCAAGTGGTCAAGTAGATTTTTGTGCATATGTTTTGTTTGTCACTATGGAAATCTACACATTCGGGTCATATGTACTAACCATGAAACTATATATAAACAAAAGTTTACTAAAAGTGGTTAAATGAGTTAACAAATAATGCCAAAATACATTATAAGACTTACATCTTGTAGTACAATTCATAATATTAAAACATATATTACATTTACAATTTACCATTAAATTTTTGAAGGTCTCTCTTTATGACTTCATATGTGACAATAAGTAGATACATAATAATTGGAGTACATAAAAAAACTTCTAAATATAAACATGAACAGTTACGCACATCACAATATAAAACTCGTGAATAGAATAAAATTGAAGGTTCATAACATTGAATAACAATTGATATAAAATTAACAATTATTTATTAATTGTTATAATAAAGATATGTAACACCACCAAGAGTAGTAAACCTTATAAACTTTTCAATAACTGTTATCTTTTTATTTATTTTAATTTAACTTTAGCTATAAACATTCATTCATAATAAGAAAATTTTATATGTCATAAATTATATTATTAGTTTCAATCTTTTCATTTTCCTTATCATAATTTTGTCATAAATTTAAAATTTAGCTATGACATAAATAATAACAATAGTTTCAAACTTTTTATCTTCTCGCTCGCAACGAGTTAAATTTTTTCGACACCATCGTTAAACTCGAAATAATTTTAGGAACACAATGTCACTAACTATACGCAAAATGGAATCTTTTAAAAAACGCTAAATATTTGAGGTACTTTTCATACACTTTGATTTTGCGTTAAATTTTTAAAAGTCGACAATTCCATAGCGAAACGCGGAGATGCACATAGCACATATATTGTTAATTTAAAATAACATTTAAATCTTTCACGGATTATACCTTTTAGTTCGACTCGAGTTGCGCTTCTACGACATCATCGTTAGCCATGAAATAATTTTACAAACTAAACGCACTAAAATACATTGAAAACCGAACCCCCGGCGCGAAGCGAGGGTTCGTAAACTAGTTATAACTAAAATGTAACAATAATAAAAATAGTAATTATTATTATTGATCATAATCGTAATCATATTCATAATTATAATTATGAATTATAGTCATCATAATATATATATATATATATATATATATATATATATATATATATAAAGAATATATATATGTGTATCGAGTATGTATATATGTTGCATGTACGTAAATAGAGTACGAGAGTGATCGAAGGGTTGTTATACGTGTTCTAAAGTGCATGTACGTTGCACGAATGAAGAGTTTGAAGCGTGTACGAGAGGAAGGATTCTAGTACGCGAAAAATAGACAAAACACACACTAGGTCGCGGCGCGGCCTAGTGAGATCGCGGCGCGACATTTAACTAGAATCAGTATCAATCAGCATGTAAACAAGACCACCAGACCACGACTAAGGTCGCGGCGCGAGGAAAGAGGGCAGCAGCGCGACAATACTGGGTAACTGGTTCCGAATTTCGCAATTTTAAAGGGAAGTGAGGGCATTTTGGTCATTTCGCTTGTGTGCCAGATTTGTGTCCATAAACCTCATCCACTCATCTCATTTTCTTATTTTCTTTTCCTTTTTCTTTCACCTTTTCTCTCAAAACATAGATAATTCAAATCATTTAAAAGGGATTTTGGAAAGGAAGAAGCGGGATTCGATCGAGAGTATAAGAGGCAACTGTGACACCCCCAAATAGGGCCTGGGGTATTTGTCACTAATTATATCAAATCACAGTTGTATAAACGAGAACGACTCTATATGAGACGTTTTATTGAGTTTTACAGCGGAAGATAAATAGATTACATTAAATGTTTTTAAATGAATTGGTAAGTAATGCATGAAGACTCCAAGCATGGCAAGAAATCATCATCAAAGCAGCAGATATACAGCGAAAGCAATATTTAAGTACCTGAGAATAAACATGCTTAAAAAGTCAACACGAGGTTGAGTGAGTTCATAGGTTTGTCATAAACAATAATTTCAGTAATAGATATAGACCACAAGATTTAGTTTGTAAAGTTGATCTCCCGCAGGATCAAAAATTATGCCAGTGCGTGATATTTAGACTAAACGTTGTTTGCCCCGTGACAAGTTGTTCTGTCCTTGTCGTTTAATTTCATTATCAAGTAATACAAAGACTTAGTCAAATGTATCGGGGACGTTACTCCCGATAGGCCTATCCCCAATAATTAAGAATGCCGCAGCAATTAAAAATATCACTGTAGGGACTTAGTCGGACATAGTCGGGTATAGCATAGTTTAACAGTTGGTACTGATATTTAGACTAGACTTTCAAGTTTACCCAGTACAAGTTATCGTTTATACTTGTCAGTTGGGGACTTGCTGGTCATAGCCCAACATATCACAGTTTAATAGTTGGTACTGATATTTAGACTAGACTTTCAAATTTACCCCGTACAAGTTATCGTTTATACTTGTCGGTTGGGGACTTGCTGGTCATAGCCCAACATATCACAGTTTAATAGTTGATACATGTAAAACAGTTATAAAAGTTGTGCATGTATTCTCAGCCCAAAAATATATAAAAAGGGAGCAGATGAACTCACAATACGTTACGATAGTTTGTAGTAAATTTGTGTATGATGGTACTGAACAAGTGTGGAGTTGTCCTTGGATTCACGAACCTATATCAAGTATATATGTATTAATACATATAATCGTAATCGAATAAGTTTATATATATTGTATCTTAAATTATATATCGTATATATTTAATTTGTGTATACAGTAATGATTAATATTTATGTGGTTATGTTAATATATATACATACATATTTGATTAGTATCGTATTAAAATACCTAATTTTTTATATTTGGATGTTTATATAAAAATTGTTAATGTGATTATTAAATACTTTTATGTAATATTACCTATGAATATATACATAATATTTATTTGGTAAGATACTGTTAATAATAGTAGATAAAAGTTGTATTTGATTTTTAATGATAATATTAATGATTACAACACTGATATAATAGTCATAATAGAAATAATAATAATAGTGATACTAGTGGTAATAATAATAATAATAATAATAATAATAATAATAATAATAATAATAATAATAATAATAATATAATTTTAATGATAGAAAAGAAATGATAATTTTTGTAAAAATGATAATAATACTACTAATGATACTAGTAATAATAATATTTTTTGGTAGTAACAATAATAATAGTAATTAAAATTAAAATTTTAATTATGTTAATAATAATAATACATGGTAACTTTTACTAGTAATAATAATAATTATAATAGTTATGATACTAATAATAATAATAATTAAAATCATAATTATAATAGTGATCATAATTATAATTTAATAATGATAACAATAATAATAATAATAAAAATTTTGATAAAGAAAGCTACCTTTAAAAGGTTTTCTAAAAAAATATGTCTAAGACGGGACTCGAACCAGAGACCTCTCGCTCACCCGCCAACAACCAAGACCAACTGCTCTGTATCTGTTTTTCTGATTATACCCCGTACAAATTAATATATATCCCGTATCTAAATGTCTCCTCCTTCTTCCCAAATTTCAAATCGACTGGAAAATCAACTCAACTTCGATTTTTTTTGCTTTGATCATTAAATATAAAAGACTTATATCTGTAATTAATAGGCACAAAATAAATAAAAAGGAAAATAAAATAAAAAAAAAAGAAAACAGACAGCCTAAGCCGTCGAATAAAAAGAAAAAAAATATTATGATTTTGATTTTTGAGAACGTTTTGGATCAAGATTATAAAACGAATTGTGTTTAAAATTACTCCCAGAAACTTTATCAAGTATCAATTTAACATGAAACATAACAACGATCACGAATTTCACGAAGAACACAGAGTTGACTTTTTAAAAATCAAACTTTGACTTCAAAATTAAGAATTGTTAGAATGAATTGGAGCTTTAACTTTTGCAGATAGTTTGAGTAAAGGAATCCTAACAAGACTGCAATATTAGATTTTGAAATGGAATTCGTTTATGAAGTTTTGAAAAATTGAACAAGAACAGAGAATATACGATTTTCTTTTCCCTTTTTTTTCTTTCTGTTTTTGATTTATGATTCTGTAGCAAATTACCACCATTATATAACTAATAATGATAATTGTCTGTATAGTGTAGTAATGGAAATCGACTGTATCACGATTAGGAGAAATAAAAAAATATATGAAGCAGATAAAAAGTTCTCAAGGAAATGAATAAAAAATTATGATCTAAATAAATTAGGTATCTGTCTTGTTTATTACTATTTTATTTTATTATTTTTTTTAATAATTAGTAATTATATTAATAATAATACTAATTAATAATAATTAGATTAATAATAATTACATTAATAATAATTACATTAATAATAATTACAATAATATTGATGAGATACTAATAATAATAATAACAACAATAATAATGCTTTTAATATAAGAATATTAATATAAATAATAAGAATAATGATATTTATTATAAATGATATTTTTATAATAATACTTAATAATGGTAATGATAATGAATCAAAATTTTATTATAATTTATAATAAATAATGATTACATTAATACTAGTAATAATAATAAAAGTAATAATACAAAAACAATAGTATCTTGTATAAAATTTTATATTTTTAGTTATAACAATTAAGTCGTATTATATTTCAAGTTTATACACACACACACACACACACACACACACACACACACACACACACACACACACACATATATATATATATATATATATATATATATATATATATATATATATATATATATATATATATATATATATATTCATATCTTTTTATAACCGGTTATCCGTGAATCGTCGGAAACAGTCGAAGTTTTGTTTAAATTAAATCGGAAATTTTTCGGGTTGTTATAGTACCTACCCGTTAAAATAAATTTCGTCCCGAAATTTTAGTTGTTGCCATCAGTCGGCGTTGTTTGTACATAGACGTGGATATTTACGTTTTATCTGGTCTTCACGTTCCCAGGTATACTCGGGGCCTTGCGTGAATTCCAACGGATAGAATATTGTTTTGTTTCAAGCGTTTAAGTCATACGAACCATAATTTCTATAGGTTCTTTGATGAAGTGCATTTTATCATTAATGCGGTGGTTATCTAACAAGAGTGTCATTGATTAGGTTTTCTCGGAAGGAGATAATGACGCTATACAAGCATTTCAATACACATGAAATGTGTTATGAATAATAGTGAGCTTATTTAAACCTTAAGCGTTTATGCCATAATATTAGGGTAGACAAAATAGAAAGGAGTTCATGAAAATCAAGGTCACGATATTTGATAGAGATAGTCATTTGTTTACAACAGAAACATCTTAATGATGAATATGAGTTGAAAATTAGAGTTTTATAGACATTAAATAATATGGATAAAACGATTCGATTATAGAAAGAGTATAAATGAAGTTATCGTAAAAGATTGAAATAAGGAAATATCTGTTTGCCTTAACTTTTTGACATAGTTAAAGTTGATTTCCGGAATTCAAGGAATTAAAGAAAATCTTTATAATATTTATACGATTTGATTCTCCGGTAATTACGGAAATTAGGATTTCCTTTAATTAAAAGCGGTGAATTACCTCGATTGCTGTGTCTGGAATTTTGCTATAAATTAGCTTCTTCCGTTTCATTATCTTCACCACTTCTATACTTTCTTTCCTCAATTCATACTTCCAAAAGATTTGTTAATATGCTCAATCCAGTTCTTGTTCTTGACCTTATATTGGTTATCGCCACAATCTTCCTTCTTTTCCAACTCCCACCAGAGGAGTCTGTTTACTTATACTATGCTCTAGGATTTATTGTATTTTTAGTTCTCCCGTGTCTTTATATTGCTATACACATTGATATACACGGTTTGTAATTTCAGTGTCGTTATCGGGCTTTATATTTTCTCTTATATGTCGAAGCTTCATGCTTTTGTAAAGCAAGTAACGGTCCAGAATTCATAGGTATGAAGTTTAGAATGATCATGATATTCAAAGAAGAAGGAAAGGTAATAGCACGATTTGATTTGTCATATTACCAGAATATCTGGAAAAGACCGAATCATCAAGAAAATATGTTCTTGATATGTTTAGAGATTTAAGTAGAATGCAAGAGTCGTGTAACATGGCAAATGATGATTATAAAGTCTATGAATCGTCATCTTCTATTAAAAATTTAGCATGACTTACTGTAATATAATCACGTTGGCCTAACGTCATTATATTATACTAACTCATGCTTATATTCCCAACACTACTTCAAATCATTCATAATTTAAACTATATAAACTAAAACAGTTTCCTTTATGATGTGATAAAGATATCGCAAGGAGACAATTAATTGCAGTCAAGAATCGTTATGAAGATATCTTCAGAAATATAGAGGATATTTATAACGAAAGATACGGTGATATCTTAGAATTTCTAAGATCCATGACGAGGAAAATTCTTTTGTTTCCTCTGCATTTAATACTACCATATCTGAATCATTGGTTATCAATCCGAGATGGTTTCAAGAAATTTTATTTTTAGATGATTAAACGCTGATTGTAATCGTTAACGGATCTAATGGTTAACTAATAGGTGTTGTTGATGATAATTTCGGTGATTTGATATAATAATTCATCGCAGAATACGAATGAATACAATTCATGAATGTAGTAATCTTTAGGAAGATAACACCTGCTAAAGCTTTACTTGAATTCCGATATGTTAATTTCAGAATGTGTAATTGATTTTGTATGAAGATGATTGTGTATCATTGTGAAGGTAGTGTGTATATTTAATGATTTATGAATCGAAATTGAAGAATGTATAGTGTATTAATGTGAGATGTAAATATTTCTCGGGTATTACCTACCCGTTAAAATATTTTCACAATTAACAGTTTGTACAACAGAATTTACAATCTTTATGAAGATATACGTTCATATATGTATTCTTCAGATGTAATCATGAATTTAATGAGTTAATATATATTAAGCTCATCTGATTTGCGGTTTGGAATGAGAGTAAATAATCTCCAAAATCTTAGAGATTTCATAATTGTCGCGAAATATTTCGCTAATGAAGTTATTAATCAATACATTCATCGTTACACTTGATTTATTATGAAATGGAGTTTATTGTGCTGAAGCGGTGATTAACAATTGTTAAGTCATTAGCGAAGGGTGTACATCATAGCATATTAGTGATATGAATTAACCAAGTAGTACATACTATTTGAGATTCTCACGTAATTGCTTAGTACGATAAGATTTATTATTGTTCCAAATCATATATATATATATATATATATATATATATATATATATATATATATATAAGGTATACATATATAATTCTTCACGAAGAATGAGTCAATACATCTTAACTCATTATTACTAATATTCCTTGGTATCTATGGGCGTATGATGTTGATATCCGAGGTACTGAGTGTGATGTTGAGGCGTGGGATGCGGATATTGTGGTTGATGAAGCTGATGCTGTTGGTGGTGATGTTGATAGTATTGATGGTACTGGTGGTGATGCTAGTTATGCTGCTGGTGCTCGTAGGTTTCGCACCATATTCTCCAGAGCCACTACTCGAGCGCGAAGCTCGTTGAGTTCTTCTATTATTCCGAGATGATTGGCGGTTGGAACAAGGGGGTGAATAAGATCTAAAATCTTTGATATTATATATTCGTGACGGGATACCCTGGAAAGAAGAGAGAAAATGGTGTTCCGAACTGGTTCGCCGGTAAGCGCTTCAGGTTCTTCGCCAAGAGGTGAATTCGGTTGGTGGAAGGGATCACCTTCTTCTTGCCTCCATTGATTGAGTCGGCTACGAACCCATCCCCAATTCATCCAGAATAGATGATGGCTGATTGGTTCGTTTGTTCCGGTTACGCTGCCGTGGGAGCTTGAGGAGTTCGAGAAATTCATATTATGTGTTTGAAATAGGGTTTGATATGAAAAGGGTATTGAATACTGAATGATATATTCGTCTCCTTGAATATGTATTTATAGCAAAAAGATTTCCGTAATTTACGGAGGAAATTTAGGAAAAGTGGGATAGATATGATAAGATATGATAAGATATGATGTGTCATCCATTTATATAATAATGATGGTATGACGTGTTGAGATTTGTAACCAGATATTGATTAAAGAATTTCAATTCGTATACTGTAATAACCCAATGATTTTTTTTTCGATTCATAAACCGATGCATAAAGGCATAAGATACGTGAATGTTTGAAGTAGTAGCAGGAGCTTGTGGACGAACCATTATCTTCAATAACATATTGAAGTTTGATAAATCTAATAGGTCATAAGTTTGAAAAGAATTTAAGTGGAATAAAGATGAATATGATATAAACGAAACACTTTATTTTAAGAACGAGGCTTTAAACAAGCCTTCTTATTACACGATTCGGGGATAGAAATAGTTTAAGGCCTATCTTTTACATAGATAGAAAATAGGAAAAAATAACTAGGAAATATTAAGATTGAAGTAGTCTTCATATTTCTTCTTCTCGTCCTCAACCTCCTTCATAAACTTCTCAAACTTGTCGTTCTTTTCCTTTTGTTCCTCATAAAGATACTCGATGTTATCATAAAGATTGGAAACATCATTGTTGATTACATGGTACATGTAGTCCCTCATAGAAAGTTGACTATTCATGTGGTCTTCCTCCATCTTAAATCTAAGGTCGACATCTTCTCTCAAATAGGCAAGAGATTGTTTTTCCCAGCGGGTATTGCGTTCTTCATCGTCTTTCACTTTCATCACCTTCTCCATCACTTTTTTGGTGTTATACTTTACAAGTTCTTCTAGCCTTTCGGTTCGAGTTTCGAAGGATTTTATGATGATCTCTTTCAAGATTTTGTTTTCTTTCTCTAGGTTATTTAGACGCGCCTCTATCTGAGCGATGTTTTCACGAGATGGTGAGCTAGCCCTTTTTGATGGACCGGCTTTATCAGCAGTAGCGGTTTCGGTTTGCTTTCTCTTTAGAGATAAGTTTTTAGACGATTCCTCAATAGGCTCTTTTTCGGGCTCGTAGCCTGAGTAGTCACCATTGTAGTTAGGAAGGCTTTGAATAGCTTCCCATTCAGAAGTACTTGTTGGTTTATATACCGGTGAGTGATTAGAGCCAGAGTTAGCAGAATCAACAGGTATCGCATTTGAATGTGGTGGCATAATTGGAGAGTAGACAGAGTTCTCTGATTGGCTCGGCATTCTAAGAAATATTAAAGAATTTAATAAGCATAGTTTCTAAGGCATAGTGTAGCATTTAACAGTTAAAGGCAACAACTAAAGGTACTATGGTCAGGGATAGTTGTAGTCCTACATTGCTAAGGTACCTAATTGTATAAGGCACATATAAGATGCAATCCTGGTTCTCTACAACAACCTGCTCTGATACCAATCTGTGACAACAGATTAGGGATTTATTCCTAAACAGTGTCGTGTCTAGTGACCACTAAGCGTACCTCAGACTCTGATTTTACAGCCCGCGTCACCGCTGTTATTTGGCCAACCATAAAAGGATCGCAAGGAGTAAGAGCCAATGCTTCGTCACAAGTAACACTGTGAGAACCCCCTCTACGACTAACTCACCCAAAGTCGTTGCCGTTAACCGAACCCGAATGTTGGGAACGTTAACCGGTCGTTGCTTTGGACGCAGTTAAACCAGCTCTGATACCAATCTGTGACACCCCAAATAGGGCCTGGGGTATTTGTCACTAATTATATCAAATCACAGTTGTATAAATGAGAACGACTCTATATAAGACGTTTTATTGAGTTTTGCAGCGGAAGATAAATAGATTACATTAAATGTTTTTAAATGAATTGGTAAGTAATGCATGAAGACTCCAAGCATGGCAAGAAATCATCATCAAAGCAGCAGATATACAGCGAAAGCAATATTTAAGTACCTGAGAATAAACATGCTTAAAAAGTCAACACGAGGTTGAGTGAGTTCATAGGTTTGTCATAAACAATAATTTCAGTAATAGATATAGACCACAAGATTTAGTTTGTAAAGTTGATCTCCCGCAGGATCAAAAATTATGCCAGTGCGTGATATTTAGAATAAACGTTGTTTGCCCTGTGACAAGTTGTTCTGTCCTTATCGTTTAATTTCATTATCAAGTAATACAAAGATTTAGTTAAATGTATCGGGGACGTTACTCCCGATAGTCCTATCCCCAATAATTAAGAATGCCGCAGCAATTAAAAATATCACTGTAGGGACTTAGTCGGACATAGCCGGGTATAACATAGTTTAACAGTTGGTACTGATATTTAGACTAGACTTTCAAGTTTACCCAGTACAAGTTATCGTTTATACTTGTCGGTTGGGGACTTGCTGGTCATAGCCCAACATATCACAGTTTAATAGTTGGTACTGATATTTAGACTAGACTTTCAAATTTACCCCGTACAAGTTATCGTTTATACTTGTCGGTTGGGGACTTGCTGGTCATAGCCCAACATATCATAGTTTAATAGTTGATACGTGTAAAACAGTTATAAAAGTTGTGCATGTATTCTCAGCCCAAAAATATATAAAAAGGGAGCAGATGAACTCACAATACGTTACGATAGTTTGTAGTAAATTTGTGTATGATGGTACTGAACAAGTGTGGAGTTGTCCTTGGATTCACGAACCTATATCAAGTATATATGTATTAATACATATAATCGTAATCGAATAAGTTTATATATATTGTATCTTAAATTATATATCGTATATATTTAATTTGTGTATACAGTAATGATTAATATTTATGTGGTTATGTTAATATATATACATACATATTTGATTAGTATCGTATTAAAATACCTAACTTTTTATATTTGGATGTTTATATAAAAATTGTTAATGTGATTATTAAATACTTTTATGTAATATTACCTATGAATATATACATAATATTTATTTGGTAAGATACTATTAATAATAGTAGATACAAGTTGTATTTGATTTTTAATGATAATATTAATGATTACAACACTGATATAATAGTCATAATAGAAATAATAATAATAGTGATACTAGTGGTAATAATAATAATAATAATAATATAGTTTTAATGATAGAAAAGAAATGATAATTTTTGTAAAAATGATAATAATACTACTAATGATACTAGTAATAATAATATTTTTTGGTAGTAACAATAATAATAGTAATTAAAATTAAAATTTTAATTATGTTAATAATAATAATACATGGTAACTTTTACTAGTAATAATAATAATTATAATAGTTATGATACTAATAATAATAATAATTAAAATCATAATTATAATAGTGATCATAATTATAATTTAATAATGATAACAATAATAATAATAATAAAAATTTTGATAAAGAAAGCTACCTTTAAAAGGTTTTCTAAAAAAATATGTCTAAGACGGGACTCGAACCCGAGACCTCTCGCTCACCCGCCAACAACCAAGACCAACTGCTCTGTATCTGTTTTTCTGATTATACCCCGTACAAATTAATATATATCCCGTATCTAAATGTCTCCTCCTTCTTCCCAAATTTCAAATCCACTGGAAAATCAACTCAACTTCGATTTTTTTTGCTTTGATCATTAAATATAAAAGACTTATATCTGTAATTAATAGGCACGAAATAAATAAAAAGGAAAATAAAATAAAAAAAAGAAAACAGACAGCCTAAGCCGTCGAATAAAAAGAAAAAAAATATTATGATTTTGATTTTTGAGAACGTTTTGGATCAAGATTATAAAACAAATTTTGTTTAAAATTACTCCCAGAAACTTTTTCAAGTATCAATTTAACATGAAACATAACAACGATCACGAATTTCACGAAGAACACAGAGTTGACTTTTTAAAAATCAAACTTTGACTTCAAAATTAAGAATTGTTAGAATGAATTGGAGCTTCAACTTTTGCAGATAGTTTGAGTAAAGGAATCCTAACAAGACTGCAATATTAGATTTTGAAATGGAATTCGTTTATGAAGTTTTGAAAAATTGAACAAGAACAGAGAATATACGATTTTCTTTTCCCTTTTTTTTTCTTTCTGTTTTTGATTTCTGATTCTGTAGCAAATTACCACCATTATATAACTGATAATGATAATTGTCTGTATAGTGTAGTAATGGAAATCGACTGTATCACGATTAGGAGAAATAAAAAAAAATATGAAGCAGATAAAAAGTTCTCAAGGAAATGAATAAAAAATTATAACCTAAATAAATTAGGTATCTGTCGTGTTTATTACTATTTTATTTTATTATTATTATTTTTTAATAATTAGTAATTATATTAATAATAATACTAATTAATAATAATTAGATTAATAATAATTACATTAATAATAATTACATTAATAATAATTACAATAATATCGATGAGATACTAATAATAATAATAATAACAACAATAATAATGCTTTTAATATAAGAATATTAATATAAATAATAAGAATAATGATATTTATTATAAATGATATTTTTATAATAATACTTAATAATGGTAATGATAATGAATCAAAATTTTATTATAATTTATAATAAATAATGATTACATTAATACTAGTAATAATAATAAAAGTAATAATACAAAAACAATAGTATCTTGTATAAAATTTTATATTTTTAGTTATAACAATTAAGTCGTATTATATTTCAAGTTTATACACACACATATATATATATATATATATATATATATATATATATATATATATATATATATATATATATATATATATATATATATATATATATATATATATATATATATATATATATATATATATATATATATATATTTTCATATCTTTTTATAACCGGTTATCCGTGAATCGTCGGAAACAGTCGAAGTTTTGTTTAAATTAAATCGGAAATTTTTCGGGTTGTTATAGCAACCTTGTTCCCCTAGTTCTTAGCTACGATTTGATACTAGTGGTAAGTCTTCTATCCGAATTTTTGTTCTTGTGATTAATGTTCATATTTTAGGGGTTTTTGATTGTGAGTTCATAATGAAACCCCATTAGTTGTTAATGGAAGGTTAACACCAAGATTCGGGTTTATAAGTGATGAAGGCGGGTTTTGGGTTGAAAACCAATGAGGACTTTACTGGATACTGATGCTAATGGTTAACCCTTTGACGTTACGCTTTATCGAAGCATAGTTGGTTCTTTAATGTATCTGACTGCAAGTTGACCAGACATTACACTTGCTGTAACTGTCTGTGCCCGCTTTCAGTCCAACCCTAAGAAATCTCACTCCAAAGCGGTTGTTAGGATTTTTCAGTACCTTAAAGGTACACCTAACCTTGGGATCTAGTATCCTCATGGATCCGATTTCAATCTCACTGCTTATACTGATGCGGATCATGGCGGTTGCCATGTTGATAGAAAAAGCACATCTGGATCAATTCATATGTTGGGGAATAGGCTAGTTGGTTGGTCTTCCAAAAAGCAGAACTGTGTGTCTTTATCAACAGCTGAGTCTGAGTACATTGCTGCAGCTCACTGCTGTTCACAAGTTTTGTGGATGCAAACTCAACTTTGGGACTATGGCTTTAAGATTTCTAAGACCTCAATTTACTGTGATTCACAAAGTGCTATTGCAATTACGAGCAACCCGGTCCAACATTCTAAGACTAAACACATTGATATTTGTTATCATTTCATTAAGGACCATGTAGAAAAAGGGGATGTAGAGTTATACTTTGTGCCTACCAAAGTGCAATTAGCTGACATGTTCACTAAGTCCTTAGATGAACTTAGGCTAAAGTTCTTGATCAAAGAGATTGGCATGGTAGAGTATAGTGCTTGACATTCCTTAGATCTGTTGGGACTTATACTTAGGATCTTGTGTTTAGGGGGAGTAGATACATTCTAGGGGGAGCAAATACTTCTTATGCTTTAGATAACATCTTTCAAGGGGGAACCTTACTTTTAGAATTCTGTTAACTTCCTGGGATTAAATTTCAATGGTTACGAAAGGGGGATGTAACTCATTGATATCATATTTCAAGGGGGAGTTAACTCATTTTCTTGGGAATATATCAAAATGGTGATTTACTTTCTTGTATATCACATTTTGAGGGGGAGAAAAAGGGAGAAAATGAAAAGAATTTTTTTTTCAAAAGTGAATTTTATAAATTCTTTATTTTTTATCTGAAATAATTCACTAAGGCTTGTATACATCTCAGTATGCAACCGGTTTTCACAATTGGTATCACTGAAGATTTGTACTTTGTACATAATTCAAAATTTTCTAAGTACAAATCTTGTTTTGATAAAATTCATAAAAATTGAAAAAGATAAAATCCAAAAAGATTTGAATTTAAATGAATAAATGCTAATTTTAGCATTATACCAAATCTGACAACCAACAGTACAGATTCGGTAAGTTCAAAATTTTTAACAATTGTCTCAGAAACGGTTTTCATCAAAAAAGGTGATAATCTTGAATGATTTTTGATAAAGATTTGTCAAAGTTTGAAGTGCAATGTGTCTAAATATGAAAATGGACTGCATTCGGTACTTAAGGCCCATTCGGTAAAGCCCATGTCTTCAAAACATTCGGTATCTATAAATAGCAGGGTTAAAGTCAAACTTTCTTTTACTTTTACCTAATTGCATACCGAATCTGATCTAAACTACCGAGTCTGCCTAATCTACCGAATCCGTCTCTCTGTATCTTCAAATCTTTGGTATATTCTTGTTTTAATTGAATTTAAGTATCACATGTTGTAGATCTGAGGTAATTGAACATTTATAAACCAGAAAATCAAGCAAATAACATGATTGTGACACTTAATTTTGAAAAATATTGCTTATACCGAATCTGATTCGTATTTCTTAATTCTTTGATTAAACTCATCTGATTTGGTTGATTAACATGAAATCTTGTCAAATCCATGTTAAATTAGTTGATCTAGCAATTGACAGAGTCTGATTACATGTTAAATTGAGTATTTGATAGATTCTGTACATACCGAATGTGTTCTTGCTACAGTACCGAGTCTGTTTCAGTCATTAACATGTTTTTCTGATTTGTTTGAGTTGTTAATTGATTGTGACTATGTTTTTGCATGATGTAAAACTGAATATGCATGTTTGGGTGATAATATGTGATTTTTGAAGATACCGAATCTGTTCTTGGCATTATACCGAGTCTGCTATTTGGTACTTTCAAAATTTGAGATTTTCAACTTGATAAATCTTGCATGCTTTATTTTAGGGGTGGTCAGTATTTGGTTTGAAACCGTGGAACCCGAAAACCAAACCGAAACTAAACCGGAAAAAAACCAAACCGAATTTGAAAAACAGTTTTCGGATCGAGTCAAACCGAAACCGAATTTGAATTCGATTTTCTGTTCAGTTTTCGGTTTTGAAAATTCTGAATTCGGTTTAACCGAAAATCGAATTCAAAATTTTTATATATTTAATTTGTATATTTATGTTTTAATGTCATTATAATTTGGGACCCAATCAATAAAATATGTTCTCACCTATATAACGATTTGGTAACTCACATTATAATTAAGTTACTCAAATTATTATGTTCTTCTTCTTAATAACAGAAGTGGTAAACGTCATAATTAAGCTGTAAATATTAATAAATCATCGAATTCTTGATAATTTAATAGTACGTCATTGTTTTAGGATACAAATAACTAAGGCATCAGTAACGTCACAATTAAACTACCATCGTTCTCAGTTTTTTCATAATATTTGGTTTTAACCGAAAACCCAACCGAATCCGAATTTGAATTCGGTTTTCAGTTCGGTTCGGTTTTAACTTTTAATTCGGTTTTCGGTTCGGTTTTGCGCAAAAAAAAATTCAAAACCAAATACACCGAACCGAATAAACCGAACAAACCGAAAACCGAACCGATGAACACCCCTAATTTATTTAAGTCTTTGGTATGAAAACTCAAGCTTATTTGGTTACAGAATCTCAAGTTTTCATGAATACCGAATCTGATTGATTTGTGCTTAAAATTGACTAAGTGTTGTTCTGATTCTTTGTGTTATATAATTGACTTTGTATGATGACTTTATACTGTAATGAATATCATATAAATGTAATGTTTTTCAATTACTTGTTCATATTTGGAATAAATGATTTTTTTATAACTTAGAAAAATCATAAAAATTATAAAATTTGAAAAATACAAAGGATTTCAAAGGCAAATAAGAATAGAGATATGTGCTTTATGTTAAATATCTTGTGGTCTTCTATTTCTTATTTATACAGCTAAATGGCGAACAATCACTTCATCAACTCTGAAACCAACATTCCTTGCAATTACTGGACTGTAATACTAGAGAGGCATACACTATAGCCTGCTCTAAGCTCAACTGTTAGTGTACCTGTGACAGATCTGGAGCTAATCAATAGAACCATTAGGTTTGTGGAAGCTACACAACCTACTGCTGTAAATCCAGAGGGTACACAAGCTCGATTTGAGTTTGAGCTAAGAGGAGTTCAAGGGATGAGGAGTATCTCTAAGACTGATTTTAGGAGGATCTTTAGGCTTCCTCTTTTACAGAATGCTCCTGCTTTCCCTGCTACTCAGCAAATGATGTCATCGATCTTTGATCTTGGTTATGTTGGAGCAAATAATGTTCCACCGGCTAAGTTTCAGAAGAAATACCTGCACTCAAGGTGGTATGTGATCTTCTCAATCATCAACAGATGCTTGCTGATGACCAGGAGTGGATCCGACAGCTTAACTGTGCCAATGCTGAGATTGTTCTACTCTTTCACAAGAGTAGAGACTTCTGATTATGCAGAACTATTATGGGATTTGGTTCAGGCACAAGTTGATAAGCCAAGGGGTTCATACATCCCTTGTGAAAGGTTTTTCTGTATCTTTATCCATGATGCTATCACTGCTTGCAGAAATACAAATATATTTGTTCCAGGTACATATGGATTACAGATGAAAAGCTTTGGGGAGCTGAAGATGAATACCCCAATGGTATCTGACAATCAATCCACTGCGCCGATTCCAAATTGGCTTGTGGGGCTAGCTGCACCCCAAGACGTTCGAATGCGTTCTTATTTTGAGGATGTGGGAATACTTCTTCTGAACCCAACACAACAAGAACAAGTTGAACCCACCGCGGTTCCAGCCCTAGAGGTTGTAGAGGAACCTGTAGTACAACCACCCGGGCCAGCTAATCCTCCACTTAGGGTGAACCTCAAACGTTCTAGGGCAGCACACCAAGCTTAATCCGTGAGGATCAGGGAGCCTCGTTCACCTAGGATTGAACCAACCCTTTCAACAACACCCGAAGTGAGCACTGACACTGATTCTTCAGCAACTGAGTCATCTCCTGAACATTCTCCTAAGAGAACTCGATTTATACCTGATGAGATGATTCAGACTCTGCCAACCCAATGAGTAACTAGATCTAGGACTTTGACACCCGTCGTCCACCAAACAGTTACTCCAACCGTTGGTGATACGGACCAAGACCTAGAGCCGATTAGGTCACCCTCACCCATCTCCGTATCACATCCAATAATAACAGTAAGCCTTACACTAAATGCAGCGCAAGCTTCGGTAGGCAAGAGAGCTAAACGCAAGGATGGTAAAAAGTCCACTAAGCTCATCCAATCTAAACAGGACTTAGTAATAAATCTTACACAACAAGATGCTTCGGCATCTAAGGAAGTAAAGTCTTTCTCTGCTGTAAAGTCTGCGTTGACTCAATCGATTGAGGAAACTCAATCATTGAAGTCCAGAACGGTCGAAGGGGAGCCGAAAAGTCTTGAAAAGGCACCCTGCATATCGGCTGGAAATCCTCCTATGCCTCAATGTACAACAGGGTCTCGAGGTCCGGCTTATCTTGATGAGGGAGATCTACCGCGTCCCATGGAAACGAGTCAACATGACAATCCTTCGGGATATTTATCAGACTTCCAGCAGACTGATCCCTTGGTTTATGAAAGTGATACATTGGTTCAAACCACTTCTCTTCTAGATTCTGAATCTCAGGGTCTGGAGGAAGAGTCGTTAACTAAAAGAGATGTACCACCTTATGGTATATCAATGATTTCAGGAGTCGGAGAAAGCAATATCTCTGCGAGATCAAAACCGATGGGTAGTTCTACTACTTTTTCAGAGTCCCATGAGACTAAAGTCATGGAGGCGGATGCTTCGAAAGAAACTTCGCCGGCGACAACTCCGGTTGTTGCCCAACCTCCATCAGAAGGGGATATCACGAATCTGACTAGTAGTATGTACATCCCTACATATAAGAATAATACCGCACAAATATCCTTACCTGCCCTCACGGAAAATCAAACATTTCCACCGACATCGCCTTCAACCGATGTTGCTGCTGCTGTTCCTATTGTCACTTTACCACCATCACCCTCACATTCACCAAATTTCTATAATGCTTTGGAGCAAGAATATTTCATCGTATGTTTTCTCGAGTTAATCTTGATGTTCTTCGACGCACTTCAATTCAAGCCTTGTTTCGCACTCGCGTACGATATCCACTTACTTCCCGCTCTTCTCCAATAAGTCCTCACCGTGATAATGAGCATGATGATTCTGATCCTCAGAATAGTCATGAGGGGGAGATAGGAGTAGATGGAGATTATCTAACGGTGAACATTTCAACTAAGGGTGGTGGTGTGAGGTCTTCATCAGTTTCTCAAACTCAACAGGTTCAAACGGAATTAGAAATGGTTTCTACTAATGATGAAATTGATGATAAGGAGCCTGAGCAAGTTATAATTCCAATTGTGCATTCAGAGGCTGATAGTGTACCGGTAGATGAGGATTTGAACTTAAGTGATTTCTATCTTGAAGAAACAGATGATGATGGGTTTGTCATTCTAAGAAAATTATCTTCAGTATCTTCAATCCCGGAAAATGTAGAGATTGTAGATGAAGGGAATCCTGATCCAGTAACTGAAAGTGATGATGAAATGGATTCTTCTGATGACGATGAAGACAATCTTTATGTTAATCCAAATGATGATGATATCTTTGATCATATTGAAGATGATAATGTTCCAACTGATGATGCGACAAATCCTACTGATCGTTCATCGAATTCTACACCTTCATCGAGTTTAAATCCAACAAATGCTAATGAAAACTCGACTTCTGGTACATCTACATCAAGTGAAACAGTGAATTCCAGATTCAAATACAACCATGGTATATTCTTTAAGAATCGGGAACAAAGATTGTTATTGGGAGTTGAACATGATTTCATAACTTTACGAAACACATTCATCGAGGAGAATGCTTACAAGATCTTCCGCATTAACAAAACACCAAGGAGTAAAATATTTACTTATATAGGTTCACGATTGCTTCCAGCAAGTGAAAGAAATTGGTATGAGTTTATGTGGAGGAAACACATGAACAAAGATGAAGATGATTTGTGGCTTCAAAGAAAATATCGTATTTCAGAAGTGTTGAATATTACTCGAGTCAGAGTAGAGATAAGCGAGAAAAAGGAAGTCATCTGTCAGTTTCACGTTATTAGAGAAGATGAGAAGGAATACAAGTTCACAGAAGCAGATTTTCATAATCTAGATATGCTTGATATCATTCACATCTACTGAAATGTCCTGTTCTTATTGATTAAAAACGTTCCATATTAATTGATTTCGTTGCGAGGTTTTGACCTCTATATGAGACGTTTTTCAAAGACTGCATTCAATTTTAAAACAAACCATAACCTTTATTTCATAAATAAAGGTTTAAAAAACTTTACGTAGATTATCAAATAATGATAATCTAAAATATCCTGTTTACACACGACCATTACATAATGGTTTACAATACAAATATGTTACATCGAAATCAGTTTCTTGAATGCAGTTTTTACACAGTATCATACAAACATGGACTCCAAATCTTGTCCTTATTTTAGTATGCAACAGCGGAAGCTCTTAATATTCACCTGAGAATAAACATGCTTTAAACGTCAACAAAAATGTTGGTGATTTATAGGTTTAACCTATATATATCAAATCGTAACAATCGACCACAAGATTTCATATTTCAATACACATCCCATACATAGAGATAAAAATCATTCATATGGTGAACACCTGGTAACCGACATTAACAAGATGCGTATATAAGAATATCCCCATCATTCCGGGACACCCTTCGGATATGATATAAATTTCGAAGTACTAAAGCATCCGGTACTTTGGATGGGGTTTGTTAGGCCCAATAGATCTATCTTTAGGATTCGCGTCAATTAGGGTGTCTGTTCCCTAATTCTTAGATTACCAGACTTAATAAAAAGGGGCATATTCGATTTCGATAATTCAACCATAGAATGTAGTTTCACGTACTTGTGTCTATTTTGTAAATCATTTATAAAACCTGCATGTATTCTCATCCCAAAAATATTAGATTTTAAAAGTGGGACTATAACTCACTTTCACAGATTTTTACTTCGTCGGGAAGTAAGACTTGGCCACTGGTTGATTCACGAACCTATAACAATATATACATATATATCAAAGTATGTTCAAAATATATTTACAACACTTTTAATATATTTTGATGTTTTAAGTTTATTAAGTCAGCTGTCCTCGTTAGTAACCTACAACTAGTTGTCCACAGTTAGATGTACAGAAATAAATCGATAAATATTATCTTGAATCAATCCACGACCCAGTGTATACGTATCTCAGTATTGATCACAACTCAAACTATATATATTTTGGAATCAACCTCAACCCTGTATAGCTAACTCCAACATTCACATATAGAGTGTCTATGGTTGTTCCGAAATATATATAGATGTGTCGACATGATAGGTCGAAACATTGTATACGTGTCTATGGTATCTCAAGATTACATAATATACAATACAAGTTGATTAAGTTATGGTTGGAATAGATTTGTTACCAATTTTCACGTAGCTAAAATGAGAAAAATTATCCAATCTTGTTTTACCCATAACTTCTTCATTTTAAATCCGTTTTGAGTGAATCAAATTGCTATGGTTTCATATTGAACTCTATTTTATGAATCTAAACAGAAAAAGTATAGGTTTATAGTCGGAAAAATAAGTTACAAGTCGTTTTTGTAAAGGTAGTCATTTCAGTCGAAAGAACGACGTCTAGATGACCATTTTAGAAAACATACTTCCACTTTGAGTTTAACCATAATTTTTGGATATAGTTTCATGTTCATAATAAAAATCATTTTCTCAGAATAACAACTTTTAAATCAAAGTTTATCATAGTTTTTAATTAACTAACCCAAAACAGCCCGCGGTGTTACTACGACGGCGTAAATCCGATTTTACGGTGTTTTTCGTGTTTCCAGGTTTTAAATCATTAAGTTAGCATATCATATAGATATAGAACATGTGTTTAGTTGATTTTAAAATTAAAGTTAGAAGGATTAACTTTTGTTTGCGAACAAGTTTAGAATTAACTAAACTATGTTCTAGTGATTACAAGTTTAAACCTTCGAATAAGATAGCTTTATATGTATGAATCGAATGATGTTATGAACATCATTACTACCTTAAGTTCCTTGGATAAACCTACTGGAAAAGAGAAAAATGGATCTAGCTTCAATGGATCCTTGGATGGCTCGAAGTTCTTGAAGCAGAATCATGACACGAAAACAAGTTCAAGTAAGATCATCACTTGAAATAAGATTGTTATAGTTATAGAAATTGAACCAAAGTTTAAATATGATTATTACCTTGTATTAGAATGATAACCTACTGTAAGAAACAAATATTTCTTGAGGTTGGATGATCACCTTACAAGATTGGAAGTGAGCTAGCAAACTTGAAAGTATTCTTGATTTTATGAAACTAGAACTTTTGGAATTTATGAAGAACACTTAGAACTTGAAGATAGAACTTGAGAGAGATCAATTAGATGAAGAAAATTGAAGAATGAAAGTGTTTATAGGTGTTTTTGGTCGTTGGTGTATGGATTAGATATAAAGGATATGTAATTTTGTTTTCATGTAAATAAGTCATGAATGATTACTCATATTTTTGTAATTTTATGAGATATTTCATGCTAGTTGCCAAATGATGGTTCCCACATGTGTTAGGTGACTCACATGAGCTGCTAAGAGCTGATCATTGGAGTGTATATATCAATAGTACATACATCTAAAAGCTGTGTATTGTACGAGTACGAATACGGGTGCATACGAGTAGAATTGTTGATGAAACTGAACGAGGATGTAATTGTAAGCATTTTTGTTAAGTAGAAGTATTTTGATAAGTGTATTGAAGTCTTTCAAAAGTGTATAAATACATATTAAAACACTACATGTATATACATTTTAACTGAGTCGTTAAGTCATCGTTAGTCGTTACATGTAAGTGTTGTTTTGAAACCTTTAGGTTAACGATCTTGTTAAATGTTGTTAACCCAATGTTTATAATATCAAATGAGACTTTAAATTATTATATTATCATGATATTATCATGTATGAATATCTCTTAATATGATATATATACATTAAATGTCTTTACAACGATAATCGTTACATATATGTCTCGTTTAAAAATCATTAAGTTAGTAGTCTTGTTTTTACATATGTAGTTCATTGTTAATATACTTAATGATATGTTTACTTATCATAGTATCATGTTAACTATATATATATATATATCCATATATATTTCATCATATAGTTTTTACAAGTTTTAACGTTCGTGAATCACCGGTGAACTTGGGTGGTCAATTGTCTATATGAAACATATTTCAATTAATCAAGTCTTAACAAGTTTGATTGCTTAACATGTTGGAAACATTTAATCATGTAAATATCAATCTCAATTAATATATATAAACATGGAAAAGTTCGGGTCACTACAGTACCTACCCGTTAAATAAATTTCGTCCCGAAATTTTAAGCTGTTGAAGGTGTTGACGAATCTTCTAGAAATAGATGCGGGTATTTCTTCTTCATCTGATCTTCACGCTCCCAGGTGAACTCGGGTCCTCTACGAGCATTCCATCGAACCTTAACAATTGGTATCTTGTTTTGCTTAAGTCTTTTAACCTCACGATCCATTATTTCGACGGGTTCTTCGATGAATTGAAGTTTTTCGTTGATTTGGATTTCATCTAACGGAATAGTGAGTTCTTCTTTAGCAAAACATTTCTTCAAATTCGAGACGTGGAAAGTGTTATGTACAGCCGCGAGTTGTTGAGGTAACTCAAGTCGGTAAGCTACTGGTCCGACACGATCAATAATCTTGAATGGTCCAATATACCTTGGATTTAATTTCCCTCGTTTACCAAATCGAACAACGCCTTTCCAAGGTGCAACTTTAAGCATGACCATCTCTCCAATTTCAAATTCTATATCTTTTCTTTTAATGTCAGCGTAGCTCTTTTGTCGACTTTGGGCGGTTTTCAACCGTTGTTGAATTTGGATGATCTTCTCGGTAGTTTCTTGTATAATCTCCGGACCCGTAATCTGTCTATCCCCCACTTCACTCCAACAAATCGGAGACCTGCACTTTCTACCATAAAGTGCTTCAAACGGCGCCATCTCAATGCTTGAATGGTAGCTGTTGTTGTAGGAAAATTCTGCTAACGGTAGATGTCGATCCCAACTGTTTCCGAAATCAATAACACATGCTCGTAGCATGTCTTCAAGCGTTT
Source organism: Rutidosis leptorrhynchoides (assembly GCF_046630445.1). Taxonomy (NCBI): domain Eukaryota; kingdom Viridiplantae; phylum Streptophyta; class Magnoliopsida; order Asterales; family Asteraceae; genus Rutidosis; species Rutidosis leptorrhynchoides. The sequence goes on along the minus strand of NC_092333.1, from coordinate 657,547,357 downwards.
GTATCGTCCTTTCGCTCTGCCCATCAGTTTGTGGATGATAGGCAGTACTCATGTCTAGACGAGTTCCTAATGCTTGCTGTAATGTCTGCCAGAATCTTGAAATAAATTTGCCATCCCTATCAGAGATAATAGAGATTGGTATTCCATGTCTGGAGATGACTTCCTTCAAATACAGTCGTGCTAACTTCTCCATCTTGTCATCTTCTCTTATTGGCAGGAAGTGTGCTGATTTGGTGAGACGATCAACTATTACCCAAATAGTATCAAAACCACTTGCAGTCCTTGGCAATTTAGTGATGAAATCCATGGTAATGTTTTCCCATTTCCATTCTGGGATTTCGGGTTGTTGAAGTAGACCTGATGGTTTTTGATGCTCAACTTTGACCTTAGAACACATCAAACATTCTCCTACGTATTTAGCAACATCGGCTTTCATACCCGGCCACCAAAAATGTTTCTTGAGATCCTTGTACATCTTCCCCGTTCCAGGATGTATTGAGTATCTTGTTTTATGAGCTTCTCTAAGTACCATTTCTCTCATATCTCCAAATTTTGGTACCCAAATCCTTTCAGCCCTATACCGGGTTCCGTCTTCCCGAATATTAAGATGCTTCTCCGATCCTTTGGGTATTTCATCTTTTAAATTTCCCTCTTTTAAAACTCCTTGTTGCGCCTCCTTTATTTGAGTAGTAATGTTATTATGAATCATTATATTCATAGATTTTACTCGAATGGGTTCTCTGTCCTTCCTGCTCAAGGCATCGGCTACCACATTTGCCTTCCCCGGGTGGTAACGAATCTCAAAGTCGTAATCATTCAATAATTCAATCCACCTACGCTGCCTCATATTCAGTTGTTTCTGATTAAATATGTGTTGAAGACTTTTGTGGTCGGTATATATAATACTTTTGACCCCATATAAGTAGTGCCTCCAAGTCTTTAATGCAAAAACAACCGCGCCTAATTCCAAATCATGCGTCGTATAATTTTGCTCGTGAATCTTCAATTGTCTAGACGCATAAGCAATCACCTTCGTTCGTTGCATTAATACACAACCGAGACCTTGCTTTGATGCATCACAATAAATCACAAAATCATCATTCCCTTCAGGAAATGACAATATAGGTGCCGTAGTTAGCTTTTTCTTCAATAACTGAAACGCTTTCTCTTGTTCATCATTCCATTCAAATTTCTTCCCTTTATGCGTTAATGCAGTCAAGGGTTTTGCTATTCTGGAAAACTCTTGGATGAACCTTCTGTAGTAACCAGCTAGTCCTAAAAACTGGCGTATGTATTTCGGAGTTTTCGGGGTTTCCCACTTTTCAACAGTTTCTATCTTTGCCGGATCCACCTTAATACCTTCTTTATTCACTATGTGACCGAGGAATTGAACTTCTTCCAACCAAAATGCACACTTTGAAAACTTAGCGTACAATTCTTCCTTCCTCAATACTTCTAACACCTTTCTCAAATGTTCACCGTGTTCTTGGTCATTCTTTGAGTAAATAAGTATGTCATCAATGAAAACAATGACAAACTTGTCAAGGTATGGTCCACACACTCGGTTCATAAGGTCCATGAACACAGCAGGTGCGTTAGTTAAACCAAACGGCATGACCATAAACTCGTAATGACCGTAACGTGTTCTGAAAGCAGTCTTTGGAATATCATCTTCTTTCACCCGCATTTGATGATACCCAGAACGTAAGTCAATCTTTGAATAAACAGACGAGCCTTGTAGTTGATCAAATAAGTCATCGATTCTCGGTAGTGGGTAGCGATTCTTGATGGTAAGTTTGTTCAACTCTCGGTAGTCGATACACAACCTGAATGTACCATCTTTCTTCTTGACAAACAAAACAGGAGCTCCCCACGGTGATGTGCTTGGTCGAATGAAACCACGCTCTAAAAGTTCTTGTAATTGGCTTTGTAGTTCTTTCATCTCGCTGGGTGCGAGTCTGTAAGGAGCACGAGCTATTGGTGCAGCTCCTGGTACAAGATCTATTTGAAATTCAACGGATCGATGTGGGGGTAATCCCGGTAATTCTTTCGGAAATACATCAGGAAATTCTTTTGCGACGGGAACATCATTGATGCTCTTTTCTTCAGTTTGTACTTTCTCGACTTGTGCTAGAACAGCATAGCAACCTTTTCTTATTAGTTTTTGTGCCTTCAAATTACTAATAAGATGTAGCTTCGTGTTGCCCTTTTCTCCGTACACCATTAAGGGTTTTCCTTTTTCTCGTATAATGCGAATTGCATTTTTGTAACAAACGATCTCCGCTTTCACTTCTTTCAACCAGTCCATACCGATTATCACATCAAAACTCCCTAACTCTACTGGTATCAAATCAATCTTAAATGTTTCGCTAACCAGTTTAATTTCTCGATTCCGACATATATTATCTGCTGAAATTAATTTACCATTTGCTAATTCGAGTAAAAATTTACTATCCAAAGGCGTCAATGGACAACTTAATTTAGCACAAAAATCTCTACTCATATAGCTTCTATCCGCACCCGAATCAAATAAAACGTAAGCAGATTTATTGTCAATAAGAAACGTACCCGTAACAAGCTCCGGGTCTTCATGTGCCTCTGCCGCATTAATATTGAAAACTCTTCCACGGCCTTGTCCATTCGTGTTCTCCTGGTTCGGGCAATTTCTAATAATGTGGCCCGGTTTTCCACATTTATAACAAACTACATTGGCATAACTTGCTCCGACACTACTTGCTCCGCCATTACTCGCTCCGACACCATTTGTTCCTTTCGTTCTATTAACCCCTGGTCCGTAGACCTCACACTTCGCCGCGCTATGACCATTTCTTTTACACTTGTTGTAAAATTTGGTGCAGAACCCCGAGTGATTCTTTTCACACCTTTGGCATAGCTGCTTCTGATTGTTGTTGTTGTTGCGGTTATTATTATTGTTGGGATGATTGTTGTAGTTGTTGTTGTTGTTGTTGGGTCGTTTGTTGTAGTTGCGATTGATGTTGCGATTGTTGGGATAATTGTTGCGATTATTGTTGTAATTGCTGTTGTTGTTGTATTGGTGATTCTTATCACCGTTTTCCTCCCACTTTCTTTTGACTTGCTTCACATTGGCCTCTTCAGCAGTCTGTTCTTTAATTCTTTCTTCAATCTAGTTCACGAGTTTGTGAGCCATTCTACATGCCTGTTGTATGGAGGCGGGCTCGTGTGAACTTATATCTTCTTGGATTCTTTCCGGTAATCCTTTCACAAATGCGTCAATCTTCTCTTCCTCATCTTCGAATGCTCCCGGACACAATAGGCACAATTCTGTGAATCGTCTTTCGTACGTGGTAATATCAAATCCTTGGGTTCGTAACCCTCTAAGTTCTGTCTTGAGCTTATTAACCTCGGTTCTGGGACGGTACTTCTCGTTCATCAAGTGCTTGAATGCTGACCACGGTAGTGCGTACGCATCGTCTTGTCCCACTTGCTCTAGATATGTATTCCACCATGTTAACGCAGAACCTGTGAAGGTATGCGTAGCGTACTTTACTTTGTCCTCTTTAGTACACTTACTTATGGCAAACACCGATTCGACCTTCTCGGTCCACCGTTTCAATCCGATCGGTCCTTCGGTTCCATCAAATTCCAAAGGTTTGCAGGCAGTGAATTCTTTGTAGGTGCATCCTACACGATTTCCTGTACTACTAGATCCAAGGTTATTGTTGGTATGTAGCGCAGCCTGTACTGCGGCTATGTTTGAAGCTAGAAAAGTACGGAATTCCTCTTCATTCATATTCACGGTGTGTCGAGTAGTCGGTGCCATTTCCTTCAAAATAGTTAAATGGAACAAGTTAATCATACAGAATATTAAGAGTAGTTAATAGTATTTCGTAGCATAATATGAACTCATTTATAAAAGCTTTTTCTTCATATTAGCGTTTTATAAGTTTAAATTCAGGTAGTACCTACCCGTTAAGTTTATACTTAGTAGCTAATATACAATTCAACTACTACAATTCTATATGAAAAACTTATTATAATAATATTTCGCGTTCAAACTTTTACACAACATTTTACAAACTTACAATACCGCTTATTTTACATATAGCATGAAATATAGCACACAATAAATTTGATACAAGATGGTTGTGAAGATAATTCTAGCTAATACACAAGTCGTTCAGCAAAGGCAATAAAGACACGTAATTCATACGTCCAGAAACAAGTCATGCATTCTGGTTTTACTAGGACTACTTCCCATCCTTGGTCTTGTGGAACATAACCGTTATGGCCGTTGATAAGACAGCGTGTTGTAACGTCGTCAAAGGGACGAGGGTTACGTAATGTCCAACAGTCCCGTAACAATCTAAAAACCTCATTTCTTACCCCAATTACCGACTCCGTCACTTGTGGGAACGTTTTGTTTAATAGTTGTAGCCCGATGTTCTTGTTCTCACGTTGGTGAGAAGCGAACATTACTAATCCATAAGTATAACATGCTTCTTTATGTTGCATGTTAGCCGCTTTTTCTAAATCACGAAGTCCAATATTCGGATATATTGAGTCAAAATAATTTCTTAACCCATTGCGTAAAATAGCATTTGGGTTCCCCGCAATATATGCGTCAAAGTAAACACATCGTAACTTATGGATTTTCCAATGTGATATCCCCCATCTTCCGAACGAAAGCCTTTTATAAACCAAGGCATTCTTGGAACGTTCTTCGAATGTCTTACAAACTGATCTCGCCTTAAATAGTTGTGCCGAAGAATTCTGACCGACTCTAGACAAGATTTAATCAATCATGTCTCCGGGTAGGTCTCTTAAAATATTGGGTTGTCTATCCATTTTGTGTTTTTATACTGTAAAATAGACAAGAGTTAGATTCATAAAAAAAAATACTTATTAATACAAGCAATTTTTACATATATCATAAAGCATAAACACACTATATTACATATATTACACCACACGAATACAACTATCTTATTCCGACTCGCTTGTTTCTTCTTCTTCGGTTTTGGTTCGTTTTGCCAAGTTTCTAGGGATATATGATGTTCCCCTAATACGAGCCGTCGTGATCCACATTGGTTTAGAAAAACCTGGTGGTTTAGAGGTTCCCGGGTCATTGTTACAACTTAAGGACTTCGGGGGTTGACGATACATATAAAGTTCATCGGGGTTGGAATTAGATTTCTCTATTTTTATGCCCTTTCCCTTATTATTTTCTTTTGCCTTTTTAAATTCAGTTGGGGTAATTTCTATAACATCATCGGAATTCTCGTCGGAATCCGATTCATCGGAGAATTGGTAATCCTCCCAATATTTTGCTTCCTTGGCGGAAACACCATTGACCATAATTAACCTTGGTCGGTTGGTTGAGGATTTTCTTTTACTTAACCGTTTTATTATTTCCCCCACCGGTTCTATTTCTTCATCCGGTTCCGATTCTTCTTCCGGTTCCTCTTCGGGAACTTGTGAATCAGTCCATGAATCATTCCAATTTACATTTGACTCTTCATTATTATTAGGTGAGTCAATGGGACTTGTTCTTGAGGTATACATCTATCACATAATATCAAATGCGTTAAGAGATTAATATATCACATAATATTCACATGTTAAAAATATATAGTTTCCAACAAAATTTGTTAAGCAATCATTTTTCAAGTAAACACGGTCGAAGTCCAGACTCACTAATGCATCCTAACAAACTCGATAAGACACACTAATGTAAAATTCTGGTTCTCTAAGACCAACGCTCTGATACCAACTGAAATGTCCCGTTCTTATTGATTAAAAACGTTCCATATTAATTGATTTCGTTGCGAGGTTTTGACCTCTATATGAGACGTTTTTCAAAGACTGCATTCAATTTTAAAACAAACCATAACCTTTATTTCATAAATAAAGGTTTAAAAAGCTTTACGTAGATTATCAAATAATGATAATCTAAAATATCCTGTTTACACACGACCATTACATGATGGTTTACAATACAAATATGTTACATCGAAATCAGTTTCTTGAATGCAGTTTTTACACAATATCATACAAACATGGACTCCAAATCTTTTCCTTATTTTAGTATGCAACAGCGGAAGCTCTTAATATTCACCTGAGAATAAACATGCTTTAAACGTCAACAAAAATGTTGGTGATTTATAGGTTTAACCTATATATATCAAATCGTAACAATCGACCACAAGATTTCATATTTCAATACACATCCCATACATAGAGATAAAAATCATTCATATGGTGAACACCTGGTAACCGACATTAACAAGATGCATATATAAGAATATCCCCATCATTCCGGGACACCCTTCGGATATGATATAAATTTCGAAGTACTAAAGCATCCGGTACTTTGGATGGGGTTTGTTAGGCCCAATAGATCTATCTTTAGGATTCGCGTCAATTAGGGTGTCTGTTCCCTAATTCTTAAATTACCAGACTTAATAAAAAGGGGCATATTCGATTTCGATAATTCAACCATAGAATGTAGTTTCACGTACTTGTGTCTATTTTGTAAATCATTTATAAAACCTGCATGTATTCTCATCCCAAAAATATTAGATTTTAAAAGTGGGACTATAACTCACTTTCACAGATTTTTACTTCGTCGGGAAGTAAGACTTGGCCACTGGTTGATTCACGAACCTATAACAATATATACATATATATCAAAGTATGTTCAAAATATATTTACAACACTTTTAATATATTTTGATGTTTTAAGTTTATTAAGTCAGCTGTCCTCGTTAGTAACCTACAACTAGTTGTCCACAGTTAGATGTACAGAAATAAATCGATAAATATTATCTTGAATCAATCCACGACCCAGTGTATACGTATCTTAGTATTGATCACAACTCAAACTATATATATTTTGGAATCAACCTCAACCCTGTATAGCTAACTCCAACATTCACATATAGAGTGTCTATGGTTGTTCCGAAATATATATAGATGTGTCGACATGATAGGTCGAAATATTGTATACGTGTCTATGGTATCTCAAGATTACATAATATACAATACAAGTTGATTAAGTTATGGTTGGAATAGATTTGTTACCAATTTTCACGTAGCTAAAATGAGAAAAATTATCCAATCTTGTTTTACCCATAACTTCTTCATTTTAAATCCGTTTTGAGTGAATCAAATTGCTATGGTTTCATATTGAACTCTATTTTATGAATCTAAACAGAAAAAGTATAGGTTTATAGTCGGAAAAATAAGTTACAAGTCGTTTTTGTAAAGGTAGTCATTTCAGTCGAAAGAACGACGTCTAGATGACCATTTTAGAAAACATACTTCCACTTTGAGTTTAACCATAATTTTTGGATATAGTTTCATGTTCATAATAAAAATCATTTTCTCAGAATAACAACTTTTAAATCAAAGTTTATCATAGTTTTTAATTAACTAACCCAAAACAGCCCGCGGTGTTACTACGACGGCGTAAATCCGGTTTTACGGTGTTTTTCGTGTTTCCAGGTTTTAAATCATTAAGTTAGCATATCATATAGATATAGAACATGTGTTTAGTTAATTTTAAAATTAAAGTTAGAAGGATTAACTTTTGTTTGCGAACAAGTTTAGAATTAACTAAACTATGTTCTAGTGATTACAAGTTTAAACCTTCGAATAAGATAGCTTTATATGTATGAATCGAATGATGTTATGAACATCATTACTACCTTAAGTTCCTTGGATAAACCTACTGGAAAAGTGAAAAATGGATCTAGCTTCAATGGATCCTTGGATGGCTCGAAGTTCTTGAAGCAGAATCATGACACGAAAACAAGTTCAAGTAAGATCATCACTTGAAATAAGATTGTTATAGTTATAGAAATTGAACCAAAGTTTGAATATGATTATTACCTTGTATTAGAATGATAACCTACTGTAAGAAACAAATATTTCTTGAGGTTGGATGATCACCTTACAAGATTGGAAGTGAGCTAGCAAACTTGAAAGTATTCTTGATTTTATGAAACTAGAACTTTTGGAATTTATGAAGAACACTTAGAACTTGAAGATAGAACTTGAGAGAGATCAATTAGATGAAGAAAATTGAAGAATGAAAGTGTTTGTAGGTGTTTTTGGTCGTTGGTGTATGGATTAGATATAAAGGATATATAATTTTGTTTTCATGTAAATAAGTCATGAATGATTACTCATATTTTTGTAATTTTATGAGATATTTCATGCTAGTTGCCAAATGATGGTTCCCACATGTGTTAGGTGACTCACATGGGCTGCTAAGAGCTGATCATTGGAGTGTATATATCAATAGTACATACATCTAAAAGCTGTGTATTGTACGAGTACGAATACGGGTGCATACGAGTAGAATTGTTGATGAAACTGAACGAGGATGTAATTGTAAGCATTTTTGTTAAGTAGAAGTATTTTGATAAGTGTATTGAAGTCTTTCAAAAGTGTATAAATACATATTAAAACACTACATGTATATACATTTTAACTGAGTCGTTAAGTCATCGTTAGTCGTTACATGTAAGTGTTGTTTTGAAACCTTTAGGTTAACGATCTTGTTAAATGTTGTTAACCCAATGTTTATAATATTAAATGAGACTTTAAATTATTATATTATCATGATATTATCATGTATGAATATCTCTTAATATGATATATATACATTAAATGTCTTTACAACGATAATCGTTACATATATGTCTCGTTTAAAAATCATTAAGTTAGTAGTCTTGTTTTTACATATGTAGTTCATTGTTAATATACTTAATGATATGTTTACTTATCATAGTATCATGTTAACTATATATATATATCCATATATATGTCATCATATAGTTTTTACAAGTTTTAACGTTCGTGAATCACCGGTCAACTTGGGTGGTCAATTGTCTATATGAAACATATTTCAATTAATCAAGTCTTAACAAGTTTGATTGCTTAACATGTTGGAAACATTTAATCATGTAAATATCAATCTCAATTAATATATATAAACATGGAAAAGTTCGGGTCACTACATCTACAACTATCTCCGTATCATCACCATTCGACCTTTTGCTAAGGCTCAAGCTTTGGAAGCTGTGAAAAGATACATGATGGAGACAATCGAACTGATGAGACGTGAAGATTTTCAAATTGGTCTCGAAGCTAATAGGAAAAAGATTCGAATAACCTATCCAAATCAATACACAGAGGGACTAAAGGATATGAGAATGTTTCAAATGCAATTCGAACTCGAAGGGTTTGTATTTGTGAATTCTCATAAAGAAAAAGTGTTCATCTAAACTAAAGAGTTGAACAAATACTCAGATGGTACACTCAAGGCTGCAATGAAGTATCTTAAAATTCGTCAAAGCAAGTTTGATGACATTGACATGAAAATGGGTCTTGGAGAGTTTATAAAGCATATCAGAGATCGTCTAAAGCTCCGAATCCGTACAAGACAGTTTGAGATTCTTCGTGGCCAGAGAAAGAGAAGGTATTTCAAAGAAATGGATGAATATCTGTAATGACCCGTCCTAATCCATAAGAACGAATACAATAACATATGATTACATTGCGAGGTATTTGACCTCTATATGATACATTTTACAAACATTTCATTCGTTTTAAAAGACAAATTTTCATTACATCGAAAGTTGACAGGCATGCATTCCATTTCATAATATCCAACTATAAATGATCTAATCTGTCATTTACTTAATAATAATCTTTACTAAACTCAACGACTTGAATGCAATGTCTTTTGAAATATGTCATGAATGACTCCAAGTAATATCTTTAAATTGAACAAATGCACAGCGAAAGATTTCTTTCAATCCTGAGAATAAACATGCTTTAAAGTGTCAACCAAAAGGTTGGTGAGTTCATTAGTTTATCATAATCGATCATTTCCATAATTTTAATAGACCACAAGATTTTCATATTTATAAACAGAACCTCTCGTCTGCATAAAGATAAAATCATTCATATGAATTGAACACCTGGTAACCGACATTAACTTTAATGCATAGAATATCCCCAAACAGAACCTCTCGTCTGTATAATATAATCTTGAAGTACTAAAGCCATCCATAACCTGAATGGGGGTTGTTAGGCCCAATAGATTTATCTTTAGGATTCGCATCAATTAGGAATAGAACCTCTCGGCTGCATAATTCTTAGGTTACCAAGCTAAAAAGGGTGATATTCGGTTCAATAATCCAACCATAGAATGTAGTTTTGAGTACTTGTGTCTATTTCATCAAACATTTATAAAAGCAGCGCATGTATTCTCAGTCCCAAAAATATATATTGGAAAAGCATTTAAAAAGGGAGCAAATGAAACTCACTATACTGTATTTCGTAGTAAAAATACATATGACGACATTGAACAAGTGCAAGGTTGGCCTCGGATTCACGAACCTATATTAAGTATATATATTTATATTTTGGTCAATATCTGTCTAGCAATTTAAGTCAAGTCGTAGTGTATCACAATCCTAATGCTCGAGATCGATATGCAAAAGTAAACAAAATCACCTTGACCCAAAATGACTTCCAAAATCTATACATGTTTATTATATAACTTAAATATAGTCGTTTTATATATTTAAATATATTTATCAGATTTTATTAAAGTAAATAATACAAGTCATTTATAATAAATAAAAATTTATATTAAAACTTATATATGATGAAAATATACTTTTATATATCTCAAGTAATAAAATTTATACAGTTCACTCAATGTCATAAAAATATAGTGGTGTATTATTAATGTAATTATATTACGTATGGTAAAAATATCTTTGTGTCACATATTTATTTGATAAAATAATATTGATAATAATAAGAATGAGTAAAAGTTATATTATTTTTGTAATAATAATAATTATTATTATTCTACCAATAATAATAATAACAATATTTATTTATTAATTAATGATGAAATTAATTATAATAAAATGATTATTCTAATCATGATAATTTTAATACTAATGATACTTTTTAATATTAAAGGTAATAATAATATTTTATATAAAAATAGTAATTCTATTTAAAATGATAAATAATAATACTAAAATGATAATATTAATAATATTTTATAATAACAATAATATTTCTATTAAAATGATAATTTTTTTTATTAAAAATGATAGTTCTAATATTAATGATACTTTTAATAATAATAATGATAAAAATAATGAAAATGATATTTTTATCTAAATCAATACCTTACAATATTTTAATTTCATCATGATACTCAAACTCATTATTTCCTAATCGATTTGTTTAATAGCTTTTAGTCATCTTTTATATCACATTCATAATAATGATAATAATAGTAATCATAATAATTAGATGATACTAATATTAGTTTTAATGATAATGATACTAATAATAAATATTATAATAATATTACTGATAATACTAATAACTATTTTAATGATAATAATAATAATAATAATAATAATAATAATAATAATAATAATAATAATAATATTAATAATAATCTTAATGATAATAACGATAGTAATACTTATAAAAATGGCAATTTTTAATGATAATACTTATAACGATAATGATAATAATAATAATAATAATAATAATTAGATACTAATAACGACGATTATAATGACGATAGTAATAATAATAATACTAAAATTAATAATAATTCAGTTGGCTATATCTTTTAATCCGTACATCAAAACCACACGATTTCTAAATGAAAAGTTATTAATTTTTCGCCAGCTTTCCAACGACATGCATATCATATACCTTATATCAATAACGTATGTATCAAATTCGTGATTCATCATAAACTATCTAATGACAAAATTTAGCATACAAGCATGCATAATCATATATACTCGAGCCCTAGTCAGGGATACACTATTAATATATAAAAGATAAAATATGAGTGCTCACGTATCAATATTGTGATTCAATATTGCAGGAAAAGTACGTAGACGCAACGGAGATGATAAAGACTAGTTTGACCTCAGGAGCATACCCTTGAACAATACCCATAACCTCCATAGCTATAACCCATAATTTCCTTAGCCCTATCCCATTTGAAAACTTATTTTGAAATCGCCTGAACATAACTCCGTCGTAGTATTTTATGTATACTAATAATATCTTGAAATAATACTGAGTAAATATATATATGTAAAGCGATTGAGAGAGTTTAGAGAAATATATTTTCAAGTTTCTATGAAATAATGAAACCTATTAAATTCTATTTATAATAGATTTTTGAATTATTAAAGTGAATTATTAAAGTATGAATTATTAAAGTGAATTATTAAAGTATGAATTATTAAAGTGAATTATTAAAGTATGAATTATTAAAGTGAATTTTTAAAGTTAAAGTAAAGTAAAAGTAAAGTAAAGTAAAAGTAAAGTAAAGGTAAAATTAAAGTATAGTAAAAGTATAAAACTATGTACGTATAATACGCGTATAAATATATATAATATTAATTTAAATCGTTATATATATTTAATAAAATAAAATATAATTATCGTTATCTTTATCATACTGGTTAAGTAATGAGTTGTCAAAAGTGGTTCTAGATATTTATAAAAGTTATATACATTTTAATAATAAAGTTCTTTTTTAAACTGAAACGTTTTTTTTGTACGTTTGAAACTAAATCAAATAAATATGATAATTTTGTTTTCTAAAACTAAATATATTTAAGAATCATTTTGTTAAAAGGTTAAAATAATAGAAATCGTTATATCATAAAACATTTTAGAAAAGTAGAATTATATATATTCATAATAGGTTTCAAGTTTTTAAATTACAGTCTGTTGGTGAAGCATGCGATAAAGTCCAAAGGTTAAATAAACGTATGAAATCATCTTAATAAAAAATGTCGAGTTACTTAACTTGTCGATATCCAACATCTAAGTTATTTACACTCCACGTTCTTACTTTCATATTAAATAAAATGAAAGTTAACATAGTTATCTTATCAAGGTCACGAGGAAAATATTATAAAACATGAATTGGAAATTAAACAGGAATTTCCACTAACCCTTGTCTAGTTTTAATTGACACATTTGTTCTTACTTATAAATCACTTTACTATTTTTCGAATGTTGTCAAAAAGAACAGATTTCTTAAATCATAGTGGACCTTATATCAGAGACCCGTAGTCATAATCACAATGTATCTGATAATTCAATCCTTTGATATTATCTTTTAATTCCGTTGATAATTATATTATATATATTGAAACAAATACGTTCATGTAAAGTATTATACCTCTAATACTTTGTTAACGTTTTCAATTAATATAACTATATCTTATATATATACATTTCTATGCACATAAATGTTCGTGAATCGTCGAGAGCAGTCGAAGGGTAATTGATTACATAAACACAGTTCATAGTTTTTGAGATTTCAACATTACAGACTTTGGTTATCGTTCCGGAAACATATAAAGATTATGTTTAAATTTGGTCGGAAATTTTTGGGTTGTCACAATATCCATTACATGAGGGAGATCCAAGAAAAGCCTGGGGCGTCTGGAAACCTTCTAAGCAAATTTCTGAAAATCAAGTAGAAGTTTCAAAACCAGACGGCACACGATGGAAACTAACGTTTGGACTGAAATGTCCCATTCATATTGATTATAAATGTTCCATATTAATTGATTTCGTCGCGAGGTTTTGACCTCTATATGAGACGTTTTTCAAAGACTGCATTCATTTTTAAAACAATCATAACCTTTATTTTATCGATAAAGGTTTAAAAAGCATTACATAGATTATCAAATAATGATAATCTAAAATATACCGTTTACACACGACCATTACATAATGGTTTACAATAAGAATATATTACATCAAAAATAAGTTTCTTGAATGCAGTTTTTACATAATATCATACAAGCATGGACTCCAAATCTTGTCCTTATTTTAGTATGCAACAGCGGAAGCTCTTAATAATCACCTGAGAATAAACATGCTTAAAATGTCAACAAAAATGGTGGTGAGTTATAGGTTTAACCTATATATTATCAAATCATAATAATAGACCACAAGATTTCATATTACAATATACATCCCATACATAGAGATAAAATTCAATCATATGGTGAACACCTGGTAACCGACATTAACAAGATGCATATAGAATATCCCCATCATTCCGGGACACCCATCGGACATGATAATTTCGAAGTACTAAAGCATTCCAAATTCCAGAATGGGGCTTGTTGGGAACGATAGATCTATCTTTAGGATTCGCGTCAATTTGGGGATCCGTTCCCAAATTCTTAGGCTACCAAGCTAAAAAGGGGCATATTCGGCTTCGATCATTCACCCATATAATGTAGTTTCATTTACTTGTGTCTATTTCGTAAAACATTTATAAAATTTGCATGTATTCTCATCCCAAAATATTAGATTTTAAAAGTGGGACTATAACTTACTTTCACAGATTTTTACTTCGTCGGGAGTAAGACTTGGCCACTGGTCGATTCACGAACCTATAACAAATATATACATATATATATCAAAGTATGTTCAAAATATATTTACAACATTTTTAATACATTTTGATGTTTTAAGTTTATTAAGTCAGCTGTCCTCGTTAGTAACCTACAACTAGTTGTCCATAGTTAGATGTACAGAAATAAATTGATATATATTATCTTGAATCAATCCACGACCCAGTGTATATACGTCTCAGGCTAGATCACAACTCAAAGTATATATATTTTTGGAATCAACCTCAACCCTGTATAGCTAACTCAAACATTACTGCATATAGAGTGTCTATGGTTTTTCCAAATAATATATATACATGGGTCGATATGATATATCAAAACATTTGCATACGTGTCTATGGTATCCTAAGATTACATAATATATTAGAATACATGTATAATACAATATAAGTTAGCTAGGATATGATTTGTATAGAATTGTTATAATATTTTCCGTAGCTACAACAATAAAAAAATATCCATTCTTGTTTTACCCATAACTTCTTCGTTTTAAATCCGTTTTGAGTGAATCAAATTACTATGGCTTCATATTGAACTCTATTTTATGAATCTAAACAGAAAAAGTATAGGTTTATAGTCGAAAATATAAGTTACAAGTCATTTTTGTAAGAGGTAGTCATTTCAGTTGAAAGAACGACGTCATGATGACCATTTTGAAAAACATACTTCCACTTTGAGTTTAACCATGATTTTTGGATATAGTTTCATGTTCATAAGAAAAATCATTTTTTCAAAAGAACAACTTTTAAATCAAAGTTTATCATAGTTTTTAATTATCAAACCCAAAACAGCCCGCGGTGTTACTACGACGGCGTATGTCCAGTTTACGGTGTTTTTCGTGTTTCCAGGTTTTAAATCATTAAGTTAGCATATCATATAGATATAGAACATGTTTTTAGTTAATTTTAAAAGTCAAGTTAGAAGGATTAACTTTTGTTTGCGAACAAGGTTAGAATTAACTAAACTATGTTCTAGTGATTTCAAGTTTAAACTTTCGAATAAGGTAGTTTTATATATATGAATCGAATGATGTTATGAACATCATTACTACCTCAGGTTTTGTGGATAAACCTACTGGAAATGAGAAAAATAGATCTAGCTTCGAAGGATCCTTGAATGGCTTGAAAGTTCTTGAAGCAGAATCATGACACGAAAACAAGTTCAAGTAAGATTTTCACTCGAAATAAGATTGTTATAGTTATAGAAATTGAATCAAAGTTTGAATATGAGTATTACCTTGTATTAGAAATATATCTTACTGTAAATAAGAAAAATTTCTTGAGGTTGGATGATCACTTTACAAGATTGGAAGTAAGCTAGCAAACTTGGAAGTATTCTTGATTTTATGAAACTAGAACTTATAGAATTTATGAAGAACACTTAGAACTTGAAGATAGAACTTGAGAGAGATTAATTAGATGAATAAAATTGAAGAATAAAAGTGTTTGTAGGTGTTTTTGGTCATTGGTATATGGATTATATATAAAGGATGTGTAATTTTGTTTACATGTAAATAAGTCATGAATGATTACTAATATTTTTGTAATTTTATGAGATATTTCATGCTAGTTGTCAAATGATGGTTCCCACATGTGTTAGGTGACTCACATGGGCTACTAAGAGCTGATAATTAGAGTGTATATACTAATAGTACATACATCTAAAAGCTGTGTATTGTACGAGTACGAATACGGGTGCATACGAGTAGAATTGTTGATGAAACTGAACGAGGATGTAATTGTAAGCATTTTTGTTAAGTAGAAGTATTTTGATAAGTGTCTTGAAGTCTTTCAAAAGTGTATGAATACATATTAAAACACTACATGTATATACATTTTAACTGAGTCGTTAAGTCATCGTTAGTCGTTACATGTAAATGTTGTTTTGAAACCTTTAGGTTAACGATCTTGTTAAATGTTGTTAACCCATTGTTTATTATATCAAATGAGATGTTAAATTATTACATTATCATGATATCATGATGTATTAATATATCTTAATATGATATATATACATTTGATGTCGTTACAACGATAATCGTTACATATATGTCTCGTTTCGAAATCATTAAGTTAGTAGTCTTGTTTTTACATATGTAGTTCATTGTTAATATACTTAATGATATGTTTACTTATCATAATATCATGTTAACTATATATATATCCATATATATGACATCATATAGTTTTTACAAGTTTTAACGTTCGTGAATCACCGGTCAACTTGGGTGGTCAATTGTCTATATGAAACCTATTTCAATTAATCAAGTCTTAACAAGTTTGATTGCTTAACATGTTGGAAACACTTAATCATGTAAATAACAATTTCATTTAATATATATAAACATGGAAAAGTTCAGGTCACTACATGGACCTCTCAAGATTACTCAATAGGATTATATTGTAAAGTTCACATTTAACACTAAGGGGGAGATTTTTAAGACCCCGAAGTTGTATAGTGTTAATGTGAAATAAGCTTAATTGATGGTTCCTTAGAAGAGGGCTATATAAGGAACATAAGTAGTCCTAATTAGATAGCCATTGCATTGTAACTGATTTCTAGAAGCTGTGGAATGTAAATCTTGTTAATTCTCTCTAATACCGAATCTCCTTCACACTTACCGAATCTCATTCTAACTTGTCTTTTCTTCTAATCTCAACATGATCTGACCTATCATACATTCTTTAATATAATGTTGAATAATGAAACCCCAGTCAATTATAATTATAATTTCTACGATATATATAGAATACATATACATATGTGATGTTGTAAACCACACCTAAAATTAATATATTTAATTAAATGGTTTTATCACACAAATCAGACAATTATCCTGATCAATGGAGTAAAGTATCTAGCAAGCACAAGTTCGTTCTACAAAGAGTAGTTGTTTAAGATTTAATTAGCTAATAATTGTCCTAAAGAAAAGGTTTAAATTGATTGGATTTTTAATAAACAAAAACGCGAAAATTAAATAAACAAATAACGGGATGGAAAAAACAGTGTTCACTTTAATGCTCAACAAATGACGATTGTTCTTTTATAATTAAACCTGTTATTCAATAGTTATGACTAAATAGTTCACATCAATCTTACAATATCAATGAACCAAGATCTAGTAAACTCAATCAACTCACATTGACATCATTTATAGTTTCACTTTACCCTGTTTAATTAATGAGACTATTTCTTGGTTAAAATCACGTAAAACTCAGCATATTAAGATCAATCAAAATAGCCTACATAACTGTCTTATCACAATGCTAGTCAACCAACACCTACACTCACATGTAGATGTCTAAATAACTAACTGTTGAAGCATGAACTATTTGTCACTAATCAATTCACATTAATTAGTCAATAATCCATATAATTGTATTAAAACATATAAACAATCACAACATTGGTTCTTATGATAAAAACACAATTAATCAAACATAATAACTTTAATAATTCAAAACATAGAACAATCCATAATCACAAGCCTTACATTAAAGCAACCACTTGGAGTTTAGCCAAGCATGTTCAGGGAAAAATCAATAAAACAATCATAAACAATAGAATCCATAATAGTATATTTTCAAAAAAAAAAAAAAACGTATCAAAAAAGAATTCATAATAATATCATTAAAATTAATGAAATCTAGAGTATCAATGACGATTTATGACCCAATCTCCAAGTCTTGATGTTATCACTTTTTGATTTGGTGAATAATGACTTTGGAATCACCAAAATTGCCAAACTATTACTCCAAAACGGCTTGGAATGAGTTATGACCTATAATCCCATGAACCTTTTTAACAGACAAATTAAACCTAGACCGCCCATTCTTGCGATCGCAAGATTTCGTATGCCTGGTGGCTCGCGATCACGAGTCCTCTTATGTCAGCACTTCACGTTCGATTTTCTTTTCTTCGTGTTGCGAGTTCAACTCGATGTCTACCTCGCGATAGCGAAGCTTCAAACTTCCATTTTAGGTTGAAAAAATACGTGAACTTCATGTTTGATTCTTAATTCGAACCTAGACCAACATATCTGACTTTAATGCTCTAATACATGTATAATTTACCCAAAACATTGCCAATATCATCATCGATCCATAAGATGCAAGCTTCAACAAATAATGACACCTTATCTTCAATTCTGAACCGAAATAAACACAAACGAACCCGATATTACGAAGGTAAATATGTGTAAACTGAGCAATATCAATGGGCAACCCTAAAGCCCTAACAAAATCTAATGCACCAAGCCCACTCTCGGACTTGGGTCTATCTATCTAATCCTTCTAACAAAATATATTGTGGTCTAACGGGTTATCATGTGACAGTTTTTTTTAAATAAATTCAATTAACTAATTAATTAATCATCAAGTAACTTATACTTTATGTATGAGTGTGTATTATACAAAAAGATGACATGATCAATGAAGACATGAAATTGCTTTATGGTTCTTAGTTTTTGTAACGACCCGAATTTTTCCGAACATTTTATACCTATGAGATTAATATTTACATAAATTAAACCTTACCAACATGATAAGCAATCTAAATTGTTGAGATTTATGTTTTTAAAAAGAGTTTTACACAACGTTTGACCGTCCAATTTGACCGATGATATCACGAACTATATAACAAACGATAATTATACGTTTGTGTATATATATGTATTTATATATATTTAACATGATCTAAGAATGGTTTAACATCTCATTGTGTACTAATAACAATAAGTTATAAGTATACTTTGAGACTACTAACTTAAGTTTTCAAAATGATAACTATACGTAACGTTATTTGACATATATACCTTTAACCTATAATACTTATACAAGTATCATATAAATATGTATTTAATCACTTTTAAAGGGATTATATACATAAAACAATATAATTATATTTACAAAAGATAGCTATATTTGAATTCTCGTTCCGTTTCCTCAAAATTTCTACACGTATACCTAGAGTATATGTACTCGTATCATACCCAGCTCCTATACGTATTTACTATTAGTATATACACATCACAATCACTTTATTAGCAGCCATGAGTCAGCCAATTTTGGATCTTAGCATGCATGATTAATCAATTTGGCATATTACAAGACTTTTGCACAATATTACAAATTTATACATCTTTTCACCACCATTTATACTCCATTCCAATTTCATTTTTACTACACATTTTCTCTAACCAAAAACACACTCTAAGGAACCTTAAGTGTTCTTCACAATCTCAGCAAATAACCATGAAGATTTAGCTTCAAAAACAAGCCTTAATCATCATAATAAATTCCTTACAAGAAAACTTCAATAATCCTTCCAAAAATACAAGTTTACTTCCAACCTTTTGATCCAACTCCACCACTCTTTTGGTTCTAGGATTTTTCTCATCTTTTACAGTAACTTTATTCAAGTAACTTGAGGTAGTAACCTTGTTCATAACCTTATTCGATTCATATTTATATAGCTATCTTATTTTGTGTTGTAAAATTTTAACAACAAGAACATAGTTTGAATGATTTCAAACTTGTTTGCAAACTAAATAGATCCTTCTAACTTAACTTTTAAAATACTTCAAGACCTGTAATATATCATAATGATATGCTATTACAAAGAACATCTTAAAAACTGAATCTAAGTCGTCGGAGTGCAATCGGGGACTGTTTTGGGTTGGATAATTAAAAACTATCTTGAACTTTGAATTGGAAGTTTATGTTCTGGAAAAATGACATTTCTTATGAATATGTTAACTCATAAAAATTTTAAGGTTTAACTCAAAGTATAAGTATTTTTAGAAAAATGATCATTAAATGTTGTTTTTATGATGGAAAATGATCACTTTCATAAGTTTCACTAAAGTTTGACCTATAACCTATGATTTCGATTACAACCTAAGGTATTTTCAGTTCATATTATTAAAATTTGATTCGATCCAAGGAAGTGGCAAGTTGAACCAACAAAAATGGAGTTGTAATGAGGAAACTACGACTAAAACAAGATCGGGTATCCGAAGCTAGTTTAGCTACGAAAATATTTGAAGAAAAATTAAATTAATCATATATTTTCTAATTAATATGATATTTCATATATATTTACTTATGATTTGATTTTATATATTTCAAGACCACCCATAAACAACACGAGAAGATTAATCATAAGACCTCATGATTGTACGCAACACGTCATTTGACAACACGGTACTTTATGTACGCAACACGTCACTTGACAACATGGTACCATGGGTCGAGATTAATTCTGATCAATACGAATACGAAGGGGTCTTTATTTATTTTATTTAAGCAACTAATTGTGGACCACTAACATCGGACTGCTAACTACGGACTAAGAAAATATTAAAAGTATTAAAAGTGTGTGTATATATATATATATATATATATATATATATATATATATATATATATATATATATATATATATGTAACGATTACTTAAAAAGAAAATATGTTGATATATTATATATATGGTTAGGTTCGTGATATCTATCGGAGACCAAGTCGTGATAAATACCTTCAAGGCAAAAGTGAGTATATAGTCCCACTTTTAAACTCTAAATATTTCGGGATGAGAATACATGCATTTTATGATTTACGTTATGGACACAAGTGATTAAAAATATATATTCTACGTTGAGTTGTACCACTGGCATACTTCCATGTAACTTGGTAACTATTATTTACATGAGGTATTGTAAACGCGAATCCTGTTGATAGATCTATCGGGCCTGACAACCCCAACCGGACTGGATGACCAGTATTCAACGGTTGCACAGTACTTCATTTCGATGACTACACTTGGTACGGTGTAGTAAGATTTCATAATAAAGGGAATATGCGACGTTGATTAAATGTTAAGTATGCTTATCAAGTGCTCAACAACTTAGAATATCTTTATTAAAACGTTTATATATGAAATCTTGTGGTCTATATTTATAACGCTGCCGGCATTAAACCTATATCTCACCAACTTTATGTTGACATTTTAAGCATGTTTATTCTCAGGTGATAACTAAAAGCTTCCGCTACAACATGTTGAATTTAAGCAAGATCTTGAGTATGCATATTTGTGTCAAAAATAAAACTGCATATCGGAGGATTTGTAATGTAAAATATGTTGGAAGTCGTATTGTTATTATCACATGTAAAGTTTGTAAGTCTAAGATTATCGCTAAACGATAATCATTATTATCTTGTTTAAACCTTGTATTTGTAATAAAAGCTATGGTTTGTATTGTAAAAACGAATGCAGTTTTTGAGAAATGTCGCATATAGAGGTCAATACCTAGCGATGAAATCATATGTTATTGTATTCGTCCTTATGGTTAAGGTCGGGTTATGACATGTGGTATCAGAGCGTTAGTCTTAGAGAACCAGAAAATTTGCATTAGTGTGTCTTATCGAGTTTGTTAGGATGCATTAGTGAATCTGGACTTTGACCGTGTTTGATTTAGAAAACTATTGCTTATCCTTGTTGGTTAAAAATTAATATTTAAATATTATGTGGTACTAACGTGCTAGTCGTTATGTGATAGATATCTGGTTTAGAACTTGTTATCATATTCAGCGACTCCGAATCAGAATCTTCAGATGGTGTTCCAGTCATTAACCTATCCGATGATGAAAACGACACCTTTGGGGAAGACTCACAAGTTCCGGATGAATCAATTGAAGAGGAACCAGAAGGTGATCCTGAGGAGGAAGAAATACAGGAAATTACGAAAGACAAGTTCGAACGAGGAAAGAAACGAAAGGCTACTGAATTGAAAAATCCAAATCCCTAGTTTAGAGAGGATGTTGTGGCACCAACTCCACCAGATACTTCCACACCTATTCCCGCTATTCCTATTAGTTCTATCCCGGCATCCAGTTCTTCAGCCCCTCAGCCAAAACGCAGGGAGACAACCAGGATAACCTTTAAGCGATTCCTTTGAACACGAACGCTTTGGGTTAAATGACACGCTGTTGTTTTAAACCATGGGATCATATAACGTTTTGTATAATATTACTAGTGTGGTTTGCTTAATGTTTGATGTAAGATAAGCATATGTAAAATAGTGAAGTGTGAAATGCAATAATTTTCCATGGTTGAGTATTATTTGGGTGATAGTAATTGATTTTCGTACTAAGCTATTAAGTATGAACTTTAACGGGTAGGTACTACCCTTGGTATAATTATAAAATGCTAATAAGAAGAAAAGGCTTTTATAATAATAACTGGTTCATATTATTAATAAGCTATGATGTACTGTAAATACATACTACATCTATAATATTCCATGTGAATAATTATTTTTTTCATTCTTATTGAAGATTATGGCGCGATTGAACCGAATGACGGAACAAGAAATCCAGGAACTCATCAATCAGCGAGTGAATGACAAAATATTATGGGTCGAGGCTGCAAGAGGTGCTGCAGTTAACCCAAATCCTCATGTGGGATGCACTTACAAAACTTTTCAAGGTTGCAAGCCCTCATCATTCAGTGGAACAGAAGGACCGGTCGGTTTAACCCGGTGGATCGAAAAGATTGAGTCTGTGTTTAAAATCAGTGGTTGTATTGAGAAGGACATGACCAAGTATACATCATGTACCTTACAAGATAGTGCACTCATGTGGTGGAAAAACTATGTGAAGGCCGTGGGAGGAGATGTAGCTTATGATACTCCCTGGGAAGAATTCAAAACAATGCTAATCAACGAGTATTGTCCAAGGAACGAGGTTAGGAAGTTGGAAGCTGAATTACGAAGCCTGAAAGTTGTTGGTACTGAACTCACCAACTACAATCAGTGATTCATGGAATTAGCTTTGCTATGTCCCGAATTGGTACCAACCGAAGAACGGAAGATAGAACTGTACAAAGATGGTTTGCCTAAAAATGTCAGAGCAAATGTTACAGCATCGAAACCCAAGACTATTCACGAAGCCATCACCATGGCGAATGAGTTGATGGACCAGATTATTCTGGATAAGAACACCGATGTCAAGACATCGGGAAACAAAAGAAAGTGGGAAGGTAATCATCAACAATCCAACAAGAAACAAGAAACCACGCAAGGTGTGGGTAGTGGTTCAAGCTCAGGTTATAAGGGACGAAATCCTTTATGTAACAGATGCCACAAACATCACTCTGGTTATTGTAATGTGGTGTGCGATAATTGTAATCGAAGGGGTCATCTTGCTGAAGATTGTCGGATTCCTGTTACAAATACAAATGGCACCAAGACTCCTGCCACTAATGCAAATAGAACTGCCTTGGCCACTGTTACCTGTTATGGGTGTGGGAAACAGGGTCATTATAAGAGCCAGTGCCCGAATCCAGAGAAGAATAACGGATCTGCACGTGGAAGAGCGTTTATTATTAATGCTAGAGAGGCGTATGAAGACCCGGAGCTGGTTACGTGTACGTTTATCATTAATAACTTATCAGCATCTATTATATTTGATACTGGTGCCGATAGAAGTTACGTGTGTAGAGACTTTTACGCTAAATTGAATTGTTCATAATTACCTCTAGATGCTAAGTACATGATTGAGTTAGCCAATGGTAAACTAATTAAAGCCGATAAAATTTGCCGTGATTGTAAAATAAATTTAGTCGGAGAAACATTTAAGATTGATTTGATACCCGTAGAATTAGGAAGTTTTGATGTAATAGTCGGCATGGACTGGATGTCCAAAATAGGAGCTGAAGTTGTGTGCGCCAAGTAGGCAATTCGCATTCCTCGTAAGGATAAAATGCCAGTAATGATTTATGGAGAGAAGGGTAACTCAAAGCTAAAACTCATTAGTTGTTTGAAAGCTCAAAAGTTCTTGAAGAAAGGGTGCTATGCTATCTTAGCACATGTTAATAAAGTCGAAATGAAGGAAAAAGTGAGGAGCATCAACGACGTGCCTGTGGCAAGAGATTTTCTCGATGTTTTTCCGGAAGAATTACCGGGATTACCTCCATTTAGATATGTAGAATTTCAAATAGATCTAGTACCAGGAGCTGCACCAGTGGCTCGTGCTCCATATAGACTTGCACCATCCGAGTTAAAAGAACTTCAAAGTCAGTTAAAAGAATTACTGGACTGTGGATTCATACGACCAAGTACTTCACCGTGGGGAGCTCCAATTTTATTTGTTAAAAAGAAGGATGGATCTTTTAGGATGTGTATAGATTATCGTGAATTAAATAAGTTAACTATCAAGAATCGGTATCCACTAACGAGAATTGATGACTTATTTGATCAATTGCAAGGATCATGTGTTTACTCAAAAATCGACCTAAGGTCGGGCTATCATCAACTACGCGTCAAAGAAGAAGATATTCCGAAAACTGCTTTTCGGACACGCTACGGTCATTATGAATTTTTGGTCATGCCGTTTGGATTAACGAATGCACCAGCTGTATTCATGGACCTCATGAATCGAGTTTGTAGTCCGTATTTAGATAAGTTTGTTATCGTTTTCATTGACGATATTCTTATCTATTCCAAGAGTGAGCAAGAGCATGAACAGCATTTAAGGTTGGTATTAGAATTGTTAAGAAAAGAACAGTTATACGTCAAATTTTCTAAGTGTGCATTTTGGTTGAAAGAAGTGCAATTTCTTGGCCACGTTGTTAGTAGCAAAGGAATTCAGGTTGATCCAGCTAAAATTGAGGCTATTGAAAAATGGGAGACTCCTAAAACACCAACGCAGATACGCCAATTTTTAGGTTTAGCCGGTTATTATAGAAGGTTTATTCAAGATTTTTCCCGAATAGCTAAACCATTAACAGCGTTAACGCAAAAAGGGAAGAAGTACGAATGGACCTCTGAGCAGGAGAGTGCATTTCAATTACTGAAGAAGAAGTTGACTACATTGCCTATTTTATTGTTACCTGAAGGGAACGATAATTTTGAGATATATTGTGACGCTTCGCGACAAGGTTTTGGTTGCGTCCTTATGCAACGGAAGAAAGTTATAGCATACGCATCCCGACAATTAAAGATTCACGAGCGGAATTATACGACACATGATTTAGAATTGGGAGCAGTAGCGTTTGCATTGAAGATATGGAGACACTATTTATATGGGGTTAAATGCACTGTGTTTACTGATCATAAAAGCCTTCAACATATTTTTGATCAGAAATAGCTAAACATGAGGCAACGTAGGTGGGTCGAGCTGATAAATGACTATGATTGTGAAATTCGCTATCATCCCGGGAAAGCGAACGTGGTGGCTGACGCTCTAAGCAGAAAGGAACGGGAACCAATTCGAGTACGAGCAATGAACATAAAAATTCGCAGGAATCTCAACTCACAAATCAAAGAGGCTCAACAAGAAGCTCTTACTAAAGAAAACATAGGAAATGAAATAATGAAGAAGTATGGGAAACCACTCGTTATACGGGAAGACGGAATTCGATATTTTGCAAACCGTATTTGGGTACCAAAGTTGGGTGGATTAAGGAAGTTGATATTGAACGAGGCACATAAGACAAGATACTCGATACATCCTGGAGTTAGAAAGATGTATCAAGATCTTAAGACGCATTATTGGTGGCCTAATTTAAAGACAGATGTTGCAACATATGTTGGGGAATGTTTAACTTGTTCCAAAGTCAAAGCAGAACACCAGAAGCCGTCAGGGTTACTTCAACAACCAGAAATCCCAGAATGGAAATGGGATGGTATTACCATGGATTTCATCACAAAGTTACCTAAGACTGCCTGGGGTTATGACACCATTTGGGTAATAGTTGATCATCTCACCAAATCTACACATTTCTTGCCTATAAAGGAAACGGATAGAATGGAGAAACTATTACGATTATACATAAAGGAAATTGTTTCAAGGCATGGAATACCTATTTCCATTATATCCGATCGTGATAGTAGATTTATATCAAAGTTTTGGCAATCACTACAGGAGGCCTTGGGAACTCGTTTGGATATGAGCACCGCATATCATCCACAAACTGACGGGTAGAGTGAAAGAACAATTCAGACTCTTGAAGACATGCTCAGGGCATGTGTGATCGATTTTGGAAACGGATGGGATAAATATCTACCATTAGCAGAATTCTCGTATAATAACAGTTATCATGCGAGCATTAAAGCTGCACCATTCGAAGCATTATATGGAAGGAAGTGTAGATCCCCTATCTGTTGTAATGAAGTAGGAGATCGACAATTAACTAGTCCCGAGATCATACACGAAATGACTGAGAAGATAGTACAAATCAAGGAGAGATTAAAAACAGCCCGTAGTCGCCAAATGAGCTACGCCGATGTCCGAAGGAAACCATTAGAGTTTCAGATCGGTGACATGGTTATGTTAAAGGTGTCACCTTGGAAAGGTGTAATACGTTTCGGTAAAAGGGGTAAACTGAACCCAAGGTATGTAGGCCCGTTCAAGATCACCGAACGCATTGGACCGGTAGCTTATCGACTCGAGTTACCGCAACAACTCACCGGAGTACATAATACATTTCACGTATCAAACCTTAAGAAATGTCTTACAAAGGAAGATCTCACCATTCCTCTTGAAGAAATCCAAGTCGACGAGAAACTACAATTCATAGAAGAACCAGTTGAAATCATGGACCGTGAAGTTAAACAACTTAAGCAGAGCAACATACCAATTGTTAAGGTTCATTGGAATGCTCGAAGAGGTCCCAAGTTTACATGGGAACGAGAGGATTAGATGAAATGAAAGTACCCACATTTGTTTCCCGAGAACGCAAAATAGGTACAATTTTAAAATTTCGGGACGAAATTTATTTAACGGGTAGGTACTGTAACGACCCAGATTTTTCCGATCATTTTATACCTATGAGATTAATATTTAAATAAATTAAACCTTACCAACATGATAAGCAATCTAAATTGTTGAGATTTATGTTTTTAAAAAGAGTTTTATACAACGTTTGACCGTCCAATTTGACCGATGATATCACGAACTATATAACAAACGATAATTATATGTTTGTGTATATATATGTATTTATATATATTTAACATGATCTAAGAATGGTTTAACATCTCATTGTGTACTAATAACAATAAGTTATAAGTATACTTTGAGACTACTAACTTAAGTTTTCAAAATGATAACTATACGTAACGTTATTTGACATATATACCTTTAACCTATAATACTTATACAAGTATCGTATAAATATGTATTTAATCACTTTTAAAGGGATTATATACATAAAACAATATAAGTATATTTACAAAAGATAGCTATATTTGAATTCTCGTTCCGTTTCCTCAAAATTTCTACATGTATACCTAGAGTATATGTACTCGTATCATACCCAGCTCCTATACGTATTTACTATTAGTATATACACATCACAATCAATTTATTAGCAGCCATGAGTTAGCCAATTTTGGATCTTAGCATGCATGATTAATCAATTTGGCATATTACAAGACTTTTGCACAATATTACAAATTTATACATCTTTTCACCACCATTTATACTCCATTCCAATTTCATTTTTACTACACATTTTCTCTAACCAAAAACACACTCTTAGGAACCTTAAGTGTTCTTCACAATCTCAGCAAATAACCATGAAGATCTAGCTTCAAAAACAAGCCTTAATCATCATAATAAATTCCTTACAAGAAAACTTCAATAATCCTTCCAAAAATACAAGTTTACTTCCAACCTTTTGATCCAACTCCACCACTCTTTTGGTTCTAGGATTTTTCTCATCTTTTACAGTAACTTTGTTCAAGTAACTTGAGGTAGTAACCTTGTTCATAACCTTATTCGATTCATATTTATATAGCTATCTTATTTTGTGTTGTAAAATTTTAACAACAAGAACATAGTTTGAATGATTTCAAACTTGTTTGCAAACTAAATAGATCCTTCTAACTTAACTTTTAAAACACTTCAAGACCTGTAATATATCATAATGATATGCTAACTTAATAAGATATAACTTGGTTTTACAAAGAACATCTTAAAAACTGAATCTAAGTCGTCGGAGTGCAATCGGGGACTGTTTTGGGTTGGATAATTAAAAACTATCTTGAACTTTGAATTGGAAGTTTATGTTCTGGAAAAATGATATTTCTTATGAATACGTTAACACATAAAAATTTCATGGTTTAACTCAAAGTGTAAGTATTTTTAGAAAAATGATCATTAAATGTTGTTTTTATGATGGAAAATGATCACTTTCATAAGTTTCACCAAAGTTTGACCTATAACCTGTGATTTTGAATACAACCTAAGGTATTTTCAGTTCATATTCTTAAAATTTGATTCGATCCAAGGAAGTGGCAAGTTGAACCAACAAAAACGGAGTTGTAATGAGGAAACTACGACTAAAACAAGATCGGGTATCCGAAGCTAGTTTAGCTACGAAAATATTTGGAGAAAAATTAAATTAATCATATATTTTCTAATTAATATGATATTTCATATATATTTACTTATGATTTGATTTTATATATTTCAGGACCACCCGTAAACAACACGAGAAGATTAATCATAAGACCTCATGATTGTACGCAACACGTCATTTGACAACACGGTACTTTATGTACGCAACACGTCACTTGACAACATGGTACCATGGGTCGAGATTAATTCTGATCAATACGAATACGATGGGGTCTTTATTTATTTTATTTAAGCAACTAATTGTGGACCACTAACATTGGACTGCTAACTACGGACTAAGAAAATATTAAAAGTATTAAAAGTATATATATATATATATATATATATATATATATATATATATATATATATATATATATATATATATATATATATATATATATATATATATATATATATATATATATATATATAACGATTACTTAAAAATAAAATATGTTGATATATTATATATATGGTTAGGTTCGTGATATCTATCGGAGACCAAGTCGTGATAAATACCTTCAAGGCAAAAGTGAGTATATAGTCCCACTTTTAAACTCTGAATATTTCGGGATGAGAATACATGCATTTTATGATTTACGTTATGGACACAAGTGATTAAAAATATATATTCTACGTTGAGTTGTACCACTGGCATACTTCCCTGTAACTTGGTAACTATTATTTACATGAGGTATTGTAAACGCGAATCCTGTTGATAGATCTATCGGGCCTGACAACCCCAACCGGACTGGACGACCAGTATTCAACGGTTGCACAATACTTCGTTTTGGTGACTACACTTGGTACGGTGTAGTAAGATTTCATAATAAAGGGAATATGCGACGTTGATTAAATGTTAAGTATGGTTATCAAGTGCTCAACAACTTAGAATATCTTTATTAAAACGTTTATATATGAAATCTTGTGGTCTATATTTATAACGCTGCCGGCATTAAACCTATATCTCACCAACTTTATGTTGACGTTTTAAGCATGTTTATTCTCAGGTGATAACTAAAAGCTTCCGCTGCAACATGTTGAATTTAAGCAAGATCTTGAGTATGCATATTTGTGTCAAAAATAAAACTGCATATCGGAGGATTTGTAATGTAAAATATGTTGGAAGTCGTATTGTTATTATCACATGTAAAGTTTGTAAGTCTAAGATTATCGCTAAACGATAATCATTATTATCTTGTTTAAACCTTGTATTTGTAATAAAAGCTATGGTTTGTATTGTAAAAACGAATGCAGTTTTTGAAAAATGTCGCATATAGAGGTTAATACCTCGCGATGAAATCATATGTTATTGTATTCGTCCTTATGGTTAAGGTCGGGTTATGACAGTTTTCGAGAATTTATTATGTCGATGGTCTATCTACAGTTATACCCTATGCTCCAATTCGATCTGATTCATGGCAGGAGCGAGCCATGTATTATCTTAGAACAGTGCCTAAGAAAAATTTTACGCCGATCGATAAGACACGCTTATCGCTCTACTTTACACCTTTGACATGATAACTATATGTCATACACTACAAGAAGCTGACCCTTTCCAGACGACAATTATTTTCGTACTCGGACGATGATGAGACCCACATTAACTTTTCTGGTCAAGAGCTGACGACCTTTTTCCAGACGACCATTCCAGACGGTATGTTATCCGAAAATAATATTCATAAATACTTATTATATTTTTTGGAGCCAAAATCTTTCCACGAGTGAAAATAAAATAAGAAAATATGCCTTGGACGAAATATCATCTGAAAAAAAAAACGCGCGAAAAAATTCACTTTTGAGCCAAAATATTTTCATAGAAGAAAAAAAAAATAATTACACATTTTCGGACGACGTGTGTCGTCCGAAAAAGGATCGGTTAAACCCTTAAAAAAATTGACCAAAAAGCAACTTTTTTGTTGTGTGAGTATTCTTAACATGTTAGGAGTTACTGTTAGGGTTCATATCGGGGTACTACCCACCCGATCAAATTCGTTACACGTGTTGGTGAATAACCGCATTGAGAAAATCCCCTTTCAGGATTGAACCCGCATCGAATTCCACCAAATACCCAAATTAATCGGGGTACCGTTTGGAAAAGTATCGTCCAGAATACAGCAATTTCTTGTAGTGATAATTAAAATATCAGAAATTGTAAGTTCTCATCCACCCGAAATGGGTTCATTGTTGCAACATATTAAAATCAAGAGTTGTGCTTGCTTCTTCTCCCTAGATTTACTAGGAGTTACATCAATAACTGCTATGCATGGTCATGACAATTTATACTTTATCACTGAATAAACTAAAATGTAACGACTTTACAAAAATGTATTTTACACATATATTAAGGATCCAAACAATTGCAATAGTAAAGGAAATGGAGATGAAATGGAGATGGAGATGACCTTGTCTAGTTTTTAAAAAGTAATGTAAACTACTAAAACATAAGGCCAAATACTGAGATATCATGAAAATATCATAACCTCGCATATTAAGCTTTCTTTCATGGTTAAATGAATTTAGTGGATCTATTTTAGAAGGATTTTACAATGTGATTCAATGGTCTTTAACTTGGACGGCGTTAAGACCTCCAAGCAACTATTCTTTCCATCTTCTCAAACTCTCATTATCATGATCCAAGGTGACAACAACAAGCATATGTTGGGGTGCAAACCAAAGTTTCAAATTGAACATAAGAAGAAATAAATGTATGTAGATAAATATTCGAGGAACTCCCTCTACAACTAATTGATTTTAGAGTACTAATGGACTATTGGGGTTATGTGTAAGACATATTCTTTGGGATATCACTATCAGTGGTATCAGAGCCATGTTATAGCCCTCATGTAGTGGATGGCACAGTGAGCGCAACCCCGAACGCACGCAACGACATGACGCACCCCTCGATCCCACTTAATGATGAGTAGACCCAGCTATCATTCGAGGGGAGGCCTAAGAGAGACTTAGGTTTGAGGGGAGGTTTGTTGAGGTGCAAACCGAAGTCCCACGTTGGACATAACAAGCAATAAATGTATGCATATAAGTCTAAGGGGAGGCTTAAGAGGGACTTAGGTTTGAGGGGAGGTTTGTTAGGGTGCAAACCAAAGTCCCACATTGGACATGAGAATAAACAAATGTATGCATGTAAGTCTAGGGTGAACTCCCTCTACTACCAACTAGTTTTAGAGTACTAAGGGACTCCTGAGCTTATGTGTAGGACATGTTGTTTAGGCTATCGATCATATCAGTGCATTGTTGAGTGTGAAGATTAGAACACTAAAACTAGGATCAAAGTTCAAGATCCTAATGGGATCTCAATAATCCAAGTGGGATATTATGCTTGGATGTGAGCAGAAACTCAGATCCCGATGGGATTGCAGTGATCCAAGCGGGATCGGCCTGACTTGGAAGCCAAGTCAGAAATCCGAATTTTGAGTTTATTTTAGCATTGAATTTGGTCTAATGATACGCAAACCCGATCAGCTCGTGTAGCACATCAAACAGCATCACCGTATGAGCCATGCATGTTTCGCGCTGAAGGAAACAGCGCTCAAGTCGAGGACCTGGCGCAAGTCCATACTAGCGCCAAGGTTGCATATGTATGTCAGACGATGTTGTAGCTGGCAGAAGACACCTGGCAGACAAGAGTCAGGTCTGACAGAACACCTTTTACTTTTGTCGGGTCAGCTCACACAAAGATGTACAATTGGCAGGCCACGATATTTTTAGCTCTATTATGTGGAGATAGAAGACAAAAGGGATTGCCCTATAAATAATGGATTCCGTCCACAGCAGAAGGATGAGAAAAACACTCACTCTACTTTCACACCTATAGTATTTTTGGTATTAAGGTACAAACTAGTTACGCTATCTATATAGCGCAATTATACTCGTGCTACCGGATATATAACACTCCACTAGACATACTCTCGATCTACAGGTAACGTTCTATAAACATAAATCCTTTAAACAGTGCGAGCCATCACTAACCAGGCGACCCGTCGATGGTGGGTCTATGTATAACCACCTCTGCTGAGATCCTCATCTTGTAAGGGGTTATTCATGGTACTCCGGACCGGAGAGTTAAACTCAATTAACCCTATAATCCTCCTCTCTTTGATGTCAAGCATGGACCAAACCCGACCCGGTTATTCTATGCTTGATCATTTGGCGCCATCCGTGGGACATACAAGTTAAAAGGTTTTGATTTGATCTTTTTTCTACATGTCTGTTAACAACTCGCTTGCTTCTTTTTAATACAGTAACAGGTATCGAAATGACTAGCAAGCCAGAAGTAACTAAGCCTGTGAAAGCGCGAGCTAACTCGCCCACAGGACCAAAGCCCGTAGCTAAAGGACCTGCGAGAACCTCTGAGAACGCGCCACCAAGGGGCGCTCCGATATCTCCCTTTGGCATACCTACATCTCCTTTAAAGACCCCTGAAGCAATCAGGCCAATACCGTGGGCCTCGAACACCACAAGCATGGGGGTCACCCCCACATACCCAGCACCTGAAGCCATGCGCAGTAGCTCTAGCCATGCAAGCAATCCCGTTGCCCCACAAAGCGCGAGTCCTTCACCCTCGCCGCGGCGTGACACTTCCCCAACAACCCCAAGATCCAGCGCTACTACCTTTACGCAAGGAACTTCATCTGCAGGAAGAGACACTTCCACCGAGTCACCGGTTCGAACGCGTTAAAAAACACTCTCTCAACCAAGCCAATCTGATCTATGCATTAATGAACGCAGCGTCAGACGACATGGTGCACGAATTTGAACAGCCTGGGAAGGCTGAACTCATGATCAAAAACCTGTACGCAGGAATGAAGGGGGTGCCCGTCAAACCCTCCTTTGAAACCGCTCCCGCCTGGAAAAAATTTACAGCACACATATTGAATCATGTCTCGATGCCATTGCCCGTGATACCACTCACCTTGGGGTATTACGATGGGTCTCGGACCCGGATGACTTTTTGCAAAAATACGAGGGGATAGTGCGGCATCAGCGCTGGACGGATGAAACGAAATGTATGGAGTTCTCCGCTGCTCCAAGGCGTAGCTCGACAATGGTTTAACAACCTTACCGCGCCTACTATCAGATGCTATGATGATCTCCGAACGAGATTTCTGCTTAACTTTCACAACGTGCGCGCAACTCGGAGGTCGCATGTAGAATGTCATGACATCAAGCACGAACGTGGGGAGTCGTTGGGATAGTTCATTGATAGATATTTCCAGGAAGTAGCTAAAATCTCTAATTACGCTGAATCACTAAAGGTATCCGGTTTCATACACGGGATCTACTGAGAACGTCACCTGACGTTGTGATAAAGACTTTGAAATCGCCCTCCTGAAATGCTAACGGAGGCAATCCGAGAAGCGCACGAGCACATGCGTGCTGATGAAGACACCACCAAGTACTGGGGTTACCGTGGCTCGAGGAATGGCCGGCGTGACGGAAACGAGTCGCCAAGAGGCGGTCGCCAGTCAGGCGGCTTCGGATGAAGTCAACATTATTTCAGCCCGTACCGCCACCACGGTAGCAACAATCACAGCTATAAGAAACATCAGCGAGGTTATCAAGGGAACAATAACAACCAGCAACATCATAGGAACAGGGACAATGACACACGGGAAAATAAACAGGCATTAATCAGGAGTCTTACCAAAAGCTTAAAGGAGATATACGTGACAGAGCCTATCTCCAAAACGTTTGAGAAATCGGTACGCATGTCTGAGTACGCACGGAGGGACAAATCGAAGTCCTGCGACTTTCATGATGATTTTGAACATGAGACCAATCATTGTAAAGCATTGGTCGACAAGGTAGTTGATTGCCTCAAGCGTGGTGAATTGAAGCACTTGAAGCCAGTGAAGGATGAGCCCGGCACGTACAAAAAAGAGGGTGAAGGTTCCGAAAAAGGCAAGGTTATCTATGTATTTTCATGGCAGAAATGAATGGAGATCGAACAGGAACCACTGCTGCCATATGCATCCCTTAAAGCACACCTTCTGCGTGAGCCCATCTATGAAAGGAAATGCGCCCCGTTAGTTGTAGAAGGTTACTTGCCAGAGTGCGGCCAATACATCAAAAACATCCTCATCGATACTGGTAGCTAACTTAATGTTATGGTCTTCCACTGCTTCAATGACCTGTCGTACAAAATGAAGGGTCACATAAGGGAAGTAAATCAACAATTCAGGGGAATAAGTGAGGACCCCGCCTGGTCGAAAGGGATACTCATAGCAGCGTTGACCTTGTGGGAAGATCATGACTAGGAGAGGGAGCACACGTTAGTCGTTGACTTCAAGATGATACGCGCTGAATCAGAATATGATGCTATCCTTGGCCAATCGGTGATCGCACTTTGATATCACAACTATATATCTCAAAGCATCATAGTGCTACCAACTCTGATGGAAAAGCTACTCTCAAGTCTAAAGTAATAGCGAAGGACTATCGACTTCAGCAGGTATGTAAATACGCGTATAACTAATTACTTTTGAATTGCAAATACAGATAGCGCATGATTGCCTAAAAATTAGCGCCCGCTTAAATACTTGACCGGATGGCATGCTAAAAATGCACAACCAGTCTACGCGCTTACCGCATTAAAATGAGCACAACCTTACATAATCTGAAACATAAGATGCATATTAGAGTGCACTTAGCACACATACTCGCGCATTCGTTGATTTTGTAACATAATGTGACTGGTGTTCACAGATCCGAAGTATTCAAGCCGCGGCAAAGGAGAAGAAAGATGAGGGCTGCTCTTCAGGAGCTACAAATGACGAGGGAGATGAGATCGCTGGCATAGACTATGAGTTTGAAGAATACAAGGATGAGAAGCTGAGGGAGAGAGCATGCAAGTAAAGTTATGATCATGGTGGTTATTCCTATTATTGGTATTAAGAGAATTTGGATGTTTGTTCTTTAGTGCACCTTGTCTAGTGCATATTTAAAGTTTGTACTAAACAATGTTGGTAAGCGCTTTCCGCGCAAAATCTATCTATGTTTGCATGTCTCCAAGTTATTGTCTGCTAAAATCTTTGTGCCATTATATGTAAAGTAATTCTATAACTTGAAAATGGTATGCACAATCTTTTAGGCAGCACACTCCTGCCTTTGAAGGGTTGCTTTCTCCGGCACCCGTGCGGCAGAAGCTTGTTTTGCGACAAGCTAGTTTTATTATAACCAGACGGTTAAGCGTCATTGGGTTGACCTAACCTACCCGTGCAGAACTTGAGATTTGCAAGTCATGACTATAAACGATGGCGTTGGTCGCACCTGACCTCAATCCTAAGTGTTGGCGCACTTAGAAGACTCCTTATTGCGCACACATGGATACAAAACTTAAGTATATATTGTGTGCACAACAATATATATGATAAGTTAAGTGTTGACATGCCTTGAGTATAATTACAATAAAAATCAACAAATAACTTAACTGAGCAAAATAACATGATTAATGAATGATCTTACGCGCTTGATCATACGATAATTACAAACGAAACCAATACCTGATCATGCAAATACTTAACAACCGCCACTCGGGCGAAGCAAGGAAATCGCAAAGGGTAATGATATACCGAGCGTAAATACATCATCTATGCTTAACAATAAAGAAATTTTCCCAAGTACTAATCATACACATGCGTTCATAAATTTGAGTGCACCATAACATAAGCAGTATTTATAGAAACATAAACACAAAAGATTAATATTTCATTTCCAAAAAGTCATTACATACATGCAGAAAAATAAGAATTACAACTGTTCGGTTAACAAACACTGAGCATCAGCGGTGGGATCACTAGACAGAGCTACCAACGAGGGAACCATAATGTTCGCCAAGGTGGACGCAATCTCTTCGCTCTTTTGAATTGCGAGAGGGTCCACCTCCTTAGCGATAATAGCATCTAAAGCTTCAGAAGGTTGAACGTGGGGTTGGATCCTCTTCCAAAACTTAAGCCTCTCCTCCGCCTTAAAGGCAACTACGTCGTCAAAAAACAAGTCACTCACATACTTAGAATCGTATGCGCGAGCAACCAATGATGGGAGACCCTTCTTCAAAATCTCAAATTGATGCACCGTTGTGTCACGATCTCCATCACAGAAAGACAGCCGACCAGTCAGATCCTTGCGCTCTTTAGCTAGAGTGCTTTTCTCAGACTCCAAAGAGTTAACCTTTTTAGTTAACTCCTCAACCCTAGAGATCAATGACACCTTCTCAGGAACTATGACAGACGAGGCAATAGTTGCCTCTTGACACGCCTTTTCCGCCTCTTCGAGCTTTGAATTCAGAAACACGATGCAGTAGTGGGCCTGATCGACAGACAGTGTACCTGGCACGGATGAGCCAGTGCCATCAAGACGAGCCTTCGCCTCCTGGAGGTGAAACTGAGAATGCATCAACTTCAACATGGTCAGCTGAACATCAAAGCGCCACGATGCCTCAGGTGATAGATGCGTAAAGTAGTCGGGGAGATTAACACCCACCAGAAAATTGTATTAAGAGATTGTCGTCTTCTTCAGCACCGACACTAGATCATTCTTTCCATGGAACACCAAGCGAATCTCTGCAAACAAAGGATAACAGTTGGCAGCGTAGTTAACAGCGTAAAAAAACACAACACAAACAAATTAAAGACTACCTTTCGCCCTCTTGGCACGCTTCTGCTTGTGCCCGCTCTCAGTTGGGGCTTCGGTCACCTTAGGCCCCTCAGCATCAGCCCCTTGAGATTCACCATCCACATGACTCTCATGTTGATTGGCGACACAAGAACCACTGGCGCCACCAGAACCGTCACCCTGAACCAAAGGGTCAACGTCTGAGTGTTGCTCATTCTCAGCTTCTGGAATTTCAGTATAAACACCCTTGATGTTGTGGGATCCAATAATTCTGTCTAGACGCATGACTGCAATAAAAAAACACAAGTTAGAACGAAGCAATGGAAAGAAAACAAGTATAAAGTTAGCGCCCATCTGCCGCCTACCATTATCGCTGGCATCTTTGATAATTGGCAGGGCAGTCGGATAAGGACACAAGTTAGCAATCCGCAAGACATCAATATTATAATGGCGAATTGGAAGTTCGCGATTATAAAAGTACTCAAGCTTTCGCGCATCATCTGGGGAAAGTGGGGGTTTATCGTTCAGCCGCGACTCTGTAGCTTCCGTGTGCCATGCGCAGATATTTCTATAGGTAAGGGGGATGTAGAGACCCTTCCTAATCCATTCGGATGAAGTTCATATTGATTATAAACGATTCACAACAGTTGATTACATCGCGAAGTACTTGACCTCTATATGATACATTTTACAAACATTGCATTCGTTTTTGAAAAGACAATTTTTCATTACATTGAAAGTTGACGGCAGACATACCATTTCATAATATATCTAACTACAATTGACTTAATAATAATCTTGATGAACGCAACGACTCGAATGCAACGTCTTTTGAAATATGCCATGAATGACTTCAAGTAATATTTCTAAAATGAGTAAATGTACAACGGAAGATTTCTTTTGTACCTGAGAATAAACATGCTTTCAAGGGTCAACCAAAAGGTTGGTGAGTTCATTAGTTTAACATAAATAATCATTTCATAATTTTTAATAGACCACAAGATTTCATATTTCCATTTCTCATAAACATACGTCCCATGCATAGAGACAAAAATATCATTCATATGGATTGAACACCTGGTAACCGACATTCACAATATACATATAAGAATATCTCCATCATTCCCAGATCCTCCTTCGGACATGATATAAATTTCGAAATACTAAAGCATCCGGTACTTAGGATGAGGCTTGTTGAGCCCGATAGATCTATCTTTAGGATTCGCGTCAATTAGTAGATCGGTTTACTAATTCTTAGGTTACCAAGCAAAAGGGGCATATTCAGCTTCGATCATTCAACCATATAATGTAGTTTCGATTACTTGTGTCTATTTCGTAAAACATTTATAAAAGCGCATGTATTCTCAGTCTCAAAAATATATATTGCAAAAGCATTTAAAAAGGGAATAATGAAACTCACCTAATGTATTTTGTAGTAAAAATACATATGACTATATTGAACAACTGAACAATGCAGGGTTGGCCTCGGATTCAAGAACCTATATCATTTATATATATATATATTAACACATATAATTGTAGTCGAATAAATATATATATTATTTGTGATTTAATTGTTATTTTAATTATATGTTTCATTAATAACCTAATTTATTAATATAAAATATTAATATAGTTATGTTAGATGTAGTAAATATATTTTTATATAACTAATAGTTATTTGATAAAATAATATTGATAATAATAAATAAAAAGCTATTTTATTTTATAATATTAATAGTAATAATAACAATAATGATAATTTTTATACAATGATACTTTTTTTAAAAAAAAATGATAACTTTATTAAAAATGATAATAATAATAAAAGTGATAATAATAATAATAACATTAATAATAGTATTAATACTAGTATATTTATAGTAATGATAATAATACTAAAAATAATGGTTTTAATCATAATAATATTACTATTAATAAGTTTAATGATAATACTAATACTAATAATAATACTCATTATAATACTAGTAATAATTATAGTCCTAATAACGGTAATAATATTTTTAATAGTCATATTAATTGTGATGATAGTAATATTAATAACTGTAACGTAAATATTTGTATTAGTATAATAATAATAATAATAATAATAATAATAATAATAATAATAATAATAATAATAATAATAATAATAATTATTATTATTATTATTATTATTATTATTATTATTATTATTATTATTATAATTATAATGATAATACTAGTATTATTAGTAATACTTTTAATAGTAATAATACTAGTAACAATAATATTAATTATAATAATATTAGTAGTAATAATAATAATAAAGATAAAGATAATAATAATAATAATAAAATTAATAATAGTAGCTACCTCCTAAAGAAAAGGTTTTTAAAAAAAAAATGCCATCGCCGGGACTCGAACACGCGACCTCTCGCTACCCGACTGCACCCCTTAACCATCTGGGCTGCTTATTCTTTCTGTTCTAATTCTTATCCTGACTTAATATAACCCGTAAGATCATCACATCATCTTCTTCATCTCATCATCAATATCATCGTTGATCATCATATCATCCACCATCATCATCATCTTAGTCGATTATCATAATCATAATCAATCGTCAACATCATCATCATTATCAATACCGTAACAACATCATCTCATCATCATCTTATATAATCTTCATCATAATTCTATTTTATCATCATCTTAATAACCGAATTGAGTATATATTATTATCTTTATATCATCATTTCAAGTATCGTTTTTTTTTTTTTTTTTAAACTTCCTCAACATAC
Source organism: Rutidosis leptorrhynchoides (assembly GCF_046630445.1). NCBI lineage: Eukaryota > Viridiplantae > Streptophyta > Magnoliopsida > Asterales > Asteraceae > Rutidosis > Rutidosis leptorrhynchoides. Next base: position 657,507,043 of record NC_092333.1, on the reverse strand, counting down.
ACCTCATTCTTTGCTTCTGTATAACATCTATAAAAAGAGAGCTGTAACAGCAGCCTTCAATTCGAGCAGAATATCGGGAAGCAGTTAAATAAAATGCCCGATTCAAAAGTCCAACTTAATTAACTCTACCCATTAACAAACAAGCCCAATATCAAGCTTCATCAATCGACCCAAGTAGCAAAATTTAACCATAGTGACATGGTAACCTAATTGAGCAGCCACAACATCAAATAAAAAAATAGATCTAGTGACTGGAACCCACGAACTTTCCTGGATACCCCATCTGTCATTATTTAAATCGTCACTCACTCCTTTAACATCCAAATTCATCATCACATTCCTTTATCACTTTTGTGTTAACAGAAGTAGAACTCAAAAAAGAAAAGAAACTATAAGAAACTAAACAGGAAGACAGTGAACAACCTTTACGCAGATCATGTGTACACCTCGCGGATCGCGTAATCTCTATTTATCAATATTGTTTATTGCATCATCATCATTACGCTTTTCGCTTAATGTGTGTGGTGGTGGATTGTTGTGGTTATTTTGTGATCGAAACAAAAAGAATAGAAGTGTTAAGGTGTATGGGTGATTTGATGGATATGTTCAATGGTTGTGGGTTTGTTTGTGCAGGAGAAACAGAAATAAACGAGCTGTAGCAGCAGTCATCTATGGTGGTGGTTTGGTTTGTGGGTTCTCTAAATAAAAGAGTGTAGAAGGTGGTGATATGGATTGTTTGAGAGTGGTGCACAACAAAACTTGATGGTGTTTATGATGGGTGGTGATTTCAAATGATAATAGAGAAAGAGAGAAAGAGGTTTTGTTGTGTTGATACGGTCTGAACAGATACATTACATAGAAGTTTAGGGGAGGTTGATGGTGTTGGGTTTCGATGGTTAAGCCGTGATGGTTGGTCGTGACCGAAAATAGAAAACAGAAAGATATTAGAAACAGATAGTAGTAGGAACTAACAAAAGTTACATATTCAAGTGTTGGAGGGGGTTGGTGATTCATATAAATATGGTGAAGGGTGGTTATCGGCTGAGGAAGGTAACAACAAAAAAATATAGGAGGCCGTTAGTAGCAGTAGCAATGGTTTTAGGGGTGGCGGGTTTATGGTGATCGAGTGGTCCAGTTGGATTAAAGAAAAAAAAATTAGGAGAAGAAGAAGATGATAATAGGTTTCATCCTAGATGGCTTGTATAAGTGTGTGTTAAAATATGTGTCTTGTATGCTATGTATATTTAATACGGAGTACATATATAACTCAAGTTTATGAAGAAAGATAAAGTAACCACAGTAATCTTCAATTATATTCCATAATCACGGACATGTTAAGTTTGTCAAGTTAAAACAAAAAAAAAATGGTGGAAGACAGTAAGCTTAAAAGTATGAGTGGTTTCCATATTCTTATGCAAATATCTCAAATATATATATATATATATATATATATATATATATATATATATATATATATATATATATATATATATATATATATATATATATATATATATAAATATAATATATCATGTATCAAGTTGATGATTTAATATATATGTAAAAAATTAAACGTGTTAAATTACTAGCCACCTCAATATTATTTGTTAGTTACCTACGCTTCTAACACGGATACTATATCGTGTCCCGTTTGATAATTAGTGACTGATAAAAGTCTTTCAGAAAAAAAATTCATATTTTTAAGTTAACTATATTTATTTATTTTGATCATTATGATACAAAATTCGGTCCTTAATTTGTTAAATAAAAATTACATCAACTGTCCCTCTCATTTATGGGTGAAATATAAAAAGTGTTTAAACTTAACAAATAGTTCCTAAATACATTTTTAATAAGCCTAAAATTTATAGAATACATTTTCATATCGACGTTTATTTTAAAATTACATAAGTTTGAATTTAACTTGCTTAATATTAATCGAAACCTCAGGCGAGTATTACAATCATTTAATATTTATTTTTAATATACATTATTTATATATAGAGATATATTTTAAATAATAATTATTATAATATCCTATTTTTATTTTATTAATTTTTAATAATAACAACATATAATACTTCAAATCATATTTCGAATTATTTATATATATACATACACACATATCTATTTACAATTAATTGTTCGTGAATCGTCGAGAGCAGTCGAAGGGTAATTGGTTATATGAATATAGTTCCAAAATTTTTGAGACTCATCATTATAGACTTTGCTTATCGTGTCAAAATTATATAAAGATTAAGTTTAAATTTAGTCGGAAATTCCCGGGTCATCACAGTACCTACCCGTTAAAGAAATTTCGTCCTGAAATTTGAGTGAGGTGGTCATGACTTACAATAAAAATGTTTTCATGACCAATATGAGTTGATAATTAGAGGTTTATCATCATTGAATAATAATGATAAAATAATTCGATTATTCTAAGAGTACGAGTGAAGCTTATCGCAAAAGAGTAAAATGAGTAGATGAAGATTCGACTTAACCGGTGACATAGTCACGATTGAATTTAGAAAATAAATTGCGTCTTAACTTTTGACGTTGTCTTGGTTGAATTCCGGAATTCAAGGGATTTAAAGAAAATCTTCAAAATCTAAAAGATTTGATTCTTCGGCGAAGAAGGAAATAAGGATCTCTATAATTAAATACGGTGATCTGCCCCGATTACTACGTCTGATATTTCGTTTATAAATTTACCTTTTCCGTTCTATTTGTTTTCATCACTTCTATACTCAATTCCCAAATTCAAAAGACTTATGAAAATGCTTAACCCTGTTCTTATCCTTATTCTTATTCTAACTATCGCAATGATCATTCTTCTTTTCCAACTCCCACCTGAAGAATCTGTTTGTTTCTATTATGCTCTAGGGATTATTGTATTTATAATCCTCCCGTGTCTTTATATTGCTATACGTACTGATATCCACGGTTTGTAATTTATGTGTTGTTATCGGGCTTTATATACTCCCTTATATTTCGGAGTCCCTGCTCCCGTTTTCTATAATCATTGTCATTCACAGTTAATTCTCTCTCTTATTTGCTGCGATTTATACCCCCTTTCTATTTTGGAGCTTCATGCTTTTATTTTCTTTTCGCAAGTAAAGGTCCAGAATTCGTAGGTTTGGAGTTTCGAATGAACTTAATGTTCTAAACAAGAAAGAACGTAATCGCACGATTTGATTTGTCAAATTACTTGAATCACTGAGAATAGAACTACCTAGAATATATTTTCTTGATATGTTTAGAAGTTAATCAGAATGAAAGAGTTATGTAACATGACACATGATGACGTTATAATTTGTGAATCATCATATTCCATTTAGAAACTCAGCATGAATTACTGTAATATAATCACGTTGATAAAGTGTCATTATATTATACTAACTCATGCATCAGTTCTCAACATTACTTCAATAACATTCATATTTTAAGCTCGAAAGTTTACATAATATAGAAACTAACAGTTTCTATATGATGTAACACTGATAGCACTAAGAGATAAATAATTTCTGATAAGAATAATTATGAAAATATCTTCAGAAATATGGAGGATATTTATAATGAAAGATACGATGATATCTTGGAATTTCTACTATCGAAGGATGATGAAGAAAATTTGTCCGCAAGAGTTTGGAGTCAGAAGCAAGATATTCGCTAAAGATTTCATCAGAAACAGAATCATCAGGATTCTTAATGTACAAGTTTAGTCCTTGTGATTTGTTCAGAGACTCCTTCGTAGTTTGCTCAATCAGTTTTTCAGTTTCAAACTTTTTCGGAGCTTTGCCAACATACAATTCTTTATCATAAAACTTCCGACGATTAATGTTGTTTTACGGTTTTTGCTGCTTCATCAGCATTTCGATGACTAGTTCGCAGTTCGGGGTGTTTTTCAGAAACTTTACATTCAAGCATGTAAGTCCAGATGATAGACGTTATATGTACACATATAACTGTTGGCATAGGCATGCTGCGAGATTTCAAAATACTGATTGCTAATTCCCGGTAATTGGTATGGCAATTCTTGTTACAAGATGTGGATGAGTACATGATGAGACTTCAATAGATAAATATAGTGATTTGTCAGAGGGATTTAAACCAAGGAGCAACGAGATTACTGGCATGTCTGCTGGTAATATGTTAGAATATAAAAGGTTTCCTGGTAACAATAAAAGAGCACGCATATATATCAAGGTTATAATAAGGTTGTTTTGAACGAAAAGTCGATGTTGACTTGTTGGAGCTGTAACAAAATTTGCTACTTTGAAAATGAATAGAAAAGTTATTTTCGGTAATAACAACGCCAAAAGAGCTAGCACAGATAATTTTAAGCGTTTACTAAGGTTCCGAGTGTTTTCAGGTGCATAATTATATGCATCAATCTTGTCTCCCGTAGATGAAGTGCGGTTGATTCATCCTCTTGATTGAGGTGTTTTCAAGAATCATGAAAGGTTTGAACGCAGATTGTAATCAGCAAGATACAATTGAGGTTTAAGATGAGATCAAGTGGCAAACTTGAAGAATTGTTTAGTTTCATATGTTATAGTCAATATTTTAATTCATTTTAATTGTCCAATGTCATTAGTCCACAGTCGGTAGTCCATAGTTAGCAATTCAATAATTCATATATAGTTTAATATATAATATTCGAATTAATTAATACGTATCGTGACCCGTATTCGTCTCAGACTCGATCACAACTCAAACTATATATATTATTATAGAATCAACCTCAACCCTGTATATGCGAACTCGAACATTATAGCATATAGAGTGTCTATGGTTATTTCAAATAATATATATAGATGCGTCGATATGATATGTCAAAACCTTGTATACGTGTCCCGATATTTAAAGTGCGTAAAATAAATAACAGAAATTAAATGACGATAAATAAAATTGCGGGAATGTAAATTGCGAGAATGTAAATTACGAGAATGTAAATTGCGATAATTAAATTGCGATATATAAAATGTAACCAGTTAGCTAGGAACAGTTAGCCAGGAACAGTTAGCGTGGATTCTTAACAAAATTCTTTTCATAGTTAAATTGTCTGTTTCTAACAAATTTTATTTTTCCAATGTTTTCTTCATTATGCCACTTGTTGGATTCTGATAAGTCAAAACCCAAGTATGAAATTGAATAAAAATGGTTATTCGGTGATGAACGGATTCGTATATCTGTGAACGTAAGTAGGGTAGTAAATGACTATTGAATCAGATTCGCAGAATGTACCGTGTAACTGATTAATGCGCAATCTAAATATTCCTCGGGTATTACCTACCCGTTAAAATATTTTCACCATTAATAGCTTGTACAAAAGAATCTTTTAATTACAATTTTTATGAAAATATATATACATATATATTTTCTTCAGATGTAATCATGGATTTAATGAATTAATATGATATTAGACTCATTTGATTTTCGGTTTGAGCTAGAATAAGTAATCCCTAAAACTATTAGGATCCGCATATTCTTCGCAGAATATTAATGAAGTTATGGATCAATACTTCATCGTTCATTGATGTTGGTACTCCTTGGTATCTATGGTGCTTATAATGTTGATGTTCGTGGGACAGATTGTGAAATTGAGGCTTGGGATGCGGATGTTGTTGTTGGTGGTACTGTTGGTGCCGGTAATGTTGCTGAAGTTGGTACATTTTACACCATATTTTTCAAGGCTACAATGTAACATCCCGCCTTTTTCCGTTCACTTTTCCGTTTAACTATTTAAGTTCCGTTATATGTTTATAACACATCCCGTTAAAATGCGCTGAATTATCTCGTTTAGGTAATTCCCGCACCCGGTTTAAAGTTGAGGGACCAAACTTGCCAAAGGTTCAAACCTTTGACTAGGTCAAAGGGTCAAACCCTTTCCACCCTTTCATTATCACCTCCTCCATTTTATTACTTCCTCCATTTTCTCTCTAACTCCAAACACAAAGATTCATCATCCATTTATGATCTAGCGGGTATTTTGCGAAACAAATTACATATTTGAGCTCCTTACAACTTCCTCTTCGTTTTGGTACCAACTTCATCTCATTTGGGTAACATTTCTAAAACACTAGATTTCTTTAAATTCGTGTTCTTGACTTATAAAGTTGTTAATTAGCGTCTATGGCTCATTGTGATGTCGTGTATGTAATTTGTATGCTCGATTCGTTGTTTTTGGTGTAACTAGTTCAATATGAAAATTACTTGCTAAATCCTTGATTTTGGATGATCAAATATTGTTAGATTGTTAAAGTGCATGTTTTAATTGTGTTTCTAGTGTTACTAGCTTCATTATGATGTATAGTTAGATTAATGAAACCTCCTAAACTTGATTATGAAATTTGGTGAATTTAGGTTAAGGTTTCATGAACTTAAAATGGACTTTTAATGATTTGAATGACATGGAATGTTAGTTGTAAGTGTTAGGTTGTGTTGTATGCTTAATTACCTTCGAAACGGCATATTGTTCATGTAATTTGGTTACCGAATCATTAAATGGCATTTATGACTTGTATGCATTGAATGAGGAACATTGATGGCGGTTTTTGGTAGTTGTAAGTGGAATTTTGATTAATGAAAAGTGCTTAGTTATGTTCCTTGTCAAATTACCTTTCCGATGATATAAGATACATATCTTGATTGTTTGCGGGTCATGAAATGTGTTGGTTTGTGTTTTGGTTCGTGCACTTAGGAAATACAGCAAACAGGGCCTGGAAACCGATCAGGACGCCGTCCAGATACTGGGGACGCCGTCCCAACCTTAAAACCGGGACGCCGTCTAGCTTCTCGGGACACCGTCCCAACCTTAAAACCTGGACGCCGTCTAGCTTCTCAGGACGCCGTCCCGTTTGCCTAAAACTGGCTGTTTGCTTGACCTTTTGACGAAAAATGTTTGGCATGTTCTAGACCTCCAATTTACATATAACTTGTTTTAAAATGCTTATATATGAATAACTAGCATAGAAAATTTGTCCGAGACCCGACCCGAACATGTTGACTTTTTCGTTGACTTTGACCCGACCAAGTTTGACTTTTTGTCAAACTTAACCAATTAATTATGCAATCTTCCTAACATGCTTTTATACTTGTATCTTGCATGAAACTTGACAATTTGCTTCACATGCTACATAATCGAGTCGTGTCGAGCCATAGGACTAATTGAACAACTTTGACCCTTCGTGACTATCGTTATTGATACAACCTAATTGTTTAGGTCGAGACTAGCGTTGTCCTTTGCGCACATTACTTGTTGAAGTACTTTTTGTTCGTGCATACAAGGTGAGATCATAGTCCCACTTTTTACTCTTTTGAACTTACTTTTGGGATGAGAAAACATAAACGATCCTTTTGAACTAAGTGAACACAAGAACGGGAAAACAAACATTCTACATACGAGTTTAGAACAAAAATCCTCAATCCGATTATCATTAGTTACATCAGATGGTGTAAGCGAGAACTTATGTTATATGGCCATATGGGTTGACAACCCTCATCTTTGACGGTTCGCTACCGTCTACGGATGAAATATATTTTCGAGAAACAGTGTTGTTCTAGCACTAATTTATGGGGTATTCAACGGACGGAATGTTAAGCTTTGATAATTGGGTGCTCGTGAATATTAACTTTTAGAATGTACTATGACTTTATCAATATTGCAACTCTTGTGGTTCAGCTTGCTTTTACTCATTTACTTATTTAAACCTATGATTTCACCAACGTTTTCGTTGACAGATTCTCTATGTTTTTCTCAGGTCCTTGAACTTAGGTGATACATGCTTCCGCTCATTATTTGATACTTGCATTGGATGTCGAGTATACGTGCATTTCATGGAGCGTCTTTTGACTTTACTTTAAACCGTGTCGCCTAGATTTCATTCGTATTATAACGTTGTAACTTAACTATTGGTTGAACAATTCTTGTAAACTTTGAAACAATCTTTATTTTGAAATGAAGGCGACATATTTTGGTCAAAAGTTATCTAAAAGACTTATAATCAGGTAATGGACCTACGTAGCCGACGCCGTCACTTGACGATTTGGTCGGGTCGCTACAAATGGTATCAGAGCCTTGGTTGTAGGGATTTAGAGTTCATTTGTGTCCACCCCGAGTCATAGGGTACATAGGTGAATCTAGACTACAACCGGCATATAGACTGAAGTAGGAATTATTTGACTAATTGTGCATTTATACTCAAACTCTTCTATCATATCTAACTCGTATTCGATCTTGATCTTACGTTGATAAATTTTGTTGATGCGCCACCTTGACTTTATGAAGTAATGTTAAATGCACATGAGAATCAGGGTAATATAATTTCCGGGATTATATTACGGTGATTCACATGGACGTTCCGACATTATGACATAAAGAATTTAAGGCGGGTCAAGGATAATTTTCTCTCTATCTTTATCCCATATCACGGTTAGTATTATTTAGAATACTAACCAACGGTATTCTTTTGTTTTGAAGGAACAATGGCTCCTCGTCGTGTACGCCGCAATGAAACTCCCGAACAAGCTCTCGAACGGATGATAGCTACCGCCGTAGATGCGGCCATGGCCGGTCACTCTTCCAACAACAATAACAATAACAACAACCACAACAACAACAACAACAATGGGGCCGGTAACTCAAACGAGGGATGCTCCTACAAAGCTTTCATGGGGTGAAAACCTCACACTTATGATGGAACCGGTGGACCGGTTGTGCTTACTCGTTGGTTTGAACAAACCGAGGCCGTCTTTAGCATAAGCGGTTGTCGGGATCAAGACAAGGTCAAATACTCCACCCACACGTTCTCCGGTGTTGCTCTCACTTGGTGGAACACCTATGTTCAATCGGTGGGTACCGATGAAGCTCATGCCCTCTCTTGGGCCGATTTGAAGGAAAAGATGATTGTCGAATACTTTCCGCGCGAAGAAACCCGAAAGCTCGAGGAAGAACTAAGAGCTTTGAAAGCGGTCGGAAACGATCTTAAGGCTTATAATCAACGCTTCGCCGAACTATCCTTGATGTGTCCTAATCTTGTTAACCCGGAATCTCAAAGGATTGAGCTCTACATGCTCGGTCTTCCAAAAAGCATCAAACAAGGGGTGATGTTATCCAAACCCGCTACTCATCAAGCCGCTATGAACATGGCCCGTCAATTAATCGAAACGGTTGACGAAATCGTAGTGCCGGCTCCTAAGGCCGAGGACAAGTCGGGTGGCAACAAAAGAAAATGGGAAGCCACTCCATCAACCAACTACAACAACAACACCTTCACCAAAAAGCCTTTCAACAACGACGGCAAGAAGGGTTATGTCGGAAACTTACCTTTTTGCAATAAATGCCACAAGCATCATCACGGCGAATGTAACAAGCTAGTTTGTCACCGTTGCCAAGGTGTTGGTCATAGGGCCAACAATTGCACAAGTGCCGCCCCCGTTGCTCGAAAGGGGCCCAATCCTCCAAAAACGGTCACTTGTTACGAATGTGGCCAAACGGGCCATTATAAGAACGAATGCCCGAAAAAGAAAACCAACCCCAACAACCGAGGCCGAGCCTTTAACATCAACACCGAGGAAGCCCGAGATGACAATGAACTAGTCACGGGTACGTTTCTTCTCAACAACACTTATGTTACTTGCTTATTCGATTCGGGTGCCGATAAATGTTTTGTGTCTAAGACTTTGGCTCCTACTCTTTGCACTCCACCACACCCCTTAGATACTACTTATTCTATCGAAGTGGCCGACGGAAAACTCTTAAGTGCCGACACATATTACCGGGGGTGTACTTTGAACATTTTGGGTAAGGAATTTGAAATTGACTTGATACCCATGGAATTAAGGAGTTTTGATGTAATAATCGGTATGAATTGGATGGTCAAAAATAAATCTCACATTCTTTACGATCTTCACGCAATCCGAATTCCTATCGAGAATGGTGAACCATTGATTGTCTATGGCGACAAAAATTGCACCGGTCTCAATCTCGTTTCGTGCCTTAAAGTTCGAAAGCTACTTCGCAAGGGTTGTTTCGCGATTCTTGCTCACGTTAAGAAAGTCGAGGCCGACGAAAAGCGCATCAAAGGTGTGTCAATCGTTAGTGACTTTTCCGATGTATTTCCCGACGAATTACCGGGTCTTCCACCTCATCGACCGGTTGAATTTCAAATCGATCTTATTCCAGGAGCCGCACCCATAGCGCGTGCACCGTATAGACTCGCTCCATCCGAATTGCAAGAATTACAAAGTCAAATCCAAGAGTTACTTGACCGTGGTTTCATTCAACCTAGCCATTCACCATGGGGCGCTCCGATTTTGTTCGTCAAGAAGAAAGACGGATCCCTACGAATGTGCATTGATTATCGTGAACTAAACAAATTGACGGTTAAGAACCGATATCCTCTTCCTCACATTGATGACCTTTTTGATCAACTACAAGGTTCTTGTGTATACTCAAAAATCGATCTCCGTTCGGGTTATCATCAACTAAGGGTTAAGGGGGAAGATGTCTCCAAAACCGCTTTCCGGACTCGTTATGGTAGTTATGAGTTCCTTGTCATGCCTTTCGGTCTCACTAACGCACCGGCGGTGTTCATGGATCTCATGAACCGCGTGTGCAAACCTTACCTCGACAAATTCGTTATCGTGTTCATCGATGATATTTTGATCTATTCTAAAAACGAAGAGGAACACAAAGAACATCTCCGACTCGTGCTCGAGCTCTTGAGAAAAGAGCAACTATACGCCAAGTTCTCCAAGTGTGAATTTTGGTTAAAGGAAGTTCAATTTCTTGGTCATGTTGTAAGTGATCAAGGCATTAAAGTCGATCCCGCAAAAATCGAAGCCATTAGTAAATGGGAGACTCCTACTACTCCTACTCAAATTCGTCAATTCTTAGGTCTCGCCGGATACTATCGTAAATTCATCAAGGATTTCTCCTTAATCGCTCGCCCTCTAACCGCATTAACTCACAAGGAACGAAAATTCGTTTGGACATCCGAACAAGAAACCGCTTTCCAAATCTTGAAAACTAAGCTAACCACCGCTCCTATCTTGTCACTTCCCGAAGGCAATGATGATTTTGTTGTATATTGTGATGCCTCGAAAAACGGTTATGGATGCGTATTAATGCAACGAAGGAAAGTCATTGCTTATGCCTCTCGACAACTCAAAGTCCACGAACGAAACTACACGACACATGATCTTGAACTCGGTGCAGTCATCTTTGCACTTAAGTTATGGAGACATCATCTTCTTGGTACCAAGAGTACTATCTTTACCGATCACAAAAGTCTCCAACATATCTTCGATCAAAAGCAACTAAACATGAGACAACGAAGGTGGATTGAAACCTTGAACGATTATAATTGCGAGCTTCGTTACCACCCCGGGAAGGCAAATGTAGTGGCCGATGCCTTAAGTCGAAAAGAAAGAGCGGTGCCTCTTCGTGTCCGAGCTTTAAACATCACCATTCACTCCAACCTTAATAGCCAAATTCGTGTAGCCCAAGAGGAGGCTCTTAAGGACAACAACATCGCACGCGAACTTTTAAACATTCTCGTTTCCCGATTCGAAGTTAAGGAGACCGGACTTCGATATTACGCCGGAAAAATTTGGGTGCCTAGATATGGCGATCTACGAAACCTCATCCTAGACGAAGCCCACAAATCGCGATACTCGATTCACCCCGGCGCCAATAAGATGTACCATGACCTTAAAGAACAATATTGGTGGCCGAACATCAAAAAGGAGGTTGCTAGATACGTCGCCAATTGTTTGACTTGCGCTAAAGTCAAAGCCGAACACCAAGGACCGTCCGGGTTACTTCAACAACCCGAGATCCCGCAATGGAAGTGGGAAAGGATCACGATGGATTTTATCACCAAACTACCAAAAACGTCAGGCGGTTATGATACTATTTGGGTCATTGTCGATCGCCTCACCAAATCCGCGCACTTTCTCGCCATGAAAGAAACCGACAAAATGGAGAAACTTGCACGACTTTATATTAAAGAGATTGTAGCCCGACACGGAGTACCGTTATCGATTATCTCCGACCGAGATGGCCGTTTCGTTTCTAGATTTTGGCGTACGTTACAAGAAGCGCTGGGAACGCGTTTGGACATGAGCACCGCATATCATCCCCAAACCGATGGGCAAAGTGAACGTACAATACAAACCTTAGAGGATATATTACGAGCCTGCGTTGTTGATTTTGGAAAAGCTTGGGACAATCACTTACCTCTCGCCGAATTCTCTTACAATAATAGTTATCACGCGAGTATTAAGGCCGCACCTTTTGAAGCGTTATATGGTCGAAAATGTCGCTCTCCTCTTTGTTGGGCCGAAGTGGGTGACGTGCAAATTTCCGGGCCCGAACTCATTCACGAAACAACCGAAAAGATTCTTCAAATCCGAGATAGGCTTCGGACGGCCCGGAGTCGTCAAAAATGCTATACCGACAAAAGACGCAAAGACCTCGAATTTCAAGTCGGTGACCGCGTCATGTTAAAAGTCGCACCTTGGAAAGGTGTCATCCGTTTTGGGAAACGTGGGAAACTAAATCCGCGGTACGTTGGTCCTTTCGAAATCTTAGAGCGTATTGGAACCGTTGATTATCGTTTAAACCTTCCGCCTCAACTAAGCTCCGTCCATCCTACTTTTCATGTATCTAACTTGAAGAAGTGTCTCGCCGAGCCCGATATCGTCGTCCCTCTCGAGGAACTTACTATTAATGACAAACTCCATTTTGTGGAGGAACCGGTTGAAATTGTGGACTACGTCGAGAAGGAATTGAAACAAAGCCGGATCCCGATTGTTAAGGTCCGTTGGAACGCCAAAAGGGGACCCGAGTTTACTTGGGAAAGAGAAGATCAAATGCGAAAGAAACACCCTCATCTATTCCCGGTCCCGGAAACGTCAGATTCCGTGGAAGAAACAACGACTACTACGCCTACCTAAATTTCGGGACGAAATTTCTTTTAAGGTGTAGGTAATGTAACATCCCGCCTTTTTCCGTTCACTTTTCCGTTTAACTATTTAAGTTCCGTTATATGTTTATAACACATCCCGTTAAAATGCGCTGAATTATCTCGTTTAGGTAATTCCCGCACCCGGTTTAAAGTTGAGGGACCAAACTTGCCAAAGGTTCAAACCTTTGACTAGGTCAAAGGGTCAAACCCTTTCCACCCTTTCATTATCACCTCCTCCATTTTATTACTTCCTCCATTTTCTCTCTAACTCCAAACACAAAGATTCATCATCCATTTATGATCTAGCGGGTATTTTGCGAAACAAATTACATATTTGAGCTCCTTACAACTTCCTCTTCGTTTTGGTACCAACTTCATCTCATTTGGGTAACATTTCTAAAACACTAGATTTCTTTAAATTCGTGTTCTTGACTTATAAAGTTGTTAATTAGCGTCTATGGCTCATTGTGATGTCGTGTATGTAATTTGTATGCTCGATTCGTTGTTTTTGGTGTAACTAGTTCAATATGAAAATTACTTGCTAAATCCTTGATTTTGGATGATCAAATATTGTTAGATTGTTAAAGTGCATGTTTTAATTGTGTTTCTAGTGTTACTAGCTTCATTATGATGTATAGTTAGATTAATGAAACCTCCTAAACTTGATTATGAAATTTGGTGAATTTAGGTTAAGGTTTCATGAACTTAAAATGGACTTTTAATGATTTGAATGACATGGAATGTTAGTTGTAAGTGTTAGGTTGTGTTGTATGCTTAATTACCTTCGAAACGGCATATTGTTCATGTAATTTGGTTACCGAATCATTAAATGGCATTTATGACTTGTATGCATTGAATGAGGAACATTGATGGCGGTTTTTGGTAGTTGTAAGTGGAATTTTGATTAATGAAAAGTGCTTAGTTATGTTCCTTGTCAAATTACCTTTCCGATGATATAAGATACATATCTTGATTGTTTGCGGGTCATGAAATGTGTTGGTTTGTGTTTTGGTTCGTGCACTTAGGAAATACAGCAAACAGGGCCTGGAAACCGATCAGGACGCCGTCCAGATACTGGGGACGCCGTCCCAACCTTAAAACCGGGACGCCGTCTAGCTTCTCGGGACGCCGTCCCAACCTTAAAACCTGGACGCCGTCTAGCTTCTCAGGACGCCGTCCCGTTTGCCTAAAACTGGCTGTTTGCTTGACCTTTTGACGAAAAATGTTTGGCATGTTCTAGACCTCCAATTTACATATAACTTGTTTTAAAATGCTTATATATGAATAAATAGCATAGAAAATTTGTCCGAGACCCGACCCGAACATGTTGACTTTTTCGTTGACTTTGACCCGACCAAGTTTGACTTTTTGTCAAACTTAACCAATTAATTATGCAATCTTCCTAACATGCTTTTATACTTGTATCTTGCATGAAACTTGACAATTTGCTTCACATGCTACATAATCGAGTCGTGTCGAGCCATAGGACTAATTGAACAACTTTGACCCTTCGTGACTATCGTTATTGATACAACCTAATTGTTTAGGTCGAGACTAGCGTTGTCCTTTGCGCACATTACTTGTTGAAGTACTTTTTGTTCGTGCATACAAGGTGAGATCATAGTCCCACTTTTTACTCTTTTGAACTTACTTTTGGGATGAGAAAACATAAACGATCCTTTTGAACTAAGTGAACACAAGAACGGGAAAACAAACATTCTACATACGAGTTTAGAACAAAAATCCTCAATCCGATTATCATTAGTTACATCAGATGGTGTAAGCGAGAACTTATGTTATATGGCCATATGGGTTGACAACCCTCATCTTTGACGGTTCGCTACCGTCTACGGATGAAATATATTTTCGAGAAACAGTGTTGTTCTAGCACTAATTTATGGGGTATTCAACGGACGGAATGTTAAGCTTTGATAATTGGGTGCTCGTGAATATTAACTTTTAGAATGTACTATGACTTTATCAATATTGCAACTCTTGTGGTTCAGCTTGCTTTTACTCATTTACTTATTTAAACCTATGATTTCACCAACGTTTTCGTTGACAGATTCTCTATGTTTTTCTCAGGTCCTTGAACTTAGGTGATACATGCTTCCGCTCATTATTTGATACTTGCATTGGATGTCGAGTATACGTGCATTTCATGGAGCGTCTTTTGACTTTACTTTAAACCGTGTCGCCTAGATTTCATTCGTATTATAACGTTGTAACTTAACTATTGGTTGAACAATTCTTGTAAACTTTGAAACAATCTTTATTTTGAAATGAAGGCGACATATTTTGGTCAAAAGTTATCTAAAAGACTTATAATCAGGTAATGGGACCCACGTAGCCGACGCCGTCACTTGACGATTTGGTCGGGTCGCTACATACAATTCGGGTGCGAAGCTCGTTGACTTCTTCTATTATTCCGGGATGATTGTCGTTCGGAACAAGCGAATGCATAAGGTTTTGAATTGTGGATAGAATATAATCGTGGCGAGATATTCGGGTAACGAGAGTGAAAATGGTGTTTCGAACAGGTTCGCCAGTAAGTGATTCAGGTTCGTCGCCAAAAGGTGAATTCGGTTGGTGTAAGGGATCACCTTCTTCGTGTCTCCATTGATTAAATCGACCACGAACTCATCAGATGAATTGAGGATGGATGATTGGTTGATTCATTCTGGTGACTCTGCTTTCGGAGCTCGAGTGAAACTCTATGTCGGAATAGTTGTCGGAATAACTATCGGAATAGCTATCGGAATCTAAAGGACTCGAACTGGTTGAGGTATTCATCTCGTACGATCAGATGAAGGATTTTCGATAAGAAATAGATTATAGGATGTAGATTAGTACCCTACAATTCATAATTTACATATGCATATATAATACTAAAATCCCATAAGTTACGGAGAAATCTACGGAAGCTGTCAGGCAACGTCTACAGTAATAGATACGCTAAGATATGAATTATCAGATACGCTAAGATATGAATTTTGTCTATACACTATTCATGCAATCAATGCAGTAAGATGTGTCTACATTAAGAATGATAAGCAGATAATTTTTGACAAGAATGATAAGCAAAACTTTTGACATGCGGACCAGGTTCAAGTCCAGACTCATTAATATAACCTAACAACTACTAGGTCGAAGTCCAGACTTCACTAATGCATCCTAACAACTACCAGTTAGACGCACTAATGCAGACCTGATTCGCTAAGACCACCGCTCTGATACCAACTGTAGAGACCCGTCCTAATCTATCCGGATGAAGTCCATATTGATTATAAACGATTCACAACAGTTGATTACATCGCGAAGTACTTGACCTTTATATGATACATTTTACAAACATTGCATTCGTTTTTGAAAAGACAATTTTTCATTACATTGAAAGTTGACGGCAGGCATACCATTTCATAATATATCTAACTACAATTGACTTAATAATAATCTTGATGAACGCAACGACTCGAATGCAACGTCTTTTGAAATATGCCATGAATGACTTCAAGTAATATTTCTAAAATGAGGAAATGCACAGCGGAAGATTTCTTTCGTACCTGAGAATAAACATGCTTTCAAGTGTCAACCAAAAGGTTGGTGAGTTCATTAGTTTAACATAAATAATCATTTCACAATTTTTAATAGACCACAAGATTTCATATTTCCATTTCTCATAAACATACGTCCCATGCATAGAGACAAAAATATCATTCATATGGATTGAACACCTGGTAACCGACATTCACAATATACATATAAGAATATCCCCATCATTCCGGGATCCACCTTCGAACATGATATAAATTTCGAAATACTAAAGCATCCGATACTTTAGATGGGGCTTGTTGAGCCCGATAGATCTATCTTTAAGATTCGCGTCAATTAGTAGATCGGTTTACTAATTCTTAGGTTACCAAGCAAAAGGGGCATATTCAGCTTCGATCATTCAACCATATAATGTAGTTTCGATTACTTGTGTCTATTTCGTAAAACATTTATAAAAGCGCATGTATTCTCAGTCCCAAAAATATATATTGCAAAAGCATTTAAAAAGGGAATAATGAAACTCACCTAATGTATTTTGTAGTAAAAATACATATGACTATATTGAACAACTGAACAATGCAGGGTTGGCCTCGGATTCACGAACCTATATCATTATATATATATATATATATATATATATATATATATATATATATATATATATATATATATATATATATATATATATATATATATATACATATATATATATATATATATTAACACATATAATTGTAGTCAAATAAATATATATATTATTAGTGATTTAATTGTTATTTTAATTATATGTTTCATTAATAACCTAATTTATTAATATAAAATATTAATATAGTTATGTTAGATGTAATAAATATATTTTTATATAACTAATACTTATTTGATAAAATAATATTGATAATAATAAATAAAAATCTATTTTATTTTATAATATTAATAGTAATAATAACAATAATGATAATTTTTATACAATGATACTTTTAAAAAAAAAATGATAACTTTATTAAAAATGATAATAATAATAAAAGTGATAATAATAATAATAACATTAATAATAGTATTAATACTAGTATATTTATAGTAATGATAATAATACTAAAAATAATGGTTTTAATCATAATAATATTACTATTAATAAGTTTAATGATAATACTAATAATAATACTCATTATAATACTAGTAATAATTATAGTCCTAATAACGGTAATAATATTCTTAATAGTCATATTAATTGTGATGATAGTAATATTAATAACTGTAATGTAAATATTTGTATTAGTATAATAATAATAATAATAATAATAATAATAATAATAATAATAATAATAATAATAATAATAATAATAATAATAATAATAATAATAATAATAATAATAATAATAATAATTATTATTATTATTATTATCATTATAATGATAATACTAGTATTATTAGTAATACTTTTAATAGTAATAATACTAGTAACAATAATATTAATTATAATAATATTAGTAGTAATAATAATAATAAAGTAAAGAAAAAGATAATAAAGATAATAATAAAATTAATAATAGTTGCTACCTCCTAAAGAAAAGGTTTTTAAAAAAAATGCCATCGCCGGGACTCGAACACGCGACCTCTCGCAACCATCTGGGCTGCTTATTCTTTCTGTTCTAATTCCTATCCTGATTTAATATAACCCGTAAGATCATCACATCATCTTCTTCATCTCATCATCAATATCATCGTTGATCATCATATCATCCACCATCATCATCTTAGTCGATTATCATAATCATAATCAATCGTCAACATCATCATCATTATCAATACCGTAACAACATCATCTCATCATCATCTTATATAATCTTCATCATAATTCTATTTTATCATCATCTTAATAACCGAATTGAGTATATATTATTATCTTTATATCATCATATCAAGTATCGTTTTTTTTATTTTTAAACTTCCTCAACATACACCTCATTCTTTGCTTCTGTATAACATCTATAAAAAGAGAGCTGTAACAGCAGCCTTCAATTCGAGCAGAATATCGGGAAGCAGTTAAATAAAATGCCCGATTCAAAAGTCCAACTTAATTAACTCTACCCATTAACAAACAAGCCCAATATCAAGCTTCATCAATCGGCCCAAGTAGCAACATTTAACCATAGTGACATGGTAACCTAATTGAGCAGCCACAACATCAAATAAAAAAATAGATCTAGTGACTGGAACCCACGAACTTTCCTGGATACCCAATCTGTCATTATTTAAATCGTCACTCACTCCTTTAACATCCAAGTTCATCAACACATTCCTTTATCACTTTTGTGTTAACAGAAGTAGAACTCGAAAAAGAAAAGAAACTA
The DNA here is from genome assembly GCF_046630445.1 of Rutidosis leptorrhynchoides. NCBI lineage: Eukaryota > Viridiplantae > Streptophyta > Magnoliopsida > Asterales > Asteraceae > Rutidosis > Rutidosis leptorrhynchoides. Next base: position 657,488,166 of record NC_092333.1, on the reverse strand, counting down.
TAAGAAACTAAACAGGAGGACAGTGAACAACCTTTACGCAGATCGGGTGTACACCTCGCGGATCGCGTAATCTCTATTTATCAATATTGTTTATTGCAGCATCATCATTACGCTTTTCGCTTAATGTGTGTGGTGGTGGATTGTTGTGGTTATTTTGTGATCGAAACAAAAAGAATAGAAGTGTTAAGGTGTATGGGTGATTTGATGGATATGTTCAATGGTTGTGGGTTTGTTTGTGCAGGTGAAATAGAAATAAACGAGCTGTAGCAGCAGTCATCTATGGTGGTGGTTTGGTTTGTGGGTTCTCGAAATAAAAGAATGTAGAAGGTGGTGATATGGATTGTTCGAGAGTGGTGCACAACAAAACTTGATGGTGTTTATGATGGGTGGTGATTTCAAACGATAATAGAGAAAGAGAGAAAGAGGTTTTGTTGTGTTGATACGGTCTGAACAGAAACATTACACAGAAGTTTAGGGGAGGTTGATGGTGTTGGGTTTCGATGGTTAAGCCGTGATGGTTGGTAGTGACCGAAAATAGAAAACAGAAAGATATTAGAAACAGATAGTAGTAGGAACTAACAAAAGTTACATATTCAAGTGTTGGAGGGGGTTGGTGATTCATATAAATATGGTGAAGGGTGGTTATCGGCTGAGGAAGGTAACAACAAAAAATATAGGAGGCCGTTAGTAGCAGTAGCAATGGTTTTAGGGGTGGCGGGTTTATGGTGATCGAGTGGTCCGGTTGGATTAAAGAAAAAAAAATTAGGAGAAGAAGAAGATGATAATAGGTTTCATCCTAGATGGCTTGTATAAGTGTGTGTTAAAATATGTGTCTTGTATGCTATGTATATTTAATACGGAGTACATATATAACTCAAGTTTATGAAGAAAGATAAAGTAACCACAGTAATCTTCAATTATATTCCATAATCACGACATGTTAAGTTTGTCAAGTTAAAACAAAAAAATATGGTGGAAGACAGTAAGCTTAAAAGTATGAGAGGTTTCCATATTCTTATGCAAATATCTCAAATATATATATATATATATATATATATATATATATATATATATATATATATATATATATATATATATATATATATATATATATCATGTATCAAGTTAATGATTTAATATATATGTAAAAAATTAAACGTGTTAAATTACTAGCCACCTCAATATTATTTGTTAGTTACCTACGCTTCTAACACGGATATTATATCGTGTCCCGTTTGATAATTAGTGACTGATAAAAGTCTTTCAGAAAAAAAATTCATATTTTTAAGTTAACTATATTTATTTATTTTGATCATTATGGTACAAAATTCGGTCCTTAATTTGTTAAATAAAAATTACATCAACCGTCCCTCTCATTTATGGGTGAAATATAAAAAGTGTTTAAACTTAACAAATAGTTCCTAAATACATTTTTAATAAGCCTAATATTTATAGAATACATTTTCACATAGACGTTTATTTTAAAATTACATAAGTTTGAATTTAACTTGCTTAATATTAATCGAAACCTCAGGCGAGTATTACAATCATTTAATATTTATTTTTAATATACATTATTTATATATAGAGATATATTTTAAATTATAATTATTATAATATCCAATTTTTGTTTTATTAATTTTTAATAATAACAACATATAATACTTCAAATTATATTTCGAATTATTTATATATATATATACATACACACATATCTATTTACAATTAATTGTTCGTGAATTGTCGAGAGCAGTCGAAGGGTAATTGGTTATATGAATATAGTTCTAAAATTTTCGAGACTCATCATTATAGACTTTGCTTATCGTGTTAAAATTATATAAAGATTAAGTTTAAATTTAGTCAGAAATTCCAGGGTCATCACAGGGGATAAAAGAATCATCAATGTAGAAGAACGAGTTTTTTCATTTCTTGCGCACCCCGGCTTTCAGGTACTTCACAAAGTTAACTCTGTCATTAAAAGCATTACAACTTTGTTGGCTTTTGCGGTAAGAAAACACGTTCTTAAAGCTAGCGAGGGAGGAAACTGATAATGGTGACAAATTATCTCGAAAAGAGTAACACGACAAGCACTATATGGTGTAGCTGACCATGACCAATGTTGCAGTGATTAAGAACCTCTATGAAAAAAGGAGTTGAAGGATAGTGCATGTTCCCTTCCACCACAACTTGCTGATACACAGTAACCTTGTCGGCAATAACGGTGTCTGCGCGCTAATTCAGAAGCAGCACTATGGGATTCAAGTTGGCCAAAGGGGGATACCAATCTATTGATTGCGCGATCCGGCGCTCCGTCATAATAGACCTAATAGCCCCGAAATTTGGAGGCTCGCCTGTAGAGAAAGGTGCCATCTATAAACAATATAATCAAAATAAATTACGCAAAAGAAACTAAACACATGCTAACCTGAAAAAATCAAAGTCGAAATCAAAGAGCACTGAGGAATAGGCCGAGAAGATTTGCGCAGGATCGAAGAAAACGAGGAGAGTAAAAAATGGGAGAAGAAGTTATGAGGTATTTATAGGGAAGTAAAAACATGCGGAGCATCCAAAGGGAAGTTGAAAAGGGGCGGTTAAAAAATAAATGACAGAGATGGAGCTACGTGTCGAAAGGCAGAGAAGAGAAGAAAGCGAGGTAATCAAAAGTGGCTGAATTGACAACACGTTCACTGTAGCAGACTGACAAATGATGCCTGAATCTCCTTGCATTTAATACAACAGGACAAAATATTATTTAAACAAAAATAAAAAGCAAAGATGCTTGGCGCAGAGTAAGCGGACGGTGGTCATATGCTGCGTTCAACGCCATGCGCAATTCTCGCGCATACCATTGAACTCGGGGGACTTAATGATACGCATACCCGATCAGCTCGTGTATCGTATCAAACAGCATCACCATATAAGCCATGCATGTTTCGCGCTGAAGGAAACAATGCTCAAGTCAAGGACCTGGCGCAAGTCCATACTAGCGCCAAGGTTGCATATGCAATTTAGACGATGTTGTAGCTGGCAGAAGACACCTGGCAGGCAAGAGTCAGGTCCGACAGAACACTTTTTACTTTTGTCGGGTCAGCTCACACAAGGATGTACAATTGGCAGGCCACGATCTTTTTAGCTCTATTATGTGGCGATAGAAGAAAAAAAGGATTTCCCTATAAATAATGGATTCTGTCCACAACAGAAGGAGGAGAAAAACACTCACTCTACATTCACACCTATATTATTTTTGGTATTAATGTACAAACTAGTTGCGCTATCTATATAGTGAAATTATACCCATGCTACCGGACATATAGCACTTCACTAGACATACTCTTGATCTACAGGTAATGTTCTATGAACATAAATCCTTTAAACCAGCGCGAGCCATCACTAACCGGGTTACCCGTCGATAGTGGGTCTATGTTTAACCACCCTGCTGAGATCCTCATCTTGTAAGGGGTTATTCACGGTACTCCAGACCGAAGAGTTAAACTCAGTTGACCCTTAAATCCCCCTCTCTTTGATGTCAAGCATGGACCGAACCTGACCCGATTATTCATGCTTGATCATGGTCCTACCTTCTAAGCCTCATATATAATCTACCTTAACCTCATGTAATTGTGTGCACAATAATATAGAAAAATCTTTGATTTGCGCTCTTAGAGTAAACTCTTCTCCAAAATTGAGTCGGGATATAACCACGTAAAATCCGTATGTCATTTATCTTTAATTTATCGGTTTGCGTATTTGTTTGTTGTTTGTGGGTGTGATATTTCGGTTTTTGCTAGCGAGGGTATCGTTCGTTGGGTCCTTCCACTTCCAATTCCCAACAAGTGGTATCATAGCTTCAAAGTTTGAAGATCGGACACAACATTAGATTGAAGCATGGTTTTATGATATATTGATGATCAAGTTTTTTTAAAAGGGTTATTAAACAACGGGCTTAAGATATGTTTGATATATGTATCGAGACCAAGTTACTTAGTTGATCGCATGAAACTCAATGGGTATGGTCTATGTATCCAGAGTTGATCACACCAGGATTGGGGATAGTTGTGGCAAATTATGATGTAGTTCGTCGCGAAAATTATATTATGATGGTGATCGTTAACGAAAGGTTACAGAGTTAGAAGTCAGATCGATGGATTTTGTTGCAGGAGAAATTTTCTGGAGATCCGGGTTTTGAATATGAGTTCTACTCCTCACTATCTCCTGCAAAGGAATGATCGAGCAAAATTCGGATGTTAATGAGTAGTTAGAGAAGAAAATTCATAGCGGGTTTGTTAACCGTCGAATCGACTTGAATTTTAGAGCGCATGTTCATGACAAATTTATATAGAAGTGAAAAAAATTTGGTGATGAATAGACCGTTGAATTTTCAGATATGATTTTAGAAGTTGCTTTAGTTTCAAGATGAACTTTCGGGTTTGATAACACGAGTGCGAGACGGTTTGTCTTACGAATCTTCGAGTGATATGATCGGGGATGGTGGTTTGTTACAGAAGTTCAAAAGTGTGGTTTCTCTCAGGTTAGGGTTGTTGGGTAAGGAACGGGACACATCGGTTTGGAAATAGACTTTGGGAGCTATCGGAGAAGTTTGGTACTTGCGGGTTTGAAACGCGATGACCAAAGGTTTTAGTAGGATATTTCAAGGTATGTGGAATATACAGGTGGGTTTGTGCTTATCTCACAAAGGAAATTGATTGACGAAGGGTTTCTGATAGAACACTTTTGATCGATGCTCGGGTTTTGGTTGATGGATTGTTCAACAAAGGGGCGGTTTCTTCGGAGTGACCAATTAAAAATCTTTAAGTGATTGATAGAGTGGATAATTTTGTAAGTCCTGGAACTTGAGCTTACAAGATATTGTGAGGGTGTCGGGAACTTGGTGTGAGTTTGGTAACCGATGGTAGTATCGTGCTGGTGTGAGTTAGGTGTGACAACTCGGAAATTTTTGACAAAATTTAAACTTTATCTATAAATAATTTAATGTTTTCGACACGATAAGCAAAGTCTGTAATGTTGAGTCACGAAAGTTTTGGAACTATATTCATGTAATCAATTATTCTTTGACTGTTCTTGAAGATTCACGAACAATATATATATATATATATATATATATATATATATATATATATATATATATATATATGCACATTAAGTTATATATATATATATATATATATATATATATATATATATATATATATATATATATGATTTCAAGTTATTTAGTAAACGATTGTAATATTCGATTATTGATTCGATTGATATTTAGATAAGTTAACTAAAACGTTTAAGATGAACCAGTAAAACACTAATTTGCTACAGTATTTTTCGAATTTCTACAGTACCCGAAAAGCTACAGTGTTTTCGAAAATCACTGTTTGCTACAGTAAAACACTATTTTAAAATGAAAATGTATATATATATATATATATATATGTATATACTATGAGACGATGATTTATAGAAGCAAATAACCAAAATACTTAATTGATTAAAGCTACACTTCGAGTGACATAGTTTATCAATGATTAAGTATAATTTTTGATAAAGGTACACGTCACGAAACATAAAGAGCGAGTTTTCTCAGCGTACGAAAGGACATTTGAAAAACCGGAAACGGGACATAAGTCGAGTAACGACGTACAACTTATCGGAACAAAAATTACAAGTTAACTATGCACGTAAATATAATATAATATATAAATAATTATATAAATTAAATATATTATATATATTATATTTAAATATGTCGACAAGCGTTAGGACAAAAACATGTGAGCTGGAAAAATAGGGCCATGCGATCGCATGGCCAGTGGCCTTCAAACCCATGCGATCGCATGGGAGGTCTGGCCAGGAGAGGTCTATAAATCTCGTCAATTTCGGGCTCAGTTTACACACATATATATTCATTTTACTCCGTATTTATATTATTATTATTATTATTATTATTATTATTATTATTATTATTATTATTATTATTATATTATTATTATTATTATTATTATTATTATTATTATTATTATTAAGATTAATATTATTATTAATCTTATTATTATTAGTATTATTAATTAGTATTATACATAAAATACTACGACGAGGTTATGAGCGTGTCACTTTCAAAAATGGGTTTTCGGGCGGGATAAAGCTAAGGAAACTATGGGTTATAACTATAGAGGTTATGGGTAATGTTCATGGGTATTATTGGCAAGTCAAACCTAGTGTTTATCATCTCCGTTGCGTCTACGTACTTTCCTGCAATATTGAATCACAATATTGATACGTGAGCATTCATATCTTATCTTTTATATATTAATAGTGTATACATGTCTAGTGCTCGAGTATATATGTTTAGGCATGCTTGTATGCTAAATTTTGTCGTTAAACAGTTTATGATGAATCAAGAATTAAATACATATATTACTGATAAAAGGTATATGATATGCATGTTTTTGGAAAGCTGGCGAAAAATCAATAACTTTTCATTTAGATATCGAATAGTTTCGATGAACGGATTAAAAGATATGATCAACTGAATTATGATTGACGTTAATTGAAATTGCTTTTGAATCTGCAATTAAGATTTAAACAACTTGTTTACGAGATTGATAAAATGGATTTTTAAATATTACCAGTCGAGTAAATGAATTCTTATTTAGGGCACGTCTCGTTTTGTTGAACAATTGTCAAAATTGACTGTTTTATCATGTTTTAAAGCCTTATAAAAACTGTAGACTAATTTTACAAGAATTGGGAAACTATGTGAAATGTTAAAATGTTTCAATTGTCATGATCATTCAACTATAGTATTAAGTCAGAATGACTTTTTGAAATGACTTTTGATAAACTTTTGTATGTTGATCTCGAGCATTAGGATTGTGATACACTATGACCTGACCTAGCTTGATAGACATTTATTGACCAACATATGTTCTCTAGGTTGAGATCTACGATTATTTGGTAATCCGAGTTTCAGTCACATTTTGGTGAACGACTTTATATGCTGCTAAGGTGAGTTTCATTTGCTCCCTTTTTAAATGCTTTTACAATCTATATTTTTTGGGCTGAGAATACATGCACTTTATTTTAAATGCAATGGATACAAGTACATACTTAAATCTACACTGAGTTTGAACCGAAAATCCCTTAGCTTTGGTAACTAGTAACTGCCGGTTATAAGAACTGGTGGGCGCGAGTAGTTGTATATGGATCCATAGGGCTTGACATCCCCGTCTGTTCCAGGTATAGAAACCCTAGCCTGAACTATAAAATAGACGTATGCTATTTGAGTTTAGTACACGTTGGTTTGCGTGTATTGTACATGTTGGTTGCATGTATGTTAAAACAGGGGTACTTATTATATAGACGTTAAAGTTTAGTTACCAGGGTGCTCAATCTTATAGAATATTTTGATAAATGTTTCTGGATGAAACAACTGAAATCTTGTGATCTACCTTTATATACAGAATATGCGAAACACTAAAACTATGAACTCACCAACCTTTGTGTTCATACTTGTTAGCATGTTTATTCTCAAATTCCTAGAAGTCTTCCGCTGTTTGCTTATATGTTAGACAAGCTATGTGCATGGAGTCTTACATGACATATTTTTCAAGGAAATGTTGCATTCACCAAATCATCACCGTGTATCTTATTTTGACTGCATTGTCAACGGAAGTATTATTGTAAACTATTATTTACGGTGATTGTCTATATGTAGAAATCATCAGATGTCGAAAACCTTTGATTTAAATATTCATTTATGGTGTGCCTTTTTAAAAGAATGCAATGTTTACAAAGCGTATCATATAGAGGTCAAATACCTCGCAATGAAATCAATGAATGACGTGTTTGTCCATATGGATTTGGGGCGATCGTCCCATTAGGCGACTAGTGGGAGTTGTGAAGATGGTTGTTCGGTGTGATTCAATAAATTTTGAAGGGTTAGTGTGTTGCTTTCGAGTAGCACTAGGTGTAGTGACCCGAACTTTTCCATGTTTATTTATATTAAATGAAATTGTTATTTACATGATTAAATGTTTCCAACATGTTAAGCAATCAAACTTGTTAAGACTTGATTAATTGAAATAGGTTTTATATAGACAATTGACCACACAAGTTGACCGGTGATTCACGAACGTTAAAACTTGTAAAAACTATATGATGACATATATATGGATATATATATATATATATATATATATATATATATATATATATATATATATATATATATATATATATATATAACATGATATTATGATAAGTAAGTATCTCATTAGGTATTTTAACAATGAGTTATATAAATAAAATTGAGTTTATTGAATTAAGAAACTCGAAACGATATATATAACGATTATCGTTATAACAACGTTTTACTAAATACATATGAATCATATTAAGATATTGATACACTATGTTTAATCATGATAAATGATAAGTAAACATGTCATTAAGTGTATTAACAATGAACTACACATGTAAAAACAAGACTACTAACTTAATGATTTCGAAACGAGACATATATGTAACGATTATCGTTGTAACAACATTTAACTGTATATATATCATACTAAGATATTAATATATCATAATATCATGATAATGTAATAATTTAACATCTCTTTAGATATAATAAACAATGGGTTAACAACATTTAACAAGATCGTTAACCTAAAGGTTTCAAAACAACATTTACATGTAACGACTAACGATGACTTAATGACTCAGTTAAAATGTATATTCATGTAGTGTTTTAATATGTATTCATACACTTTTGAAAGACTTCAAGACACTTATCAAAATACTTCTACTTAACAAAAATGCGTACAATTACATCCTCGTTCAGTTTCATCAACAATTCTACTCGTATGCACCCGTATTCGTACTCGTACAATACACAGCTTTTAGATGTATGTACTATTGGTATATACACTCCAATGATCAGCTGGAAAAATAGGGCCATGCGATCGCATGGCCAGTGGCCTTTAAACCCATGCGATCGCATGGGAGGTCTGGCCAGGAGAGGTCTATAAATCTCGTCAATTTCGGGCTCAGTTTACACACATATATATTCATTTTACTCCGTATTTATATTATTATTATTATTATTATTATTATTATTATTATTATTATTATTATTATTATTATTATTATTATTATTATTATTATTATTATTATTATTATTATTATTATTATTATTATTAAGATTAATATTATTATTAATCTTATTATTATTAGTATTATTAATTAGTATTATACATAAAATACTACGACGAGGTTATGAGCGTGTCACTTTCAAAAATGGGTTTTCGAGCGGGATAAAGCTAAGGAAACTATGGGTTATAACTATAGAGGTTATGGGTAATGTTCATGGGTATTATTGGCAAGTCAAACCTAGTGTTTATCATCTCCGTTGCGTCTACGTACTTTCCTGCAATATTGAATCACAATATTGATACGTGAGCATTCATATCTTATCTTTTATATATTAATAGTGTATACATGTCTAGTGCTCGAGTATATATGTTTAGGCATGCTTGTATGCTAAATTTCGTCGTTAAACAGTTTATGATGAATCAAGAATTAAATACATATATTACTGATAAAAGGTATATGATATGCATGTTTTTGGAAAGCTGGCGAAAAATCAATAACTTTTCATTTAGATATCGAATAGTTTCGATGAACGGATTAAAAGATATGATCAACTGAATTATGATTGACGTTAATTGAAATTGCTTTTGAATCTGCAATTAAGATTTAAACAACTTGTTTACGAGATTGATAAAATGGATTTTTAAATATTACCAGCCGAGTAAATGAATCCTTATTTAGGGCACGTCTCGTTTTGTTGAACAATTGTTAAAATTGACTGTTTTATCATGTTTTAAAGCCTTATAAAAACTGTAGACTAATTTTACAAGAATTGGGAAACTATGTGAAATGTTAAAATGTTTCGATTGTCATGATCATTCAACTATAGTATTAAGTCAGAATGACTTTTTGAAATGACTTTTGATAAACTTTTGTATGTTGATCTCGAGTATTAGGATTGTGATACACTATGACCTGACCTAGCTTGATAGACATTTATTGACCAACATATGTTCTCTAGGTTGAGATCTACGATTATTTAGTAATCCGAGTTTCAGTCACATTTTGGTGAACGACTTTATATGCTGCTAAGGTGAGTTTCATTTGCTCCCATTTTAAATGCTTTTACAATCTATATTTTTTGGGCTGAGAATACATGCACTTTATTTTAAATGCAATGGATACAAGTACATACTTAAATCTACACTGAGTTTGAACCGAAAATCCCTTAGCTTTGGTAACTAGTAACTGCCGGTTATAAGAACTGGTGGGCGCGAGTAGTTGTATATGGATCCATAGGGCTTGACATCCCCGTCTGTTCCAGGTATAGAAACCCTAGCCTGAACTATAAAATAGACTTATGCTATTTGAGTTTAGTACACGTTGGTTTGCGTGTATTGTACATGTTGGTTGCATGTATGTTAAAACAGGGGTACTTATTATATAGATGTTAAAGTTTAGTTACCAGGGTGCTCAATCTTATAGAATATTTTGATAAATGTTTCTGGATGAAACAACTGAAATCTTGTGATCTACCTTTATATACAGAATATGCGAAACACTAAAACTATGAACTCACCAACCTTTGTGTTCACACTTGTTAGAATGTTTATTCTCGAATTCCTAGAAGTCTTCCGCTGTTTGCTTATATGTTAGACAAGCTATGTGCATGGAGTCTTACATGACATATTTTTCAAGGAAACGTTGCATTCACCAAATCATCACCGTGTATCTTATTTTGACTGCATTGTCAACAGAAGTATTATTGTAAACTATTATTTACGGTGATTGTCTATATGTAGAAATCATCAGATGTCAAAAACCTTTGATTTAAATATTCATTTATGGTGTGCCTTTTTAAAAGAATACAATGTTTACAAAACGTATCATATAGAGGTCAAATACCTCGCAATGAAATCAATGAATGACGTGTTCGTCCATATGGATTTGGGGCGATCGTCACATTAGGCGACTAGTGGGAGTTGTGAAGATGGTTGTTCGGCGTGATTCAATAAATTTTGAAGGGTTAGTGTGTTGCTTTCGGGTAGCACTAGGTGTAGTGACCCGAACTTTTCCATGTTTATTTATATTAAATGAAATTGTTATTTACATGATTAAATGTTTCCAACATGTTAAGCAATCAAACTTGTTAAGACTTGATTAATTGAAATAGGTTTTATATAGACAATTGACCACCCAAGTTGACCGGTGATTCACGAACGTTAAAACTTGTAAAAACTATATGATGACATATATATATATATATATATATATATATATATATATATATATATATATATATATATATATATATATATATATATATATATAACATGATATTATGATAAGTAAGTATCTCATTAGGTATTTTAACAATGAGTTATATAAATAAAATTGAGTTTATTGAATTAAGAAACTCGAAACGATATATATAACGATTATCGTTATAACAACGTTTTACTAAATACATATGAATCATATTAAGATATTGATACACTATGTTTAATCATGATAAATTATAAGTAAACATGTCATTAAGTGTATTAACAATGAACTACACATGTAAAAACAAGACTACTAACTTAATGATTTCGAAACGAGACATATATGTAACGATTATCGTTGTAACAACATTTAACTGTATATATATCATACTAAGATATTAATATATCATAATATCATGATAATGTAATAATTTAACATCTCTTTAGATATAATAAACAATGGGTTAACAACATTTAACAAGATCGTTAACCTAAAGGTTTCAAAACAACATTTACATGTAACGACTAACGATGACTTAACGACTCAGTTAAAATGTATATACATGTAGTGTTTTAATATCTATTCATACACTTTTGAAAGACTTCAAGACACTTATCAAAATACTTCTACTTAACAAAAATGCGTACAATTACATCCTCGTTCAGTTTCATCAACAATTCTACTCGTATGCACCCGTATTCGTACTCGTACAATACACAGCTTTTAGATGTATGTACTATTGGTATATACACTCCAATGATCAGCTCTTAGCAGCCCATGTGAGTCACCTAACACATGTGGGAACCATCATTTGGCAACTAGCATGAAATATCTCATAAAATTACAAAAATATTAGTAATCATTCATGACTTATTTACATGTAAACAAAATTACACATCCTTTATATCTAATCCATATACCAACGACCAAAAACACTTACAAACACTTTAATTCTTCAATTTTCTTCATCTAATTGATCTCTCTCAAGTACTATCTTCAAGTTCTAAGTGTTCTTCATAAATTCTATAAGTTCTAGTTTCATAAAATCAAGAATACTTCCAAGTTTGCTAGCTTACTTCCAATCTTGTAAAATGATCATCCAACCTCAAGAAATCTTTCTTATTTACAGTAAGATATCTTTCTAATACAAGGTAATACTCATATTCAAACTTTGGTTCAATTTCTATAACTATAACAATTGGTTCAATTTCTATAACTATAACAATCTTATTTCGAGTGATGATCTTACTTGAACTTGTTTTCGTGTCATGATTCTTCTTCAAGAACTTTCAAACCATCCAAGGATCCTTTGAAGCTAGATCCATTTGTCTCTTTTTCAGTAGGTTTATCCACAAAACTTGAGGTAGTAATGATGTTCATAACATCATTAGATTCATACATATAAAGCTATCTTATTCGAAGGTTTAAACTTGAAATCACTAGAACATAGTTTAGTTAATTCTAAACTTGTTCGCAAACAAAAGTTAATCTTTCTAACTTGACTTTTAGAATCAACTAAACACATTTTCTATATCTATATGATATGCTAACTTAATGATTTAAAACCTGGAAACACGAAAAACACCGTAAAACCGGACATACGCCGTCATAGTAACACCGTGGGCTGTTTTGGGTTTGATAATTAAAAACTATGATAAACTTTATATATATATATATATATATATATATATATATATATATATATATAGGGGGCTTCCTTCCGAACTACGGATAGGCTACCGAGCTTTGCACTTCGGCCCGTGAGAATACCGTGTAACGTAAGTAACTCAGTGCTCCATACGTGGGAAATGAAAGCAGAATTCGTTCGGATCCTCCCTGTATAGATTCATAAAATAGAGTTCAATATGAAACCATAGCAATTTTATTAACTCAAAACGGATTTAAAACGAAGAAGTTATGGGTAAAACAAGATTGGATATTTTTTGATTGTTGTAGCTACGGGAAATATTGTAATAATTCTATACAAATCATATCCTAGCTAAATTATATTGTATTATACATGTATTCTAATATATTATGTAATCTTAGGATACCATAGACACGTATGCAAATGTTTTGACATATCATATCGACCCATGTATATATATTATTTGGAACAACCATAGACACTCTATATGCAGTAATGTTGGAGTTAGCTATACAGAGTTGAGGTTGTTTACAAAAATATATATACTTTGAGTTGTGATCTAGCCTAAGACATGTATACACTGGGTCATGGATTGATTCAAGATAATATATATCGATTTATTTCTGTACATCTAATTGTGGACAACTAGTTATAGGTTACTAACGAGGACAGCTGACTTAATAAACTTAAAACATTAAAACGTATTAAAAATGTTGTAAATATATTTTGAACATATTTTTATATATATGTACATATTTGTAATAGGTTCGTGAATCGACCAGTGGCCAAGTCTTACTTCCCAACGAAGTAAAAATCTGTGAAAGTGAGTTATAGTCTCACTTTTAAAAACTAATATTTTGGGATGAGAATACATGCAGTTTTATAAATGTTTTACGAAATAGACACAAGTAAATGAAACTACATTATATGGGTGAATGATCGAAGCTGAATATGCCCCTTTTGCTTGGTAACCTAAGAATTAGTAAACCGATCTACTAATTGACGCGAATCCTAAAGATAGATCTATTGGGCCTAACGAACCCCATCCAAAGTACTGGATGCTTTAGTACTTCGAAGTTGTTTTTATCATGTCCGAAGGATTTCCTGGAATGATAGGGGATATTCTTATATGCATCTTGTTAATGTCGATTACCAGGTGTTCACCATATGAATGATTTTTATCTCTATGTATGGGATGTATATTGAAATATGAAATCTTGTGGTCTATTATTATGATTTGATAATATATAGGTTAAACCTATAAATCACCAACATTTTTGTTGACGTTTTAAGCATGTTTATTCTCAGGTGATTATTAAGAGCTTTCGCTGTTGCATACTAAAATAAGGACAAGATTTGGAGTCCATGCTTGTATGATATTATGTAAAAACTGCATTCAAGAAACTTATTTTTGATGTAATATATTCTTATTGTAAACCATTATGTAATGGTCGTGTGTAAACGGTATATTTTAGATTATCATTATTTGATAATCTACGTAATGCTTTTAAACCTTTATAGATAAAATAAAGGTTATGGTTGTTTTAAAAATGAATGCAGTCTTTGAAAAACGTCTCATATAGAGGTCAAAACCTCGCGACGAAATCAATTAATATAGAACGTTTATAATCAATATGAACGGGACATTTCAGTTGTTATCCGAGCGTTGGTCTTAGAGAACTAGAAAATTGCATTAGTGTATCTTACCGAGTTTGTTAGGATGCATTAGTGAGTCTGGACTTCGACCGTGTTTTTCTTCAAAAACGATTGCTTAATTTTTTTTGTTGGAAACTATATCTTATTAAAATGTAAATATTATGTGATATATTAATCTCTTAATGTGTTTGATATTGTGTGATAGATGTTTACCACTAGTACAAATCCCATTGATTCACCTAATAATAATGAAGAGTCGAATATATTTTGGGAAGATTCACAAATTCCCGAAGAGGAACCAGAAGAGGAGGAACCGGAAGAAGAGGAACCAGAAGAGGAGGAATCGGAAGAGGAGGAACCAGAAGAAGAGGTTCCAGAGGAAGAAATATTGATACCTATAGTAAATCAATTAAATAAAAGAAAACCAAAGTTAACAATGGTCAATGGTGTTTCCGCCGAAGAAGCAAAATATTGGGAAGATTACCGATTTTCCGATGAATCGGATCCCGATGAGGATTCTGATGATGTTATAGAAATTACCTCGACCCAATTTAATAAAGCGAAAGAAAATAATAAGGGAAAAGGTATAAAAATAGAAAAACCCGATTCCAACCCCGATGAACTTTATATGTATCGACAACATTCGTATTTTCTAAAATGTAACAATGACCCAGGAACCTCTAAACCACCAGGTTTCTCTAAACCATTGTGGAAAACGACGGCTTGTATTAGTGGAACACCATATATTCCTAGAAAAATAGGAAAACGAACCAAATCCGAAGAAGAAGAAACTAGTGATTCAGATTAGAGGGTTGTAATCATGTTGTATATTATATGTATTGTAGTGTGCTTGTACTTTTATGTTATATGAAAAAAAAATTGCTTGTATTGTTTGTTAATTATCTTTTACGAATCTAATAATTGTCTATTTTACAATATAAAAACAAAATGGACGTTAAGGGTAGACAACCAAATATTTTAGAAGACCTACAAGAGGATATGATTGTGGAAATCTTGTCTAGAGTCTGTCAGAATTCATCAGCACATTTAGTTATGACGAAATTAACTTGTCAAACATTTGAAAGACTTTCCAGAAATGCCTTAGTTTATAAAACACTTTCCTTTGATAGGTGGGGTATATCACATTGGGGAGACCGTAAGTTACGCCGTGTTTTCTTTAAAGCATTAAATGCAGGGAACCCAAATGCAATTTTACGCTACGGGTTAAGAACCTATTTTGACTCAACATATCCCAACATAGGATTTCGTGAATTAGAAAGAGCATCTAACATGCAACATAAAGAAGCATGTTATGCTTACGGGTTAGTGATGTTCGCTTCTTACCAAAGTGAGAAAAAGAACATCGGATTGCAGCTTTTAAATAAGACCTTCCCACAAGTGACGGATTCAGTAGTTGGGGTGAGAAACAAGGTTTTTAGATTGTTACGGGGCTGTTGGGCGTTACGAAACCCTCGTCCTTTTGACGACATTACAACATGCTGCCTAGCCAATGGTCATAACGGTTACTTTCCACAAAACCAAGGATGAGAAGTCGTCTTAGTAAAACCAGAATGCATGACTTGTTTCTGGACTTATGAATTACGTGTCTTTATTTCTTTTGCTGAACAACTTGCGTATTAACTAGGTTTATCTTCAAAACTGTCCTATATCAAAGTGTACTATATTTCATATTATATGTAATATAGCGAAGTTGTAAGTTTGAAGAATATTTGTATGTGATATATTATTATAATCAGTTTTTCATATGGAATTGTAGTAGTTGAATTGTATATTAGCTACTAAGTATGAACTTAACGGGTAGGTAGTACCCGAATTTAAACTTATAAAACGCTAATATGAAGAAAAAACTTTTATAAATGAGTTCATATTATGCTACGAAATACTATTGACAACTCTTAATATTCTGTATGATTAACTCGATTCAATTGGCTATTTTGAAGGAAATTGCACCGACTACTCGACACACCATGAATATGAGCGAAGAGGAATTTCGTACCTTTCTTGCTGCAAACATAGCCGCAGTACAGGCTGCGCTACATACCAACAATAACTCTGAATCTAGCAATGCAGCTAACGGCGCAAGAAATCGTGTAGGATGCTCCTACAAAGAATTCACTGCCTACAAACCTTTGGAATTTGATGGAACCGAAGGACCAATTGGATTGAAACGGTAGACCGAGAAAGTCGAATCGGTGTTTGCCATAAGTAAGTGTACTGAAGAGGACAAAGTTAAGTACGCTACGCATACCTTCACAGGTACTGCGTTAACGTGGTGGAACACCTATCTTGAACAGGTAGGACAAAATGCTGCTTACGCACTACCGTGTTCGGCATTCAAGCAATTGATGAACGAGCAGTACCGTCCTAGAAACAAAGTCAATAAACTCAAGGCAGAACTTAGAGAGTTACGAATACAAGGGTTCGACGTTACCACATATGAACGACGATTCACAGAGTTGTGCCTATTGTGTCTGGGAGCATTCGAAGATGAAGAAGAGAAGATCGACGCGTTTGTAAAAGGGTTACCAGTAAGGATTCAAGAAGATGTGAGTTCACACGAGCCCGCTTCTATACAGAAGGCAAGTCGAATGGCTCATAAACTCATAAGTCAGATTGAGGGAAGAATTAAAGAGCAGGTGGCTGAAGAAGCCAACACGAAACAACTCAAGAGGAAGTGGGAAGAAAACGGTGACAAGAGTCACCAGTACTACAACAACAACAACAATTACAACCACAATCGCAACAACTATCCCAACAACCGCAACAATAATCGCAACAATAACCGCAATCCTAACAATAACTACAACAAACATCCCAACAACAACAACAACTACAACAACCGTTTCAACAACAATAACAATCCCAACAACAACCTCAATAACAACAACGGCAACAAAAACTAAAAACAGCCATGTCATAGGTGTGAAGAAAATCATCAGGGGTTTTGCACGACATTTTGCAATAGGTGTAAAAGAAATGGTCATAGCGCGACAAAGTGTGAGGTCTACGGACCAAAGTTTAACAGAACCAAAGGAACAAATAATGTCAGAACAAGTAATGCCGAAACGAATAGTGTCGGAGCAAGTAATACCAACCCTGTTTGTTATAAATGTGGAAAACCGGGCCACATTATTAGAAATTGCCCGAATCAGGGGAATACTAATGGGCAGGGCCGTGGAAAAGTTTTCAATATTAATGCGGCAGAAGCACAGGAAGACCCGGAGCTTGTTACGGGTACGTTTCTTATTGACGATAAATCTGCTTATGTTTTATTTGATTCGGGTGCAGATAGAAGCTATATGAGTAGAGAATTTTGTGCTAATTTAAGTTACCCATTGACGCCTTTGGATAATAAATTTTTACTTGAATTAGCAAATGGTAAATTAATTTCAGCAGATAATATATGTCGGGATAGAGAAATTAAACTGGGTGATGAAACGTTTAAGATTGATTTAATACCAGTCGAGTTAGGGAGTTTTGATGTAATAATTGGCATGGACTGGTTGAAGAAGGTGAGAGCAGAGGTCGTTTGTTACAAAAACGCGATTCGCATTATGCGTGAAAAAGAAAAACCTTTAATGGTGTACGGAGAAAAGAACAACGCGAAATTAAATCTTATTAGTAGTTTGAAGGCGCAAAAACTAATAAGAAAAGGTTGTTACGTCATTCTAGCACACATCGAGGAAGTTAAACCTGAAGAAAAGAACATCAGTGATGTTCCCGTCGCAAAAGAATTTCCCGATGTATTTTTGAAAGAATTACCGGGATTACCCCCCACATCGATCCGTTGAATTTCAAATAGACCTTGTACCAGGAGCTGCACCAATAGCTCGTGCTCCATACAGACTCGCACCCAGCGAAATGAAAGAATTACAAAGTCAGTTACAGGAACTTTTAGAGCGTGGTTTCATTCGACCAAGCACATCACCATGGGGAGCTCCTATTTTGTTTGTCAAGAAGAAAGATGGTACATTCAGGTTGTGTATCGACTACCGAGAGTTGAACAAACTTACCATCAAGAACCGCTATCCACTACCGAGAATCGACGACTTATTTGATCAACTACAAGGCTCGTCTATTTATTCGAAGATCGATTTACGTTCTGGATATCATCAAATGCGGGTGAAGGATGATGATATTCCACAGACTACTTTTAGGACACGTTACGGTCATTAAGAGTTTATGGTTATGCCGTTTGGATTGACTAACGCACCAGCTGTGTTCATGGACCTCATGAACCGAGTGTGTGGGCCATATCATGATAAGTTTGTCATTATTTTCATTGATGACATACTTATTTACTAGAAGAATGATCAAGAGCACGAAGAACATTTGAGAAAAGTGCTAGAGTTGCTGAGAAAAGAAAAACTGTACGCTAAGTTTTCAAAGTGTGCATTTTGGTTGAAAGAAGTTCAATTCCTCGGTCATATAGTGAACAAAGAAGGTATTCAGGTGGATCCAGCAAAGATTGAAATCGTTGAAAAGTGGGAAACCCCGAAAACTCCAAAACACATATGCCAATTTTTAGGGCTAGCTGGTTATTACAGGAGATTCATCCAATATTTTTCTAAAATAGCAAAACCCTTGACTGTGTTAACGCATAAAGGGAAGAAATTTGAATGGAAGGATGAACAAGAGAAAGCGTTTCAGTTATTGAAGAAAACGTTAACTACGGCACCTATATTGTCATTACCTGAAGGGAATGATGATTTTGTGATATATTGTGACGCCTCAAAGCAAGGTCTCGGTTGTGTATTAATGCAACGAACGAAAGTAATTGCTTATGCGTCTAGACAATTGAAGATTCACGAACAGAATTATACGACGCATGATTTGGAATTAGGCGCGGTTGTTTTTGCATTAAAGACTTGGAGGCACTACTTATATGGGGTCAAAAGTATTATATATACCGACCACAAAAGTATTCAACACATATTTAATCAGAAACAACTGAACATGAGGCAGCGTAGGTGGATTGAATTGTTGAATGATTACGACTTTGAGATTCGTTACCACCCGAGAAAGACAAATGTGGTAGCCGACACCTTGAGCAGAAAGAACAGAGAACCCATTCGTGTAAAATCTATGAATATAATGATTCACACTAACCTTACTACTCAAATAAAGGAGGCGCAACAAGGAGTTTTAAAAGAGGGAAACTTAAAGGATGAAATACCCAAAGTATCGGAGAAACATCTTAATATTCAGGAAGACGGAACCCGGTATAGGGCTGAAAGAATTTGAGTACCAAAATTTGGAGATATGAGAGAAATGGTACTTAGAGAAGCTCATAAAACCAGATACTCAATACATCCTGGAACGGGGAAGATGTACAAGGATCTCAAGAAACATTTTTTGTGGCCAGGTAAGAAAGTCGATGTTGCTAAATACATAGGAGAATGTTTGATGTGTTCTAAGGTCAAAGCTGAGCATCAGAAACCATCAGGTCTACTTCAACAACCCGAAATCCCGGAATGGAAATGGGAAAACATTACCATGGATTTCATCACTAAATTGCCAAGGACTGCAAGTGGTTTTGATACTATTTGGGTAATAGCTGATTGTCTCACCAAATCAGCACACTTCCTGCCAATAAGAGAAGATGACAAGATGGAGAAGTTAGCATGACTGTATTTGAAGGAAGTCGTCTCCAGACATGGAATACCAATCTCTATTATCTCTGATAGGGATGGCAGATTTATTTCAAGATTCTGGCAGACATTACAGCAAGCATTAGGAACTCGTCTAGACATGAGTACTGCCTATCATCCACAAACTGATGGGCAGAGTGAAAGGATGATACAAATACTTGAAGACATGATACGAGCATGTGTTATTGATTTCGGAAACAGTTGGGATCGACATCTACAGTTAGCAGAATTTTCATACAACAACAGCTACCATTCAAGCATTGAGATGGCGCCATTTGAAGCACTTTATGGTAGAAAGTACAGGTCTTCGATTTGTTAGAGTGAAGTGGGGGATAGACAGATTACGGGTCCGGAGATAATACAAGAAACTACCGAGAAGATCATCCAAATTCAACAACGGTTGAAGACTGCCTAAAGTCGACAAAAGAGCTACGCTGACATTAAAAGAAAAGATATAGAATTTGAAATTAGAGAGATGGTCATGCTTAAAGTTTCACCTTGGAAAGGCGTTGTTCGATTTGGTAAATGAGGGAAATTAAATCCAAGGTATATTGGACCATTCAAGATTATTGATCGTGTCGGACCAGTAGATTACCGACTTGAGTTACCTCAACAACTCGCGGCTGTACATAACACTTTCCACGTCTCGAATTTGAAGAAATGTTTTGCTAAAGAAGATCTCACTATTCCGTTAGACGAAATCCAAATCAACGAAAAACTTCAATTTATCGAAGAACCCGTCGAAATAATGGATCGTGAGGTTAAAAGACTTAAGCAAAATAAAATACCAATTGTTAAAGTTCGATGGAATGCTCGTAGAGGACCCGAGTTCACCTGGGAACGAGAAGATTAGATAAAGAAGAAATACCCGCACTTATTTCCAGAAGATACGTCAACACCTCCAACTGCTTAAAATTTCGGGACAAAATTTATTTAACGGGTAGGTACTGTAGTGACCCGAACTTTTCCATGTTTATTTATATTAAATGAAATTTTTATTTACATGATTAAATGTTTCCAACATGTTAAGCAATCAAACTTGTTAAGACTTGATTAATTGAAATAGGTTTTATATAGACAATTGACCACCCAAGTTGACCGGTGATTCACGAACATTAAAACTTGTAAAAACTATATGATGACATATATATATATATATATATATATATATATATATATATATATATATATATATATATATATATATATATATATATATATATATATATATATATATATATATATATATATATATATATATATATATATATAGTTAACATGATATTATGATAAGTAAGTATCTCATTAGGTATTTTAACAATGAGTTATATAAATAAAATTGAGTTTATTGAATTAAGAAACTCGAAACGATATATATAACGATTATCGTTATAACAACGTTTTACTAAATACATATGAATCATAGTAAGATATTGATACACTATGTTTAATCATGATAAATGATAAGTAAATATGTCATTAAGTTTATTAACAATGAACTACATATGTAAAAACAAGACTACTAACTTAATGATTTCAAAACGAGACATATATGTAACGATTATCGTTGTAACAACATTTAACTGTATATATATCATACTAAGATATTAATATATCATAATATCATGATAATGTAATAATTTAACATCTCTTTAGATATAATAAACAATGGGTTAACAACATTTAACAAGATCGTTAACCTAAAGGTTTCAAAACAACATTTACATGTAACGACTAACGATGACTTAACGACTCAGTTAAAATGTATATACATGTAGTATTTTAATATGTATTCATACACTTTTGAAAGACTTCAAGACACTTATCAAAATACTTCTACTTAACAAAAATGCTTACAATTACATCCTCGTTCAGTTTCATCAACAATTCTACTCGTATGCACCCGTATTCGTACTCGTACAATACACAGCTTTTAGATGTATGTACTATTGGTATATACACTCCAATGATCAGCTCTTAGCAGCCCATGTGAGTCACCTAACACATGTGGGAACCATCATTTGGCAACTAGCATGAAATATCTCATAAAATTACAAAAATATTAGTAATCATTCATGACTTATTTACATGTAAACAAAATTACACATCCTTTATATCTAATCCATATACCAACGACCACAAACACCTACAAATACTTTCATTCTTCAATTTTCTTCATCTAATTGATCTCTCTCAAGTTCTATCTTCAAGTTCTAAGTGTTCTTCATAAATTCTACTCCCTCCGTCCCACTTCAAATGTCCACCTTTCTATTTTGGGACGTTCCATATCAAATGTCCACTTTGTATATTAACCAATGAGATGAGGTTATTCTGGAGAGAGAAGATTTCTTATTGGTGGAGAATGAAGTTAGTGGGATTTCCTAAAACTATGTGCAAAAAGTAAGTGGACACTTATAAAGGGACGGAGGTTGATTATATTGTATTATACATGTATTCTAATATATTATGTAATCTTGGGATACCATAGACACGTATGCAAATATTTTGACATATCATATCGACCCATGTATATATATTATTTGGAACAACCATAGACACTCTATATGCAGTAATGTTGGAGTTAGCTATACAGGGTTGAGGTTGATTCCAAAAATATATATACTTTGAGTTGTGATCTAGCCTGAGACGTGTATACACTAGGTGGTGGATTGATTCAAGATAATATATATCGATTTATTTCTGTACATCTAATTGTGGACAACTAGTTATAGGTTACTAACGAGGACAGCTGACTTAATAAACTTAAAACATTAAAACGTATTAAAAATGTTGTAAATATATTTTGAACATACTTTGATATATATGTACATATTTGTTATAGGTTCGTGAATCGACCAGTGGCCAAGTCTTACTTCCCGACGAAGTAAAAATCTGTGAAAGTAAGTTATAGTCCC
This sequence comes from Rutidosis leptorrhynchoides, assembly GCF_046630445.1. Classification (NCBI taxonomy): domain Eukaryota; kingdom Viridiplantae; phylum Streptophyta; class Magnoliopsida; order Asterales; family Asteraceae; genus Rutidosis; species Rutidosis leptorrhynchoides. The sequence continues at coordinate 657,464,908 of NC_092333.1, read as the reverse complement.
ACTTTTAAAAACTAATATTTTGGGATGAGAATACATGCAGTTTTATAAATGTTTTACGAAATAGACACAAGTAAATAAAACTACATTATATGGGTGAATGATCGAAGCCGAATATGCCCCTTTTGCTTGGTAACCTAAGAATTAGTAAACCAATCTACTAATTGACGAGAATCCTAAAGATAGATCTATTGGGCCTAACGAACCCCATCCAAAGTACCGGATGCTTTAATACTTCGATGTTGTTTTTATCATGTCCGAAGGATTTCCCGGAATGATAGGGGATATTCTTATATGCATCTTGTTAATGTCGGTTACCAGGTGTTCACCATATGAATGATTTTTATCTCTATGTATGGGATGTATATTGAAATATGAAATCTTGTGGTCTATTATTATGATTTGATAATATATAGGTTAAACCTATAACTCACCAACATTTTTGTTGACGTTTTAAGCATGTTTATTCTCAGGTGATTATTAAGAGCTTCCGCTGTTGCATACTAAAATAAGGACAAGATTTGGAGTCCATGCTTGTATGATATTATGTAAAAAGCATTCAAGAAACTTATTTTTGATGTAATATATTCTTATTGTAAACCATTATGTAATGGTCGTGTGTAAATGGTATATTTTAGATTATCATTATTTGATAATCTACGTAATGCTTTTAAACCTTTATAGATAAAATAAAGGTTATGGTTATTTTAAAAATGAATGCAGTCTTTGAAAAACGTCTCATATGGAGGTCAAAACCTCGCGACGAAATCAATTAATATGGAACGTTTATAATCAATATGAACGGGACATTTCACTAGGGACTCGAGTACTTGTTTATATCCTCCAATGGCGAAGAAATTTGCAATTGACTGGGTGGTACGTACCAGATTCTTCTTGGGTAGCCGTGATTTATTTTTTTACTCGTACAATGATAGCGTGCTTGAGGATGAAAAGATGTGTTCGTGAAATTCATTTCTATGAAGATGAGTCAGTATATCATCATGAAAGAGGAAATTTGAAAGGTGTAGATTTCGAGTTTGTGACTGCGTTCTCACTAGAGCTTTGATGAAGAGTCTACGAAGGTGTCTGTTGGATTTTCTTATTGTTGGGAAGGGAAGTCTGATATAGATAGAGATTTGGCATGGGTGATCGTTGACATATCGACGGCAGGATTGAACTCGTCTAGAGCGATGAGTTGAGGTGGTTTTGTCTTCTATTTTAATCTCGTGATTGAATTCTTGCACACTTCAATGGACCTTCTAGTGTAAGAAGATGATGGTGCAGAAGTCAAGATGGCCCAAGCTAGTAACAAAGATTTGATTATTACTGTAGTTTGAGGGTCGAAAGTCTTGCTTCTCGAGGTGTGGAAGAGCGGAGTGTCCCTGATGGTTATCCGATGATGTTCAAGAAGAGTTCTATAATCAGTTGATCTAGATTTGTTATGGGTTTTCGAACATTATTTATGATTGAGGCAGTTTTGATTTCTGATATCGACTAGGTGTGCTGAAGAATTTTTATCAAAAGTCTGCCAGCTCGACATAGTTGGAGTAGTGTGCGTGTCCGAGGTGCTCTTGACGGTATACATGGGGATCCTTGAAGATGTTGAAATGAAGATCGGCGTAAGGTTTGCTCAAAATCTTCAAGTGCGAGATTATTGATTGTGAAGATTAGAACAAAGAAATCAAGATCCGAATTCAAGATCCCAATGGGATCTCACTGATAATGCTAAAAACGAACAAATATTTCATAGCATTATCCTTCAAGAAAGACAAGCTTTCATAGCATGGTCGAAGACAGGACCGTGTACCAGACCGAAAAAATTATAGGGTGATCTTTACTATTGCTCCTACAAAGGATAGTAATTGCATCCAACATGTTATAGACCATAATCAAAAGCATGTCACGGGACATTGCCGTAACAGTTGCTTGTTCAACGCTTTCCTTTACAACCGAACGGTAGTTTACCGAAAGGTAATATACGGAGCAAGTATACTGGACGTGTTGCTTTCCCAATACAAGGTTAGCAAGTGGGTGACACAAAACCATAAGTTTTGAACTAAAATTTTCAAATCTGAAACCCACAAAACCCATAAAAACAATTTGCAAACACCGGTGAAGGTTATTCCGGAAAACTTATCTAGGGTAAAAGCTAGATTGAATTTTCAAAAGATCAAATGTTTTCATAAAGATCTAATTTCCTAAAGGATCTAAATTTTCATAGTCATGTGGGACTGTAAACCACATCGTTACTACCATTGTTCATACCGCCGTATTAAAATCACTGATGTACAAAGTGTGAAGAATAAAGAAGTGATTCAAGTATGTTTATATTCAAGTTCTATATTGCTTGAGGACAAGCAACGCTCAAGTGTGGGAATATTTGATAATGCTAAAAATGAACATATATTTCATAGCATTATCCTTCAAGAAAGACAAGCTTTTAGTTACAATTGTTCTATTTACAAGTGATATTCGTTTAAATAATAAAAGGTGAAAACAAAAGACAGAATTGACGATTTGAAGACAAAAATGACCAAAAAGCTAAAAAGTACAAAGAACAATCAAAGTGGCTCAATTTATTGATGAGAAATGTCTAAAAGTTACAAGAGTACAAGCCTCAAAATGTAAAGTACAAGATATTAAATAGTACGCAAGGATGTTCAAAAATCCAGAACCGGGACATGAACCAACTATCAACGCGCGACACAACGAAGCTAAAATGACAAGTCAACTATGCACATGAATATAATATACTACCTCCGTCCCACCAGAAGTGTCCACTTTGACTTTGGACAGTCTTTATTTGTCAACTTTGACTATAAATATTTATGTTCGTGTTATATAATATTTGATGAAAATTATATGAATGGATTGAGTTTTAATTGTGTTTTCATTGATATAACTTTCATCAAATATTATATAACACCAACAAAAATATCTAAAGTCAAAATTGAATAAGGAAGACTGGAAAAAGTCAAAGTGGACACTTCTGGTGGGACGGAGGGAGTAATATATAAATAATTCTTAAAAGTATATATATATATATTATATTATATATTAAAAACCGTCGGCAAACTAGAAAACAAGAGGATGTGGTCTGATCCAGCTGGCCATGCGATCGCATGGCCTGGAAGCTTTAAAACCATGCGATCGCATGGTGCCCTGTAGCGGGCCACATTCTTTAAATTGCAACGTTTTTGGCCGATTTATTTACACAATATTCAATCTCTCTCACTCTCTAAGATATATATATATATATATATATATATATTATATTTTATAATTTTAATTTTAATTTAAGATTAATAATAATAAGGTTATAGTGGCGAATGTTGTAAGTGTGTAAGTCAAAATTCTGTCCGTGTAACGCTACGCTATTATTACTCATTGTAAGTTATGTTCAACCTTTTTAAATTAATGTCTCGTACCTAAGTTATTATTATGCTTATTTAAATCGAAGTAATCATGATGTTGGACTAAATATTAAAGACGGGGTTATTGGGCTTTGTACCATAATTGGGGTTTGGACAAAAGAACGACACTTGTGGAAATTGGACTATGGACTATTAATGGGCTTTATATTTGTTTAATTGAATGATAGTTCGTTAATTTAATATAGAGATTTACAATTGGACGTACCTATAAATAACCATATACACTCGATCGGACATGATGGGCGGGATATTTATAAATACTAATAATCGTTCATTTTACAGGACACGAGAATGGATTAATAGTCAATGGACTCATTAAAACAGGGGTGAATTATGTACAAGGACACTTGGCTTAATTGTTAACAAAGTATTAAAACTTTGGGTTACACGTAGTCGATATCCTGGTGTAATTATTAAACAAAGTATTAAGACCTTGTTACAGTTTAAGTCCCCAATTAGTTGGAATATTTGACTTCGGATACAAGAATAATTTGACGAGTATACTCGCACTTTATATTTATGACTGATGGACTGTTATGGATAAAACCAGATGGACATATCGAATAATCCAGGACAAAGGACAATTAACCCATGGTAATAAATTAAAATCAACACGTCGAACATCATGATTACGAAAGTTTAAATAAGCATAATTCCTTTATTTTATATCTCATCGCACTTTTATTTACTGTCATTTTATTTATCGTACTTTTAATTATCGCAATTTTAATTATCGTCATTTACTTTACGCTTTAAATTAAGTTATTTTTATTTTTAATATTTTACATTAGGTTTTAATTGCGACTTAAGTTTTAAAAATCGACAAACCGGTCATTAAACGGTAAAAACCCCCCTTTATAATAATAATAATACTACATATATATATATATATATATATATATATATATATATATATATATATATATATATATATATATTTTATATTTTTACAATTATAGGTTAAAATAATTATAGCGTTAAACTTGTGTACTGTATCCCTGTGGAAGGAACTGGACTTACTAAAAACTACACTACTGTACGATTAGGTACACTGCCTATAAGTGTTGTAGCAAGGTTTAGGTATATCCACTCTATAAATAAATAAATAACTTGTGTAAAATTGTATCGTATTTAATAGTATTTCATAACAAAAATATAGCTATTTCGTACCCCTCTGCTTTAACATCAAGTAATTTTTGGCGCCGCTGCCGGGGACTCTTAAATGCCGAAGCGAAACGCTATATAAAAAAAAGATTTTTATTAAGTTTTAATTTCTTTTGTAAAAATACGTTTTAAATATTAAAAATACAAAAATATAAAAAGAAAAACTAAATATATATATTTTTAAGAGTTTGTTTAAAATATATAAAATTATAAAGTATTTCTATTTTTTTATTTTAGTTTTTAAAGTATAAGTTTTTATTTATTTTATATAAATATTTTATATAAATATAAAAACAGGAAAAAAAATATAAAGTAAAACAGAATCTGGGCTGACACTGTAGCAGCCCAACTAATCAGGCCTGGTATCCAGAGTCATGCGATCGCATGATTATTTAACCTGCACTCCATGCGATCGCATGGAGTGAGGTGACAGGTCTGAAACCTTAGACTCACGATTAGGGTTAGGTTATTAATTATTATTATTATTATTATTAATTAATTAAGATTAGGGTTTATATTTTATATTAATTAGTTTTAGTTTATTTATTTTTGTATTTTTAAGTTTTAATTAATTTTAATTAGTTTTAAAAATTAATACTTTTATAAAATAATAATATAAAAATAATATTTTTATAAAATTTGTATTTTTATCATTTTAGTTATAATTTGTATTTTTATCGTTTAATTCGTAATTTGTATATTTTTCGTTCGTAATTTAGTATTTGCCGTAGTATTTTATATTTCTAGATTTTTAGGCTTTGCCGTAAAATCCCTTAAGTGTTTTTTCTTTAGATTAAGATTTAGGTGCTTTAGAATTTTGCGACGCCGTTTTAAGATTTTAGTACTTTTTAAGTTATTGCCGTTTTGGATATAGAATTCCTTTTAAGCTTTAATACCTTTAGACGTAAGTTTTAATTTTTAGTTTTTAGAATTCTAAGTTTCGACGCTTATTTTCTTATTTTTATTTTTCGACTGTTTGTTTTTCGATATTTCTTTTTCGACCTTTTATTTTTCGACGTTTTTCGACGCGCTCTTTTTCTTTCTTATTTCTCGACGCTCTAGTTTTTAGGACATAGAATTTTCTATTTCTTCTCTAAAATTTCGAAACGAAAAAAAAAATTATTTTAAGCGGTTAAATTGATAGACATCCAAAATTTTCTGGTTCGTAGTAATAGTTGGATTTGTTAGTGGCGAGTTGTGGGCTTCCGATTTAAAGGGTCCTGGCTACCTGCCGCATCTATTGGCTATTCGAAACGTGGGCAAAATCAGAAAAGTCTATTAATTTGATAACTTATATAATTTTTATCTTTTATAACTAATAGGATATTCAGTGAATGCACCGAGCAAAACGTTCACCACCTTTCATACGTTCACCACCTGTAACTCGATCAAGACATTTAGCCAACATTGTCGCTGTTGATTTTTCTTTAGAATTGTCATCTAGTCGACCAAGTAGTCCAATTCAAATTTTCGATAATCCATTTTTTGAACCCGACCTCAGAATTGAGAATCCGGAGGATATTCAGGGACAATTCAGAGATCCTGAACCACTAATCATTCCTCCTGAACCACAAATTACTGCTCCAGAGATTGTCGAGGAAGAAACCATTAAATCAGAATCCTATAGTGATTCAGATTCAACAAATTCAATCATGGAAAATCTGAAACCTCTAAGTATGGAAGACCGAATGAGAGCTAAACGCACTGGCCAAGGTCATGAAATTACTCAACCAGACATTAATGCACCAGATTATGAAATCAAAGGACAAATCCTACACATGGTAACTAATCAATGCCAATTTAGTGGTGTGCCGAAGGAAGATCCAAACGAACATCTTCGAACCTTTAATAGGATCTGTACTCTATTTAAAATCCGAGAAGTGGAGGATGAACAGATCTATCTCATGTTATTTCCCTAGACTTTAAAGGGAGAAGCCAAAGATTGGTTAGAATCGTTACCTGAAGGGACGATTGATACATGGGATGTCTTAGTTGAAAATTTTCTTAAACAATTCTTTCCGGCATCTACAGCCGTGAGACTTCAAGGAGAAATAGTTACGTTCACACAAAAGCCAAATGAAACTCTATATGAGGCGTGGACAAGATTTGGAAAATTGTTGAGAGGATGCCCGCAACATGGTTTAGACACATATCAAATAGTACAAATATTCTACCAAGGATGCGATATTACTACACAAAAAGACATCGATATAGCAGCTGGTGGTTCCATTATGAAGAAAACCGCAACTGAAGCTTACAAAATTATTGACAACACTGCTTCCCACTAACATGAGTGGCATCAAGAAAAAGACATCGTTAGATCATCTAAAGCGGCTAAAGCCGATTCTAGCCATAACTTTGATTCCATTTCTGCAAAGATAGATGCTATCGAAAGACGAATGGAAAAGATGACTAAAGATATTCACTCAATACGAATTAGTTGTGAGCAGTGTGGAGGACCACATTTGACAAAAGATTGTCTCAGTATTGAACAAATAATAGAACAGAGAGAAAATGTTTCATACATGAACCAAAGGCATGGAAATAATTATCAGAATAATTATCAACCGCCAAGACCAAACTACAATCAAAACCAGAATTATAACCGAAATGTTCCATACAACAACCAATAAAGTCCTAGAAATCAACAAGTATCCAACAATCCTTACAATCAGCAAAGACCTATTTTTCCAAATAAACCACCACAAACCGATGATAAAAAGCCAAACTTAGAAGATATGATGTCGAAGCTAGTTGAATCTCAAACTCAATTTTTCACATCTCAGAAACAAACGAATGAACAAAATGCTCAAGCATTTAGAAATCAACAAGCTTCAATTCAAAATTTGGAACAAGAAGTAAGCAACCTAGCAAGGTTGATAGGTGAAAGAAAATCGAGAAGTCTACCTAGCGATACAAATGCTAACTCCCGGAATGAAACAGCTAAAGCCATTACCACGAGAAGTGGTATTACACTTAAACCACCTGAAATACCTGTAATTTCTGATGACTCTATTCCTATTCCACAAGCACCACAGCCTAAGCAAGATAAGGAAACAGAACCGGTAGTTGAAAAGGTTAATGAAGATAACATAGTTAAGGCTAAACCTTATGTTAAACCATACCAACCAGCACTTCCTTACCCGAGTAAAATGAGAAAAGAAAGACTAGAAGCCGAGCAATCCAAATTCTTGGATATGTTTAAACAAATAAATGTCAATCTTCCCTTCATTGATGTAATTTCAGGAATGCCAAGATATGCTAAATTCTTGAAAGATCTAATCACAAATAGAAAGAAAATGGAAGAACTCTCGGCTGTTACTATGAATGCTAATTGTTCTGCAGTACTGTTGAATAAGATACTAGAAAAACTCTCTGATCTAGGAAGTTTCACAATTCCATGTTTTCTGGGTAGTCTTAGTTCAATAGAAGCATTGGCAGACTTAGGTGCTAGTATAAATTTAATTCCGTATTCATTATACACTAAGTTAGACCTCGGAGAATTGAAATCAACACGAATAAGCATACAACTAGCCGATCGATCAATAAAATATCCTAGGGGATAATGAAAAACATGCTAGTTAAAGTTGGTACTTTAGTATTTCCAGTATATTTTGTTATTCTGGACATGGAAGAAGATTCTCGAGTTCCTCTAATATTAGGAGGACCATTCTTAAACACGTCTAAAGCAATAATAGACGTGTTTGGTAAGAAACTGACCCTAAGTATAGAGGACGAGAGTGTTAACTTTTCTGTTAATAGAGCCTTGCAACAACCGCAATCTGCAGATGATACATGTTATTATATTCAAACTATAGATTCACATGCAGAATTGTTAAAAGAATTTCCAGAATTACAAGGACCAGGAGAATGTTCTTTAGGAGAAGGAATTGAACCAATTGATGAAGCTGAAATGTTAACAGCACTTATGGCTAATGAATACGAACCAACAACAGAAGAACTTTAAATGCTAAAAGAGGAAGACAGATATCGATATAAATCATCGATAGAAGAACCACCGACATTAGAGTTAAAGCCACTTCCAAACCATTTGGAATACACTTATTTACATGGTGAATCTGAATTACCTGTAATAATATCGTTTTCTCTTACTAAAAATGAAAAATCTAAACTCATTTCTATGCTAAAAGCTCATAAACCAGCTATTGCATGGAAGATTCATGACATTAAAGGCATAAGTCCTTCGTATTGCACACATAAAATTCTTATAGAAGAAGGTCATAAAACCTATGTGCAACGACAACGAAGACTAAATCCTAATATGCAAGATGTTGTTAAGAAAGAAATTATTAAACTGCTAGATGCAGGTTTAATTTATCCAATCTCAGATAGTCCATGGGTAAGCCCAGTTCAATGCGTAACTAAGAAGGGTGGCATGACTATCATCACAAATGAAAAAAAATGAGCTTATTCCTACAAGGACTGTAACAGGATGGCGTGTCTGTATTGATTATAGAAAATTAAATGACGCCACCAGAAAAGATCACTTTCCCTTACCTTTCATTGATCAAATGTTGGAAAGATTAGCCGAAAATAGTTACTATTGTTTTCTTGACGGTTTTTCCGGATATTTTCAAATTCCAATCGCACCCGAGGACCAAGAGAAAACCACGTTCACGTGCCCTTATGGTACTTTTACCTACAAACATATGCCATTTGGACTTTGCAACGCCCCTGCAACCTTTCAAAGGTGCATGATGGCAATTTTTCACGGCATGATAGAAGAATGCATGGAAGTATTCATGGATGACTTTTTAGTCTTCGGTGATACATTTGAATCATGTCTAGTTAATCTTGAACGAATACTTATTAGATGCGAGCAATCAAATCTAGTTCTTAATTGGGAGAAATGCCATTTCATGGTTAAAGAAGGCATCGTTCTTGGTCATAAAATTTCAAAGGAAGGAATTGAAGTAGATAGAGCTAAAGTAGATGTAATTGCTAAACTTCCACATCTCACCAATGTTAGAGGAGTTAGGAGTTTTCTAGGGCATGCCGGTTTTTATCGACGTTTCATAAAAGATTTTTCTAAAATTGCCACTCCTATGAATAAACTCCTAGAAAAGGATGCTCCATTCATCTTTTCAGATGAATGCATCAAATATTTTAATATTCTTAAAGAAAAACTCACTAATGTGCCGATCATGATAACTCCAAATTGGAATCTACCATTTGAACTTATGTGCGATGCAAGTGATTTTGCAATGGGAGCCGTTTTAGGTCAAAGGATTGAAAAACGATTTCAACCTATTTATTACACTAGTAAGATGTTACAAGGAGCACAAACGAATTACACAACTACTGAAAAAGAACTCCTTGCTATTGTCTTTGCTTTTGACAAATTTCGTTCATATCTCATTCTAGCTAAAACGGTGGTCTATACCGATCATTCTGCTCTTAGATACCTATTTTTGAAACAAGATGCCAAACCACGATTAATCCGTTAGATCTTACTCTTACAAGAATTCGATATTGAAATCCGAGACAAAAAGGGAGCAGAAAATCTCGCCGCTGATCATCTTTCTGGTCTTGAAAATCCCGAATAGAAGTTCTAAATGAATCGGCCATACAAGATAACTTTCCTGATGAATATCTTTTGAAGATCGATTATAATGAAATATCATGCTTTGCATACTATGCAAACTACTTAGTATGTGGATTCCTTGAAAAAGGGTTGTCGTACCAAAAACGAAAGAAATTCTTTAGTGATATAAAACACTATTTCTGGGAAGATCCACATTTGTTTAAAAGTTGTCCCCATGGAATAATACACCGATGTGTATTCGGGGATGAAGCCATTCAAATCTTAAACCATTGTCACACAGGACCAACAGGAGGGCATTATGGGCCTCAACTCACAGCAAGAAAAGTCTATGACGCTGGATTCTATTGGCCTACAATTTTCAAAGACGTGCACCTTCTTTGTAAATCCTGTGATGCTTGTCAAAGGGCCGAAAAAATAAGTCAACGTGATAAAATACCACAAAATGTCATTCAAGTATGTGAAGTATTTGACGTTTGGGGTATTGACTTTATGGGTCCATTTCCAAAATTTCATAATAATTTCTACATTCTCGTTGCCATTGATTATGTATCTAAATAGGCGGAAACACAAGCTCTCCCAACTAACGATGCACGAGTTGTAGTCAACTTCTTAAAACGTCTTTTTGCAAGGTTCGGAACACCGAAAGCTTTAATAAGTGATCGGGGTACTCATTTTTGTAATAATCAACTTGAGAAAGTTCTTAAAAGATATGGAGTAACTCATAAAATCTCTACTGCTTATCATCCACAAACAAGTGAACAAGTTGAAAATATCAATCGAGCATTAAAACGTATTCTAGAGAAAATTGTAGGATCAAATCTGAAGGAATGGTCCATGAAATTGGAGGATGCACTCTGGGCTTTTAGAACAACCTACAAAACTCCAATTGGAACCACACCTTTTAGACTCGTTTACGAAAAACCTTGTCACCTTCCAGTAGAAATTGAACACAAAGCATTTTGGGCTTTGAAGACATGTAATCTTGATTTGCATGAAGCTGGACGTCTACGGTTAAGTCAACTAAACGAATTAGAAGAATTAAGACATGAAGCATACGAAAATTCGTTAATCTATAAAGAAAGAACGAAGAAATGACATGATAAAGGAATCAGAAGTTCAAAAGAATTTAAAGAAGGAGACAGAGTTCTTCTTTTCAATTCACGATTTAAGCTATTTCCTGGAAAATTGAAATCAAGATGGTCTGGACCATTCATAGTTAAAAGAGTTTTCCCGTACGGAACAGTAGAATTAATAAATTCAAATGAGATTGAATTTAAGGTTAATGGTCACAGAGTTAAACATTACATAGATAATCCAATGGAAGTTGAAGATGAAGTTAATCACAATTTCGACACCACAACTAACTAAGTGTGGGAAGATTCGAATCTTTTTAGGGTAATATGTATTTCTGTTAGAGTTAGATATTCTGTTTTCATGTAGTTCTCGAAAATGGAATCTGAATGGTCTTTCCCTAGCAGACCCTAAAGAACTAGTCTTCTCCCTCCATTCTGAATTTTTATTTCTTTTAGGTTTTACGAGATGAAGAATTCCTTTGATCTGAACCATGGTCTACTACTTCACGCTATGATTACTAAACGTAATAATAACATCTTCCCGAGTGAACTGGTATCATTCATAAGAGGCAAAATGGACAAAGTAAGGAGAGAACTCAGAAAAGATCATCATAAGATACATTTAGGTAAAGGAAAATCAAAATCTGCAACAAAAAGAAGAGCACGACACCTTGAAAGATGTCATAAATGCGGAAAATGGTCACACGAAGGTAAATGTTTGAACAATCAAACATATTCAAATACCGAATTTGTTACTCTATGCAGAGAAGGACCGTTCATATGTTTAGAAGAAAAGTTATTGAAAAATCGAGGTTACGCCTACGTAGCTATGGAAAACCAAATCACAAGACTCTCCTATGAGTCGGCTAAAGCAGGTCTCTGAGAATTCTATCTCATAGGTAAGTATGTACAGTTTTTGTTTTTATTTATTACTTTTAACCTTTTGATAATAAACGCTAAATCGTTCGCTATAAAGTATTAAATTGATATTCAATAAAATTAGGTATGCGAAACCGAAATTATTGATATCATACAAAAATTTATTACATCACTGCCAAATTTACCGTTTCTTCTTAAGGTATAAATATCTTTAATTAATCAATCCAAAATATTTTAGAAATTCGTCAGGAGTAAAACTAGGTAATATAGCCGAAATTACTTTACTCAAAAGAGGGGCGTATATTTTTGATAATATTTGATTGATTAAAGTTGGATAAAAGACCAAAAAGATTTTTAATTTTAGTTTTTTACCTTGTTTTTAAAATTGATATTAAATTATTATTGTAATTTTTAAAACCAATATATTTAAGTTTTTAAATATTTTAAAAATTAATATTTTTAATATAATTTTGTAAAACTAAAATATATAAATATTAATGATTTTAATTTGAATTTGAATTTTATGCATTTTAAATTTAAGTTTGGTGTGAATTTAAAAACAAAATTTACTTTATTTCATTAAGTTAAAAATATGATTTCTAAAATTCGTCGTGAGTTGAAGACTAGGTCGTTGAACCGAAATTGCTTTACCCGAAGGCGGGACGAGAAATTTTGTTATCATTATTTTTAATCTTATTGAATTAAAGTATGCCAAAAATATTTTAAAAAAACCCCAAAAATCTTTGCTTTTAAAACAACGCTTAAAAATGACAAATTTTAAAATTTTGTCGAGAGACGAACTAGGACAACGATTCGAAACGCCCTCATTCTTAAAAGAAACAAAATTTTAAATAATTTAATTATTTGTTTCATTAGTTAAAGGTTTTTATATATAAAAAAAAGGGAAATAACCCCATGCGATCGCATGGGGTTTGTGCCTAGAAACCATGCGGTCGCATGGGACCAAAATGCTGGTCAGGAACATAATCCCAGCTCGCTGCTTCTGTCTTCACACTTCAACACACAAACATACACGAAACTCTCCCAAAAATCACCCAACAATTCGCCATTTTTCACCAAAATTCACCAAATTTCTCACAATAATCCGCTACAATCATGCCTTTTCTCTGATGGGGAAGCAAGAAGGTAAAGATTTCACCCCTAAAGCTCTTTAAATTCGAATTTTAGTGTTCTTGAGCTAAATTTTACCTAATTTGATTTTGTTAATTTCTAGTGTAATTAGAGTTAAATTGTTAGTATATTATGCATGTATAACCTAGATTGATGCTATTTAACATGATTTGAAGCCAAAAACTTCAAAATTTTTAGAAATCTAGGGTTTGTGTTCTTAAGCAATTTGGGGCTTTTTGATATAAACAGGTTATGGCCGAATTTTGTCATGAATTATTGCTAAATTAAGTAGTGTAACATGTTTAGGTAGCTAAATGATCTAAACATTGATCCTAAACATGATTTTTGAGAATTAAAGTGGGCTTTTTAAGTCTAAAAATTCATGAACATGATTAATTTGATATAAATGCAATTTGAAACTTGTTTAATTGCTAGTAATGATTATTTTGACATGTTATTTGAGTAGAATGCTTATGAACTTTGTAAACATTTTCATATATGCTTATTTGAAAAAGTGTAGAATTGATAAAAATATAAAAATGAGTATGAGTTTAATATGGATTAAACATGTTATTGTAATTGTTTCAAGTTGTTAACACTAATGCATATTTGGATGCACAAATTTTGTGTTTAACGTATTTTGCAAAAATATACCGAATCTGGCGGTGCATCATCATCATCCAGACAACCTGAAAACGCACCACAGCCAGAAATACAATATAAACCAGAACCTGAACAAGAACAACCACAGGAACAACAACAACAACAACAACAACAACCTGATCAACATGTGCCATACTATGAGCCAGACCCACAATTTTTTATTACCTACGTAGTATTTCCCGCTCATCATATAGTAGAACACCCAACAATTCATGAAGAACAGTTGTATCCCAATTTAAGGATTGATAGAAGTTAGAGAGATTACCCGACATACTAAAGTAACAAATTTAAACTGATAATGAAAAATGTAGAAGTACCGAGGGTAATCGATTGGGAGCCTTTGGAAATGGTCCACCTAGCTAACCCAGTTAGGCAGCATCTAATCCAAAGGTATGGCGGCTCTTCTTTTCTCGATTGGGAACGTTTATTTACCACTCGTAGGCCTGTATATAAAGAGTGGTGTGTTGAGCTTATTAGTTCTATAGCTTTTAATAAGGATGTAGATAGGTTAGACGATAAGAGTTTTCTTAGATTTTTACTTGGCCGTAGGATGTACATGATGTCCATGCTGGACATGGCCAGGGCTTTACAGATTTACTCTCCTGCTAAATTACTACTACCTGATTGTATAAATTTGATTTATCATGGTGAAAGGGTAGATAGGAATTTTGACGCGGACGCCGTCTGGAGGCGTATGTCAAATTATAATGTTTTTATGCGGGGAGGAAGACACTCCTATTTAGATATTAACAAAGCATAGTTTCGTATTATACATAGATTTTTAGCTAATTCAATTACACAAAGAGATAACAACAAGGAGAAGATGACCTTACACGATTTATTTTACCTTAAGTGTATTCGAAACATTAGAAGCTTTGTTAGAAATCCCCTACTGTGTTGGTTTTTATTTGTCTAAGATGGTGGAAGGAATACAGGACGGGGGAATAATATGAAATGTCCTGTTCGTATTGATTATAAACGTTCCATATTAATTGATTTCGTTGCGAGGTTTTGACCTCTATATGAGACGTTTTTCAAAGACTGCATTCATTTTTAAAATAACCATAACCTTTATTTTATCAATAAAGGTTTGAAAAACATTACATAGATTATCAAATAATGATAATCTAAAATATACTGTTTACACACGAACATTATATAATGGTTTACAATAGAAATATATTACATCGACATATGTTTCTTGAATGCAGTTTTTACACAATATCATATAAACATGGACTCCAAATCTTGTCCTTATTTTAGTATGCAACAGCGGAAGCTCTTAGTATTCACCTGAGAATAAACATGCTTTAAACGTCAACAAAAATGTTGGTGAGTTATAGGTTTAACCTATATATATCAAATCGTAACAATAGACCACAAGATTTCATATTTCAATACACATCCCATACATAGAGATAAAAATCATTCACATGGTGAACACCTGGTAACAGACATTAACAAGATGCATATATAAGAATATCCCCATCATTCCGGGACACCCTTCAGATATGATATAAATTTCGAAGTACTAAAGCATCCGGTACTTTGGATGGGGTTTGTTAGGCCCAATAGATCTATTTTTAGGATTCGCGTCAATTAGGGTGTCTGTTCCCAAATTCTTAGATTACCAGACTTAATAAAAAGGGGCATATTCGATTTCGATAATTCAACCATAGAATGTAGTTTCACATACTTGTGTCTATTTTCTAAATCATTTATAAAATCTGCATGTATTCTCATCCCAAAAATATTAGATTTTAAAAGTGGGACTATAACTCACTTTCACAGATATTTCCTTCCTCGGAAATAAGACTTGGCCACGGATCGATTCACGAACCTATACAAATATGTACATATATATCAAAGTATGATCAAAATATAATTACAACCATTTTTATTATATTTTAAAGATTTGAGTGTATTAAGTCAGCTGTCCTCGTTAGTAACCTACAACTAGTTGTCCACAGTTAGATGTACAGAAATAAATCAATATATATTATCTTGAATCAATCCACGACCCAGTGTATACACGTCTCAGGCTAAATCACAACTCAAAGTATATATATTTTTGGAATCAACCTCAACCCTGTATAGCTAACTCCAACATTACTGCATATAGAGTGTCTATGGTTGTTCCAAATAATATATATACATGGGTCGATATGATATGTCAAAACATTTGCATATGTATCTATGGTATCTCAAGATTACATAATATATTAGAATACATGTATAATACAATATAAGTTAGCTAGGATATGATTTGTATAGATTTGTTAAACATTTCCCGTAGCTAAAAAGATCAAAAATATCCAATCTTGTTTTACCCATAACTTCTTCATTTTAAATCCGTTTTGAGTGAATCAAATTGCTATGGTTTCATATTGAACTCTATTTTAAGAATACAAACAGAAAAAGTATAGGTTTATAGTGGGAAATTTAAGTTACATGTCAATTACTAAAGAGGTAGTCATTTCCGTCGAAAGAACGACATCATGATGACCATTTTGAAAAACATACTTTCACTTTGAGTTTAACCAAGATTTTTTGATATAGTTTTATGTTCATATGAAAAATCATTTTCCCAGAAGAACAAATTTTAAATCAAAGTTTATCATCATTTTTAATTATCCAAACCAAAACAGCCCCCGGTTTCACTACGACGTCGTATATCCGATTTTATGGTGTTCATCGTGTTTCCAGGTTTTAAATCATTAAGTTAGCTTATCATATAGATATAGAACATGTATTTAGTTGATTTTAAAAGTCAAGTTAGAAGGATTAACTTTTGTTTGCGAACAAGTTTAGAATTAACTAAACTATGTTCTAGTGATTACAAGTTTAAACCTTCGAATAAGATAGCTTTATATGTATGAATCGAATGATGTTATGAACATCATTACTACCTCAAGTTTTCTGAATAAAACTACTGGAGATGAGAAAAATGGATCTAGCTTCAAAGAATCCTTGGATGGCTTGAAAGTTCTTGAAGCAGAATCATGACACGAAAACAGTTCAAGTAAGATTTTCACTCGAAATAAGATTGTTATAGTTGTAGAAATTGAATCAAAGTTTGAATATGAATATTACCTTGAATTATAAAGATAACCTACTGTAAATAACAAAGGTTCTTTGATCTTAGATGATTACTTGGAATGGATTAGAAAGCTTGGAAGTAGACTTGCAAACTTGGAAGTATTCTTGATTTTTATGAAACTATACTTACGGAATTTATGAAGAACACTTAGAACTTGAAGATGGAACTTGAGAGAGATCAATTAGATGAAGAAAATTGAAGAATTAAAGTTTTTGTAGGTGTTTTTGGTCGTTGGTATATGGATTAGATATAAAGGATATGTAATTTTTTTTTTTCATGTAAATAAGTCATGAATGATTACTAATATTTTTGTAATTTTATGAGATATTTCATGCTAGTTGCCAAATAATGGTTCTCACATGTGTTAGGTGACTCACATGGGCTGCTAAGAGCTAATCATTGGAGTGTATATACCAATAGTACATACATCTAAAAGCTGTGTATTGTACGAGTACGAATACGGGTGCATACGAGTAGAATTGTTGATGAAACTGAACGAGGATGTAATTGTAAGCATTTTTGTTAAGTAGAAGTACTTTGATATGTGTCTTGAAGTCTTTCAAAAGTGTAAGAATACATATCAAAACACAACATGTATATACATTCTAATGGAGTCGTTAAGTCTTCGTTAGTCGTTACATGTAAGTGTTGTTTTGAAACCTTTAAGTTAACGATCTCAATTAATATTGTTAACCCAATGTTTATTATATCAAATGAGATGTTAAATTATTATATTATCATGATATTATGATGTATGAATATCTCTTAATATGATATATACATTAAAATATCGTTACAACGATAATCGTTACATATAAGTCTCGTTTCGTAATTCTTGAGTTAGTAGTCTTGTTTTTACATATGTAGTTCATTGTTAACACACTTAATGATATATTTAAATATCATTTTATCATGTTAAATATAGTGTATCAATATCTTAATATGATACATATATATTTAGTAGACGTTATCATAACGATAATCGTTATATATATCATTTCGAGTTTCTTAACTTAGTAATCTCATTTCTTATGTATATCACACATTGTTAATATACTTAGTGAGATACTTACTCATCATAATCTCATGTTAACCATATATATATGTCTATATATACCACAACATGTAGTTTTTATAATTTTGTAACGTTCGTGAATCGCCGGTCAACTTGGGTGATCAGTTGTCTATATGAAACTTATTTCATTTAATCAACTCTTAACAAGTTTGATTGCTTAATACGTTGCAAACATTTAGTCATGTAAATATCAATCTCAATTAATATATATAAACATGAAAAAGTTCGGGTCACTACAGTACCTACCCGTTAAATAAATTTCGTCCCGAAATTTTAAGCTGTTGAAGGTGTTGACGAATCTTCTGGAAATAGATGCGGGTATTTCTTCTTCATCTGATCTTCACGCTCCCAGGTGAACTCGGGTCCTCTACGAGTATTCCATCGAACCTTAACAATTGGTATCTTGTTTTGCTTAAGGTCTCTTAACCTCACGATCCATTATTTCGACGAGTTCTTCAATGAATTGAAGTTTTTCATTGATTTGGATTTCGTCCAACGGAATAGTGAGATCTTCTTTAGCAAAACATTTCTTCAAATTCGAGACGTGGAAAGTGTTATGTACAGCCGCGAGTTATTGAGGTAGCTCCAGTTGGTAAGCTACTGGTCCGACACGATCTATAATCTTGAATGGTCCAATGTACCTTGGATTTAGTTTCCCCCATTTACCAAATCGAACAACGCCTTTCCAAGGTGAAACCTTAAGCATGACCATTTTGTAGTGACCCGAACTTTTCCATGTTTATATATATTAATTGGGATTGATATTTACATGATTAAATGTTTCCAACATGTTAAGCAATCAAACTTGTTAAGGCTTGATTAATTGAAATATGTTTCATATAGACAATTGACCACCCAAGTTGACCGGCAATTCACGAACGTTAAAACTTGTAAAAACGACATGACGATATATATATGGATATACATATGGTTAACATGAGATTATGATAAGTAAGTATCTCCATAAGTATATTAACAATGAGTTATATACATATAAACAAGACTACTAACTTAAGGATTTCGAAACGAGACATATATGTAACGATTATCGTTGTAACGACATTTAAATGTATATATATCATATTAAGATATATTAATATATCATAATATCATGATAATATAATAATTTAACATCTCATTAGATATAATAAACAATGGGTTAACAACATTAATTGAGATCGTTAACTTAAAGGTTTCAAAACAACACTTACATGTAACGACTAACGATGACTTAACGACTCAGTTAAAATGTATATACATGTAGTGTATTTAGATGTATTAAAATACTTTTGGAAGACTTCAAGACATATATCAAAACACTCATACTTAACGAAAATGGTTACAGTTACTTTCCCATTCTTTTCTTTCATCAAGAATTCTAGTCGTATTCTTACCCGTATTATACACAGCTTCAAAACGTACTTACTATGGGTATATACCAATAGGAACTAGCATGGGATTCCACTCTTGATTATGTCATGTATGACTAATCAATTTTAACTTCTACCATGAGCTAGTCAACTAACTAGAACTCCTTTTAACCCCACTCACCACTCACCAATTACCACTCATCATTCACTCCATTTCACTTCCAATTCTCTTTCTAATTCTCTCTCAACACACACACACACACACTATTATGAACGTATTTTTCCAGTAGTTAATCATCATCTTCATCAAAAATCACTTCAAGAATCAAGCTATAATCATCATAGGAAGAACACTTCAAGAACACTTCAAAAATCCCTTCAAGTTTACTAATTTACTTCCAAGCTTTCTAATCCATTCCAAGTAATCATCTAAGATCAAGAAACCTTTGTTATATACAGTAGGTTATCTTTCTTATTCAAGGTAATATTCATATTCAAACTTTGATTCAATTTCTATAACTATAAACTATCTTAATTCGAGTAAAAATCTTACTTGAACTTGTTTTTGTGTCATGATCCTACTTCAAGAACTTTCAAGCCATCCAAGATCCTTTGAAGCTAGATCATTTCTTGTCACTTCCAGTAGGTTTACCTACTAAACTTGAGGTAGTAATGATGTTCATAACATCATTCGATTCATATATATAAAACTATCTTATTCGAAGGTTTAAACTCGTAATCACTAAAACATAGTTTAGTTAATTCTAAACTTGTTCGCAAACAAAAGTTAATCCTTCTAACTTGACTTTTAAAATTAACTAAATACATGTTCTATATCTATATGATATGCTAACTTAATGATTTAAAACCTGGAAACACGAAAAACACCATAAAACCGGATTTACGCCGTCGTAGTAACACCGCGGGCTGTTTTGGGTTAGTTAATTAAAAACTATGATAAACTTTGATTTAAAAGTTGTTATTCTGAGAAAATAATTTTTATTATGAACATGACACTATATCCAAAAATTGTGGTTAAACTCAAAGTGGAAGTATGTTTTCTAAAATGGTCATCTAGACGTCGTTCTTTCGACTGAAATGACTAACTTTACAAAAATGACTTGTAACTTATTTTTCCGACTATAAACCTATACTTTTTCTGTTTAGATTCATAAAATAGAGTTCAATATGAAACTAGCAATTTGATTCACTCAAAACGGATTTAAAATGAAGAAGTTATGGTTAAAACAAGATTGGATAATTTTTCTCATTTTAGCTACGTGAAAATTGGTAACAAATATATTCCAACCATAACTTAATCAACTTGTATTGTATATTATGTAATCTTGAGATACCATAGACACGTATACAATGTTTCGACCTATCATGTCGACACATCTATATATATTTCGGAACAACCATAGACACTCTATATGTGAATGTTGGAGTTAGCTATACAGGGTTGAGGTTGATTCCAAAATATATATAGTTTGAGTTGTGATCAATACTGAGATACGTATACACTGGGTCGTGGATTGATTCAAGATAATATTTATCGATTTATTTCTGTACATCTAACTGTGGACAACTAGTTGTAGGTTACTAACGAGGACAGCTGACTTAATAAACTTAAAACATCAAAATATATTAAAAGTGTTGTAAATATATTTTGAACATACTTTGATATATATGTATATATTGTTATAGGTTCGTGAATCAACCAGTGGCCAAGTCTTACTTCCCGACGAAGTAAAAATCTGTGAAAGTGAGTTATAGTCCCACTTTTAAAAGCTAATATTTTGGGATGAGAATACATGCAGGTTTTATAAATGATTTACAAAATAGACACAAGTACGTGAAACTACATTCTATGGTTGAATTATCGAAATCGAATATGCCCCTTTTTATTAAGTCTGGTAATCTAAGAATTAGGGAACATACACCCTAATTGACACGAATCCTAAAGATAGATCTATTGGGCCTAACAAACCCCATCCAAAGTATCGGATGCTTTAGTACTTCGAAATTTATATCATATCCGAAGGGTGTCCCGGAATGATGGGGATATTCTTATATATGCATCTTGTTAATGTCGGTTACCAGGTGTTCACCATATGAATGATTTTTATCTCTATGTATGGGATGTGTATTGAAATATGAAATCTTGTGGTCTATTGTTACGATTTGATATATATAGGTTAAACCTATAACTCACCAACATTTTTGTTGACGTTTAAAGCATGTTTATTCTCAGGTGATTATTAAGAGCTTTCGCTGTCGCATACTTAAATAAGGACGAGATTTGGAGTCCATGCTTGTATGATATTGTGTAAAAACTGCATTCAAGAAACTTATTTTGTTGTAACATATTTGTATTGTAAACCATTATGTAATGGTCGTGTGTAAACAGGATATTTTAGATTATCATTATTTGATAATCTATGTAAAGCTTTTTAAACCTTTATTGATGAAATAAAGGTTATGGTTTGTTTTAAAATGAATGCAGTCTTTGAAAAACATCTCATATAGAGGTCAAAACCTTGCAACGAAATCAATTAATATGGAACGTTTTTAATCAATAAGAACGGGACATTTCAGTTGGTATCAGAGCGTTGGTCTTAGAGAACCAGAATTTTGCATTAGTGTGCCTTATCGAGTTTGTTAGGATGCATTAGTGAGTCTGGACTTCGACCGTGTTTACTTGAAAAATGATTGCTTAACAAATTTTGTTGGAAACTATATATTTTTAACATGTGAATATTATGTGATATATTAATCTCTTAACGCGTTTGATATTATGTGATAGATGTCTACCTCTAGAACAAGTCCCATTGACTCACCTAATAATAATGAAGAGTCAAATGTAAATTGGAATGATTCGTGAACTGATTCACAAGTTCTCAAAGAGGAATCGGAAGAAGAGTCGGAACCGGAAGAAGAATCGGAACCGGAAGAAGAATCGGAACCGGATGAAGAAATAGAACCGGTGGGGGAAATAATAAAACGGTTAAGTAAAAGAAAATTCTCAACCAACCGACCAAGGTTAATTATGGTCAATGGTGTTTCCGCCAAGGAAGCAAAATATTGGGAGGATTACCAATTCTCCGATGAATCGGATTCCGACGAGAATTCTGATGATGTTATAGAAATTACCCCAACTGAATTTAAAAAGGCAAAAGAAAATAATAAGGGAAAGGGCATAAAAATAGAGAAATCTAATTCCAACCCCGATGAACTTTATATGTATCGTCAACCCCCGAAGTCCTTAAGTTGTAACAATGACCCGGGAACCTCTAAACCACCAGGTTTTTCTAAACCAATGTGGAAAACGACGGCTCGTATTAGGGGAACATCATATATCCCTAGAAACTTGGCAAAACGAACCAAAACAGAAGAAGAAGAAACAAGCGAGTCGGAATAAGATAGTTGTATTCGTGTGGCGTAATATATGTAATATAGTGTGCTTATGCTTTATGATATATGTAAAAATTGCTTGTATTAATAAGTATTTTTTTTTTATGAATCTAACTCTTGTCTATTTTACAGTATAAAAACACAAAATGGATAGACAACCTAATATTTTAAGAGACCTACCCGGAGATATGATTGATGAAATCTTGTCTAGAGTTGGTCAGAATTCTTCGGTACAACTATTTAAGGCGAGATCAGTTTGTAAGACATTCGAAGAACGTTCCAAGAATGCCTTGGTTTATAAAAGGCTTTCGTTCAAAAGATGGGGGATATCACATTGGGAAATCCATAAGTTACGATGTGTTTACTTTGACGCATATATTGCGAGGAACCCAAATGCTATTTTACGCAATGGGTTAAGAAATTATTTTGACTCAATATATCCGAATATTGGACTTCGTGATTTAGAAAAAACGGCTAACATGCAACATAAAGAAGCATGTTATGCTTACGGATTAGTAATGTTCGCTTCTCACCAAAGTGAGAACAAGAACATCGGCCTACAACTATTAAACAAAACATTCCCACAAGTGACGGAGTCGGTAATTGGGGTAAGAAATGAGGTTTTTAGATTGTTACGGGACTGTTGGACATTATGTAACCCTCGTCCCTTTGACGGCGTTACAACACGCTGTCTTATCAACGGCCATAACGGTTATGTTCCACAAGACCAAGGATGGGAAGTAGTCCTAGTAAAACCAGAATGCATGACTTGTTTCTGGACGTATGAATTACGTGTCTTTATTGCCTTTGCTGAACTACTTGTGTACTAGCTAGAATTATCTTCACAACTATCTTGTATCAAAGTTATTGTGTGCTATATTTCATGCTTTATATAAAATAAGCGGTATTGTAAGTTTGTAAAATATTGTATAAAAGTTTGAACGCAAAATATTATTATAATCAGTTTTTCATATAGAATTGTAGTAGTTGAATTGTATATTAGCTACTAAGTATGAACTTAACGGGTAGGTACTACCCGAATTTAAATTTATAAAACGCTAATATGAAGAAAAAGCTTTTATAAATGAGTTCATATTATGCTACGAAATACTATTAACTACTCTTAATATTCTGTATGATTAACTTGTTCCATTTAACTATTTTGAGGGAAATGGCACCGACTACTCGACACACAGTGAATATGAATGAAGAGGAATTCCGTACTTTTCTAGCTTTAAACATAGCCGCAGTACAGGCTGCGCTACATACCAACAATAACCTTGGATCTAGCAGTACAGGAAATAGTGTAGGATGCACCTACAAAGAATTCACTGCCTGCATACCTTTAGAATTTGATGGAACCGAAGGACCGATCGGATTGAAACGGTGGACCGAGAAGGTCGAATCGGTGTTTGCCATAAGTAAGTGTACTGAAGAGGACAAAGTGAAGTACGCTACGCATACCTTCACAGGTTCTGCGTTAACATGGTGGAATACCTATCTAGAGCAAGTGGGACAAGACGATGCGTACGCACTACCGTGGTCAGCATTCAAGCACTTGATGAACAAGAAGTACCGTCCCAGAACCGAGGTCAATAAGCTCAAGATAGAACTTAGAGGGTTACGAACCCAAGGATTTGATATTACCACGTATGAAAGACGATTCACAGAATTGTGCCTATTGTGTCCGGGAGCATTCGAAGATGAGGAAGAGAAGATCGACGCGTTTGTGAAAGGATTACCGGAAAGAATCCAAGAAGATATAAGTTCACACGAGCCCGACTCCATACAATAGGCATGTAGAATGGCTCACAAACTAGTGAACCAGATTGAAGAAAGAATTAAAGAACAGACTGCTGAAGAGGCCAATGTGAAGCAAGTCAAACGAAAGTGGGAGGAAAACGGTGATAAGAATCACCAATACAACAACAACAGCAATTACAACAATAATCGCAACAATTATCCCAACAATCGCAACATCAATCGCAACTACAACAAACGGCCCAACAACAACAACAACAACAACAACAACAACAACAACAACAACAACAACAACAACAACAACAACAGCAACTACAACAATCATCCCAACAACAATAATAACCGCAACAACAACAACAATCAGAAGCAGCTATGTCAAAGGTGTGAAAAGTATCACTCGGGGTTCTGCACCAAATTTTGCAACAAGTGTAAAAGAAATGGTCATAGCGCGGCAAAGTGTGAGGTCTACGGACCAGGGGTTAATAGAACGAAAGGAACAAATGGTGTCGGAACGAGTAATGGCGGAGCAAATAGTATCGGAGCAAGTTATGCCAACGTAGTTTGTTATAAATGTGGAAAACCGGGCCACATTATTAGAAATTGCCCAAACCAGGAGAACACGAATGGACAAGGCCGCGGAAGAGTTTTCAATATTAATGCGGTAGAGGTACAGGAAGACCCGGAGCTTGTTACGGGTACGTTTCTTATTGACAATAAATCTACTTACGTTTTATTTGATTCGGGTGCGGATAGAAGCTATATGAGTAGAGATTTTTGTGCTAAATTAAGTTGTCCATTGACGCCTTTGGATAGTAAATTTTTACTAGAATTAGCAAATGGTAAATTAATTTCAGCAGATAATATATGTCGGAATCGAGAAATTAAACTGGTTAGCGAAACATTTAAGATTGACTTGATACTAGTAGAGTTAGGGAGTTTTGATGTGATAATCGGTATGGACTGGTTGAAAGAAGTGAAAGCAGAGATCGTTTGTTACAAAAATGCAATTCGCATTATACGAGAAAAAGGAAAACCCTTAATGGTGTACGGAGAAAAGGGCAACACGAAGCTACATCTTATTAGTAATTTGAAGGCACAAAAACTAATAAGAAAAGGTTGCTATGCTGTTCTAGCACACGTCGAGAAAGTACAAACTGAAGAAAAGAGCATCAATGATGTTCCCGTCGCAAAAGAATTTCCCGATGTATTTCCGAAAGAATTACCGGGATTACCCCCACATCGATCCGTTGAATTTCAAATAGATCTTGTACCAAGAGCTATACCAATAGCTCGTGCTCCTTACAGACTCGCACCCAGCGAGATGAAAGAACTGCAAAGCCAATTACAAGAACTTTTAGAGCATGGTTTCATTCGACCAAGCACATCACCGTGGGGAGCTCCTGTTTTGTTTGTCAAGAAGAAAGATGGTACATTCAGGTTGTGTATCGACTACCGAGAGTTGAACAAACTTACCATCAAGAACCGCTACCCACTCCTGAGAATCGACGACTTATTTGATCAACTACAAGGCTCGTCTGTTTATTCAAAGATTGACTTACGTTCCGGGTATCATCAAATGCGGGTGAAAGAAGATGATATTCTAAAGACTGCTTTCAGAACACGTTACGGTCATTACGAGTTTATGGTCATGCCATTTGGTTTAACTAATGCACCAGCTGTGTTCATGGACCATATGAACCGAGTGTGTGGACCATACCTTGTCAAGTTTGTCATTGTTTTCATTGATGACATACTTATTTACTCAAAGAATGACCAAGAACACGGTGAACATTTGAGAAAGGTGTTAGAAGTATTGAGCAAGGAAGAATTGTACGCTAAATTTTCAAAGTGTGCATTTTGGTTGGAAGAAGTTCAATTCCTCGGTCACATAGTGAACAAAAAAGGTATTAAGGTGGATCCGGCAAAGATAGAAACTTTTGAAAAGTAGGAAACCCCGAAAACTCTGAAACACATACGCCAGTTTTTAGGACTAGCTGGTTACTACAGAAGGTTCATCCAAGACTTTTCCAGAATAGCAAAACCCTTGACTGCATTAACGTATAAAGGGAAGAAATTTGAATGGAAGGATGAACAAGAGAAAGCGTTTCAGTTATTGAAGAAAAAGCTAACTACGGCACCTATATTGTCATTGCCTGAAGGGAATGAAGATTTTGTGATTTATTGTGACGCATCAAGGCAAGGTCTCGGTTGTGTATTAATGCAACGAACGAAGGTGATTGCTTATGCGTCTAGACAATTGAAGATTCACGAGCAAAATTATACGACGCATGATTTGGAATTAGGCGCGGTTGTTTTTGCATTAAAGACTTGGAGGCACTACTTATATGGGGTCAAAAGTATTATATATACCGACCACAAAAGTCTTCAACACATATTTAATCAGAAACAACTGAATATGAGGCAGCGTAGGTGGATTGAATTGTTGAATGATTACGACTTTGAGATTCGTTACCACCCGGGGAAGGCAAATGTGGTAGCCGATGCCTTGAGCAGGAAGGACAGAGAACCCATTCGAGTAAAATCTATGAATATAATGATTCATAATAACCTTACTACTCAAATAAAGGAGGCGCAACAAGGAGTTTTAAAAGAGGGAAATTTAAAGGATGAAGTACCCAAAGGATCGGAGAAGCATATTAATATTCGGGAAGACTGAACCCGGTATAGGGCTGAAAGGATTTGGGTACCAAAATTTGGAGATATGAGAGAAATGGTACTTAGAGAAGCTCATAAAACCAGATACTCAATACATCCTGGAACGGGGAAGATGTACAAGGATCTCAAGAAACATTTTTGGTGGCCGGGTATGAAAGCCAATGTTGCTAAATACGTAGGAGAATGTTTGACGTGTTCTAAGGTCAAAGCTGAGCATCAGAAACCATCAGGTCTACTTCAACAACCCGAAATCCCGGAATGGAAATGGGAAAACATTACCATGGATTTCATCACTAAATTGCCAAGGACTGCAAGTGGTTTTGATACTATTTGGGTAATAGTTGATCGTCTCACCAAATCAGCACACTTCCTGCCAATAAGAGAAGATGACAATATGGAGAAGTTAGCACGACTGTATTTGAAGGAAGTCGTCTCCAGACATGGAATACCAATCTCTATTATCTCTGATAGGGATGGCAGATTTATTTCAAGATTCTGGCAGACATTACAGCAAGCATTAGGAACTCGTCTAGACATGAGTACTGCCTATCATCCACAAACTGATGGGCAGAGCAAAAGGACGATACAAACGCTTGAAGACATGCTACGAGCATGTGTTATTGATTTCGGAAACAGTTGGGATCGACATCTACCGTTAGCAGAATTTTCCTACAACAACAGCTACCATTCAAGCATTGAGATGGCGCCGTTCGAAGCACTTTATGGTAGAAAGTGCAGGTCTCCGATTTGTTGGAGTGAAGTGGGGGATAGACAGATTACGGGTCCGGAGATTATACAAGAAACTACCGAGAAGATCATCCAAATTCAACAACGGTTGAAAACTGCCCAAAGTCGACAAAAGAGCTACGCTGACATTAAAAGAAAAGATATAGAATTTGAAATTGGAGAGGTGGTCATGCTTAAAGTTGCACCTTGGAAAGGCGTTGTTCGATTTGGTAAACGAGGGAAATTAAATCTAAGGTATATTGGACCATTCAAGATTATTGATCGTGTTGGACCAGTAGCTTACCGACTTGAGTTACCTCAACAACTCGCGGCTGTACATAACACTTTCAACGTCTTGAATTTGAAGAAATGTTTTGCTAAAGAAGATCTCACTATTCCGTTAGATGAAATCCAAATCAACGAAAAACTCCAATTCATCGAAGAACCCGTCGAAATAATGGATCGTGAGGTTAAAAGACTTAAGCAAAACAAGATACCAATTGTTAAGGTTCGATGGAATGCTCGTAGAGGACCCGAGTTCACCTGGGAGAGTGAAGATCAGATGAAGAAGAAATACCCGCATCTATTTCCAGAAGATTCGTCAACACCTTCAACAACTTAAAATTTCGGGACGAAATTTATTTAACGGGTAGGTACTGTAGTGACCCGAACTTTTCCATGTTTATATATATTAATTGGGATTGATATTTACATGATTAAATGTTTCCAACATGTTAAGCAATCAAACTTGTTAAGGCTTGATTAATTGAAATATGTTTCATATAGACAATTGACCACCCAAGTTGACCGGCGATTCACGAACGTTAAAACTTGTAAAAACGACATGACGATATATATATGGATATACATATGGTTAACATGAGATTATTATAAGTAAGTATCTCCATAAGTATATTAACAATGAGTTATATACATATAAACAAGACTACTAACTTAAGGATTTCGAAACGAGACATATATGTAACGATTATCGTTGTAACGACATTTAAATGTATATATATCATATTAAGATATATTAATATATCATAATATCATGATAATATAATAATTTAACATCTCATTAGATATAATAAACAATGGGTTAACAACATTAATTGAGATCGTTAACTTAAAGGTTTCAAAACAACACTTACATGTAACGACTAACGATGACTTAACGACTCAGTTAAAATGTATATACATGTAGTGTATTTAGATGTATTAAAATACTTTTGGAAGACTTCAATACATATATCAAAACACTCATACTTAACGAAAATGGTTACAGTTACTTTCCCATTCTTTTCTTTCATCAAGAATTCTAGTCGTATTCTTACCCGTATTATACACAGCTTCAAAACGTACTTACTATGGGTATATACCAATAGGAACTAGCATGAGATTCCACTCTTGATTATGTCATGTATGACTAATCAATTTTAACTTCTACCATGAGCTAGTCAACTAACTAGAACTCCTTTTAACCCCACTCACCACTCACCAATTACCACTCATCATTCGCTCCATTTCACTTCCAATTCTCTTTCTAATTCTCTCTCAACACACACACACTATTATGAACGTATTTTTCCAGTAGTTAATCATCATATTCATCAAAAATCACTTCAAGAATCAAGCTATAATCATCATAGGAAGAACACTTCAAGAACACTTCAAAAATCCCTTCAAGTTTACTAATTTACTTCCAAGCTTTCTAATCCATTCCAAGTAATCATCTAAGATCAAGAAACCTTTGTTATATACAGTAGGTTATCTTTCTTATTCAAGATAATATTCATATTCAAACTTTGATTCAATTTCTATAACTATAAACTATCTTAATTCGAGTAAAAATCTTACTTGAACTTGTTTTTGTGTCATGATCCTACTTCAAGAACTTTCAAGCCATCCAAGTTCCTTTGAAGCTAGATCATTTCTTGTCACTTCCAGTAGGTTTACCTACTAAACTTGAGGTAGTAATGATGTTCATAACATCATTCGATTCATATATATAAAACTATCTTATTCGAAGGTTTAAACTCGTAATCACTAGAATATAGTTTAGTTAATTCTAAACTTGTTCGCAAACAAAAGTTAGTCCTTCTAACTTGACTTTTAAAATTAACTAAACACATGTTCTATATCTATATGATATGCTAACTTAATGATTTAAAACCTGGAAACACGAAAAACACCATAAAACCGGATTTACGCCGTCGTAGTAACACCGCGGGCTGTTTTGGGTTAGTTAATTAAAAACTATGATAAACTTTGATTTAAAAGTTATTATTCTGAGAAAATGATTTTTATTATGAACATGAAACTATATCCAAAAATTGTGGTTAAACTCAAAGTGGAAGTATGTTTACTAAAATGGTCATCTAGACGTCGTTCTTTCGACTGAAATGACTACCTTTACAAAAATGACTTGTAACTTATTTTTCCGACTATAAACCTATACTTTTTCTGTTTAGATTCACAAAATAGAGTTCAATATGAAACCATAGCAATTTGATTCACTCAAAACGGATTTAAAATGAAGAAGTTATGGTTAAAACAAGATTGGATAATTTTTCTCATTTTAGCTACGTGAAAATTGGTAACAAATCTATTCCAACCATAACTTAATCAACTTGTATTGTATATTATGTAATCTTGAGATACCATAGACATGTATACAATGTTTCGACCTATCATGTCGACACATCTATATATATTTCGGAACAACCATAGACACTCTATATGTGAATGTTGGAGTTAGCTATACAGGGTTGAGGTTGATTCCAAAATATATATAGTTTGAGTTGTGATCAATACTGAGATACGTATACACTGGGTCGTGGATTGATTCAAGATAATATTTATCGATTTATTTCTGTACATCTAACTGTGGACAACTAGTTGTAGGTTACTAACGAGGACAGCTGACTTAATAAACTTAAAACATCAAAATATATTAAAAGTGTTGTAAATATATTTTGAACATACTTTGATATATATGTATATATTGTTATAGGTTCGTGAATCAACCAGTGGCCAAGTCTTACTTCCCGACGAAGTAAAAATCTGTGAAAGTGAGTTATAGTCCCACTTTTAAAAGCTAATATTTTGGGATGAGAATACATGCAGGTTTTATAAATGATTTACAAAATAGACACAAGTACGTGAAACTACATTCTATGGTTGAATTATCGAAATCGAATATGCCCCTTTTTATTAAGTCTGGTAATCTAAGAATTTGGGAACAGACACCCTAATTGACGCGAATCCTAAAGATAGATCTATTGGGCCTAACAAACCCCATCCAAAGTATCGGATGCTTTAGTACTTCGAAATTTATATCATATCCGAAGGGTGTCCCGGAATGATGGGGATATTCTTATATATGCATCTTGTTAATGTCGGTTACCAGGTGTTCACCATATGAATGATTTTTATCTCTATGTATGGGATGTGTATTGAAATATGAAATCTTGTGGTCTATTGTCACGATTTGATATATATAGGTTAAACCTATAACTCACCAACATTTTTGTTGACGTTTAAAGCATGTTTATTCTCAGGTGATTATTAAGAGCTTTCGCTGTCGTATACTTAAATAAGGACGAGATTTGGAGTCCATGCTTGTATGATATTGTGTAAAAACTGCATTCAAGAAACTTATTTTGTTGTAACATATTTGTATTTTAAACCATTATGTAATGGTCGTGTGTAAACAGGATATTTTAGATTATCATTATTTGATAATCTACGTAAAGCTTTTTAAACCTTTATTGATGAAATAAAGGTTATGGTTTGTTTTAAAATGAATGCAGTCTTTGAAAAACGTCTCATATAGAGGTCAAAACCTAACGGTAGGTGTCGATCCCAACTGTTTCCGAAATCAATAACACATGCTCGTAGCATGTCTTCAAGCGTTTGTATTGTCCTTTCACTCTGCCCATCAGTTTATGGATGATAGGCAGTACTCATGTCTAGACGAGTCCCCAATGCTTGTTGCAACATCTGCCAGAACCTTGAAACAAATCTACCATCCCTATCAGAGATAATAGAGACGTGTATTCCATGTCTGGAGACAACCTCCTTCAAATACAATCGCGCCAATTTCTCCATTTTGTCATTTTCTCTAATTGGCAGGAAGTGTGCTGACTTGGTGAGACAATCAACTGTTACCCAAATAGTATCATAATCACTTGCAGTCCTTGGCAATTTAGTAATGAAATCCATGGTAATATTTTCCCATTTCCATTCCGGGATTTCAGGTTGTTATAGTAGACCTGATGGTTTATGATGTTCAGCTTTGACCTTAGAACACGTCAAACATTCTCCTACATATTTAGCAATATCGGCTTTCATACCCGGCCACAAAAAGTGTTTCTTGAGATCTTTATACATCTTCCCCATTCCGGGATGTATTGAATATCTGGTTTTATGTGCTTCTTTAAGTACCATTTATCTCACATCTCCAAACCTTGGTACCCAAATTCTATCAGCCCTATATCGGGTTCCATCTTCCCGAATATTAAGATGTTTCTCTGATCCTTTGGGTATCTCATTCTTCAACTTTTCTTCTTTTACAACCCCCTGTTGCGCCTCCTTTATTTGAGTAGTAAGGTTAGTACGAATAATTATATTCATAGCTTTTTACCCGTATAGGTTCTCTGTCCTTTCTACTCAAAACGTCGGCTACCACATTCGCCTTCCCCGGGTGGTATCGAATCTCAAAATCATAATCATTCAATAGTTCAATCCACCTGCGTTGTCTCATATTCAGTTGTTTCTGATTAAATATATATTGGAGACTTTTGTGGTCAGTATATATAATACTTTTGACTCCATATAAATAATGCCTCCAAGTCTTTAATGCAAAAAAAAAAAAAACAGCACCCAATTCCAAATCGTGAGTTGTATAATTTTGCTCGTGAATCTTCAATTGTCTAGACGCATAAGCAATCACCTTAGTTCGTTGCATTAATACACAACCGAGACCTTGCTTTGATGCGTCACAATAAATCACAAAATCATCATTCCCTTCAGGCAATGACAATATAGGTGCCGTAGTTAGCTTTTTCTTCAATAACTGAAACGCCTTCTCTTGTTCATCCTTCCATTCAAATTTCTTCCCTTTATGCGTTAATGCAGTCAACGGTTTTGCTATTTTGGAGAAATCTTGGATGAATCTTCTGTAGTAACCAGCCAATCCTAAAAATTAACGTATATGCTTCGGAGTTTTTGGGGTTTCCCACTTTTCAACGGTTTCGATCATTGCCGGGTCCACCTGGATACCTTCTTTGTTCACTATGTGACCGAGGAATTGAACTTCTTCCAACCAAAATGCACACTTTGAAAACTTTGCGTACAGTTTTTCTTTCCTCAATACTTCTAGCACTTTTCTCAAATGTTCTTCGTGCTCTTGATCATTCTTTGAGTAAATAAGTATATCATCGATGAAAACAATGACAAACTTGTCAAGATATGGCCCACACACTCGGTTCATAAGGTCCATGAACACAGCTGGTGCGTTAGTCAATCCAAACGGCATAACCATAAACTCGTAATGACCATAACGCGCCCTAAAAGCAGTTTTTGGAATATCATCCTCCTTTACTCGCATTTGATGATATCCAGAATGTAAATCAATTTTTGAATAAACCGACGAGTCTTGTAGTTGATCAAATAAGTCGTCAATTCTCGGCAGTGGATAACGGTTTTTGATGGTAAGTTTATTCAACTCTCTGTAGTCAATACACAACCTAAATGTACCATCCTACTTCTTGACAAACAAAACAGGAGCTCCCCATGGTGATGTGCTTGGTCGAATGAAACCACGTTCTAATAGTTCTTGCAGTTGGCTTTGCAGTTCTTTCATCTCGCTGGGTGCGAGTCTGTAAGGAGCACGAGCTATTGGTGCAGCTCCTGGTACAAGATCTATTTGAAATTCAACAGATCGATGTGGAGGTAGTCCCGGTAATTCTTTTGGAAATACATCGGGAAATTCTTTTGCGACGGGAACATCATTTATGCTCTTTTCTTCAGTTTGTACTTTCTCGACGTGTGCTATAATAGCATAGAAACCTTTTCTTATTAGTTTTTGTGCCTTCAAATTACTAATAAGATATAGCTTCGTGTTGCCCTTTTCTCCGTACACCATTAAGGGTTCTCCTTCTTCTCGTACAATGAGAATTGCATTTTTGTAACATACAATCTCTGCTTTCATCTCCTTCAGCTAGTCCATGCCAACTATTACATCAAAACTCCCTAACTCTACTGGTATCAAATCAATCTTAAATATTTCGCTACCCAGTTTAATTTCTCGATTCCGGCATATATAATCTGCTGAAATTAATTTACCGTTTGATAATTCGAGTAAAAATTTACTATCCAACGGCGTCAATGGACAACTTAAATTAGCACAAAAATCTCTACTCATA
The DNA here is from genome assembly GCF_046630445.1 of Rutidosis leptorrhynchoides. Classification (NCBI taxonomy): domain Eukaryota; kingdom Viridiplantae; phylum Streptophyta; class Magnoliopsida; order Asterales; family Asteraceae; genus Rutidosis; species Rutidosis leptorrhynchoides. The sequence continues at coordinate 657,430,448 of NC_092333.1, read as the reverse complement.
TAGCTTCTATCCGCACCCGAATCAAATAAAACTTAAGCAGATTTATTGTCAATAAGAAACGTACCCGTAACAAGCTCCGGGTCTTCCTGTGCCTCTGCCGCATTAATATTGAAAACTCTTCCGCGGCCTTGTCCATTCGTGTTCTCCTGGTTCGGGCAATTTCTAATAATGTTGAAAGGACCCGTTCATATACATTATAAACGATTCACAATAGTTGATTACATTGCGAGGTAGTTGACCTCTATATGATACATTTTACAAACATTGCATTCGTTGTTAAAAGACAAACTTTCTTAACATCGAAAATTGACAGGCATGCATAAAATTTCATAATATCCACTATCCAACTATAAATTGATTTAATAATAATCTTTGATGAACTCAATGACTCGAATGCAACGTTCTTCGAAATATGCTATGAAAGACTCCAAGTAATATCTTTAAAATGAGCAAATGCACAGCGGAAGATTTCTTTAACACCTGAGAATAAACATGCTTTAAAGTGTCAACCAAAAGGTTGGTGAGTTCATTAGTTTATCATAATCATTTATTTCCATCATTTTAATAGACCACAAGAATTTCATTTCCAGTTCTCATAAATATACGTCCCATGCATAGAGACAAAAATAATCATTCATATGGTGAACACCTGGTAACCGACATTAACTAGATACATATAAGAATATCCCCTATCATTCCGGGATCCTCCTTCGGACATGATATAAATTTCGAAGTACTAAAGCATCCGGTACTTTGGATGGGGTTTGTTAGGCCCAATAGATCTATCTTTAGGATTCGCGTCAATTAGGGTGTCTGTTCCCTAATTCTTAGATTACCAGACTTTAATAAAAAGGGGCATATTCGATTTCGATAATTCAACCATAGAATGTAGTTTCAATTACTTGTGTCTATTTTGTCAAACATTTATAAAAGCGCATGTATTCTCAGTCCCAAAAATATAAAGGGTAAAAAGACAAATGAAACTCACCATACTGTATTTCGTAGTAAAAATACATATAACGTCATTGAACAAGTGCAAGGTTGGCCTCGGATTCACGAACCTAAATTAATTATATATATTTATGTGTTGGTCAATATTTGTCTAACAAATTAGGTCAAGTCATAGTGTACCACAATCCTAATGCTCGAGACTAATATGCAAAAGTCAACAAAAGTAAATTTGACTCAAAATAATTTCCAAAAATCTATACATGATTAATATATAATTTAAATATCGTCGTTTTATATTTTTAAATATTTTTAAAAGATTTATTAGAGTAAATAATATAATTTATTTATTAATAAATAAAATTTTATATTAAATTTATATAATAAAATATACTTTTATATATATTAAGTAATAAAATTTATAGGCCAGGTTCATTTAATATCATAAAGATAATATGATAGGTATTATTAAAGTAAGTTATTACACGTAGTAAAATATGTTTGTATCACATATTTATTTGATAAAATAATATCTATAATGATAGTAAGTAAAAGTTGTATTATTTTGTAATAATAATTAGTATTATAAAAATATCAATATTTATAATTACTAAGATGACATTATGATAAAACGATAATTCTAATTATGATAACTTTAATATTTACGATAATTTTTAATATTATCTTTAAAATAATAATTCTATTTAAATTAATAATAATAATAATATTTTATAGTAACAATGACATTTCTATTAAAATGATAATTTTTGTTAAAATGATAGTTTTAATACTAACGATACTTTTAATAATAATAGTAAATAGTAATGATAAAAATAATAAGAACGATAATTTTATCTAAATCAATATCTTATAATATTTTAATTTCATCATGATACTCTTACTCATTATTTCCTAATCGTTTCGTTTAATAGCTTTTAATCGTCTTTTATATCGTGTTCATAATAATGATAATAATAGTAATCAAAATAATTAGGTGTTACAAATATTTGTTTTAATTACACTAATATTAATAATGATAGTTACTATAACATTATTAACGATAATACTAATAATTATCTTAATGATAATATAGTAATAATAATAATAACAATAACAATAACCATTTTTAAATAATGATATATATATTAATAATGTTAATAATAATAATAATAATACTAATAATAATAATAATAATAATTGGATAATAATAATAATACTAATTATAAATTTAACGATAATAACGATAGTAATAATAAAAAAAATAACAATTTTTAATGATAAATCCCTTTTATTGATAAAGATAATAATAATGATAATAATAAGATAAAACTAGAACGACGATAATAATAATCATTTTTAATAAAAATATCGAAAATTCAATTGATTATAACTTCTAATCCGTTCATCGAAACCATTCGATATCTAAAGGAAAAGTTCTTAATTTTTCGCTAGCTTTCCAAGGACATGCATATCTTATACCTTATCTCAACCGCAAGTGTAACTAATTCAAGATTTAACCTAACCTGTCTAAGGGCAATATCAAAAGTACAAGCATGCATAATCCTAACTACTCGAGCATTAGTCAGGGATACACTATTAGTATGTAAAAGTTAAATTATGAGTACTCACGTATCAATATTGAGATTCAATATTGCAGGAAAGGTACGTAGACACAACGGAAATGATAAACACTATATTGACCTCACGAGCATACCCATGAACCATACTCAATCACCTCCATAGCTATAATCCATAATTTCCTTAATCCTATCCTACTCGAAAAACAATTTCGAAATCACTCGGACAGCACTCCGTCGTAATATTTTATGTATACTAATAATATCTTGAAATAATACGGAGTAAATATATATATGTAAATCAATTGAGAGAGTTTAGAGAAAAATATTTTCAAGTTTCTATGAAATAATGAAACCTAATGAATTCTATTTATAATAGATTTTTGAATTATTAAAGTGAATTATTAAAGTATGAATTATTAAAGTGAATTATTAAAGTATGAATTATTAAAGTGAATTATTAAAGTATGAATTATTAAAGTGAATTATTAAAGTTAAAGTAAAGTAAAAATAAAGTAGAGGTAAAGTTTAAGTATAGTAAAAGTATAAAACTATGTACGTATAATACGCGTATAAATATATATAATATTAATTTAAATCGTTTAATAAAATAAAATATAAATATCTTTATCTTTATCATACTAGTTAAGTAATGAGTTGTCAAAATTGGTTCTAGATATTTATAAAAGTTATATACGTTTTAATAATAAAGTTCTTTTTAAACTGAAAACGTTTTTGTACGTTTGAAACTAAATAGATCAATCGAGTCTTTATGAGATTCAATCTTCCACTATCCTTTGTCTAGTTCTCAATGATTGACAATTTGTTCTTATTTATAAATCACTTTACCATTTTCCGAATATTGTTAAAATGGAAAGATTTCTCAAATCAACGTGGGCCTTTCAACAGAGACTTGTAATCATAATTCAATATATCTGATAATTCAATCATTTGATCTTATCTTCTAATTCCATTGATAAACATTTTGAAACAGATACAATCATATAAAGTATTTAATCTAATATTTTGTTTATGTTTCAAGTTATAATATATATACACATATACATATATAATCGTATTCGTTTAATGGTTCGTGAATCGTTGGAACTTGGTCGAGGTTAAATGAATGTATGAACATAGTTTAAAATTCTTGAAATTTAACTTAACAAATATTGCTTATCGTGTCGGAAACATATAAAGATTAAAGTTTAAATTTGGTTGGAAATTTCCGGGTTGTCACAGTACCTACCCGTTAAAGAAATTTCGTCCCGAAATTTGAGTGGAAAGGTCGTGAATGATAATAAGTATGTTTTCATGATGCATACGGGCTGAAAATTAGAGTTTTATCATCAGCGAATAATTTGGATAAACAATCCATTTATAAGAAGAGTACGAATGAAGCTAACATAGAAGAGTGAAATGAGTAAGTGTAGATTCATCTTATCATTTGACGTAGATATGATTGATTCCCAGATTTTAAGGGATTTGAAGAAAATCTTCTTAATAAGATTTGACTCTCCGGTACTCAAGTGAATTAGGATCCTCTTTAAATGTGATCGTCCATTTTAATTGTTCTTTCGGAGATTTTCTTATAAATTCACCTCCTTCGTTTTCTTTCAACTCACACCTTCTGTTGATGCATTTTATGCAAGTCCCTAGACATCTACCCACGTCCATTGCAGGTACAACAGTTTACAGGCCACCATGATTGCTCGTTATTATCCTATCCGTGTTTGTATGTGGTTACAGGAACTGCAGGAATGAGATTTAGATGTTTGACTATGTTAGACTTAGTCAGACGTACGAGTGAAGCCTCACTAGTACGGCTGACAAGCTCATACGCACGGTTGATGCTGAGCTAAGTCACAATTACAACCTAAATGAGAAGACATGAGTGAGTGATCACCCGTACGGCTGATGAAGCCAACTCGTACGTGTGATGAATGAATCGTATGGGTGAGTCAACAGCAGGGGTATATAAAGTCTTATGTTCTTCATTTTAGGTTAAGCCTCTCATTTGTTACACACACTCAGATCTAGTGAGCTCCTCCGATTCTCTCTCTCAGTCCAAATCACCCAGGTGGTGAATAATAGCTCTAGGTGTTGATCTAATCACACTTGATTTAGTTGTGGTTTGACTAAATTAATCAAAAAAAAAAACTTAACCTATTCACTAGAGGGTTTGATTCACTTATTCCGCCATTGTGTGAGTTAAATCTATTGATTTCTAAGTTCCTAGTCATGTTTCATCACCTTCTATTCTTTCCCCCCTCAACTCATATTTTAAAGTATTCATCAATATGCTCCATCCAGTTCCGATTCTCAATATACTTCTAACTTTCATATCGGTCATTCTTCTTTTTCATCTACCGCCGGAAGAATCTATTTACTTCAACTATACTCTTGGGTTTATAGTGTTTCTAGTTCTCCCGTGTCTTTATATTGCTATATGCATCGATATATATGGTTTATAATTTCTGGTTTGTCGTTGGGCTTTATATGTTCCCTTATATTTCAAAGTCTCTGCTTCTGTCTTCTATAATCATTATCATTCACAGTTAATGCTCTCTTTTATTTGCTGCAATTTATACCCCAATTTCTATTTCGGAGTTTTGTCCTTTCGTTTCTTCTTCTTGCGATTAAGCACCGCTTGTAATGGTCCAGAATTCACAGATATGAATTTCGGAATGAACATTGTTAATGTTCTAGGAAGGAAATTGTGATGGCATGATCTTGACTTGTCAAATTACTAGAATACCTTGGAAAAGGCCGAATCATCAAAAAATATTTTCTTGATATTTTAGAGGTTAAATAGAATACAAGACTCATATAACATGGCACATGATGATGTTATGATCTGTGAATCATCACGTTCCATTTAGAAAGTCAGCATGACTTACTGTAATATAATCACATTAATCAAGTGTCATTATATTATGCTAATTCATGCTTCAGTTCCCAACACTACTTCAAAATATTCCTATTTTAAACTTGAATGTTTCAGAATTTAGAAACTAAAATAGTTTATTTTATGATGTAATACAGATAGCGCGAAGAGGTAAATGATTTCAAATAAGAAAAATTAAGAAAATATCTTCATAAATATGGAGGATATTTATAATGAAAGATATGATGATATTTTAGAATTTCTAATATCAGAGGATGATGAAGAATATTGTCCGCAGGGGTTTAGAGTCAGGAGCAAGGTATTCATTAATGACTTCAGTAGGTACTGAATCATTTGGATCCTTTGAAGTCAGGTTCAGTCTTTATAATTTGTCCACAGCCTCCTTCCTACTTTGCTCAATCCGTTTTCCAGTTCCAAAACTTCTCTTTTTCTACGCTTTGCCAGTACACTTCATCATTATCATCCAGCTTTTACCATTTAAAGTCGTTTATAGTTTTTGCAGCTTCATCAGCAATTTTTTTTTCCATTTTCGGAGAACCAATTCGTAGTTCGGAGTATTTTTCAGAAACTTCACATTCAAATTAAGTCCAGAAGATAGACGTTATATATACACATATAACTGTTGGCGTAGACATGCTGCGAGATTTCAAAATACTGATTGCTAATTCCCAATGATTCGTATGGCAATTCTCATTACAAGATGCGAATGAGTAAATGATGAGGTTTCAATGAATAATTATAATGACTTTTTGGAGAGGCTAAAGTCAAAGGGTAATGAAGTTGTTGGTACATCTGCTAATAATGTGGTGGAATGTAAAAGGTTCTCTGGTAACGATGGTGTATATCTCAAGGTTATAATAAGGTTAGTCTGACTGAAAAGTCGAAGTTGACTTGCTGGAGCTGTGACAAAACTGGCTACTTTGAATAGGAGTCGCAAAGTTATTTTTGCTAATAAATGCCAAAGAATCTAACGCGGATACGTTGTTTAAACTTTTACTTTGGTTTCAAGAGTTTTTCGGGTACATAACTGTGGGTAACATGTGGTTGGATCATCATCTCGATTGCTCATCATTCGAAGTGTCTTCAGAAATTTTCGAAGGGTTTGAACACAGATTGTAATCGTTAACATACATTTGATATTCTAACACAGTTTTGAAGTCAAAATATAGCTTGTGAAAGATGTAAGGATCTAAGAGTGATGATTTTGGTCATATCTCAAGTTGAATTTTGAGATTTCAAAATCAGAATATGTAATTAAATTTTGAATGAGTATGGTTGTTTTGATTTCTATAAAAGAATGTATATTGTTGTGAAAGTATGGAGTATAATGGATGATTTGCTGAATCAGATTCGAAGAATGTAACATATTAATTGTGAATTTATATATCTCTCGGGTATTACCTACCCGTTAAAAAAAATTTCACAATTAATATTTTGTACAAAAGAATTTTATTACAGTCTTTATAAAAATATATATATGTATATTTTCTTCAGATGTAACATAGATTTAATGAGTTAATGTTAAATTAAACTCATTTGATTTACGGTTGAAACTAGAATTGAATAATCCCTAAAGGCTTTAAAAAGTACATAAATTTTACGCAATATTTCTTTAATGACATTGAAATTATGAATCAATACTTCGTTATTTGTTGATGTATGATGTTCGGTTCGTGGAATTCTTGTGAATTTCGCAAAGTACGAATGATGTTATCTGAAAAGTTTCGGGTACATCGATGATGAAAGTGTAAAATCAAATATATACTTGATTTATTATGAATTGGAATTTGTTGAATTGCAACAGAGATTGTAGTTAACGCTGGTTAAGTTGCGGCCGAAGGACGTACATTATTGCATATTTGTAATATGAATTAACCGAGTAGTTAAGATTCACACACAATAGCTTAGCACGGAAAGATTTATTTCAATATATATATATATATATATATATATATATATATATATATATATATATATATATATATATATATATATATATATATATAATATACATATAATTTCTTTAGAGGGAATGAGTTAATTCTTCATAACTCGTTGATACAATATACACGTTATTGATTCGTAATGATGTCCACAGTGATTCTTGAACTGACGGAGTTTGTGATGTTATCGGTGTTGTTGATTCGAATGTTGACTGTACTGACGATGCTGGTAACGCTGACGGTACTGTTGATGCTGTTGGTAAAGCAAGTTTAGCTTGTTAATCACACACCATTTTTGTCAGGGTTTCTACTCTTCCTTCTATCATTTTGGTTTGCTTAACTGATTTATGGTTAGGGCTAGATTAGATAATCTCTAAGACTTTAGAGATTACATAATCGCCGCGGAATGTTTCTCCAATGAAGTTATGAATTAATACTTCGTCAGTTATTGTTGTTGGTACTCCTTGGTATCTATGGTGCGTATGACGTTGATGCTCGTGGGACAGATTGTGAAGTTGAGGTTTACGACGCGGTTGTGGTTGGAGGTGGTAATGGTACTGTTGGCGTTGATGATGGTGGTACTAGTTATGCTGCTGATGCTGCTGCTGGTGTTTGTAATCTCTGCACCATATTCTCCAAAGCCACTACCCGAGCGCGAAGCTCATTGACTTCTTCTATTACACCGGGGTGATTGTCGGTTCGGAAGAGCGGATAAATAAAATCTAAAATTTGATGAAATATATAATCGTGACGAGATACTCTGGAAATGAGCGAGAAAATGGTGTTTCGGACAGGTTCGCCGGTAAGTGCTTCAGGTTCTTCGTCAAGAGGGCAATGTGGTGGATGGAAAGGATCACCTTCTTCTTGTCTCCAATGATTGAGGAGGCTACGAACCCATCCCCAATTCATCCAGAATAGGTGATGACTGATTGGTTGATCTATTTCGGTCAAACTGCTTTCGGAGCTTGAATGGGATTCCATTTCGGAATCTGAGTGATTTGAATTGATGACGAATTCCATTTCGTACGATTGGATAAAGGATTTTTTTTTTTTTTGATATGAAATGATTTTGGCTAACGGATGGTATTCTAATTACATAGAATATATATATATATATATATATATATATATATATATATATATATATATATATATATATATATATATATATATATATATATATATATATATATATATATAGATCAAAAGATTTCGTAGATCACGGAGGACTTTGCGGGATATGTCAGGCAAAGTTTAAAGTAACAGATACGATAAGATATGATTTAGCAGATATGCTAAGATATGAATTTTTGTCTATACACTATTCATGCAATCAATGCAGCAAGACGTGTCTTAGACTAAAAATGATAAGCAGGTAAATTCCTGAGGATGATAAGTAGTTAATTTTCGACACAAAATGATAAGCAAAACTTTTGACATGCAGACATGGTCAAAGTCCAGACTCACTAATGCATCCTATCGACTTATCAGTTAGACACACTAATGCAGACCTGGTTCGCTAAGACCACCGCTCTGATACCAACTGAAAGGACCCGTTCATATACATTATAAACGATTCACAATAGTTGATTACATTGCTAGGTAGTTGACCTCTATATGATACATTTTACAAACATTGCATTCGTTGTTAAAAGACAAACTTTCTTTACATTGAAACTTGACAGGCATGCATACCATTTCATAATATCCACTATCCAACTATAAATTGATTTAATAATAATCTTTGATGAACTCAATGACTCGAATGCAACGTTCTTCGAAATATGCTATGAAAGACTCCAAGTAATATCTTTAAAATGAGCAAATGCACAGCGGAAGATTTCTTTAACACCTGAGAATAAACATGCTTTAAAGTGTCAACCAAAAGGTTGGTGAGTTCATTAGTTTATCATAATCATTTATTTCCATCATTTTAATAGACCACAAGAATTTCATTTCCAGTTCTCATAAATATACGTCCCATGCATAGAGATAAAAATAATCATTCATATGGTGAACACCTGGTAACCGACATTAACTAGATACATATAAGAATATCCCCTATCATTCCGGGATCCTCCTTCGGACATGATATAAATTTCGAAGTACTAAAGCATCCAGTACTTTGGATGGGGTTTGTTAGGCCCAATAGATCTATCTTTAGGATTCGCGTCAATTAGGGTGCCTGTTCCCTAATTCTTAGATTACCAGACTTTAATAAAAAGGGGCATATTCGATTTCGATAATTCAACCATAGAATGTAGTTTCAATTACTTGTGTCTATTTTGTCAAACATTTATAAAAGCACATGTATTCTCAGTCCCAAAAATATAAAGGGTAAAAAGACAAATGAAACTCACCATACTGTATTTCGTAGTAAAAATACATATAACGTCATTGAACAAGTGCAAGGTTGGCCTCGGATTCACGAACCTAAATTAATTATATATATTTATGTGTTGGTCAATATTTGTCTAACAAATTAGGTCAAGTCATAGTGTACCACAATCCTAATGCTCGAGACTAATATGCAAAAGTCAACAAAAGTAAATTTGACTCAAAATAATTTCCAAAAATCTATACATGATTAATATATAATTTAAATATCGTCGTTTTATATTTTTAAATATTTTTAAAAGATTTATTAGAGTAAATAATATAATTTATTTATTAATAAATAAAATTTTATATTAAATTTATATAATAAAATATACTTTTATATATATTAAGTAATAAAATTTATAGGCCAGGTTCATTTAATATCATAAAGATAATATGATAGGTATTATTAAAGTAAGTTATTACACGTAGTAAAATATGTTTGTATCACATATTTATTTGATAAAATAATATCTATAATGATAGTAAGTAAAAGTTGTATTATTTTGTAATAATAATTATTATTATAAAAATATCAATATTTATAATTACTAAGATGACATTATGATAAAACGATAATTCTAATTATGATAACTTTAATATTTACGATAATTTTTAATATTATCTTTAAAATAATAATTCTATTTAAATTAATAATAATAATAATATTTTATAGTAACAATGACATTTCTATTAAAATGATAATTTTTGTTAAAATGATAGTTTTAATACTAACGATACTTTTAATAATAATAGTAATGATAAAAATAATAAGAACGATAATTTTATCTAAATCAATATCTTATAATATTTTAATTTCATCATGATACTCTTACTCATTATTTCCTAATCGTTTCGTTTAATAGCTTTTAATCGTCTTTTATATCGTGTTCATAATAATGATAATAATAGTAATCAAAATAATTAGGTGTTACAAATATTTGTTTTAATTACACTAATATTAATAATGATAGTTACTATAACATTATTAACGATAATACTAATAATTATCTTAATGATAATATAGTAATAATAATAATAACAATAACAATAACCATTTTTAAATAATGATATATATATTAATAATGTTAATAATAATACTAATAATAATAATAATAATAATTGGATAATAATAATAATACTAATTATAAATTTAACGATAATAACGATAGTAATAATAAAAAAAATAACAATTTTTAATGATAAATCCCTTTTATTGATAAAGATAATAATAATGATAATAATAAGTTAAACTAGAACGACGATAATAATAATCATTTTTAATAAAAATATCGAAAATTCAATTGATTATAACTTCTAATCCGTTCATCGAAACCATTCGATATCTAAAGGAAAAGTTCTTAATTTTTCGCTAGCTTTCCAAGGACATGCATATCTTATACCTTATCTCAACCGCAAGTGTAACTAATTCAAGATTCAACCTAACCTGTCTAAGGGCAATATCAAAAGTACAAGCATGCATAATCCTAAATACTCGAGCATTAGTCAGGGATACCCTATTAGTATGTAAAAGTTAAATTATGAGTACTCACGTATCAATATTGAGATTCAATATTGCAGGAAAGGTACGTAGACGCAACGGAAATGATAAACACTATATTGACCTCACGAGCATACCCATGAACCATACTCAATCACCTCCATAGCTATAATCCATAATTTCCTTAATCCTATCCTACTCGAAAAACAATTTCGAAATCACTCGGACAGCACTCCGTCGTAATATTTTATGTATACTAATAATATCTTGAAATAATACGGAGTAAATATATATATGTAAATCGATTGAGAGAGTTTAGAGAAAAATATTTTCAAGTTTCTATGAAATAATGAAACCTAATGAATTCTATTTATAATAGATTTTTGAATTATTAAAGTGAATTATTAAAGTATGAATTATTAAAGTGAATTATTAAAGTATGAATTATTAAAGTGAATTATTAAAGTATGAATTATTAAAGTGAATTATTAAAGTTAAAGTAAAGTAAAAATAAAGTAGAGGTAAAGTTTAGGTATAGTAAAAGTATAAAACTATGTACGTATAATACGCGTATAAATATATATAATATTAATTTAAATCATTTAATAAAATAAAATATAAATATCTTTATCTTTATCATACTAGTTAAGTAATGAGTTGTCAAAATTGGTTCTAGATATTTATAAAAGTTATATACGTTTTAGTAATAAAGTTCTTTTTAAACTGAAAACGTTTTTGTACGTTTGAAACTAAATAGATCAATCGAGTCTTTATGAGATTCAATCTTCCACTATCCTTTGTCTAGTTTTCAATGATTGACAATTTGTTCTTATTTATAAATCACTTTACCATTTTCCGAATATTGTTAAAATGGAAAGATTTCTCAAATCAACGTGGGCCTTTCAACAGAGACTTGTAATCATAATTCAATATATCTGATAATTCAATCATTTGATCTTATCTTCTAATTCCATTGATAAACATTTTGAAACAGATACAATCATATAAAGTATTTAATCTAATATTTTGTTTATGTTTCAAGTTATAATATATATACACATATACATATATAATCATATTCGTTTAATGGTTCGTGAATCGTTGGAACTTGGTCGAGGTTGAATGAATGTATGAACATAGTTTAAAATTCTTGAAATTTAACTTAACAAATATTGCTTATCGTGTCAGAAACATATAAAGATTAAAGTTTAAATTTGGTTGGAAATTTCCGGGTTGTCACAAATGTGGCCCGGTTTTCCACATTTATAACAAACTACATTGGCATAACTTGCTCTGACACTACTTGCTCAGCTATTAATCGTTCCGACACCATTTGTTCCTTTCGTTCTGTTAACCCCTGGTCCGTAGACCTCACACTTCACCGTGCTATGACCATTTCTTTTACACTTGTTGCAAAATTTGGTGCAGAACCCCGAGTGATACTTTTCACACCTTTGGCATAGCTGCTTCTGATTGTTGTTGTTTTTGTGGTTGTTATTGTTGTTGGGATGATTGTTGTTGTTGTTGTTGTTGTTGTTGTTGTTGTTGTTGTTGTTGTTGTTGTTGTTGTTGTTGTTGTTGTTGTGCCGTTTGTTGTAGTTGCGATTGATGTTGCGATTGTTGGGATAGTTGTTGTTGTTTTGGTGACTCTTATCACCGTTTTCCTCCCACTTTCTTTTGACTAGCTTCACGTTGGCCTCTTTGGCCGCCTGTTCTTTAATTCTTCCCTCAATCTGGTTCACTAGTTTGTGAGCCATTCTACATGCCTTTTGTATGGAGGCAGGCTCGTGTGAACTTATATCTTCTTGGATTCTCTCCGGTAACCCTTTCACAAACGCATCGATCTTCTCTTCCTCATCTTCGAATGCTCTCGGACACAATAGGCACAATTATGTGAATCGTCTTTCGTACGAAGTAATATCGAATCCCTATGTTCGTAACCCTCTAAGTTCTGACTTGAGCTTATTGACCTCGGTTCTGGGACGGTACTTCTCGTTCATCAAGTGCTTGAATGCTGACCACGGTAGCGCGTAAGCAGCATCTTGTCCCACTTGCTCTAGATAGGTATTCCACCATGTTAATGCAATACCTGTGAAGGTATACGTAGCGTACTTCACTTTTTATCCTTCAGCACACTTACTTATGGCAAACACCAATTCAACTTTCTCGGTCCACCGTTTCAATCCGATTGGTCCTTCGGTCCCATCAAATTCTGAAGGTTTGCAGGCAGTGAATTCCTTGTAGGAGCATCCTACACGATTTCTTGCTCCGTTAGCTGTATTGCTAGATTCAGAGTTATTGTTGGTATGTAGCGCGGCCTGTACTGCGGCTATGTTTGAAGCAAGAAAGGCACGAAATTTCTCTTCGCTCATATTCAAGGTATGTCGAGTAGTCGGTGCCATTTCCTTCAAAATAGTCAAATGAAACAAGTTAATCATACAGAATATTAAGAGTAGTCAATAGTATCTCGTAGCATAATATGAACTCATTTATAAAAGCTTTTTCTTCATATTAGCATTTTATATGTTTAAATTCGGGTACTACCTACCCGTTAAGTTCATACTTAGTAGCTAATATACAATTCAACTACTACAATTCCATATGAAAAACTGATTATAATAATATATCACATACAAATATTCTTCAAACTTACAACTTCGCTATATTACATATAACATGAAATATAGTACACTATGATACAGGACAGTTTTGAAGATAAATCTAGTTAATACGCAAGTTGTTCAGCAAAGGAAATAAAGACACGTAATTCATAAGTCCAGAAACAAGTCATGCATTCTGGTTTTACTAAGACGACTTCCCATCCTTGGTCTTGTGGAAAATAACCGTTATGACCATTGGCTAGGCATCATGTTGTAATGTCGTCAAAAGGACGAGGGTTTCGTAATGTCCAACAGCCCCGTAATAATCTAAAAACCTTGTTTCTCACCCCAACTACTGAATCCGTCACTTGTGGGAAAGTTTTATTTAAAAGCTGCAATCCGATGTTCTTTTTCTCACTTTGGTAAGAAGCGAACATCACTAACCCGTAAGCATAACATGCTTCTTTATGTTGCATGTTAGAAGCTCTTTCTAATTTACGAAATCCTATATTGGGATATGTTGAGTCAAAATAGGTTCTTAACCCATAGCATAAAATTGCATTTAGGTTCCCCGCATTTAACGCTTTAAAGAAAACACGGTGTAACTTAAAGTCTCCCCAATTTGATATACCCCACCTATCAAAGGAAAGCCTTTTATAAACGAAGGCATTTCTGGAAAGTCTTTTAAATGTTTGACAAGTTAATTTCGCTATAACTAAATGTGCCGATGAATTCTGACCGACTCTAGACAAGATTTTCTCAATCATATCCTCTGGTAGGTCTTCTAAAATATTCGGTTGTCTACCCTTAACATCCATTTTGTTTTTATACTGTAAAATAGACAAGGATTAGATTCATAATAACAAACAATACAAGCAATTTTTACATAGAACATAAAAGTACAAGCACACTACAATACATTTATTACACAACATGCTCACACCCCTCTAATCTGAATCACTGGTTTCTTCTTCTTCGGACTTGGTTCTTTTTCCTAATCTTCTAGGGATATATGATGTTCCTCTAATATGAGTCGTCATTTTCCACATTGGTTTAGAAAAACCTGGTGGTTTAGAGGTTCCCGGGTTATTGTCACGATATTGAAAATACGGGTGTTGACGGTACATATAAAGTTCATCGGGGTCGGAATCATATTTCTCTATTTTGATGCCTTTTCTCTTATTATTTTCTTTTGCCTCATTAAATTGGGTCGGGGTAATTTCTATAACATCATCGGAATCCTCATCAGGATCCGATTCATCGGAAAATTGGTAATTTTCCCAATATTTTGCTTCCTTAGCGGAAACACCATTGACCATTATTAACTTTGGTCCATTGGTTGAGGATTTTCTTTTATTTGACCGGTTTTCTGTGGTTCCTACTATTTCCCCCTCCGGAACCTCTTCTTCTTCCGGTTCCTCTTCTTATGGTTCCTCTTCTTCCGGTTCCTCTTCTTCCGGTTCCGTTTCCTCTTCTTCCGGTTCTTCGGGAACTTGTGAATCTTGCCAATATATATTCGACTCTTCGTTATTATTAGGTGAGTCAATAGAATTTGTGCTAGAGGTAGTGATGTCAAAGCTAAGGGGTATAAAATACTATTAAATTTTAGCAGAAAATACTATTAAATACGATACAATTTTACACAAGATATTTATTTATTTAGAGAACGGATATACTTAAACCTTACTACAATACTTATAGGCAGTGTACCTAATCGTACAGTAGTGTAGTTTTTAGTAAGTCTGGTTCGTTCCACAGGGAATCTTTTTAAACAAAGCTTAACGCTATATTAGTTTACTTTTATAAAAATACAAATATATATATATATATATATATATATATAAGTAATATTATTATTATAAAGGGGGGTTTTTACCGTTTAATGACCGGTTTGTCGATTTTAAAACTTTAGTCGCAGTTAAAACCAAATGTAAAATATTAAAAATAAATACAAGACTTAAATTAAAGCATAAAGTAAATAACGATAATGAAATTGCGAATAATAAAAGTGCGATAAAATAAACTTGCGATAATTAAAAAGTTCGATAATTAAAAGTGCAATTAAATACAATAACAATAAAAATGCGATAATTAGAAGTGCAATTAAATATAAAATAAAGAAAATTAAATATGAAATAAAATAATTATGCTTAATTAAACTTCCGTAATCATGATGTTTGACGTGTTGATTTTAGTTTTATGCCCATGGGTTAATTGTCCTTTGTCCTGGATTATTTAATATGTCCATACGGATTTGTCCATAATAGTCCATCAGTCATAAATATAAAGAGCGAAAGCCTTCGTCAAATTATTCTTATTCCCGAAGTCAAATATTCCAACTAATTGGGGATTCGAATTGTAACAAGGTTTTAATACTTTGTTTAATGAATACACCAGGTTATCGACTGCGTGTAAACCAAGGTTTTACTACTTTGTTAACAATTACACCAATTACCCTTGAATGTAATTCACCCCTGTTTCAACAAGTCTATTAACTACTAATCCAGTTCCGTATCCGGTAAAATGAATAATTATTGGTATTTATAGATATCCCGCCCACCGTACCCAGTCAAGCATATGTGGTTATATATAAATACGTCGAATTATAAGTTTGTATATTAAATTAACAAGGTATTGTTTAGTTAATATAAAATCCATTAATAGCCCATAGTCTAATTTCCACAAGTGTCGTTCTTTTGTCCAAACCCCAATTATGGTACAAAGCCCAATTACCCAATTTTAGTAATTAGCCCAACATCATGATTACTTCGGATTAAATAAGCATAATAATAACTTAGCTACGAGACATTAATATAAAAAGGTTGAACATAACTTACAATGATTAAAAATAGCGTAGCGTTACACGGACAGAATTTCGACTTACACCCTTACAACATTCGCTAACATACCCTTATTATTAGGATTAAAATTAAAATTAAAATTAAAATTAAAATATAAATATAAATATATACGATATAGATAGAGAGATGGATATATTTGGTGCATTTTTACGATCAGAATGCGCGAGCTTTATAGGGAGTTTCAGAAATTGGGGCTCCGCGACTCGCGGCCAATTTTGCCTTCAAACTCCACGAGTCGCGGAGTTTACTTTTACAGCTCACCCATGTTTGGAGTCTTTCTTGCCGACGATTTATTTTATATATATAATATATATATAATTAATATAATTAATTATATATTATATTATATTTATATACATAGTTAACTTGTAATTTTTAGTCCGTTGCGTCGAGCGTTAAGAGTTGACTCTGGTCCCGGTTCCGGATTTTCGAACGTCCTTGCGTACAATTTAATATCTTGTACTTTACGTTTTGAATCTTGTACTCTTGTAATTTCGAGACGTTTCTTATCAATAATTGGAACCTTTTTGATTGTCTTTTGTACTTTTGAGCTTTTTGGTCGTTTGCGTCTTCAATTCGTCGAATCTGTCTTTTGTTTTCACCTTTTATTATTTAAACGAATATCACTTGTAAATAGAACAATTGCAACTAAAAGCTTGTCTTTCTTGAGGAATAATGCTATGAATTATATGTTCGTTTTTAGCATTATCAAATATTCCCACACTTGAGCGTTGCTTGTCCTCAAGCAATATCGTCTTGAAATACTAGAATCACTTCTTTATTCTTCACACTTTGTACATCAGTGATTTCTATATTGCGGTATAAACAATGGTAGTAACGATATGGTTTACAGTCCCACATGACTATAAAAATTTAGATCCATTAAGGAAATTGGATCTTTATGAAAATATTTGATCTTTTGAAAATTAAATCTAGTTTTTACCCTAGATAAGTTTTTCGGAATAACCCTTCACCGGTGTTTGCAAAATATTTTTGTGGGTTTGGTGGGTTTCAGATTTGAAAATTTTAGCTCAAAACTTATGGTTTTGTGTCACCCACTTGCTAACCTTGTATTTGGAAAGCAACACGTCCAGTTTACTTGTCCCGTATATTACCTTTCGGTAAACTACCATCCGGTTGTAAAGGAAAGCGTTGAACAAGCAACTGTTAAGGCAATGTCCCCTGACATGCTTTTAATTATGGTCTATAACGTGTCGGACGCAATTACTATCCTTGGTAGGAGCAATAGTAAAGCTCACCCTTATAATTTTTCGGTATGGCACAAGGTCCTGTCTTTGACCACTATGCAACCACCGTTCTTACGGTTGACACCAGATTTGGTTCAGGTGACCTAATGAATTCCAGGTGAATTCCTAGGATTTTACGTTCAATGGTAATGAACGCATTGAAAATAGGGTTTTCAGAAAACAAATCGGTTTGTAATTTTGATCAAAATATTTTCTCGTTCAAGCTCGAGTTTAGATATCATTGAATTCCATGAGTTTGTAATTCTCAATCTTTAAGGTCAATCTCTAGGATTGAGTAATATCAGTCTTAAAAGCTGATTTTTAATCTTTAAGGAGATTATCCTTTCTGGGGATCTGATTCATTAGTCTTATCCAGCTAATTTGCATGGTGCCCCCCCATTGTACGAGATAAGTCCTTCTCATGGTTAGGATAAATCTGACCACTTGGCGACCCTGTTTAATGCTGAGGTCCGTGGATTTCTTGCTGATTTTAGTGATGACTTTTCTAGATTTTTCGTCAACCTACAGTTGGTCTGGACGACAACTTCATGACCTAAATCAAGAAGCGCGTGTCTTTTTCGGAAGACTTTACTTCCTTTTAATGATGGAATTGATTCATCGTGTAGATCCATCTTTTCTTTTCTTTCATCGGGTAAAACAGTTTAGTTTAGTCCAAAGCAAAAGTATTTTCAGTTATTTGTTACAGAAATATGTGATATATGTTTTGAATAACTTGGAGAATTTTCCCACACTTGGCTTTTATTTTCCTTTTTATCGTCCTCTATTCCATTTTAAATGAATTTTAACATTTTGGTTTGTTTCTCAATTTATGTCCTTTCCGAGGTTACAATAATTTCGGTGTTAAAAGCTAGTTTTATCGTTCATAAATATGTATAAACATGATTTTGAGTTCATTTAATTGAAAATTTTGAAAAATTTTACTAGAATTGGGTAGTCAGTATATAAGACTAGGGCTGTTCTTTATTATCAGAGAGCACTAAATTCTAATACAACTACTGCTTTACTAGTATTTTTAATGGTAACCAAGTGTTTAAGATAAAAATTTTAAAATCCGAAAGAATTTAACCCCTTCCCACACTTAAGATCTTGCAATGCCCTCATTTGCAAGAAATCAGTAACAATTTAAATTATTGAGGGTGATTTGTGTGAAAATGATTAAATTTTTACCAAAGTTTCCAAATATATTGGCGTTTGTTTGCTGAATGATAAATGGTGCAAATCATTTGTTCATTCCGTCTTGTTGTTATTTCACATATATTTTGCATCTTGTCGTCAAAATTAGTTGCTTTTGCTGAACTTAATGCCAGTCTTTGAAAATGCGTTGTTTTACCCTGTTGTGTACATAAGATAAACTGCAAACATATATGCATATTTTTGAAGTTTGGTATATTACCCCACATTCAAAAATTATTAAAATCTAAGAATAAAAGTTAGAAAATTATAAAAACTATTACAATATTAACATAAGTATTAAACGTATCAATCATTACAAATTACAAAATAAAATAAAAAAGTAGACTAGGGATGATATTGATACCAATAGGGGTTCCAAGCATAACCATAGGTGCTATAGAATGCTTCGGCAGGGTTATACGTAGGATACGGTGGCTGCATCTCTATAGACCAGGGAGGGAAGATGGGTTTCGGTGTAGGAATATAGTTTCTACCTATATGTTGACAATGAGCTATGATTTGGTTCTGATGAACTTGCCAATCTTCAAATGCTCTCTGTCTAGCATTTTCGTACTCCTGAGAAGCTATAAACCTTTGCATTTCTTGCATCTCATTCCCCCCTCCTACATTACCTTGCTGTTGGTTTCTCTCAACCTGTGGATGTCTACCATGGTATGGTACTGCGGCGTTATTTCGCCTCTTCAAAACTTTCGCACCATGGTATACATTTAAACCTATAGTATCTCGGGGTTCTGGTTCTTCTACTAATAATCCCCCCCGACTTATATCCACACCGAGATATTCACCAATCAAAGTAATAAAAATACCACCTCCTATTATGCTATGCGGTCTCATCCCCTGAACCATAGCTGATAAATAATAACCCACACAATATGGTATACTTACAGCGCTTTGTGGGTCTCGAATACACATATGGTAAAACAAATCCTGTTCATTTACCTTTTCCTTGTTCTTACCTCTTTGTGTAATCGAATTAGCTAAAAACCTATGAATCACTCTTAATTCGGCTCTATCTATATCCAAATAAGAGTAATTTCTCCCTTTGAAACGGTGATGGCTTTTCATTTGACTCCACACACCGTGTGTATCAAAATTTTCATCTATCTTTCTACCGTTTAGTAACAACCCTCTACAATCGGCAGATGCTAACTCCTCAGGCGTATATATACGTAAAGCCTGAGCCATGTCTAGTAAAGACATGTGGCGCATCGAACCGCCTAACAAAAATCTAATAAAAGAACGATCGGTTAAACTAGCTACCCGATCATTCAACTCTATACTACATAACAATTCTTCACACCATACTTTATATACAGGTCTACGCATGGTGAATAAACGTACCCAGTCATTAAAAGTAGAATTACCATACCTCTGTACAAGTAATTCCCTAATTGGCCCGGCCAATTCTACAGCTTCTAAGGGTCCCCATTCTATGACCCTCGGTACCTCAACAACCTTAGAATGAAGAGTATGCAAACCCCTTTGATATTTTGGATAATCTATCCAAAGTCTGTCAAATCTCAGGTTCGGGTGCAACTCTTCCAAGTGCATATCAGAAAATGTCATGACTGGATGAGGTATATCCTGCTTGTAGTAGTTATCCACCTCCTGTTGTTCCGCATTCTCAGCAGGAGCATTGCGGGCTTGGGATGAAGATTCACCCCTTTCAGTCTGCAAAACACATCAAACACAATTTTTGTGCATCCAAATATGCATTAGTGTCAGCAAAATCATCAATCAAAATAATTACAATGACATGATCAATTTATATCAAACTTAAGCTCATTTTCACATTTTTATCAAATCTACACTTTTTCAAATAAGCATATACGAAAATGTTCTCCAAGTTCATAAGCATTCAACTCAAATAACATGTCAAAATAATCATTACTAGCAATTAAACAAGTCTCAAATGGCATTATCTTTCAAAAATCAAGTTCATGAATTTTTAGACTTGAAAAAGTCCACTTTAATTCTCAAAATCATGTTTAGGCTCAAAGTTTGGATCATTTAACTACCTAAACATGTTACACTACTTAATTTAGCAACAATTCATGACAAAAATCGGCCATAACCTGTTTATATCAAAAAGCCCCAAATTTGCTCAAGAACACAAACCCTAGATTACTCAAAATTTGAAGTTTAAGGCTTCTAATCATGTTAAACAGCATCAATTTAGGTTATACAAGCATAATACATAAACAATTTAAGCCTAATTACACTAAAAAGCATCAAAATCAAATTGGGGAAAAAAATTGCTCAAGAACACTAATTTCGGATTAAATGGTGTTTAGGTGTAGAAATTTACCGTTTTTCTTGAGTAATTCCTTGATAGCATCCTTCTCAACATGATTTTAGTAAAAGATTTGGTGATTAACGGTTAAAAATTGTGTTTTTTTTGGGGTTTTTTCTCGGGTTTTTTCGTGCAGTTTTTTTGCAGTATGTTTTTGTTTTGGGTTGGGACTGATCTGTTATGCGTTTATATTTTTTTTCTGTATTTTGTTCCCTCCGCGACTCGCGGAGATATCCCCTTCAAACTCCGCGAGTCGCGGAGTTTGGTATTTTTTTTTTTTTTTTTTTTTATAATCTTTAACTTATTAAAAAAATTAATTAATTAATTTTAAAATTTTGTTTCCTTTGTTATTTAGGACGAGGTCGTTTCGGATCGATGTCCTAGTCCGTCCTTCGACAAAATTTTAAAATTTGTCTTTTTGTAGCGATTGTTTTAAAAGCTAAGATTTTTGGAGTTTTTTAATGTTTTTGGCATACTTTAATTCAATAAGATTAAAAATAATGATAATAAAAGTTCACGTCCCTCCCTCGGGTAAAGCAATTTCGGTTCACAGACCTAGTCTTCAACTTACGACGAATTTTAAAAATCATATTTTTAACTTAATGAGATAAAGTAAATTTTTGTTTTTAAATTCACACAATTTAAATATAAAATTCAAAATTAATATTAAAAATTCACACCAAACTTAAAATTTGAAATGCATAAAATTAAAATTTCATATTTTAAAAATTAAAAATTCACACCAAACTTAATTTAAAAATTTATAAATTCATACCAAACTTATATTAATTTTTCAAATATTTACAATTTTAAATATATTGTTTTTACAAAGTTTACAATATTAATTTAAGATTTAAATATTAATTTTAAAAACATGGTAAAAATAAAATTAAAAATCTTTTTGGCTTTTTATCCCACTTTAATCAATCAAATATTATCAAAAATATGCGCCCCTCTTTTCGGTAAAGTAATTTCAGTTCCAAGACCTAATTTAACTCATGACGAATTTTTAAAATATTTTGGGTTGATTGATTAAAGATATTTATACCTTAAGAATAAACGTTAAATTTCGCAGTGATGTAATAAATTTTTGTATGACATCAATAATTTCGGTCGCCAAACCTAATTTTATTCAATACCAATTTAATACTTTTTAGCGAACAAATTAGCGTTTATTATCAAAAGGTTAAAAAATAAAAAAAAATAAAATAAAAACTGTACAGACTTACCTGTGAAATAGATTTCTTAGTTATATGATCTATCCCATTCATAAGATAGTCGGTTTAATTGGTTTTCCATGGCTACATAGGCGTAACCTCGAGCATTCAGTGTCGTTTCTTCTAAACATATGAACGGTCCGTCTCTGCATAAAGTAACAAATTCGGTATTTGAATAGGTTTGATTATTTGAACATTTACCTCCATGTGACCATTTTCCGCATTTGTGACATCGTTCTAGGTGTCGTGCTCTTCTTTTCGCTGCGGATTTTGATTTTCCTTTACCAAATTGTAACTTATTATCTTCGCATCTGGATTCTTTTCTAACTCCGTCCATTCTTTCTCTGATTACTGATACTAATTCACTCGGTAGTATGTCATTATTACGTTTAGTGATCAAAGCGTGTAGCATTAGACCATGGTTTAGTTCACAGGCAGTCTTCATTTCGTAAAAACCTAAAAAAAATAAAAATTCAGAATGGGGGGAGAAGACTAGTTCTTTAGGGTCTGCTAGGGAAAGACCATTTGGGTTCCATTTTCGAGAACTACACGAAAACAGACAATCTAACTCTAACAGAAATACATAAACCCCTTGATTCTCCCTACACTTAGTTGGCTGTGGTATCCAAATTGTGATTAACATTATTTTCAATTGAATCATCAACAACTTGTATATCTTTGACTTTTACTTCAATCCATTTGTTGATTTCCTCCGTAACTTTCACAAATTCAACTAACATTGCCTTTTCTTTTGACGATAAATTGGATATTAATCGGTTATATAACTTAAAGTTTCCTTTAATCTTAGCATCGTGAATCCGTTTATAAAGTTTCTTCGTTGAACTGTTAAAAATGGATTCATCTAATTTCTTATCATCAACGGCATTCTTTGTGATTGGATCATCATTAAGTGTTTCTTCATCTTCCCCACACTTATGCATTTTTATTGGTCTAACAGTTTTGGTTTGTGGAGATCTAAACTTTCGGTTCACAAAGGTGATCGATGTATCACCATTCCTAAGTGTTATTCTACCTTCTCTTACATCAATGAATGCCTCGGTGGTTGCTAAAAATGGGCGACCTAGAATTAGAGGAATATCAAGGTTTTCCTCCATATTAATCACTATGAAGTTTGTAACAAAGGTCAAACTTCCTACGTTAACAAGTAAATTATTTGCTATTCCAACCGGGTGTTTAATGGTTTGGTCAAATGATTGAACACCTATTTTGGTTGGTTTTAATTTACCCATGCCTAATCTTTTGTATAAGGAAAGAGGCATAATATTTGCACTTGCTCCTAAATCTGCGAGTCCATTATATACAGCACCATCATTAAGTAAGCAAGAAATGATAAATTCACCCGGGTCTCCTGCTTTAGTAAGTCGAGTTGGTTTGTAAACCTTTTTCGGGTGTTCTTTCCTTGGTTCTTTCATTTCTATTTGAATTTCTTGTTCACATTTTTCTTCGTTTCTTGGAATGGGAGGTTTGTATAGGAATTCTTCTTCATCACTCAAATTTGAATCCTCCCTATATTCCAGTTTTGATTTTTCATATGTTGTTGATAACATATTTATGTTTTCATTTTGAAGGTTTTCTTGGGTGGTGAAATTATGATTAACTTCATTGTCAACTTCCATCGGACCATGTATGTAATGTTTAACTCTGTGACCATTAACTTTAAATTCAATCCCATTTGAATTTATCAATTCTATCGTTCCGTATGGGAAAACTCTTTTGACTATGAATGGCCCAGACCATCTTGATTTCAATTTTCTAGGAAATAGCTTGAATCGTGAATTAAAAAGAAGAACTCTGTCTCCTTCTTTAAATTTTTTTAAACTTCTGATTCTTTTATCATGCCATTTCTTCGTTCTTTCTTTATAGATTAACGAATTTTCGTATGCTTCATGCCTTAATTCTTCTAATTCGTTTAGTTGACTTAATCGTAAACGTCCAGCTTCATGTAAATCAAGATTACATGTCTTCAAAGCCCAAAATGCTTTGTGTTCAATTTCTACTGGAAGATGACATGCTTTTCCATAAACAAGTCTAAAAGGTGTGGTTCCAATTGGAGTTTTGTAGGCTGTTCTAAAAGCCCAGAGTGCATCCTCCAATTTAATGGACCATTCCTTCGGATTTGATCCTACGGTTTTCTCTAGAATACGTTTTAAGGCTCGGTTGGTATTTTCAACTTGTCCACTTGTTTGTGGATGATATGCGGTGGAGATTTTATGAGTTACTCCATATCTTTTAAGAACTTTCTCAAGTTGATTATTACAGAAATGAGTACCCCGATCACTTATTAAAGCTTTCGGTGTTCCAAACCTTGCAAAAAGACGTTTTAAAAAATTGACTACAACTCGTGCATCGTTAGTTGGGAGAGCTTGTGCTTCCGCCCATTTAGATACATAATCAATGGCTACGAGTATATATAGATTATTATGAGATTTTGAAAATGGACCCATAAAGTCAATACCCCAAATGTCAAATACTTCACATACTTGGATGACATTTTGTGGCATTTCATCACGTTGACTTATTTTTCTGGCCCTTTGACAAGCATCACAGGATTTGCAAAGAAGGTGTGCGTCTTTGTAAATTGTAGGCCAATAGAATCCAGCATCATAAACTTTTCTTGCTGTTAGTTGAGGCCCATAATGCCCTCCTGTTGGTCCTGTGTGACAATGGTTTAATATTTTACTAGCTTCATCTCCAAATACACATCGGCGTATTATTCCATCGGGACAACTTTTAAACAGATGTGGATCTTCCCAGAAATAGTGTTTTATATCACTGAAGAATTTCTTTCGTCTTTGGTACGATAATCCTTTTTCAAGGAATCCACAAACTAAGTAGTTTGCATAGTCTGCAAATCATGGAATTTCATTATAATCTATCTTCAATAGATATTCATCAGGAAAGTTGTCTTGTATGGCCGATTCATTTAGAACTTCTAACTCAGGATTTTCAAGACGAGAAAGATGATCAGCGGCGAGATTTTCTGCTCCTCTTTTATCTCGGATTTCAATATCAAACTCTTGTAAGAGTAAGATCCAACGGATTAATCTTGGTTTAGCATCTTGTTTTGAAAATAGGTATCTAAGAGCAGAATGGTCGGTATAGACCACCGTTTTTGCTAGAACGAGATATGATCGAAATTTGTCAAAAGCAAAGACAATAGCAAGGAGTTCTTTTTTAGTAGTTGTATAGTTTGTTTGTGCTCCTTGTAACGTCTTACTAGCATAATATATAGGTTGAAATCGTTTTTCAATCCTTTGTCCTAAAACGGCTCCCATTGCAAAATCACTTGCATCGCACATTAGTTCAAATGGTAGATTCCAATTTGGTGTTATCATGATCGGCGCATTAGTGAGTTTCTCTTTAAGAATATTAAAAGATTTGATACACTCATCTGAAAAGATGAATGGAGCATCCTTTTCTAGGAGTTTATTCATAGGAGTGGCAATTTTAGAAAAATCTTTTATGAAACGTCGGTAAAAACCGGCATGCCCTAGAAAACTCCTAACTCCTCTAACATTGGTGGGATGTGGAAGTTTAGCAATTACATCTACTTTAGCTCTATCCACTTCAATTCCTTCTTTTGAAATTTTATGTCCAAGAACGATGCCTTCTTTAACCATGAAATGGCATTTCTCCCAATTAAGTACTAGATTTGATTGTTCGCATCTAAGAAGCATTCGTTCCAGATTAACTAGACATGATTCAAATGTATCACCGAAGACTGAAAAGTCATCCATGAATACTTCCATGCATTCTTCTATCATGTCGTGAAAAATCGCCATCATACACCTTTGAAAGGTTGCAGGGGCGTTGCAAAGTCCAAATGGCATGCGTTTGTAAGCAAAAGTACCATAAGGGCACGTGAATGTGGTTTTCTCTTGATCTTCGGGTGCTATTGGAATTTGAAAATACCCGGAAAATCCATCTAGAAAACAATAGTAACTATTTCCGGCTAATCTTTCCAACATTTGATCTATGAAAGGTAAGGGAAAGTGATCTTTTCTGGTGGCGTCATTTAATTTTCTATAATCAATACACACACGCCATCCTGTTACAGTCCTAGTAGGAATAAGCTCATTTTTCTCATTTGTAATGACAGTCATGCCACCCTTCTTAGGTACGCATTGAACTGGGCTTACCCATGGACTATCAGAGAATGGATAAATTAAACCTGCATCTAGCAGTTTAATAATCTCTTTCTTAACTACATCTTACATATTAGGATTTAGTCTTCGTTGGCGTTGCACATACGTTTTATGACCTTCTTCCATAAGGATTTTATGTGTGCAATACGAAGGACTTATTCCTTTAATATCATGAATCTTCCATGCAATGGCTGGTTTATGAGCTTTCAACACAGAAATGAGTTGTGATTTCTCATTTTCAGTAAGAGAAGACGATATTATTACAGGTAATTCAGATTCACCATGTAAATAAGCGTATTCCAAATGGTTTGGAAGTGGCTTTAATTCTAATTTCGGAGGTTCTTCTATCGATGATTTATATCGATATCTGTCTTCTTCTTTTAGCATTTGAATTTCTTCTGTTGTTGGTTTATATCCATTAGCTATAAGTGTAGCTAACATTTCAGCTTCATCAATTGGTTCATTACCTTCTCCTAAAGAACATTCTCCTGTTCCTTGTAATTCTGGAAATTCTTCTAATAATTCTGCATGTGCATTTTTAGTTTGAATATAATAACATGTATCATCTACAGATTGTGGTTGTTGCATTGCTCTATCAACTGAAAAGGTAACACTCTCATCCTCTATACTTAGAGTCAATTTCTTACCGAACACGTCTATCATTGCTTTAGCCGTGTTTAAGAATGGTCTTCCTAATATGAGAGGAACTTGAGAATCTTCTTCCATGTCCAGAACAACAAAATCTACTGGAAATACTAAAGTACCAACTTTAACTAGCATGTTCTCCATTATCCCTCTAGGATATTTTATTGATCTATCGGCTAGTTGTATGCTTATTCTGGTTGGTTTCAATTCTCCAAGGTCTAGTTTAGTGTATAGTGAATATGGCATTAGATTTATACTAGCACCTAAGTCTGCCAATACTTCTATTGAACTAAGACTACCCAGAAAACATGGAATTGTGAAACTTCCTGGATCAGATAGTTTTTCCGGTATCTTATTCAACAGCACTGCTGAACAATTAGCATTCATAGTAACAGCCGAGAGTTCTTCCATTTTCTTTCTATTTGAGATTAGATCTTTCAAGAATTTAGCATATCTAGGCATTCCTGAAATCACATCAATGAAAGGAAGATTTACATTTATTTGTTTAAATATATCCAAGAATTTGGATTGCTCGGCTTTAAGTTTCTCTTTCTTCATTTTACTCGGGTAAGGAAGTGGTGGTTGGTATGGTTTAACATAAGGTTTATCCTTAACTGTGTTATCTTCATTATCCTTTTCAACTACCGGTTCTTTTTCCTTATCTTGATCAGGTTGTGGTTCTTGTGGAGTAGGAATAGCTTCATCAGAAGTTACAGGTATTTCAGGTGGTTTAAGTGTTGTACCACTTCTTGTGGTAATAGCTTTAGCTGTTTCATTCCGGGGGTTAGTATTTGTATCACTAGGTAGACTTCCCGGTTTTCTTTCACCTATTAACCTTGCTAGGTTACTTACTTCTTGTTCCAGATTTTGAATAGAAGCTTGTTGATTTCTAAATGCTTGAGCATTTTGTTCATTGGTTTGTTTCTGAGATGTGAAAAACTGCGTTTGAGTTTCAACTAGCTTCGTCATCATATCTTCTAAATTCGGCTTTTTATCATCGGTTTGTTGTGGTGGTTTGTTTTGAAAATTAGGTCTTCGCTGATTGTAAGTATTATTGGATACTTGTTGATTGCTAGGACCTTGTTGGTTGTTGTATGGAATATTTCTGTTATAATTCTGGTTTTGATTGTAAATCGGTCTTGGCGGTTGATAATTATTCTGATAATTATTTCCAGGCCTTTGGTTTATGTATGAAATATTGTCTCTTTGTTCCATTGTTAATTCAATACTGAGACAATCTTTTGTCAAATGTGGTCCTCCACACTGCTCACAACTAATTCGTATTGAGTGAATATCTTTAGTCATCTTTTCCATTCATCTTTCCACAGCATCTATCTTTGCGGAAATGGAATCTAAGTCATGGCTAGAATCGGCTCTAGCTGCTTTAGATGATCTAACGATATCTTTTTCTTGGTGCCACTCATGTGAGTGGGAAGCAGTGTTATCGATAATTTTGTAAGCATCAGTTTCGGTTTTCTTCATAATAGAACCACCAGCTGCTATATCTATGTCTTTCCTTGTAGTGATGTCGCATCCTTGGTAGAATATTTGTACTATTTGACAGGTGTCTAAACCATGTTGTGGACATCCTCTTAATAACTTTCCATATCTTGTCCACGCCTCATATAGAGTTTCATTCGGCTTTTGTGTAAACGTAACAATTTCTGCTTGAAGTCTTACGGCTTTAGATGCAGGAAAGAATTGTTTAAGAAATTTGTCAACTAAAACATCCCATGTATCGATCGCCCCTTCAGGTAACGATTCCAACCAATCTTTGGCTTCTCCCTTTAAAGTCCAGGGAAATAACATGAGATATATCTGTTCATCCTCCACTTCTCGGATTTTAAATAGTGTGCAGATCCTATTAAAGGTACGTAGATGTTCATTTGGATCTTCCTTCGGCGCACCACTAAATTGGCATTGATTAGTCACCATGTGTAGAATTTGTCCTTTAATTTCATAATCTGGCGCATTAATGTCTGGATGAGTAATTGCGTGACCTTGGCCAGTGCGTTTAGCTCTCATTCGGTCTTCCATACTTAAAGGTTCCAGATTCTCCATAATTGAATTTGTTGAATCGGAATCACTAGAGGATTCTGATTTAATGGTTCGTTCCTCAACAATCTCTGTTTGAATGATTGGTGGTTCCGGAGGAAAGTTTAATGGTTCAGGATCTACGAATCGTTCCTGAATATTCTCCGGATTCTCAATTGTGAGGTCGGGTTCAAAAAATGGATTATCGGAAATTTGAACTGAAGTACTTGGTCGACTGGATGACGATTCTAAATAAAAATCAACGGCAGTAATATTTGCTAAATGTCTTGATCTAGTTACAGGTGGTGAACGTACAAAAGGTGGTGAACGTCTTGCTCGGTGCATTCACTGAATATCCTATTAGTTTTTAAAAGGAAAGAAAAATTATAATAAGTTATCAAATCAATAGACTTTTCTGATTTTGCCCACGTTTCGAATAGCCAAAAGATGCAGCAGAGGGGCAGGATTCGTTTGGTCTCAATATAATTGAGGACTGTTTGGCTCCAATAACCCGGTCCACGTACAAATCCAACTATTACTACGAACCAGAAAATTTTGATGTCTATCAATTTAACCACTTAAAATAAATTTTCGTAATTTTAAGAATTTTAGATAAGAAGTAGAATAAAAATCTATGTCCTAAAACTAGAATAGCGAGAAATAAGAAAGAAAAAGAGTTCGTCGAAAAAGGTCGAAGAAGAAAAAATGGTTGAAAAATAAAAGGTGACGGAAAAATAAAAGAAACTTATAAAAATTAAAAATACTTGAATAACCAAACCTTATTACTACAACTAACTTAAAATTATAATCGCAAATTGAGATTACTAATTGGAATGATAATTGATACATAGTAAAAGGTGTCTAAAAATATTAAAGCTTACAGGAAAAACTATATCCCAAATGGAAATAACTTAAAAAGAAACTAAAACTTAAAAAGGCGTCGCAAAATTTCTAAAGCACCTAAATCTTATTCTAAAGAAAAAGCACTTAAGGAATTCTACGGCAAAGCCTAAAAATCTAGAAGTAAAAATAACTATGGCAAAAACTAAGTTTAAACTAAATATGAGCTAAAAATACAAATATTATGCTAAAACAATTAAAAAGGGATAAAATATAAAAATATACAAAAAGTTGTAAAAAGTACAATTTTTATAAAAATATTATTTTTATATTAATTATTTATTAAAACTATTAATTTTACAATTTAATTAAACTAATTTAACTAAAATATATATTAAATAAAACTTAAATTAAAATAAAACTAATTATAATAATAATAATAATTAGGGTTAATAATAATTATAATTAATAATAATCCGTAATAAATGCAGTTTAGGGTTTCTGTCGGTGTCAGAGAAACTCCGCGAGTCGCGGTTCTCAAAGCTGCAAACCCCGCGAGTCGCAGGGTTCCAGTTTTCAACTGACAGGTTATTTAAATTCGACGCGTTTTTATTTATTTTTTTTTTTATTTTCTGTTTTCTGTTTTTATATAAATAAAAGATATTTAAATAAAACTTATATTTTTATAAACTAAAATAAAAATAAAGAAACTTATAAAACTTAAATATTTAACAAAATCTTAAAAATACTTATATTTTTGTTTTTTCTTTTTATATTTTCGAATATTTAAAACGTATTTTTATAAAAACGAATTTTAATAAAAGTAAAATAAAAATCTTTTTTTTTTATATAGCGTTGCGCTTCCGGCGTTTAAGAGACTCCCCGGCAGCGGCGCCAAAAATACTTGATGTCAAAGCTAAGGGGTATAAAATACTATTAAATTTTAGCAGGAAATACTATTAAATACGATACAATTTTACACAAGATATTTATTTATTTAGAGAACGGATATACTTAAACCTTGCTACAACACTTATAGGCAGTGTACCTAATCGTACAGTAGTGTAGTTTTTAGTAAGTCCGGTTCGTTCCACAGGGAATCTTTTTAAACAAAGCTTAACGCTATATTAGTTTACTTTTATAAAAATACAAATATATATATATATATATATATATATATATATATATATATATATATATAAGTAATATTATTATTATAAAGGGGGGTTTTTACCGTTTAATGACCGGTTTGTCGATTTTAAAACTTTAGTCGCAGTTAAAACCAAATGTAAAATATTAAAAATAAATACAAGACTTAAATTAAAGCATAAAGTAAATAACGATAATGAAATTGCGAATAATAAAAGTGCGATAAAATAAACTTGCGATAATTAAAAAGTTCGATAATTAAAAGTGCAATTAAATACAATAACAATAAAAATGCGATAATTAGAAGTGCAATTAAATATAAAATAAAGAAAATTAAATATGAAATAAAATAATTATGCTTAATTAAACTTCCGTAATCATGATGTTTGACGTGTTGATTTTAGTTTTATGCCCATGGGTTAATTGTCCTTTGTCCTGAATTATTTAATATGTCCATACGGATTTGTCCATAATAGTCCATCAGTCATAAATATAAAGAGCGAAAGCCTTCGTCAAATTATTCTTATTCCCGAAGTCAAATATTCCAACTAATTGAGGATTCAAATTGTAACAAGGTTTTAATACTTTGTTTAATGAATACACCAGGTTATCGACTGCGTGTAAACCAAGGTTTTACTACTTTGTTAACAATTACACCAATTACCCTTGAATGTAATTCACCCCTGTTTCAACAAGTCTATTAACTACTAATCCAGTTCCGTATCCGGTAAAATGAATAATTATTGGTATTTATAGATATCCCGCCCACCGTACCCAGTCAAGCGTATGTGGTTATATATAAATACGTCGAATTATAAGTTTGTATATTAAATTAACAAGGTATAGTTTAGTTAATATAAAACCCATTAATAGCCCATAGTCTAATTTCCACAAGTGTCGTTCTTTTGTCCAAACCCCAATTATGGTACAAAGCCCAATTACCCAATTTTAGTAATTAGCCCAACATCATGATTACTTCGGATTAAATAAGCATAATAATAACTTAGCTACGAGACATTAATATAAAAAGGTTGAACATAACTTACAATGATTAAAAATAGCGTAGCGTTACACGGACAGAATTTCGACTTACACCCTTACAACATTCGCTAACATACCCTTATTATTAGGATTAAAATTAAAATTAAAATTAAAATATAAATATAAATATATACGATATAGATAGAGAGATGGATATATTTGGTGCATTTTTACGATCAGAATGCGCTAGCTTTATAGGGAGTTTCAGAAATTGGGGCTCCGCGACTCGCGGCCAATTTTGCCTTCAAACTCCGCGAGTCGCGGAGTTTACTTTTACAGCTCACCCATGTTTGGAGTCTTTCTTGCCGACGATTTATTTTATATATATAATATATATATAATTAATATAATTAATTATATATTATATTATATTTATATACATAGTTAACTTGTAATTTTTAGTCCGTTGCGTCGAGCGTTAAGAGTTGACTCTGGTCCCGGTTCCGGATTTTCGAACGTCCTTGCGTACAATTTAATATCTTGTACTTTGCGTTTTGAATCTTGTACTCTTGTAATTTTGAGACTTTTCTTATCAATAATTGGAACCTTTTTGATTGTCTTTTGTACTTTTGAGCTTTTTGGTCGTTTGCGTCTTCAATTCGTCGAATCTGTCTTTTGTCTTCACCTTTTATTATTTAAACGAATATCACTTGTAAATAGAACAATTGCAACTAAAAGCTTGTCTTTCTTGAGGAATAATGCTATGAATTATATGTTCGTTTTTAGCATTATCAGGTAGACATCTATCACACAATATCAATCATGTTAAGAGATTAATATATCACATAATATTTGCATGTTAATAATATATAGTTTCCAACAAAAATGTTAAGCAATCATTTTTAAAGAAAAACGGTCGAAGTCCAGACTCACTAATGCATCCTAACAAACTCGATAAGACACACTAATGAAAATTTTCTGGTTCTCTAAGACCAACGCTCGGATACCAACTGAAATGTCCCGTTCATATTGATTATAAACGTTCCATATTAATTGATTTCGCTGCGAGGTTTTGACCTCTATATGAGACGTTTTTCAAAGACTGCATTCATTTTTAAAACAACCATAACCTTTATTTTATCAATAAAGGTTTTAAAAACATTACGTAGATTATCAAATAATGATAATCTAAAATATACTGTTTACACACGACCATTACATAATGGTTTACAATTGAAATATATTACATCGACATATGTTTCTTGAATACAGTTTTTACACAATATCATACAAACATGGACTCCAAATCTTGTCCTTATTTTAGTATGCAACAGCGGAAGCTCTTAGTATTCACCTGAGAATAAACATGCTTTAAACGTCAACAAAAATGTTGGTGAGTTATAGGTTTAACCTATATATATCAAATCGTAACAATAGACCACAAGATTTCATATTTCAATACATATCCCATACATAGAGATAAAAATCATTCATATGGTGAACACCTGGTAACCGACATTAACAAGATGCATATATAAGAATATCCCCATCATTCCAGGACACCCTTCGGATATGATATAAATTTCGAAGTACTAAAGCATCCGGTACTTTGGATGGGGTTTGTTAGGCCCAATAGATCTATCTTTAGGATTCGCGTCAATTAGGGTGTATGTTCCCTAATTCTTAGATTACCAGACTTAATAAAAAGGGGCATATTCGATTTCGATAATTCAACCATAGAATGTAGTTTCACGTACTTTTGTCTATTTTGTAAATCATTTATGAAACCTGCATGTATTCTCATCCCAAAAATATTAGATTTTAAAAGTGGGACTATAGCTCACTTTCACAGATATTTCCTTCCTCGAAAATAAGACTTGGCCACGGATCGATTCACGAACCTATACAAATATGTATATATATATATATATATATATATATATATATATATATATATATATATATCAAAATATAATTACAACAATTTTTATTATGTTTTAAAGATTTGAGTGTATTAAGTGAGCTGTCCTCGTTAGTAACCTACAACTAGTTGTCCACAGTTAGATGTACAGAAATAAATCGATATATATTATCTTGAATCAATCTACGGCCCAGTGTATACACGTCTCAGGCTAAATCACAACTCAAAGTATACATATTTTTGGAATCAACCTCAACCCTGTATAGCTAACTCCAACATTACTGCATATAGAGTGTCTATGGTTGCTCAATAATTTAATATATATACATGGGTCGATATGATATCTTAAAACATTTGCATATGTGTCTATGGTATCCCAAGATTACATAATATATTAGAATATATGTATAATACAATATAAGTTAGCTAGGATATGATTTGTATAGATTTGTTAAACATTTCCCGTAGCTAAAAAGATCAAAAATATCCAATCTTGTTTTACCCATAACTTCTTCATTTTAAATCCGTTTTGAGTGAATCAAATTGCTATGGTTTCATATTGAACTCTAATTTAAGAATCCAAACAGAAAAAGTATAGGTTTATAGTCGGAAATTTAAGTTACATGTCAATTACTAAAGAGGTAGTCATTTCCGTCGAAAGAACGACATCATGATGACCATTTTGAAAAACATACTTTCACTTTGAGTTTAACCAAGATTTTTGGATATAGTTTCATGTTCATATGAAAAATCATTTTCCCAGAAGAAAAACTTTTAAATCAAAGTTTATCATAGTTTTTAATTATCCAAACCAAAACAGCCCCCGGTTTCACTACGACGGCGTATATCCGATTTTATGGTGTTCATCGTGTTTCCAGGTTTTAAATCATTAAGTTAGCATATCATATAGATATAGAACATGTGTTTAGTTGATTTTAAAATTCAAGTTATAAGGATTAACTTTTATTTGCGAACAAGTTTGGAATTAACTAAACTATGTTCTAGTGATTACAAGTTTAAACCTTCGAATAAGATAGCTTTATATGTATGAATCGAATGATATTATGAACATCATTACTACCTCAAGTTTTATGGATAAAACTACTGGAGATGAGAAAAATGGATCTAGCTTCAAAGGATCCTTGGATGGCTTGAAAGTTCTTGAAGCAGAATCATGACACGAAAACAGTTCAAGTAAGATTTTCACTCGAAATAAGATTGTTATAGTTGTAGAAATTGAATCAAAGTTTGAATATGAATATTAGCTTGAATTAGAAAGATAACCTACTATAAATAACAAAGGTTCCTTGATCTTAGATGATTACTTGGAATGGATTAGAAAGCTTAGAAGTAGACTTGCAAACTTGGAAGTATTCTTGATTTTTATGAAACTATACTTATGGAATTTATGAAGAACACTTAGAATTTGAAGATGGAACTTGAGAGAGATCAATTAGATGAAGAAAATTGAAGAATGAAAGTGTTTGTAGGTGTTTTTGGTCGTTGGTATATGGATTAGATATAAAGGATATGTAATTTTGTTTTCATGTAAATAAGTCATGAATGATTACTAATATTTTTGTAATTTTATGAGATATTTCATGTTAGTTGCCAAATGATGGTTCCCACATGTGTTAGGTGACTCACATGGGCTGCTAAGAGCTGATCATTGGAGTGTATATACCAATAGTACATACATCTAAAAGCTATGTATTGTACGAGTACGAATACGGGTGCATACGAGTAGAATTATTGATGAAACTGAACGATGATGTAATTGTAAGCATTTTTGTTAAGTAGAAGTACTTTGATATGTGTCTTGAAGTCTTTCAAAAGTGTAAGAATACATATCAAAACACAACATGTATATACATTCTAATGGAGTCGTTAAGTCTTCGTTAGTCGTTACATGTAAGTGTTGTTTTGAAACCTTTAAGTTCACGATCTCAATTAATGTTGTTAACCCAATGTTTATTATATCAAATGAGATGTTAAATTATTATATTATCATGATATTATAATGTATGAATATCTCTTAATATGATATATACATTAAAATATCGTTACAATGATAATCGTTACATATAAGTCTCGTTTCGTAATTCTTGAGTTAGTAGTCTTGTTTTTACATATGTAGTTCATTGTTAACACACTTAATGATATATTTAAATATCATTTTATCATGTTAAATATAGTGTATCAATATCTTAATATGATGGATATATATTTAGTAGACGTTATCATAACGATAATCGTTATATATATCATTTCGAGTTTCTTAACTTAGTAATCTCATTTCTTATGTATATCACACATTGTTAATATACTTAGTGAGATAATTACTCATAATAATCTCATGTCAACCATATATATATGTCTATATATACCACAACATGTAGTTTTTACAATTTTGTAACGTTCGTGAATCGCCGGTCAACTTGGGTGATCAATTGTCTATATGAAACTTATTTCATTTAATCAAGTCTTAACAAGTTTAATTGCTTAACACGTTGGAAATATTTAGTTATGTAAATATCAATCTCAATTAATATATATAAACATGGAAAAGTTCGGGTCACTACATAATAGGATATATATACATATATATATATATGTATATATACATATCTATATATGTATATATGTATGTATATATAGATATGTATATATCTATGTACATATATACATATATGTATATATCTATGACATACATACATATATACATATATATATATATACATATATACATACATGTATATATATACATACATATATACATATATACATACATGTATATATGTATACATACATACATACATATATACATACATGTATATATATACATATATATATATATGTAGGTATATACATATATATGTATATATATACATACATATATATGTATATATATATATATACATACATATATATGTATATGTATAGATACATATATATGTATATATACATACATACATACATACATACATACATACATACATACATACATACATACATATATGTATGTATACATATATAAGGGGGTCCACTGATGGTGTGTAGGGAACAGGATGAGACTTTAGGATTGCGGGTCTATCAAGGTGTAAAGGTATTAAAGAGCTGACGCAATCAGGCAGTACCATATCAGGGCCCTCATCCACAAGTAGAGAGAGGTTCAGATGAGGAAATGGAGGAAGCGGATGACATTAGGGATGTCATTAGGGAGGCTTTTACTTACGTTTACCAGCGTATAGATGAGGTAGAAATGACAAACGAGGCTAGACATAGTCAGTACGAGCAGTGGCACACCGAGAATGTGTACAAGCATTCCAGGCAACGACAGCATGATAGATGGCAATATCATCAGCATCAAATCATAAGCCAGCTATCATATCAGGTACCAAATAACTACGTACCGACCAGACCTGCTTACTATCTGCCACACCAGCCTGATATGCGACCACCATTTACTCTCTACGACCCTAACCAATCCTATCAGCACACCTATAACCAACCGTGGAACCCGACCGACGACATGAACTGGAACCCCTATCCAGATTGATACAGTTCCCGTTGGTGATTTTTATCTTTTATTATTTTTATTTACTTATGTTTAAAACATATAATATTGTGATACTTTTATGTAATTTTTAATATTTTTATTATTTTGTACTAATATTTCATTTTTGTAATTTGAAAGTGGGATATTAACTCCCATTTCAAATTACCATGCATGTTTATATTTGTATTGTATGTATTTTATTTCATGTACACAACAGGGTAAAACAGCACATTTTCAAAAGACTGTCATTAAGTTCAGCAAAAGAATTAATTTTGACGACAAGATGCAAAATATATGTGAAATAACAACTGCAGGAATGAACAAATGATGTGCACCATTTATCATTCAACATAAACAACAATATGTTTGGAAACTTTGGTAAAATTTAATCATTTTTCTACGCTAATTTCCCTCAATAATTTAAATTGTTACTGATTTCTTGTAAATGAGGGCATTGCAAGATCTTAAATGTGGGAAGGGGTTAAATTCTTTCGGATTTTTAAAATTTTTTGACTTAAACACTTGGTTACCATTAAAAATACTAGTAACGCAGTAGTTGTATTAGAATCTAGTGCTCTCTGATAATAAAGAACAGCCCTAGTCTTATATACTGACTACCCAATTCTAGTAAAAATTTTCAAAATTTTAAACTAAATGAACTCAAAATCATGTTTATACATATTTATGAACGATAAAACTAGGTGTTAACACCGAAATTTTTGTTACCTCGGAAAGGACATATATTGAGAAACAACTCAAAACGCTTGAATTCATTTAAAATGGAATAGAGGAAAATAAAAAGGCAAAGAAAGGAAAATAAAAGCCAAGTGTGGGAAAAATTTACCAAGTTATTTAGAACATATAATTTTGTTTTGGACAATTTTATCAGTTTTACCCGATTTCTTATAATATATTTGAAAGAAATGTGCCACTTGATTTA
The DNA here is from genome assembly GCF_046630445.1 of Rutidosis leptorrhynchoides. Taxonomy (NCBI): domain Eukaryota; kingdom Viridiplantae; phylum Streptophyta; class Magnoliopsida; order Asterales; family Asteraceae; genus Rutidosis; species Rutidosis leptorrhynchoides. Next base: position 657,391,524 of record NC_092333.1, on the reverse strand, counting down.
AAAGGAAGTAAAGTATTCCGAGAAAAAGACACGCGCTTCTTGATTTAGGTCAGGAAGTTGTCGTCCAGACCTGTTGTAGAGTCTACGAAAAACCTTGAAAAGTTTTCTCGAAAATCAGCTGGAAATCCACGGACCTCAGCATCAAACAGGGTCGCCAAGTGGTCAGACTTATCCTAACCATGAGAGGATCTGTCTCGTACAATGGGGGGCACCGTGCAAATTAGCTTATAAGACTAATGAATCAGATCCCCAGAAAGGATAATCTCCTTAAAGATCAAAAATTAGCTTTTAAGACTGATATTACTCAATCCTTGAGATTGACCTTAAAGATTGAGAATTCAAACTCATGGAATTCGATGATATCTAAACTCGAGCTTGAACGAGAAAATATTTTGATCAAATTACAAACCGATTTATTTTCTGAAAACCCATTTTCAATGCGTTCATTACCATTGAACGTAAAATCCTAGGAATTCACCTGAAATTCATTAGGTCACCTGAACCAAATTGTGTGTCAACCGTAAGAACGGTGGTTGCATAGCATGGTTGAAGACAGGACCGTGTGCCAGACCGAAAAAATTATAGGATGATCTTTACTATTGCTCCTACAAAGGATAGTAATTGCATCCAACATGTTATAGACCATAATCAAAGCATGTCACGGGACATTGCCTTAACAGTTGCTTGTTCAACGCTTTCCTTTACAACCGGACGGTAGTTTACCGAAAGGTAATATACGGAGCAAGTATACTGGACGTGTTGTGAAACGACCCGTACATATTACTATAAACGCAGTACGTTATTCATTGATCCCATAGCGAGGCATTTGACCTCTATATGATACGTTTTAGAAAATATTGCATTCGTTTCATAAAAAGCACATCATTATTATACATAATGCATGTTTTAAACAAGTGGACGATTATTTAAGAAATAATCCCCAAAATACATCGGTTTCCAAATACTACACACGTGACGTAACAGTCGAATATAATACATGACAAAGGTTTTATTGAATGCAACACTTTATTTAAATAAAAGTATGAGACTCCATGCATAGCTTGCTCAGATAATGCAATAGCGGAAGACTTTTTTAAGGACCTGAGAATAAACATACGTAAATAGTCAACACAAAGGTTGGTGAGATATATTGGTTTATCATCGATATAAATATAGACCACAAGATTTCATAGTTATAAATATATGTACACTCGCATGTGTATAAAAGTATTCTATAAGTTGTTGAGCGCTTCGGTAACCATACTTAACCATTAATGTGGCATATTCCCTTTATTATGAAATCTCCCTACACTGTACCAAGTGTAGTAAAAATGAAGTACTATGCAACCGTTTACGATACTAGAGCGACTAGCCCGGTTGGGGTTGTCAAACCCGATAGATCTATCAATAGGATTCGCGTATACATGTTCTTACAACATGTAAATATTAGTTACCAAGCTATTAGGGAAGATATGCAAAGTGGTACAACTCAACGTAGAATATATTTTAAGTAATTGTGTCTATGGCGTAAAATATAAAATGCATGTATTCTCATCCCAAAATATTTGTAGAGTTTAAAAATGGGACTATATACTCACAGTAGTAAAAGTATATTAATAATAAGTTTTCAACTTATTAAAAATATGACCATCGTCCTTGGATTCACGAACCTATAATAATAATAACGATTCAGATAATAATACGACATATGAATAAAATAAAGAAAGTTCATAGAATACTTATATAATAATTTTTAACATTTTATGTTAGTAGTCCATTGTTAGTAGTCCTTTGTTAGTAGTCCAAAATAGTTCGAAAAGTCCAACAGTCCAATAATCGGTGTATATATATATATATATATATATATATATATATATATATATATATATATATATATATATATATATAATCTTATAATTACCCCCACGACGTATTGTATACGTATTGTCTTAGAATTAACTAAGACATATTGTGTACGTATTGTCTTAGGATTTATCAAAACGTATTGTATACTTATTGTGTTAGGACGTACCAAGAATATTATTATACATATATACAATCACATAATTAACCAAGATTATAATATTTTGTTATACTACTGATAACATGTCCAAATATATATAGGATATAGGAAACATTAACAAGAATATGGTTAATATAGTTTTTATAATATAAATTTCGTCCATACAACGTTAATTTTAGCAGATTTTGTTTTGCTCGCCAAATCTTCATTACAACTCCGTTTAAAGTGAATAAAATTGCTATGGATTCATTAAGAAGTAAATTTTTCAAAACCAATTCGAAAAGTTCATCCTAAGTAGTAATTTTTAGAGCTTTACCCTCTTTTTGTGTCGGTGGACAGATTTGGAAAAATCCCGGCATCTACCCAATATATGATTTTTGATAAAATACTTCCACTTTGTCTAAAATCATGAAAAAAATACTAGAAGTCTTATTTACATATATTAACATATTTCCAAAGTCTTAGCCTCGAACTCAAAGTCTAAGATAGGTTTTTAATTCCCAACCCAAAACAGCCCGCTTATTACCGAATGGAGATTAAAGGATATATGTTAAGTTTCAAGGTGTTCTTTATATGTACAAGTTATAAGTTCTTATATTAACTTAATATAACATCATAATACATAAAAATAAGTGTTATTAGAGTTAAGTTAGAAAGATTAGATTGGTTTTTCAAATAAGCTTGGTGTTCACCAAAACAAGTTCTAGTTTTTACAAGTTTTATAAGTATAATAAGATAGCAACTATACAAGGAATTGAACAAGGATTTTGAGAAGTATTTTACCTTGATTATGAAGAGAAAAGTTGCTGAGATTAAAGTATGATATGAGAGCATTCAAGTGTGTGTTTTTAGTTTAAGAAAATGTGGAGTAAAAATGAGTTAAAATGGTCCTTATTTATACGTTTATAATTTTGGCTTTTAGTGAAAATATCTAAGATAAGTTAAATTGTATTAAGTCATGCATGACATATTAAATTGATTAGGTCATGGATGACATATTACATAAATAATTGCAGATTTTTATTGGTATATACCAATAGTAAATACTTCTAGAAGCTGTGTATAATACGGGTAAAAATACCGTATGAATGCGAGTAGAATTTTTGAGGAAATTGAACAGAAATACGAGTATAGCTATCCTTTATATGTATTGGTATATTATAAAGTGTATTCAATACTTGTAAGGATATATTTACACTCGTAATACATTATATGTAAATACATTTTAACATAAGTTAATTATAATACGGGTAAAAATACCGTATGAATGCGAGTAGAATTTTTGAGGAAATTGAACAGAAATACGAGTAATATATATATTGTTTGAAAACTCTTTAAGTTAGTAGTATGAAAATATATATATAATAATACTTTGTTAATATACTTAATGAGATATTTAATTATTATATTTTCAAGTTAAATATATATAAATCCATATATATACACAACAATTAAACAATTAAAAAATTAAATCAAGTTATGACTTTCGTGAATCGTCGGAATAAAAGGGTGACCAAAAGCTTGTGTAAAACTCTTTTCGGAGGTTCAAGATTTATTAAAATTCATTTCTTATCAAGTCGGAATTATATAAAGATTAAGTTTAAATTTGGTTGGAAATTTTTGGGTCGTCACATGTTGCTTTCCCAATACAAGGTTAGCAAGTGGGTGACACAAAACCATAAGTTTTGAGCTAAAATTTTCAAATCTGAAACCCACAAAACCCACAAAAACAATTTGCAAACACCGGTGAAGGGTTATTCCGGAAAACTTATCTAGGGTAAAAGCTTGATTGAATTTTCAAAAGATCAAATGTTTTCATAAATATCCAATTTTCTAAAGGATCTAAATTTTCAGAGTCATGTGGGACTGTAAACCACATCGTTACTACCATTATTCATACCGCCGTATTAAAATCACTGATGTACAAAGTGTGAAGAATAAAGAAGTGATTCAAGTATGTTTATATTCAAGTTCTATATTGCTTGAGGACAAGCAATGCTCAAGTGTGGGAATATTTGATAATGCTAAAAACGAACATATATTTCATAGCATTATCCTTCAAGAAAGACAAGCTTTTAGTTGCAATTGTTCTATTTACAAGTGATATTCGTTTAAATAATAAAAGGTGAAGACAAAAGACAGATTCGACGATTTGAAGACGCAAACGACCAAAAAGTTAAAAAGTACAAAGAACAATCAAAGTGGTTCAATTTATTGATGAGAAACGTCTAAAAGTTACAAGAGTACAAGCCGCAAAACGCAAAGTACAAGATATTAAATAGTACACAAGGACGTTCGAAAATCCGGAACCGGGACATGAACCAACTATCAACGTGCGACGCAACGGAGCTAAAATGACAAGTCAACTATGCACATGAATATATAATATATAAATAATTCTTAAAATTATATATATATATATATATATATATATATATATATATATATATATATATATATATATATATATATATATATATTATATTAAAAACCGTCGGCAAACTAGAAAATAAGAGGATGTGGTCTGATCCAGCTGGCCATGTGATCGCATAGCCTGGAAGCTTTAAAACCATACGATCGTGTGGTGCCCTGTAGCAGGCCACATTCTATAAATTGCAATATTTTTGGCCGATTTATTTACACAATATTCAATCTCTCTCACTCTCTACGATATATATATATATATATTTTATAATTTTAATTTTAATTTTAATTTAAGATTAATAATAATAAGGTTATAGTGGCGAATGTTGTAAGTGTGTAAGTCGAAATTCTGTCCGTGTAACGCTACGCTATTATTACTCATTGTAAGTTATGTTCAACCTTTTAAATTAATGTCTCGTAGCTAAGTTATTATTATGCTTATTTAAATCGAAGTAATCATGATGTTGGACTAAATATTAAAGACGGGGTTATTGGGCTTTGTACCATAATTGGGGTTTGGACAAAAGAACGACACTTGTGGAAATTGGACTATGGACTATTAATGATCTTTATATTTGTTTAATTGAATGATAGTTCGTTAATTTAATATAGAGATTTACAATTGGACGTACCTATAAATAACCATATACACTCGATCGGACACGATGGGCGGGATATTTATAAATACTAATAATCGTTCATTTAACCGGACCCGGGAATGGATTAATAGTCAATGGACTCATTAAAACAGGGGTAAATTATGTACAAGGACACTTGGCGTAATTGTTAACAAAGTATTAAAACTTTGGGTTACACGCAGTCGATATCCTGGTGTAATTATTAAACAAAGTATTAAGACCTTGTTACAGTTTAAGTCCCCAATTAGTTGGAATATTTGACTTCGGATATAAGAATAATTTGACGAGGATACTCGCACTTTATATTTATGACTGATGGACTGTTATGGACAAAAACTAGATGGACATATCGAATAATCCAGGACAAAGAACAATTAACCCATGGTAATAAATTAAAATCAACACGTCGAGCATCATGATTTTGAGAAGTATTTTACCTTGATTATGAAGAGAAAAGTTGCTGAGATTAAAGTATGATATGAGAGCATTCAAGTGTATGTTTTTAGTTTAAGAAAATGTGGAGTAAAAATGAGTTAAAATGGTCCTTATTTATACGCTTATAATTTTGGCTTTTAGTGAAAATATCTAAGATAAGTTAAATTGTATTAAGTCATGCATGACATATTAAATTGATTAGGTCATGGATGACATATTACACAAATAATTGCCGATTTTTATTGGTATATACCAATAGTAAATACTTCTAGAAGCTGTGTATAATACGGGTAAAAATACCGTATGAATGCGAGTAGAATTTTTGAGGAAATTGAACGAAAATACGATTATAGCTATCCTTTATATGTATTGGTATATTATAAAGTGTATTCAATACTTGTAAGGATGTATTTACACTCGTAATGCATTATATGTAAATACGTTTTAACATAAGTTAATTACGTCGTTTAAATAGTAATATATATATTGTTTGAAAACTCTTTAAATTAGTAGTATGAAAATATATATATAATACTTTGTTAATATACTTAATGAGATATTTAATTATCATATTTTCAAGTTAAATATATATAAATCCATATATATACACAACAATTAAACAATTAAATCAACTTATGACGTTCGTGAATCGTCGGAATAAAAGGGTGACCAAAAGCTTGTGTAAAACTCTTTCCGGAGGTTCAAGATTTATTAAAATTCATTTCTTATCAAGTCAAAATTATATAAAGATTAAGTTTAAATTTGGTCAGAAATTTCCGGGTCGTCACAGTACCTACCCGTTAAAGAAATTTCGTCCCGAAATTTGATCGAGGTCGTCATGGCTAACAATAAGAATGTTATTATGATGAATATAAGTTGATTCATAGGGTTTTATCATGATTGAGAAATATGGATAAAATAATTCGATTACTCAAAATGTATGAGTGAAGCTATCGTAAAAGAGTGAAATGAGAAAATAGGGATTCGTCTTATCTTTAGACGTCATCACGGTTGATCTCCGGATTAAATAAAATCTTTGTAATCTATATATGATTTGATTCTTCGGCGATTAAGGAAATTATGATCCTCTTCGATTTAATGCAATAATCTGTCTCGATTTCTCTGTCGGATATTTTACTATAAATCAACCTCCTATGTTTCCTTATTTCCACATCTCCCATCTTTTATACTTTATTCCTTTCTTCGTACTTCCAAATCATTCGTCAATATGCTCCATCCAGTTTTAATTCTTGATATATTCTTGACTATCACATCTGTCATTCTTCTTTTTTCATCTTCCACCGGAGGAATCCATTAATTTCTACTATGCTCTTGGGTTTATAGTGTTCTTAGTTTTTTTGTGTCTTTATATTGCTATACGCATCGATATACACGGTTTGTAAATTCTGCGTTGTCTTCGTGCTTATATTTTTCCTTATATTTTGGAGTTTCATGCTTCCGTCTTCTTTTCCCGACTTCAAGTCAAGCTAATAATAGTCTAGAATTCATAGATATGAAATTCGGAATGAACATAGCTAATGCTCTAAGAGAGAAATTGTAATAGCATAATTTGACTTGTGAAATTATCAGAATCCAAAAGAAAAGATAGAACTATCAATATAATATGTTCTTGATATGTTTAGAGATTAGATTGAATGTAAGAGTCATGTAACATGGCACATGATGACGTTATGGTTTGTGAATCATTAAGTTCCATTTAGAAACTCAGCATGACTTACTGTAATATAATCACGTTGATCAAGTGTCATTATATTATACTAACTCATGCTTCAGTTCCCAACATTACTTCAAAAACATTCATACTTTACACTCAGAGGTTTCAGATATTTAGAAACTAAAACAGTTTTCTTTATGATGTGATACAGATAACGTGAAGGAATAAATGATTTCAGATAAGAATGGTTATGAAAATATCTTCAGAAATATGAAGGATATTTATAATGGAAGATACGATGATATCTTAGAATATTTAAGATAAGAGGATGATGAAGAATATTGTTCGCAAGGGTTTTAGAGTAAGGAGCAAGGTATTCGCTAAAGACTTCAGCAGACACTGAATCATTTGGATTCTTTGAAGGAAGATTTAGTCTTTGTGATTTGTCCACAGCCTCCTTCATGGTTTGCTCAATCCGTTTTCCAATTCCAAACCTTCTCTTTTTTTGAGCTTTGTCAACACACTATTCTTTATCATCAAACTTTTAACTGTTACGGTTGTCTACAGTTTATGCTGCTTCATTCAGTTTTTTCAAAATTCAGGGTATTGATTCGTAGACTGGGTGCTTTTCAGAAATTCAGAATTGAAGATCAAAATTTCCAGGAGTTACACATTATATGTATACATATAATTGAAGTGAAAACGCTGTGAGGTTCGAGATTAATGATTGATGATTCCCGGTAATTGGTATGGAAATTATTGTTACAGGATGTAGGTGAGTACATGATGGGGTTTCATGAATAATATAGATATTTTTCAGAGAGACTAATGCCGAAGTTGCTGGTACATCTGCTGATAATATAGTGGAATATAAAAGGTGCTCCGGTAACGATGGCAAAGGGCAATGTATATATTGAGGTTATAATACGGCTAATCCAACTGAAAAGTCGAAGTTGACTTGCTGGAGCCGTGACAAAATTGGCTACTTTGAAAAGGAATTGCATGGTTATTTTCGGCAACAACAACGCTAATGGCTCACGAATTTGTGTTAAACTTCTACTTAGGTTCCGGGAGTTTTCCAGATGCATGATTATGGATAACATGTGGTTGGATCATCATCTCGATTGTTTCTTAATTGAGGTATTTTCAAGAATCATGAAGGGTTTGAATGTAGATTGCAATGAAATTTTGAATAACACAAAAATTGTTTTATGGGTTTAATGAATAGAAGTGATGTTTTATCACAGTTTTGAAGTCAAAGTATAGCTTTAAAAGATGTAGAGATTTAAGAGTGATGTCTCCCGTTGAGTCTTGACTTGGATTCTGATCTGTCAAAATTAGAATATGAAATTGAATTTGGATGAGAACGGTTGTTTTGATTTCTATGAAAGAATGTATATCGCTGTGAAAGTAGTGAGTATAGTTGATGATTGCTGAATCAGATTCGAAGAATGTAATATATTAATTATGAATTTATATATCTCTCGGGTATTACCTACCCGTTAAAAGTTTCACAAGTAATATTTTGGTACAGGAGAATTTTTATTACAGTCTTTATGAAAATATATGTATATTTTCTTCAGATGTAATACAGATTTGATGAGTTAATATTAAATTAAGCTCATTTGATTTTCGGCTGGAATTAGAAATGAATAATCTCTAAAACAATAGAGATTACATAATCTTCGCGGAGTATCTCACTAATGTAATCAATACTTTATTATTTATTCTTATTGACATTCCTTGGTGACGGATGTTGATGCTTGTGAATTCTTGCGAACTTCGTAAGATATGAATGATGTTTTCTAGAAAGCTTCAAGTATATCAAAGTGTAAAATCAAACATGTAATCGAATAATACACTTAGTTTATTATGAAACGGAATTCATGGAGTTGAAACAGAAGTCGTAGTTAATGATGGTTAAGTTGTTAAGGAATGATGTACATCATAGCATATTAGTAATATGAATTTAACCGAGTAGTATCTACCCTTATTTAATTCATACATAATAGCTTAGTTCGGAAAGATATATTTTGATCTCAAAATTCATATATATATAAAATATACATATAATTTCTTCAGGGGGAATGAGTTAATACTTCATAACTCGTTGATACAATATACGTTGTTGATTTGTGATGATGTTGATGATTATGGAATTGGCGGAGCTCGTAGTGCTATAGGTTTTGTCGGTGTTGGTGATACTGATGGTGATGCGGGTGGTACTACCGGTGGTGCTTGTATAAAAAGTCTAGCTTATAAACCACGCACCATTCTTGTCAGGGTTTCTACTCTTCCTTCTATCATTTCGGTTCACTCATCTGATTTATGGTTAAGGTTGGAATAGATAATCTCTAAGACTTTAGAGATTACATAATCGCCGCATAATTTTTATCCAATGAAGTTATGAATCAATACTTCATCGTTGATTTTTATTAGTACTCCTTGGTATCTATGGTGCGTATGACGTTGATGCTCGAGGTACAGATTGTGACGTTGAGGTGTGGGATGCGGATGTTGTTGTTGATGGTGGTAATGGTACTGTTGATGTTGATGATGGTGATACTGTTGATGCTGGTGATGCTGCTGGTGCTTGTAACTTTTGCACCATATTCTCCAAAGCCACTACCCGAGTGCGAAGCTTGTTGACTTCTTCTATTACACCAGAATGATTGTCGGTTCAGACGAGCGGATGAATAAGATCTAGAATGTGAGATAGTATATAATCGTGACGAGATACTCTGGAAATGAGAGAGAAAATGGTGTTTTGGACAGGTTCGCCGGTAAGTGCTTCAGGTTCTTTGCCAAGAGGGAAATGTGGTAGATGGAAGGGATCACCTTCTTCTGATCTCCAATGATTAAGTAGACTGCGAACCCATCCCCACTTCATCCAGAATAGATGATGGCTAATTGGTTGATCCATTCCAGTCACACTGGTTTCGGAGCTCGAGTGAAACTCCATATCAGAATCCGAGGGACTTGAACTAGTGGCGAGTTCCATTTCATACGATTGAATAAAGGATTTTTCGATATGAAATGATTTTCGGCTATCGGATGGTATTCTAATTACATAGAATATCTATATATATAGAACAAAAGATTTTATAGATTACGGAGGAATTTACGGAATATGTCAGGCAAAGTTTATGGTAACATATACGCTAAGATATGATTTAGCAGATATACTAAGATATGAATTTTGTCTATACACTATATATGCAATAATTGCAGTAAGACACGTCAAGACTTAAGATGATAAACAGGTAATTTCCGACAAGTAAAGATAAGCAAAACTTTTGACATGGAGACATGGCCGAAGTCCAGACTCACTAATGCATCCTAACAACTATCAGTTAGACACATTAATGCAAGACCTGGTTCACTAAGACCACCGCTCTGATACCAACTGAAACGACCCGTCCATATTACCATAAATGCAGTACGTTATTCATTGATCCCATAGTGAGGTATTTGACCTCTATATGATACGTTTTAGAAAATATTGCATTCGTTTCATAAAAAGCACATCATTATTATACATAATGCATGTTTTAAACAAGTGGACGATTATTTAAAAAATAATCCCCAAAATACATCGGTTTCCAAATACTACACACGTGACGTAACAGTCGAATATAATACATGACAAAGGTTTTATTGAATGCAACACTTTATTTAAATAAAAGAATGAGACTCCATGCACAGCTTGCTTAGATAATGCAACAGCAGAAGACTTTCTTAAGGACCTGAGAATAAACATGCGTAAACAGTAAACACAAAGGTTGGTGAGATATATAGGTTTATCATCGATATAAATATAGACCACATGATTTCATAGTTATAAATATATGTACACTCGCAAGTGTATAAAAGTATTCTATAAGTTGTTGAGCGCTTCGGTAACCATGCTTAACCATTAATGTGTGATATGTCAAAACGTAACCTTTAAAATGAAGACAATATGCTTAATAATTAACACATAATACAGGCAACTAAAACCCGATCATGCAGTAACTAGCAAGTAAATTGACCAGTTCGATCCACAGGGAGAAGTTTATTTTTAAGATTTTACCACGATTAATTATTCTAAAATGGATGTTTTGTGTTTGAAGTTGTATTTTCGTTAAACAGTAAATAAATATAGTAATTAACAAGAATGAGAATGCGGTGTTTACTTCTATGCTTGATAAATGACGGGGATTGTTCTTTTATAATTAAAATCGTTATGTAATAGTTATAATAGAGCAGTTTATATCAATTTCACAATTTCTATAAACTTAAGAGCTATGTTTAATCAACAAGATTCTTTCGTGGTTGAATTCACATAAAACCTAGTTTACTAAAATCACTCTAAGTAAACTACATAATTGTATATCCTAAATATCGTTCAATTAACATCCTGTACTTACATATAGGTGGCTAGATTACTAGGTGTTGAAGTATAAGCTATGGTCTTTGATAATTCACATAAACCAAGTCATAACTTACATAATTGAACTAGGATACAAGGATGATTACAACTATGGATCTTTTGAAAGAACATGGTGATTTGGATTGATTAACTAACTAGATTCAACCCGGTTAAACTCACGTGAAACCTGAATTACAACAATCACTTGAGATAATTTCATAACTATGTTGCTTTGGAACTTATTCAATTACCGAATTAAACACATAACAAAATCACTTAAGTTTATGCATCTAATCGTCTAGATTACTAGGTGTATTGAAGTATAGATTGTTTTCCTAGTTAATTCACATTAATAGGCTTGCAATCTATATAATTGAAGTAATGAACTAAACAAGCATAACAATGGTTCTTACGGTTGAACTAGATAATTTAATCAATCAAACATATGTGTAACTAGCATAACATCAAAGTATAGAACAATCCCAAGCCATAAATCTTACATTGAAGCAAACACACAAGGCTTTTAGCCTAACATAATCATAGTAAAACTAATGAAACAGTAAATACAATTCGAATTCATGTTTAAAAGATATAGAACAAAAGTACCAATAGTGATGAATGATCCTAGCTTAATCTTGATGTTGAAAGAGTGGAGATTGACTTGTAGCCTTCCTTGAACCTTGAAAATCGTATTAGAACTGAGGGAGAACGTAGTAGTGAAGTTATATGAAGTATGTAACCAAAGGCTCTCTTAAATAGGCTAAAAAGTTAGGTAAAATGGCCAGAAATTGACCAGATGTGCCGCATCTCTTTGGGATGCGCCGCATCTCTTTGGGATGCGCCGCATCTCTTTACGTTCAGTAGATTCCAGCTCGATTCTGCACTCAGGACTATCGGTAGGGAAGCAGATGTGCCGCATCTGGGACAGATGCACCGCATCTGGCTTGGATGCGCCGCATCCATCTCAGATGCGCCGCATCTGAGGCTGTTTTGGTCCAGAAGTCTTCATGCTCCGCATCTGAAACTGTCGGGAGTTATTTGGTGTATAGATGCGCCGCATCTAAGAGAGATGCGCCGCATTTGGACCTGTCTCAGTGGTTTCGGGCTGTTTTACGCGTTCAATCTTCGTTTTTACTCTGTTTTTACTGTTGGTCTTCATTTATTCATTCACAATGGACTTTTACAAATATATACGAGTTACAATACATAAGTACAACAATTACATACACATGGAACAACTTTGGATTGAAATAACGACAATAAACATGTATAATTTTTGCGTTATCAAAATCCTCACACTTAAACCTTGCTTGTCCTCAAGCAAGACTTACAAGAAATCAAAATTTACTACAGTAAACACACTTATTTAATTGAGAACATAAAAAATGGGAATCACACTCACTCGATATAGTACACAAGATACACAAGTTATTTAGTAACACAATAACTCACGCTATATGGAAATCACACTTGGGTCACAATATATACACACTCACACTTTTATTTCACACACGAATCAAACTCACACATTTTGAGTGTACACACACCTTTGGAGTACACACACGAAAAGAAATCACACCAAAGTCGAAAGGTGGGTTTTAAAGTCCACATTTCTTAAAAATTTGGATCTTTTGGGAAATTGGGACCCTTGCGAAAAACCTTTTATATTTTAAAAAGTAGACATGTTAGTTTTTTTACACTAACAAGTTTTCCGGTTTTAACCTCAAAGTCCGGTTGAGGGTAACTGAAAACCGAAGCCTCAGTCGGCGCTTAGCAAGCTACTCGCCCCCATGAATGAAGTATCATGGAACTTGAAACCGGATGTCCTAAAAATGGTTTTACACAATATAGTTCATAAAATAGCATAAGTTTTAGAAGAAACTATATCATGTCCAAATATCATTGGTGAACCATGAGTTTGCACACCTCAATTTGTTATGGCATATGTATGTTGGTCGCAGTCAACATAGATGCGGTTGATCTTTCCGGAGATAATCCATCTGGGGATTAGATTCATTAGTCTTAAAAGCTAATTTGCAATGTGCCCCCTATTGTACGAGACAGATCCATCTCATGGTTAGGATAAGTCTGACCACCAAAAACCCTGTTTGATGCTGAGGTGAGGTGGATTTCCAGCCGATGATAGAGATGACTTTTCAAGATTTTTCGTCAACCTACAGCTGTTCTGGACTACATCTTCTAACATAAGTTAGCAAGTGTGTCATATTGGAAGACTTGACTTCCTTCACAATCCTTTCATAGATGAGTATTGGATTAGATTGTTAGAACAACAAATTACTTGATGATTCTTTTTCATTCAGAATGTGGTATAGCATGATGATTATATCTTTTATATGACTACTAGTTTTATGATTTTTAACAAAATAAACTCAATCATTTGGTTGTTTCTTAATTTGTTTTGTGATAATAATTTCGGTGTATACACCTAGTTTTAAAATCTACTAATTTTAAACAAAATTTGAATTTATGAAGATAAAAGTTTAAAAATTTTCACCATTTTAAGCCTTTTTAACCAAAATCAAAAACCCGAAAGAATTTATAACTTCCTCCCCACACTTGAGTTCATGTATCGCCCTCGTTACATGAAATCATAAAAATTTAAATTCAAGAGGGTTAAAGAGTGTAAGAGAGTTTATTACTTTCAAGGTCTAAAACCGAAGTTCACGGGATGATGACGCTAAACTGAATGCCAACGTAAGAACATCATCCACTTCTTTCAACCACAAAACAATCATCAATCAAGTATGTGCTGAACTTACTGCCAGTCTTTGTAAAAATGCAGCATATAGCACAATTCTCACCTGTATCAATTCAAACAAAGCAAACATACAATTCACACAAATAAATGGGGGTGTACTCCATGTACTAAAATCCCCACTTATAATTATCTAAATTATTCAAATTACAATCATCCAAAATACTATCAAGTTATTACACACCAAACATTAAGATAAATTGTTTTTGAAACAAACTAACATCAATCAAACCGTTCACACACTTCACCAATAATCATGTCAACATCAAAAGAATCCCCAAAAAGAGTTACTTGGGCCAGCTCCACCTTCATTTTGGTTTCCCGCGTCGTCGTCCTGAAATATTGAGGGGTTGTACCCCTGATAAGTTGCTTGAGCAGGGACGACAGCGGTGTCTTCAGTAGGCGGGTTAGGAGGAGGAGGATAAGGCGCATGATATAGATCACCCATTCGAACCCATGGTTCGTATGCAGGCCAAGGAGAGGGGGTATAGTTAGTGGGATCTGCAGCATATGACACAGTCTGTTCATGTATCCAGTTAAGCTGATTTTGCTGCCCCGCTTGAGTGTACCACATTCGATCATTCCCTACATCAATGTAATGTTGCATCTCCCTGTTACCTGTATCGTAGTGATCAATTACCTTTTGGGTGTTTCGATCATTATGGAGTTGCAAATCCGAAAACGGTCGCGCCATGTAAGCCTCCCAATCATTTCCCGGACCCGAACTACTTCCAAAATTTGGCTGTAGATCTGGCTGCGGGTGTGGTTGTTCTGGTTGCCTGTTCACGGGATCCACATACCTAGTTAGAAGGCCGTTCGACCCCCTCATCAAAATGTTTGCCCTTGTATAGCTTACTCTATCAAAGGCAATCATATGTTTCTCCTCTAACCCACTTGTATTGATACGAAAATGTTGGGCAATCCTGGTTACAAAATGGCCGCCCATGATTGGTGTAATCTTTTTCCTTTCTTCGAGAAGGAAAGTGAGAATCATTCGAGGAATATGAACATGGGAGTGATCCATTATCACGTGAATGTACCAGATATCCAAGTTGGTAACTTTTTCGCTACTGTCTTTTCGACAGTTTATGGTACTTGAAATGAATCTTTGGACGCATTGATGCTCGTAGGTACGTAGCTTGCTACAAGTATGCTTGCTTGCACTATATGCGCTATAGCTCATATCCACCCATGCTTCTGAATGATTAAAAGAAGAAAATAGTATATACATTAATTAAAGTAATTTTGCATTAATTGATGTGGCAACCCTTCATAGATGTCCAACGCCTTTACAAATTGTAGCAGTGTTAATGTTCGGTCTTGTCCTCCAAGATGAAATCTCATAAAGGTACCGGATGTTGGTGACGTGTAATCAACCCTAAGTGAACCAACGAATTCTTTGACTAAAAGCGGGTACACTCTTTCTTGCATTCTGAATAGGTTTTCCCATGCATATATTCGATGGTCTTGATACGTTACTTGAAAAAGGTTGCGAAAATTTTGATATTCACCGGCTTCTTCTAATGGTGTCCAATCGATATATTTCCCCGGATATACGTCTTTGTGCAGAAGTGCCTTCATCCATTCATGATATTCCGGATGCCTCAAAACTGCATTGATCCATGGATCCGGAGTGGTTAATCCACGGACATTTAACTGCCGGTTGTCAATATCCATTTCTTCCTCTTCACCAGCATGTTCTTCTTCACTTGTTTCCTCATCTACAATTGCCGGGGCTTTTTGCTTCTTTGATTTTGGGTTTGATGATGAAGCTCTAGTCTACCAAAACACAACAAAACCAAACAAACAAAACAACAAACCAAGTTGATTAGCGTTAAAGAAATTCAAAACATCTTTCATATTGCACAAGCCAAAACCATGTAGAACACGTTATATCGTACGCATTACACAAACTCTCATGTCAAACATGATTCTATCATAGATGTACTTATCTCATTTTTAACAAACATGTACTAATATGACTCATAATCTTTATCACTTCATAAGTTCAATCATATCTAGCATAATTAGTGTCACCAAAACAAGTGTATGAAACCATTAGCATTCATCAATAAGCATGTCAAACAATATGCAATCAATGGTTATCATACATTTAGACACTAAATTCGACTCAAGTCAACAATTTCATCAAAAAGCCTAAACATGCAATCCTTAACTTTCACAAGTAAAACTTTTCAATTCGAACAAACACTAAGTTAAGGCATATATGAGTTTAGCATAATCAATGCATTGCTTTAATTCCACTTAGAACACTTACTAGTCAACAAAAGTCAAAATCTCCACTTTAAGAACCCTAAAATTCAATAATTTGTGCAATCGTGTAATTCAACTAAGGTTCATGCGGATTAGCTAATGTATACTAGCAATTGAACTCTAAAACATCCCAATTTAAACAAGTAATGGTCAATTTTTCGAAATCCCCAAATTCATGAAAAACCCTAATTTCTAAAGTAAATTTTTGAGCAATTAGGCATGAAATTCGAGCATAAATAAGGATTAGTGACAACAATACAAGCATATAATAACCAAAACATGAAGATTTAAACATCCCCACACTTAGAACAAGCTAAATCCGAATTTGAGAATGAAGAACACAAGAACCATGAAGAAATGAAGATTAATCTTACCTTTCTCATGTTGATATACGGATTAGATGCTCAAAGATGTGTTTAATCGGTTGATTTAGTGTTTAGAGGTGGAAACCTTGAGAGAAAAAGAGATGAAGTTTGGAGTTGTAGGTGAAAAAATGAGTAAAATTGATAAACTCCCGTATTTGTGCAAAATTTTTAGGCAGACGCCCACTTTCAGACACAGACGCGGCGCATCTGGAGCAGATGCAGTGCATCTGGAGCAGATGCGGCACATCTGGCTCAGATGCAGCGCATCTGGTGGCCCAAAAGCGGCGCATGACCTTTTCTCGGCGCATCAAAAACTGTCGGCTTTTTTCTTGTCCTCAGATGCGGCGCATCAAGACTGGATGCGGCGCATCTGACTCTGTTTCATCAGTTTTTGCTGTTTTTTCGCGTTTTAAGCGTTGCGGAAGGTTCGTAAACAACTTGGCTCGTACTAAAGCTTGAAAAATCACTCAAATCACTCAAAAACAATAAATCCTAATAAACGAGATGCACGAATGAGACTATGTACACGTTATGAAGTTTATTAGCGAGTCGTTCACGCGACTCCTTCCCAAGTTAATTAGCGTTAGGGGAGAAAGTGATGTCATCTTGAACCGTGGTATCAACTCCATCAAAATAGAGTTTTAGTCGATGACCATTCACTTTAAAAGTATTCCCGTTTCCAAAAAATTCAACATATCCCGATGGAAATGCTTGTTTCACCAAATAAGGTCCCGTCCATCGAGACTTCAACTTCCCAGGAGAAAATTTAAACCGTGAGTTAAAAACTAAAACCTTATCACCGGTTTTAAACTCCTTCACTTCTTTCAATCGGGCATCATGCCACCTTTTCGTTTTCTCCTTATACGAGCTCGAATTCTCGTACGCTTCTAACCTCAACTCTTCCAATTCATGCATTTGCATGAATCGGTTTTCACCAGCCTTTTCCATGTCTAAATTACAAAGCTTCAATGCCCAGTATGCTCTATGTTCCACTTCAACCGGAAGATGGCACGCTTTACCATATACAAGTCTAAATGGTGTGGTACCGATTGGTGTTTTAAAAGCAGTCCTAAAGGCCCACAACACATCATCTAACTTGCGTTGCCAAATCTTAGGGTTGTTATCAACTGTCTTCTCAAGTATGCGTTTCAAGGCACGATTCGTGTTCTCCACTTGACCACTCGTTTGCGGGTGGTACGGAGTAGAGAAACGATGAGTTACGCCATACTTCTTCAACACCTTTTCAAGAAGGTTGTTGGCAAAATGTGTTCCTCGATCGGATATGAGCGCCTTTGGGATTTCAAAGCGCGAGAAGAGATTTTTCAAGAAGTTCACCACCACCCTAGCATCATTCGTAGGTAAAGCTTTCACTTCAGCCCACTTAGATACATAGTCAACGGCTACTAGGATGTACTTGCACATATGGGAACTTGGAAATGGTCCCATGAAGTCGATTCCCCAAATATCAAAAATTTCACAAACTTGGATGCCGGTTTGAGGCATCTCATCTTTTTTCGTGATGTTACCCGTTCGTTGGCATGCATTACAAGTCCGAACGAAATTATGGGCATCTTTAAAGATCGTGGGCCAATAAAAGCCTGAGTCAAGGATTTTTCTTGCGGTGTGGTTTGGTCCGAAATGACCGCCGGTGGGCCCTTGATGACAATGCTCAAGAATTTTTTGAGCCTCTTTTCCGTACACACAACGGCGAATCATTTGATCCGCACCAACATGAAATAGGTCGGGATGTTCCCAGAAATAGAACTTCAAATCTGCAAAGAATTTCTTCTTTTGTTGATAAGAAAGTCCTTTCTGAAGAATGCCTGACGCAAGATAGTTTGCAAAATGGGCAAACCACGGGATTTCAGATTCTTTGTCAACCCTCTTTAGAGATTCATCAGGAAATGTGTCCTTGATGATTGTATCATCGAGTTTTTCTAATTCGGGGTTTTCAAGTCGGGATAAATGGTCGGCGGCTAGATTCTCGGCTCCTTTCTTATCACGTATCTCAATGTCAAACTCTTGAAGTAAAAGAACCCAACGTATGAGACGATGTTTTGCATCTAGTTTCGAGAATAAGTACCTAAGGGCTGAATGGTCCGTGTAGACAATGGTTTTGGACAACACCAAATATGACCGAAATTTATCAAACGCATAAACAACCGCCATGAGCTCCTTTTCTATGGTGGTATAATTAATTTGAGCTCCCGTTAGAGTTTTGCTCGCATAATAAATTGGGCGAAAATGATTATCGGGACATTGTCCTAAAACAGCACCTAAGTCATAGTCGCTCGCGTCACACATTAACTCAAAAGGCATAATCCAATCCGGAGATACGATAATGGGAGCTTGTGTGAGTTTTGACTTTAGAATGGAGAATGCATTCTCGCAATTGGAATCGAAGTCAAAAGGTGCATCCTTTTCTAGAAGTTTGGTCATTGGGCGGCCGATTTTAGAAAAATCTTTGATAAATCGTCTGTAGAATCCCGCGTGACCAAGAAAACTTCTAATGGCCTTGACATTCATCGGTATAGGTAGCTTAGAGATAACTTCAATTTTAGCTTTATCTACCTCTATTCTCGCACGAGATATTTTGTGACCAAGTACAATGCCCTCCTTTACCATAAAGTGGCATTTTTCCCAATTTAGGACCAAGTTTGCTTTTTCACATCGGATAAGCATACGTTCAAGGTTAAAAAGACACGATTCAAAGGAGTCTCTAAACACGGAAAAGTCATCCATGAAGACTTTCATACAATCCTCTACCATATCATCAAAAATTGCCATCATGCACCTTTGAAAGGTTCCGAGTGCATAGCATAAACCAAATGGCATGCGGCGATAGGCAAAGGTCCCAAAAGGACAAGTGAATGTGGTCTTTTCTTGGTCATTGGGATCAATTGGAATTTGGAAGTAACCGGAGAAACCATCTAGAAAGCAATAGTATTCTTTCCCCGCTAATCTTTCAATCATTTGATCAATAAAAGGCAACGAGAAATGATCCTTTCTAGTGGCATCATTGAGACGTTTGTAATCAATACATACTCTCCAGCCGGTAACCGTTCTAGTTGGAATGAGTTCGTCCTTTTCATTTACAATAACGGTTGTACCCCCCTTTTTGGGCACTACTTGTACTGGACTAACCCAAGGACTATCGGAGATGGGGTAGATTAACCCGGCGTCAAGAAGCTTGACTACCTCCTTTTTAACAACCTCTTTCATGTTGGGATTTAGCCTACGTTGTCTTTGTACTACTGATTTGAAGTCATTCTCAAGGAGAATTTTATGTGTACAATAAGACGGGTTTATCCCTGGAATGTCGGTCGTTTTCCAGGCTATAGCCTTTTTATGGGTTTTCAAAACAGAGATTAACCTATCCTTCTCATTACCGGAAAGGTGTGAAGCAATAATTACCGGTAATTGAGATGTACCTTCAAGATAAGCATACTCCAAGTGTTTGGGTAGCTCCTTAAGCTCTAGTACGGGTGGTTCTTCCAAGGAATTCTTTATTAGGAATTTATCTTTATTTCCGATATCTTCAAATGATTACTCTTCCTTGGGAATTTCCTCTTCCATGGTCTCATCATCCGTGACCACTTTCATCAACTCATCAAAAGCTTCATCAATATTGAAATACTCACTTTCACTTACAGGGGCAAACCCCGATGTATCAATTTCAAGTAGCTCCTGCAATTCATCCTCAACACAAAGATTTATAACATCAATTTGGAAACAAGAGTCATCGGTGGAAGTGGGTCTTTTCATGGCTTTGCCAATATGACAAATTATTCTCTCGTTTCCCACACCTAGACTTAATTGTTCTTTTTGGACATTAATGATAGCATCTGCGGAGTTAAGGAAAGGACGTCCTAAAATGATAGGAACTTTTGTGTCCTCTTGCATTTCTAGAATAACAAAGTCGACGGGAAAGATAAGTGAGCCAACTTTTACAAGAATATCCCCGGCAGCGGCGCCAAAAAGTTGATGTGTCAAAACGTAACCTTTAAAATGAAGACAATATGCTTAATAATTAACACATAATACAGGCAACTAAAACCCGATCATGCAGTAACTAGCAAGTAAATTGACCAGTTCGATCCACAGGGAGAAGTTTATTTTTAAGATTTTACCACGATTAATTATTCTAAAAGGGATGTTTTGTGTTTGAAGTTGTATTTTCGTTAAACAGTAAATAAATATAGTAATTAACAAGAATGAGAATGCGGTGTTTACTTCTATGCTTGATAAATGACAGGGATTGTTCTTTTATAATTAAAATCGTTATGTAATAGTTACAATAGAGCAGTTTATATCAATTTCACAATTTCTATAAACTTAAGAGCTATGTTTAATCAACAAGATTCTTTCGTGGTTGAATTCACATAAAACCTAGTTTACTAAAATCACTCTAAGTAAACTACATGATTGTATATCCTAAATATCGTTCAATTAACATCCTATACTTACATATAGGTGGCTAGATCACTAGGTGTTGAAGTATAAGCTATGGTCTTTGATAAATTCACATAAACCAAGTCATAACTTACATAATTGAACTAGGATACAAGGATGATTACAACTATGGATCTTTTGAAAGAACATGGTGATTTAGATTGATTAACTAACTAGATTCAACCCAGTTAAACTCACGTGAAACCTGAATTACAACAATCACTTGAGGTAATTTCATAACTATGTTGCTTTGGAACTTATTCAATTACCGAATTAAACACATAACAAAATCACTTAAGTTTATGCATCTAATCGTCTAGATTACTAGGTGTATTGAAGTATAGATTGTTTTCCTAGTTAACTCACATTAATAGGTTTGCAATCTATATAATTGAAGTAATGAACTAAACAAGCATAACAATGGTTCTTACGGTTGAACTAGATAATTTAATCAATCAAACATATGTGTAACTAGCATAACATCAAAGTATAAAACAATCCCAAGCCATAAATCTTACATTGAAGCAAACACACAAGGCTTTTAGCCTAACATAATCATAGTAGAACTAATGAAACAGTAAATACAATTCGAATTCATGTTTAAAAGATATAGAATAAAAGTACCAATAGTGATGAATGATCCTAGCTTAATCTTGATGTTGAAAGAGTGGAGATTGACTTGCAGCCTTCCTTGAACCTTGAAAATCATATTAGAACTGAGGGAGAACATAGTAGTGAAGGTATATGAAGTATGTAACCAAAGGCTCTCTTAAATAGGCTAAAAAGTTAGGTAAAATGGCCAGAAATTGACCAGATGTGCCGCATCTCTTTGGGATGCGCCGCATCTCTTTACGTTCAGTAGATTCCAGCTCGATTCTGCACTCAGGACTGTCGGCAGGGAAGCAGATGTGCCGCATCTGGGACAGATGCGCCGCATCTGGCTTGGATGCGCCGCATCCATCTCAGATGCGCCGCATCTGAGGCTGTTTTGGTCCAGAAGTCTTCATGCTCCGCATCTGAAACTGTCGGGAGTTATTTGGTGTATAGATGCGCCGCATCTAAGAGAGATGCGCCGCATTTGGACCTGTCTCAGTGGTTTCGGGCTGTTTTACGCGTTCAATCTTCGTTTTAACTCTGTTTTTACTGTTGGTCTTCATTTATTCATTCACAATGGACTTTTACAAATATATACGAGTTACAATACATAAGTACAACAATTACATACACATGGAACAACTTTGGATTGAAATAACGACAATAAACATGTATAATTTTTGCGTTATCAAAATTCTCACACTTAAACCTTGCTTGTCCTCAAGCAAGACTTACAAGAAATCAAAATTTACTACAGTAAACACACTTATTTAATTGAGAACATAAAAAATGGGAATCACACTCACTCGATATAGTACACAAGATACACAAGTTATTTAGTAACACAATAACTTACGCTATATGGAAATCACACTTGGGTCACAATATATACACACTCACACTTTTATTTCACACACGAATCAAACTCACGCGTTTTGAGTGTACACACACCTTTGGAGTACACACACGAAAAGAAATCACACCAAAGTCGAAAGGTGGGTTTTAAAGTCCACATTTCTTAAAAATTTGGATCTTTTGGGAAATTGGGACCCTTGCGAAAAACCTTTTATATTTTAAAAAGTAGACATGTTAGTTTTTTTACACTAACAAGTTTTTCGGTTTTAACCTCAAAGTCCGGTTGAGGGTAACTGAAAACCGAAGCCTCAGTCGGCGCTTAGCAAGCTACTCACCCCCATGATTGAAGTATCATGGAACTTGAAACCGGATGTCCTAAAAATGGTTTTACACAATATAGTTCATAAAATAGCATAAGTTTTAGAAGAAACTATATCATGTTCAAATATCATTGGTGAACCATGAGTTTGCACACCTCAATTTGTTATGGCATATGTATGTTGGCCGCAGTCAACATAGATGCGGTTGATCTTTCCGGAGATCATCCATCTGGGGATTAGATTCATTAGTCTTAAAAGCTAATTTGCAATGTGCCCCCCATTGTACGAGACAGATCCATCTCATGGTTAGGATAAGTCTGACCACCAAAAACCCTGTTTGATGCTGAGGTGAGGTGGATTTCCAGCCGATGATAGAGATGACTTTTCAAGATTTTTTGTCAACCTACAGCTATTCTGGACTACATCTTCTAACATAAGTTAGCAAATGTGTCATATTGGAAGACTTGACTTCCTTCACAATCCTTTCATAGATGAGTATTGGATTAGATTGTTAGAACAACAAATTACTTGATGATTCTTTTTCATTCAGAATGTGGTATAGCATGATGATTATATCTTTTATATGACTACTAGTTTTATGATTTTTAACAAAATAAACTCAATCATTTGGTTGTTTCTTAATTTGTTTTGTGATAATAATTTCGGTGTATACACCTAGTTTTAAAATCTACAAATTTTAAACAAAATTTGAATTTATGAAGATAAAAGTTTAAAAATTTTCACCATTTTAAGCCTTTTTAACCAAAATCAAAAACTCGAAAGAATTTATAACTTCCTCCCCACACTTGAGTTCATGTAACGCTCTCGTTACATGAAATCAGAAAAATTTAAATTCAAGAGGGTTAAAGAGTGTAAGAGAGTTTATTACTTTCAAGGTCTAAAACCGAAGTTCAAGGGATGATGGCGCTGAACTGAATGCCAGCATAAGAACATCATCCACTTCTTGCAACCACAAAACAATCATCAATCAAGTATGTGCTGAACTTACTGCCAGTCTTTGTAAAAATGCAGCATATAGCACAATTCTCACCTGTATCAATTCAAACAAAGCAAATATACGATTCACATAAATAAATGGGGGTGTACTCCATGTACTAAACTCCCCACTTATAATTATCTAAATTATTCAAATTACAATCATCCAAAATACTATCAAGTTATCACACACCAAACATAAAGATAAATTGTTTTTGAAACAAACTAACATCAATCAAACCGTTCACACACTTCACCAATAATCATGTCAATATCAAAAGAATCCCCAAAAAGAGTTACTTGGGCCAGCTCCGCCTTCATTTTGGTTTCCCGCGTCGTCGTCCTGAAATATCGAGGGGTTGTACCCCTGATAAGTTGCTTGAGCAGGGACGACAGCGGTGTCTTCAGTAGGCGGATTAGGTGGAGGAGGATAAGGCGTAGGTTATGGATCACCCATTCGAACCCATGGTTCGTATGCAGGCCAAGGAGAGGGGGTATAGTTAGTGGGATCTGCAGCATATGACACAGTCTGTTCATGTATCCAGTTAAGCTGATTTTGCTGCCCCGCTTGAGTGTACCACGTTCGATCATTCCCTTAATCAATGTAATGTTGCATCTCCCTGTTACCTGTATCATAGTGATCAATTACCTTTTGGGTGTTTCGATCATTATGGAGTCGCAAATCCGAAAACTGTCGCACCATGTAAGCCTCCCAATCATTTCCCGGACCCGAACTACTTCCAACATTTGGCTGTGGATCTGGCTGCGGTTGTGGTTGTTCTGGTTGCCTGTTCACGGGATCCACATACCTAGTTAGAAGGCCGTTCGACCCCCTCGTCAAAATGTTTGCCCTTGTATAGCTTACTCTATCAAAGGCAGTCATATGTTTCTCCTCTAACCCACTTATATTGATACGAAAATGTTGGGCAATCCTGGTTACAAAATGGCCTCCCATGATTGGTGTAATCTTTTTCTTTTCTTCGAGAAGGAAAGTGAGAATCATTCGAGGAATATGAACATGGGAGTGATCCATTATCACGTGAATGTACCAGATATCCAAGTTGGTAACTTTTTCGCTACTGTCTTTTCGACAGTTTATGGTACTTGAAATGAATCTTTGGACGCATCGATGCTCGTAGGAACGTAGCTTGCTACAAGTCTGCTTGCTTGCACTATATGCGCTATAGCTCATATCCACCCATGCTTCTGAATGATTAAAAGAAGAAACATAGTATATACATTGATTAAAGTAATTTTGCATTAATTGATGTGGCAACCCTTCATAGATGTCCAACGCCTTTACAAATTGTAGCAGTGTTAATGTTCGGTCTTGTCCTCCAAGACGAAATCTCATAAAGGTACCGGATGTTAGTAGTCCAAAATAGTCCGAAAAGTCCAACAGTCCAATAATCGGTGATATATATATATATATATATATATATATATATATATATATATATATATATATATATATATATATATATATATGTATATATATATATATATAATCTTAGAATTACCCCACGATGTATTGTATACGTATTGTCTTTGCATCAACCCAGAGACATATTGTATACATATTGTCTTAGAATTAACTAAGACGTATTGTGTACGTATTGTCTTAGGATTTATCAAAACGTATTGTATACTTATTGTGTTAGGACGTACCAAGAATATTATTATACATATATACAATCACAGAATTGACCAAGATTATAATATTTTGTTATACTACTGATAATATGTCCAAATATATATAGGATATAGGAAACGTTAACAAGGATATGGTTAATATAGTTTTTATAATATAAATTTCGTCCATACAACGTTAATTTTAGCAGATTTTGTTTTGCTCGCCAAATATTCATTACAACTCCGTTTAAAGTGAATCAAATTGCTATGGATTCATTAAGAAGTAAATTTTTACAAAACCAATTCGAAAAGTTCATCCCAAGTAGTAATTTTTAGATCTTTACCCTCTTTTTGTGTCGGTGGACAGATTTGGAAAAATCCCGGCATCTACCCAATATATGATTTTTGATAAAATACTTCCACTTTGTCTAAAATCATGAAAAAATACTGGAAGTCTTATTTACATATATTAACATATTTCCAAAGTCTTAGCCTCGAACTCAAAGTCTAAGATATGTTTTTAATTCCCAACCCAAAACAGCCCGCTTTTTACCGAATGGAGATTAAAGGATATATGTTAAGTTTCAAGGTGTTCTTCATATGTACAAGTTATAAGTTCTTATATTAACTTAATATAACATCATAATACATATAAATAAGTGTTATTAATACATATAAATAAGTGTTATTAGAGTTAAGTTAAAAAGATTAGATTAGTTTTTCAAACAAGCTTGGTGTTCACCAAAAGAAGTTATAGTTTTTACAAGTTTTATAAGTATAATAAGATAGCAACTATACAAGGAATTGAACAAGGATTTTGAGAAGTATTTTACCTTAATTATGAAGAGGAAAGTTGCTGAGATTAAAGTATGATATGAGAGCATTCAAGTGTGTGTTTTTAGTTTAAGAAAATGTGGAGTAAAAATGAGTTAAAATGGTCCTTATTTATAAGCTTATAATTTTGGCTTTTAGTGAAAATATCTAAGATAAGTTAAATTGTATTAAGTCATGCATGACATATTAAATTGATTAGGTCATGGATGACATATTACACAAATAATTGCAGATTTTTATTGGTATATACCAATAGTAAATACTTCTAGAAGCTGTGTATAATACGGGTAAAAATATCGTATGAATGCGAGTAGAATTTTTGAGGAAATTGAATGGAAATACGAGTATAGCTATCCTTTAAATGTATTGGTATATTATAAAGTGTATTCAATACTTGTAAGGATGTATTTACACTCGTAATACATTATATGTAAATACATTTTAACATAAGTTAATTATGTCGTTTAAATAGTAATATATATATTGTTTGAAAACTCTTTAAATTA
The DNA here is from genome assembly GCF_046630445.1 of Rutidosis leptorrhynchoides. Classification (NCBI taxonomy): domain Eukaryota; kingdom Viridiplantae; phylum Streptophyta; class Magnoliopsida; order Asterales; family Asteraceae; genus Rutidosis; species Rutidosis leptorrhynchoides. The sequence continues at coordinate 657,364,314 of NC_092333.1, read as the reverse complement.
GTAGTATGAAAATATATATATATAATAATAGTTTGTTAATATACTTAATGAGATATTTAATTATCATATTTTCAAGTTAAATATATATAAATCTATATATATACACAACAATTAAACAATTAAATCAAGTTATGACTTTCGTGAATTGTCGGAATAAAAGGGTGACCAAAAGCTTGTGTAAAACTCTTTTCGGAGGTTCAAGATTTATTAAAATTCATTTCTTATCAAGTCGAAATTATATAAAGATTAAGTTTAAATTTGGTCGGAAATTTTCGGGTCGTCACATGTTGCTTTCCCAATACAAGGTTAGCAAGTGGGTGACACAAAACCATAAGTTTTGAGCTAAAATTTTCAAATCTGAAACCCACAAAACCCACAAAAACAATTTGCAAACACCGGTGAAGGGTTATTCCGGAAAACTTATCTAGGGTAAAAGCTTGATTGAATTTTCAAAAGATCAAATGTTTTCATAAAGATCCAATTTTCTAAAGGATCTAAATTTTCAGAGTCATGTGGGACTGTAAACCACATCGTTACTACCATTATTCATACCGCCATATTAAAATCACTGATGTACAAAGTGTGAAGAATAAAGAAGTGATTCAAGTATGTTTATATTCAAGTTCTATATTGCTTGAGGACAAGCAACGCTCAAGTGTGGGAATATTTGATAATGCTAAAAACGAACATATATTTCACAGCATTATCCTTCAAGAAAGACAAGCTTTTAGTTGCAATTGTTCTATTTACAAGTGATATTCGTTTAAATAATAAAAGGTGAAGACAAAAGACAGATTCGACGATTTGAAGACGCAAACGACCAAAAAGTTAAAAAGTACAAAGAACAATCAAAGTGGTTCAATTTATTGATGAGAAACGTCTAAAAGTTACAAGAGTACAAGCCGCAAAACACAAAGTACAAGATATTAAATAGTACACAAGGACGTTCAAAAATCCGGAACCAGGACATGAACCAACTATCAACGTGCAACGCAACGGAGCTAAAATGACAAGTCAACTATGCACATGAATATATAATATATAAATAATTCTTAAAATTATATATATATTATATATTATATATTAAAAACCGTCGGCAAACTAGAAAACAAGAGGATGTGGTCTGATCCAGCTGGCCATGCGATCGCATAGCCTGGAAGCTTTAAAACCATGCGATCGCGTGGTGCCCTGTAGCAGGCCACATTCTATAAATTGCAACGTTTTTGGCCGATTTATTTACACAATATTCAATCTCTCTCACTCTCTACGATATATATATATATATATATATATATATATATATATATATATATATATATATATATATATATATATATTATAATTTTAATTTTAATTTTAATTTAAGATTAATAATAAGGTTATAGTGGCGAATGTTGTAAGTGTGTAAGTCGAAATTCTGTCCGTGTAACGCTACGCTATTATTACTCATTGTAAGTTATGTTCAACCTTTTTAAATTAATGTCTCGTAGCTAAGTTATTATTATGCTTATTTAAATCGAAGTAATCATGATGTTGGACTAAATATTAAAGACGGGGTTATTGGGCTTTGTACCATAATTGGGGTTTGGACAAAAGAACGACACTTGTGGAAATTGGACTATGGACTATTAATGATCTTTATATTTGTTTAATTGAATGATAGTTCATTAATTTAATATAGAGATTTACAATTGGACGTACCTATAAATAACCATATACACTAGATCGGACACGATGGGCGGGATATTTATAAATACTAATAATCGTTCATTTAACCGGACCCGGGAATGGATTAATAGTCAATGTACTCATTAAAACGGGGGTGAATTATTTACAAGGACACTTGGCGTAATTGTTAACAAAGTATTAAAACCTTGGGTTACACGCAGTCGATATCCTGGTGTAATTATTAAACAAAGTATTAAGACCTTGTTACAGTTTAAGTCCCCAATTAGTTGGAATATTTGACTTCGGATACAAGAATAATTTGACGAGGATACTCGCACTTTATATTTATGACTGATGGACTGTTATGGACAAAAACTAGATGGACATATCGAATAATTCAGGACAAAGGACAATTAACCCATGGTAATAAATTAAAATCAACACGTCGAACATCATGATTACGGAAGTTTAAATAAGCATAATTCCTTTATTTTATATCTCATCGCACTTTTATTTACTGTCATTTTATTTATCGCACTTTCAATTATCGCAATTTTAATTATCGTCATTTACTTTATGCTTTAAATTAAGTTATTTTTATTTTTAATATTTTACATTAGGTTTTAATTGCGACTTAAGTTTTAAAAATCGACAAACCAGTCATTAAACGGTAAAAACCCCCCTTTATAATAATAATAATAATAATAATACTTATATATATATATATATATATATATATATATATATATATATATATATATATATATATATATATTTATATTTTTACAATTATAGGTTAAAATAATTATAGCGTTAAACTTGTTTACTGTATCCCTATGGAACGAACCGGACTTACTAAAAACTACACTACTGTACGATTAGGTACACTGCCTATAAGTGTTGTAGCAAGGTTTAGGTATATCCACTCTATAAATAACTAAATAACTTGTGTAAAATTGTATCGTATTTAATAGTATTTCATAACAAAAATATAGCTATTTCGTACCCCTCTGCTTTAACATCACTAACTGATCCAAGTGGGATATTTTGCTTGGATGTGAGCAGAAACTCGTATCCCAATGGGATTTTGATATGGCCGAAACGGACGGTTTTATTTATGCGGTATCATCAGGTCGCAAGGCGTCAGAAACGGCTTATCAAGAGAGAGAGAAATAGTTTTAAATTTATATTTAGCGGGGCCTAAATGATACTACTCCTTATTATGAGTAAAGGAAGTATGACCTGGGGTCGTATTTTTAAGATATCAGTAGAATCGAACCTATAATTAAAGCTTAAGATAATCCTAAAGTGAAAGAGTAGTGGGTTATTCCTAATTTTGGGTTTTCTAGTTTATAAGATAAAGTAAAGTAAATGCGATAAAATTTGTAATTCAGATAAGGTTAAAACAAGCGCATACTATGATTTTATCAGTTACTTTTGCGAGATTATGGAATGCTGGCTCATGAATAGGTAGTGACCTTGTATTCATTACACTGGTCCTAAACGCCACTGTCATAAGACATGTCACTGGGTAATGCGATAGGCTTGAAGATTCTGAATAGACAGCAACGTCCCTTACCCTCGACGCCCGTGCAGTCTGACTACAGGCATACACATTCAGACGGCTCATCCAATTGAGCGACTCGGTTGGGTAACGTATTAACATTCCACAAAGGTCTAAACTTTTTTAAGCATAATAGAATACAGGGTTTGCCATATCCGAGTGACGTGATGTGTTTCGATGCTTTCGTTAATGATTGGGTTTAAAAGATAGTTAGGCCCTTAAAAGAGTTCAACCATAAAGAACACCATGGCCAAGTCCGGTTTGACTTTCATGAACACGTTCGGTTATCCTAACGGTCCAATCCTTTATGTGTTTAAACAAACAGTTCCTTAATTAACTAAGAATCCCTCAAGCGGGGTGCAATGCTTGAGACCGCGTTATGGTGAAGTGTACTAATCAGCACTGATCGGGTTTCCTGGCCTTACTTAGCAGAGGTACAGCTTACAACAACCATTGTGCTTCAGCGTGCACGTACGAAGTTTACATGCTTGGTGACTACACTAGCATGGTCTAGGACAGACAATGTACAAGGGTTCTAGTTAGATGTTTCACTACGAAAGAGTCCTTAGTCGGAGTCCAAGGCTCGGTGGACTTACTACAACCGGTGTGCCTCAGTCAAACTTACGTTGTATCCGATAGACTTCTCTTACCAAGGGGTGACACAGATAGTGTACTCTGAATCGGGGTTCGCGACTTCCCAATAACAAAGCCGATAACTACGTTCTATTAGTTGGAAAAGAGATTGAGTTTAAAGCATAATCGGAAAGTTAAAGCATAATCGGAAAGCATCTCGACAACATACACAGACCATAATATTATTTCGGCATTATAACTGACTACATCATAGCATACACTAAATATAACTACTCGCTAATCATGACAACAATATCACAAAGCATAATGATGGAAATCATTATATAAAGACAAATGATAGAAGTACCAGTAGATTAAACGAGTTTCGAATACAAAAGTGACAACTTCAAACTCCAGACTGCTCCTAATACAATCTTTGGCATTCTTCTCCGGGTACTAGGTTTCCCGCACGGAGTCGAAGACCTTGAAAGTATGACTAATATTGTAGAAAGAGAGAGAAAGAAGTGAATTGAAGTGTGTGTAAAAATGGATGACAAAGACCCTTTAAATAGACTTGAGTTTTGCCTGCAAACGGCTGGCAAGCCGTTTGGCAAGCCCATTTGCACTGGTCAGCCGTTTTTTATGCCCGTTTGCCTGGGCCGTATGGCAGACCGTTTTCCCTTATGGCATGTCGTTTGGCCTGCCCTAGTTTGCTGATTTTATTGGATCGTAACTTGGTTTCTCGTCTTTCACCCTTTTTGCTCTAGAATCTTCGTTTTAGCTCCGATTCTCTTGATTCTTTTTGCACCGTCTTCATAATCACTTGATCTTCAATTTTAACCGACGAAACGGTTATTTTGGCGATAAAGCCTGGAACTTTATAGTTTTTGGGCCTCAATACCGGGGTGAAAACGTGACTTTTTAGCTGATATCAGATTGCAGTGATCTAAGTAGGATTGGCCTAACTTGGAGGCCAAGTTAGAAATCTGAATTTTGAGTTAATTTTTGGTATCGGATTTGATTTCTACTTTCTAGGCTTCTATATAATTAACATAACCTTATATAATTGTGTGCACAATAATATAGAAAAATCTCTAATTTGCGCCCATAAACTAAACTCCTTTCCAAGATTGAAGTTGGATATAATCACGTAACATCTTTGTGTCATTTATCTTTAATTTATCATTTTGCTTATTTGTATATTGTTTGTGGGTGTAATCCGGTTACACGAGTCTTGTGAGAATTGGGTTTTTACTAATGAGGTATTATTAGTTAGGTTTCTTCCGCTGCCAATTCCCAACATACGTGTGTGTGTGTGTATATATATATATATATATATATATATATATATATAGTGTTTTAATCAAGAGTATGCTTATCATGTGTATATTAATCGTGTGTGAATGTCATCATCATCTTTCGTGGCTTAAAAGATATGCTTATCATCTAGCATTGTAATAGCAGTATGTTATATGTAGATGTTGATTTTTCATCATCATCATCATCATTACCATTCTTAATTTCTTGTTTAATAATGCATCTTACAAACACCAAAACCCTCAATAATCCTTGAGCAAAAAACATATTTTTCAGCGGTTGACAAATTTATACTTTCCAGTGCTAGAATAATTACAGCATCATAAGCACATGTATCAATACTAAACTAACTCAACATCAACATGTCTACCCTAAATATAGGCAGTGGCGTAGCTTGAACAAATGTTTTGGAGAGGCCAAATATGAAATATTAGATCGAGATACCAAATGATTATAGTGAAGAATATTAATTTTGAGTATGTTGGTAATATCTCCGAGAGGAAGGGCCTCTCTGGGACCTGTGGCTCTCAATTTCACGTAACAATCAAAATGAAATTTATACTCCTTTGAGTTACGAGCGTTTGAACTTTTAAAACAACTTAATTCGAGTCCGTTTGAAGGAGATATAACCAAAACGGTGGCAACTCGCAAATTCTGCGAGCTTTCACTATTTTGGTCATATATCTCTTTCATACGAACTCCGTTTTAGTTGATTCAAAAACTCAAACGTCCGTAACTCAGATGACTACAAATCCCCACTATCTACTCATACTTTTGGTGGGGCGAGGGCCCTCTCCTGTCCTAAGAAAGCTCCGCCCTGAATATAGATTGAACTAGATAATGAATATTCAAATTTATTAATGACAGCCTTAAAGATTATTATTATTTTTATTAACGACGTGCTTTTTAAATATTAACGCGAACTATAACTAAAAATACGATGAAAATATTGATCGAACTAATGAAAACGAGATAAAACATATTTCTACCCATTAGTCCATTACCCAAATCAGCTTTAGAATAGCACAAGGTGTAATAGACAAAAGTACAAAACCAAATGTGGGTGTCATGTGCTACATCAATTAAGATACATAAACTTATGTAAATAATCCACCAATTTTGAACACCTTTATCAGATTTACAGGCTTTATAAGAATGTGTCAACCAGATAATTCCTAAGTAATGAATTTGTTATCTTAAATATATAATATAATTACAAGCCATCCAAACTGATCATGCATCTATATTTTAGTTTATGAGTCTAAGACCACCCCCTATGGTTAGTTACCCGCCCATTACCCGCTCATTACCCGTAACTAACCATAGGCACCACTTAGTTACCCGCGTTAGTTACCCGCTTTCACCATAGATTTAACGGAAGAGTTATAGGAATTGCGGGTCCCAGTGCTTTTTATTGTTGGACTTGATGTTTTATTGCTTGTACGTTGTATATTAAGAGGAGTATTGTTTTAGCCATGATAGGGAGTGTTTAGTTATGAGTTAGTTATAGGATATTGGTGTTGATGTGGCGCTGATGTGGAAGGTTAAGAGGATGAATAGTTTAGTTACAATAGGGAGTGGTCTAATCAGATTTAATTAATAGTCACGGGCCAGTTAATAATTCTAATATTCACGGACCAAATTCACATGCCCACATGCATATGACTATACTTTACCTCCCTATAAATCTCCCAACATGCAGAGTCATGCACAAACACAAACACAAATACACCAATCAACACAAAGATTAAGTAAATATGGTAGGAATCAAAGCCAATATTCTCCTAAAGTATGTGTTGACACTAGTACTAATTGTATCAGTTAGCAGCTCTGTTGCACCAGCAAGCAGCACTGTTGTTTGCAATGTGCAAATGAGTGATCTATTTCAATGTCTTCCCGCTATTACTGGTGCACACCCACCCGCACCCACTCGCAGTTGCTGCAAAGTCATGCATCACGTTGATCTCCCGTGTCTATGCCGCTACAAGCCGCAGCTCGCCAAGTTTGGGGCCAACCCTGTTGCAGCTATGGCCGTACCCAAGACGTGTGGTATCAAGCACATACCTAAATGCTAATTAACTTGAACTTGTTCATGAGTCACGGGTCTATTGAACTCTCAGTTTATTTAATATTATTCTATGTTAACTTCTTAATCAAGTGAGCTTATATGCTCCACATGTAACCTTTTTTCTTTTTTAGGTATTTTGAAAGTTGAAAATCCTACCAAAAACTCAGAACCTGCTACAAAATGTTATGTCATAAAATATATTGCCCTGGTTTCTATACTCGTGTTACTGTAGATCTCTTCAGCATTACATTGATAGAATGCAAATGCCTCACATTACACTTTAGCCGCATTTCTTAAATAAAATAAAAAAAAGCATTTAAAAAATTGACCCTCTATGAAATTTGGATCTTTTATTCTTTTTCGTGTTCCCTGGCAGATCCATCTTTTGTCATTCATTTCATGCAGTATTATTATCGCGCACTTGGTTTTCCCTTACGAAAGGTTAGTGCCCTTACGAAAGGTTAGTGCTACGCGGCCCGCCAAAAATAGGTCGCATATAAGTATCATCAAACCTCCTCCAGTAAGAATGGATTGTGTAAACAGGCCTTTCCATTAGCATTGATATATTCTCTTTTGCTCTTGAGAGATTTTCAGAAGCCGATTCTTCAAAAGAAAGTAACGGAAGTGTCATATCTTCTTTGAGCGACGTTGTTCTTGATGGACCGTTGTTGTTACTTGTGTTAGGAGGAAGAAGATATCTAATAAGTGGTCTAGTCAAGAAACCAAATACCTGCAATTAGGACCCTCTTTGTAAAATTTCATATCTTAAACCATTTCACAAAAATGAGAAGTAGAAATAGGTACTTACAATTGTACTAAACAGCACAATTACAATAGTAGTGGTGATCATTGTGGCATTGATTGGATCAAGCGTCACACCAGAAAGAGTAAACTATTAAAGACATTAAAACCAATTATTATTATTGCACTAGTGTTACGAATATGATATCCATATCTATAAAACTTAAAATTAAGTCACAAGACGTTACCTGTTTGAATGCTAAAGCGACAGAGACAGCGCCTCTCATCAGACCAGCCCACCATATTACTACCTAAACCATACAATAAACTCGGTTTTCAAGCTTCAAAATATGAACTTTGTGACAGTTTTATAAATTGATGTAACTATGTATTTATTTATATTGTTTTTACATTTGGGACATATATAGTACCTGGTGCTTTCCTGTGATCTTTGATGAAGTCTCGCGACGTTTATGTAAGAAATTAGCAATAAGAGAAAGGGGAAACACAAAAGCAACACGCCCAAGCATAATTAAAAACATTACAGTGCTGTATATTTCCATTGAAGTCCAAAAACTGCAATATGAAACTCTTCTATAAATTCTCTTTTTTTCTTATGAAACGCAAATAAATATGAAAACGGAGAAACCAAAATATATTCAAGCTCTGAAAGGTCACAAAGATCTTTAGTACCTTAATATGCTCATTTTCCACTTCTCGTAATCCAACGCATCCATTCCCACATACAGAAATATGAATGTTTCTGCAATAAAAGACAGTGCTGCAAAAGTATTCCTGAAATAATAGGAAATCTTATGTGTCCGTGCTCGTAGACCTTTTTAGTGCAAACTGTTTGTTTTTTGAGATAAAGATAAAATAATATCTTAGTTTGTCCGCAAAATTAGAAATATGCCTCTTAGTGCCGCAGTGTCGCAGACATGATTAAGTTATTTTGCAGATAAAAAAAAAACTGTCTTCATTATTCATCATACAAACCTTCAGACCACATCTTCTCCACATATATGGTCTTCAGACAAAAACATCGTAAAAAACAAACAGCACCTTAGTTACTCGTAGATTTACAAGAAATTGAACAATAATTATTAATAAGACGTATACAGGTTGAACCACACTTACTTGGTTGTGATTCTTGAGCTTTCGGTTACATTATGCCATGCATAGTGTGACATTAAAATTCCAGAAAAAAACACTGTCAGAATGCCACTGAGTTCAAATAACTGCACAAAGCCAAAAAAGAGTGAATTACGGAAGAACTAAAGGTTTTGGTGAAATCGTAGGCCAGTAAGCATAATAACTACCTCCGCCAACATGTAGGACAAATATGCAATGAGAATCATCAAAGAAATTTCCCGAACGCTTGAATGCCTGTTTAAATTATCACATCAACGAGAACATAATTATTGATAACCTTAGCGCTTACACTTTCATTTCATTGTATAGAATAGAATGTACGAAAAATTTTCAACCTGCCAAAACCCAAGCCTCTAAGTATATATGATGCCAAAAGGCCAGCCTGCAGAAAACAGTATAAATGGGTGAATGGGGTTGCGGGAAATTTGAGTCAATTAAGTTGAGAAGAAATTACGAACCGTAACACCAAGAAGAGTGCTTGTAAAGAATAAATACAAGAAATCAAGAAATATTCGAAGAGCAGCCTTGACACCGAGTGTATTAGCATTAATCTTGCGAACCGCATTGAACAGAACAACGGATGTTGCATCGTTTACAACTCCTTCACCAAAAACTAGACTGTATAGTAATGGAGTCTCATCTTGATTTAAAACCTTCAAATAACAGATTCTTAATCAATAACTATAGATGAATAGGGCTCAAAAGATTGTTCTTGAATAATGACGATGATAAGAAGATAATTAAGAAGACTAACCTGTAATGTACATACAGTATCTGTAGATGAGAAAATGGTCCCTATACCTGTGACACATATATCACATTATAAATTTTAAAAATTAGTGACTTTTATTATATGACAGTTTGAAACAGCTACTATTAGAAGGTTACGACGATACTTACTAAGGTATTCGCTGATAGTCAAACCCTTAAGGCCTAATCTTGGAAACAGCAACCAGCAACCTAAAGTATATTATAGACTGTTGATTAATCGATAGATAGTTGTTTAATTATAGTGTATGACTGTATGTATGTACCTACGTACCTGTGGCAACAATGGATGTGGATATGAAAACACCAGTAACTCCAAACAGCATAATGGGCAAAAAGTTATGAAAGAACTGCTTCTTTTTCACCTGAAATCTGTATGCATACGTTTTGGTTTTGGTAATAAATATAACTATATAGATTTATATAGATGAACGAATGAATTACTAGACGTACCCAGCGTTGAAGATGATCGGCGGAAGTAAATAAATGAAGAAGAGCTCTTCATTAAACCTGAGCAAGTGTGAATTTTTCCAGTTGCTTGTTATCAATATTATTGTTCCAACTACACAACCCTGCAAAAATAGGTTACAATTACTGTTTGCTAAACAAGGGCTCAACCTCCAACTTTCATGTGTAATTGTCAATCAACGTAAATGTCAACAAGTTATAATTAAAGAGTGATGATCCGTACACAACCAATTTTTAGTCATATACAACCAAACATACTTTACACTGTTGTACTGTACAACATCATAAAGCATATTTGGTTGTGTATGACTAAAAATTGGTTGGATCACTCCCCATAATTAAGTAGTGACCATTAACAATAAGTTAATCTTGTAACCACAATATTACCAACATGCCATGCAGTAGTGAAGTCAAAATTTTTGGAAGTGTGACACAAAATAACAATTAATTTTTTACAGTCTTGCATTATATTATTTTATTATAGTGTAAACATCACTGACAAAATGATAAGTTTTCCTTTCCAAATATATTAATTCATTAGGATCGTAAAAATTTAACTGTTTTCTTATTGATTACAAGAAAAATCACCTATTATGATACGAGGATCGGTTACAACTGATATCATCTATATCATTATTCAAAAACGAATTAGATTATTGAACATAAAACATAAAATCCTAGATTGATAGACCACTAAATAAAAACTTTATATTTGATAATATCAGACTTAGCAGAATAAAGGGATAAATGAATGAGTGTATCCTTATATCATTATATGCAATAAGTCATTTAACAATTAACATAAATTATACTCCGTATTTAGCTAAAATATAAATCGTTACTTTTTAATGTACTCGTGAGTGGATTTATATTTATATTTATATGATCCTATAAAACAAAGTAGTAATAGATATACTGGTATCATTTGATTAAGTGTATATCATATACCTTAATTAACTTATACGTACAGTACAAAACAAAGAGAAGAAGGAAGGATATTGAAATAGAAATAGAAGAAATAGGGCTTACGATGATGATGGCGGTGATAGATTCATTGACCCAACGATATTCATCAAGCAAGTGACCAACAACTAAACACAAACAGAGTACCGCAACAAACAGAGTCACCGGAACCACCTGACTATGACTTTCCCCCAAATTCTCGTTATTCATGATAAAATTAACACTACTAGTACTAGTGTTGTTACTTGTCATGAAACTCGCAACTTCCATGTGTATAAGCTTAAATTTATGTTATGATCAGTTGATTGAATTGAATTGAATTGTATCGGTGGTTATAACTTAACTGAGTTAAGTAGTATTAATGAACCAACCTTGATATTTATGAAAGAGGATGAATCGACCAAAGGGTCTGACCGGTAACAGCGACGTACGGGATGAAAGATAAGCAAGCAGACAAATAATCGCAACAGATCGATCATCTGGGTGGTGGAATTTTGTGTGACAAGGATACACGTGTTTGATTTTTTTTTTTTCTTCCTTGATTACAATATTATTATTGATTATTGAATATTGTTTGTTGGTTTTTCACGTCGCAAATTGTGATAGATTGACCGGATTGGTCAACCTACTCAAGCAGTCAGAGGCTATTTGACAAGGAGAGAAAAAGGAGCAATTTTTTTTAAATATGCAATAAACGGTGGTAGAGTTGAAAAAATAAGGTGTTTTTTATGGGCCAATTGCTTAATACGAAGATAAAGAAAAGTAGGAGTATAGCGGATCATATCAATGAGTTCAACAATATCATATCAAGGCTAGCATCGGTAGAGCTTGTGTTTGATGATGAACCAAAAGTACTAATATCGCTTTCATCATTACCGAAAAGTTGGGCGGGTACGGTTACCGCGGTTAGTAGCTCTATTTGAACTACTAAGCTAGCGTTTGAATGAATTATGCACTTGATTCTCGGTGAAGACACTCGTAGGAGAAACTCAGGAGAATCATCGGTCGATTCTTTTTTGAGTACCGACAATCGCGGTAAGAAAATTGATCGCGGGGAAAGGAAGGGTAAGGGAAAGTCTAAGAAGAGGTATCCATGTAAGGACAGTAGTGAAGCTATTAGGGCTACAATCAAAGGGCATTATCAACGAAATTGTAAGAATGCTTCAACTAAAGGTGTCAACTTGACCGCGAAAGATACATATGATGTACTTTTGTGTAGTATTGAACATTCAGTGGAGTCTTGGATTCTAGATTCGGGAGCTTCTTTTCATGGTTCTCTCACTATGAGCGTGATGATGAAGCGACCCGTCCTAATCCATCTGGACGAAGTCATCAACATTTGGTCCCATTGCGAGGTACTGTCAAAAATATGCCATTAACGACTCCATGTAATATCCTTAAAATGAGCAAATGCACAGCGGAAGATTTCTTTCATACTTGAGAATAAACATGCTTTAAAGTGTCAACTAAAAAGGTTGGTGAGTTCATATGTTTATCGTAATCAATCATTTCCATAATTTTAATAGACTACAAGATTTCATATTTCAATTTCTCATAAACATCATACATGCGTATAGCCATCTTCATAAAAATCATTCATATGGATTGAACACCTGGTAACCGACATTAACCATAATGCATAGAATATCGCCACAGACATCGACGTCTGTATAATAATAATCTCGAAGTACTAAAGCCATCCATAGACATGAATGGGGGTTGTTAGGCCCAATAGATCTATCTTTAGGATTCGCGTCAATTAGGGGTCATTTTCCTAATTCTTAGATTACCAGACTTGAAGGACGATATTCGATTTCGATAATCCAACCATAGAATGTAATTTCGATTACTTGTGTCTATTTCGTAAAACATTTATAAAAGCAGCGCATGTATTCTCAGTCCCAAAAATATATATTGCAAAAGCATTTAAAAAGGGAGCAAATGAAACTCACAATACGATATTTTGTAGTAAAGATATGCATACGACGGAACTGAACAATGCATGGTTGACCTCGGATTCACGAACCTATATCATTTATATATATATTAACACATATAATTGTAATCGAACAATTTATATACGTATTCATTAGTGATCATTTTATAACTTATGTGTTTCATTAAAATATTTTTTTATATTACCAATAATAATATATTAATAATAATGATACTTTTTAATGATATTGATAATACTATTAAAGATAATAATAATAATAATAATAATAATAATAATAATAATAATAATAATAATAATAATAATAATAATGATAAAAATAATAATACTAATATTGTTAAAAAAAATGATTTCTAATAAAAATGATAGTTTTTAATAATAATAATAATAATAATAATAATAATAATAATAATAATAATAATAATAATAATAATAATAATAATAATAATAATAATAATAATAATAATTTTAAAAATGATACTTAATAATACTCATATTACGAATCATAATATTAACAATAATAATACTAATAACATTAATACTTATATAAGAATAATAATAATAATAATAATAATAATAATAATAATAATAATAATAATAATAATAATAATAATAATAATAATAATAATAATAATAATAATAATAATAATAATAATAATCAAAATATCAATATTAGTACTAGTGTGATAATAATAATTATTATAATTATAATAATAATAATTAGAATACTACCTTAAGAGTGTAAGCTTCCCAAAAAAAATTATAAAACTGCCTCAGTCCGGGCTCGAACCCACGACCTCTTGCTTAAACACAAACACCTAAACCATCCCTCTGTCTGATCTTTCTTATTATTAATATCATACAAATTCTTTTAAACCACTTTCTGTTTCTACCTTCTTCATTTAACCCATTTCATGATTATCATTCCATTATCCTAATCGTCCCATAATTGTCATCAATTTAATATTTCAACATCATGATATTTATATAACACGGTTTCATTTCCATCTATATATCCCGATACATATCATCATCATTCAATATCACGTTACCATAGTCATCATTGTTTTAAGTTCAAAGAAAATGAGTCTCGGTCCAAGATCAAAACGAGTTCTCGGTCCATCAAGCCCAAAATGATTATATATATTCTTTAAATGGTCCGTTAACATAACAGCACAAATATATCTAGTGTAATATATCGATTTCCTTTTTAATTTATCAAGTGGGGTTCGTCTGAAATAAATAAAATATACGGCCGCTAGTTACATCATCACCAATTACCTTTATCATCTTTTTTTTCCATTATCATGTTTGCTGTAAATTAAATCATCACAGCTTACCATGATTGTTTTTGAATCAACATCTTTATTTAATCGTCCCCCATAACACCACGATGTAACATCATCCATGCTGTTTTGTTACTTTCACAGATATAAAAAAAATATACCGCTGCTACAGCAGTAAAGAGTAGCAGGTACTAGGTAATTAAGGGTGGTTTGTCGAACAGAAATGATACGGTGCAGCAGCAGTAGTGATTAACAGTTTAATGGTGATCGAGTGGTTGTTTTGATGGTCGGTCATAAACAGGAAATTCAAACAGCAGCAGCCCAAGTTGTAGTTTGGTTGTTGATTTTTATTAGTTGCACAAGAACGAAGAGAATAAAAGAAAAAGAATAAAGAAAAGTACCAAGGTGGTGGTATGGTGGTGGATGAAGGTGGTGAAGTGGCAGCTGCAGTAGGAAGGATCATAGTGACGATTTTGGTGGTTTACAGCGGCAAGGACGGCAGCATAGTAGCAGTATGGTGGTGAAGGTGTTCATAGTGATGTTGAAGGTGGCGAGTAGGTTATTAAATAAGCAAAGGTGGTGAAGTGTTCGGTTTAAAGATGTTGTACATTCTTCGAATGGTAACATAAGTAACAAAACGAAGTGGGTTCAACAGAAAATGATCACAGAAACATTTGTAGCAGCAGTTAGTTCATATGGTTTCATAGGTGTGGTGATACGGTTATGGTTATGGCCGATGGTGTTAGTGGGTTTATGAGTCACGGTCGATTTTCGGAATTCAAGGGATTTAAAAGAAAATCTTCGTAATAAGATTTGATTCTTCGGTAATTAAGGAAATTAGAATCCTCTTTGGTTAAATGCGATGATCTGTCTCGATTGCTTTGTCTGATATTTCACTATAAATCCACCCTCTTCGTTTCCTTTATATTTTGGAGTTCCATACTTTTATTTTCTCTTCCCGACTTTAAGTCAAACGAATAATGTTCCAGAATTCGTAGGTATGAAGTTTCGAATGAACACGACTAATGTTTTAAGATAGAAATTGTAATAGCACGATCTTGTTTGGCTATATTACCAGAATTCAAGAGAAAAGATATAACTATCAAGAAAATATGTTCTCGATATGTTTGGAGATTAGGTAGAATGTAAGAGTCGTGTAACATGGCACATGCTGACGTTATAGTCTGTGAATCATCACGTTTCATTAGAAACTCATCATGACTTACTGTAATATAATCACGTTGATCAAGTGTCATTATATTATACTAATTCATGCTTCAGTTCCCAACACTACTTCAATAACATTCGTATTTTAAGTTCAAATTTTTTTTCTTTCTGAATTTAGAAACTAAAACAGTTTCTTTTATGATGTAAAGCTAATAGCGCGAAGAGATGAATTATTTCAGATAAGAATAGTTATGAAAATATCTTCAGAAATATCGAGGATATTTATAATGAAAGATATGATGATATCTTAGAATTTCTAACATCGATGGATGATGATGAAGATTTATCCGTAAAGGTTTAGAGTCAGGAGCAAGGTATTCGTTGATGACTTCAGCAGACACTGAATCATTTGGATTCTTTGAAGACAGGTTTAGTCTTTGTGATTTGTCCACAGCCTCCTTCATGATCTGCTCAATCCGTTTTTCAGTTCCAAACCTTCTCTTTTTCTGAGCTTTGCCAACATGTTATTCTTTATCATCAAATTTTTGACTGTTAAAACAGTCTTCAGTTTTCGCTGCTTCATCAGCTTTTTCAAAACTCATAGACCTGATTTGTAAGCTAGAGTGCTTTTCAGAAATTCAGAATTGACGTTCATAAGTCCAGAAGATAGACATTATATATATATATATATATATATATATATATATATATATATATATATATATATATATATATATATATATATATATATATATATATATATATATATATATATATAATTGTTGACGTATAATCGCTGTGAAATTTGAGAATAATGATTGATAATTCCCGGTGTTTAGTATGGTAATTATCATTACAAGATACAGATGAGTTCATGATAGGATCTCAATAGATAAATATAGTGATTTGTCGGAGAGATTTAAGCTAAGGAGCAACGAGGTTGCTGGTACTATGGTGGAATATAAAAGGTTCTCCAGTAACAATAAAAGAGCAAGCATATATATCAAGGTTATAATAAGGTTGTTTCGAACGAAAAGTCGAAGTTGACTTGCTGGAGCTGTGACAAAATGGCTATCTCGAACAGGAGTTGCAAAGTTATTTTCGGTAATAATAACGCTAAAGGAATTAGCACAGCTACGTGTTAAACGTTTACTCAGTTTCTGAGAGTTTTTCAGGTGCATAACTATATGCATAAATCTTTCCTTCCATAGATGAAGTGCGGTTGGTTCATCCTCTCGATTGAGGTGTTTTCAAGGATCATGAAAGGTTTGAACACAGACTGTAATCATCAAGATACAAATGAGGTTTAAGATGAAATTAAGTGGCAAACTTGAGAAAATATTTAGTTTCATATGTTATAATCAATATTTTAATTCATTTTAATTGTCCAAGGT
Source organism: Rutidosis leptorrhynchoides (assembly GCF_046630445.1). Lineage (NCBI taxonomy): Eukaryota > Viridiplantae > Streptophyta > Magnoliopsida > Asterales > Asteraceae > Rutidosis > Rutidosis leptorrhynchoides. Next base: position 657,347,231 of record NC_092333.1, on the reverse strand, counting down.
TAGTAGTCCACAGTTAGTAATTCAATAATTTATATATAGTTTAATATATAATAATCGAATTAATTAATACGTATCGTGACCCATTGTATACATGTCTCAGACTCGATCACAACTCAAAGTATATATATTATTTTAGAATCAACCTCGACCCTTTATATGCTAACTCGAGCATTACCGCGATATAGAGTGACTTACGGTTATTCCAAATAATATATATAGATGATGTTAATATGATATGTCAAAACATTGTATACGTGTTCCGATATTTAAAATGCGTAAATAACAGTATTTAAATGACGATAAATAAAGTGCGTAAAATAAATAACAGAAATTAAATGACGATAATTAAAATTGCGAGAATTAAAATTGCGATAAATAAATTGCGATAAATAAAATGTAATAAGGAATTAACAGTTAGCTTGTAACGACCCGCACTTTTTCGATCGTTCCATACTTATAAGATTGATATTTACATAAATTAAACCTTACCAACATGATAAGTAATCCAAATTGTTGAGACTTATATTTCCGAAAAGAGTTTTACACAACGTTTGACCGTCTAGTTTGACCGATGATATCACGAACCATACAATATATGATAATTATACGTTTGTGTATATATATGTATATATACATATTTAACATGATTAAGGAATGTTTTAATACCTCATTTTATATTAATAACAACAAGTTATATGTGTATTTTGAAACTACTAACTTAAGTTTTCAAAACGATAACTATACGTAACGTTATTTGACATAAATACTTAAGACATATAATGTTTATACATATATTGTATAAGTAATGTATTTAATCACTTTTAAGAACTTAAATACATAAAATCATATAAGTGTATTCACAAAAGATAGCTATATTTGAATCCTCATTCCATTTTTCACAAAATTTCTATACGTATACCTAGAGTATTTGTACTCGTATCATACCAAGCTTCTATACGTATTTACTATTGGTATATACACATCAAATCACCACCTAACCAGCCCTTATTCATGCCTTATGTATAAGGTAATTACTTTTGAATCATTGCAAGACTAATTACAAAAATACAAACTAAAATTTTGTCATGTTATCCTTAAAGATCACATTTTTAGGAGTATATATGTATCATCATTTTTGATTCATTTTTACTTCAATCTCTTAACTAAAAACACACACTCTTTCTTACTCTCTAAACTCCATAACAATCCAGCAAAGTCCCATAAAGATCTAGCTTCAAAAACCATACTAAAACACCATAAGAAAACCATACAAAAACACTTCAAGAAAACCTTCCAAGAACACCAACTTACTTCCAATCTTTCATCCACTTCCATCACCCTTTTGATTCTAGCTTCTTACTTCTCTTTTACAGCAACTTTATCCAAGGAACTTGAGGTAGAATCTATGTTCACAACCTTATTCAATTCATATATATATAGCTATCTTATTTTGTGGTACAAAAGTTTAACAACAAGAACATAGTTTGAATGTTTTCAAACTTGTTTGCAAACTAAATAGATCCTTCTAACTTAACTTTTAAAATACTTCAAGACCTGTAATATAACTTATGTATATGCTAATTTAACAAGGTAAAACTTGGTTTTTCAAAGTATAAGTATTTTTAGAAAAATGGTCATTAAATGATTTTGTTGTAACAAAAATGTTTAATTTCATATGTTTCACTAATGTTTCACTTATGCCGTATGATTTTGAATACAAACCAAGGTATTTACAGTTCATAGTCTTAAAGAAGAACTCGATCCAAGAAGATGGCAATTTGAATCAACGAAAACGGATTTGTAACGAAGAAACTATGACCGAAACAAAATTGGTTATCCTAGATCATTTCAACTACGGGATCAATTGGAAAAAATGATATAAATCACATATTTCTAAGATAACATGATATTTTATATATATGTACTTATAATTCAATTTTATATGGTTCAGGATCACCCGTAAACAATACGAGAAGATTAATCATAAGATCCCATGATTGTACGCAACACGTCATTTGACAACACCGGTACTTTATGTACGCAACACGTCATTTGACAACACCGGTACCATGGGTCAAGATTAATCTCGACCAATACATATACGATGGGGTTTTATTTATTTCGTTGGGGGTTTTATTTATTGCGGGTATATTAAACATCTAAAAATGAACCATTAAAAATTGAATTGCTAACCTCGGACAGCTAACTTCGGACTAAGGAAATATTCAAAGTATTAAAAGTATAACAAGTATATATATATATAACGTTTGTTTTAAAATGAAAACATATTGATATATTATATATGGATAGGTTCGTGATATCAACCGGAAGACCGAGTCAAAATATATATATCATCAAGACAAGAGTGAGTATATAGTCCCACTTTTAAACTCTAAATATTTCGGGATGAGAATACATGTATTTTATGTTTTACGATATGGACACAAGTAACTGAAAAATATATTCTACGTTGAGTTGTACCACTGGCATACTTCCCTGTAGCTTGGTAACTAATATTTACAGCGGTATTGTAAACGCGAATCCTGTTGATAGATCTATCGGGCCTGACAACCCCAACCGGACTGGACGACCAGTATTCAACGGTTGCACAGTACTTCGTTTTGTGACTACACTTGGTACGGTGTAGTAAGATTTCATATTAAAGGGAATATGCGACGTGATTAAATGTTAAGTATGGTTACCAAGTGCTCAACCACTTAGAATATTTTTATTGAAATGTTTATATACGAAATCTTGTGGTCTATATATATATATTGCTGCGCACTAAACCTATATCTCACCAACTTTATGTTGACGTTTTTAAACATGTTTATTCTCAGGTGATAATTAAAGCTTCCGCTGCATTATATTGAATCTAAGCAGGATCATGCGTACTCATATTTGTGTCAAAAATAAAACTGCATATCCGAGGACGTGTGTTGTAAAATATGCTAGAAATCGTGTTGTTATTATCATTTGTAAAGTTTGTAAGTCGAAGATTATCGTTAAACGATAATCATCTTTTTATTGTCTAAAGCTTGTAACAAAAATAATGGTTTGGTTTGTAATGTATAATATATGCAGTTTTCCTTTTTAAAAATGTCGCATATAGAGGTCAATACCTCGCAATGAAATCATACGTTATCTAACACGTTCTTATGGTTAAGGACGGGTTATGACATAGCTAGGAACAGTTAGCTAGAATTTTGTTAGCGTGGATTCTTAACCAAATTTCTCATAGTTAATTTGTTTGTTTCTAACAAATTTTATTTTGTCCAATGTTTTCTTCATTATGCCACTTGTTGGATTCTGATAGGTCAAAATCCAGATATGAAATTGTATGAAAATAGTTATTCTGCGGTGAACGGATACGTATATCTGTGGACGTAAGTAGGATAGTAAATGACTATTGAATCAGGTTGAAAGAATGTACAGTGTAACTTATTAACGTGAAATCTAAATATTTCTAGGGTATTACCTACCCGTTAAAATATTTTCACCATTAACAGTTTGTACAAAAGAATTTTTAATTACAATCTTTATAAAAATATACTTACATATATATATTTTCTTCAGATGTAATATAGATTTAATGAGTCAATGTGATATTAAACTCATCTGGTTTATTGTTAGAACTAGAATACATAATCTCTAAAACATTAGAGATTACATAATCGCCATATAGAACGAAGATAAATGATGTAGAATGATACGTAGAACGGAGATCATGCTTGGGGTATAGATTGTGATATTGTGGCGTGTGGTGTTGATGGTACGGGTGTTGTTGCTGGTGGTTCTGTTGGTGTCGATGATATTGCTGAAGCTGGTAAGTTTTGCACCATATTCTCCAAAATCATTACTCAGGCGCGAAGCTCGTTGACTTCTTCGATTACTCCGGGATGATTGGCGGTTCGGACGAGCGGGTGAATAAGATCTAAAATTTGAGATAGTATATAATCGTGACGAGATACTCTGGAGATGAGAGAGAAAATGGTGTTTCGAACAGGTTCGCCGGTAAGTGCTTCAGGTTCTTCATCAAGAGGGAAATGTGGTGGATGGAAGGGATCACCTTCTTCTTGTCTCCAATGATTGAGTACACTACGAACCCATCCCCTGAGATGACCCGTCCAAATCCATAAGAACGAATACAATAACATATGATTACATCGCGAGGTATTTGACCTCTATATGATAAATTTTACAAACATTGCATTCATTTTTAAAAGACAGACTTTCATTTCATTGAAAGTTGACAGGCATGCATACCATTTCATAACATCCAAACTATAAAAAAAACCTAATCTGTCATTTACTTTAGTAATAATCTTTATTGAACTCAATGACTTGAATGCAACGTCTTTTGAAATATGCCATGAATGACTTCAAGTAATATCTCTAAAATGAGCAAATGCACAGCGGAAGATTTCTTTCAAACCTGAGAATAAACATGCTTTCAAGTGTCAACCAAAAGGTTGGTGAGTTCATTACTTTATCGTAATCAATTATTTCCATAATTTTAATACACCACAAGATTTCATTTAATCAATAATCATACACTCGTAAGTGTTTAAAATTCATTCATATGGATTGAACACCTGGTAACCGACATTAACAAAATGCATCTAGAATATCCCCAAACATATAAACATCGAAGTACTAAAGCAGTTCAAATTCTCTGACTGGGGCTTGTCAAGGCCCATAGATCTATCTTTAGGATTCGCGTCAATTGGTGGCAATTATAATAAACACCAATTCTTAGGCTACCAAGTTCAACAAGGGCGATATCCGGTATAACAATTCAACCATAGAATGTAGTTTCGATTACTTGTGTCTATTTCGTCAAACATTTATAAAAGTGCTTGTATTCTCAGTCCCAAAAATATATATTGCAAAAGCATTTAAAAAGGGAGTAATGAAACTCACAATACTGTATTTCGTAGTAAAAATACATATTGCGTCATTGAACAAGTGCAATGTTGGCCTTGGATTCACGAACCTATATTAATTATATATATATATATATATATATATATATATATATATATATATATATATATATATATATATATATATATATATATATGTTGGTCAATAACTGTCTAACAATTTAGGTCAGGTCGTAGTGTATCACAATCCTAATGCTCGAGATCGATATGTAAAAGTCAACAAAAGTCGATTTGACCCAAAATGATTTACAAGGTCCATACATGTTCAATATGAAATTTAAATAATCGTTTTATATATTTAAATATATTTATCAGATTTTATTAGAGAAAATAATATAAGTCATTTATTAATAATAAAAATTTATATTTCAATTTATATATGATAAAAATATACTTTTATATATCTTAAATAATAAAATTTATAAAGTTCACTTAATATCATAAAAATATAGTGATATGTAATATTAATGTAATTATATTACGTGTGATAAAAATGTCTCTGTATTATATATTTATTTGATAAAATAATATTAATAGTAATAATAGTGAGTAAAAGTTGTATTATTTTGTAATAATAATAATAATTATCATTATTCTACTAATAAAAATAACAATATTTATATTTACTAAAAATGATATTAAGTATGATAAATGATAATTCTATTCATGATAATAGTAAAGATACTTTTTAATATTAACAGTAATAATAATAATATTTTATAAAGATAATAATTCTATTCAAAATGATAATTAATAATAATACTAAATGATAATAATAATGATATCTTATAATAACAATTATATTTCTTTTAAAAATGATAATCTTAGTAAGATGATAGTTTTAATATTATTAATACTTTTAATAGTAAAAATAATGAAAACGATATTTTTATCTAAATCAATGTCTCTCAATATTTTAATTTCATCATGATACTTATACTCATTATTTCCTAATTAATTTGTTAATAGCTTTTAGTCGTCTTTTATATCGCGTTCATAATAATGATAATAATAGTAATCATAATAATTAGATGTTATTAATATTAGTTTTAATTATAATAATACTAATAATAATAAATATTATGATAATGATAATACTAATAACTATTTTAATGATAATAATAATAATGATAATAATACTAATCATAACTTTAACGATAGTAATAATAATAAAAATAACAATTTTTAATGATAATATATTTTATTAATAACGATAATGATAATAATAATAATAATAATAATAATAATAATAATAATAATAATAATAATAATAATAATAATAATAATAATAATAATAATAATAATAATAATTAGATAGTAATTATAACGACGATAATAACGACGATAGTAATAATAATCATTTTAACAATAAATATACTAAAAGTAATAATAATTCAGTTGACTATATCTTTTAATCCGTTCATCGAAATCACACGAGTTCTAAATGAAAAGTTATTAATTTTTCGCCAGCTTTCTAACTACATGCATATCATACACCTTATCTCAGTAGCATATGTATCTAAATCAGGATTCAACATAACCTATCTAACGACAATAATAAACGTACAAGCATGTATAATCCTATCTACTCGAGCACTAGTCAGGGATACACTAATAATATATAAAAGTTAAAATATGAATGCTCACGTATCAATATTGTGATTTAATATTGCAGAAAAGTACGTAGACGCATCGAAAATGATAAACGTTAGGTTGACCTCACGAGCAATACCCTCGAACAATACCCATAACCTCCATAGCTATAACCCATAATTTCCTTAGCTCTATCCCGTTTGAAAACGTATTTTAAAATCGCCTGAACATAACTCCGTCGTAGTATTTTATGTATACTAATAATATTTTGAAATAATACTGAGTAAATATATATATGTAAATCGATTGAGAGAGTTTAGAGAAATATATTTTCAAGTTTCTATAAAATAATGAAACCTATTGAATTCTATTTATAATAGATTTTTGAATTATTAAAGTGAATTATTAAAGTATGAATTATTAAAGTGAATTATTAAAGTTTGAATTATTAAAGTGAATTATTAAAGTATGAATTATTAAAGTGAATTATTAAAGTTAAAGTAAAGTAAAAGTAAAGTAAAAAGGTAAAGTTAAAGTATAGTAAAAGTATAAAACTATGTACGTATAATACGCGTATAAATATATATAATATTAATTTAAATCGTTATATATATTTTCATAAAATAATATATAAATATCTTTATCTTTATCATACTGGTTAAGAAATGAGTTGTTAAAAGTGGTTCTAGATATTTATAAAAGTTATATACGTTTTAATAATAAAGTTCTTTTTAAACTGAAAACGTTTTTGTACGTTTGGAACTAAATCAAATAAATATGATAATTTTGTTTTCCAAACTTAAATATATTTAAGAATCATTTTCTTAAAAGGTTAAAATAATGGAAATCATTATATCATAAAACGTTTTATAAAAATAGAATTATATATACTCATAATAGGTTTCAAGTTTTTAAATTACAGTCTGTTGGTGAAGCATGGGATAAAGTCCAAAGGTTAAATAAACGTATGAAATCATCTTAATGAAAAATGTCTAATTACTTAACTTGTCAATATCCAACATTTAAGTTATTTACACTCTACGTTCTTACTTTCACATTAAATAAAATGAAAGTTAACATAGTTATCTTATCAAGGGCACGAGGAAAATATTATAAAACATGAATTGGAAATTAATCAGGAATTTCCACTAACCCCTGTCTAGTTCCCGTTAATTGACACATTTGTTCTTACTTATAAATCACTTTACCATTTTTCAAATGTTGTCAAAAAGAATAGATTTCTTAAATCACGGTGGACCTCATAACATAGGCTCGTAATCATATCACAATGTATCTGATAATTCAATCGTTTAATATTATCTTTTAATTCTGTCGATAAATATATTAAATATATATTGAAACAAATACGTTTATGTAAAGTATTATACATCTAATACTTTGTTAACGTTTTCAATTAATATAACTATATTATATATATGTATATACACATAAATGTTCGTGAATCGTCGAGCACAGTCAAAGGGTAATTGATTACATGAACACAGTTTAAAGTTTTTGAGATTTCAACATTACAGACCTTGCTTATCGTGTCGGAAACATATAAAGATCAAGTTTAAATTTGGTCAGAAATTTCTGGGTTCTCACATCCCCAATTCATCCAGAATTGAAGATGACTAATTGGTTGTTCCATTCCGGTTACACTGCTTTCGGAGTTCGAGTGGAAATCCATATCGGATGAGCTGTCAGAATTTGAGGAATTTGAACTAGTTGCGAGTTCCATCTTGTACGGTTAGACAAAGAATTTTTCGATATGAAATGATTTTCGGATATCAGATGATATTCTAATTACATATAATACCTATGTATAGTACAGAAGATCCCATAGATTACGGAGGAATTTTCGGAAGCTGTCAGGTAAAGTTTACAGTAACAGGTACGCTAAGGTACGAATTTATCTGCACACTATCTATGCAATAGAGGCAGTAAGACGTGTCTAGACTTTAAGGATGATAAGCAAGTAATTTTTGACACGAAATTATAAGCAAAACTTTTGACATGCAGACACGGTCGAAGTCCAGATCCACTAATGCATCTAAACAACTATCAGTTAGACTCACTAATGTAAGACCTGGTTCGCTAAGACCACCGCTCTGATACCAACTGAAGCGACCCGTCCTAATCCATCTGGACGAAGTCATCAACATTTGATCCCATTGCGAGGTACTGTCCTAAATATGCTATGAACGACTCCATGTAATATCCTTAAAATGAGCAAATGCACAGCGGAAGATTTCTTTCATACCTGAGAATAAACATGCTTTAAAGTGTCAATCAAAAGGTTGGTGAGTTCATAGGTTTATCGTAATCAATCATTTCCATAATTTTAATAGAACACAAGATTTCATATTTCAATTTCTCATAAACATCATGCATGCATATAGCCATCTGCATAAAAATCATTCATATGGATTGAACACCTGGTAACCGACATTAACCATAATGCATAGAATATCCCCACGGACATCGACGTATGTATAATAATAATCTAGAAGTACTAAAGCCATCTATAGACATGAATGGGGGTTGTTAGGCCCAATAGATCTATCTTTAGGATTCGCGTCAATTAGGGGCCATTTTCCTAATTTTTAGGTTACCAGACTTGAAGGGCGATATTCGATTTCGATAATCCAACCATAGAATGTAATTTCGATTACTTGTGTCTATTTCGTAAAACTTTTATAAAAGCAGCGCATGTATTCTCAGTCCCAAAAATATATATTTCAAAAGCATTTAAAAAGGGAGCAAATGAAACTCACAATACGATATTTTGTAGTAAAAATATGCATACGACGGAACTGAACAATGCAAGGTTGACCTCGGATTCACGAACCTACATCATTATATATATATATATATATATATATATATATATATATATATATATATATATATATATATATATATATATATATATATATTAACACATATAATTGTAATCGAACAATTTATTACGTATTCATTAGTGATATCATTTTATAACTTATGTGTTTCATTAAAATATATTTTTTATATTACCAATAATAATATATTAATAATAATGATACTTTTTAATGATATTGATAATACTATTATAGATAATAATAATAATAATAATAATGATAAAAATAATAATACTAATATTGTTAAAAAAATGATTTCTAATAAAAATGATAGTTTTTAATAATAATAATAATAATAATAATAATAATAATAATAATAATAATAATTTTAAAAATGATACTTAATAATACTCATATTACGAATCATAATATTAACAATAATAATACTAATAACAATAATACTTATATACGAATAATAATAATAATAATAATAATAATAATGATAATAATAATAATAATAATCAATATATCAATATTAGTACTAGTGTGATAATAATAATTATTATAATTATAATAATAATAATTAGAATACTACCTTAAGAGTGTAAGCTTCCCAAAAAAAGTTATAAAACTGCCTCAATTCGGGCTCGAACCCGCGACCTCTTGCTTAAACACAAACACCTAAACCATCCCTCTGTCTGATCTTTCTTATTATTAGTACCATACGAATTCTTTTAACCCGCTTTCTGTTTCTACCTTCTTCATTAAACCCATTTCATGATCATCATACCATTATCCTAATCGTCCCATAATCGTCATCAATTTAATATTACAACATCATGATATTTATATAACACGGTTTCATTTTCATCTATATATCCTGATGCATATCATCATCATTCAATATCACGTTACCATAGTCATCATCGTTTTTAGTTCAAAGAAAATGAGTCTCGGTCCAAGATCAAAACGAGTTCTCGGTCCATCAAGCCCAAAATGATTATATATATTCTTTAAATGGTCCGTTAAGATAACAGCCCAAATATATCTAGTGTAATATATCGATTTCCTTTTTAATTTATCAAGTGGGGTTCGTCTGAAATAAATAAAATATACGGCCGCTAGTTAATCATCACCAATTACCTTTATCATCTTTTTTTCCATTATCATGTTTGTTGTAAATTAAATCATCACAGCTTACCATGATTGTTTTTGAATCATCATCTTTATTTAATCGTCTCCCATAACATCACGATGTAACATCATCCATGTTGTTTCGTTACTTTCACAGATATAAAAAAAAATATACCGCTACTACAACAGTAAAGAGTAGCAGGTACTAGGTAATTAAGGGTGGTTTGTCGAACAGAAAAGATACAGTGCAGCAGCAGCAGTGATTAACAGTTTAATGGTGATCGAGTGGTCGTTTTGATGGTCGGTCATAAACAGGAAATTCAAACAGCAGCAGCCCAAGTTGTAGTTTGGTTGTTGATTTTTATTAGTTGCACAAGAACGAAGAGAAGAGAAGAAAATAAAAAGAATAAAGAAAAGTACCAAGGTGGTGGTATGGTGGTGGATGAAGGTGGTGAAGTGGCAGCTGCAGTAGGAAGGATCATAGTGACGGTTTTGGTGGTTTAGAGCGGCAAGGACAGTAGCATAGTAGCAGTATGGTGGTGAAGGTGTTCATAGTGATGTTGAAGGTGGTGAGTAGGTTATTAAATAAGCAAAGGTGGTGAAGTGTTCCAGTTTAAAGATGTTGTACATTCTTCGAATGGTAACACAAGTAACAAAACGAAGTGGGTTCAACAGAAAATGATTACATAAACATTTGTAGCAGTAGTTAGTTCATATGGTTTCATAGGTGTGGTGATACGGTTATGGTTATGGCCGATGGTGTTAGTGGGTTTATGAGTTTCAACCAAAACAGGAAAAAGGTTCGAATATAAGGGTTGTTCAAAATATGAGAATAAGATTGGATGGTGTTTTGAAGGGTGACGGTTTACAGTTTAAGGAAATCATATGATGGTCTTTATGTAGGATGGTGGATTAATATGATGAAGTTGGTGTTGTAGGGGTGGTGTCTCATGGTGGTTTGGTTTCGGGTCTAGCTTGCTCGCATGTTAACTTAAATAAACCATCGGTAACGATGTCTACTAAAACAAATGGATTTAGTTTTGGGTTCATGAAGAAGGAAATAATAAAGAAAGAGAAGTAAGAAGAAGAAGAAGTATCATGATGATGATGTGGTCTGCTTGATTCACTAGCATATATCTCCAATATATATATATATTCATACTAGTACAGTTCATAAATAAATAAATAAATAATATTTTTAATAATAATAAAGAAACACTCTGTGAAACTCAATTGTCATTTTACTACCGACACTTCACTGGGACCACTATATCAGGATCCGTTGTTAATCAGTGACGGGTAAAGTTATTCAGAAAAATCTCAAATTTTTACAGTAATTATCTATATTTATTCCAGTCACTATGGTATAAAATTCGGTCATTAACTATTAAATAAAATTTACATTAATTATTCACTTTCAACCCCAAGTAAAATGTAAAAAGTTTTAAAATTCAATAAATAGTTCCTAAATACATTTTTAATAAGCCTATAATTTGTAAAACTCATTTTTGGCTAACCGTTTATTTTAAAATCACATAAGTTTCTTTTTAACTCGTTTAATATCGATCGAATGATAATTGAGCGTTACTGTCATTTACAAAATAAATTCGAAATCACATATATATATTTAATATACTTCAATTATATATATTGATATATTTTAAATGGTAATTATTATAATATCATATTTTATTTTATTTTACATAATTAATTTTAATAACAACAACATATAATATTTCAAATTATATATTTAATTATTATATATATATATATATATATATATATATATATACACACACACACACACATATCTTATTTACAAATAGTTGTTCATGAATCGTCGAGAAACAGTCGAAGGTCAATTGAATATATGAAACAGTTCAAAATTTTTGAGACTCAACCTAACAATTTTTGCTCATCGTGTCAAAATATTAAATCGTATCGAGAGTTTGGTTTAAAATTAGTCGACATTTTCCGGGTCGTCATAGATGAAGAATTTTCAATCGTATCGTGGTAAGGTAGGATTGTCAAACTACAAAATGCTTGAAATTGAGGGCATTGGAGATGTTATATTCAGTACTACCCTTAGATCTAATTGGACTTTGAAAGAAGTAGGGTACATTCCAATACTAAAAAGGAAACTTATCTCGGTCAGTCAATTGGATGAGGAAGGTAACATCGTTAGTTTTGAAAACCGCCAATGAAAGGTGATTTAGGGTAGTTGTGTCGTGACTCGTGGACATTTAAGGGAAACTCTTTATTATGGTTGGAGTCTTTGATGAAGACACGGTGGTTGCTACTGTTGATGATGGGGCTGAGTCTACTCTATGAGTGAGAAGGGTATGAAGATGTTTGTTTCGAGTGGAAGAATTCCGAATTTGAAATAGGTGGAACTTGAGTTTTGCAAGCCATGCATCTATGGGAAGCAAAAGAAGGTGACTTTTGGGAAATCGGGAATTGCACTCAAACTGGATAGATTGGAGCTACATAATACGGACGTGTTTGGTCCAACTAATGTAGAATCACAAGGTGTTTCTCGCTATTATGTTATCTTCATTGACGACTCGACTCAAAAGGTATGATTTTATTTTCTTAAAGCTAAATCCGAAGTGTTTGATACTTTTTGTGAAGTGAAAAGCTGATAGTGCTCTAAATGAACATATATTTAGTATCAATATCCTTCCAATATGTAAAGCTTTTAGTTACTATTGTTCTATTTTTATGTAATAATCGTTTAAATAAATAAGTGCCAAGACAAAAGAAGAAAACGACAATTTGAAGACGCAAATAACAAAAAAGCTCAAATGTATATGATACAATCCAAGTGGTTCAATTTATTGATGAGAAACGTCTAAAAATGAAAAGAGTACAAGCCGCGAAACGTAAAGTACAAGATATCTAAGCGTACGAAAGGACGTTCGAAAATCTGGAACCGAGACATAAACCAACTATCAACGTACGACTCAACGGAGCTAAAATTACAAGTCAACTGTGCACAAGAATATAATATAATATATAATTAATTATATATATATATATATATATATATATATATATATATATATATACACACATATATATATATTATATATTTATTCAGCAGCCCACGTTTTGTATTTATTGGATGAGCTGGATTTCAAACCTCCGCAATCGCGGAGCTCCAAGGCATAAAAGTACCGCGATCGCGGAGCACACAGTTTCAAAATCTGCCTATAAAAGGCCACGAAGTCTGCCGAGTTTTGCACACCAATTCAATCGATCTCTCTCTATTATATATATAATTATATATATATTTATAATATATATAATATAGTTTAGTTTTATATTAGATTAGTTTAGTAAATGTAACGGTTAATTACGGGTTTTAAAGTCGGAGTTCTGTCCGTGTAACACTATGCGATTCATAACCACTGTAAGCTATGTTCTTCCTTTTTAAATTAATATCTCATATTTAAGTTATTATTATGCTTATTTGAGCCGAAGTAATCGTGATGTTGGGCTAAATATTAAGACGGGGTTATTGGGCTTTGGACCATAATTGGGGTTTGGACAAAAAACCGACACTTGTGGAAATTGGACTATGGGCTATTAATGGGCTTTATATTAACTAAATGATATCTCGTTCATTTAATATAGAGATTTATAATTTGGCGTATTTATATATAACCACATACGCTTGACTGGGTATGGTGAGCGAGATATGTATAAATACTAATAATTATTCATTTGACCGGACACGGGGATGGATTAATAGTCAATGGACTCATTAAAACAGGGGTGGATTACATTCTAGGGAAATTGGTGTAATTATTAATAAAGTATTAAAACCTTGGGTTACACGCAGTCGATAACCTGGTATAATCATTAACAATTTATTAAAACCTTATTACAGTTTAAGTTCCCAATTAGTTGAAATATTTAACTTCGGGTATAAGGTTAATTTGGTGAAGACCCTCGCACTTTATAATTATGACCGATGGACTATTATGGACAAAACCAGATGGACATATCAAATAATCCAGGACAAAGAACAATTAACCCAGGGTAATAAATTAAAATCAAAACGTCAAATATCATGAGTACAGAAGTTTAAATAAGCATAGTATATTTTATTTCATATTTCCTCGTACTTTTATTTATTGTTATTTATTTTATCGTTAGTTAAATATCGTCATTTACTTTACGCTTCGATTAAAATATAAAATCGACAAACCAGTCATTAAACGGTAAAACCCTTTTTTAATAATAATAATTGTAATATATATATTTATATTTTGTACAAATATAGTTATATAAAAATATAGTGTAAAATAAGCCGTCTCCCTGTGGAACGAACCGGACTTACTAAAAACTATACTACTCTACGATTAGGTACACTGCCTATAGAGTTGTAGCAGAGTTTAGGTATATCCCATTTGTAAATAAATAATTAAAACTTGTGTAATTTGTATCGTATTTCGTAATAAAAATAATAGTATTTCGCATACACCGCTGCACACATCAAAAGCTATGGTAGAGAATGAGATTAATCTAAAGGTTAAAAGCTTGAATTCAGATAGTGCAGGAGAATATGGTAGTCAAGAGTTTAAAGACAATTGTGCAAAGCTCGGTATTAAGATGTTGAAAACGGTACCAAATACACCGCAACGCAATGGGCTTGCCGATATAAATCTTACGTTAAATGAAAGGGCTAATGCATGAGACTACATGTTAGTTATCAAGACATTTTAGGCGGATACGGTTAACATGACGGCTTATTTGATCGATATGGGACCCTCAACACCGTTGGATTTCCGAATTACCGAGGAAGAATGACAAGATAAAAATGTGAGTTATGGTCACCTTAGGATATTTGGTTGCAATGTTTATGTCAAAACTAAAGATGAGAATAGAGACAAGCTTGAGGCTAAGTCAAAGAAGTGTACTTTCATTGGTTATGGTTCAGATGAAATGGGTTATCGTTGTTGGGATAATGAGGCTATAAAGGTGTGATTCGCTCTCACGATGTCACTTTTGATGAAGACTCGGTTTATGGAAAGACGATGACGGTTAGCCCTAAATCGAATTATGTTACTTTTGAATGATGTTTCTATTGATGATCTTGCAGGTTCTAGTGGGAGTTCAGGTAACAATGTATTGTCGGATAGCAGTGAGGTTTCGGAAAATGCTAATGTTGGGGATGATTCAAAAAAGGGAGATAATTCCAAACATAGTGCTAGTTCTAGTGATGAGGAGGTTGCTGCTGAAACTCGTTCAACCATTCCGGTTGCTCCTACACCAAAACGCTCGACTATAGTGCCCAATCCTAATTCTATGTATTCATCAACAAATTAATTGCTCTATACCGATAATGGTGAACCCGAAAGGTACTTTGAGGCGAGATAATCCAAAAGACCCATACAATGGGAGCTTGCCATGAAAGAAGAGATGGGGTCACTTGAATAGAATGAAACTTGGTCACTAGTGAAACTACATCATGATAAAAGAACATTGCGAAATAAATGGGTGTATCGTATTAAGAATGAGTTGTATGGCAAGAAAGGTACAGGGCTCGGTTGGTGGTTAAAGGCTTTCAACAAAAGAAAGGGTTGACTACAACAAGATATTTTCACCAGTTGTTAAAATGACAACTATTCGATTGGTACTTTGTATGTTGCATCCGAGGACTTATATCTAGAACAGTTAGATGTGCAGTCCGCATTCTTACATGGAGATCTTAAGGTTGAGATCTATATGAAGAAACCCGAAGGCTTCGAGGTAAAGGGCAAAGAGAAGTAGGTTTTTAAGCTACGAACAAGTTTGTATGGACTGAAGCAAGCACCTCAGCAATGGTACTTAATGTTTGATGATCTTATGAAGAGGAGTAATTTCATGCATTATGAGATGGATCATTGTTGTTACTTAAGAAATTCAAGTCCTCTTACATAATCTGCATTGCCTCAACCGTTCTTCTCATGACTTGATGAGAGAAGGCACCAATTAGAGAGTTAGAGGGTTGATATATCAATTCTAACAAGTAGTTTTGAAGACCTTGTATTGGAAGTCTACTTCTCCGAAGTATGCGTTGAGTGTCCGTGTCCTAAATGGTATCTTGGCAGTATAAATGGTGGTTTGACGTTATTGGTAAATTGTTGAATTAATGGGTTGACGAAGAATGGGTTTGTTTGGATCATCCTTCAAGTAGGAGATTGTTGAATGTGAAGTAGAATAAAAAAAAGAACAAAAGATGGTGTTACATGATATTGCGATCGATATATATATATGCTCGCAATCGCGAGCTGTAGCTCAACAAAACTCGCAAAAGGGAACTCTTGCTCGCGAAGGCAAAAGAGTATGCCTTATTAAAGCTTGCGATCGCGAAGAGTGCCATGAGCGGCCAGAATTAATTTTGGACTAGGAATCCTCATTTGGCTCCAATTCGTTTTTGTTTATGCTTTATAAATAGATCCTATGTATCAATACATGCATGCACAAAATTTATCAATAAAATAATCTTCAGTTGTTCCGTGGAGTAAAGTAATCACAATGATTACATATAACCACGTTAATTCTTGTATCACTTTACTTTACGTTTTACTTTCGTTTATTATGTGGGTGGGTGATTTGTTTATCATTTGCGTTGTTTGAGTCCTAATTAATCCTAACAGCGTCACGAGTGCAACTGCTCTTGTGGCATTCCATAGTTATAGAAGAACAAGTGACAAATCTACATATAATGGTGTAATGGTGTTGGGTGTAAAGACCTCACTAGTTTGTGGATTTGTTTGTTTTACAAATTACTCCGTATCATACAAATTGTATAGAATGCTAGTACTAAATTTAAAGAGAAGATCATATGTATTTTTAAAATTAATGATTTTTTGAAAGTAAACAATCAGTATTTGAAAAAAAATTATTTTTTAAAGTACCATTTAAATTACATTTTAATTACGTAGGATCCTTTATTTTCATTTTAAAATCGCCACTAAAAAAAATCCAACTTTTAACTTGCAGGCCAGTGAACTACCGTAGCCCATAATGCAAGGAATATTTACCTCACTCCTTCACTCTCCTAGTCTCCCGAGTAATCAAATTAGTTTATCTTAATACTAAATGGTGAAATTTCAGATGCACATCGTTGGCTTAACAAGGTGGCTGCAACTTTAGTCTTGTTAAATTTTCTTTTAAATATCAAACAATAGCTTAATACTGTAGTATTTATTTATTATTGTTATATAGTATTAGACGTAAAAATAATACACCATTGGCTTAGCAAGGCGGCTGCCACTTTAGCCATGATGTTAATTTTTCTTTTAAATAGTATCAAATAGTAGTTTAATACTACTGGTTGTATAGTATTTAACGTAAAAAATAATATTAAATTACTACTTATACACAATAATATTAGTTTGTTTCAATATGTTGAAAACATTACTAATATTAGAACCTTTTAGAACCCATATTATTACTTCTATGACTTTCATACATGCTTTTAATAGTTATTGTGTCTAGCTTATTTAATACATATGAAAAACTTAATTTTCATAACACAAACTTTGTAGAATCCAGAATATAACGGTATAAAAAATAATATAATGGTCAATTTAAATCCGCAACTAAACACAATTAATCTCTACACTCGTTAAAAGCGTAAACCGTAACTACCCTACACTACTCGATCGTTGCTTTTATGCATCTATATTTCCTTATAACTTGCCCATTTCTTTTAATAGTTTTGCTTGTGTATTTCAGTTTTATGTTTTAGCAGGATTGTACTCGCCATACACAAACTGCATCAATTAAATGAGCTCTGGAGAATCCTTTTTAGTACGAGCAACTGTCGTTTACGCAACTGCATCAATTAAATGAGCTATGGAGAATCTTTTTAGTACATCTATCTCATTTAACCGCCGAGTTTATTCTATTGGTGATAAAATGTAATTGAACTGTCGATATCCAATTGTAGCCGTTTTCGCTATTCTAGTATCTTTTAAAATTTCTATGTGAGTGGTTGTATCTTGTATAATCAATGAGGTGATGGTAGATTCCACGATAGTTCCTGTAATTAACAAGGTGGTACTACCAAATTTCTACTGACTTTTTATTTTGCCAATTGGCAAGTGCTTTCTCACATGCTCCTAAAGGGAGAAAGATTTGGTTCTTATATTTTGTTTTTCTTTTTCTATTATTTATGGTGACGCAGATGATTCATTTTAATTTTATCATTATTATACATAGGGTTTTGCTAACTTATGCTCTCGTGACATATGTTAACTCATACTCCGTATTTAATAACTTGAAATTTTTAATATTAGAATTTATAATTAACGCAGACATATATATAATAATATCAGATTGAATTAACGAGTATTGATGCAAATTTTAATATTTAAAAAAATTTTGAATTCATTAAATGCGTCTTAGCATATAGTACGAGAACATACATTAGCAAAGATTTTACACCTTTAAAAAATATCGTGACGAAGACATTACAATAAAATTATTTTAGATAGACAAAATCCGCTAAACAATGGGTTGTACAAAGTTACGGAGTACAAGTCTATTTAAGATCTACATAGAAAGTGCATTGTGGGACTTTATTTGACTTTATCACTGAAAGTTAAATTTGTCATATTAAATGGTTTTATTTAAGGAAGTCGTTAACTTTCAAATAAGAAACCGTCCTAATAGTAAGATTTTGTTGTCATATTATGACTTTTAAATAAGAAATCTGTCAAAGAAGATGCTAGACGTAAACGTTTAAATAAAGCATATTTAAGTTTATAAACTATAACTATGAAATGACTCGTGAAATTACGGGATTATTTAAGAAAACAGTTTAATGATATTTTAGTATCAAGTGAACATAAATGTTAAAATCATTTAGTTTAATGACCCGTGGAACCACAGATTCCGACTAAGTAATTTGTCATTTTTACAAACATATTACTCCGTAATATACTCAAGTTGGTCAGAATAAATGAACTACATTTATTCTCCCACAGTATTTTTTCAATTTTCATCACAATTATTATTTTTCTTGTCATAAAAGCTTACATTATAACATTTTATTGAGACATGTAGTTCGTATATGTATGTAACGTAATTAATCCCGTAAAGAAAACACATATTTGAAGAATAATAATATAATAATAATAAATTTTGCTCTAAAATTGAGTATTTATTTTTTTAATACTCGTAATATATTATTAATAACAAATGTCTATTTAGTTTTTTTTTTTAAATTTTTAAATACAATTATTATATGAAGGCTGTATAATATGCTTCGAAGGTTGTACAATATGCTTTAAAGTTTGTACATGCGTTCATGTGGTGTTATGTAAAATATTGTACATTTGTTTTGAAGTTTGTACATATGGTCATTGTGTTGTTTTACCATAAGGTTGTACATAATGTTTCAAATATTGTACATATATTCATGAATGTGTTTTATCATAAGGTTATACATAAAAAATGTTTCATATATTATATACAATGAACATGTTAAGATTTCTATTAAATATAACTAATTATTTTAATAACATCATCATGAGAGGCTTAGAAATTTTTTCTTTATTTTTGATTTTTTTTAAAGCGTGAATAATCCTTATTTATGACATTATTATTTTAGAGATTTATATGATACTATAGATAGATAAGATATCTGATAATTTTATTTACTTTTTACCTTGGTATGTGAACTTTTTACTTTGGGTCAGTATTTTCATTTTTTTTTACTTATTTACTTTTTTTTACATTTTACTTGATTAGTAATAATTCAGCTATTGACCTACAAGAAGTCTTGCAACTCCAACTCATGTTTTAAAGATTATTTACATTTATTAATTATCTGTATATTATATATAGATACATTTTGTAACTGAAGTAAAAGCACTAACCCCCATTGATTAATATAAGTAAATAAGTACATTTAATTTATTTAGTAATTAATTTGATTAATGACATCAGCTTAAGGGTTTAGATTTTTTTCTTTTTTCTTTTTTGATTTTTCTTAACAAAGTAATTAGCCTAACAATGACATCATCATTATAGAATTTTAATAGAAACTATAGATAGATTAATTAATTATGAATTATAAATATTTGTTTTTAATATAGATTTCTAATATAATTTTGTTGTCAATGTTTATACATGGTCCGTGGCGAAATTAGAAATTTATAACACTAGTGGCAAAAAATTTGCAAGAAAATTTATATTAAACTAACTTCAAATTTAAAATATATGAACCAAAAACAACTCAAACATATTAGGAAAAATGTGAAATGTCCCGTTCTTATTGATTAAAAACGTTCCATATTAATTGATTTCGTTGCGAGGTTTTGACCTCTATATGAGACGTTTTTCAAAGACTGCATTCATTTTTAAAACAAACCATAACCTTTATTTCATAAATAAAGGTTTAAAAAGCTTTACGTAGATTATCAAATAATGATAATCTAAAATATCCTGTTTACACACGACCATTACATAATGGTTTACAATACAAATATGTTACATCGAAATCAGTTTCTTGAATGCAGTTTTTACACAATATCATACAAACATGGACTCCAAATCTTGTCCTTATTTTAGTATGCAACAGCGGAAGCTCTTAATATTCACCTGAGAATAAACATGCTTTAAACGTCAACAAAAATGTTGGTGAGTTATAGGTTTAACCTATATATATCAAATCGTAACAATAGACCACAAGATTTCATATTTCAATACACATCCCATACATAGAGATAAAAATCATTCATATGGTGAACACCTGGTAACCGACAATAACAAGATGCATATATAAGAATATCCCCATCATTCCGGGACACCCTTCGGATATGATATAAATTTCGAAGTACTAAAGCATCCGGTACTTTGGATGGGGTTTGTTAGGCCCAATAGATCTATCTTTAGGATTCGCGTCAATTAGGGTGTCTGTTCCCTAATTCTTAGATTACCAGACTTAATAAAAAGGGGCATATTCGATTTCGATAATTCAACCATAGAATGTAGTTTCACGTACTTGTGTCTATTTTGTAAATCATTTATAAAACCTGCATGTATTCTCATCCCAAAAATATTAGATTTTAAAAGTGGGACTATAACTCACTTTCACAGATTTTTACTTCGTCGGGAAGTAAGACTTGGCCACTGGTTGATTCACGAACCTATAACAATATATACATATATATCAAAGTATGTTCAAAATATATTTACAACACTTTTAATATATTTTGATGTTTTAAGTTTATTAAGTCAGCTGTCCTCGTTAGTAACCTACAACTAGTTGTCCACAGTTAGATGTACAGAAATAAATCGATAAATATTATCTTGAATCAATCCACGACCCAGTGTATACGTATCTCAGTATTGATCACAACTCAAACTATATATATTTTGGAATCAACCTCAACCCTGTATAGCTAACTCCAACATTCACATATAGAGTGTCTATGGTTGTTCCGAAATATATATAGATGTGTCGACATGATAGGTCGAAACATTGTATACGTGTCTATGGTATCTCAAGATTACATAATATATAATACAAGTTGATTAAGTTATGGTTGGAATAGATTTGTTACCAATTTTCACGTAGCTAAAATGAGAAAAATTATCCAATCTTGTTTTACCCATAACTTCTTCATTTTAAATCCGTTTTGAGTGAATCAAATTGCTATGGTTTCATATTGAACTCTATTTTATGAATCTAAACAAAAAAAGTATAGGTTTCTAGTCGGAAAAATAAGTTACAAGTCGTTTTTGTAAAGGTAGTCATTTCAGTCGAAAGAACGACGTCTAGATGACCATTTTAGAAAACATACTTCCACTTTGAGTTTAACCATAATTTTTGGATATAGTTTCATGTTCATAATAAAAATCATTTTCTCAGAATAACAACTTTTAAATCAAAGTTTATCATAGTTTTTAATTAACTAACCCAAAACAGCCCGCGGTGTTACTACGACGGCGTAAATCCGGTTTTACGGTGTTTTTCGTGTTTCCAGGTTTTAAATCATTAAGTTAGCATATCATATAGATATAGAACATGTGTTTAGTTGATTTTAAAAGTCAAGTTAGAAGGATTAACTTTTGTTTGCGAACAAGTTTAGAATTAACTAAACTATGTTCTAGTGATTACAAGTTTAAACCTTCGAATAAGATAGCTTTATATGTATGAATCGAATGATGTTATGAACATCATTACTACCTTAAGTTCCTTGGATGAACCTACTGGAAAAGAGAAAAATGGATCTAGCTTCAATGGATCCTTGGATGGCTCAAAGTTCTTGAAGCAAAATCATGACACGAAAACAAGTTCAAGTAAGATCATCACTTGAAATAAGATTGTTATAGTTATAGAAATTGAACCAAAGTTTGAATATGATTATTACCTTGTATTAGAATGATAACCTACTGTAAGAAACAAAGATTTCTTGAGGTTGGATGATCACCTTACAAGATTGGAAGTGAGCTAGCAAACTTGAAAGTATTCTTGATTTTATGAAACTAGAACTTTTGGAATTTATGAAGAACACTTAGAACTTGAAGATAGAACTTGAGAGAGTTCAATTAGATGAAGAAAATTGAAGAATGAAAGTGTTTGTAGGTGTTTTTGGTCGTTGGTGTATGGATTAGATATAAAGGATATGTAATTTTGTTTTCATGTAAATAAGTCATGAATGATTACTCATATTTTTGTAATCTTATGAGATATTTCATGCTAGTTGCCAAATGATGGTTCCCACATGTGTTAGGTGACTCACATGGGCTGCTAAGAGCTGATCATTGGAGTGTATATACCAATAGTACATACATCTAAAAGCTGTGTATTGTACGAGTACGAATACGGGTGCATACGAGTAGAATTGTTGATGAAACTGAACGAGAATGTAATTGTAAGCATTTTTGTTAAGTAGAAGTATTTTGATAAGTGTATTGAAGTCTTTCAAAAGTGTATAAATACATATTAAAACACTACATGTATATACATTTTAACTGAGTCGTTAAGTCATCGTTAGTCGTTACATGTAAGTGTTGTTTTGAAACCTTTAGGTTAACGATCTTGTTAAATGTTGTTAACCCAATGTTTATAATATCAAAAGAGATTTTAAATTATTATATTATCATGATATTATGATGTACGAATATCTCTTAATATGATATATATACATTAAATGTCGTTACAACGATAAACGTTACATATATGTCTCGTTTCAAAATCATTAAGTTAGTAGTCTTGTTTTTACATATGTAGTTCATTGTTAATATAATTAATGATATATTTACTTATCATAATATCATGTTAACTATATATATAACCATATATATGTCATCATATAGTTTTTTTACAAGTTTTAACGTTCGTGAATCACCGGTCAACTTGGGTGGTCAATTGTCTATATGAAACCTATTTCAATTAATCAAGTCTTAACAAGTTTGATTGCTTAACATGTTGGAAACATTTAATCATGTAAACATCAATCTCAATTAATGTATATAAACATGGAAAAGTTCGGGTCACTACAGTACCTACCCGTTAAATAAATTTCGTCCCGAAATTTTAAGCTGTTGAAGGTGTTGACGAATCTTCTGGAAATAGATGCGGGTATTTCTTCTTCATCTGATCTTCACGCTCCCAGGTGAACTCGGGTCCTCTACGAGCATTCCATCGAACCTTAACAATTGGTATCTTGTTTTGCTTAAGTCTTTTAACCTCACGATCCATTATTTCGACGGGTTCTTCGATGAATTGGAGTTTTTCGTTGATTTGGATTTCATCTAACGGAATAGTGAGATCTTCTTTAGCAAAACATTTCTTCAAATTCGAGACGTGGAAAGTGTTATGTACAGCCGCGAGTTGTTGAGGTAACTCAAGTCGGTAAGCTACTGGTCCGACACGATCAATAATCTTGAATGGTCCAATATACCTTGGATTTAATTTCCCTCGTTTACCAAATCGAACAACGCCTTTCCAAGGTGAAACTTTAAGCATGACCATCTCTCCAATTTCAAATTCTATATCTTTTCTTTTAATGTCAGCGTAGCTCTTTTGTCGACTTTGGGCGGTTTTCAACCGTTGTTGAATTTGGATGATCTTCTCGGTAGTTTCTTGTATAATCTCCGGACCCGTAATCTGTCTATCCCCCACCTCACTCCAACAAATCGGAGACCTGCACTTTCTACCATAAAGTGCTTCAAACGGCGCCATCTCAATGCTTGAATGGTAGCTGTTGTTGTAGGAAAATTCTGCTAACGGTAGATGTCGATCCCAACTGTTTCCGAAATCAATAACACATGCTCGTAGCATGTCTTCAAGCGTTTGTATCGTCCTTTCACTCTGCCCATCAGTTTGTGGATGATAGGCGGTACTCATGTCCAGACGAGTTCCTAATGCTTGCTGTAATGTCTGCCAGAATCTTGAAATAAATCTGCCATCCCTATCAGAGATAATAGAGATTGGTATTCCATGTCTGGAGATGACTTCCTTCAAATACAGTCGTGCTAACTTCTCCATCTTGTCATCTTCTCTTATTGGTAGGAAGTGTGCTGATTTGGTGAGACGATCAACTATTACCCAAATAGTATCAAAACCACTTGCAGTCCTTGGCAATTTAGTGATGAAATCCATGGTAATGTTTTCCCATTTCCATTCCGGGATTTCGGGTTGTTGAAGTAGACCTGATGGTTTCTGATGCTCAGCTTTGACCTTAGAACACGTCAAACATTCTCCTACGTATTTAGCAACATCGGCTTTCATACCCGGCCACCAAAAATGTTTCTTGAGATCCTTGTACATCTTCCCCGTTCCAGGATGTATTGAGTATCTGGTTTTATGAGCTTCTCTAAGTACCATTTCTCTCATATCTCCAAATTTTGGTACCCAAATCCTTTCAGCCCTATACCGGGTTCCGTCTTCCCGAATATTAAGATGCTTCTCCGATCCTTTGGGTATTTCATCCTTTAAATTTCCCTCTTTTAAAACTCCTTGTTGCGCCTCCTTTATTTGAGTAGTAATGTTATTATGAATCATTATATTCATAGATTTTACTTGAATGGGTTCTCTATCCTTCCTGCTCAAGGCATCGGCTACCACATTTGCCTTCCCCGGGTGGTAACGAATCTCAAAATCGTAATCATTCAATAATTCAATCCACCTACGCTGCCTCATATTCAGTTGTTTCTGATTAAATATGTGTTGAAGACTTTTGTGGTCGGTATATATAATACTTTTGACCCCATATAAGTAGTGCCTCCAAGTCTTTAATGCAAAAACAACCGCGCCTAATTCCAAATCATGCGTCGTATAATTTTGTTCGTGAATCTTCAATTGTCTAGACGCATAAGCAATCACCTTCGTTCGTTGCATTAATACACAACCGAGACCTTGCTTTGATGCGTCACAATAAATCACAAAATCATCATTCCCTTCAGGCAATGACAATATAGGTGCCGTAGTTAGCTTTTTCTTCAATAACTGAAACGCTTTCTCTTGTTCATCATTCCATTCAAATTTCTTCCCTTTATGCGTTAATGCAGTCAAGGGTTTTGCTATTCTGGAAAAGTCTTGGATGAACCTTCTGTAGTAACCAGCTAGTCCTAAAAACTGGCGTATGTGTTTCGGAGTTTTCGGGGTTTCCCACTTTTCAACAGTTTCTATCTTTGCCGGATCCACCTTAATACCTTCTTTGTTCACTATGTGACCGAGGAATTGAACTTCTTCCAACCAAAATGCACACTTTGAAAACTTAGCGTACAATTCTTCCTTCCTCAATACTTCTAACACCTTTCTCAAATGTTCACCGTGTTCTTGGTCATTCTTTGAGTAAATAAGTATGTCATCAATGAAAACAATGACAAACTTGTCAAGGTATGGTCCACACACTCGGTTCATAAGGTCCATGAACACAGCTGGTGCATTAGTTAAACCAAATGGCATGACCATAAACTCGTAATGACCGTAACGTGTTCTGAAAGCAGTCTTTGGAATATCATCTTCTTTCACCCGCATTTGATGATACCCGGAACGTAAGTCAATCTTTGAATAAATAGACGAGCCTTGTAGTTGATCAAATAAGTCGTCGATTCTCGGTAGTGGGTAGCGGTTCTTGATGGTAAGTTTGTTCAACTCTCGGTAGTCGATACACAACCTGAATGTACCATCTTTCTTCTTGACAAACAAAACAGGAGCTCCCCACGGTGATGTGCTTGGTCGAATGAAACCACGCTCTAAAAGTTCTTGTAATTGGCTTTGCAGTTCTTTCATCTCGCTGGGTGCGAGTCTGTAAGGAGCACGAGCTATTGGTGCAGCTCCTGGTACAAGATCTATTTGAAATTCAACGGATCGATGTGGGGGTAATCCCGGTAATTCTTTCGGAAATACATCGGGAAATTCTTTTGCAATGGGAACATCATTGATGCTCTTTTCTTCAGTTTGTACTTTCTCGACGTGTGCTAGAACAGCATAGCAACCTTTTCTTATTAGTTTTTGTGCCTTCAAATTACTAATAAGATGTAGCTTCGTGTTGCCCTTTTCTCCGTACACCATTAAGGGTTTTCCTTTTTCTCGTATAATGCGAATTGCATTTTTGTAACAAACGATCTCCGCTTTCACTTCTTTCAACCAGTCCATACCGATTATCACATCAAAACTCCCTAACTCTACTGGTATCAAATCAATCTTAAATGTTTCGCTAACCAGTTTAATTTCTCGATTCCGACATATATTATCTGCTGAAATTAATTTACCATTTGCTAATTCGAGTAAAAATTTACTATCCAAAGGCGTCAATGGACAACTTAATTTAGCACAAAAATCTCTACTCATATAGCTTCTATCCGCACCCGAATCAAATAAAACGTAAGCAGATTTATTGTCAATAAGAAACGTACCCGTAACAAGCTCCGGGTCTTCCTGTGCCTCTACCGCATTAATATTGAAAACTCTTCCACGGCCTTGTCCATTCGTGTTCTCCTGGTTCGGGCAATTTCTAATAATGTGGCCTGGTTTTCCACATTTATAACAAACTACATTGGCATAACTTGCTCCGACACTACTTGCTCCGCCATTACTCGTTCCGACACCATTTGTTCCTTTCGTTCTATTAACCCCTGGTCCGTAGACCTCACACTTCGCCGCGCTATGACCATTTCTTTTACACTTGTTGCAAAATTTGGTGCAGAACCCCGAGTGATTCTTTTCACACCTTTGGCATAGTTGCTTCTGATTGTTGTTGTTGTTGCGGTTATTATTGTTATTGGGATGATTGTTGTAGTTGTTGTTGTTGTTGTTGTTGTTGTTGTTGTTGTTGGGCCGTTTGTTGTAGTTGCGATTGATGTTGCGATTGTTGGGATAATTGTTGCGATTATTGTTGTAATTGCTGTTGTTGTTGTATTGGTGATTCTTATCACCGTTTTCCTCCCACTTTCTTTTGACTTGCTTCACATTGGCCTCTTCAGCAGTCTGTTCTTTAATTCTTTCTTCAATCTGGTTCACTAGTTTGTGAGCCATTCTACATGCCTGTTGTATGGAGGCGGGCTCGTGTGAACTTATATCTTCTTGGATTCTTTCCGGTAATC
This sequence comes from Rutidosis leptorrhynchoides, assembly GCF_046630445.1. Taxonomy (NCBI): domain Eukaryota; kingdom Viridiplantae; phylum Streptophyta; class Magnoliopsida; order Asterales; family Asteraceae; genus Rutidosis; species Rutidosis leptorrhynchoides. The sequence continues at coordinate 657,319,156 of NC_092333.1, read as the reverse complement.
CTTTCACAAACGCGTCGATCTTCTCTTCCTCATCTTCGAATGCTCCCGGACACAATAGGCACAATTCTGTGAATCGTCTTTCGTACGTGGTAATATCAAATCCTTGGGTTCGTAACCCTCTAAGTTCTGTCTTGAGCTTATTGACCTCGGTTCTGGGACGGTACTTCTCGTTCATCAAGTGCTTGAATGCTGACCACGGTAGTGCGTACGCATCATCTTGTCCCACTTGCTCTAGATAGGTATTCCACCATGTTAACGCAGAACCTGTGAAGGTATGCGTAGCGTACTTCACTTTGTCCTCTTCAGTACACTTACTTATGGCAAACACCGATTCAACCTTCTCGGTCCACCGTTTCAATCCGATCGGTCCTTCGGTTCCATCAAATTCCAAAGGTTTGCAGGCAGTGAATTCTTTGTAGGTGCATCCTACACGATTTCCTGTACTGCTAGATCCAAGGTTATTGTTGGTATGTAGCGCAGCCTGTACTGCGGCTATGTTTGAAGCTAGAAAAGTACGGAATTCCTCTTCATTCATATTCACGGTGTGTCGAGTAGTCGGTGCCATTTCCTTCAAAATAGTTAAATGGAACAAGTTAATCATACAGAATATTAAGAGTAGTTAATAGTATTTCGTAGCATAATATGAACTCATTTATAAAAGCTTTTTCTTCATATTAGCGTTTTATAAGTTTAAATTCGGGTAGTACCTACCCGTTAAGTTCATACTTAGTAGCTAATATACAATTCAACTACTACAATTCTATATGAAAAACTGATTGTAATAATATTTCGCGTTCAAACTTTTATACAATATTTTACAAACTTACAATACCGCTTATTTTACATAAAGCATGAAATATAGCACACAATAACTTTGATACAAGATAGTTGTGAAGACAATTCTAGCTAGTACACAAGTCGTTCGGCAAAGGCAATAAAGACATGTAATTCATACGTCCAGAAACAAGTCATGCATTCTGGTTTTACTAGGACTACTTCCCATCCTTGGTCTTGTGCAACATAACCGTTATGGCCGTTGATAAGACAGCGTGTTGTAACGTCATCAAAGGGACGAGGGTTACGTAATGTCCAACAGTCCCGTAATAATCTAAAAACCTCATTTCTTACCCCAATTACCGACTCCGTCACTTGTGGAAACGTTTTGTTTAATAGTTGTAGCCCGATGTTCTTGTTCTCACTTTGGTGAGAAGCGAACATTACTAATCCGTAAGCATAACATGCTTCTTTATGTTGCATGTTAGCCGCTTTTTCTAAATCACGAAGTCCAATATTCGGATATATTGAGTCAAAATAATTTCTTAACCCGTTGCGTAAAATAGCATTTGGGTTCCCCGCAATATATGCGTCAAAGTAAACACATCGTAATTTATGGGTTTCCCAATGTGATATCCCCCATCTTTCAAACGAAAGTCTCTTATAAACCAAGACATTCTTGGAACGTTCTTCGAATGTCTTACAAACTGATCTCGTCTTAAATAGTTGTGCCGAAGAATTCTGGCCGACTCTAGACAAGATTTCATCAATCATGTCTCCGGGTAGGTCTCTTAAAATATTGGGTTGTCTATCCATTTTGTGTTTTTAAACTGTAAAATAGACAAGAGTTAGATTCATAAAAAAAATACTTATTAATACAAGCAATTTTTACATATATCATAAAGCATAAGAACACTATATTCCATATATTACACCACACGAATACAACTATCTTATTCCGACTCGCTCGTTTCTTCTTCTTCGGTTTTGGTTCGTTTTGCCAAGTTTCTAGGGAAATATGATGTTCCCCTAATACGAGCCGTCGTTGTCCACATTGGTTTAGAAAAACCTGGTGGTTTAGAGGTTCCCGGGTCATTGTTACAACTTAAGGACTTCGGGGGTTGACGATACATATAAAGTTCATCGGGGTTGGAATTAGATTTCTCTATTTTTATGCCCTTTCCCTTATTATTTTCTTTTGCCTTTTTAAATTCAGTTGGGGTAATTTCTATAACATCATCGGAATTCTCGTCGGAATCCGATTCATCGGAGAATTGGTAATCCTCCCAATATTTTGCTTCCTTGGCGGAAACACCATTGACCATAATTAACTTTGGTCGGTTGGTTGAGGATTTTCTTTTACTTAACCGTTTTATTATTTCCCCCACCGGTTCTATTTCTTCATCCGGTTCCGATTCTTCTTCCGGTTCCGATTCTTCTTCCGGCTCCGACTCTTCTTCCGGTTCCTCTTCGGGAACTTGTGAATCAGTCCACAAATCATTCCAATTTACATTTGACTCTTCATTATTATTAGGTGAGTCAATGGGACTTGTTCTAGAGGTAGACATCTATCACATAATATCAAACACGTTAAGAGATTAATATATCACATAATATTCATATGTTAAAAATATATAGTTTCCAACAAAAATGTTAAGCAATCATTTTTAAAGAAAACACGGTCGAAGTCCAGACTCACTAATGCATCCTAACAAACTCGATAAGACACACTAATGCAAAATTCTGGTTCTCTAAGACCAACGCTCTGATACCAACTGAAATGTCCCGTTCTTATTGATTAAAAACGTTCCATATTAATTGATTTCGTTGCGAGGTTTTGACCTCTATATGAGACGTTTTTCAAAGACTGCATTCATTTTTAAAACAAACCATAACCTTTATTTCATAAATAAAGGTTTAAAAAGCTTTACGTAGATTATCAAATAATGATAATCTAAAATATCCTGTTTACACACGACCATTACATAATGGTTTACAATACAAATATGTTACATCGAAATCAGTTTCTTGAATGCAGTTTTTACACAATATCATACAAACATGGACTCCAAATCTTGTCCTTATTTTAGTATGCAACAGCGGAAGCTCTTAATATTCACCTGAGAATAAACATGCTTTAAACGTCAACAAAAATGTTGGTGAGTTATAGGTTTAACCTATATATATCAAATCGTAACAATAGACCACAAGATTTCATATTTCAATACACATCCCATACATAGAGATAAAAATCATTCATATGGTGAACACCTGGTAACCGACAATAACAAGATGCATATATAAGAATATCCCCATCATTCCGGGACACCCTTCGGATATGATATAAATTTCGAAGTACTAAAGCATCCGGTACTTTGGATGGGGTTTGTTAGGCCCAATAGATCTATCTTTAGGATTCGTGTCAATTAGGGTGTCTGTTCCCTAATTCTTAGATTACCAGACTTAATAAAAAGGGGCATATTCGATTTCGATAATTCAACCATAGAATGTAGTTTCACGTACTTGTGTCTATTTTGTAAATCATTTATAAAACCTGCATGTATTCTCATCCCAAAAATATTAGATTTTAAAAGTGGGACTATAACTCACTTTCACAGATTTTTACTTCGTCGGGAAGTAAGACTTGGCCACTGGTTGATTCACGAACCTATAACAATATATACATATATATCAAAGTATGTTCAAAATATATTTACAACACTTTTAATATATTTTGATGTTTTAAGTTTATTAAGTCAGCTGTCCTCGTTAGTAACCTACAACTAGTTGTCCACAGTTAGATGTACAGAAATAAATCGATAAATATTATCTTGAATCAATCCACGACCCAGTGTATACGTATCTCAGTATTGATCACAACTCAAACTATATATATTTTGGAATCAACCTCAACCCTGTATAGCTAACTCCAACATTCACATATAGAGTGTCTATGGTTGTTCCGAAATATATATAGATGTGTCGACATGATAGGTCGAAACATTGTATACGTGTCTATGGTATCTCAAGATTACATAATATATAATACAAGTTGATTAAGTTATGGTTGGAATAGATTTGTTACCAATTTTCACGTAGCTAAAATGAGAAAAATTATCCAATCTTGTTTTACCCATAACTTCTTCATTTTAAATCCGTTTTGAGTGAATCAAATTGCTATGGTTTCATATTGAACTCTATTTTATGAATCTAAACAAAAAAAGTATAGGTTTCTAGTCGGAAAAATAAGTTACAAGTCGTTTTTGTAAAGGTAGTCATTTCAGTCGAAAGAACGACGTCTAGATGACCATTTTAGAAAACATACTTCCACTTTGAGTTTAACCATAATTTTTGGATATAGTTTCATGTTCATAATAAAAATCATTTTCTCAGAATAACAACTTTTAAATCAAAGTTTATCATAGTTTTTAATTAACTAACCCAAAACAGCCCGCGGTGTTACTACGACGGCGTAAATCCGGTTTTACGGTGTTTTTCGTGTTTCCAGGTTTTAAATCATTAAGTTAGCATATCATATAGATATAGAACATGTGTTTAGTTGATTTTAAAAGTCAAGTTAGAAGGATTAACTTTTGTTTGCGAACAAGTTTAGAATTAACTAAACTATGTTCTAGTGATTACAAGTTTAAACCTTCGAATAAGATAGCTTTATATGTATGAATCGAATGATGTTATGAACATCATTACTACCTTAAGTTCCTTGGATGAACCTACTGGAAAAGAGAAAAATGGATCTAGCTTCAATGGATCCTTGGATGGCTCAAAGTTCTTGAAGCAAAATCATGACACGAAAACAAGTTCAAGTAAGATCATCACTTGAAATAAGATTGTTATAGTTATAGAAATTGAACCAAAGTTTGAATATGATTATTACCTTGTATTAGAATGATAACCTACTGTAAGAAACAAAGATTTCTTGAGGTTGGATGATCACCTTACAAGATTGGAAGTGAGCTAGCAAACTTGAAAGTATTCTTGATTTTATGAAACTAGAACTTTTGGAATTTATGAAGAACACTTAGAACTTGAAGATAGAACTTGAGAGAGTTCAATTAGATGAAGAAAATTGAAGAATGAAAGTGTTTGTAGGTGTTTTTGGTCGTTGGTGTATGGATTAGATATAAAGGATATGTAATTTTGTTTTCATGTAAATAAGTCATGAATGATTACTCATATTTTTGTAATCTTATGAGATATTTCATGCTAGTTGCCAAATGATGGTTCCCACATGTGTTAGGTGACTCACATGGGCTGCTAAGAGCTGATCATTGGAGTGTATATACCAATAGTACATACATCTAAAAGCTGTGTATTGTACGAGTACGAATACGGGTGCATACGAGTAGAATTGTTGATGAAACTGAACGAGAATGTAATTGTAAGCATTTTTGTTAAGTAGAAGTATTTTGATAAGTGTATTGAAGTCTTTCAAAAGTGTATAAATACATATTAAAACACTACATGTATATACATTTTAACTGAGTCGTTAAGTCATCGTTAGTCGTTACATGTAAGTGTTGTTTTGAAACCTTTAGGTTAACGATCTTGTTAAATGTTGTTAACCCAATGTTTATAATATCAAAAGAGATTTTAAATTATTATATTATCATGATATTATGATGTACGAATATCTCTTAATATGATATATATACATTAAATGTCGTTACAACGATAAACGTTACATATATGTCTCGTTTCAAAATCATTAAGTTAGTAGTCTTGTTTTTACATATGTAGTTCATTGTTAATATAATTAATGATATATTTACTTATCATAATATCATGTTAACTATATATATAACCATATATATGTCATCATATAGTTTTTTTACAAGTTTTAACGTTCGTGAATCACCGGTCAACTTGGGTGGTCAATTGTCTATATGAAACCTATTTCAATTAATCAAGTCTTAACAAGTTTGATTGCTTAACATGTTGGAAACATTTAATCATGTAAACATCAATCTCAATTAATGTATATAAACATGGAAAAGTTCGGGTCACTACAAAATGCCCAACAAATAGCATAAAAACATTAGAGAAATAGCCCAAAGCGCATCAAAAGTGCACTAAAGCTATTAAAAAACTACAATAAATACTTTCAAAAAACTGCACAAAACACGATCAAAAACTACCCAAAAACTACACTTTTTCTTACCGTAAATGCGTCTTGTGAAACGATTGACTTACATCTTAATCTTTAACATTGACGAGAGCTTCTCTTTCTAACCACTAAATGACTAATTATGTAGTAATTAGTAAGTAGCAAGTGGTAAATCACTAAATAACTTAATTTTTCAAATCTACTAATTCTAACCAAAATTTTGGTCGTATAGTTTCTAGGTGAATGGCATTTTTGTAACGGAAGAAAAGTGTCAAATGAAGTATGTTTCAAGGGTAAAATTTGTAAATTCTTAAGAGTAAGTGTTGTAACTATGTAGGGGTATGAATGTTAACTTCGAGGGTTAAAATGTATCTTTTCAATTTAATATAATAATCACTAAATTTACCTAATTTATTAACGGTATTTGTCTTTTTTTTTTTTTAGGTTTCTACGTTTTTACTATTCAACTCGATATAGTTTTACGAAAAAATGCAACTACTTATATTCGAAACTCGAAATAGTTTTACGAAAAAATACAACTACTTATATTCGAAACGGAGGTTTTTTTTAACGGAAAACATTTTAGAAGTAACAAAAACTACCTGAGTTCGAGTCCTCCTGCCCTTTTTTTGTTCGCAATCTTTTTTGTCAGTTCTCTCTCAACATTACTTTCATAAAAAACGTTAAATGTTCCACCGTAACGCGCCGACCATTAAGTATATTTGTTTCCTTGGAGAAAGTTAAAGAAAACACTATAATATATCATGCTGTCAATATTTAGTTTTCAAAATATTCAAAGTAAACATACGTAGGTATTTTCTACATAAATATCGTCTGATACTACAAAACAACGTATATCCAAATACAACCGCCGCAACCAGCGACGAAGAATATAAAGGCCTGGAGGGTGTCATGGTCCCCCAACAAGTTTTATTATCGCTAGCAATTTTTATAGTTTTAAGGACCAAATATGTTAAGTTCAAATCTAAGCCCGACCAAATTAATATTTGGTTTTCTAGCATACGTTTTGTCAATCCTCGGTTCATTAAATGTTAAAATTTAATTTAAATAGGTTATAAATTACAAACCCTATTACAAATTCAACATTTAGTTTTCTGGTATATCCTTTTAAATTTCATCTTGCCGCATCAATGATAAGTATTCTATTCATTTTTCTATTTTATTGTTACTATTATATAATATTTTATCTACTACTACTTATTACTAGTACTTATTACACCTAATTTATTAGTTTTTCAATAAAAGGTTTTGTTTCCTTTACAATTATAACTATTATTCAAGCAATTTATGGATGTTATTTATATATAGGATATTACAGGTTTTGATAGTGTTTTTTTACTCCTTCATTGTTAGTGTTCAAGCACCGTCTCTAGCCGCAACGCGCGGTCTAAGCTCTTTCTAATTTATACTAACAGAAAGGTAGCAGACTATAAGACTAATAATAGCAGACAAGCGCACACACACACGCTAGCAAATTTACAAAACAATGGGATATTAGTTAGTAGTATACATGAAAAAATCATAAAACATATATTTTAGCACATATTAAAACTTGAAACACTACAACTTTACAACCAGTAGATAAATAAAAAGCACAATTTTAACAAACATAGAGGTAATAGATTAACTAAATTAGAAGGTCAAAGGACTTTCATTGGATGTTATTGTTTGATTTGACCACTCAAAATGAAGAGTATTTTGAAGTACCATTAACCATTCTCAATTGCCACCATTGCTTGACTGCCTCAGTTTTGTAAACGAATTATGAAGATACGCATAAAAGAAGAAATCGTAATACTCAGTACCTTTTTACGCCTAAATATTAATTGCGATTATCAATGTACTTTTTATTTGGATCATGGGCTTTTGGTCTGGGTTTAAAATAAATTTATTTTTTGAACTAAAATCTAAAAGTCCACTGGGTTCACTTGAACCTCTCCCCAAGCCTATTTACACACATGTTCATGACAGATTTGAGTTAAAAATATAAAATTAAATTTAGGTATGATATACTTAAGCATAGCTCAAAGTGCACATTTTAATTATTGGAATGACCATAAAGAGAGTTCTTTGAAAAAAATTACGATTAAGATTAGACCACCCCCTATGGTTAGTTACCCGCCCATTACCTGCTCATTACCCGTAACTAACCATAGGCACCACTTAGTTACCCGCTTTCACCATAGATTTAACGGATGAGTTATAGGAATTGCGGGTCCCAGTGTTTTTTTATTGTTGGACTTGATGCTTTATTGCTTGTACGTTGTATATTAAGAGGAGTATTGTTTTAGCCATGATAGGGAGTGTTTAGTTATGAGTTAGTTATAGGATATTGGTGTTGATGTGGCGCTGATGTGGAAGGTTAAGAGGATAAATAGTTTAGTTACGATAGGGAGTGGCCTTAGTACGCCTCTTTTTCGTTGTTTTATCTTTTGCAAAGAATTTTTCATGTATCGATGCTCTTCCTTCTTACCAATAACGTTTTCTAGAATTGTGTTCGTGTGTTTCAAGTTCAATAACCCCGATGGATACTCGGGGGTTTTAAAGATGGTTATACAAAATTTATTTGGTTGGATCACTTACCGCATTCAGTCACCCTCTCAGGTTGTTTACTTTGTGTTTTAGATTGGATTGAAGTTGTGATTTTGTGTCGTTTGGGTAGTTTGTGTGATTACTTTACAGTGGATTTGACTATTTGGTTTCAACGGAGTTTTGGTTGATTGAGGGACTTCAAAATAAGGAACATTGGTCTTGTATGTTATTTGGATATTGCGGTTCTTTGATATGTTGTTCATGTGTTGAATCTTAGTATGCATCATGCATCGATTTATTTGAAGCTGCAATGGCTCACTGTTGATAGTTTGGATAGTTTTGATGTTTATTACTACGGAGTAGTTTATTAGTGGAATATATTTTGTTTTTATTGGTTCTAGATTGATTCGTGTCAAAATAGTCTGGTGAATTAAAAAATTATTCGGGCTCACTTGTAACACATTTAAATCTTTATTAATATTAACTAGTTGTGTTCCATCGCGTTGCGCCGGAGGTTCGGTTTTCAATGTATTTTATTGCGTTTAGTTTGTAAAATTATTTCGTGGCGAACGATGATGTCGTTGAAGCGCAAGAACTAAAAGGTATAACCCGTGAAAGATTTAAATATTATTTTAAAATAACAATGAGTGGAGTTTATTTAAGATTTTTTATGAGAATAGGTATTTGACACTTTATCCCCTGTTTGGGGGGTTGATTTTAATTTTTGAAAAAAGTGTGGGGTTTTTCTAGGAATTCGCGCGGGAGTTCGGTTTTCAATGTATTTTATTGCGTTTAGTTTGTAAAATTATTTCGTGGCTAACGATGATGTCGTTGAAGCCCAACTCGAGTCGAATAAAAGGTATGACCCGTGAAAGATTTAAATGTTATTTTAAATTAACAATATATGTGCATCTCCGCGTTTCGCTATGGAATTGTCGACTTTTAAAAATTTAATGCAAAATCAACGTGTATAAAAAGCACCCAAATATTTAGCGTTTTTAGTGTCAGCCAGTTATCCGTTCGTGATTTTCGTCGGTACTGGTTGGTTAATTGGACGGCTTAAATATAACGGGAAATCCTGTCTATATTGTTGTGCTGTTAGTTTTGATGGATTAGTTACAACTGTCAGTACATGTATTCCTTCGAGCTGCAATTCTACAATGTATTTATATGTATATGTAATTATGTATATAACATGTAATCTTTACAAATCATAATCATAATATAATATGATCAATAATAATAATAATTGTTTGATTTTTCATTCATCTTTTTAAATTTGGTTTCTGTCAAATATCAATATTTGTCACCTAGTTGTGTGTAGTCACGTCAAATCTATTCTTTATAAATATTGACAATTTATTTTAGTTTTTGGAAAGAAAGATAAATTACGGAGTAAAAACCCTCTTTCTATGTCATGTACCAACACCCACAATCTAATCCTAAAAAAAACTCACACCTTTCTCCGTCGATCTTTAATCTCCTCAATGTTCATGCATTTTTCTTCCTAGATCTAAATTATTTTCCAAAAAAAATGATGTATTTACATAGACTCTATTTTAATTCTAAATTCCATTTCCATTTCCATTTTCCCTTCAATCATATCTCAAAAACCCTATTGTAATCAAACATGTCCTAAGAGCATACCAAACAATCTGCCATATCCATTTGGCTTCTATCGGCTTCGAAATCCAATTAAACTGCACGCAAACAAATGGTGAATTCCCGGTTGACCTTCTGCCGCCCTCACCCACTTTGGCGCCGGTGTCGCTGACGTTGCCGACCACTCTCAATTTTTTTGTTTCTTTATTTTTTTATTTTATTTCATATCTGTGTATTTTATTATCTTTTATGTTTATTTTTATCTTCAAATCTTACCTGAAAGGAGTGGATGGTGGCTGCTGGTTGATGAGAGAGGTTGGTGGTGACCGGAAGTGATTAGTGGCGTTTTTTTTGTTTATTTATATTTTCAGATTTGGTGGTGGTTGAAACTTGAAAGTCCTCGGCGGTATTGGCCAGAAGATGGTGGTGAACGGTGTGCAATCGTGGCGCTATGGTGGCGGTTACATGTGGATGATGGTGGCGGTTACATGTGGTTGATGGTGGTAGGAGGGATAGTGGTGGTGGTGGTGGGAGTGGTAAGAGGGATAGTGTTGGTGGTAGATTGGTAGAATAAGTTATGTAATAATTAGTAAAGAAAGTGAAGTGAAAAGTCTGGAATATTCCTGTGATGGGGTCTTTTTGAATTAAAAAATGGTGAAATGACGGTTAAAAAAAAAAGAAGGTGAAATTACCAAAATACCCCTGATACTATTGATGAGTAGTAATACATGGTTTTGTCTATTAGTTATATTGATAAATATTAATATTAATATTAATATTAATATTAATATTAATACTTATATCCAAAAACTATGAACAGTAATCAGGGGAAATTTCGTTCTTTCACCTTTTTTTTTCTTCCACATTTTTTTTTTAAAAAAAAGCCACCTCACTTTGTTCAATAATTAAAATTGACCCCCCAATCAGGGGGTAAAGTGTTACATACCTATTTTTATAAAAAAATCTTAAATAAACTCTACCCAAAGATTCAGCGGGTCATATCTTCTCGCTCGCAACAAGTTAAATTTTTTCGAAAACATCGTTAAACTCAAAATAATTATAGGAACACAATGTCACTAACTATACGCAAAACGAACGTTTTTTAAAAAACGTTAAATATTTGAGGTATTTTTCATACACGTTGATTTTACATTAAATTTTTAAAAGTCGACAATTCCATAGCGAAACGCGGAGATACACATATATTGTTAATTTAAAATAACATTTAAATCTTTCACGGATTATACCTTTTAGTTCGATTGGAGTTGCGTTTCAACGACATCATCCTTAGCCACGAAATAATTTTACAAACTAAACGCAATAAAATACATTGAAAACCGAACCCCCGACGCGAAGCGATGGTTCGAAAACTAGTTTTAATCTAATCTCCTATATTTCACAACAAAACAAAACATTTAATAATAATAATAATAATAATAATAATAATAATAATAATAATAATAATAATAATAATAATAATAATAATAATAATAATAATAATACTTAGACCATCATAACATCAATATAACATCAGCATAAAAAGTTGATAAGTTTTTTACGAATAATAATAATAATTAGAGACATCATCATAACGTCAGCTCTCTAAAGTAGATAATGACATCGAGGAAAGAATGAAACAACAATATGGTTGTTTACTTGTAGTACTATATATAATATATAATAATAATAATAATATTATTATATAATAATAATAATAATAATAATAATAATAATAATAATAATAATAATAATAATAATAATAATAATAATAATAATAATAATAATGTACTCTAATATTTGATATGTTTTGATGAGAGTTTTTTAAAGTTTTTATGAAAAAGTTCATATTTAATAAAAAAATTGTTTGTCTAAGAAAGCTCAAATCTTTTGGACAGATGAAAAATCTAAAAACTAAAAATTACTAGAACTAACCAACGTTTGTGGAAAAAACTCACACATCTTTGTTACTTTACTATTTTTTAAACATTTTTAGTTATTTGTCAAATACTTAAATGTATCTAAAAAGCTATTAGCTACCAACTAAAAATTACCATATGCCCGCTAGTTTTACCAAACATAACAATAGTTTCGACCGTTCAATTGAATAATATAATAAATATAGTTACTACCGAGTCTTTGGATGTGTGGTATGAGATGCTGAACGTTGAGGACTTTGTCCTCTTGGTGATTTTAGTGTCATCCAACTATCATTTTAGCTGATTGTGATTTACTAGAAAGCAGGAGTTGACTAGTGATACTTAACATGGGTTTGGTGAGTGCGGAGTGCACGCCCATAAGAGTGAACTAGACACTGGCGCACGGTAATGGCGGGATCAAGGGGGCTGCGCCCCCTTGCGGGGTCCAAGGGGCAGTGCCCCTGGCGGGGTCCAAAGGGAAGTGTGATGACCCGGAAATTTCCGACTAAATTTAAACTTAATCTTTATATGATTTCGATACGATAAGCAAAGTATGTAATGTTGAGTCAAGAAAATTTTGAAACGATGTTCATATATTCAATTGATCTTCGACTGCTTTCGACGATTCACGAACAATTAATTGTAAATAGATATGTGTATATGCATATATAAATAATAATTCGAAATATAATTTGAAGTATTATATGTTGCTGTTATTAAAATAAAATAAAATAAAATAAAATAAAAATAGGATATTATAATAATTATTATTTAAAATATATCTCTATATATAAATAAAGTATATTAAAAATAAATATTAATGATTGTAATACTCGTTTGATGTTTCGATTGATATTAAGCAAGATAAATTCAAACTTATGTAATTTTAAAATAAACAGTGATTCGAAAATGAGTTATATAAATTATAGGCTTATTAAAAATGTATTTATGAGCTAATTGTTAAATTTGAACACTTTTCATATTTTACCTCGAATCGAGCACGGACAGTGATGTAATTTTTATTTAGTAGTTGATAACCAAATTTTATACTATAGTGACTAAAATAAATAAATATAATTCTTGTAAAATTTTGAAATTTTTCTGTGAACTTTTATCCTCCCCTGATTAACAACGGGGTACGAAATTACTATTCCTAATAAAACTGTCAGTAGAATAAGCCAAATGAATGGCTGCTAACTGTTTCCACACGTTTCTTTCTCTGATTATTATATGAATTATTATTATAATATATTAATATTTTATTGATATATATTTACATATGGGAGTAATTGATCAAACACATCACCCCACTTGATCCATTTCAATCCGTGAACTAGATTATTACAGTGACTATTACTATTGTTATTTTACTCATAATCTATATTCTATATTTATAGATATAACATTACATGGTGCATAAGAGATGACACAAAAACTTGTCTCCTTCTTCTATCATCGTGAGCGTACACATTTCGACCAAAACACTACCACCACCTCCGTTGAACCACCTCTTCACCGATCACCCTAACCGCCACCCTACTCAACTCACCTTCGAGCCACTACAACATATCATGTACAACCACGAGAACCACTCACACAATTCTCTCTTTCTTTATTTCTTGCTTCCTTGAGGAACAATCACCACACACCACCATTAATTCATGTTTTCCATAACCATCGACAACAACAAACCCATTTGAATCACCACCATTGTGCTGCATTCTTTTTCTGTTTCTATAACCGAGAGCAAACACCACAAACCCATTTCCAATTCTATATTTTTTTTTGCTGTTTAATCAAATCACCACCACCTTTTATCATCAAACCATAATCATAATTACAACAACCTTTAGCTCGATAACTCATATCATTCTTCTTGTTTCATTCATAAACCGCTGATAAAACCACCACAGATTAATTGCTGCAGCTGCAGCTGCATATTATTCGTTATTTCTGTTTCGAATTAGCAAATCATCGTCACCCTTCGAACCTACATTAACAACCCATCACCACAAATCGCTGTTACTACTACTAATGTTCTTTCTATTTTCGCAAGCCACCTACATCCATATATCATATATATATACGTATACATATTCACATATTCAAGATATATAAATATATATATACGAATACACATAAATCATAGAAAACTCGCTTCCTTGTTGTTGTTTGTGCTACTGCAACTCCTGCTTGTTGCTTCTATTAACCATCGAACACCAAAACCCCCACCTGCAAACACCATCTTATGTTTATTTATTATTCTTGTTCGCTTCTATTGCAGTCTTTGTTTCTATATTACAAAACTGTTAACGAGGAAAAATAATGAAGATAATACGTGATACAGCCCAACAATCTAGTTCAATCATCAAGAACCATCACCTCCGTTTTTTTTGCTGTAAACGAAACCCATTTATTTTTTCTTTCTTTCCTGTTAAAGCCTTCGATCTAGACCCAAACACAACCCAGATGGACAACTTATGCTGCTTCGATTTTTTTGTTCATGTCTACGAAAAACCATACCAATTTTTCTCTATTGCTGTCGGTTAAAAAAAAAAAAGAGAAAGTTACAGGCATGCCTAGGATTCTGCCTAAGTAAAATTAATTATATTATCTATAGTTATAAAAGGGGATGGCGACAGGAAGCTACAACAGAACCGGGCCCATGCCTTTAAGCTGTTAAAACACTTAGAACCGAAGGAAACTAAAATATAACGGGTTAAGTCGTGGATCTGCTGGCCGACATCCTCCTCCTTCTGTTGGGCCGTATAAATTGTTGGAATTTCAGTTGGGCCAAGATAATATTCAATTTTCTTTTGGGCCAAACTAGAACTAAGACTTGTGGACTGAAATGTAACAAGATGATATTGATCATCACATAAAATGACGGGTTATAATCTATTAATCCGCTAAGGAAATCAGAAAAGAAAAGATGGAGTATTGGTTTAAGGGTGTTTGTGTTAACCGAGAGGTCTTGAGTTCGAGCCCCGTCGTGGGCAATTCTTTTTAGAAAAGCTTTTAAAAAGGGTATACACTTTTATATTTTCATTCTCATTATTATTATTATTATTGTTATTAGTGTTATAATTATTATTATTATTATTACTAACACACGTATTAATTAACATTTATTATTATTAGGATTATAGTTACAAAAATGATTATTATTATCATTATCATTAAAATTAGGATTAATATCATATTTATAATTATTATCACTATTATCATTAGTAGTAAAATTATTATAGTTATTATTGTTATCAGTATTAGTATGATTATTTTTACATTTATACTAAAAGTAACATTATCTTTAAATTTGTCATTTTTGTTAAAACTAGTATTATCATTGAAAGAACATTTTTTTACTATCATTATTATTATTATTATTATTATTATTATTATTATTATTATTATTATTATTATTATTATTATTATTATTATTATTATTATTATTATTATTATTATTATTATTATTATTATTATTATTATTAGTATTATCATTATTAATAAAGTTATTATTATTATTATTATTATTATTATTATTATTATTATTATTATTATTATTATTATTATTATTAAAAGAATCATTATTATTAAAAACTATCCTTTTATCATTATTTTAAAAACATCATTTTTGGTAAAAATTATTATTATTATTAATGTTATCACATTACTACTATCATTATTATTATCATTCTTATCATTATTAGTATCATTACAAATAGATATTTTTATATAAATACATTACAATTATACTAATAATACATATCACTATATTTTTATTAAAAAAATGATATTAAACAAGTTACATATAAAATATATCAATTAATATATAAATATATATTCATCATATATAAACCTTAATATAAATTATTATTATTAATATGTTATACTGATAAATTTGGTATATAAAATATATGAAGTAAATATATTAAATTTATCTAAATAAAACACAATATAACAAGTATATTATTAATTATAATATATATATAAATTTGTTCGATTACAATTATATGTGTTAATATATACATATATGATATAGGTTCGTGAATCCGAGGCCAACCCTGCATTGTTCAGTATCGTTGTATGCATATTTTTACTACAAAATATCGTACTGTGAGTTTCATTATTCCCTTTTTAAATGCTTTTGCAATATATATTTTTGGGACTGAGAATACATGCGCTTTTATAAATGTTTTACGAAATAGACACAAGTAATTGAAACTACATTATATGGGTGAATGATCGAAGCCGAATATGCTCCTTTTGCTTGGTAGCCTAAGAATTAGTAAACCGATCTACTAATTGACGCGAATCCTAAAGATAGATCTATTGGGCCTAACGAACCCCATCCAAAGTACCGGATGCTTTAGTACTTCGAATTCATTTTTATCATGTCCGAAGGATTTCCCGGAATGATAGGGGATATTCTTATATGCATCTTGTTAATGTCGGTTACCAGGTGTTCACCATATGAATGATTTTTGTCTCTATGCATGGGATGTATATTTATGAGAAATGGAAATGAAATTCTTGTGGTCTATTAAAATGATAGAAATGAATGTTTATGATAAACTAATCAACTCACCAATCTTTTGGTTGACACTTGAAAGCATGTTTATTCTCAGGTATGAAAGAAATCTCCCGCTGTGCATTTGCTCATTTTAGAGACATTACTTGGAGTCATTCATGACATATTTCAAAAGACGTTGCATTCGAGTCATTGAGTTCATCAATATTATTATCAAGTCATTTATAGTTTGGATATATTATTAAATGGTATGCATGCCGTCAACGTTCGATGAAATGAAAGTTTGTCTTTTAGAAACGAATGCAATGTTTGTAAAATGTATCATATAGATGTCAAGTACCTCGCAATGTAACCAAATGTATTGTATTCGTCCAGATGGATTAGGACGGGTTACTACATGTGGTATCAGAGCGGTGGTCTTAGCGAACCAGGTCTTGCATTAGTGTGTCTAATTGATAGTTGTTTAGATGCATTAGTGGGTCTGGACTTCGACCGTGTCTGCATGTCAAAATTTTTGCTTATCATTTAGTGTCGAAAATTAATTGCTTATCATCCTTAAAGTCTAGACACGTCTTACTGCCTCTATTGCATAGACAGTGTATAGATAAATTCATATCTTAGCGTATATGTTATTGTTACCTTTGCCTGACAGCTTCCGTAGATTCCTCCGTAACTTATGGGATTTTAGTATTGTATATGCATATGTAAATTATGTATTGCAGGGTACTAATCTACATCCTATAATTTATTTCTTATCGAAAATCCTTCATCTGATCGTACGAGGTGAATCCCTCAACTAGTTCGAGTCCCTCAGATTCCGACAGCTATTCCGACATGGATATTCACCTAAGCTCCGAAAGCAGTGTAAACGAAATGGATCAACCAACTAGTCATCTTCAATTCTGGATGAATTTGTGACGACCCGGAAATTTCTGACCAAATTTAAACTTGATCTCTATATGATTCTGACACGATAAGCAAAGTCTGTAATATTGAGTCTCAAAATTTTTAAACTATTTTCTTGCATTCATTTAACCTCGACCAGATTTGACGATTCACGAACAATTAATTGTAAATAGATACGTGTGTGTATATATATATGTTATATAATATTACATAATTAAAATTGAAATATTAATATATGAAATTACAAGTTAAAATATAGTTATTATGTTATATTAATATTGTTATTAGTACTTTCATTATTATCATTAAAATAAATATCAATGTTAAAATCAGTATTATGAATATTATTAATTTAACATAATCTAGATATAAAATTTGATATATTTAAATTGTTATGCTATTATCAATATTACTATTATAATTATGATAATTAGTATTTACAAGTAGTATTATCATTATTAAAATGTTTATTAATTATTAATAATAATTACAAGTTAAAAAAAAAAGATTAAAATCAAGCAATATGTTAAACCTCACTATCAATTTTAAATATTCTACTTACCCTACATATCATTCGATTGTCCCAGGGTTGTTTAAAATCATTCGAATAATTCATCACCATTATCAATTACATGATATGAAGTTGTTAAACATCACAATCATCTTTGTCTTTATTAATTTTTTTTCTTCTTCTCTGATTAAATTCAATTCTCGTGATTGTACTCTATCGATCCCATAATTCTACTATAAAACAACCACTGGTCCATTCATGTTTCGACATCGATTATTCAATTGCAAGTTATGTATTATATACTGCAAACGCCACTTTGCTACAACTATACTTATGACCAAACAGCCGCTACTACTATATTACCACTATTACAGCTTTTGCATCACCACTTCTATCAACCCACTTCACCAACCCAAAACACCCACTTGCTTCTTATTATTGTTGACAACAAACAATAACATCAAAAACACAACGAATCACACTATCTATTTATTTACTGTTCCTGTCCGAACACCCACAACCTACTGCTGTGATCGTCGCTAACTACTTTCTGTTTTCATTCGATCAAGCTAAGAACCTACTACTGTTACTATTTCATTTCTGTTTTTAGTTTGGTTACACCATGTTGTATATGTTACACTTGTTAAACAAAGAACAAGATCATCTTCGTTATAATATCACCAACTACTTAGTCGATTACCATCTTCAATCTACAATCACCATCACCATCTCCATGAACACCAATCAACCAAACATGAATCACCACATCAAACCCTATTATCCACCTTCAACTTGAGTTACTCGTTTTCTTTCCTTGCGACTGTTTTGTTGCTTATCGTTCAACCCCGCCACAAACGCCACCTGTAACCTCCTGTTTCGTCTCTCATGTTGCTCGACTGCAACTACTTCTGCACTATCTCTTATATATTGGTGATGACTAAATGTGATGAAGGAAATATTCATATTATGGAGAGTTAGAAGACACTATATAATTGGCCTATGTTATAAGGATATTAGTGGCATGTTATAAGTGGAAGTACAAGTCACGAAACACTAATCGATCATTATCATGTCTGCAAATTTTACTCAGCGTGTATGTTCATGATTCAACTATCATTCATAAGGACCCACACTTTATGATAGTGGAACTTGTGGTCTGTCTCTAATTGATTTATAGATGTGCACTAGTCGATTATAATAATGGGTTATTTGCTTAAACTTTTAGACTGCCTTTTTTTTTTTGACTTGGACCATGCTATTAGTGATGATTAGGGACCGGGATTCGTTTTATACTTTTAATTGAGCGAGTATTATGAGGAACATGAATGATGATGGTAGTCATAGTTACGGGTAAGATAGTGAGGAAGGAAACGATGATAATGAGGCAGGAAGATGATGACGATTGTTGATGATAACATGAAATTATGATGATGATGATAAAAGAGTTATAATGATGATGTAAGGCTGATAATATTGATAATACACGATGATAATTGGTTAATGATGATCGTAATTTTGTTAATGATATCGTGAGAATGATGATACAGCGGTATGATGACCACGGTGATATTGATAATGATAAGAAGATGATGACGTGATCATGATGATGAGGAATCTAAGTCACTGGATCGATGCAGATTATATGTATATGGTTGGGTTTATTTAATTGGGTTCCACTAATGGGCTATTGTGTTTTGATCTAAGTTGGATTTGGACTCCATTTAAAATGGGTTAAATGAGTTTATGGAACTAATTAAATCAAGAGATAATGAATGGAGCAGTGGTTAGTGGTGTTTCATTTAAGCGAGAGGTTGCAAGTTCGAGCCCGAGCAGGGGCGTTTTATTTCTAAGCTCCTTTCTTCAAAGGTTGTACACTTTTATTATTATTAGTATTATTATTATTACTACTTTTTAATAAAATTATTATTAGTATTGATATTATTAGGATTATTATTATTATTATTATTATTATTATTATTATTATTATTATTATTATTATTATTATTATTATTATTATTATTAACATAGGTAAAATAATTATTATTATGATGATTATGATAACGATTATTATTATTATTATTATCTTGAAAGCAATACAAATTTTTATTATTTTCATTAGTATTAATATCATTTTTATTATTATTAGTATTATTATTATAGATATAATAGTTATTATTATTATTATTACTATTGTTATTATAAAAATACAACCTTTTATTATTAATAGTAATTTTACCAAACAAATATTAGTTACATAAAAATATATTTAATACATATAACATGAATATATTAATATGTTTATAATAAATAATAATTATTTATTTAAAATATAGATAAAATAAATGTATTTAATAAATTAATAAAACCTATAAATTATTAAATATAACAATTATATCACTAATAATATATATATATTGTTCGATTACAATTATGTGTGTTAATATACATATAAATGATATAGGTTCGTGAATCCAAGGTCAACCCTGCATTGTTCAGTTCTGTCGTATGAATATTTTTACTACAAAATATTGAATGGTGAGTTCATTTACTCCCTTTTTACTCATTACATTTTTGGGCTGAGAATACATGCAAATGCTTTATTAACTGTTTTACAATATTTATATGAGTGAGTTCATTTGATTCCCTTTTACTCTTTACATTTTTGGGACTGAGAATACATGCGCTACTTTTACAACTGCTTTATTAAATGCTTTTGATATACATTTTGAACTGCGAATACATGAAATGCTTTTATAAATGTTTTACGAAATAGACACAAGTATGTGAAACTACATTCTATGGTTGAATTATCGAAATCGAATATGCCCCTTTTTATTAAGTCTGGTAATCTAAGAATTAGGGAACAGACACCCTAATTGACACGAACTCTAAAGATAGATCTATCGGGCCCAACAAGCCCCATCCAAAGTACCGGATGCTTTAGTACTTCGAAATTTATATCATGTCCGAAGGAGAATCCCGGAATGATGGGGATATTCTAATATGTATATTGTGAATGTCGGTTACCAGGTGTTCAATACATATGAATGATTTTTATCTCTATGTATGGGATGTGTATTGAAATATGAAATCTTGTGGTCTATTAAAATATTGAAATGATTGTTATGTTAAACTAATGAACTCACCAACCTTTTGGTTGACACTTTAAAGCATGTTTATTCTCAGGTATGAAAGAAATCTTCCGCTGTGCATTTGCTCATTTTCAAGATATTACTTGGAGTCATTCATGACATATTTCAAAAGACATTGCATTCGAGTCATTGAGTTCATCAAGATTAGTATTTAGTCAATTATAGTTAGATATATTATGAAATGGTATGCATGTCGTTATCTTTCGATGAAATGCAAGATTGTCTTTTCCAAAAACGAATGCAATGTTTGTAAAATGTATCATATAGAGGTCAAGTACCTCGCGATGAAATCAATTGTTGTGAATCGTTTATAATCGATATGGACTTTGTCCGGATGGATTAGGAAGGGTCCTTTCAGTTGGTATCAGAGCGGTGGTCTTAGCGAACCGGGTCTTGCATTAGTGTGTCTAACTGATAGTCGTTAGGATGCATTAGTGAGTCTGGACTTCGACCGTTTCTGCATGTCAAAAGTTTTGCTTATCATCTTTGTCGGAAATGATCTGTTTATCATCCTTAGGAAATTACCTGCTTATCATTCTTAGTCTAGACACATATTACTGCAATGATTGCATGAATAGTGTATAGACAAAATTCGTATCTTAGTACATCTGCTAATTCATATCTTAACATATCTGTTACTGTAGACCTTGCCTGACAACTTCCGTAGATTCCTCCGTAATTTATGGGATTTTAAGTATTAAATATGCATATGTAAAATTATATATTGCAGGGTACTAATCTATATTCTATTCTTTTTCTTATCGAAAATCCTTCATCTGATCGTACGAGATGAATCCCTCAACCAGTTCGAGTCCTTTAGATTCCGATAGCTATTCCGACAACTATTCCGACATAGAGTTTCACTTGAGTTTTGAAAGCAGAGTCACCGAAATGAATCAACAAATCAGCCATCCCCAATTCATCTGATGGTTTCGTAGTCAACTTAATCAATGGAGACGCGAAGAAGACGATCCATTCCACCCACCGAATTTACCTCTAGGCGAACAACCTGAAACACTTACCGGCGAATCAGCCCGAAACACCATTTCCACCCTCATTTCCAGGATATCTCGTAACTATTATATATTATCCACAATTCTAAATCTTATTCATCTGCTCGTTCCGACCGACAATCATCCTGGAGTAATGGAAGAAGTCAACGAGCTTCGCGCTCGAGTAATAAATTCGGAGAATATGGTGCAAAATTTACCAGCTTCAACAACATCACCGGCACCAACAGTACCATCGGTAATAGCACCAGTACCATCAACATCACACGCCTCAACATCTCATTATGTACCTCGAGTATAATCAACGTTCTACATATCGTTCTACATCATTTATCTTCGTTCTACCTGACGATTATGTAATCTCTAATGTTTTAGAGATTATGTATTCTAGTTCTAACGATAGATCAAATGAGATTAATATCACATTAACTCATTAAATCCATGATTACATCTGAAGAAAATATATATGTATATATGTTTTCATAAAGATTGTAATTAAAAATTCTTCTGTACAAACTGTTAATGGTGAAAATATTTTAACGGGTAGGTAATACCCGAGGAATAATGAGATTTCACATTAATAAGTACACTGTACATTCTTTCAAATCTAATTCAACAGTCATTTACTATCCTACTTACATCCACCGATATACGTATTCGTTCACCACAGAATAACTATTTTCATTCAATTTCATATTTTGGTTTTGACCTATCATAATCCAACAAGTGGCATAATGAAGAAAACATCGGACAAAATAAAATTTGTTAGAAACAAACAAATTAATTATGAGAAATTTTGTTAAGAATTCACGCTAACTGTTCCTAGCTAACTGTTCCTAGCTAACTGTTAATTCCGTATTACCTTTTATTTATCGCAATTTATTTATAGCATTTAATTTATCGTCATTTAATTCCTGTTATTTATTTTACGCACTTTAAATATCGGGACACGTATACAAGGTTTTGACATATCATATCGACGCATCTATATATATTATTTGGAATCACCATAGACACTCTATATGCAGTAATGATCGAGTTCTCTATACAGGGTTGAGGTTGATTCTAAAATAATATATACAGTTTGAGTTGTGATCGAGTCTGAGACGAATACGGGTCACGATACGTATTAATTAATTTGAATATTATATATTAAACTATATATGAATTATTGGACTGTCAACTATGGACTATCGACTGTGGACTAAAAACATTGGACAATTAAAATGAATTAAAATATTGATTATAATCTATGAAACTAAACAATTCTTCAAGTTTCCACTTGATCTCATCTTAAACCTCATTGTATCTCGACGATTACAATCTGCGTTCAAACCTTTCGTGATTCTTGAAAACACCTCAAATCGAGAGGATGAACCAATCGCACTTCATCTACGTAAGAAGAGATTGATGCATATAGTTATGCACTTGAAAACTCTCGGAACCTGAGTAAACGTTTAACACATAGCTGTACTAATTCCTTTAACGTTGTTATTACCAAAAATAACTTTGCAATCTCTTTCCAAATTAGCTAATTTTGTCACAGCTCCAGCAAGTCAATTTTGACTTTTCATTTAAAACAACCTTATTATAACCTTGATATATATGTGTGCTCTTTTATTGTTACCGGGGAACCTTTTATATTTCACCATACTACCATCAGCGTTTAATCATCTAAAAACGCAATTATCCTGAAACCACCTCGGATTGATAACCAATGATTCAGATATCGTAGCATTAAATGCAGAGGAAACGGAAAAATGGTAGATGGTCTAAACGGCCAAAAGTTTGATGATAAAGAAAGGAGTGTTAGGAACACTCGATAGAAAATTTGGTACTGAAAAACAGATTGAGCTAACCATGAAGGAGACCAAGGACAAATACAGGGACCAAACCCTATATTCAAATAATCCAGGTAATTCTGGATCCGATGAAATCTTTAGAGAATATCTTGCTCCGAAGTCATGTTAAGATCTTGCAGAAATTTTTTTTCATCAACCTTCGAACTTAGAAATTCCAAAATATCATCATAAATATCTTCGATATTTCTGAGGATATTTTCATAAATATTCTTGTCCGAAATTATCTACCTCTTCGTGTTTTCTGTATTTCATTATATTGAAAACTTCTGTAAAATCTAAGTATAAATTATGAATGAATTGTGGAGAAGTGTTGAGAATTGAAGCATGGGTTAGTATAATATAATGACGCCCGACCAACGTGATTATATTACAGTAAGTCATGCTGAGTTTCTAATGGGACATGATGATTCACAGATCATAACTGTAGTGACCCGAACTTTTCCATGTTTATATATATTAATTGAGATTGATATTTACATGATTAAATGTTTCCAACATGTTAAGCAATCAAACTTGTTAAGACTTGATTAATTGAAATAGGTTTCATATAGAAAATTGACCACCCAAGTTGACCGGTGATTCACGAACGTTAAAACTTGTAAAAACTATATGATGACATATATATGGATATATATATATAGTTAACATGATACTATGATAAGTAAACATATCATTAAGTATATTAACAATGAACTACATATGTAAAAACAAGACTACTAACTTAATGATTATTAAACGAGACATATATGTAACGATTATCGTTGTAAAGACATTTAATGTATATATATCATATTAAGAGATATTCATACATGATAATATCATGATAATATAATAATTTAAAATCTCATTTGATATTATAAACATTGAGTTAACAACATTTAACAAGATCGTTAACCTAAAGGTTTCAAAACAACACTTACATGTAACGACTAACGATGACTTAACGACTCAGTTAAAATGTATATACATGTAGTGTTTTAATATGTATTTATACACTTTTGAAAGACTTCAATACACTTATCAAAATACTTCTACTTAACAAAAATGCTTACAATTACATCCTCGTTCAGTTTCATCAACAATTCTACTCGTATGCACCCGTATTCGTACTCGTACAATACACAGCTTTTAGATGTATGTACTATTGGTATATACACTCCAATGATCAGCTCTTAGCAGCCCATGTGAGTCACTTAACACATGTGGGAACCATCATTTGGCAACTAGCATGAAATATCTCATAAAATTACAAAAATATGAGTAATCATTCATGACTTATTTACATGAAAACAAAATTACATATCCTTTATATCTAATCCATACACCAACGACCAAAAACACCTACAAACACTTTCATTCTTCAATTTTCTTCATCTAATTGATCTCTCTCAAGTTCTATCTTCAAGTTCTAAGTGTTCTTCATAAATTCCAAAAGTTCTAGTTTCATAAAATCAAGAATACTTTCAAGTTTGCTAGCTACTTTCCAATCTTGTAAGGTGATCATCCAACCTCAAGAAATCTTTGTTTCTTACAGTAGGTTATCATTCTAATACATGGTAATAATCATATTCAAACTTTGGTTCAATTTCTATAACTATAACAATCTTATTTCAAGTGATGATCTTACTTGAACTTGTTTTCGTGTCATGATTCTGCTTCAAGAACTTCGAGCCATCCAAGGATCCATTGAAGCTAGATCCATTTTTCTCTTTTCCAGTAGGTTTATCCAAGGAACTTAAGGTAGTAATGATGTTCATAACATCATTTGATTCATACATATAAAGCTATCTTATTCGAAGGTTTAAACTTGTAATCACTAGAACATAGTTTAGTTAATTCTAAACTTGTTCGCAAACAAAAGTTAATCCTTCTAACTTGACTTTTAAAATCAACTAAACACATGTTCTATATCTGTATGATATGCTAACTTAATGATTTAAAACCTGGAAACACGAAAAATACCGTAAAACCGGATTTACGCCGTCGTAGTAACACCGCGGGCTGTTTTGGGTTAGTTAATTAAAAACTATGATAAACTTTGATTTAAAAGTTGTTATTCTGAGAAAATGATTTTTATTATGAACATGAAACTATATCCAAAAATTATGGTTAAACTCAAAGTGGAAGTATGTTTTCTAAAATGGTCATCTAGACGTAGTTCTTTCGACTGAAATGACTACCTTTACAAAAACGACTTGTAACTTATTTTTCCGACTATAAACCTATACTTTTTCTGTTTAGATTCATAAAATAGAGTTCAATATGAAACCATAGCAATTTGATTCACTCAAAACGGATTTAAAATGAAGAAGTTATGGGTAAAACAAGATTGGATAATTTTTCTCATTTTAGCTACGTGAAAATTGGTAACAAATCTATTCCAACCATAACTTAATCAACTTGTATTGTATATTATGTAATCTTGAGATACCATAGACACGTATACAATGTTTCGACCTATCATGTCGACACATCTATATATATTTCGGAACAACCATAGACACTCTATATGTGAATGTTGGAGTTAGCTATACAGGGTTGAGGTTGATTCCAAAATATATATAGTTTGAGTTGTGATCAATACTGAGATACGTATACACTGGATCGTGGATTGATTCAAGATAATATTTATCGATTTATTTCTGTACATCTAACTGTGGACAACTAGTTGTAGGTTACTAACGAGGACAGCTGACTTAATAAACTTAAAACATCAAAATATATTAAAAGTGTTGTAAATATATTTTGAACATACTTTGATATATATGTATATATTGTTATAGGTTCGTGAATTAACCAGTGGCCAAGTCTTACTTCCCGACGAAGTAAAAATCAGTGAAAGTGAGTTATAGTCCCACTTTTAAAATCTAATATTTTTGGGATGAGAATACATGTAGGTTTTATAAATGATTTACAAAATAGACACAAGTACGTGAAACTACATTCTATGGTTGAATTATCGAAATCGAATATGCCCCTTTTTATTAAGTCTGGTAATCTAAGAATTAGGGAACAGACACCCTAATTGACGCGAATCCTAAAGATAGATCTATCGGGCCCAACAAGCCCCATCCAAAGTACCGGATGCTTTAGTACTTCGAAATTTATATCATATCCGAAGGGTGTCCCGGAATGATGGGGATATTCTTATATATGCATCTTGTTAATGTCGGTTACCAGGTGTTCACCATATGAATGATTTTTATCTCTATGTATGGGATGTGTATTGAAATATGAAATCTTGTGGTCTATTATTATGATTTGATATATATAGGTTAAACCTATAACTCACCAACATTTTTGTTGACGTTTTAAGCATGTTTATTCTCAGGTGATTATTAAGAGCTTCCGCTGTCGCATACTTAAAAAAGGACGAGATTTGGAGTCCATGCTTGTATGATATTGTGTAAAAACTGCATTCAAGAAACTTATTTTGTTGTAACATATTTGTATTGTAAACCATTATGTAATGGTCGTGTGTAAACAGGATATTTTAGATTATCATAATTTGATAATCTACGTAAAGCTTTTTAAACCTTTATTGATGAAATAAAGGTTATGGTTTGTTTTAAAATGAATGCAGTCTTTGAAAAACGTCTCATATAGAGGTCAAAACCTCGCAACGAAATCAATTAATATGGAACGTTTTTAATCAATAAGAACGGGACATTTCAGTTGGCATCAGAGCGTTGGTCTTAGAAAACCAGAATTTTGCATTAGTGTGTCTTATCGAGTTTGTTAGGATGCATTAGTGAGTCTGGACTTCGACCGTGTTTACTTGAAAAATGATTGCTTAACAAATTTTGTTGGAAACTATATATTTTTAACATGTGAATATTATGTGATATATTAATCTCTTAACGCGTTTGATATTATGTGATAGATGTCTACCTCTAGAACAAGTCCCATTGACTCACCTAATAATAATGAAGAGTCAAATGTAAATTGGAATGATTCGTGGACTGATTCACAAGTTCCCGAAGAGGAACCGGAAGAAGAGTCGGAACCGGAAGAAGAATCGGAACCGGAAGAAGAATCGAAACCGGATGAAGAAATAGAACCGGCGGGGGAAATAATAAAACGGTTAAGTAAAAGAAAATCCTCAACCAACCGACCAAGGTTAATTATGGTCAATGGTGTTTCCGCCAAGGAAGCAAAATATTGGGAGGATTACCAATTCTCCGATGAATCGGATTCCGACGAGAATTCCGATGATGTTATAGAAATTACCCCAACTTAATTTAAAAAGGCAAAAGAAAATAATAAGGGAAAGGGCATAAAAATAGATAAATCTAATTCCAACCCCGATGAACTTTATATGTATCGTCAACCCCCGAAGTCCTTAAGTTGTAACAATGACCCGGGAACCTCTAAACCACCAGGTTTTTCTAAACCAATGTGGAAAATAACAGCTAGTATTAGGGAAACATCATATATCCCTAGAAAGTTGGCAAAACGAACCAAAACCGAAGAAGAAGAAACAAGCGAGTTGGAATAAGATAGTTGTATTCGTGTGGTGTAATATATGTAATATAGTGTGCTTATGCTTTATGATATATGTAAAAATTGCTTGTATTAATAAGTATTTTTTTTTTATGAATCTAACTCTTGTCTATTTTACAGTATAAAAACACAAAATGGATAGACAACCCAATATTTTAAGAGACTTACCCGGAGACATGATTGATGAAATCTTGTCTAGAGTCGGTCAGAATTCTTCGACACAACTATTTAAGGCGAGATCAGTTTGTAAGACATTCGAAGAACGTTCCAAGAATGCCTTGGTTTATAAAAGGCTTTCGTTCGAAAGATGGGGGATATCACATTGGGAAATCCATAAATTACGATGTGTTTACTTTGACGCATATATTGCGGGGAACCCAAATGCTATTTTACGCAATGGGTTAAGAAATTATTTTGACTCAATATATCCGAATATTGGACTTCGTGATTTAGAAAAAGCGGCTAACATGCAACATAAAGAAGCATGTTAT
The DNA here is from genome assembly GCF_046630445.1 of Rutidosis leptorrhynchoides. Taxonomy (NCBI): domain Eukaryota; kingdom Viridiplantae; phylum Streptophyta; class Magnoliopsida; order Asterales; family Asteraceae; genus Rutidosis; species Rutidosis leptorrhynchoides. The sequence goes on along the minus strand of NC_092333.1, from coordinate 657,290,220 downwards.
GCTTACGGATTAGTAATGTTCGCTTCTCACCAAAGTGAGAACAAGAACATCGGGCTACAACTATTAAACAAAACGTTCCCACAAGTGACGGAGTCGGTAATTGGGGTAAGAAATGAGGTTTTTAGATTGTTACGGGACTGTTGGACATTACGTAACCCTCGTCCCTTTGATGACGTTACAACACGCTGTCTTATCAACGACCATAACGGTTATGTTCCACAAGACCAAGGATGGGAAGTAATCCTAGTAAAACCAAAATGCATGACTTGTTTCTGGACGTATGAATTACGTGTCTTTATTGCCTTTGCTGAACGACTTGTGTACTAGCTAGAATTATCTTCACAACCATCTTGTATCAAATTTATTGTGTGCTATATTTCATGCTATATGTAAAATAAGCGGTATTGTAAGTTTGTAAAATATTGTGTAAAAGTTTGAACGCGAAATATTATTATAATCAGTTTTTCATATAGAATTGTAGTAGTTGAATTGTATATTAGCTACTAAGTATGAACTTAACGGGTAGGTACTACCCGAATTTAAACTTATAAAACGCTAATATGAAGAAAAGCTTTTATAAATGAGTTCATATTATGCTACGAAATACTATTAACTACTCTTAATATTCTGTATGATTAACTTGTTCCATTTGACTATTTTGAAGGAAATGGCACCGACTACTCGACATACCGTGAATATGAATGAAGAGGAATTCCGTACTTTTCTAGCTTCAAACATAGCCGCAGTACAGGCTGCGCTATGTAACATCCCGCCTTTTTCCGTTTTCTTTTCCGTTATACTAATTTAAACTCCGTTATATGTTTATAACATCTCCCGTTAATACGCGTTTTAAAATATTCCGTTTAGGTATTTTCCGCACCCGACTACAAACTCGAGGGACTAAAATCGACACGGGGCAAACTAGTTGACTAGGTCACCTAGTCCACCCCAATCACCACCATTCAACCATCTCTCTCTCTCTCTCTTCCTCTCTAGCAAGAACACACCCAATTTCCAAATTCATTCAATCATCATCTAAATTCGATTTAGGAGGCTTACAACAAAATAAATTACATATTCGTGATCCTCTCTTCATCCTCTTCATTTTGGTACCAACTTCATCTCGTTTGGGTAACATTTCTAAAACACTAGTTTTCTTTAAATTTGTGTTCTTGACTTAAAAGTATGTTAATTAGTGTCTATGGCTCATTGTGATGTCGTGTATGTAATTTGTATGCTCGATTTGTTGTTTTTGGTGTAACTAGTTCATTATGAAAATTTCTTGCTAAATCCTTGATTTTGGATGATCAAAGGTTATTAGATTGTTAATGTGCATGTTTTAAAAGTGTTACTAGTATCATTAGCTTCATTTGGATGTAAAGATTGATCTAAGAAACCTCTTAAACTTGATTATGAAATTTGGTGATTTTTGGTTAGGGTTTCATGAACTAGGAATGGATTTTTGATGCATTAAATGACATGAAATGTTAATTGTAAGTGTTAGGTTGTGTTGTATGCTTAATTACCTTCGAAACGGCATATTGTTCATGTAATTTGGCTATCGAATCATTAAATGGCGTTTATGACTTGTATGCATTGAATGAGGAGCATTGATTGCGGTTTTTGGTTGTTGTAAATGAAAGTTGATTGATAAAAAGTGCATAGTTGCGTTCCTTGTCAAAATACCTTTCCGGTGATATAAAATGCATGCCTTGAATGTTTGCGGTTTGTAAATTGTGTTGGGTTGAGTTTTGATTCGTGCACTTAGGAGTTTCAGCAACCAGGGCCTGGAAACACCTCAGGACGCCGTCCAGATACACAGGACGATGTCCCACTTTTCTAACCTAGACGCCGTCTAGGAATTGGGGACGCCGTCCCACTCTTTTAATCGAGACGCCGTCTAGCCATTTGGGACGCCGTCCCATTTGGCTAAAACTGGCTGTTTGCTTTGGTCATTTGACATGAAAATGTTTGCTATGCTACGGACCTCCGATTAACATGAAACTTGGCCAACATGCTCATATATGATTATATAACTTAGAAAAATTGTCGGATATCCAACCCGACCCCGTTGACTTTTCTGTTGACTTTGACCCGACCAAGTTGACTTTTAATCAAACTTAACCAAATAATTGTGCAATCGTTCTAACATGTTTTTATACTTGTACCTTGCATGAAACATGACAATCTGATTCACATGCTATTAGGATCGAGTCTTAACGAGCCATAGGACTAATTGAACATCTTTGACCTATCGTGTTTACCGTTATTGATACAAACCTATTGTTTAGGTCAAGACTAGCATTGTTCTTTGCACACGTTTACTTGTTGAAGTACTTTACTACTCGTGCACTCAAGGTGAGATCATAGTCCCACTTTTACTCTTTTGAACTTACATTTGGGATGAGAAAACATAAACGTTTCTTTTTACTAAGTGAACACAAGTACAGGAAAACAAACATTCTACATACGAGTTTGAACAAAAATCCTCAATTCGATTATCATTAGTTACACTTGCCGGGTGTAAGCGAGAACTTATGTTATATGGCCATATGGGTTTGACAAACCCTCATTCAAACGGTTCGCTACCGTTTACGAATGAAATATATTTTCGAGAAACAGTGTATGTTCTAGCACTAAGTGATGGGGTTCAATGGAAGGAAATGTTAAGCATTGATAATTGGGTGCTCGTGAAACAAACTTTTGGAATGTATTACTATTATTTCATTGATGCAAATCTTGTGGTTCACTTGTACTTACTTACTTAAACCTATGATTTCACCAACGTTTTCGTTGACAGATTTCTATGTTTTTCTCAGGTCCTTGAACGATACATGATACATGCTTCCGCTCATTATTTTGATACTTGCATTGGATGTCGAGTATACATGCATACATGGAGCGTCTTTTGGATACTTTTAAATTGTGTCGCATAAGTTTCATTTGTACTTAAAACTTGGTATCGTAACTTGTGGTGGAACTATTCTTGTAAAACTTGAACAACCTTTACATTTGAAATGAATGCGACATATCTTTTGGTCAAACGTTGTTTTAAAGACTTATGACCACGTAACGGGACCTAAGTAGACGGCGCCGTCAATGACGATTTGGTCGGGTCGCTACAGATGGTATCAGAGCGTTGGTTGTAGGGATTTAGAGTTCATTAGTGTCAACCCCGAGTCATAGGGTACATTGATGAGTCTAGACTACAACCGGCATATAGACTTGAAGTAGGAATTACTTGACTACTTGTGCATTTATACTCGAACGCTTCTACTCATATCTACTCTTAGTTCATCTTAATCTCACGTTGTTTAATTTGATTGACACGCCACCTTGACTTTATAGAATAATGTCGAATGCACATATGAATCAGGGTAATATAATTTCCGGGATTATATTACGGTGACTCATATGAACGTTCCGACATTATGGCATAAAGAATTTAAGGCGAGTCGAGGAAAAACTTCTCTTTATCTTTATTCTATATCACGGTTAGTATTATTGAGAATACTAATCAATGATATTCTTGTGTCTTGAAGGAACAATGGCTCCTCGTCGTGTACGCCGCAATGAAACTCCCGAACAAGCTCTCGAACGGATGATAGCTACCGCCGTAGATGCGGCCATGGCCGGTCACTCATCCAACAACAATAATAATAACAACCACAACAACAACAACAACAACAACAACAACAATGGAGCCGGAAACTCAAACGAGGGATGCTCCTATAAAGCTTTCATGGGGTGCAAACCTCACACTTTTGATGGAACCGGGGGACCGGTCGTGCTCACCCGATGGTTTGAGCAAACGGAAGCCGTCTTTAGCATAAGCGGTTGTCGGGACCAAGACAAGGTCAAATACTCCACTCACACTTTCTCCGGAATTGCTCTAACATGGTGGAACACCTATGTTCAATCGGTGGGTACCGATGAAGCTCATGCCCTCTCTTGGGCCGATCTAAAGGAAAAGATGATTGTTGAATATTTTCCGCGCGAAGAAACCCGAAAGCTTGAGGAAGAACTAAGAGCTTTGAAAGCGGTCGGAAACGATCTTAAAGCTTATAATCAACACTTCGCCGAACTATCCTTGATGTGTCCTAATCTTGTTAACCCCGAATCTCAAAGGATTGAGCTCTACATGCTCGGTCTTCCAAAAAGCATCAAACAAGGGGTGATGTCATCCAAACCCACTACTCATCAAGCCGCTATGAACATGGCTCGCCAACTAATTGAAATGGTTGACGAAATCGTAGTTCCGGCACCTAAGGCCGAGGATAAATCGGGCGGCAACAAAAGAAAGTGGGAACCCTCCCAATCAAGCAACAACAACTTTGCTAAGAAGCCTTACACCTCCGACGGCAAGAAAGGTTATGCCGGGAACCTACCTCTTTGCAACAAATGCAACAAACATCACTTTGGCGAATGTAGTAAGTTAATTTGCCACCGGTGCCAAGGAATTGGTCATAAGGCCAACGATTGTAAAAGTGCCACTCCCGTCGCTCGAAAATGGCCCAATGCACCAAAGACGGGCACTTGTTATGAATGTGGCCAAACGGGCCATTATAGAAATGCATGCCCGAAGAGGAAAGATAACCCCAATACGCGCGGCCGAGCTTTCAACATAAACACCGAGGAAGCCCGGGATGACACTGAACTAGTCACGGGTACGTTTCTTCTCAACAATTCTTATGTCTCTTGCTTATTCGATTCGGGTGCCGATAAATGCTTTGTATCCAAGACTTTGACTCATTCTTTTAGCACTCCACATCTTCCATTAGATACCACTTATACCATTGAAGTGGCTAACGGAAAACTATTAAGTGCCGACACATATTACCGGGGGTGTACGTTAAACATTTTGGGTAGGGAATTTGAAATTGACTTGATACCCATGGAACTAGGAAGCTTTTATGTAATAATCGGTATGAATTGGTTAGTCAAAACGAAATCTCACATTCTTTGTGATCTTAACACAATCCGAATTCCTATCGAGAATGGTGAACCTTTGATTGTTTATGGCGATAAGAGTTGCACCAGACTCAACCTCGTTTCGTGCCTTAAAGTTAGAAAACTACTCCGTAAGGGTTGTTTTGCGATCCTTGCCCACGTTAAGAAAGTCGAGTCCGATGAGAAGCACATCGATGATGTGCCAATTGTTAGTGACTATTCCGATGTATTTCCCGACGAATTGCCGGGTCTTCCGCCTCATCGACCGGTTGAATTCCAAATCGATCTTATTCCGGGAGCCGCACCCGTAGCACGTGCACCATATAGACTCGCTCCATCTGAAATGCAAGAATTGCAAAGTCAAATCCAAGAACTACTTGATCGAGGTTTTATCCAACCTAGCCATTCACCTTGGGGCGCTCCGATTTTGTTTGTTAAAAAGAAAGACGGATCCCTACGAATGTGCATTGATTATCGTGAACTAAATAAATTGACGGTTAAGAACCGATATCCTCTTCCTCGCATCGATGACCTCTTTGATCAACTACAAGGGTCTTGTGTATATTCGAAAATCGATCTCCGCTCGGGTTATCATCAATTGAGGGTTAAGGGGGAAGATGTCTCCAAAACCGCTTTCCGAACTCGTTATGGTAGTTATGAATTCCTTGTCATGCCATTTGGTCTCACTAACGCACCGGCGGTGTTCATGGATCTTATGAACCGCGTGTGCAAACCGTATCTCGATAAATTCGTTATTGTGTTCATCGATGACATATTGATCTATTCTAAAAATGAAGAAGAGCACGAACAACATCTCCAACTCGTGCTTGAACTTTTAAGACAAGAACAACTCTATGCCAAATTCTCCAAGTGTGAATTTTGGTTAAAGGAAGTTCAATTTCTTGGTCATGTTGTAAGTGACCAAGGTATTAAAGTCGATCCAACGAAAATCGAAGCCATTAGCAAATGGGAGACTCCTACTACTCCTACTCACATTCGTCAATTTTTGGGTCTCGCCGGGTACTATCGTAGATTCATCGAAAATTTCTCTTTGGTTGCACGTCCTCTAACCGCATTGACTCACAAGGGAAAGAAATTCATTTGGGCGACCGAACATGAATCCGCATTCCAAATCTTGAAAACGAAGCTAACCACCGCTCCTATCTTGTCACTTCCCGAAGGCAATGATGACTTTGTTGTATATTGCGATGCCTCAAAACATGGTTTTGGGTGTGTATTGATGCAACGAACGAAAGTCATTGCTTATGCTTCTCGACAACTCAAAATTCATGAACGAAACTATACGACACATGATCTCGAACTCGGAGCCGTTGTCTTTGCACTTAAAATGTGGAGACACTATCTTTATGGAACCAAGAGTACTATCTTTACCGACCACAAAAGTCTCCAACACATTTTCGATCAAAAGCAACTAAACATGAGACAACGAAGGTGGATTGAAACCTTAAACGATTACGATTGCGAGCTTCGTTACCATCCCGGGAAGGCAAATGTAGTAGCCGATGCCTTAAGTCGAAAAGAAAGAGTGGTGCCTCTTCGTGTCCGAGCCTTAAACATCACCATCCACACAAACCTTAATAGCCAAATTCGGGTAGCCCAAGATGAGGCTCTCAAGGATGAAAACATCTCTCTCGAACACTTGAACGTCCTCACCTCTCGATTCGAAGTTAAAGAAACCGGACTCCGATATTTCGCCGGAAGGATTTGGGTGCCTAGTTATGGGGACCTACGAAGCCTTATTTTAGATGAAGCCCATAAGTCACGATACTCGATTCACCCCGGTGCCAATAAGATGTACCACGACCTTAAACAGCTATATTGGTGGCCGAACATCAAAAGGGACGTAGCTACTTATGTTTCCAAGTGTTTGACATGTTCCAAAGTCAAAGCCGAACACCAAAGACCGTCCGGACTACTTCGACAACCCGAGATCCCGCAATGGAAGTGGGAAAGGATAACGATGGATTTTATCACCAAACTACCAAAAACGACGGGCGGTTATGATACCATTTGGGTTATTGTTGACCGTCTTACCAAATCCGCACACTTCCTGGCCATGAAAGAAACGGACAAAATGGAGAAACTTGCACAACTTTACATTAAGGAGATCGTAGCCCGACACGGTGTACCTTTATCGATTATCTCCGACCGAGATGGCCGTTTCGTTTCTAGATTTTGACGTACATTGCAAGAAGCGTTGGGAACACGTTTAGACATGAGCACCGCATATCATCCTCAAACTGATGGACAAAGCGAACGTACAATTCAAACCTTAGAGGACATGTTACGAGCTTGCGTGGTTGATTTCGGAAAAGCTTGGGACAAGCACTTACCTCTCGCCGAGTTCTCTTACAACAATAGTTATCACGCGAGTATTAAAGCCGCACCTTTTGAAGCGCTATACGGCCGCAAATGTCGTTCACCTCTTTGTTGGGCCGAGGTAGGCGACGTGCAAATCACCGGACCCGAACTCATTCACGAAACCACCGAGAAAATCGTTCAAATCCGAGATAGGCTTAGAACGGCCCGAAGTCGTCAAAAGAGCTATACCGACAAACGATGCAACGATCTTGAATTTCAAGTCGGTGACCGAGTAATGTTAAAAGTCGTACCTTGGAAGGGTGTAATCCGTTTTGGGAAACGCGGGAAGCTAAATCCGAGGTATATTGGTCCTTTCGAAATCTTGGAGCGTATTGGAACCGTTGCTTATCGTTTAGATCTTCCGCCTCAATTGAACTCCGTTCATCCTACCTTCCATGTATCTAACTTGAAAAAGTGTCTTGCCGAACCCGATATCGTCATCCCTCTCGAAGAACTTACTATGGATGACAAACTTCATTTTGTGGAGGAACCGGTTGAAATTGTGGACACCTCCGTCAAGACATTGAAACAAAGCCGAATCCCGATTGTTAAAGTCCATTGGAACGCCAAAAGGGGACCCGAGTTTACTTGGGAAAGACAAGATCAAATGCAAAGGAAGTATCCTCATCTATTCGTGAATTCGGAAACGCAAGATCTCGAGGAAGAAACAACGACTACTATGCCTACTTAAATTTCGGGACGAAATTTCTTTTAAGGAGTAGGTAATGTAACATCCCGCCTTTTTCCGTTTTCTTTTCCGTTATACTAATTTAAACTCCGTTATATGTTTATAACATCTCCCGTTAATACGCGTTTTAAAATATTCCGTTTAGGTATTTTCCGCACCCGACTACAAACTCGAGGGACTAAAATCGACACGGGGCAAACTAGTTGACTAGGTCACCTAGTCCACCCCAATCACCACCATTCAACCATCTCTCTCTCTCTCTTCCTCTCTAGCAAGAACACACCCAATTTCCAAATTCATTCAATCATCATCTAAATTCGATTTAGGAGGCTTACAACAAAATAAATTACATATTCGTGATCCTCTCTTCATCCTCTTCATTTTGGTACCAACTTCATCTCGTTTGGGTAACATTTCTAAAACACTAGTTTTCTTTAAATTTGTGTTCTTGACTTAAAAGTATGTTAATTAGTGTCTATGGCTCATTGTGATGTCGTGTATGTAATTTGTATGCTCGATTTGTTGTTTTTGGTGTAACTAGTTCATTATGAAAATTTCTTGCTAAATCCTTGATTTTGGATGATCAAAGGTTATTAGATTGTTAATGTGCATGTTTTAAAAGTGTTACTAGTATCATTAGCTTCATTTGGATGTAAAGATTGATCTAAGAAACCTCTTAAACTTGATTATGAAATTTGGTGATTTTTGGTTAGGGTTTCATGAACTAGGAATGGATTTTTGATGCATTAAATGACATGAAATGTTAATTGTAAGTGTTAGGTTGTGTTGTATGCTTAATTACCTTCGAAACGGCATATTGTTCATGTAATTTGGCTATCGAATCATTAAATGGCGTTTATGACTTGTATGCATTGAATGAGGAGCATTGATTGCGGTTTTTGGTTGTTGTAAATGAAAGTTGATTGATAAAAAGTGCATAGTTGCGTTCTTTGTCAAAATACCTTTCCGGTGATATAAAATGCATGCCTTGAATGTTTGCGGTTTGTAAATTGTGTTGGGTTGAGTTTTGATTCGTGCACTTAGGAGTTTCAGCAACCAGGGCCTGGAAACACCTCAGGACGCCGTCCAGATACACAGGACGACGTCCCACTTTTCTAACCTAGACGCCGTCTAGGAATTGGGGACGCCGTCCCACTCTTTTAATCGAGACGCCGTCTAGCCATTTGGGACGCCGTCCCATTTGGCTAAAACTGGCTGTTTGCTTTGGTCATTTGACATGAAAATGTTTGCTATGCTACGGACCTCCGATTAACATGAAACTTGGCCAACATGCTCATATATGATTATATAACTTAGAAAAATTGTCGGATATCCAACCCGACCCCGTTGACTTTTCTGTTGACTTTGACCCGACCAAGTTGACTTTTAATCAAACTTAACCAAATAATTGTGCAATCGTTCTAACATGTTTTTATACTTGTACCTTGCATGAAACATGACAATCTGATTCACATGCTATTAGGATCGAGTCTTAACGAGCCATAGGACTAATTGAACATCTTTGACCTATCGTGTTTACCGTTATTGATACAAACCTATTGTTTAGGTCAAGACTAGCATTGTTCTTTGCACACGTTTACTTGTTGAAGTACTTTACTACTCGTGCACTCAAGGTGAGATCATAGTCCCACTTTTACTCTTTTGAACTTACATTTGGGATGAGAAAACATAAACGTTTCTTTTTACTAAGTGAACACAAGTACAGGAAAACAAACATTCTACATACGAGTTTGAACAAAAATCCTCAATTCGATTATCATTAGTTACACTTGCCGGGTGTAAGCGAGAACTTATGTTATATGGCCATATGGGTTTGACAAACCCTCATTCAAACGGTTCGCTACCGTTTACGAATGAAATATATTTTCGAGAAACAGTGTATGTTCTAGCACTAAGTGATGGGGTTCAATGGAAGGAAATGTTAAGCATTGATAATTGGGTGCTCGTGAAACAAACTTTTGGAATGTATTACTATTATTTCATTGATGCAAATCTTGTGGTTCACTTGTACTTACTTACTTAAACCTATGATTTCACCAACGTTTTCGTTGACAGATTTCTATGTTTTTCTCAGGTCCTTGAACGATACATGATACATGCTTCCGCTCATTATTTTGATACTTGCATTGGATGTCGAGTATACATGCATACATGGAGCGTCTTTTGGATACTTTTAAATTGTGTCGCATAAGTTTCATTTGTACTTAAAACTTGGTATCGTAACTTGTGGTGGAACTATTCTTGTAAAACTTGAACAACCTTTACATTTGAAATGAATGCGACATATCTTTTGGTCAAACGTTGTTTTAAAGACTTATGACCACGTAACGGGACCTAAGTAGACGGCGCCGTCAATGACGATTTGGTCGGGTCGCTACACGCTACATACCAACAATAACCTTGGATCTAGCAGTACAGGAAATCGTGTAGGATGCACCTACAAAGAATTTACTGCCTGCAAACTTTTGGAATTTGATGGAACCGAAGGACCGATCGGATTGAAACGGTGGACCGAGAAGGTCGAATCGGTGTTTGCCATAAGTAAGTGTACTGAAGAGGACAAAGTGAAGTACGCTACGCATACCTTCACAGGTTCTGCGTTAACATGGTGGAATACCTATCTAGAGCAAGTGGGACAAGATGATGCTTACGCACTACCGTGGTCATCATTCAAGCACTTAATGAACGAGAAGTACCGTCCCAGAACTGAGGTCAATAAGCTCAAGACAGAACTTAGAGGGTTACGAACCCAAGGATTTGATATTACCACGTACGAAAGACGATTCAAAGAATTATGCCTATTGTGTCCGGGAGCGTTCGAAGATGAGGAAGAGAAGATCGACGCGTTTGTGAAAGGATTACCGGAAAGAATCCAAGAAGATATAAGTTCACACGAGCCCGCCTCCATACAACAGGCATGTAGAATGGCTCACAAACTAGTGAACCAGATTGAAGAAAGAATTAAAGAACAGACTACTGAAGAGGCCAATGTGAAGCAAGTCAAAAGAAAGTGGGAGGAAAACGGTGATAAGAATCACCAATACAACAACAACAGCAATTACAACAATAATCGCAACAATTATCCCAACAATCGCAACATCAATCGTAACTACAACAAACAACCCAACAACAACAACAACAACAACAACAACAACAGCAACTACAACAATCATCCCAACAACAATAATAACCGCAACAACAACAACAATCAGAAGCAGCTATGCCAAAGGTGTGAAAAGTATCACTCGGGGTTCTGCACCAAATTTTGCAACAAGTGTAAAAGAAATGGTCATAGCGCGGCGAAGTGTGAGGTTTACGGACCAGGGGTTAATAGAACGAAAGGAACAAATGGTGTCGGAACGAGTAATGGCGGAGCAAGTAGTGTCGGAGCAAGTTACGCCAATGTAGTTTGTTATAAATGTGGAAAACCGGGCCACATTATTAGAAATTGCCCGAACCAGGAGAACACGAATGGACAAGGCCGCGGAAGAGTTTTTAATATTAATGCGGCAGAGGCACAGGAAGACCCGGAGCTTGTTACGGGTACGTTTCTTATTGACAATAAATCTGCTTACGTTTTATTTGATTCGGGTGCGGATAGAAGCTATATGAGTAGAGATTTTTGTGCTAAATTAAGTTGTCCATTGACGCCTTTGGATAGTAAATTTTTACTCGAATTAGCAAATGGTAAATTAATTTCAGCAGATAATATATGTCGGAATCGAGAAATTAAACTGGTTAGCGAAACATTTAAGATTGATTTGATACCAGTAGAGTTAGGGAGTTTTGATGTGATAATCGGTATGGACTGGTTGAAAGAAGTGAAAGCAGAGATCGTTTGTTACAAAAATGCAATTCGCATTATACGAGAAAAAGGAAAACCCTTAATGGTGTACGGAGAAAAGGGCAACACGAAGCTACATCTTATTAGTAATTTGAAGGCACAAAAACTAATAAGAAAAGGTTGCTATGCTGTTCTAGCACACGTCGAGAAAGTACAAACTGAAGAAAAGAGCATCAATGATGTTCCCGTCGCAAAAGAATTTCCCGATGTATTTCCGAAAGAATTACCGGGATTACCCCCACATCGATCCGTTGAATTTCAAATAGATCTTGTACCAGGAGCTGCACCAATAGCTCGTGCTCCTTACAGACTCGCACCCAGCGAGATGAAAGAACTGCAAAGCCAATTACAAGAACTTTTAGAGCGTGGTTTCATTCGACCAAGCACATCACCGTGGGGAGCTCCTGTTTTGTTTGTCAAGAAGAAAGATGGTACATTCAGGTTGTGTATCGACTACCGAGAGTTGAACAAACTTACCATCAAGAATCGCTACCCACTACCGAGAATCGACGACTTATTTGATCAACTACAAGGCTCGTCTGTTTATTCAAAGATTGACTTACGTTCCGGGTATCATCAAATGCGGGTGAAAGAAGATGATATTCCAAAGACTGCTTTCAGAACACGTTACAGTCATTACGAGTTTATGGTCATGCCATTTGGTTTAACTAATGCACCAGCTGTGTTCATGGACCTTATGAACCGAGTGTGTGGACCATACCTTGACAAGTTTGTCATTGTTTTCATTGATGACATACTTATTTACTCAAAGAATGACCAAGAACACGGTGAACATTTGAGAAAGGTGTTAGAAGTATTGAGGAAGGAAGAATTGTACGCTAAGTTTTCAAAGTGTGCATTTTGGTTGGAAGAAGTTCAATTCCTCGGTCACATAGTGAACAAAGAAGGTATTAAGGTGGATCCGGCAAAGATAGAAACTGTTGAAAAGTGGGAAACCCCGAAAACTCCGAAACACATACGCCAGTTTTTAGGACTAGCTAGTTACTACAGGAGGTTCATCCAAGACTTTTCCAGAATAGCAAAACCCTTGACTGCATTAACGCATAAAGGGAAGAAATTTGAATGGAATGATGAACAAGAGAAAGCGTTTCAGTTATTGAAGAAAAAGCTAACTACGGCACCTATATTGTCATTGCCTGAAGGGAATGATGATTTTGTGATTTATTGTGATGCATCAAAGCAAGGTCTCGGTTGTGTATTAATGCAACGAACGAAGGTGATTGCTTATGCGTCTAGACAATTGAAGATTCACAAACAAAATTATACAACGCATGATTTGGAATTAGGCGCGGTTGTTTTTGCATTAAAGACTTGGAGGCACTACTTATATGGGGTCAAAAGTATTATATATACCGACCACAAAAGTCTTCAACACATATTTAATCAGAAACAACTGAATATGAGGCAGCGTAGGTGGATTAAATTGTTGAATGATTACGACTTTGAGATTCGTTACCACCCGGGGAAGGCAAATGTGGTAGCCGATGCCTTGAGCAGGAAGGACAGAGAACCCATTCGAGTAAAATCTATGAATATAATGATTCATAATAACCTTACTACTCAAATAAAGGAGGCGCAACAATGAGTTTTAAAAGAGGGAAATTTAAAGGATGAAATACCCAAAGGATCGGAGCAGCATCTTAATATTCGGGAAGACGGAACCCGGTATAGGGCTGAAAGAATTTGGGTACCAAAATTTGGAGATATGAGAGAAATGGTACTTAGAGAAGCTCATAAAACCAGATACTCAATACATCCTGGAACGGGGAAGATGTACAAGGATCTCAAGAAACATTTTTGGTGGCCGGGTATGAAAGCCGATGTTGCTAAATACGTAGGAGAATGTTTGACGTGTTCTAAGGTCAAAGCTGAGCATCAGAAACCATCAGGTCTACTTCAACAACCCGAAATCCCAGAATGGAAATGGGAAAACATTACCATGGATTTCATCACTAAATTGCCAAGGACTGCAAGTGGTTTTGATACTATTTGGGTAATAGTTGATCGTCTCACCAAATCCGCACACTTCCTGCCAATAAGAGAAGATGACAAGATGGAGAAGTTAGCACGACTGTATTTGAAGGAAGTCATCTCCAGACATGGAATACCAATCTCTATTATCTCTGATAGGGATGGCAGATTTATTTCAAGATTCTGGCAGACATTACAGCAAGCATTAGGAACTCGTCTAGACATGAGTACTGCCTATCATCCACAAACTGATGGGCAGAGTGAAAGGACGATACAAACGCTTGAAGACATGCTACGAGCATGTGTTATTGATTTCGGAAACAGTTGGGATCGACATCTACCGTTAGCAGAATTTTCCTACAACAACAGCTACCATTCAAGCATTGAGATGGCGCCGTTTGAAGCACTTTATGGTAGAAAGTGCAGGTCTCCGATTTGTTGGAGTGAAGTGGGGGATAGACAGATTACGGGTCCGGAGATTATACAAGAAACTACCGAGAAGATCATCCAAATTCAACAACGGTTGAAAACCGCCCAAAGTCGACAAAAGAGCTACGCTGACATTAAAAGAAAAGATATAGAATTTGAAATTGGAGAGATGGTCATGCTTAAAGTTGCACCTTGGAAAGGCGTTGTTCGATTTGGTAAACGAGGGAAATTAAATCCAAGGTATATTGGACCATTCAAGATTATTGATCGTGTCGGACCAGTAGCTTACCGACTTGAGTTACCTCAACAACTCGCGGTTGTACATAACACTTTCCACGTCTCGAATTTGAAGAAATGTTTTGCTAAAGAAGATCTCACTATTCCGTTAGATGAAATCCAAATCAACGAAAAACTTCAATTCATCGAAGAACCCGTCGAAATAATGGATCGTGAGGTTAAAAGACTTAAGTAAAACAAGATACCAATTGTTAAGGTTCGATGGAATGCTCGTAGGGGACCCGAGTTCACCTGGGAGCGTGAAGATCAGATGAAGAAGAAATACCCGCATCTATTTCCAGAAGATTCGTCAACACCTTCAACAGCTTAAAATTTCGGGACGAAATTTATTTAACGGGTAGGTACTGTAGTGACCCGAACTTTTCCATGTTTATATATATTAATTGAGATTGATATTTACATGATTAAATGTTTCCAACATGTTAAGCAATCAAACTTGTTAAGACTTGATTAATTGAAATAGGTTTCATATAGACAATTGACCACCCAAGTTGACCGGTGATTCACGAACGTTAAAACTTGTAAAAACTATATGATGACATATATATGGATATATATATATATATATATATATATATATATATATATATATATATATATATATATATATATATATATATATATATATATATATATATATATATATATATATATATATATATAGTTAACATGATACTATGATAAGTAAACATATCATTAAGTATATTAACAATGAACTACATATGTAAAAACAAGACTACTAACTTAATGATTTTTAAACGAGACATATATGTAACGATTATCGTTGTAAAGACATTTAATGTATATATATATCATATTAAGAGATATTCATACATGATAATATCATGATAATATAATAATTTAAAATCTCATTTGATATTATAAACATTGGGTTAACAACATTTAACAAGATCGTTAACCTAAAGGTTTCAAAACAACACTTACATGTAACGACTAACGATGACTTAACGACTCAGTTAAAATGTATATACATGTAGTGTTTTAATATGTATTTATACACTTTTGAAAGACTTCAATACACTTATCAAAATACTTCTACTTAACAAAAATGCTTACAATTACATCCTCGTTCAGTTTCATCAATAATTCTACTCGTATGCACCCGTATTCGTACTCGTACAATACACAGCTTTTAGATGTATGTACTATTGGTATATACACTCCAATGATCAGCTCTTAGCAGCCCATGTGAGTCACCTAACACATGTGGGAACCATCATTTGGCAACTAGCATGAAATATCTCATAAAATTACAAAAATATGAGTAATCATTCATGACTTATTTACATAAAAACAAAATTACATATCCTTTATATCAAATCCATACACCAACGACCAAAAACACCTACAAACACTTTCATTCTTCAATTTTCTTCATCTAATTGATCTCTCTCAAGTTCTATCTTCAAGTTCTAAGTGTTCTTCATAAATTCCAAAAGTTCTAGTTTCATAAAATCAAGAATACTTTCAAGTTTGCTAGCTCACTTCCAATCTTGTAAGGTGATCATCCAACCTCAAGAAATCTTTGTTTCTTACAGTAGGTTATCATTCTAATACAAGGTAATAATCATATTCAAACTTTGGTTCAATTTCTATAACTATAACAATCTTATTTCAAGTGATGATCTTACTTGAACTTGTTTTCGTGTCATGATTCTGCTTCAAGAACTTCGAGCCATCCAAGGATCCATTGAAGCTAGATCCATTTTTCTCTTTTCCAGTAGTTTTATCCAAGGAACTTAAG
The DNA here is from genome assembly GCF_046630445.1 of Rutidosis leptorrhynchoides. Classification (NCBI taxonomy): domain Eukaryota; kingdom Viridiplantae; phylum Streptophyta; class Magnoliopsida; order Asterales; family Asteraceae; genus Rutidosis; species Rutidosis leptorrhynchoides. Next base: position 657,273,852 of record NC_092333.1, on the reverse strand, counting down.
GTAGTAATGATGTTCATAACATCATTTGATTCATACATATAAAGCTATCTTATTCGAAGGTTTAAACTTGTAATCACTAGAACATAGTTTAGTTAATTCTAAACTTGTTCGCAAACAAAAGTTAATCCTTCTAACTTGACTTTTAAAATCAACTAAACACATGTTCTATATCTGTATGATATGCTAACTTAATGATTTAAAACCTGGAAACACGAAAAACACCGTAAAACCGGATTTACGCCGTCGTAGTAACACCGCGGGCTGTTTTGGGTTAGTTAATTAAAAACTATGATAAACTTTGATTTAAAAGTTGTTATTCTGAGAAAATGATTTTTATTATGAACATGAAACTATATCCAAAAATTATGGTTAAACTCAAAGTGGAAGTATGTTTTCTAAAATGGTCATCTAGACGTCGTTCTTTCGACTGAAATGACTACCTTTACAAAAAACGACTTGTAACTTATTTTTCCAACTATAAACCTATACTTTTTCTGTTTAGATTCATAAAATAGAGCTCAATATGAAACCATAGCAATTTGATTCACTCAAAACGGATTTAAAATGAAGAAGTTATGGGTAAAACAAGATTGGATAATTTTTCTCATTTTAGCTACGTGAAAATTGGTAACAAATCTATTCCAACCATAACTTAATCAACTTGTATTGTATATTATGCAATCTTGAGATACCATAGACACGTATACAATGTTTCGACCTATCATGTCGACACATCTATATATATTTCGGAACAACCATAGACACTCTATATGTGAATGTTGGAGTTAGCTATACAGGGTTGAGGTTGATTCCAAAATATATATAGTTTGAGTTGTGATCAATACTGAGATACGTATACACTGGATCGTGGATTGATTCAAGATAATATTTATCGATTTATTTCTGTACATCTAACTGTGGACAACTAGTTGTAGGTTACTAACGAGGACAGCTGACTTAATAAACTTAAAACATCAAAATATATTAAAAGTGTTGTAAATATATTTTGAACATACTTTGATATATATGTATATATTGTTATAGGTTCGTGAATCAACCAGTGGCCAAGTCTTACTTCCCGACGAAGTAAAAATCAGTGAAAGTGAGTTATAGTCCCACTTTTAAAATCTAATATTTTTGGGATGAGAATACATGCAGGTTTTATAAATGATTTACAAAATAGACACAAGTACGTGAAACTACATTCTATGGTTGAATTATCGAAATCGAATATGCCCCTTTTTATTAAGTCTGGTAATCTAAGAATTAGGGAACGGACACCCTAATTGACGCGAATCCTAAAGATAGATCTATCGGGCCCAACAAGCCCCATCCAAAGTACCGGATGCTTTAGTACTTCGAAATTTATATCATATCCGAAGGGTGTCCCGGAATGATGGGGATATTCTTATATATGCATCTTGTTAATGTCGGTTACCAGGTGTTCACCATATGAATGATTTTTATCTCTATGTATGGGATGTGTATTGAAATATGAAATCTTGTGGTCTATTATTATGATTTGATATATATAGGTTAAACCTATAACTCACCAACATTTTTGTTGACGTTTTAAGCATGTTTATTCTCAGGTGATTATTAGGAGCTTCCGCTGTCGCATACTTAAAAAAGGACGAGATTTGGAGTCCATGCTTGTATGATATTGTGTAAAAACTGCATTCAAGAAACTTATTTTGTTGTAACATATTTGTATTGTAAACCATTATGTAATGGTCGTGTGTAAACAGGATATTTTAGATTATCATAATTTGATAATCTACGTAAAGCTTTTTAAACCTTTATTGATGAAATAAAGGTTATGGTTTGTTTTAAAATGAATGCAGTCTTTGAAAAACGTCTCATATAGAGGTCAAAACCTCGCAACGAAATCAATTAATATGGAACGTTTTTAATCAATAAGAACGGGACATTTCAATAACGTCATCATGTGCCATGTTACATAACTCTTTCATTCTATTTAACTTCTGAACATATCAAGAAAATGTATTCTTGACGGTTCTATTTTCCTTGATGTCGATAAATTTGAAAATCAAATCGTGCTATCACGTTCCTTCCTGCTTGGAACATTATAATCATTCAGAACTCTATATCTACGAATTCTGGACCATTATTCGCTTGACTTAAAGTCATAAAAGAAGACAAGAGCATGAAACTTCGATATATAAGGGAAAATACAAAGCCCAACAACAGCACCGAAATTACAAACCGTGGATATCAGTGCGTATAGCAATATAAAGACACGGGAGGATTATAAATACAATAATCACTAGAGCATAGTAGAAATAAACAAATTCTTCCGGTGGGAGTTGGAAAAGAAGGACGATCATTGCGATAGTCCAAATGAGAACAAGGATTAGAACCGGATTAAGCATTATTATAATCTTTTGATATATGAACTGAGAAAGAAGGTATAGAAGTAGTGAGAATAATAGAACGGAAGAGTTTAAATTTATAATGGGAATATCAGACGGAATAATCGAGGCAGATCACTGTATTTTATTAAAGAGATCCTAATTTCCTTAAATCTCGAAGAATCGGATCTTATAGATTTCCAAGATGTTCTTTTAAATCCCTTAAATTCCGGAATTTAACCAAGACAACGTCAAAAGTAAAGAAGCACCTTATTTTCTAAATTCAAACGTGACTACGTCAAAAGCTAAGGCGAATCTTTATTTCCTCATTTCACTCTTTTGTGATAGCTGCACTCGTACTCTTCACATAAACGAATTATTTTATCCTTATTACTCAATGGTAATAAAACTCTATTTATCAGCTCATATGAGTCATGAAAACATATTTATTGTCAGGCATGATAATCCCAATCAAATTTCGGGACGAAATTTCTTTAACGGGTAGGTACTGTGACGACCCGGAAATTTCCGACCAAATTTAAACTTGATCTCTATATGATTCTGACACGATAAGCAAAGTCTGTAATATTGAGTCTCAAAATTTTTAAACTATTTTCTTGCATTCATTTAACCTCGACCAGATTTGACGATTCACGAACAATTAATTGTAAATAGATACGTGTGTGTATATATATATGTTATATAATATTACATAATTAAAATTGAAATATTAATATATGAAATTACAAGTTAAAATATAGTTATTATGTTATATTAATATTGTTATTAGTACTTTCATTATTATCATTAAAATAAATATCAATGTTAAAATCAGTATTATGAATATTATTAATTTAACATAATCTAGATATAAAATTTGATATATTTAAATTGTTATGCTATTATCAATATTACTATTATAATTATGATAATTAGTATTTACAAGTAGTATTATCATTATTAAAATGTTTATTAATTATTAATAATAATTACAAGTTAAAAAAAAAAAGATTAAAATCAAGCAATATGTTAAACCTCACTATCAATTTTAAATATTCTACTTACCCTACATATCATTCGATTGTCCCAGGGTTGTTTAAAATCATTCGAATAATTCATCACCATTATCAATTACATGATATGAAGTTGTTAAACATCACAATCATCTTTGTCTTTATTAATTTTTTTTCTTCTTCTCTGATTAAATTCAATTCTCGTGATTGTACTCTATCGATCCCATAATTCTACTATAAAACAACCACTGGTCCATTCATGTTTCGACATCGATTATTCAATTGCAAGTTATGTATTATATACTGCAAACGCCACTTTGCTACAACTATACTTATGACCAAACAGCCGCTACTACTATATTACCACTATTACAGCTTTTGCATCACCACTTCTATCAACCCACTTCACCAACCCAAAACACCCACTTGCTTCTTATTATTGTTGACAACAAACAATAACATCAAAAACACAACGAATCACACTATCTATTTATTTACTGTTCCTGTCCGAACACCCACAACCTACTGCTGTGATCGTCGCTAACTACTTTCTGTTTTCATTCGATCAAGCTAAGAACCTACTACTGTTACTATTTCATTTCTGTTTTTAGTTTGGTTACACCATGTTGTATATGTTACACTTGTTAAACAAAGAACAAGATCATCTTCGTTATAATATCACCAACTACTTAGTCGATTACCATCTTCAATCTACACTCACCATCACCATCTCCATGAACACCAATCAACCAAACATGAATCACCACATCAAACCCTATTATCCACCTTCAACTTGAGTTACTCGTTTTCTTTCCTTGCGACTGTTTTGTTGCTTATCGTTCAACCCCGCCACAAACGCCACCTGTAACCTCCTGTTTCGTCTCTCATGTTGCTCGACTGCAACTACTTCTGCACTATCTCTTATATATTGGTGATGACTAAATGTGATGAAGGAAATATTCATATTATGGAGAGTTAGAAGACACTATATAATTGGCCTATGTTATAAGGATATTAGTGGCATGTTATAAGTGGAAGTACACGTCACGAAACACTAATCGATCATTATCATGTCTGCAAATTTTACTCAGCGTGTATGTTCATGATTCAACTATCATTCATAAGGACCCACACTTTATGATAGTGGAACTTGTGGTCTGTCTCTAATTGATTTATAGATGTGCACTAGTCGATTATAATAATGGGTTATTTGCTTAAACTTTTAGACTGCCTTTTTTTTGTTTGACTTGGACCATGCTATTAGTGATGATTAGGGACCGGGATTCGTTTTATACTTTTAATTGAGCGAGTATTATGAGGAACATGAATGATGATGGTAGTCATAGTTACGGGTAAGATAGTGAGAAAGGAAACGATGATAATGAGGCAGGAAGATGATGACGATTGTTGATGATAACATGAAATTATGATGATGATGATAAAAGAGTTATAATGATGATGCAAGGTTGATAATATTGATAATACACGATGATAATTGGTTAATGATGATCGTAATTTTGTTAATGATATCGTGAGAATGATGATACAGCGGTATGATGACCACGGTGATATTGATAATGATAAGAAGATGATGACGTGATCATGATGATGAGGAATCTAAGTCACTGGATCGATGCAGATTATATGTATATGGTTGGGTTTATTTAATTGGGTTCCACTAATGGGCTATTGTGTTTTGATCTAAGTTGGATTTGGACTCCATTTAAAATGGGTTAAATGAGTTTATGGAACTAATTAAATCAAGAGATAACGAATGGAGCAGTGGTTAGTGGTGTTTCATTTAAGCGAGAGGTTGCAAGTTCGAGCCCGAGCAGGGGCGTTTTATTTCTAAGCTCCTTTCTTCAAAGGTTGTACACTTTTATTATTATTAGTATTATTATTATTACTACTTTGTAATAAAATTATTATTAGTATTGATATTATTAGGATTATTATTATTATTATTATTATTATTATTATTATTATTATTATTATTATTATTATTATTATTATTATTATTATTATTATTATTATTATTATTATTATTAACATAGGTAATATAATTATTATTATGATGATTATGATAACGATTATTATTATTATTATTATCTTGAAAGCAATACAAATTTTTATTATTTTCATTAGTATTAATATCATTTTTATTATTATTAGTATTATTATTATAGATATAATAGTTATTATTATTATTATTACTATTGTTATTTTAAAAATACAACCTTTTATTATTAATAGTAATTTTACCAAACAAATATTAGTTACATAAAAATATATTTAATACATATAACATGAATATATTAATATGTTTATAATAAATAATAATTATTTATTTAAAGTATAGATAAAATAAATGTACTTAATAAATTAATAAAACCTATAAATTATTAAATATAACAATTATATCACTAATAATATATATATTGTTCGATTACAATTATGTGTGTTAATATACATATAAATGATATAGGTTCGTGAATCCAAGGTCAACCCTGCATTGTTCAGTTCTGTCGTATGAATATTTTTACTACAAAATATTGTATGGTGAGTTCATTTACTCTCTTTTTACTCATTACATTTTTGGGCTGAGAATACATGCAAATGCTTTATTAACTGTTTTACAATATTTATATGCGTGAGTTCATTTGATTCCCTTTTACTCTTTACATTTTTGGGACTGAGAATACATGCGCTACTTTTACAACTGCTTTATTAAATGCTTTTGATATACATTTTGAACTGTGAATACATGAAATGCTTTTATAAATGTTTTACGAAATAGACACAAGTATGTGAAACTACATTCTATGGTTGAATTATCGAAATCGAATATGCCCCTTTTTATTAAGTCTGGTAATCTAAGAATTAGGGAACAGACACCCTAATTGACGCGAACTCTAAAGATAGATCTATCGGGCCCAACAAGCCCCATCCAAAGTACCGGATGCTTTAGTACTTCGAAATTTATATCATGTCCGAAGGAGAATCCCGGAATGATGGGGATATTCTAATATGTATATTGTGAATGTCGGTTACCAGGTGTTCAATACATATGAATGATTTTTATCTCTATGTATGGGATGTGTATTGAAATATGAAATCTTGTGGTCTATTAAAATATTGAAATGATTGTTATGTTAAACTAATGAACTCACCAACCTTTTGGTTGACACTTTAAAGCATGTTTATTCTCAGGTATGAAAGAAATCTTCCGCTGTGCATTTGCTCATTTTCAAGATATTACTTGGAGTCATTCATGACATATTTCAAAAGACATTGCATTCGAGTCATTGAGTTCATCAAGATTAGTATTTAGTCAATTATAGTTAGATATATTATGAAATGGTATGCATGTCGTTATCTTTCGATGAAATGCAAGATTGTCTTTTCCAAAAACGAATGCAATGTTTGTAAAATGTATCATATAGAGGTCAAGTACCTCGCGATGAAATCAACTGTTGTGAATCGTTTATAATCGATATGGACTTTGTCCGGATGGATTAGGACGGGTCCTTTCAGAATTGGGAATGGGTTTGTAGTCTACTTAATCATTGGAGACAAGAAGAAGCGATCCCTTTCATCCACCATATTGTCCGCTGGGCGAAGAACTTGAAGCATAGCGAACCAATCCGAAACACCATTTTCACTCTCATTTCTCGAATATCTCGCCACGATTATATTCTATCTAAAATCCTAAACCTTATTCATCCGCTCGTTCCGACTGACAATCATCCCGGAATAATAAAAGAAGTCAACGAACTTCGCGCTCGAGTAATCAATTTGGAGAATATGATGCAAAATTTACCAGCTTCAGCAACATCACCATCACCAACATCAATACCAGTACCACCAACAACCCAAGTTCAACATCACACACCTCAACATCTCATTATGTACCTCGAATATAATCATCGTTCCACGAATCATTCTACATTATTTATCTTCGTTCGACATGGCGATTATATAATCTTTAATGTTTTAGAGATTATATATTCTTATTCTAACAATGAATCAAATGAGATTAATATCATATTAACTCATTAAATCTATGATTACATCTGAAGAAAATATATATGTATATATATTTTCATAAAGATTGTAATTAAAAGTTCTTTTGTGCAAACTGTTAACGGTGAAAATATTTTAACGGGTAGGTAATACCCGAGGAATATTTAGATTTCACATTAATAAGTTACACTGTACATTCTTCGAATCTGATTCAACGGTCATTTACTATCCTACTTACATCCACAGATATACGAATCCGTTCATCACAGAATAACCATTTTCATTCAATTTTGTATTTGGATTTTAACCTATCAGAATCTAACAAGTGGCATAATGAAGAAAACATTTGACAAAATAAAATTTGTTAGAAATAAACAAATTAACTATGAAAAATTTTGTTAAGAATTCACGCTAACTATTCCTAGCTAACTGTTCCTAGCTAACTGTTCCTAGCTAACTGATTACATTTTATTTATCGCAATTTATTTATCGCAATTTATATTCTCGCAATTTTATTTATCGTCATTTAATTTCTGTTATTTATTTTACGCACTTTAAATATCGGGACACGTATACATGGTTTTGACATATCATATCGACGCATCTATATATATTATTTGGAATCACCATAGACACTCTATATGCAGTAATGCTTGAGTTAGCTATACAGGGTTGAGGTTGATTTTAAATAATATATATACTTTGAGACATGTACACGGGTCACGATACGTATTAATTAATTCGAATATTATAAACTATATATGAATTATTGAATTAGTAACTGTGGACTGCTAACTGTGAACTACCAACATTGGACAATTAAAATGAATTAAAATATTGATTATAACATATGAAACTAAACAATTCTTCAAGTTTGCCACTTGATTTCATCTTAAACCTCATTTGTATCTTGACGATTACAATCTGCGTTCAAATCTTTCATAATTTTTGAAAATGCCTCAATCGAGAAGATGAACCAACCGCACTTCATCTACGGAAGAAAAGATTGATACATATAATTATGCACCTGAAAACACTCGGAACCTAAGTAAACGTCTAACACATATCTGTACTAGCTTCTTTGGCGTTGTTATTACCGAAAATAACCTTGCAATCCCTTTCCAAAGTAGCCAATTTTGTCACAGCTCCAGCAAGTCAACTTTGACTTTTTGTTCGAAACAACCTTATTATAACCTTGATATATATTCGTGCTCTTTTATTGTTACCGGTGAAGCTTTTATGTTCCACCATTATACCATTAGCGTTTAATCATCTGAAAACATAATTCTCCTTAAACCACCTCAGATTGATAACCGATGATTCAGATATCGTAACATTAAATGCAGAGGAAACAAAAAAATCGTAGATGGTCTAAACGGCCAAAAGTTTGATAATAATGAAGGGAGTGTTAGGAACGCTCGATAGAAAATTTGGTACTGAAAAACAGATTGAGCAAACCATGAAGGAGACCAAGGCCAAATACAAGGACCATACCATATATTCAAAGAACCCAGGTAATTCTGGATCCGATGAAACCTTCAAACAATATCTTGCTCCGTACTCATGTTAAAATCTTGCGAAAAATCTTTCTTCATCAACCTTCGAACTTAGAAATTCCAAAATATCATCATAAATATCTTCGATATTTCTGAAGATATTTTCATAAATATTCTAGTCCGAAATTATTTATCTCTTCATGCTATCTATATTACATCATAAAGGAAACTACTTTAGTTTCTAAATTTCTTTAAAATTCGAGTTCAAATTATGAATGTTTTTGAAGTAGTGTTGGGAATTGATGCATGAGTTAGTATAATATAATGACACTTGATCAACGTGAATATATTACAGTAGTTCATGCTGAGTTTCTAAAATGGAACGTGATGATTCATAGATTATAATGTCAACATGGGTCATGTTACACGACTCTTGTATTCTATTTAATCTCTAAAATATCAAGAAAATATTTCTTGTTAATTCGGTCTTTTCTAGGGTATTCTGGTAATTTAACAAATCAAGATCGTACCATTACCATTTCCTTCTTAGAACATTAACAATGTTCATTTCAAAATTTATATCTGCAAATTCTGGACCATTACAAGCGGTGCTTAATCGCAAGAAGAAGAAACAAAAGGACAAAGCTCCGAAACAGAAATTGGAGTATAAATCGCAGCAAATAAAAGAGAGCATTAATTGTGGATGACAATGATTATAGAAAACAAAAGCAGGGACATCGAAATATAAGGGAAGATCTAAAACCCAACAAAAACCCAGAAACTATAAACCGTATATATCGATGCATATGGCAATGTAAAGACAAGGAAGAACTAGAAACACTATAAACCCAAGAGTATAGTAAAAGTAAATAGATTCTTCCGGCGGTAAGTGAAAAAGAAGAATGACAGATATGAAAGTGAGGAATATATCAAGAAGTAGAACTGGATGAATCATATTGATGAATGCTTTAAAATATGAATTGAGGAGAAAGAATAAGAAGGTGTGAGTTGTAAGAAAACGAAGGGGGTGGATTTATAGTAAAATATCCGACAGAGAAATCAAAACAGATGATCACATTTAAAACGGATCCTAATTCCCTTAATTTCCGAAGAATCAAATCTTGTTACAAAGATTTTCTCCAAATCTCTTGAACTTGAAAAATCAACCATATCTACGTCAAAGGATATGACGAAACATTATTTTCTCATTTCACTCTTTTGTGATAGCTTCACTTATACTCTTCGCGTAATCGAATTATTTTATCCATATTACCCAATGATGATAAAACTCTAATTTCTAACTCGTATGCATCATGAAAACATACTTATTGTCAGCCATGATGATCCCACTCAAATTTCGGGACGAAATTTCTTTAACGGGTAGGTACTGTGATGACCCGAGAATTTCCGACTAAATTTAAACTTAATCTTTATATGATTTTGATACGATAAGCAAAGTATGTAATGTTGAGTCTGGAAAATTTTGAAACGATGTTCATATATTCAATTGACCTTCGACTGCTCTCGACGATTCACGAATAATTAATTATAAATAGATATGTGTATATGTATATATAAATAATAATTCGAAATATAATTTGAAGTATTATATGTTGCTGTTATTAAAATAAAATAAAATAAAAATAGGATATTATAATAATTATTATTTAAAATATATCTCTATATATAAATAAAGTATATTAAAAATAAATATTAATGATTGTAATACTCGTTTGATGTTTCGATTGATATTAAGCAAGATAAATTCAAACTTATGTAATTTTAAAATAAACAGTGATCTGAAAATGAGTTATATAAATTATAGGCTTATTAAAAATGTATTTATGAGCTAATTGTTAAATTTGAATACTTTTCATATTTTACCTCGAATCGAGCACGGACAATGATGTAATTTTTATTTAGTAGTTGATAATCAAATTTTATACCATAGTGACTAAAATAAATAAATATAATTATTGTAAAATTTTGGAATTTTTCTGTGAACTTTTATCCTCCCCTGATTAACAACGGGGTACGAAATTACTATTCCTAATAAAACTGTCGGTAGAATAAGCCAAATGAATGGCTGCTAACTATTTCCACGCGTTTCTTTCTCTGATTATTATATGAATTATTATTATAATATATTAATATTTTATTGATATATATTTACATATGGGAGTAATTGATCAAACACATCACCCCACTTGATCCATTTCAATCCGTGAACTAGATTATTACAGTGACTATTACTATTGTTATTTTACTCATAATCTATATTCTATATTTATATATATAACATTACATGGTGCATAAGAGATGACACAAAAACTTGTCTCCTTCTTCTATCATCGTGAGCGTACACATTTCGACCAAAACACTACCACCACCTCCGTTGAACCACCTCTTCACCGATCACCCTAACCGCCACCCTACTCAACTCACCTTCGAGCCACTACAACATATCATGTACAACCACGAGAACCACTCACACAATTCTCTCTTTCTTTATTTCTTGCTTCCTTGAGGAACCATCACCACACACCACCATTAATTCATGTTTTCCATAACCATCGACAACAACAAACCCATTTGAATCACCACCATTGTGCTGCATTCTTTTTCTGTTTCTATAACCGAGAGCAAACACCATAAACCCATTTCCAATTCTGTATTTTTTTGCTATTTAATCAAATCACCACCACCTTTTATCATCAAACCATAATCATAATTACAACAACCTTTAGCTCGATAACTCATATCATTCTTCTTGTTTCATTCATAAACAGCTGATAAAACCACCACAGATTAATTACTGCAGCTGCATATTATTCGTTATTTCTGTTTCGAATTAGCAAATCATCGTCACCCTTCGAACCTACATTAACAACCCATCACCACAAATCGCTGTTACTACTACTAATGTTCTTTCTATTTTCGCAAGCCACCTACATCCATATATCATATATATACACGTATACATATTCACATATTCAAGATATATAAATATATATATACGAATACACATAAATCATAGAAAACTCGCTTCCTTGTTGTTGTTTGTGCTACTGTAACTCCTGCTTGTTGCTTCTATTAACCATCGAACACCAATACCCCCACCTGCAAACACCATCTTATGTTTAATATTATTATTGTTCGCTTCTATTGCAGTCTTTGTTTCTATATTACGAAACTGTGAACGAGGAAAAATAATGAAGATAATACGTGATACAGCCCAACAATCTAGTTCAATCATCAAGAACCATCACCTCCGTTTTTTTTTGCTGTAAATGAAACCCATTTATTTTTTTCTTTCTTTCCTGTTAAAGCCTTCGATCTAGACCCAAACACAACCCAGATGGACAACTTATGCTGCTTCGATTTTTTTGTTCATGTCTACGATAAACCATACCAATTTTTCTCTATTGCTGTCGGTTTAAAAAAAAAAAAGATAAAGTTACAGGCATGCCTAGGATTTTGCCTAAGTAAAATTAATTATATTATCTATAGTTATAAAAGGGATGGCGACAGGAAGCTACAATAGAACCGGACCCATGCCTTTAAGCTGTTAAAACACTTAGAACCGAAGGAAACTAAAATATAACGGGTTAAGTCATGGATCTGCTGGCCGACATCCTCCTCCTTCTGTTGGGCCGTATAAATTGTTGGAATTTCAGTTGGGCCAAGATAATATTCAGTTTTCTGTTGGGCCGAACTAGAACAAAGACTTGTGGATTGAAATGTAACAAGATGATATTGATCATCACATAAAATGATGGGTTATAATCTATTAATCCACTAAGGAAATTAGAAAAAAGAATAGATGGAGTATTGGTTTAAGGGTGTTTGTGTTAACCGAGAGGTCTTGAGTTCGAGCCCCGTCGTGGGCAATTCTTTTTAGAAAAGCTTTTAAAAAGGGTATACACTTTTATATTTTCATTCTCATTATTATTATTATTATTATATTATTGTTATTATTGTTATTAGTGTTATAAGTATTATTATTATTATTATTATTATTATTATTATTATTATTACTAACACACGTATTAATTAACATTTATTATTATTAGGATTATAGTTACAAAAATGATTATTATTATTATTATCATTATCATTAAAATTAGTATTAATATCATATTTATAATTATTATCACTATTATCATTAGCGGTAAAATTATTATAGTTATTATTGTTATCAGTATTAGTATGATTATTTTTACATTTATACTAAAAGTAACATTATCTTTAAATCTGTCATTTTTGTTAAAACTAGTATTATCATTGAAAGAACATTTTTTTACTATTATTATTATTATTATTATTATTATTATTATTATTATTATTATTATTATTATTATTATTATTATTATTATTATTATTATTATTATTATTATTATTATTATTATTAGTATTATCATTATTAATAAAGTTATTATTATTATTATTATTATTATTATTATTATTATTAATATTATTATTATTATTATTATTATTATTATTATTATTAAAAGAATCATTATTATTAAAAACTATCCTTTTATCATTATTTTAAAAACATCATTTTTGGTAAAAAATTATTATTATTATTAATGTTATCACATTACTACTATCATTATTATTATCATTCTTATCATTATTAGTATCATTACAAATAGATATTTTTATGTAAATACATTACAATTATACTAATATTACATATCACTATATTTTTATAAAAAAAAATGATATTAAATAAGTTACATATAAAATATATCAATTAATATATAAATATATATTCATCATATATAAACCTTAATATAAATTATTATTATTAATATGTTATACTGATAAATTTGGTATATAAAATATATGAAGTAAATATATTAAATTTATCTAAATAAAACACAATATAACAAGTATAGTATTAATTATAATATATATAAATTTGTTCGATTACAATTATATGTGTTAATATATACATATATGATATAGGTTCGTGAATCCGAGGCCAACCCTGCATTGTTCAGTATCGTTGTATGCATATTTTTACTACAAAATATCGTACTGTGAGTTTCATTACTCCCTTTTTAAATGTTTTTGCAATATATATTTTTGGGACTGAGAATACACGCGCTTTTATAAATGTTTTACGAAATAGACACAAGTAATTGAAACTACATTATATGGGTGAATGATCGAAGCTGAATATGCCCCTTTTGCTTGGTAGCCTAAGAATTAGTAAACCGATCTACTAATTGACGCGAATCCTAAAGATAGATCTATTGGGCCTAACGAACCCCATCCAAAGTACCAGATGCTTTAGTACTTCGAATTCGTTTTTATCATGTCCGAAGGATTTCCCGGAATGATAGGAGATATTCTTATATGCATCTTGTTAATGTCGGTTACCAGGTGTTCACCATATGAATGATTTTTGTCTCTATGCATGGGACGTATATTTATGAGAAATGGAAATGAAATTCTTGTGGTCTATTAAAATGATGGAAATGAATGTTTATGATAAACTAATGAACTCACCAACCTTTTGTTTGACACTTGAAAGCATGTTTATTCTCATGTATGAAAGAAATCTTTCGCTGTACATTTGCTCATTTTAGATACATTACTTGGAGTCATTCATGACATATTTCAAAAGACGTTGCATTCGAGTCATTGAGTTCATCAAGATTATTATCAAGTCATTTATAGTTTGAATATATTATGAAATGGTATGCATGCCGTCAACGTTCGATGAAATGAAAGTTTGTCTTTTAAAAACAAATGCAATGTTTGTAAAATGTATCATATAGATGTCAAGTACCTCGCGATGTAACCAAATGTATTGTATTCGTCCAGATGGATTAGGACGGGTTACTACAGGCAGCGCCCCGAAACAAAAACGTTTTGAGTGATACGTTTTAATGAAACGTTTAAAGAAAACATTTTTCCCGCTCCTTTCAACAGTCATAACATTCGAATTATAACCGCCTGTTTTAAACTGTTTTATATGATCAGTTTGAAAACTGCTTTTACATACACTCTTTCAATTTCACATAGAAACATACACAAAAATCTATACACTAAATCGCGTTCTTCTTGTCTGGAAACGATTTGCATTTCTAGTCTTATCCCAATTGAAATTTTGTGTAACCCGAGACAAGGAGGGTTGGAATATTCAATTAGAAAAGTGTTTCACGATTCTAGAAATATCCGGATTATCTGTTTACATACCCTATTTTCTAACATGTCCCGGGTTCGAATACTAGGAGAGACAAACTCTGGGTATCTTCTCGGGGGTTTTCACTTCCTGCTTTTTGGGTGGGTTTCCTCCGTAGCTTGCATGGGTGGCAATGATCATGAAGGTGGTTCATTCCCCTCTGGGTGATGCCGAAATAGCCGTTAAAAAGATTTTTAGTTTCGTTGGTCCCTGTATTATACCTTATATTGCTAACAACGTCCTCGAGATTTTTTTTTTGCCTTTAGAATCCTTTATTTTTTTAAAACTTGCAATTAGCATCCCTACGTCTAAATTCCCGTTAAAAAGATCCGTTAACCCTTGACAAGTGACTTGCATGTAAGGGTAAATTCGTTTTTTATTCTTTTCTTCACTAAAAACGAGAGACTATCGGCGCAAAAAATTCTTATAATTATATATTTTTTTTCTTGAGTATTGCACAATAAAGCATGTGGACTGCTAAATAGTTTTCAGAAACTTTGGTTTTCTCCTCTTCACCAAAAAACAAAATTTTATTCAAAGCTGGTAACGAGTTATATATTCGAATTGAGCTAAGAATCGAACAAACAACCCTAAATATCAATATAGATATTCAATCTGGTCACAATATATATACTGTAATAATTATGATTTAAAACTAAATATAATGTAAAGAAATGGACTGATATATTATGAAGGCTGTGCTAACTTTATTTTGTTAGATAACAGATTTGACCCAAAGTGATCTTCATGGGGTTTACAATACATTTCAATTAAGTCTAACATATTTATGTATAAGACACATAGATAAAATGATACAGAGTAATATGATATATGGGTAACGAAGTGCGGTGTACAAGTACAACCCTTGTTTAATTGAGACAACAAGAACACAAGACGAAATCGTAAGGGCACTAAAAAGACATACGTGATTTCATTATAACTAAAATTCTACTACATAGAATGATATATTTTATTATTTACTAAAAAAATAATAAATTATTATGAACACCCTCAATTTGGACTTGCGGCGGTATAAGTATCGGCAATGGCGATCAAATGAGCTGTATATGAACCACAAAGAATATCAGAGAGTAATATGAACATAGATCATCAATAAAGATTCAAGATTCAAAGACTCATATCGAACCAAAAATTTTATAATAACAAAAAATTCTATAATAATCAAAATTGTTGGAGCAATTATACTATATGGGTTTTGAATTTGAAATGAATGGTGAGTTTTGAATTTAAACTATACTTGTGTATTCTTTTTAGAAATTTGAGTTTTTTTAATTTTGTGTTTTTGATGGATTTTGTTAAATTATGGTTTATGATCCTTTACAACAGATTTATGTATTTAATATTGTAGGTACAAATTTGAAAAAGAAATATGTATTTGGATTTAGGGGTTTTGGATTGGATTTTTTTTTTTTTTTTTTTTTTTTTTTTATGTTTGCCTTTTAAGGTTTACCATGTGTTAGCGATGAAGATGAAGATGAAGATGTCGATGAAGATAATGGGCAAAAGACGAATTTACCCTCACATGCAATGCATATATCATGACTTAATGAATTTATTTAACGGAAGTTAGACGGGGATGCTAATTGCAAATTTTTGATAAACAAAATATTCTAAAGGAAAAAAAAAAAAAAAAAGTACCAGAGAGTATAATTTAATTAGCTAGAAGACGTCAGTCAATGGTCACGATGACATATCCCGACCAAACCCTACCTTAATCTGTTATCTCCTTTGAATTTGGGTACGTATGTTAAGATGGATAGTTACTCAAAGAATAAAAACAAACAAAATACAAAGTCAATCATCAAAAGAGAGTAAACAAATATGAAACTCTGACTATTTACATAATGATAATTACGCTAAATTGCGTGCAGGAGCTGTTTTTATATACTACGTATTTATTTAATAAAGAAATATATAAAAATAATAAGAATCATATAAACCGGATTACTAGGTATATGGAAATATGAACGTTTATACATATAAAGAAGCAAAAAGAAAGGGAAAAACCATACAGATCAATTAATATTAAGGAAAGCAATTAGAAGAGACAGACCTAGGAAATTTTTCTATCGGGGGCGAATTTTTTTTAAAAAATGTAGGGATTTTTTTTGGCAAAATATAGAGTTTTTTAAGCAAAATTTGTAGATTTTTTGAGCAAGATACGAAGGTTTTGCGGCAGAATATGGAGGTTTTTGGGCAAAATATGAAGGGTTTGGGGCAAAAAAAAAAAATTAACCGAGGGCAAAATCGAAAAACCGAAAAAATTTGCATAAAAATTGCAAATCCGCTGGAGGCGAGCGCCCCACCCTGCCCCTTCTTTGATCCGCCCGTGAGAAGAGATGTCGTCCATGTTAATTAACAAAAGGTTGTTGAGATGGGCAACTTTAGTTCGGAGTTCTTACAATCCAAATTGGAAAGTTAGAGTACCTGTGATAGACTCTTAACTGAATGATTGAATATTGAATGTTAAACAGTTCATTATTATGTGCGTTTATTAATGGCATTTGAATAACAAATTATGCTGAATCATTCAGAGTTAAGATACAATTCTACCCTTTGAACATCTCCATTCTCTTTAATATCATTCTTAAATTGTATTCGAACATTTATCAAATGATTATATTATTTATTTGAATGGTCAATAGTTTAATTTTACATCATTAACATAATTCATTCTGAATAATCATGAAATAATTTATTACCGCTGAGAATTAAGTACAATTAGAACCTTTGAAATACTTAGATCTTAAACTATTCAACAATTATTAATTCAATTTTATCAAACGCGATAATTATTAATTCAATTTTATCGAACACGATAATTAATAAAGTGTTCAATCCAACAAATTCATATCTAATCTAATAAGATATTATCTTTGTTCATTTGACTTGGAATGTGTTTGATGAAACAAGTTAGAGCTGAGACTTATTTTTTAAATTGGAAGCTGAAACTTATTTTTAAGTTGGAAGCTGAAGTTTGTTTTTTTATAAGTGTTTGACAAAATAACTGGAGCCGAAAGCTTATAGTTGTAATTTGATGGAAAAAAATAATAAAAGTTATGATATTTCATTATATGAAGGGTAATTGTGCAATTTCCCATCTCATATTATAAGCTAGTTAGACCATCTTTATTTTCTAGGGGTTAACTTATTCTATAAACTCTAAAATTGTTGTCACCCAAACAAAGTTTTTTCCTTGAATTTATTATAAAAATAAGCTTAAATTCTCATAAACTTGTGTTTCAAACATAACCTTAACTATAACATTCGAAACACATGAAGTGGTTAAAATATATTTTCTCCATTTCATATTAATTGTCCATAAAAAAAATACACAATTTATGATAATATCATGAAAGTATTATATTTTCTGTTTTTTTTTAAACTTTTCTCCTTTAATCTTTTCCACGTACCTTCCAAATTGGAACATGACGGAGAAGTAATTTTGAAGAGCATGGGGTACCACGTCAGGCATACCGAATCGTGAATGCAATTTAGTAGTACGTCACCATGATAGTATAAAAACGTCATGCAAATACATTAATAACACCTAGATTTGGAACTAACTTATTTCCGATAGTTCCGAGTTGTCACGTGGGTCCCCTTTTGAGCCGCTCACCAAAAATTCGTGTTTTTTGACCTTCTTTCATCCCTTCCATTTGTGTGTATAAATACTTGCACAAGAAACACACAAATTAAATAAATTGAAAAACTAGAAATAGTATAAATATAATCAAAATAAAAATGTCGAGTGATCATCTTCGTAACGTAGTTAGAAAGCTTTTAGCCAGACCTCAACATGAAGGTGCTGGAGCTGTTGTTAGAAGAAGCATTGGAAGGTTAGTTTAAGTTTCAATTTAGGTAATTACGTACTGGTAATTAGTAATTATAAATACTTCAAACATTTGTGTGTAATTTTGTAAATTCGAATATGAGCAGGTTTGAGCTTAAAACCTTTGACCCATTCCTTGTGTTGGATGAATTCTCGGGTGAGTATGTCTCTGTTTTTAATTTTATTGTTAAAGTTTAGTAATTAATAGTTTTCTTTATTATTATAT
Source organism: Rutidosis leptorrhynchoides (assembly GCF_046630445.1). Taxonomy (NCBI): domain Eukaryota; kingdom Viridiplantae; phylum Streptophyta; class Magnoliopsida; order Asterales; family Asteraceae; genus Rutidosis; species Rutidosis leptorrhynchoides. The sequence goes on along the minus strand of NC_092333.1, from coordinate 657,254,670 downwards.
TTTTCTTTTTTTATAATTACGATTACGATTACGATCATGACTGTAATTGTAATTTGCAGTAACTGCCCCTGCTGGATTTCCTGATCATCCACATAGAGGTAATTTGTTTAATTAATTTTAATTTATATAGCTAGTAGCATTCCTTCATTAGAGCTCCGGGGTTCATAATTCTGATATATTTTTTTTAATTTATTTTTGTAATATTTTTTTGTAAACAGGATTTGAGACTGTCACGTACATGTTACAGGTATATTTAATATTTCAACGTACCTTTATGTAAGAGTATTAGTTTGTTTATTTACAATTGAATGAAATGAATGAGCACCGAATGCCATTAAGTATCCAGCACGATGTTCGTTTGTTTGTAAATTGTGAATGTCAAATGATGTTGTACGACAAAAAATGTGTATTGAAACATTAAGAGTTGAAATACCTTCTTAAGCTATTCGACATCTTAATTATTTTTTAATACCCACAACTTATTATAAAACATCATCACAAAATAGCTAAGTGGTTGAAGCCCCGAATTTCTTGCAAAAGGTATTATGTTTAAATCCTCTCTAGTACGAATATTTGTCGTGGGCAGGAGAGGGTTGGAAACAGTCAGAAGTATTCCTGATGAGCTACATATATAAGAGTGTGGTCGAATTACTCACTCTTCCGGATAACCCGGACATAAAAAAATCTTCTACCTTTTACACTTTTTTACCCACAACTTATTAAACAACTACGGTTTTTTTTTCATGTAAGAAGTTAATTCGGTATATTCTTGTTGTTATTCATAATTTTTATTTAGAATGATTAGAAAACATGTTATTGTTATTTAAAAGCAAGTTTACTCGAACTTTTAAATCATTCAGAATTTAATCAAATGGAGCCTTAATTAACTTCATGCGTACATTCGGTTAGGTTATATACAATCATAGATAATAGATAATGTAGATACGATGCTTGTATGTCATGAGTTTACAACTCACCAACCTTATTGTAGCACTTTGCCTAAAAAGTCAAACCACACAAATTATACACAGATGAATGAAAACTAGTTTGTGTTAGTGTCACTTTAGTGCTTAAGTGAAAAACTGCACTTGTTGCTTAGTGCTACCCCAAATGGGTGTTTCTTTTGATGTGCTTTTATTTATAGTATTCTTACAAAGATATTTGTATTTTAGTATCGTTGACCTTCTAGATACAGTTTAGATTTCGGTCTAGTTGTAAAGCTTTAGATTTGGATTGGATCTAGTTGTAAAGCTTTCTGGTCATCTGGATTCAAAATTGTTGCTATACAATCCATTTCTACTAAATAAAATTAAAAAAAAGTATGGTGATGATCCTTATACCATCATGTTTTAGTCATCAACCATCAAACATATATTACTCCGTAAAACATTGTACTATACAAATATTTAGAAATAAATTTAATGATATATAGCTAAAAATGATGGTGTAAGAATTACTTCGCTTAAAAACATGAATGCCACCTCCTTATACCACCGGGATAAACACTTTGGGATAAACACTTTAACATTGAAGTTGTTTTTTTTTTTTTTTGGTGTATATATGGATAATATCTAAGGTCATTGATCTAGCATTATCGGGATGACTTAGAGGTTAGGTTAAAGTTGATAGTGATATATATATATATATATATATATATATATATATATATATATATATATATATATATATATATATATATATATATATATATTCGTAAAAACGTTAGTGTTGGGATGTAACTTTCTAAAAAAAATCGAGTAGGTAATAGTCGAACAGTACCCCAGATTATTATCTGGGTTGGAATCGACCCATGTGTGTTTCCCGCGAGGGCCATTCAATATTCTCCATATATTCGTGCAGCTAGTATATGATGTCTTCTCATGGCGTTTTCCTAATTCTGCATATATTTGTGTAGCTAGTTGGGTTTTCTCCTGACACGTAAACCGGATATGATCGGGTAGGTAGCTTAATGCCCCCGTCAGTGACTCCTTTTATGTTGTTCAATAAAAAATTCTAAGAAATGGTATTTATAAGTAGAGTTGACTTTAGATACTTAACTTACACTCATAATGTTTTCTTTAACGGCCAAAATTATTTATACTCTATTTATACAAAAAAAAATTTAAATACTCCTAATGTTAATGCTTACAAATTCACATAATTTGATTACAAATTTACAATTTAGAGATTCGGTTTCTAGAGAATGGTATCTATAAGTAGCGTTGACTTTAGATACTTAATTTATAATTAGAGTTGACTTTAGATACTTAATTTATACTTGTATGTTTTTTTAACGGCCAAAATTATCTATACTCCCAATTTATACAAAATTTTTTAAAATACTTCTAATGTTAATGCTTACAAATTCACATGATTTGATTATAATTTAGAGATTCGATTTCTAGAGCAAGAAAGTGAGGTGGAGGTGATGAACCTAAAGAGAGAAACCTAACACTGAAAATGAGACTTTCGACAAGCTCTCTTGAACAATGACTAGGAACGTGAATCATATCCAATGAGTGTAAGTGACTATTTATAGGCCAATAGTCCATATCCTTTACAATTGAGTAGTGATCAATCCACTTTGATAATCAAAGTGGAAATATCAACTCGCTTTACTATTAGGTGCTAGCAACAAGTCAACACATTTTACGACTATATTTTGTGTCCTAATACCTAATATATTTATACTTGTAATATATACGTATATACTAAGTATATATAATAATGTTGTCCATGATATGGGTTTTTAGTGGGGTTACTTAAGGAAGTGGATTAGTGATAATTGAGGTCAAACACTGGTGCAGGGAGCTTTAACCCATGAAGACTTTGAAGGACATAAAGGGAATATTGGAGCAGGTGATGTGCAATGGATGACTGCTGGAAAAGGGATGGTGCATTCAGAAATGCCTGCTTCTCATGGCACTCAAAAAGGCTTGCAATTATGGATCAACCTCTCATCTAGAGACAAAATGTAACCTTAATTACTCTACTATATTTTTTAATAGCGGTTAGAGTTATCTACGGGGTCCAAACACAATGTCGGAATCCACCCATCCGATCATTTCCCAGGACGAAGGTTACCGTCCTACCGCCCATCAGGAGGAAACCCCATGACGAATCCGGGCGTCCCATTTGGTAAAACCTTTTCGGGTGAGGCTTATACGTATAGACGTCTGAAAACCTCCGGGGTCCATGAAATGTCGGGTAACCAAGGAAAATATTTTTGTACCACATGAGAGTCGAACCCCTTACCTCCCTTATTGTAATGTCGAGTTACCACCCAATGCACCAACACCTTGCCGTTTTTATTACTCTACTATTTATTGATTTCATCTCCATATAATCATTGTATATATATATTGCATTATCATCAAAAATCAAATTCATTTATATAAAAGGTATGCCCTTAATAATTACTTTAGTTATAATGATAAATAAACAGGATTGAGCCTAAGTACCAAGAAATGAGGAGCGCGAATATTGCAAAAGCTAGCAAAGATGGGGTCACGGTTAAAGTTATAGCAGGTGAAAGTTTAGGAATCAGGTCACCAGTTAACACAAGAACGCCTACCATGTTTCTTGATTTTACACTCGAACCGGGAGCCCAATTGGAACAACCAATCCCAGAATCATGGAATGCATTCGTATACGTTTTAGAAGGCGAAGGAGTATTTGGGAATTCAAGAAAATCTTCAACGAGTCATCATATTTTACTTTTGGGTCCTGGATACGGGGTCGAAGCATGGAACTTATCATCTAAAATGTTAAGGTTCATTCTAGTTGGCGGTGAGCCGATTGGTCAACCCGTCGTTCAGTTGGGCCCGTTTGTGATGAACACGCAAGAAGAGATTGACCAAACGATTAATGATTTTGAGAATTTTGAAAATGGATTTGAGCACGCAAGGTGTTGGGCATCATCTGAACCTGGGCATTATCATGACCATTAGATCTTTACTTCTACTTTTTCTCTAAAACCAATTTTATTACTTGCATTGTTGTTCAAAAAATAATATACACCGTATAATATATATTATATAAGGTGATCAATGTCTAGTTATTGCAACGAATGATTTTTAATTTCATTCATTTGTATAATATCTAGATGTGTAATTTTTTTTTAAGAGAAGAATGACAAATGTAGTCCTTTAATTATATATTTAAGTATATCATATTTAACTTTTAAATTTCTGTTGAATTAATTATAAAACATAAATATCGACTTTATTGAAATATCAATGACAATTAAGAATAAAGAGTAGAATTTTTTATTTATGGACAAAACCGGACGAATTGGGTGTAGCCACAATACTTTTAGGAATGAGGAAAGTCTTTTCAGCAATAACATGATTGATTGAGATTCTAGAAGGTCCATCCATATTTGTGGTTATGGGACTCCGGAAAGTTATTGTGGGTCAGATATTAATGGGTCAAATTGATTATGGACTTAACCATCACTATGAATCTTATATAGAGTTCAATCCCCTAATGATCAAGATGACAGTGCTTCGTCTTAATCTGAAGATGACGCAGATCATGTATTATTGGATGAAGGCCATGGTAACAAACATGAAGATGATCTCCCCCTCTTCCAAGTGTTGTGCAGGTGAAGGACACTGTTATTGCACCCTCTTCGTATCTGAATGCTACAAATAACAGTAAGGTGAATAGAAAAATAAACTTTAGGTTACTGGAACAAGATGGAGAGCTAGAAGATGGCATTGATGTGGTGATTCCGATTGCATCAGTAAAAGAAGCTACAGAGAGGTATCAAAACACATTATACGGTCACTTTATTGGCAAAAGAGTTGCGTTTCCCGTAGTTCAAAATTATGTTAATAATGTGTGGAGAAAATATGGTATTGAGAAAACTATGATGAATTCAAAAGGCTTCTTTTTCTTTAAATTTGTTACTGAAAAGGAAATGTTGGATGTTTTAGAAAATGGTCCATGGATGATCAGAAATACGCCCATAATCTTAAATCGTTGGTCTCCTAATATATCACTTACCAAAGAGGACCTTGCAAAGGTTCCGGTGTGGGTAAAACTGTATGATATACCTCTAACGGGCTTTACCGAAGATGGTTTAAGTGCTATTGCTTCAAAAATTGGGACACCTATGATGTTGGATGCGTATACAATTACTATGTGCATGGAGTCATGGGGTAGACCAACATACGCAAGGGCAATGATTGAGGTGTCGGCTAATGTTGAGCTCAAAGATTCGTTGAAAGTAGCCACGCCTAGGGTTGATGGAAAAGGAAAAACTATGGATGTGGTTCGTATTGAATACGAATGGAAGCCTCCGAGGTGTTCGTTTTGTGAAGTTTTTGGTCATTGTGATGCTCAATGCCCAAAGAATGTGAAGGAAATAATTGTTGAGGATAAAGTGGATGATGATGGGTTTCGATTGGTTGCAAATAAAGCTAAAGGTAATGTTAGTGGAAAAATTAATCAAAAGCAGCACCAAGGATTTGATATGGGAAATCTAAAACAGAAGATGATGTATAGACCTGTGGTTAAGAAAACTACAGTGGGTAATGTAGTGACCCGAACTTTTCCATGTTTATATATATATTAAATGAAATTGTTATTTACATGATTAAGTGCTTCCAACATGTTAAGCAATCAAACTTGTTAAGACTTGATTAATTGAAATAGGTTTCATATAGACAATTGACCACCCAAGTTGACCGGTGATTCACGAACGTTAAAACTTGTAAAAACTATACGATGACATATATATGGTTATATATATATAGTTAACATGATTTTATTATAAGTATGTATCTCATTAGGTATTTTAACAATGAGTTATATACATAAAAATGAGACTATTAATTTAAGAAACTCGAAAACGATATATATAACGATTATCGTTATAACAACGTCTTACTAGGTACATATGAATCATATTAAGATGTAACATCCCGCCTTTTTCCGTTTACTTTTCCGTTTAACTATTTAAAGTCCGTTATATGATTATGACATCCCTCGTTAATACGCGTTTAAAATATCTCGTTTAGGTAATTCACGCACCCGCAACCGAACTAGAGGGACCATTGTTGCCAAGAGAGCAAAGAGGTGACTAGGTCAACTAGTCAACCCTTCACTCTCATCCATTCATTAATTCTTTTTCTTTTTCCTTTTTCTCTAACACTTTCACCAAATCTCTCAAACACCACTTCAAGGATTCATCATCCAAATCAAATCGAGCAAGCATCCATCTAAACAAATTGCATATTCGGAATCCTCTCATCTTCCTCTTTGATTCCATACCGATTTCATCAAGTTTGGGTAACTTTCTAAAATCACTAGATTTTGTGTTCTTGATGTTTTTAACTTATAAAGTTGTTAATTAGTGTCTATGGCTCAAGTCTAACATGAATATATGATTTATATGTTCGATTTCGTTATTTGAAGTAACTAGTTTGAATATGAACTTTTGTGTGTTTGATTTGGTGATTTGGTTGTTTGAATGTTGTTAAAAGTGATAAATGCATGTATTAAATGTGTTCCTAGTATCACTAGCTTCAATTTGATGTGTAGGTTGTTTTAGAAAACTTCATAAACATGATTAGTGATTTTGATGTTGTTGGTTAGGGTTTGATAGAATTTAATGTAAACATTTAATGCTTTGAATGACATGAAATGTTATTTGTAAGTGTTAGGTTGTATTGTATGCTTGATCACCTTCGAAACGGCATATCATTCATGTAAATTGGTTGCCGAATCATCAAATTTCATTTATGAACTTGAATGCATTTAATGAGGAGCCTTGAATGTGATTTTGGTTGTTGTTAAAGTAAATGTGATTGTTGAAATGTGTTTAGTTGTTTTCCTTGTCAAAATACCTTTCCGATGATATAAGATACATGTTTTGGTTGTTTGCGGGTCATAAATGGTGATTGTTTGAAGTTAGGTTCGTGCATAAAACTTAAAAACTGCCAGATTTCTCTGTACAGGTAATGGCGCGGCGCGCCATATACCCGCGCGGCGCGCCAAAGTGGTCTGTCCAACTTTGTCAATTTTCGAATAACGTTTACTATGCTACGCACCTCCGATTCACACGTAACTTGTTCTAACATGCTCATACATGATTAAAAACCTCAGAAAAATAGTTCGGGACCCGACCCGAACGTGTTGACTTTTTCGTTGACTTTGACCGACCAAAGTTTGACTTTTTGTCAAACTTAACCAAATGATTATGCAACCTTCCTAACTTGTTTATATACTTGTATCTTGCATGAAACTTGACAATTTGAATTCACATGCTACATAATCGAGTCGTAACGAGCCGTAGGACTAATTGAACATCTTTGACCTATCGTGTTTACCGTTATTGATACGACCTATTTGTTTAGGTCAAGACTAGCACTATCCTTCGCACACGTTACTTTGTGAAGTACTTTTCATACGTGCACTCAAGGTGAGATCATAGTCCCACTTTTACTCTTTTTGAACTTACATTTGGGATGAGAAAACATAAACATTTCTTTTACTAAGTGAACACAAGTACAGGAAAACAAACATTCTACATACGAGTTTAGAACAAAATCCTCAATTCGATTATCATTAGTTACACTTGCCGGGTGTAAGCGAGAACTTATGTTGTATGGATCCATATGGGTTTGACAAACCCTCATTCAAACGGTTCGCTACCGTTTACGAATGAAATATATTTTCGTGAAACAGTGTATGTTCTAACACTATTGTGATGGGGTTCTATGGAAGGAAAGTTAAGCATTGATAATTGGGTGCTCGTGAAACAAACTTTTGGAATGTATTACTATTATATCAATGTTACAAATCTTGTGGTTCATTTGTACTTACTTACTTAAACCTATGATTTCACCAACGTTTTCGTTGACAGATTCTATGTTTTTCTCAGGTCCTTGAACGTTTTGTGATACATGCTTCCGCTCATTTCTTTTGATGCTTTGCTTGGATATCGAGTATACATGCATACGTGGAGCGTCTTTTGGCTACTTTTAAATTGTGTCGCATATGTTTCAATTGTACTTTAAACTTTGTTATGTATCTAGTTGTCGAACTACTTTGTAAACCTTGAAACATCTTTACTTTTGAAATAAATGCGACATACTTTTGGTCAAACGTTGTTTTAAAGACTTATGACCACGTAACGGGACCTAAGTAGACGGCGCCGTCAAACATGATTTGGTCGGGTCGCTACAGATGGTATCAGAGCGTTGGTTGTAGGGATTTAGAGTTTATTGGTGTCGACCCCGAGTCATAGGGTACATTAGTGAATCTAGACTACAACCGGCATATAGACTGAAGTAGGAACTACTTGACTATTTGTGCATTATACTCGAACTCTCCTATCATATCTAACTCTTATTCGATCTTGATATCACGTTGTTAAATTTGATTGACACGCCACCTTGACTTTATGAAGTAGTGTTAAATGCACATGTGAATCAGGGTAATATAATTTCCGGGATTATATTACGGTGGTTCACATGGACGTTCCGACATTATGACATAAAGAATTTAAGGCGGGTTAAGGAAATTTTATCTTTATCCTTATTCCATATCACGGTTGGTATTATTGAGAATACTAACCAACGATATTCTTGTGTCTTGAAGGAACAATGCCTCTTCGTCGTGCGCCACGCCGTGAAACTCCCGAACAAGCTCTACAACGCATGATAGCCACCGCCGTAGATGCGGCCATGGCCGGTCACTCATCCAACAACAACAACAACAATGGAGCCGGTAACTCAAATGAGGGATGCTCCTATAAAGCTTTCATGGGGTGCAAACCTCACACTTTCGATGGAACCGGAGGACCGGTTGCTCTCACTCGATGGTTTGAGCAAACGGAAGCCGTTTTCAGCATAAGCGGTTGTCGGGACCAAGATAAGGTCAAGTACTCCACTCACACTTTCTCCGGCGTCACTCTCACTTGGTGGAACACCTATGTACAATCGGTGGGTACCGATGAAGCCCACGCTCTCTCTTGGTCCGATTTGAAAGGAATGATGATCACCGAATACTTTCCGCGCGAGGAAACCCGAAAGCTCGAACATGAGCTAAGAACTCTAAAAGCGGTCGGAAACTATCTCAAGGCCTATAATCAACGATTTTCTGAACTAGCCTTGATGTGCCCAAACCTTGTGAACCCCGAGTCTTTAAGGGTTGAACTTTACATGGATGGTCTTCCAAAGAGCATCAAACACGGAGTAATGTCATCCAAACCCCCCAATCATCAAGAAGCTTTAAACATGGCCCGTAAATTGATAGAGACGGTGGACGAAATCGTAGTACCGGCACCTAAAGCCGAGGACAAGTCGGGTAACAACAAAAGAAAATGGGAAGCCACTCCATCAAGAAACTACAACAACAATACCTTCACCAAAAAGCCTTTCAACAACGACGGCAAGAAAGGTTATGCCGGAACTCAACCTTTTTGCAACAAATGTCACAAGCACCACTCGGGTGAATGCGGCAAGCTAATTTGCCACCGGTGCCAAGGAGTTGGTCATAAGGCCAACAATTGCACAAGCGCCGCCCCCATCGCTCGAAAGGGGCCCAATCCTCCAAAAACGGTCACTTGTTACGAATGTGGCCAAACGGGCCATTATAGAAATGCATGCCCGAAGAGGAAAGATAACCCCAATACGCGCGGCCGAGCTTTCAACATCAACACCGAGGAAGCCCGAGATGATAATGAATTAGTCACGGGTACGTTTCTTCTCAACAACACTTATGTTACTTGTTTATTCGATTCGGGTGCCGATAAGAGTTTTGTATCCAAGACTTTGACTCATTCTTTTAATACTCCACCACGTCCACTAGATACCACTTATACCATTAAAGTGGCCAACGGAAAACTATTGAGTGCCGACACATATTACCGGGGGTGTACGTTAAACATTTTGGGTAATGAGTTTGAAATTGACTTGATACCCATGGAACTAGGGAGCTTCGATGTAATAATCGGTATGAATTGGCTAGCTAAAACGAAATCTCACATCCTTTGTGATCTTAACGCAATCCGAATCCCTATCGAGAATGGTGAACCTTTGATCGTCTATGGCGATAAGTGTTGCACCGGACTCAACCTCGTTTCGTGTATTAAAGTTAGAAAACTACTCCGTAAGGGTTGTTTTGCGATCCTTGCTCACGTTAAGAAAGTCGAATCCGATGAGAAGCACATCGATGATGTGCCAATTGTTAGTGACTATTCCGATGTATTTCCCGATGAATTGCCGGGTCTTCCACCTCATCGACCGGTTGAATTCCAAATCGATCTTATTCCGGGAGCCGCACCCGTAGCACGTGCACCATATAGACTCGCTCCATCCGAAATGCAAGAATTGCAAAGTCAAATCCAAGAACTACTTGATCGTGGTTTTATCCAACCTAGCCATTCACCTTGGGGCGCTCCGATTTTGTTTGTTAAAAAGAAAGACGGATCCCTACGAATGTGCATTGACTATCGTGAACTAAACAAATTGACGGTTAAGAACCGATATCCTCTTCCTCGCATCGATGACCTCTTTGATCAATTACAAGGGTCTTGTGTATATTCAAAAATCGATCTCCGCTCGGGTTATCATCAATTGAGGGTTAAGGGGGAAGATGTCTCCAAAACCGCTTTCCGGACTCGTTATGGTAGTTATGAATTCCTTGTCATGCCATTTGGTCTCACTAACGCACCGGCAGTGTTCATGGATCTTATGAACCGCGTGTGCAAACCGTATCTCGATAAATTCGTTATTGTGTTCATCGATGACATATTGATCTATTCTAAAAATGAAGAAGAGCACGAACAACATCTCTGACTTGTGCTTGAACTCTGGAGACAAGAACGACTTTATGCCAAATTCTCCAAGTGTGAATTTTGGTTGAAGGAAGTACAATTTCTTGGTCATGTTGTAAGTGATCAAGGTATTAAAGTCGATCCCACGAAAATCGAAGCCATTAGTAAATGGGAGACTCCTACTACTCCTACTCACATTCGTCAATTCTTAGGTCTCGCCGGGTACTATCGTAGATTCATCAAAAACTTCTCTTTGGTTGCACGTCCTCTAACCGCATTAACTCACAAGGGAAAGAAATTCATTTGGGCGACCGAGCAAGAATCTGCGTTTTAAATCTTGAAGACAAAGCTAACCACCGCTCCTATCTTGTCACTTCCCGAAGGCAACGATGATTTTGTTGTATATTGCGATGCCTCGAAACATGGTTTTGGGTGTGTATTGATGCAACGGAAGAAAGTCATTGCTTATGCCTCTCGACAACTAAAAATTCATGAACGGAATTACACGACTCATGATCTCGAACTCGGAGCCGTTGTCCTTGCACTTAAAATGTGGAGACACTATCTTTATGGAACCAAGAGTACTATCTTCACCGATCACAAGAGCCTTCAACACATCTTCGATCAAAAGCAACTAAACATGAGACAACGACGGTGGATTGAAACTTTGAACGATTACAATTGCGAGCTTCGTTACCATCCCGGGAAGGCAAACGTAGTAACCGATGCCTTAAGTCGAAAAGAAAGAGCGGTGCCTCTTCGTGTCCGAGCCTTAAACATCACCATCCACATAAACCTTAATAGCCAAATTCGGGTAGCCCAAGATGAGGCTCTCAAGGATGAAAACCTTTCACACGAGCTCTTGAACATTCTCGTCTCTCGATTCGAAATTAGGGAGACCGGACTCCGATATTACGCCGGAAGGATTTGGGTGCCTAGTTATGGGGACCTACGAAGCCTTATTTTAGATGAAGCTCATAAGTCACGATACTCGATTCACCCCGGTGCCAATAAGATGTACCACGACCTTAAACAACTATATTGGTGGCCTAACATCAAAAGGGACGTAGCTACTTATGTTTCCAAGTGTTTGACATGTTCCAAAGTCAAAGCCGAACACCAAAGACCGTCCGGACTACTTCAACAACCCGAGATCCCGCAATGGAAGTGGGAAAGGATAACGATGGATTTTATCACCAAGCTACCAAAAACGACGGGCGTTTATGATACCATTTGGGTTATTGTTGACCGTCTCACCAAATCCGCACACTTCCTTGCCATGAAAGAAACGGACAAAATGGAGAAACTTGCACAACTTTACATTAAGGAGATCGTAGCCCGACACGGTGTACCTTTATCGATTATCTCCGACCGAGATGGCCGTTTCGTTTCTAGATTTTGGCGTACATTGCAAGAAGTGTTGGGAACGCGTTTAGACATGAGCACCGCATATCATCCTCAAACCGATGGACAAAGCGAACGTACAATTCAAACCTTAGAGGACATGTTACGAGCTTGCGTGGTTGATTTTGGAAAAGCTTGGGACAAGCACTTACCTCTCGCCGAGTTCTCTTACAACAATAGTTATCACGCGAGTATTAAAGCCGCACCTTTTGAAGCGCTATATGGCCGAAAATGTCGTTCACCTCTTTGTTGGGCCGAGGTAGGCGACGTGCAAATCACCGGACCCGAACTCATTCACGAAACCACCGAGAAGATCGTACAAATCCGAGATAGGCTTCGGACGGCCCGGAGTCGTCAAAAGAGTTATACCGACAAACGACGCAACGACCTCGAATTTCAAGTCGGTGACCGAGTAATGTTAAAGGTCGCACCTTGGAAAGGTGTAATTCGTTTTGGGAAACGCGGGAAGCTAAATCCGCTGTATATTGGTCCTTTCGAAATCTTGGAGTGTATTGGAACCGTTGCTTATCGTTTAGATCTTCCGCCTCAACTGAACTCCGTTCATCCTACCTTCCATGTATCTAACTTGAAAAAGTGTCTTGCCGAACCCGATATCATCATCCCTCTCGAAGAACTTACTATTGATGACAAACTTCATTTTGCGGAGGAACCGGTTGAAATTGTGGACACCTCCGTCAAGACATTGAAACAAAGTCGAATCCCAATTGTCAAGGTTCGTTGGAATGCCAAAAGAGGCCCCGAGTTTACTTGGTAAAGGCAAGATCAAATGCAAAAGAAATACCCTCACTTATTCCCGATTCCGGAAACGCAAAATGTCGAGGAAGAAACAACAACTACTACGCCTACTTAAATTTCGGGACGAAATTTCTTTTAAGGAGTAGGTAATGTAACATCCCGCCTTTTTCTGTTTACTTTTCCGTTTAACTATTTAAAGTCCGTTATATGATTATGACATCCCTCGTTAATACGCGTTTAAAATATCTCGTTTAGGTAATTCACGCACCCGCAACCGAACTAGAGGGACCATTGTTGCCAAGAGAGCAAAGAGGTGACTAGGTCAACTAGTCAACCCTTCACTCTCATCCATTCATTAATTCTTTTTTTTTTTCCTTTTTCTCTAACACTTTCACCAAATCTCTCAAACACCACTTCAAGGATTCATCATCCAAATCAAATCGAGCAAGCATCCATCTAAACAAATTGCATATTCGGAATCCTCTCATCTTCCTCTTCGATTCCATACCGATTTCATCAAGTTTGGATAACTTTCTAAAATCACTAGATTTTGTGTTCTTGATGTTTTTAACTTATAAAGTTGTTAATTAGTGTCTATTGCTCAAGTCTAACATGAATATATGATTTATATGTTCGATTTCGTTATTTGAAGTAACTAGTTTGAATATGAACTTTGGTGTGTTTGATTTGGTGATTTGGTTGTTTGAATGTTGTTAAAAGTGATAAATGCATGTATTAAATGTGTTCCTAGTATCACTAGCTTCAATTTGATGTGTAGGTTGTTTTAGAAAACTTCATAAACATGATTAGTGATTTTGATGTTGTTGGTTAGGGTTTGATAGAATTTAATGTAAACATTTAATGCTTTGAATGACATGAAATGTTATTTGTAAGTGTTAGGTTGTATTGTATGCTTGATCACCTTCGAAACGGCATATCATTCATGTAAATTGGTTGCCGAATCATCAAATTTCATTTATGAACTTGAATGCATTTAATGAGGAGCCTTGAATGTGATTTTGGTTGTTGTTAAAGTAAATGTGATTGTTGAAATGTGTTTAGTTGTTTTCCTTGTCAAAATACCTTTCCAATGATATAAGATACATGTTTTGGTTGTTTGCGGGTCATAAATGATGATTATTTGAAGTTAGGTTCGTGCATAAAACTTAAAAACTGCCAGATTTCTCTGTACAGGTAATGGCGCGGCGCGCCATATACCCGCGCGGCGCGCCAAAGTGGTATGTCCAACTTTGTCAATTTTCGAATAATGTTTGCTATGCTACGCACCTCCGATTCACACGTAACTTGTTCTAACATGCTCATACATGATTAAAAACCTCAGAAAAATAGTTCGGGACCCGACCATAACGTGTTGACTTTTTCGTTGACTTTGACCGACCAAAGTTTGACTTTTTGTCAAACTTAACCAAATGATTATGCAACCTTCCTAACTTGTTTATATACTTGTATCTTGCATGAAACTTGACAATTTGATTTCACATGCTACATAATCGAGTCTTAACGAGCCGTAGGACTAATTGAACATCTTTGACCTATCGTGTTTACCGTTATTGATACGACCTATTTGTTTAGGTTAAGACTAGCACTATCCTTCGCACACGTTACTTTGTGAAGTACTTTTCATACGTGCACTCAAGGTGAGATCATAGTCCCACTTTTACTCTTTTTGAACTTACATTTGGGATGAGAAAACATAAACATTTCTTTTACTAAGTGAACACAAGTACAGGAAAACAAACATTCTACATACGAGTTTAGAACAAAATCCTCAATTCGATTATCATTAGTTACACTTGCCGGGTGTAAGCGAGAACTTATGTTGTATGGATCCATATGGGTTTGACAAACCCTCATTCAAACGGTTCGCTACCGTTTACGAATGAAATATATTTTCGTGAAACAGTGTATGTTCTAACACTATTGTGATGGGGTTCTATGGAAGGAAAGTTAAGCATTGATAATTGGGTGCTCGTGAAACAAACTTTTGGAATGTATTACTATTATATCAATGTTACAAATCTTGTGGTTCATTTGTACTTACTTACTTAAACCTATGATTTCACCAACGTTTTCGTTGACAGATTCTATGTTTTTCTCAGGTCCTTGAACGTTTTGTGATACATGCTTCCGCTCATTTCTTTTGATGCTTTGCTTGGATATCGAGTATACATGCATACGTGGAGCGTCTTTTGGCTACTTTTAAATTGTGTCGCATATGTTTCAATTGTACTTTAAACTTTGTTATGTATCTAGTTGTCGAACTACTTTGTAAACCTTGAAACATCTTTACTTTTGAAATAAATGCGACATACTTTTGGTCAAACGTTGTTTTAAAGACTTATGACCACGTAACGGGACCTAAGTAGACGGCGCCGTCAAACATGATTTGGTCGGGTCGCTACATAAGATATTGATACACTTGGTTAATTATTTTAAATGATAAGTAAATATATTATTAAGTGTATTAACAATGAAATACATATGTAAAAATAAGACTACTAACTTAATGATTTCGAAACGAGACATATACGTAACGATTATCGTTGTAACGACATTTAACTGTATATATATCATACTAAGATATATTATATATCATAATATTATGATAATATAACAATTTAACATCTCATTTGTTATAATAAACAATAGGTTAACAACATTCAACAAGATCGTTAACCTAAAGGTTCCAAAACAACATTTACATGTAACGACTAACGATGACTTAACGACTCAGTTAAAATGTATATACATGTAGTGTTTTAATATGTATTCATACACTTTTGAAAGACTTCAAGACACTTATCAAAATACTTCTACTTAACAAAAATGCTTACAATTACATCCTCGTTCAGTTTCATCAACAAATCTACTCGTATGCACCCGTATTCGTACTCGTACAATACACAGCTTTTAGATGTATGTACTATTGGTATATACACTCCAATTATCAGCTCTTAGCAGCCCATGTGAGTCACCTAACACATGTGAGAACCATCATTTGGCAACTAGCATGAAATATCTCATAAAATTATAAAAATATGAGTAATCATTCATGACTTATTTACATGAAAACAAAATTACATATCCTTTATATCTAATCCATACACCAACGACCAAAAACACCTACAAACACTTTCATTCTTCAATTTTATTCATTTAATTGATCTCTCTCAAGTTCTATCTTCAAGTTCTAAGTGTTCTTCATAAATTCCAAAAGTTCTAGTTTCATAAAATCAAGAATACTTCCAAGATTGCAAGTTTACTTCCAAGTTTTCTAAATCCATTCCAAGTAATCATCTAAGATCAAGAAACCTTTATTAATTATAGTAGGTTATCTTTCTAATACAAGGTAATAATCATATTCAAACTTTAATTCAATTTCTATAACTATAACAATCTTATTTCGAGTGGAAATCTTACTTGAAATTGTTTTCGTGTCATGATTCTGCTTCAAGAACTTTCAAGCCATCCAAGGATCCTTTGAAGCTAGATTCATTTTTATCATTTCCAGTAGGTTTATCCAAGGAACTTGAGGTAGTAATGATGTTCATAACATCATTCGATTCATACATAAAAAGCTGTCTTATTCAACGTTATAAACTTGTAATCACTAGAACATAGTTTAGTTAATTCTAAACTTGTTCACAAATAAAGTTAATCCTTCTAACTAGACTTTTAAAATCAACTAAACAC
This sequence comes from Rutidosis leptorrhynchoides, assembly GCF_046630445.1. Classification (NCBI taxonomy): domain Eukaryota; kingdom Viridiplantae; phylum Streptophyta; class Magnoliopsida; order Asterales; family Asteraceae; genus Rutidosis; species Rutidosis leptorrhynchoides. The sequence goes on along the minus strand of NC_092333.1, from coordinate 657,238,007 downwards.
ATGTTCTATATCTATATGATATGCTAACTTAATGATTTAAAACCCAAAAACACGATAAACACCATAAAACTGGATATACGCCGTCGTAGTAAAACCGGAGGCTGTTTTGGTTGGGATAATTAAAAGCTAAGAAGAACTTTGATTTAAAATCTATACTTCTGTAAAAATGATTTTTCTTATGAACATGAAACTAAATCCAAAAATCATGGTTAAACTCAAAGTGAAAGTATGTTTTTCAAAATGGTCATCAAGATGTCGTTCTTTCGACGGAAATGACTACCTCTTTCAAAAACAACTTGTAACTTGTATTTCCGACTATAAACTTATACTTTTTCTATTTAGATTCACAAAGTTAAGTTCAATATGAAACCGTGGCCACTGGAATCACTCAAAACGGATTAGAAACGAAGAAATGGCGAGTAAAACAAGATTGATAAAAACTACTCATTTTACCTACGTGAAAGTTAGTAATAAATCTATTCCAACCATAACCTAATCAACTTATATTGTATATTATGTAATCTTGAGATACCATAGACACGTATACAATGTTTCGACCTATCATGTCGACCCATCTATATATATATATATTGCGGAACAACCATAGACACTCTATATGTGAATGTTGGAGTTAGCTATACAGGGTTGAGGTTGATTCCAAAATATATATATAGTTTGAGTTGTGATCAATACTGAGATACGTATGCACTGGGTCGTGGATTAATTCAAGATAATATTTATCGATTTATTTCTGTACATCTAACTGTGGACAACTAGTTGTAGGTTACTAACGAGGACAGCTGACTTAATAAACTTAAAACATCAAAATGTATTAAAAGTATTGTAAATATATTTTGAACATACTTTAATATATATGTATATATTGTTATAGGTTCGTGAATCAACCAGTGGCCAAGTCTTACTTCCCGACGAAGTAAAAATCTGTGAAAGTGAGTTATAGTCCCACTTTTAAAATCTAATATTTTTGGGATGAGAATACATGCAGGTTTTATAAATGATTTACAAAATAGACACAAGTACGTGAAACTACATTCTATGGTTGAATTATTGAAATCGAATATGCCCCTTTTTATTAAGTCTGGTAATCTAAGAATTAGGGAACAGACACCCTAATTGACGCGAATCCTAAAGATAGATCTATTGGGCCTAACAAACCTCATCCAAAGTACCGGATGCTTTAGTACTTCGAAATTTATATCATATCCGAAGGGTGTCCCGGAATGATGGGGATATTCTTATATATGCATCTTGTTAATGTCGGTTACCAGGTGTTCACCATATGAATGATTTTTATCTCTATGTATGGGATGTATATTGAAATATGAAATCTTGTGGTCTATTGTTACGATTTGATATATATAGGTTAAACCTATAACTCACCAACATTTTTGTTGACGTTTAAAGCATGTTTATTCTCAGGTGAATACTAAGAGCTTCCGCTGTTGCATACTAAAATAAGGACAAGATTTGAAGTCCATGTTTGTATGATATTGTGTAAAAACTGCATTCAAGAAACTGATTTCGATGTAACATATTTGTATTGTAAACCATTATGTAATGGTCGTGTGTAAACAGGATATTTTAGATGATCATTATTTGATAATCTACGTAAAGCTTTTTAAACCTTTATTTATGAAATAAAAGGTTATGGTTTGTTTTAAAAATGAATGCAGTCTTTGAAAAACGTCTCATATAGAGGTCAAAACCTCGCAACGAAATCAATTAATATGGAACGTTTTTAATCAATAAGAACGGGACATTTCAGTTGGTATCCGAGCGTTGGTCTTAGAGAACCAGAATTTTGCATTAGTGTGTCTTATCGAGTTTGTTAGGATGCATTAGTGAGTCTGGACTTCGACCGTGTTTACTTGAAAAATGATTGCTTAACAAATTTTGTTGGAAACTATATATTTTTAACATGTGAATATTATGTGATATATTAATCTCTTAACGTGTTTGATATTATGTGATAGATGTCTACCTCTAATACAAGTCCCATTGACTCACCTAATAATAATGAAGAGTCAAATGTAATTTGGAATGATTCGTGGACTGATTCACAAGTTCCCGAAGAAGAACCGGAAGAAGAATCGGAACCGGAAGAAGAATCGGAACCGGAGGAGGAGGAACCGGAAGAAGAAATAGAACCGGTGGGGGAAATAATAAAACGGTTAAGTAAAAGAAAATCCTCAACCAACCGACCAAGGTTAATTATGGTCAACGGTGTTTCCGCCAAGGAAGCAAAATATTGGGAGGATTACCAATTCTCCGATGAATCGGATCCCGACGAGGATTCTGATGATGTTATAGAAATTACCCCAACTGAAATTAAAAAAGCAAAAGAGAACAATAAGGGAAAGGGCATAAAAATAGAGAAATCTGATTCCAACCCCGATGAACTTTATATGTATCGTCAACACCCGTATTTCTTAAGTTGTAACAATAACCCGGGAACCTCTAAACCACCAGGTTTTTCTAGACTAATGTGGAAAACGACGGCTCGTATTAGGAGAACATCATATATCCCTAGAAACTTGGCAAAACGAACCAAAACTGAAGAAGAAGAAACGAGCGAGTTGGAATAAGATAGTTGTATTCGTGTGGTGTAATATATGTAATATAGTGTGCTTATGCTTTATGATATATGTAAAAATTGCTTGTATTAATAAGTATTTTTTTTTTATGAATCTAACTCTTATCTATTTTACAGTATAAAAACACAAAATGGATAGACAACCCAATATTTTAAGAGACCTACCCGGAGACATGATTGATGAAATCTTGTCTAGAGTCGGTCAGAATTCTTCGGCATAACTATTTACGGCGAAATCAGTTTGTAAGACATTCGAAGAACGTTCCAAGAATGTCTTGGTTTATAAGAGACTTTCGTTTGAAAGATGGGGGATATCACATTGGGAAACCCATAAGTTACGATGTGTTTACTTTGACGCATATATTGCGGGGAACCCAAATGCTATTTTACGCAACGGGTTAACAAATTATTTTGACTCAATGTATCCGAATATAGGACTTCGTGATTTAGAAAAAGCGGCTAACATGCAACATAAAGAAGCATGCTATGCTTACAGGTTAGTAATGTTCGCTTCTCACCAAAGTGAGAAAAAGAATATCGGGCTACAACTATTACACAAAACGTTCCCACAAGTGACGGAGTCAGTAATTGGGGTAAGAAATGAGGTTTTTAGGTTATTACGAGACTGTTGGTCATTACGTAACCCTCGTCCCTTTGACGACGTTACAACACACTGTCTTATCAACGGCCATAACGGTTATGATCCACAAGACCAAGGATGGGAAGTAGTCCTAGTAAAACCAGAATGCATGACTTGTTTCTGGACGTATGAATTACGTGTCTTTATTGCCTTTGCTGAACGACTTGTGTACTAGCTAGAATTATCTTCACAACTATCTTGTATCAAAGTTATTGTGTGCTATATTTCATGCTTTATGTAAAATAAGCGGTATTGTAAGTTTGTAAAATATTGTATAAAAGTTTGAACGCGAAATATTATTATAATCAGTTTTTCATATAGAATTGTAGTAGTTGAATTGTATATTAGCTACTAAGTATGAACTTAACGGGTAGGTACTACCCGAATTTAAACTTATAAAACGCTAATATGAAGAAAAAGCTTTTATAAATGAGTTCATATTATGCTACGAAATACTATTAACTACTCTTAATATTCTGTATGATTAACTTGTTCCATTTGACTATTTTGAAGGAAATGGCACCGACTACTCGACACACCGTGAATATGAATGAAGAGGAATTCCGTACTTTTCTAGCTTCAAACATAGCCGCAGTACAGGCTGCGCTACATACCAACAATAACCTTGGATCTAGCAGTACAGGAAATAGTGTAGGATGCACCTACAAAGAATTCACTGCCTGCAAACCTTTGGAATTTGATGGAACCGAAGGACCGATCGGATTGAAACGGTGGACCGAGAAGGTCGAATCGGTGTTTGCCATAAGTAAGTGTACTGAAGAGGACAAAGTGAAGTACGCTACGCATACCTTCACAGGTTCTGCGTTAACATGGTGGAATACCTATCTAGAGCAAGTGGGACAAGATGATGCGTACGCACTACCGTGGTCAGCATTCAAGCACTTGATGAACGAGAAGTACCGTCCCAGAACCGAGGTCAATAAGCTCAAGACAGAACTTAGAGGGTTACGAACCCAAGGATTTGATATTACCACGTACGAAAGACGATTCACAGAATTATGCCTATTGTGTCCGGGAGCGTTCGAAGATAAGGAATAGAAGATCGACGCGTTTGTGAAAGGATTACCGGAAAGAATCCAAGAAGATATAAGTTCACACGAGCCCGCCTCCATACAACAGGCATGTAGAATGGCTCACAAACTAGTGAACCAGATTGAAGAAAGAATTAAAGAACAGACTGCTGAAGAGGCCAATGTGAAGCAAGTCAAAAGAAAGTGGGAGGAAAACGGTGATAAGAATCACCAATACAACAACAACAGTAATTACAACAATAATCGCAACAACTATCCCAACAATCGCAACATCAATCGCAACTACAACAAAAGGCCCAACAACAACAACAGTAACTACAACAACAGCAACTACAACAATCATCCCAACAACAATAATAACTGCAACAACAACAACAATCAGAAGCAGCTATGCCAAAGGTGTGAAAAGTATCACTCGGGGTTCTGCACCAAATTTTGCAACAAGTGTAAAAGAAATGGTCATAGCGTGGCGAAGTGTGAGGTCTACGGACCAGGGGTTAACAGAACGAAAGGAACAAATGGTGTCAGAACGAGTAATGGCGGAGCAAGTAGTGCTAATGTAGTTTGTTATAAATGTGGAAAACCGGGCCACATTATTAGAAATTGCCCGAACCAGGAGAACACGAATGGACAAGGCCGTGGAAGAGTTTTCAATATTAATGCGGCAGAGGCACATGAAGACCCGGAGCTTGTTACGGGTACGTTTCTTATTGACAATAAATCTGCTTACGTTTTATTTGATTCGGGTGCGGATAGAAGCTATATGAGTAGAGATTTTTGTGCTAAATTAAGTTGTCCATTGACGCATTTGGATAGTAAATTTTTACTCGAATTAGCAAATGGTAAATTAATTTCAGCAGATAATATATGTCGGAATCGAGAAATTAAACTGGTTAGCGAAATATTTAAGATTGATTTGATACCAGTAGAGTTAGGGAGTTTTGATGTAATAGTTGGCATGGACTGGCTGAAGAAGGTGAAAGCAGAGATCGTATGTTATAAAAATGCAATTCGCATTGTACGAGAAGAAGGAGAACCCTTAATGGTGTACGGAGAAAAGGGCAACATGAAGCTACATCTTATTAGTAATTTGAAGGCATAAAAACTAATAAGAAAAGGTTGCTATGCTGTTCTAGCACATGTCGAGAAAGTACAAACTGAAGAAAAGAGCATCAATGATGTTCCCGTCGCAAAAGAATTTCCCGATATATTTCTGAAAGAATTACCGGGACTACCTCCACATCGATCTGTTGAATTTCAAATAGATCTTGTACCAGGAGCTGCACCAATAGCTCGTGCTCCTTAAAGACTCGCACCCAGAGATGAAAGAACTACAAAGCCAACTGCAAGAACTATTAGAACGTGGTTTCATTCGACCAAGCACATCACCATGTGGAGCTCCTGTTTTGTTTGTCAAGAATAAGGATGGTACATTTAGGTTGTGTATTGACTACAGAGAGTTGAACAAACTTACCATCAAAAAAACCGTTATCCACTGCCGAGAATTGACGACTTATTTGATCAACTACAAGGCTCGTCGGCTTATTCGAAGATCGATTTACGTTCTGGATATCATCAAATGCGAGTAAAGGAGGATGATATTCCAAAAACTGCTTTTAGGACGCGTTATGGTCACTACGAGTTTATGGTTATGCCGTTTGGATTGACTAACGCACCAGCTGTGTTCATGGAACTTATGAACCGAGTGTGTGGGCCATATCTTAGCAAGTTTGTCATTGTTTTCATCGATGACATACTTATTTACTCAAAGAATGATCAAGAGCACGAAGAACATTTGAGAAAAGTGCTAGAAGTATTGAGGAAAGAAAAACTGTACGCTAAGTTTTCAAAGTGTGCATTTTGGTTGGAAGAAGTTCAATTCCTCGGTCACATAGTGAACAAAGAAGGTATCCAGGTGGACCCGGCAAAGATCGAAACCGTTGAAAAGTGGAAAACCCCAAAAACTCCGAAGCATATACGTCAATTTTTAGGATTGGCTGGTTACTACAGAAGATTCATCCAAGATTTCTCCAAAATAGCAAAACCTTGACTGCATTAACGCATAAAGGGAAGAAATTTGAATGGAAGGATGAACAAGAGAAGGCGTTTCAATTATTGAAGAAAAAGCTAACTACGGCACCTATATTGTCATTGCCTGAAGGGAATGATGATTTTGTGATTTATTGTGACGCATCAAAGCAAGGTCTCGGTTGTGTATTAATGCAACGGACGAAGGTGATTGCTTATGCGTCTAGACAATTGAAGATTCACGAGCAAAATTATACGACGCATGATTTGGAATTAGGCGAGGTTGTTTTTGCATTAAAGACTTGGAGGCACTACTTATATGGGGTCAAAAGTATTATATATACCGACCACAAAAGTCTTCAACACATATTTAATCAGAAACAACTGAATATGAGGCAGCGTAGGTGGATTGAATTGTTGAATGATTACGACTTTGAGATTCGTTACCACCCGGGGAAGGCAAATGTGGTAGCCGACGCCTTGAGCATGAAGGACAGAGAACCCATTCGAGTAAAATCTATGAATATAATGATTCACAATAACCTTACTACTCAAATAAAGGAGGCGCAACAAGGAGTTTTAAAAGAGGGAAATTTAAAGGATAAAATACCCAAAGGATCGGAGAAGCATCTTAATATTCGGGAAGACGGAACCCGGTATAGGGCTGAAAGAATTTGGGTACCAAAATTTGGAGATATGAGAGAAATGGTACTTAGAGAAGCTCATAAAACCAGATACTCAATACATCCTGGAACGGGGAAGATGTACAAGGATCTTAAGAAACATTTTTGGTGGCCAGGTATGAAAGCCGATATTGCTAAATATGTAGGAGAATGTTTGACGTGTTCTAAGGTCAAAGCTGAACATCAGAAACCATCAGGTCTACTACAACAACCTGAAATCCCGGAATGGAAATGGGAAAACATTACCATGGATTTCATTACTAAATTGCCAAGGACTGCAAGTGGTTATGATACTATTTGGGTAATAGTTGATCGTCTCACCAAGTCAGCACACTTCCTGCCAATAAGAGAAGATGACAAGATGGAGAAGTTAGCACGACTGTATTTGAAGGAAGTCGTCTCCAGACATGGAATACCAATCTCTATTATCTCTGATAGGGATGGCAGATTTATTTCAAGATTCTGGCAGACATTACAGCAAGCATTGAGAACTCGTCTAGACATGAGTACTGCCTATCATCCACAAACTGATGGGCAGAGCGAAAGGACGATACAAACGCTTGAAGACATGCTACGAGCATGTGTTATTGATTTCGGAAACAGTTGGGATCGACACCTACCGTTAGCAGAATTTTCCTACAACAACAGTTATCATTCTAGTATTGAGATGGCGACGTTTGAGGCACTTTATGGTAGAAAGTGCAGGTCTCCAATTTGTTGGAATGAAGTGGGGGATAGACAGATTACGGGTCCGGAGATAATACAATAAACTACCGAGAAAATCATCCAAATTCAACAAAGATTGAAAACCGCCCAGAGTCGACAAAAGAGCTACGCGGACAGTAAAAGAAAAGATATAGAGTTTGAAATTGGAGAAATGGTCATGCTTAAGGTTTCACCTTGGAAAGGCGTTGTTCGATTTGGTAAACGGGGGAAACTAAATCCAAGGTACATTGGACCATTCAAGATTATAGATCGTGTCGGACCAGTAGCTGACCAACTGGAGCTACCTCAACAACTCGCGGCTGTACATAACACTTTCCACGTCTCAAATTTGAAAAAATGTTTTGCTAAAGAAGATCTCACTATTCCGTTGGACGAAATCCAAATCAATGAAAAACTTCAATTCATTGAAGAACCCGTCGAAATAATGGATCGTGAGGTTAAGAGACTTAAAAAAACAAGATACCGATTGTTAAGGTTCGATGGAATGCTCGTAGAGGACCCGAGTTCACCTGGGAGCGTGAAGATCAGATGAAGAAGAAATACCCGCATTTATTTCCAGAAGATACGTCAACACCTCCAACTGCTTAAAATTTCGGGACGAAATTTATTTAACGGGTAGGTACTGTAGTAACCCGAACTTTTCCATGTTTATATATATATTAAATGAAATTGTTATTTACATGATTAAGTGTTTCCAACGTGTTAAGCAATCAAACTTGTTAAGACTTGATTAATTGAAATAGGTTTCATATAGACAATTGACCACTGATAAGGCTAAAAAGGAACATATATTTCATAGCAAAATCCCCCAAGAAAGACAAGATTTTAGTTGCAATTGTTCCATTTTCAAGTAATATTCGTTTATTTTAAATAAGTGCGAAGACAAAAGGCGAAAACGACGAATTGAAGACACAAAGGTCCAAAAAGCTCAAAAGTACAAGATACAATCAAAAAGGTTCAAATTATTGATGAGGAACGTCTAAAAATGACAAGAGTACAAGTTACAAAACGCAAAGTACAAAATATAAAATTGTACGCAAGGACGTTCGAAAATCCGGAACCGGGACCAGAGTCAACTCTCAACGCTCGACGCAACGGTGTAAAAATTACGAGTCAACTATGCACAAGAATAAAATATAATATTTAAATAATTCATAATAAGAATAATATTAAATAATAAAAAGTTGTTAATTGAGCATAGTTCAGGGGTCATAAGTGAAAATTCAATTTCTAAATTCGCCTATAAAAGGCTTTGTAATCGTAATGTAAAAACACACCTTTTTCTATCTTTTTCTTATTTATCAATATCAATTATCAATATCTATATTCTATATCTCTATCATAATGTTAACTTAATAAGATATAACAATAATCTTAATTTTAATTTTAAATTATGATAATAATAAGATTTATGATAGAGATCGTTTGAGTGTGTAAGTCGAAATTCTGTCCGTGTAACGCTACGCTATTTTTAATCATTGTAAGTTATGTTCAACCTTTTTACATTAATGTACCGTAACTAAGTTATTATTATGCTTATTTGAGCCGAAGTAATCGTGATGTTGGGCTAAAATATTAAGAAGGGGTTATTGAACTTTGAACCATAATTAAGGTTTGGGCAAAAGACCGACACTTGTGGAAATTGAACTATTGACTATTAATAGATGGGGGGTATTGTCTAATTGAGTGACAACTCATTGGAGTCTGTCGAACCTATCTTCAAATTAATTAACCTAATAATTAATAATGATTATGGTTGTCCTATTTAGTGATGTTCATATGGAATCTGTTATAATCATTTAATTAATCAATTGGGTTGGGTAATTGATTATTCATTCTGATCAAGTGGATGAATTAATATTCATAAACTAATTAAAACAGGGGTGGATTACATACAGTGATAACTGGTGTAATTGTTGACAGAAGTGATAACTGCGTCACAGTTTAAATCCTTAATCAGTTGGAATATTTGACTTCGGGTATAAGGGTAATTTGACGAGGATACTCGCACTTTATTTTTATGACCGATGGACTATTATGGACAAAAACCAGATAGACGTATCAAATAAACCAGGACAAAGGACAATTAACCCATGGTAATAAATTAAAATCAACACGTCAAACATCATGATTACGGAAGTTTAAATAAGCATAATTCTTTTATTATATTTCTCATCGTATCTTTATTTACTGTCATTTTATTACTCGCAATTTTATTTACTGTCATTTTATTTATTGTCATTATTTTACGCACTTTAATTATCGTCATTTATCTTTACGCTTAAAATATAGAATCGACAAACCAGTCATTAAACGGTAAAACCCCCCTTTTATAATAATATTACTACTTATATAATTATATATATTTTGTATAAATATAGTTAAAAATATAGTAAGTATCACCAGCTCCCTGTGGAACGAACCGGACTTACTAAAAACTACACTACTCTACGATTAGGTACACTGCCTATAGTGTTGTAGCAAGATTTAGGTATATCCCATCCGTAAATTAATAAAACTTGTGTCATATTTTGTAGTATTTTGTATTAAAAATATAACTATTTCGTACCCTCACGCTACATCACCAAGTTTTTGGCGCCGCTGCCGGGGAGCGCTAAAACGCTATATTTTTAATTATAATAATATTGAAATAAAATATAATAATATAATAATATTGAAATAGAATATAATAATATAATAATATTGAAATAGAATATAATAATATAATAATATTTATGAATCAAAAATATACGTAAATTTTAAAAAAAAAGTCGTATTTATTAAATACTTCAGGGGTATATTATGTAACTTATAATTAATAATTGCTATCATGTCGCTTTCATGTGAATAGTAAATTAATTAATTTATTTTCATTTACTATTCATGAATAGTAAATGAATTAAAAAAAAAAATCGTTTTTTTTAAAAAAAAAAAAAAAAAAAAAAATTTGTGTAAAAAAAAAAATCGTTTTTTTTTAAAAGAAAAAAAATTCGTTTTAAAAAAAAAAAAAATTTGTAAAAAAAAAAAAAAAAAATCGTTTTTTTTTTAAAATTTAAAAAAAAAAAAAAAAAAAAAAAAAAACGTAAAAAAAACAAAAACGTAAAAAAAAAACGTAAAAAAAAAAAAAAAATTATTAAAAAAAAAATATATATATTTTTAAAATTTTGTCTATAAAAAAAAATGTTTTTTTTTGTTTTATTACCTTTAGATTTTTAGACTATAGTCGCAACTTTTAGTATTAAGTTTAGTTTTGCCATAGTTATTTTCTTATTTTTATTTTTCGACGCCTTTTACCTATGTATCAATTACAATTCCAATTAGTAATCTCTATTTGTAGTTTTAATTTTAAGATAGTGATCGTTATAAGGTTGGATTAACCGCGTGTTTACAAACCACTCTTCGTCTTTTTCATTTTTTGACACTTTTCGACGCGCAATCTTTTTCTCTCTTATTTCTCGCCATTCTAGTTTTTAGGACTTAGAATTTTTTCTACTTCTTCTCTAAATTTCTTAAAATTACAAAAATTTATTTTAAGTGGTTAAATTGATAGACATCAAAATTTTCTGGTTCGTAGTAATAGTTGGATTTGTACGTGGACCGGGTTATTGGAGCCAAACAGTCCTCAATTATATTGAGACCAAACGAATCCTGCCCCTCTGCTGCATCTTTTGGCTATTCGAAACGTGGGCAAAATCAGAAAAGTCTATTGGTTGGATAACTTATTATAATTTTTCTTTCCTTTTTAAAACTAATAGGATATTCAGTGAATGCACCGAGCAAGACGTTCACCACCTTTTGTACGTTCACCACCTGTAACTCGATCAAGACATCGTTTAACAAATATAGCTGCCGTTGATTTTTCTTTAGAATCATCATCTAGTCGACCAAGAACTCTAACTTAAATTTCCGATAATCCATCTTTTGAACCCGACTTCACAATTAAGAACCCGGAGCATATTCAAGGACAATTCCAAGATCCTGAACCACTAATTATTCCTCCTGAACCACAAACCGTTAAATCAGAGTCCTCTAGTGATTCGTATTCAACAAATTCAATTATGGAAGTAACGGAACCTCTAAGTATGGAAGATCGAATGAGAGCCACAGGCACGGGCCAAGGTCATGCCATTATTAAACCAGAAGTTAATGCGCCAGATTATGAAATCAAAGGACAAATTCTACACATGGTAACTAACCAATGCCAATTCAGTGGTGCACCGAATGAAGATCCTAACGAACACCTTCGTACGTTTAAAAGAATTTGTACACTATTCAAAATCCGAGAAGTGGAAGATGAGCAGATCTATCTCATGTTATTTCCCTGGACTTTAAAGGGAGAAGCCAAAGATTGGTTAGAATCGTTACCTGAAGGGGCGATTGACACATGGGATGTTTTAGTTGAAAAATTTCTTAAACGATTCTTTCCGGCATCCAAAGCCGTGAGACTTCAAGGAGAAATTGTTACGTTCGCGCAAAATCCAAATGAAACATTATATGAGGCGTGGACAAGATTCGGAAGGATGTTGAGAGGATGTCCTCAACACGGATTAGATACTTTTCAAATAGTACAAATCTTCTATAAAGGCGTAGACATCGCCACACGAAAAGACATCGACATAACAGCTGGTGGTTCCATTATGAAGAAAACCGCAACTGAAGCTTACAAAATTATTGATAACACAGCCTCCCACTCGCATGAGTGGCACCAAGAAAAAGATATTTTTCGTTCATCTAAAGTGGCTAGAGCCGATTCTAGCCATGACTTTGATTCCGTTTTCGCAAAAATAGATGCTTTCGAAAGACGAATGGAAAAGATGAATAAAGATATTCACGCAATACGAATCAGTTGTGAGCTATGCGGTGGACCACACTTATTGAAAGATTGTCACATTGAACCAACATTGGAACAACGAGAGAATGTTTCCTATATGAACCAAAGGCCTGGAAATAATTATCAAAATAATTATCAACCGCCAAAGCTAAACTTCAATCGAAATCAAAACATTCTTTACAATCCAAAAGGACCCGAAAATAACTGGTATAACCAACAAGGTCCGAATAACCAACCAACTCAAAATAACACTTTCAATCAACAAAGACCTGGCTTATATAAACCACAACAACAAACCGAAGAGAAAAAGTCAAATATGGAAGACGTGGTATTCAAGCTAGTTGAATCTCAAACACAATTTATTGAAACTCAAACGCAAACGAACGAGAGATTTGATCAGTCATTAAGAACTCAACAAGCTTCCATTTTGAATCTAGAAAAACACGTAGGTACTCTTGCTAGCATGATGAGTGAGAGGGAACAAGGAAAGCTACCGAGTAATACTGAAGTAAATCCTCGGAATGAGAATGTTAATATGGTTTCAACGAATTCTGAAAAACCAGCACCAGAAGATGGGAAGGTTTTAGATGAGAGTAACAATGAAGAAGTTACACCACCACCACCCGAGTATGTAAAGCCAGTGGTGGCACCATACAAACCACCCATCCCGTTTCCAAGAAAAGGAGTTGAGTATGAGCAAGTGATAGGTAATAAAGATTGTGATACCTCTGGAAAGAAGAAGAAGAAAAAGAATAAGAAAGTGCAAGAAACAAAAGCCGTAAATATAAACCCGGTGAAGACAGTTCCACCAAAACCTCCACCTAGGGTAGGTGATCCGGGTGAATTTATTGTTCCTTGTCTACTTAGTGATTGTGTCATGTATGATGCACTAGCAGATTTAGGTGCAAGTGTAAGTGTTATGCCTCTTTCCTTATATAAGAGATTAGGTGTAGGTAAGTTAAGTCCAACGGATATGAGTGTTCGACTCTTTGATCAAACCATTAAGCACCCAGTTGGAATTGCTGACAACCTACCCGTTCAAGTAGGCAATTTAACCTTTCTAGTCGAATTTATTGTCATTGACATAGAAGAGGACCCAAACGTTCCTCTAATTTTAGGTCGACCATTCTTTGCGTCCACCGGGGCGTTATTTGATGTAGGAAATGGAAGAATGACACTTAAAAGTGGTAACAAATCAATCACCTTTATGATTCGAAAGTCTAAATCTCCACCAACTAAAACCGTTGAACCAGTAAAAACGATTGGTAATAACCATGTTGTTTTACCAACTCCAACGGTAGTGCTTAATAATAATAAAACGCCTAAGTGTGGGGAAAATGAAGTAACACCTAATGACGACCCAATAACAAATAACCCCGTTGTTGATACGAAATTAAATGATCCCGTTATTAACAGTTCAATGAAGAAACTTTATAAACGGGCTATTGATGCTAAAAGTAAGGGGAACTTTAAGTTATGTAACCGGTTAGTATCCAATCTGTCGCCTAAAGAAAAGGCGAAGCTAGTTGAATTATGGGATATTACGGAAGAAGCCGGGCACTGGCTTAAAGAAAAAGTCACAGATAGGCAAGTTGATTATGGACCAAAAGAAATTGACGATGAAGTTAATCACAATTTCGACACCACAGCTACCTAAGTGTGGGGAGATTCAAATGTTCTAAGAAAATGTTATCTAGAGTTAGTTGTTCTGTTCTCGTGTAGTTCCGAGAATGGAATCCGATTGGTCTTTTCCGCTAGCAGACACTAAAGAACTAGTTTTCTCCCCCCATTCTGAATTTTTTTTGTTTTTTAGGTTTTATATGAAATTAATATGTTTTCTTTTTAAGTTTTGTGTGAATTTAAAAACAAAAATTTACTTTATTTCATTAAGTTGAAAAAAAATGATTTCTAAAATTCGTCGTGAGTTGAAGACTAGGTCGTTGAGCCGAAATTACTTTACCCGAGGGCGGGGCGAAAAATTTTTTCATCATTATTTTTAATTTTATTGATTTAAAGTATGCCAAAAAAAAATATATTGGATTTTATAAATTTTTGAACGTGGGGTAATATACCAAACTTTAAAAATATGTATATATGTTCGTATTTTATCATGTAAACAACAGGGTAAAACAACGCACTTTCAAAGACTAACATTAAGTTCAGCAAAAGGTACTGATTTTGACGACAAGATGCAAAACAACAAATGTGATATAATAAATGAAGGAATGAACGATGAGGCGCGCCATCTATCATTCGACGAGCTTTGTAATTACAAACTGGGTATTTTTAATCACTTTTCTACACTAATCACCCTCATGAATTAATAATTATAGTCAGATTTCATGCAAATGAGGGCATTGCATGATCTCAAGTGTGGGGAAGGGTTATAAATTCTCTCGGGTTTATACTTGGCTTATTTTCTAAATATTATGAAAATTTTAAAATTTTTTTAACTAAATGAATTCAAAATCATGTTTATACATATTTATGAACGATAAAACTAGGTGTTAATGCCGAAATTATCGTTACCTCGGAAAGGACATAAATTGAGAAACAACCTAAAATGCTTGAATTCATTTAAAATGGAATAAAGGAGAATAAAAAGGCAAAGAAAGAAACTAAGTGTGGGGAGAATGTACCAAGTTATTCAATTAAAAATTATCTATCACATATCTTTGTACAAGATTATTGCAGGTACTTTTGTTTTGGATGATACTAATCAGTTTTACCCGGTTTACTGTAATATATTTGAAAGAAAGATGGATCTACACGATGAATCAATTCCATCATTAAAAGGAAGTAAAGTCTTCCGAAAAAGACACGCGCTTCTTGATTTAGGTCAAGAAGTTGTCGTCCAGACCAGCTGTAGGTTGACGAAAAATCTAGAAAAGTCATCTCTAAAATCAGCAGGAAATCCACGGACCTCAGCATCAAACAGGGTCGCCAAGTGGTCAGATTTATCCTAACCATGAGAAGGATTTATCTCGTACAATGGGGAGGCACCATGCAAATTAGCTTGATAAGACTAATGAATCAGATCCCCAGAAAGGATAATCTCCTTAAAGATTAAAAATCAGCTTTTAAGACTGATATTACTCAATCCTTGAGATTGACCTTAAAGATTGAGAATTCAAACTCATGGAATTCAATGATATCTAAACTCGAGCTTGAACGAGAAAATATTTTGATCAAAAATACAAACCGATTTGTTTTCTGAAAACCCATTTTCAATGCGTTCATTACCATTGAACGTAAAATCCTAGGAATTCACCTGGAATTCATTAGGTCACCTGAACCAAATCGGGTGTCAACCGTAAGAACGGTGGTTGCATAGCATGGTCGGAGACAGGACCTTGTGCCAGACCGAAAAATCATAGGATGATCTTTACTATCGCTCCTACCAAGGATAGTTCTAGCATCCGACACGTTAAAAGACCATAATCATCTGCATGTCACGGGACATTGCCTTAACAGTTTCTTGTTCATCGCTTTCCTTTACAACCGGACGGTAGTTTACCGAAAGATAATATACGGAACAAGTAAACTGGATGTGTACTTTCCGATACCGGGATAGCAGTGGATTACACGAACCTAAAAGTTTTAGCCAAAATATTGATCCACAAATATATTTTGCAACACCGATGATGGATCAAATCAGAAAACTTGTCTAGGGTAAAATCTAGCTTGAATTTTCAAAAGATCAAATGTTTTCATAAAGATCCAATTTCCTTAAAGGATCTAAATTTTTATAGTCATGTGGGACTGTAAACCGCCTTTCAAATGTGCACTTTGCTTTGGAAACCGAAAGTAAATCGGCTATTTGATTGCAAGTGTCGTTGTCCTAAACCCAAGGCAACTGTGGATGACACACCCACCTTTAACCATATCATTACTATCATTGTTTATACCGCTCTATCAAAATCACTGATGTACAAAGTGTGAAGAATAAAGAAGTGATTCGTGTGATGTATTATATTATTTCAAGACTGTATTGCTTGAGGACAAGCAACGCTCAAGTGTGGGGATATTGATAAGGCTAAAAAGGAACATATATTTCATAGCAAAATCCCCCAAGAAAGACAAGATTTTAGTTGCAATTGTTCCATTTTCAAGTAATATTCGTTTATTTTAAATAAGTGCGAAGACAAAAGGCGAAAACGACGAATTGAAGACACAAAGGTCCAAAAAGCTCAAAAGTACAAGATACAATCAAAAAGGTTCAAATTATTGATGAGGAACGTCTAAAAATGACAAGAGTACAAGTTACAAAACGCAAAGTACAAAATATAAAATTGTACGCAAGGACGTTCGAAAATCCGGAACCGGGACCAGAGTCAACTCTCAACGCTCGACGCAACGGTGTAAAAATTACGAGTCAACTATGCACAAGAATAAAATATAATATTTAAATAATTCATAATAAGAATAATATTAAATAATAAAAAGTTGTTAATTGAGCATAGTTCAGGGGTCATAAGTGAAAATTCAATTTCTAAATTCGCCTATAAAAGGCTTTGTAATCGTAATGTAAAAACACACCTTTTTCTATCTTTTTCTTATTTATCAATATCAATTATCAATATCTATATTCTATATCTCTATCATAATGTTAACTTAATAAGATATAACAATAATCTTAATTTTAATTTTAAATTATGATAATAATAAGATTTATGATAGAGATCGTTTGAGTGTGTAAGTCGAAATTCTGTCCGTGTAACGCTACGCTATTTTTAATCATTGTAAGTTATGTTCAACCTTTTTACATTAATGTACCGTAACTAAGTTATTATTATGCTTATTTGAGCCGAAGTAATCGTGATGTTGGGCTAAAATATTAAGAAGGGGTTATTGAACTTTGAACCATAATTAAGGTTTGGGCAAAAGACCGACACTTGTGGAAATTGAACTATTGACTATTAATAGATGGGGGGTATTGTCTAATTGAGTGACAACTCATTGGAGTCTGTCGAACCTATCTTCAAATTAATTAACCTAATAATTAATAATGATTATGGTTGTCCTATTTAGTGATGTTCATATGGAATCTGTTATAATCATTTAATTAATCAATTGGGTTGGGTAATTGATTATTCATTCTGATCAAGTGGATGAATTAATATTCATAAACTAATTAAAACAGGGGTGGATTACATACAGTGATAACTGGTGTAATTGTTGACAGAAGTGATAACTGCGTCACAGTTTAAATCCTTAATCAGTTGGAATATTTGACTTCGGGTATAAGGGTAATTTGACGAGGATACTCGCACTTTATTTTTATGACCGATGGACTATTATGGACAAAAACCAGATAGACGTATCAAATAAACCAGGACAAAGGACAATTAACCCATGGTAATAAATTAAAATCAACACGTCAAACATCATGATTACGGAAGTTTAAATAAGCATAATTCTTTTATTATATTTCTCATCGTATCTTTATTTACTGTCATTTTATTACTCGCAATTTTATTTACTGTCATTTTATTTATTGTCATTATTTTACGCACTTTAATTATCGTCATTTATCTTTACGCTTAAAATATAGAATCGACAAACCAGTCATTAAACGGTAAAACCCCCCTTTTATAATAATATTACTACTTATATAATTATATATATTTTGTATAAATATAGTTAAAAATATAGTAAGTATCACCAGCTCCCTGTGGAACGAACCGGACTTACTAAAAACTACACTACTCTACGATTAGGTACACTGCCTATAGTGTTGTAGCAAGGTTTAGGTATATCCCATCCGTAAATTAATAAAACTTGTGTCATATTTTGTAGTATTTTGTATTAAAAATATAACTATTTCGTACCCTCACGCTACATCACCAACCACCCAAGTTGACCGGTGATTCACGAACGTTAAAACTTGTAAAAACTATACGATGACATATATATGGTTATATATATAGTTAACATGATTTTATTATAAGTATGTATCTCATTAGGTATTTTAACAATGAGTTATATACATAAAAATAAGACTATTAATTTAAGAAACTCGAAAACGATATATATAAAGATTATCGTTATAACAACGTCTTACTAGGTACATATGAATCATATTAAGATATTGATACACTTGGTTAATTATGTTAAATGATAAGTAAATATATTATTAAGTGTATTAACAATTAAATACATATGTAAAAATAAGACTACTAACTTAATAATTTCGAAACGAGACATATATGTAATGATTATCGTTGTAACGACATTTAACTGTATATATATCATACTAAGATATATTATATATCATAATATCATAATAATATAACAATTTAACATCTCATTTGTTATAATAAACAATGGGTTAACAACATTCAACAAGATCGTTAACCTAAAGGTTCCAAAACAACATTTACATGTAACGACTAACGATGACTTAACGACTCAGTTAAAATGTATATACATGTAGTGTTTTAATATGTATTCATACACTTTTGAAAGACTTCAAGACACTTATCAAAATACTTCTACTTAACAAAAATGCTTACAATTACATCCTCGTTCAGTTTCATCAACAAATCTACTCGTATGCACCCGTATTCGTACTCGTACAATACACAGCTTTTAGATGTATGTACTATTGGTATATATACTCCAATGATCAGATCTTAGCAGCCCATGTGAGTCACCTAACACATGTGGGAACCATCATTTGGCAACTAACATGAAATATCTCATAAAATTATAAAAATATGAGTAATCATTCATGACTTATTTACATGAAAACAAAATTACATATCCTTTATATCTAATCCATACACCAACGACCAAAAACACCTACAAACACTTTCATTCTTCAATTTTCTTCATTTAATTGATCTCTCTCAAGTTCTATCTTCAAGTTCTAAGTGTTCTTCATAAATTCCAAAAGTTCTAGTTTCATAAAATCAAGAATACTTCCAAGATTGCAAGTTTACTTCCAAGTTTTCTAAATCCATTCCAAGTAATCATCTAAGATCAAGAAACCTTTGTTACTTACAGTAGGTTATCTTTCTAATACAAGATAATAATCATATTCAAACTTTAATTCAATTTCTATAACTATAACAATCTTATTTCGAGTGGAAATCTTACTTGAAATTGTTTTCGTGTCATGATTCTGCTTCAAGAACTTTCAAGCCATCCAAGGATCCTTTGAAGCTAGATCCATTTTTCTAATTTCCAGTAGGTTTATCCAAGGAACTTGAGGTAGTAATGATGTTCATAACATCATTCGATTCATACATAAAAAGCTGTCTTATTCAACGTTATAAACTTGTAATCACTAGAACATAGTTTAGTTAATTCTAAACTTGTTCACAAATTGTGACGACCCGGGAATTTCCGACCAAATTTAAACTTTAATCTTTATATGTTTCCGACGCGATAAGCAAAATCTGTAAGGTTGAGTCTCGAAAATTTTTGAACTATGTTCATATAATCAATTACCTGCTGACTGTGCCCGACGATTCACGAACATTCGGTTATAAATAAATATGTAAGTATAAAATATTCAATATATGTTTCTATGTAATATATTATGTTACATAATTAATAATAAATAATATTAGGATGTTAAATTGTTTATAAATTAAAATATAGTTATATAGTAATAATATAAATTATATTAAACTTATTTACAAATTAAAAAAAATATATAATTTCTAAATTAGTATTACTTTCATTAATATAAATATTAATATTAATAATATTATGATATTTGATATGTATAAATTATTATATTATTATTATTATTGATATTATTATTATCATTAATAATATTAATATAATAATTATCATTTTTATTATAATTATCATTTGATTATTATTATACCCAACAAAATTTAGAAGTAGATATTTAAAATCAGATATATAAACAAAGAAATAAAAACAGATACATAAATACACATACATATACAAAATACACATTTATATATAAATAAATATATATGCAGATATATATACGTATACATAAACAGATGTATGAATACAGATATATACAGTTGTAGATACAGATAAATACAATATTTGTTACAAAGTCGTTATCTCCTTTTTATTAATTCTGTATTTTTCTGCTTGGAATGATTCTTCTGGTCGACTCAATTCCCTGATATAAACTCAATCAATTCCAGTGTATATGATACCACTTGACCTTACCTTATAATTTTCAATCACCTTCATCCATAGAACCGTATTCCTTGCTGCCATATTAATCGAAAAGAAACCACAACTTCTCTTCTCATGCTCGGCAACACCCATCGACACACAATTGATTGTGGCTCAATCTTCTTCTGTTACAATCATCCAACAAACACCGAATCTCACTTCGATAACATATAAACATATACATATACAAATATATAGAAAAACACGAACCTTTCTCTTGCATTCTGTTTGGATACCACCCGTTTTAACAAATCTTAAAAACACCATTTACTAACCTATTGTCTTCATCACTCTTAAAACCCACTAACCTCAATTCCTCGTTGATCACCAACCTCACCACCATGTCATCATCAAAACCGCCATTTTTTTTTTTATCATCGGGCACCATAACAATCAGCATGCTTGTTATGAACCACCAGCTACCCTCACCAACACAACGAAGCACCACAACACCACCTGCAGCCATCGAATAACCCACCACGAACCATCATGAACTCTATCTCATGATTAAAACCACCATCAAACCATTTTACTGTTTCTGTTGCTATCACGAACCAAAGACCCCGACTTATAAACCCATTTAACCACCACCGTGAACCACAGAACCATCACTCTATTTCTCCCTTTTCTCTTTTTGAATGAAACCTTCATTAAAAACTGCTGCTGTACGTACTTGTGTTCTGGTCGGGATCCATCACATATTATCATCCAAAAAAAAACCCTACCACAGCTGCGTTTTTTTTTTATAATTGTTTACTATTACGAAGATAATATATGGGAATGGCAGTGATTAATTAAGATGATAAGGATTTGTTAAATAATGATGATGAGTTCACGTTTCTCCTCTTTCTCTTGTTGTGGCCGACATCTACCAACCAAACCCACCTTTTTTTTTTTGTCGACCACTTGAACTCAACAACTGGATAACTATAATCGTTATGCTGTGTGAATTAATTGGGCTATTCATGGGCCATTAGTTACCACTGGAACGAGGTCACAATCCTACAAACGAGGTCACAAGCCCAACAACAACCCAAACTATGTTTTGTTCTTGTCTCTGTTGCAAACGAAAACAATTACTGCTTCTGCTGCAGCGTTTTCTTTTCTGATTCTATTCAGCGAACGAAGATGATGGTGCCCGTTAATTGAAATGATAAGGAAAGTGAGATTAGATGATAGTGATCATGTGATGATTAATGATAAAGATGTAATCAGATTTTGGGTTATGAAAAAGAAGATGGAAAACGGAAATTTAGTTAAAATATTAGGAGGTTATAATTAAAACAGAAAAGCGTAATTGGTGCCATGGTCGAGGGTGTTGGTTTGTGAATGAGAGGTCCTGGGTTCGAGCCCCGTCCCGGGCAATTCTTTTTAGAAAAAGATCTTAAGGGTACTCTTTTATTACTTTTATTATTATGAGTATTATCATTAAGAATTAATATAAGGATTATCATTATTATTAAAATTTTATTATAATATAATTATTAAAATTATTATTTATTATATAGTTGTTAATATTTAATATTATAAAAATAATACAAGTTAACGTTATTAACATAATTATCATGGTTATTATTACTATAGTTATTATTATTATTAAAAATATTTTCTATTAAAAGATAATACCACTTTTTATTTAGTATTATTGATTCATCAAATAACTATTAAAAACTACACTCAACATATATAACTTATTAATGTTTTATATATAAAATGAATATATAACGAAGTAGCTAAATTAGTAACATAAAAATTATATCACAACTAATGATATATATAATTATTCGATTACAATTACGTGTGTTAATATATATATGAATGATATAGGTTCGTTAATCGAAGGCCAACCTTATAATTGATCAATGGTGTTATATGTATTTTTACTACAAAATACATTAGGTGAGTATATAGTCCCTTTTAAACTCTAAATATTTTTGGGCTGAGAATACATGCGCTGTTTTTTATAAATGATTTACGTTATGGACACAAGTGATTAAAATAAATTCTACGTTGAGTTGTACCATGGCATATTTCTTTATACTTGGTAGCTAATATTTACGTGAGGAGTGTAAACGCGAATCCTGTTGATAGATCTATCGGGCCTGACAACCCCAACCGGGCTGGACGACCAGTTTTTAACGGTTGCACAGTACTTCGTTTCGTTACTACACTTGGTACGGTGTAGAGTTTATTTAAGAGTATGCTGCTGTGATTTAAATGTTAAGTATGGTTACCAAGTGCTCAACGTCTTTTCTATACACGAGAAGTGTATTATGTATAAATATAAAATCTTGTGGTCCATTGTTATAACGCTGCTAGCATCAAACCTATATATCTCACCAACTTTATGTTGACTTTTTAAAGCATGTTTATTCTCAGGTACGAATTAAGTCTTCCGCTGTGCATTAGCTCATACTAAGGACATTACTTGGAATCGATCATCGCAATGGAACCAAATGTTGATGACATCGTCCAGGAGGAATAGGATGGGTTGTTAAAGTTGGTATCAGAGCGGTGGTCTTAGCGAACCAGGCCTTGCATTAGTGTGTCTGACTAGTAGTTGTTAGGATACATTAGTGAGTCTGGACTTCGACCGTGTTTGCATAAGTTTTGCTTATCATTTCTAGTCGGAAACCATCTGCTTATGATCCTTAGAAAATTGCCTGCTTATCATTCGTAAGTCTAGACACGTCTTACTGCATTCAGTGCATCGATAGTGTATAGACAAAATTCATATCTTAGCGTATCTGATAATTCATATCTTAGCGCATCTGTAGACTTGCCTGACATATGCCGTAAATTCCTCTGTAGTTAACGAAATCCTTGGTATTATATATAGATATTCTATACAGCTAGAATATCATCTGACATCCGAAAAATCATTACACATCGAAGATCTCTTCCATTCACCAAATTGCCCTTTTCAACCTGAAGCGCTTACCGGCGAACCTGTTCGAGAAACCACTTTCTCTCCCCTTTGTTCGAATATCTCATCACGATTACATACTATCCCATATCCCGAATCCTATTCATTCACAATCATCCCGTAGTACTAGAAGAAGTTAACGAACTACGCGTTCGTGTGACGATTTTGGAGAACCTGGTGCGAAGGTTACTAACACCAGCATCAGCACCATCAGCATAATCAGTACCACCATCATCAACTGCCGACAGTACCATTATCACCCCAACCACAACCACTTCATAAACCTCAACATCATAATCCGTGCCTCGGATATCAACATCACACGCCTCAATATCACCATCTGTACTTCGAGTATGATCTGCGTTCTACATATCGTTCTATATCGATTATCTTCGCCTTACGTATCGTTCTACCTTATTTATCTTTGTTCGACATGGCGATTATGTAATCTCTAATGTTTTAGAGATTAAGTAATCTAGTATTAACAATAAATCAAATGAGTTTAATATCTTATTTGTAGTGACCCGAACTTTTCCATGTTTATATATATTATTTGAGATTGATATTTACATGATTAAATATTTCCAACATGTTAAGCAATCAAACTTGTTAAGACTTGATTAATTGAAATATGTTTCATATAGACAATTGACCACCCAAGTTGACCGGCGATTCACGAACGTTAAAACTTGTAAAAATGACATGACGATATATATATGGATATACATATGGTTAACATGAGATTATGATAAGTAAGTATCTCCATAAGTATATTAACAATGAGTTACATACATATAAACAAGACTACTAACTTAAGGATTTCGAAACGAGACATATATGTAACGATTATCGTTGTAACGACATTTAAATGAATATATATCATATTAAGATATATTAATATATCATAATATCATGATAATATAATAATTTAAAATCTCATTTGATATTATAAACATTGGGTTAACAACATTTAACAAGATCGTTAACCTAAAGGTTTCAAAACAACACTTACATGTAACGACTAACAATGACTTAACGACTCAGTTAAAATGTATATACATGTAGTGTTTTAATATGTATTTATACACTTTTGAAAGACTTCAATACACGTATCAAAATACTTCTACTTAACAAAAATGCTTACAATTACATCCTCGTTCAGTTTCATCAACAATTCTACTCGTATGCACCCGTATTCGTACTCGTACAATACACAGCTTTTAGATGTATGTACTATTGGTATATACACTCCAATGATCAGCTCTTAGCAGCCCATGTGAGTCACCTAACACATGTGGGAACCATCATTTGGCAACTAGCATGAAATATCTCATAAAATTACAAAAATATGAGTAATCATTCATGACTTATTTACATGAAAACAAAATTACATATCCTTTATATCAAATCCATACACCAACGACCAAAAACACCTACAAACACTTTCATTCTTCAATTTTCTTCATCTAATTGATCTCTCTCAAGTTCTATCTTCAAGTTCTAAGTGTTCTTCATAAATTCCAAAAGTTCTAGTTTCATAAAATCAAGAATACTTTCAAGTTTGCTAGCTCACTTCCAATCTTGTAAGGTGATCATCCAACCTCAAGAAATCCTTGTTTCTTACAGTAGGTTATCATTCTAATACAAGGTAATAATCATATTCAAACTTTGGTTCAATTTCTATAACTATAACAATCTTATTTCAAGTGATGATCTTACTTGAACTTGTTTTCGTGTCATGATTTTGCTTCAAGAACTTTGAGCCATCCAAGGATCCATTGAAGCTAGATCCATTTTTCTCTTTTCCAGTAGGTTCATCCAAGGAACTTAAGGTAGTAATGATGTTCATAACATCATTCGATTCATACATATAAAGCTATCTTATTCGAAGGTTTAAACTTGTAATCACTAGAACATAGTTTAGTTAATTCTAAACTTGTTCGCAAACAAAAGTTAATCCTTCTAACTTGACTTTTAAAATCAACTAAACACATGTTCTATATCTATATGATATGCTAACTTAATGATTTAAAACCTGGAAACACGAAAAACACCGTAAAACCGGATTTACGCCGTCGTAGTAACACCGCGGGCTGTTTTGGGTTAGTTAATTAAAAACTATGATAAACTTTGATTTAAAAGTTGTTATTCTGAGAAAATGATTTTTATTATGAACATGAAACTATATCCAAAAATTATGGTTAAACTCAAAGTGGAAGTATGTTTTCTAAAATGGTCATCTAGACGTCGTTCTTTCGACTGAAATGACTACCTTTACAAAAACGACTTGTAACTTATTTTTCCGACTATAAACCTATACTTTTTCTGTTTAGATTCATAAAATAGAGTTCAATATGAAACCATAGCAATTTGATTCACTCAAAACGGATTTAAAATGAAGAACTTATGGGTAAAACAAGATTGGATAATTTTTCTCATTTTAGCTACGTGAAAATTGGTAACAAATCTATTCCAACCATAACTTAATCAACTTGTATTGTATATTATGTAATCTTGAGATACCATAGACACGTATACAATGTTTCGACCTATCATGTCGACACATCTATATATATTTCGGAACAACCATAGACACTCTATATGTGAATATTGGAGTTAGCTATACAGGGTTGAGGTTGATTCCAAAATATATATAGTTTGAGTTGTGATCAATACTGAGATACGTATACACTGGGTCGTGGATTGATTCAAGATAATATTTATCGATTTATTTCTGTACATCTAACTGTGGACAACTAGTTGTAGGTTACTAACGAGGACAGCTGACTTAATAAACTTAAAACATCAAAATATATTAAAAGTGTTGTAAATATATTTTGAACATACTTTGATATATATGTATATATTGTTATAGGTTCGTGAATCAACCAGTGGCCAAGTCTTACTTCCCGACGAAGTAAAAATCTGTGAAAGTGAGTTATAGTCCCACTTTTAAAAATCTAATACTTTTGGGATGAGAATACATGCAGGTTTTATAAATGATTTACAAAATAGACACAAGTACGTGAAACTACATTCTATGGTTGAATTATCGAAATCGAATATGCCCCTTTTTATTAAGTCTGGTAATCTAAGAATTAGGGAACAGACACCCTAATTGACGCGAATCCTAAAGATAGATCTATTGGGCCTAACAAACCCCATCCAAAGTACCGGATGCTTTAGTACTTCGAAATTTATATCATATCCGAAGGGTGTCCCGGAATGATGGGGATATTCTTATATATGCATCTTGTTAATGTCGGTTACCAGGTGTTCACCATATGAATGATTTTTATCTCTATGTATGGGATGTGTATTGAAATATGAAATCTTGTGGTCTATTGTTACGATTTGATATATATATAGGTTAAACCTATAACTCACCAACATTTTTGTTGACGTTTAAAGCATGTTTATTCTCAGGTGAATATTAAGAGCTTCCGCTGTTGCATACTAAAATAAGGACAAGATTTGGAGTCCATGTTTGTATGATATTGTGTAAAAACTGCATTCAAGAAACTGATTTCGATGTAACATATTTGTATTGTAAACCATTATGTAATGGTCGTGTGTAAACAGGATATTTTAGATTATCATTATTTGATAATCTACGTAAAGCTTTTTAAACCTTTATTTATGAAATAAAGGTTATGGTTTGTTTTAAAAATGAATGCAGTCTTTGAAAAACGTCTCATATAGAGGTCAAAACCTCGCAACGAAATCAATTAATATGGAACGTTTTTAATCAATAAGAACGGGACATTTCAGTTGGTATCCGAGCGTTGGTCTTAGAGAACCAGAATTTTGCATTAGTGTGTCTTATCGAGTTTGTTAGGATGCATTAGTGAGTCTGGACTTCGACCGTGTTTATTTGAAAAATGATTGCTTAACAAATTTTGTTGGAAACTATATATTTTTAACATGTGAATATTATGTGATATATTAATCTCTTAACGCGTTTGATATTATGTGATAGATGTCTACCTCTAGAACAAGTCCCATTGACTCACCTAATAATAATGAAGAGTCAAATGTAAATTGGAATGATTCGTGGACTGATTCACAAGTTCCCGAAGAGGAACCGGAAGAAGAGTCGGAACCGGAAGAAGAATCGGAACCGGAAGAAGAATCGGAACCGGATGAAGAAATAGAACCGGTGGGGGAAATAATAAAACGGTTAAGTAAAAGAAAATCCTCAACCAACCGACCAAGGTTAATTATGGTCAATGGTGTTTCCGCCAAGGAAGCAAAATATTGGGAGGATTACCAATTCTCCGATGAATCGGATTCCGACGAGAATTCCGATGATGTTATAGAAATTACCCCAACTGAATTTAAAAAGGCAAAAGAAAATAATAAGGGAAAGGGCATAAAAATAGAGAAATCTAATTCCAACCCCGATGAACTTTATATGTATCGTCAACCCCCGAAGTCCTTAAGTTGTAACAATGACCCGGGAACCTCTAAACCACCAGGTTTTTCTAAACCATTGTGGATAACGACGGCTCGTATTAGGGGAAAATCATATATCCCTAGAAACTTGGCAAAACGAACCAAAACCGAAGAAGAAGAAACAAGCGAGTCGGAATAAGATAGTTGTATTCATGTGGTGTAATATATGTAATATAGTGTGCTTATGCTTTATGATATATGTAAAAATTGCTTGTATTAATAAGTATTTTTTTTATGAATCTAACTCTTGTCTATTTTACAGTATAAAAATGCAAAATGGATAGACAACCCAATATTTTAAGAGACCTACCCGGAGACATGATTGATGAAATCTTGTCTAGAGTTGGTCAGAATTCCTCGGCACAACTATTTAAGGCGAGATCAGTTTGTAAGACATTCGAAGAACGTTCCAAGAATGTCTTGGTTTATAAGAGACTTTCGTTTGAAAGATGGGGGATATCACATTGGGAAACCCATAAGTTACGATGTGTTTACTTTGACGCATATATTGCGGGGAACCCAAATGCTATTTTACGCAACGGGTTAAGAAATTATTTTGACTCAATGTATCCGAATATAGGACTTCATGATTTAGAAAAAGCGGCTAACATGCAACATAAAGAAGCATGCTATGCTTATGGGTTAGTAATGTTCGCTTCTCACCAAAGTGAGAAAAAGAACATCGGGCTACAGCTATTAAACAAAACGTTCCCACAAGTGACGGAGTCGGTAATTGGGGTAAGAAATGAGGTTTTTAGATTGTTACGGGACTGTTGGACATTACGTAACCCTCGTCCCTTTGATGACGTTACAACACGCTGTCTTATCAACGGCCATAACGGTTATGTTGCACAAGACCAAGGATGGGAAGTAGTCCTAGTAAAACCAGAATGCATGACTTGTTTCTGGACGTATGAATTACGTGTCTTTATTGCCTTTGCTGAACGACTTGTGTACTAGCTAGAATTATCTTCACAACTATCTTGTATCAAAGTTATTGTGTGCTATATTTCAT
Source organism: Rutidosis leptorrhynchoides (assembly GCF_046630445.1). NCBI lineage: Eukaryota > Viridiplantae > Streptophyta > Magnoliopsida > Asterales > Asteraceae > Rutidosis > Rutidosis leptorrhynchoides. The sequence continues at coordinate 657,208,865 of NC_092333.1, read as the reverse complement.
GCTTTATGTAAAATAAGCGGTATTGTAAGTTTGTAAAATATTGTATAAAAGTTTGAACGCGAAATATTATTATAATCAGTTTTTCATATAGAATTGTAGTAGTTGAATTGTATATTAGCTACTAAGTATGAACTTAACGGGTAGGTACTACCCGAATTTAAACTTATAAAACGCTAATATGAAGAAAAAGCTTTTATAAATGAGTTCATATTATGCTACGAAATACTATTAACTACTCTTAATATTCTGTATGATTAACTTGTTCCATTTAACTATTTTGAAGGAAATGGCACCGACTACTCGACACACCGTGAATATGAATGAAGAGGAATTCCGTACTTTTCTAGCTTCAAACATAGCCGCAGTACAGGCTGCGCTACATACCAACAATAACCTTGGATCTAGCAGTACAGGAAATCGTGTAGGATGCACCTACAAAGAATTCACTGCCTGCAAACCTTTGGAATTTGATGGAACCGAAGGACCGATCGGATTGAAATGGTGGACCGAGAAGATCGAATCGGTGTTTGCCATAAGTAAGTGTACTGAAGAGGATAAAGTGAAGTACGCTACGCATACCTTCACAGGTTCTGCGTTAACATGGTGGAATACCTATCTAGAGCAAGTGGGACAAGACGATGCGTACGCACTACCGTGGTCAGCATTCAAGCACTTGATGAACGAGAAGTACCGTCCCAGAACTGAGGTCAATAAGCTCAAGACAGAACTTAGAGGGTTACGAACCCAAGGATTTGATATTACCACGTACGAAAGACGATTCACAGAATTGTGCCTATTGTGTCCGGGAGCATTCGAAGATGAGGAAGAGAAGATCGACGCGTTTGTGAAAGGATTACCAGAAAGAATCCAAGAAGATATAAGTTCACACGAGCCCGCCTCCATACAACAGGCATGTAGAATGGCTCACAAACTCGTGAACCAGATTGAAGAAAGAATTAAAGAACAGACTGCTGAAGAGGCCAATGTGAAGCAAGTCAAAAGAAAGTGGGAGGAAAACGGTGATAAGAATCACCAATACAACAACAACAGCAATTACAACAATAATCGCAACAATTATCCCAACAATCGCAACATCAATCGCAACTACAACAAACGGCCCAACAACAACAACAACAACAACAACAACAACAACAACTACAACAATCATCCCAACAACAATAATAACCGCAACAACAACAACAATCAGAAGCAGCTATGCCAAAGGTGTGAAAAGAATCACTCGGGGTTCTGCACCAAATTTTGCAACAAGTGTAAAAGAAATGGTCATAGCGCGGCGAAGTGTGATGTCTACGGACCAGGGGTTAACAGAACGAAAGGAACAAATGGTGTCGGAACGAGTAATGGCGGAGCAAGTAGTGTCGGAGCAAGTTATGCCAATGTAGTTTGTTATAAATATGGAAAACCGGGCCACATTATTAGAAATTGCCCGAACCAGGAGAACACGAATGGACAAGGCCGCGGAAGAGTTTTCAATATTAATGTGGCAGAGGCACAGGAAGACACGGAGCTTGTTACGGGTACATTTCTTATTGACAATAAATCTGCTTACGTTTTATTTGATTCGGGTGCGGATAGAAGCTATATGAGTAGAGATTTTTGTGCTAAATTAAGTTGTCCATTGACGCCTTTGGATAGTGAATTTTTACTCGAATTAGCAAATGGTAAATTAATTTCAGCAGATAATATATGTCGGAATCGAGAAATTAAACTGGTTAGCGAAACATTTAAGATTGATTTGATACCAGTAGAGTTAGGGAGTTTTGATGTGATAATCGGTATGGACTGGTTGAAAGAAGTGAAAGCAGAGATCGTTTGTTACAAAAATGCAATTCGCATTATACGAGAAAAAGGAAAACCCTTAATGGTGTACGGAGAAAAGGGCAACACGAAGCTACATCTTATTAGTAATTTGAAGGCACAAAAACTAATAAGAAAAGGTTGCTATGCTGTTCTAGCACACGTCGAGAAAGTACAAACTGAAGAAAAGAGCATCAATGATGTTCCCATTGCAAAAGAATTTCCCGATGCATTTCCGAAAGAATTACCGGGATTACCCCCACATCGATCCGTTGAATTTCAAATAGATCTTGTACCAGGAGCTGCACCAATAGCTCGTGCTCCTTACAGACTCGCACCCAGCGAGATGAAAGAACTGCAAAGCCAATTACAAGAACTTTTAGAGCGTGGTTTCATTCGACCAAGCACATCACCGTGGGGAGCTCCTGTTTTGTTTGTCAAGAAGAAAGATGGTACATTCAGGTTGTGTATCGACTACCGAGAGTTGAACAAACTTACCATCAAGAACCGCTACCCACTACCGAGAATCGACGACTTATTTGATCAACTACAAGGCTCGTCTGTTTATTCAAAGATTGACTTACGTTTCGGGTATCATCAAATGCGGGTGAAAGAAGATGATATTCCAAAGACTGCTTTCAGAACACGTTACGGTCATTACGAGTTTATGGTCATGCCATTTGGTTTAACTAATGCACCAGCTGTGTTCATGGACCTTATGAACCGAGTGTGTGGACCATACCTTGACAAGTTTGTCATTGTTTTCATTGATGACATACTTATTTACTCAAAGAATGACCAAGAACACGGTGAACATTTGAGAAAGGTGTTAGAAGTATTGAGGAAGGAAGAATTGTACGCTAAGTTTTCAAAGTGTGCATTTTGGTTGGAAGAAGTTCAATTCCTCGGTCACATAGTGAACAAAGAAGGTATTAAGGTGGATCCGGCAAAGATAGAAACTGTTGAAAAGTGGGAAACCCCGAAAACTCTGAAACACATACGCCAATTTTTAGGACTAGCTGGTTACTACAGAAGGTTCATCCAAGACTTTTCCAGAATAGCAAAACCCTTGACTGCATTAACGCATAAAGGGAAGAAATTTGAATGGAATGATGAACAAGAGAAAGCGTTTCAGTTATTGAAGAAAAAGCTAACTACGGCACCTATATTGTCATTTCCTGAAGGGAATGATGATTTTGTGATTTATTGTGACGCATCAAAGCAAGGTCTCGGTTGTGTATTAATGCAACGAACGAAGGTGATTGCTTATGCGTCTAGACAATTGAAGATTCACGAACAAAATTATACGACGCATGATTTGGAATTAGGCGCGGTTGTGTTTGCATTAAAGACTTGGAGGCACTACTTATATGGGGTCAAAAGTATTATATATACCGACCACAAAAGTCTTCAACACATATTTAATCAGAAACAACTGAATATGAGGCAGCGTAGGTGGATTGAATTATTGAATGATTACGACTTTGAGATTCGATACCACCCGGGGAAGGCAAATGTGGTAGCCGATGCCTTGAGTAGGAAGGACAGAGAACCCATTCGAGTAAAATCTATGAATATAATGATTCATAATAACCTTACTACTCAAATAAAGGAGGCGCAACAAGGAGTTTTAAAAGAGGGAAATTTAAAGGATGAAATACCCAAAGGATCGGAGAAGCATCTTAATATTCGGGAAGACGGAACCCGGTATAGGGCTGAAAGGATTTGGGTACCAAAATTTGGAGATATGAGAGAAATGGTACTAAGAGAAGCTCATAAAACGAGATACTCAATACATCCTGGAACGGGGAAGATGTACAAGGATCTCAAGAAACATTTTTGGTGGCCGGGTATGAAAGCCGATGTTGCTAAATACGTAGGAGAATGTTTGACGTGTTCTAAGGTCAAAGCTGAGCATCAGAAACCATCAGGTCTACTTCAACAACCCGAAATCCCGGAATGGAAATGGGAAAACATTACCATGGATTTCATCACTAAATTGCCAAGGACTGCAAGTGGTTTTGATACTATTTGGGTAATAGTTGATCGTCTCACCAAGTCAGCACACTTCCTGCCAATAAGAGAAGATGACAAGATGGAGAAGTTAGCACGACTGTATTTGAAGGAAGTCGTCTCCAGACATGGAATACCAATATCTATTATCTCTGATAGGGATGGCAGATTTATTTCAAGATTCTGGCAGACATTACAGCAAGCATTAGGAACTCGTCTAGACATGAGTACTGCCTATCATCCACAAACTGATGGGCAGAGCGAAAGGACAATACAAACGCTTGAAGACATGCTACGAGCATGTGTTATTGATTTCGGAAACAGTTGGGATCGACATCTACCGTTAGCAGAATTTTCCTACAACAACAGCTACCATTCAAGCATTGAGATGGCGCCGTTTGAAGCACTTTATGGTAGAAAGTGCAGGTCTCCGATTTGTTGGAGTGAAGTGGGGGATAGACAGATTACGGGTCCGGAGATTATACAAGAAACTACCGAGAAGATCATCCAAATTCAACAACGGTTGAAAACCGCCCAAAGTCGACAAAAGAGCTACGCTGACATTAAAAGAAAAGATATAGAATTTGAAATTGGAGAGATGGTCATGCTTAAAGTTGCACCTTGGAAAGGCGTTGTTCGATTTGGTAAACGAGGGAAATTAAATCCAAGGTATATTGGACCATTCAAGATTATTGATCGTGTCGGACCAGTAGCTTACCGACTTGAGTTACCTCAACAACTCGCGGCTGTACATAACACTTTCCACGTCTCGAATTTGAAGAAATGTTTTGCTAAAGAAGATCTCACTATTCCGTTAGATGAAATCCAAATCAACGAAAAACTCCAATTCATCGAAGAACCCGTCGAAATAATGGATCGTGAAGTTAAAAGACTTAAGCAAAACAAGATACCAATTGTTAAGGTTCGATGGAATGCTCGTAGAGGACCCGAGTTCACCTGGGAGCGTGAAGATCAGATGAAGAAGAAATACCCGCATCTATTTCCAGAAGATTCGTCAACACCTTCAACAGCTTAAAATTTCGGGACGAAATTTATTTAACGGGTAGGTACTGTAGTGACCCGAACTTTTCCATGTTTATATATATTATTTGAGATTGATATTTACATGATTAAATGTTTCCAACATGTTAAGCAATCAAACTTGTTAAGACTTGATTAATTGAAATATGTTTCATATAGACAATTGACCACCCAAGTTGACCGGCGATTCACGAACGTTAAAACTTGTAAAAATGACATGACGATATATATATGGATATACATATGGTTAACATGAGATTATGATAAGTAAGTATCTCCATAAGTATATTAACAATGAGTTACATACATATAAACAAGACTACTAACTTAAGGATTTCGAAACGAGACATATATGTAACGATTATCGTTGTAACGACATTTAAATGAATATATATCATATTAAGATATATTAATATATCATAATATCATGATAATATAATAATTTAAAATCTCATTTGATATTATAAACATTGGGTTAACAACATTTAACAAGATCGTTAACCTAAAGGTTTCAAAACAACACTTACATGTAACGACTAACAATGACTTAACGACTCAGTTAAAATGTATATACATGTAGTGTTTTAATATGTATTTATACACTTTTGAAAGACTTCAATACACGTATCAAAATACTTCTACTTAACAAAAATGCTTACAATTACATCCTCGTTCAGTTTCATCAACAATTCTACTCGTATGCACCCGTATTCGTACTCGTACAATACACAGCTTTTAGATGTATGTACTATTGGTATATACACTCCAATGATCAGCTCTTAGCAGCCCATGTGAGTCACCTAACACATATGGGAACCATCATTTGGCAACTAGCATGAAATATCTCATAAAATTACAAAAATATGAGTAATCATTCATGACTTATTTACATGAAAACAAAATTACATATCCTTTATATCTAATCCATACACCAACGACCAAAAACACCTACAAAAACTTTCATTCTTCAATTTTATTCATCTAATTAATCTCTCTCAAGTTCTATCTTCAAGTTCTAAGTGTTCTTCATAAATTCCAAAAGTTCTAGTTTCATAAAATCAAGAATACTTTCAAGTTTGCTAGCTCACTTCCAATCTTGTAAGGTGATCATCCAACCTCAAGAAATCCTTGTTTCTTACAGTAGGTTATCATTCTAATACAAGGTAATAATCATATTCAAACTTTGGTTCAATTTCTATAACTATAACAATCTTATTTCAAGTGATGATCTTACTTGAACTTGTTTTCGTGTCATGATTTTGCTTCAAGAACTTTGAGCCATCCAAGGATCCATTGAAGCTAGATCCATTTTTCTCTTTTCCAGTAGGTTCATCCAAGGAACTTAAGGTAGTAATGATGTTCATAACATCATTCGATTCATACATATAAAGCTATCTTATTCGAAGGTTTAAACTTGTAATCACTAGAACATAGTTTAGTTAATTCTAAACTTGTTCGCAAACAAAAGTTAATCCTTCTAACTTGACTTTTAAAATCAACTAAACACATGTTCTATATCTATATGATATGCTAACTTAATGATTTAAAACCTGGAAACACGAAAAACACCGTAAAACCGGATTTACGCCGTCGTAGTAACACCGCGGGCTGTTTTGGGTTAGTTAATTAAAAACTATGATAAACTTTGATTTAAAAGTTGTTATTCTGAGAAAATGATTTTTATTATGAACATGAAACTATATCCAAAAATTATGGTTAAACTCAAAGTGGAAGTATGTTTTCTAAAATGGTCATCTAGACGTCGTTCTTTCGACTGAAATGACTACCTTTACAAAAACGACTTGTAACTTATTTTTCCGACTATAAACCTATACTTTTTCTGTTTAGATTCATAAAATAGAGTTCAATATGAAACCATAGCAATTTGATTCACTCAAAACGGATTTAAAATGAAGAAGTTATGGGTAAAACAAGATTGGATAATTTTTCTCATTTTAGCTACGTGAAAATTGGTAACAAATCTATTCCAACCATAACTTAATCAACTTGTATTGTATATTATGTAATCTTGAGATACCATAGACACGTATACAATGTTTCGACCTATCATGTCGACACATCTATATATATTTCGGAACAACCATAGACACTCTATATGTGAATGTTGGAGTTAGCTATACAGGGTTGAGGTTGATTCCAAAATATATATAGTTTGAGTTGTGATCAATACTGAGATACGTATACACTGGGTCGTGGATTGATTCAAGATAATATTTATCGATTTATTTCTGTACATCTAACTGTGGACAACTAGTTGTAGGTTACTAACGAGGACAGCTGGCTTAATAAACTTAAAACATCAAAATATATTAAAAGTGTTGTAAATATATTTTGAACATACTTTGATATATATGTATATATTGTTATAGGTTCGTGAATCAACCAGTGGCCAAGTATTACTTCCCGACGAAGTAAAAATCTGTGAAAGTGAGTTATAGTCCCACTTTTAAAAATCTAATACTTTTGGGATGAGAATACATGCAGGTTTTATAAATGATTTACAAAATAGACACAAGTACGTGAAACTACATTCTATGGTTGAATTATCGAAATCGAATATGCCCCTTTTTATTAAGTCTGGTAATCTAAGAATTAGGGAACAGACACCCTAATTGACGCGAATCCTAAAGATAGATCTATTGGGCCTAACAAACCCCATCCAAAGTACCGGATGCTTTAGTACTTCGAAATTTATATCATATCCGAAGGGTGTCCCGGAATGATGGGGATATTCTTATATATGCATCTTGTTAATGTCGGTTACCAGGTGTTCACCATATGAATGATTTTTATCTCTATGTATGGGATGTGTATTGAAATATGAAATCTTGTGGTCTATTGTTACGATTTGATATATATATAGGTTAAACCTATAACTCGCCAACATTTTTGTTGACGTTTAAAGCATGTTTATTCTCAGGTGAATATTAAGAGCTTCCGCTGTTGCATACTAAAATAAGGACAAGATTTGGAGTCCATGTTTGTATGATATTGTGTAAAAACTGCATTCAAGAAACTGATTTCGATGTAACATATTTGTATTGTAAACCATTATGTAATGGTCGTGTGTAAACAGGATATTTTAGATTATCATTATTTGATAATCTACGTAAAGCTTTTTAAACCTTTATTTATGAAATAAAGGTTATGGTTTGTTTTAAAAATGAATGCAGTCTTTGAAAAACGTCTCATATAGAGGTCAAAACCTCGCAACGAAATCAATTAATATGGAACGTTTTTAATCAATAAGAACGGGACATTTCATTATTGACTCATTAAATCCATGATTACATCTGAAGGAAATATATATGCAAGTATATTTTCATAAAGATTGTAATTAGAAATTTCTTTCGTACAAACTATTAATGATGAAAATATTTTAACGGGTAGGTAATACCCGAGGAAATATTTAGATTTCACGTTAATAAGTTACACTGTACATTCTTCGAATCTGATTCAACGGTCTATCCTAATTACAACCACCGATATACGAATCCGTTCACCACATAATAACCATTTCCATTCAAAATTCATATTGGATTTTGACCTATCAGAATCCAACAAGTGGCATAATGAAGAAAACATTGGACATGATAAAAGTTGTTAGAAACAAACAATTTAATTATAAAGAAATTTTGTTAAGATTCCACACTAACTGTTCCTAGCTAACTATTCCCAGCTAACTGATTACATTTTATTTATCGCAATTTATATTATCGCAATTTACATTCTCGCAATTTTATTTATCGTCATTTAATTTCTATTATTTACTTTTACGCATTTTAAATCGGGACACATGTACACAATACGTCGGATTAATTCTGAGACAATACGTTGTACACGGGTCATGATATATATTTATTTATTTTACGCACTTTAAATATCGGGACACGTATATAAGGTTTTGACATATCATATCGACGCATCTATATATATTATTTGGAATCACCATAGACACTCTATATGCAGTAATGATCGAGTTCTCTATACAGGGTTGAGGTTCATTCTACAATAATATATATACTTTGAGTTGTGATCGAGTCTGAGACGTATACGGGTCACGACACGTATTAATTACTTCGAATATTATATATTAAACTGTATATAAATTATTGAACTGTTAACTGTGGACGAATAATATTGGACAATCAAAATGAATTAAAATACTGATTATAACATATGAAACTAAATAATTCTTCAAGTTGCCACTTGATTTCATCTTAAACCTCATTTGTATCTTGACAATTCCAGTCTATTTTCAAACCTTTTATGATTCTTGAAAACACCTCAATCGAGAGGATGAACCAACCGCACTTTATCTACGGAAGAAAAGATTGAAGCATATAGTTATGCACCTGAAAACTCTCGGAACCTGAGTAAATGTTTAACACGTATCTGTGCTAATTCCTTTAGTGTTATTATTACCCAAAATAACTTGGTGATTTCCTTTCAAAGTAGCAAATTTTGTCACAGCTCCAGCAAGTCAACTTCGACTTTTCGTTTGAAACAACCTTATTAACACCTTGATATATACGTGTGTTCTTTTATTGTTACCAGGAAACCTTTTATATTCCACCATAGTACCATCAACGTTTAATCATCTAAAAACACAAATCTCCTGAAACCACCTCGAATTGATAACTGAGGATTCATATATTGTAGCATTAAATGTAGAGGAAACAGAAAAATTGTAGATGGTCTAAACGGCTAAAAGTTAGATGATAAAGAATAGAATGTTGGCAAAGCTCAGAAAAGTTGGAACTGAGAAACGGATTGAGCAAACCATGAAGGAAGCTGTGAACAAAACACAAGGACTAATCTTGTACATTAAGAATCCTGATGATTCTGTTTCTGATGAAATCCTTAGCGAATACCTTGCTTCTGACTCTAAACTCTTGCGGACAAATTTTCTTCACCATCCTTCAATATTAGAAATTCCAAGATATCATCGTATCTTTAATTATAAATATCCTCCATATTTCTGAAGATATTTTCATAACTATTCTTATCTTAAATCATTAATCTCTTCGTGCTATCAGTGTTACATCATATAGAAACTGTTAGGTTCTATATTCTGTAAACTTTCGAGCTTAAAATATGAATGTTATTGAAGTAGTGTTGGAAATTGATGCATGAGTTAGTATAATATAATGACACTTGATCAACGTGATTATATTACAGTAAGTCATGCTGAGTTTCTAAATGGAATGTGATGATTCACAGATCATAACGTCATCATGTGCTATGTTACATGACTCTTACGTTCTGTCTAATCTATAAACGTATCAAGAACATATTTTTCTTGATAGTCCTATCTTTCCTTGAATTCTGGTAATTTGACAAGTCAAATTGTGCTATTACCGTTTCTTTCTTAGGACATTAACGATGTTCATTCTGAAACTTATATCTGCGAATTCTGGACCATTACAAGAGATGCCCAACCGCAAGAAGAAGAAACGAAGGGACAAAGCTCCGAAATAGAAATTGGAGTATAAATCGCAGCAAATAGGGGGAGTATTAACTGGGAATGACAATGATTATAGAAAAAAAAAAACAGAAGCAAGGACTTCGAAGTATAAGAGAAAATATAAAGCCCAATGACAACACCGAAATTACAAACTGTGGATGTCAGTGCGTATAGCAATATAAAGACACGGGAGGATTATAAATACAATAATTCCTAGAGCATAGTAGAAATAAACAGATTCTTCCGGTGGAAGTTGGAAAAGAAGAACGATCATTGCGATAGTCAGAATAAGAACCAGAATTAGAACCGGATTAAGCATTATTATAATCCTTTGGATATATGAACTGAGAAAGAAGGTATAGAAGTGGTGGAAACTAATGGAACGGAAAAGGTAAATTTATAATGGAAATATCAGATAGAGTAATCGAGGCAGATCACTGTATTTAATTATAGAGATCTTAATTCCCTTATTCGCCGAAGAATCAAATCTTTTAGATTTCGATAATTTTCTTAAAATCCCTTGAATTCCGGAATTCAAGCAAGACAACGTCAAAAGCTAAGACGCACCTTATCTTCTAAAATCAACCGTGACTACGTCAAAAGTTAAGATGAATCTTTACCTTCCTATTTCACTCTTTGGTGATAACTTCATTCGTACTCTTCGAATAATCGAATTATTTTATCCATACTACTCAATGATGATAAAACTCAAGTTATCAACTCATATTCGTCATGAAAACATTTTTATTGTTAGCCATGACCACCTCACTCAAATTTCGGGACGAAATTTCTTTAACGGGTAGGTACTGTGACGACCCGGGAATTTCCGACCAAATTTAAACTTTAATCTTTATATGTTTCCGACACGATAAGCAAAATCTGTAAGGTTGAGTCTCGAAAATTTTTGAACTATGTTCATATAATCAATTACCTGCTGACTGTGCCCGACGATTCACGAACATTCGGTTATAAATAAATATGTAAGTATAAAATATTCAATATATGTTTCTATGTAATATATTATGTTACATAATTAATAATAAATAATATTAGGATGTTAAATTGTTTATAAATTAAAATATAGTTATATAGTAATAATATAAATTATATTAAACTTATTTACAAATTAAAAAAAATATATAATTTCTAAATTAGTATTACTTTCATTAATATAAATATTAATATTAATAATATTATGATATTTGATATGTATAAATTATTATATTATTATTATTATTGATATTATTATTATCATTAATAATATTAATATAATAATTATCATTTTTATTATAATTATCATTTGATTATTATTATACCCAACAAAATTTAGAAGTAGATATTTAAAATCAGATATATAAACAAAGAAATAAAAACAGATACATAAATACACATACATATACAAAATACACATTTATATATAAATAAATATATATGCAGATATATATACGTATATATAAACAGATGTATGAATACAGATATATACAGTTGTAGATACAGATAAATACAATATTTGTTACAAAGTCGTTATCTCCTTTTTATTAATTCTGTATTTTTCTGCTTGGAATGATTCTTCTGGTCGACTCAATTCCCTGATATAAACTCAATCAATTCCAGTGTATATGATACCACTTGACCTTACCTTATAATTTTCAATCACCTTCATCCATAGAACCGTATTCCTTGCTGCCATATTAATCGAAAAGAAACCACAACTTCTCTTCTCATGCTCGGCAACACCCATCGACACACAATTGATTGTGGCTCAATCTTCTTCTGTTACAATCATCCAACAAACACCGAATCTCACTTCGATAACATATAAACATATACATATACAAATATATAGAAAAACACGAACCTTTCTCTTGCATTCTGTTTGGATACCACCCGTTTTAACAAATCTTAAAAACACCATTTACTAACCTATTGTCTTCATCACTCTTAAAACCCACTAACCTCAATTCCTCGTTGATCACCAACCTCACCACCATGTCATCATCAAAACCGCCATTTTTTTTTTATCATCGGGCACCATAACAATCAGCATGCTTGTTATGAACCACCAGCTACCCTCACCAACACAACGAAGCACCACAACACCACCTGTAGCCATCGAATAACCCACCACGAACCATCATGAACTCTATCTCATGATTAAAACCACCATCAAACCATTTTACTGTTTCTGTTGCTATCACGAACCAAAGACCCCGACTTATAAACCCATTTATCCACCACCGTGAACCACAGAACCATCACTCTATTTCTCCCTTTTCTCTTTTTGAATGAAACCTTCATTAAAAACTGCTGCTGTACGTACTTGTGTTCTGGTCGGGATCCATCACATATTATCATCCAAAAAAAAACCCTACCACAGCTGCGTTTTTTTTTTTTATAATTGTTTACTATTACGAAGATAATATATGGGAATGGCAGTGATTAATTAAGATGATAAGGATTTGTTAAATAATGATGATGAGTTCACGTTTCTCCTCTTTCTCTTGTTGTGGCCGACATCTACCAACCAAACCCACCCATTTTTTTTTGTCGACCACTTGAACTCAACAACTGGATAACTATAATCGTTATGCTGTGTGAATTAATTGGGCTATTCATGGGCCATTAGTTACCACTGGAACGAGGTCACAAGCCCACAAACGAGGTCACAAGCCCAACAACAACCCAAACTATGTTTTGTTCTTGTCTCTGTTGCAAACGAAAACAATTACTGCTTCTGCTGCAGCGTTTTCTTTTCTGATTCTATTCAGCGAACGAAGATGATGGTGCCCGTTAATTGAAATGATAAGGAAAGTGAGATTAGATGATAGTGATCATGTGATGATTAATGATAAAGATGTAATCAGATTTTGGGTTATGAAAAAGAAGATGGAAAACGGAAATTTAGTTAAAATATTAGGAGGTTATAATTAAAACAGAAAAGCGTAATTGGTGCCATGGTCGAGGGTGTTGGTTTGTGAATGAGAGGTCCTGGGTTCGAGCCCCGTCCCGGGCAATTCTTTTTAGAAAAAGATCTTAAGGGTACTCTTTTATTACTTTTATTATTATGAGTATTATCATTAAGAATTAATATAAGGATTATCATTATTATTAAAATTTTATTATAATATAATTATTAAAATTATTATTTATTATATAGTTGTTAATATTTAATATTATAAAAATAATACAAGTTAACGTTATTAACATAATTATCATGGTTATTATTACTATAGTTATTATTATTATTAAAAATATTTTCTATTAAAAGATAATACCACTTTTTATTTAGTATTATTGATTCATCAAATAACTATTAAAAACTTTACTCAACATATATAACTTATTAATGTTTTATATATAAAATGAATATATAACGAAGTAGCTAAATTAGTAACATAAAAATTATATCACAACTAATGATATATATAATTATTCGATTACAATTACGTGTGTTAATATATATACGAATGATATAGGTTCGTTAATCGAAGGCCAACCTTATAATTGATCAATGGTGTTATATGTATTTTTACTACAAAATACATTAGGTGAGTATATAGTCCCTTTTAAACTCTAAATATTTTTGGGCTGAGAATACATGCGCTGTTTTTTATAAATGATTTATGTTATGGACACAAGTGATTAAAATAAATTCTACGTTGAGTTGTACCATGGCATATTTCTTTATACTTGGTAGCTAATATTTACGTGAGGAGTGTAAACGTTAATCCTGTTGATAGATCTATCGGGCCTGACAACCCCAACCGGGCTGGACGACCAGTTTTTAACGGTTGCACAGTACTTCGTTTCGTTACTACACTTGGTACGGTGTAGAGTTCATTTAAGAGTATGCTGCTGTGATTTAAATGTTAAGTATGGTTACCAAGTGCTCAACGTCTTTTCTATACACGAGAAGTGTATTATGTATAAATATAAAATCTTGTGGTCCATTGTTATAACGCTGCTAGCATCAAACCTATATATCTCACCAACTTTATGTTGACTTTTTAAAGCATGTTTATTCTCAGGTACGAATTAAGTCTTCCGCTGTGCATTAGCTCATACTAAGGACATTACTTGGAATCGATCATCGCAATGGAACCAAATGTTGATGACATCGTCCAGGAGGAATAGGACGGGTTGTTAAACAAATAAAGTTAATCCTTCTAACTAGACTTTTAAAATCAACTAAACACATGTTCTATATCTATATGATATGCTAACTTAATGATTTAAAACCCAAAAACACGATAAACACCATAAAACTGGATATACGCCGTCGTAGTAAAACCGGGGGCTGTTTTGGTTGGGATAATTAAAAGCTAAGAAGAACTTTGATTTAAAAGCTATACTTCTGTAAAAATTATTTTTCTTATGAACATGAAACTATATCCAAAAATCATGGTTAAACTCAAAGTGAAAGTATGTTTTTCAAAATAGTCATCAAGATGTCGTTCTTTCGACGGAAATGACTACCTCTTTCAAAAACGACTTGTAACTTGTATTTTCGACTATAAACTTATACTTTTTCTATTTAGATTCATAAAGTTAAGTTCAATACGAAACCGTGGCCACTGGAATCACTCAAAACGGATTAGAAACGAAGAAATGACGAGTAAAACAAGATTGATAAAAACTACTCATTTTACCTACGTGAAAGTTAGTAATAAATCTATTCCAACCATAACCTAATCAACTTATATTGTATATTATGTAATCTTGAGATACCATAGACACGTATACAATGTTTCGACCTATCATGTCGACCTATCTATATATATATATTGCGGAACAACCATAGACACTCTATATGTGAATGTTGGAGTTAGCTATACAGGGTTGAGGTTGATTCCAAAATATATATATAGTTTGAGTTGTGATCAATACTGAGATACGTATGCACTGGGTCGTGGATTGATTCAAGATAATATTTATCGATTTATTTCTGTACATCTAACTGTGGACAACTAGTTGTAGGTTACTAACGAGGACAGCTGACTTAATAAACTTAAAACATCAAAATGTATTAAAAGTATTGTAAATATATTTTGAACATACTTTGATATATATGTATATATTGTTATAGGTTCGTGAATCAACCAGTGGCCAAGTCTTACTTCCCGACGAAGTAAAAATCTGTGAAAGTGAGTTATAGTCTCACTTTTAAAATCTAATATTTTTGGGATGAGAATACATGCAGGTTTTATAAATGATTTACAAAATAGACACAAGTACGTGAAACTACATTCTATGGTTGAATTATTGAAATCGAATATGCCCCTTTTTATTAAGTCTGGTAATCTAAGAATTAGGGAACAGACACCCTAATTGACGCGAATCCTAAAGATAGATCTATTGGGCCTAACAAACCTCATCCAAAGTACCGGATGCTTTAGTACTTCGAAATTTATATCATATCCGAAGGGTGTCCCGGAACGATGGGGATATTCTTATATATGCATCTTGTTAATGTCGGTTACCAGGTGTTCACCATATGAATGATTTTTATCTCTATGTATGAGATGTATATTGAAATATGAAATCTTGTGGTCTATTGTTACGATTTGATATATATAAGTTAAACCTATAACTCACCAACATTTTTGTTGACGTTTAAAGCATGTTTATTCTCAGGTGAATACTAAGAGCTTCCGCTGTTGCATACTAAAATAAGGACAAGATTTGAAGTCCATGTTTGTATGATATTGTGTAAAAACTGCATTCAAGAAACTGATTTCGATGTAACATATTTGTATTGTAAACCATTATGTAATGGTCGTGTGTAAACAGGATATTTTAGATTATCATTATTTGATAATCTACGTAAAGCTTTTTAAACCTTTATTTATGAAATAAAGGTTATGGTTTGTTTTAAAAATGAATGCAGTCTTTGAAAAACGTCTCATATAGAGGTCAAAACCTCGCAACGAAATCAATTAATATGGAACGTTTTTAATCAATAAGAACGGGACATTTCAGGTAATAATATGAATGGGACTAAGAATAATGGGTCGAAGGATGTTGGGTCAAGTGGCTATAATCATCATGGGACGGGTAAGGGTGCTCAAGTGAAGGTCCATAATTCGTTTGGTGCTTTTAATAATGATTCTCTCAATTTAATCGACGAAGAAAGTGATATTGAACCAGATGATAACGAAATGGCTACGTTTATGGCAGGAAAAAGTAATTCTAAGACGTCAGCTCCGTTTGGCATGAAAACGGGCTGGTTGTAGATGTGTTGTTGTTGTTTTGGTTGTGCTAGTCCTATTCGTAGGTGTGTAGGTTCTAGCTAGGTTTTTTGTGGTTGTCTGTGAGGCCGCAAGGTGCGTTTGCGGTCGTTGTTCCTCATTGTATTTTTATTATTTTTTTTATAAAAATATTTACCGGGTAAAACCCATTACCCAAAAAAAAATATAGAGTTCAATCCAGCTCTATGATGAATTCTTACGACATGCTTAACACATGCAAGTTATACGACAACAAAATCTAATAGTAGTTATAATATTTTCACAAGAAATCTTAGATTCAAATCAGTAAATTTGGGGTGCAGTAAAAATGTTGAAATTTGTCGCAAGATAACCAAGACCGCATACATTTTCTTCTCAAATAAGGTGAGCAGAAGAAGGTATTGTATGTTTTTAAAATGTTTTTGTCTGGAGATCTGCGGAATAGAGATGAGCACAAATTCCGTAAAATCGAAATCGATCCGGTACCGTACCAGTACCGGTACCGAAAATCAGTACCGATAGGGATTCGATTTCAGTTCTTGATTTTGAGTAAATCCGGTTTCGGTATTTTCGGGATCGGTACTAGTTCGGTATGGGGACACCATTTTTTAATGAAGATATTTTTTCAAGTGAGATGTTAACTTTTAAGTATTACTCGTACTATTTGGTTGATGAGAAGATTATATACGAAATGATACGGAGTAAATGAGTATTTACAGACATTTTTTATACGGTAGCCAAGATATGACGGTTGCACTTGTGACAACGTTTTTTAATCCGAGGCAAGATGTGTTGTAATGTATTATAAGTACTGCAAATATTACGGAGTACGTATTAACTTCTACTTTTACACCATCAATAATTGATAAAATTAATTGTAAGATAATTTGTAATAAGACATTTATTTCCATCTACCGTAACAGAGGAATGTCATACCACCAATGCTATGGTATATGTTAGTGCATATTCGTGAATCCCTAGTTCTGTATTCGTTAACGTATAACTCGGTCTTTAATAATGAACTTTGTGACTATTGAATATTTGTTAATGTACGTAAACGTTTAAATCAATCGATAAATTGACCTTAGTCGGTCAGTCGATCGACTGTGAACACCGTCGAGTGTCGACCAACAGTCCAGGTCGGTGTAAGTTGATCTTCGATCGACTCAACAGACAGTCGGCCGACTGGTGACCAACTGTCTCTGCAGACAGTATATAAACGGGTTTAAGCCTCATTTGTTAGGTTACGCTTCATATTAACCCTAGGTCTTCTGCAACTCGGTCCCTACGTCTAAATACTACAGAATATCAGTTTAGGCTTCGTGTTAATCTAGATTACATCTTGGTTTGACTCGTACGAACCCGAGAACCCTAGTATATTCGATTTATTGCATGTTCTAGTATTATTGAGCCTCTAGATCGTGTTAGGTTGATTCTAAGATCATCTAAGAACGTCTACAGTATACAATGAAGTCCAAAATTCATCCGTTGTTGGACACAAACGGAAAAGCATGTGTCTGAAAATTATATCTTAAGCTTAAAATGTTGGTAAGAATGTGTTTAATGTGATATCCTGCTTGCTTTTCAAAAAAAAAAAAAAAAAAAAAAAAAAAACACTTAAAATGTGTTTAAAAGGTTTCAAAATTACTAAGTATAGGCTACCGACTTTTTTTCTACATATTCTTACCAACAATAATTAATCCGTAGTGATGAATGACCAAGTTTACCAACTATAAAAAGTAACACTACACTTCAGCATATATACTCCTTGAGATTCAACATTAAACTTATTAGTGTAATTAGAAGACCTTACTTACGGTTCCAAAGTACCAAAGTTTCGGTTCCATTAAGTACTATACCAAAAATGCCCGTACCGGTACCGAACCGGTACCGCTTTCTAAGTTTGGTTCTGTATACGGTTCTTCATTTCCGGCAATCTCGGTTTCAGTACTTTCGGTTTCGGTATGGTATCCGTACCGTTCTCATCCCTACTACGGACCATGTCTGTAAAGAATATGTGACACAAAAGTCTGTATGCTGAATAGTAAAGACTGTTTGGTTTTTTGTTCTGCAAAATAACTTAATTCTGTATGCAACACTTAACAATCATATTTCTAAGTTCGTGAGATTGCAGACATAACAAGATATTATTTTATCTAATGTCTTTAGAAAAACAAACAATCTGCAGCAAAATTATTTGTGGACGCGCATACATAAGACATAATAAGATGTGCAGAGTGAAAAACAAATAACACATTAATCTGTTATATTGATTATCTATGCCTCTCTTTCTTTTAAGTTTATAGAAGAAAAGAATCTGATCAAAATTGTAAATTTGGTTTCTAAACCGTGTAGTAACTTTGGAGGTTGTTGACATGATTAGATTGATTTTTGACAAAATTACTCCGGTCATTCTTGAACTTGTATCCAAATCACTAACGTCGTCCTTAAACTTTCTTTTTGCTTGCGTCGTCACTAAACTTTCAAAAAATAACACTTGTCATCCTTCCGTCTACTTTCCGTTTCATTTTCTGTTAAACTGAATCATGTGCCAAACATGTGAGGGTATTTTAGTCTTTTTACTCTCTTTCTCATGATCTCCTTTTTTGACTAAAACACAATGCACAGTATGCATATTTATTTGTACCAAGCATCTTTATTTTTTGAAAATCAATTCTCTATTATAAAATCCAAATAAATTATCACAATCTTCATGATCCATTATCTTTAGGGTGTTGATTCGTACACCGCATGTTTTTAGCCGTACACCACCAAATGTGCTTTACAGTGTTGTACAGTACAATACTATAAAGCACCTTTGGTGGTGTACGGCTAAAAACAGGTGGTGTACGAATCACTCCCCCTATCTTTATCATCCATCATCTTCATCATCAACCATTCATTGTCATCATTCATCAACATCATCATCTATCGTCATCTACTACTACAACTTGACCTCCATTTTGAGAACTATTAAATGTATCATCATGAACCTTCATCACCATTTTGAGAATCAAACCCCATAAATCCATATATTTTGCACAGTAAGTTTAAAAGAAAATCAAAATCCATATATCAACATTCCAACTAATAAATCGTCACAACTATTTTACAATTTATTAATAGTGTCAATCTTGGAGAAGAACTGGGAATCAATCAAGCAAAGATAGTGAAAAAAAATTAAAAAACTTACTTTTTTTTTATATTAATGAAAGAAGACGGGTACTTGCATATCCAATCATTCTTCTTGAAAATCCGACCGAATACCACCACTTAACACAACCTCATTAATTTTCATTTTCTGTTTTTTGATTTCAAAGTTATCCTAAAACCTTCCATTTCAAAACCATGAGCAAACCCATGGCAGCCATTTCAATATATTATCCCGACGAGAATGCACACCTCCAACCTCTATTATGGATCTTATTAAACCCGACGGATCTGTTAATTCCACTGTCGAAACCACCGTCGTCGAAACCACCGTCGTCAAAACCATCGCCGTCGAAACCCAGATCTGTACTCGTTAGCGTTACTACACTCCAACATTTTTCGGATTTATGATAGCGATGGGGATATTTACTTCCAGTTTTGTGAATTCTAAGAGAAATTAGAGGTTTTGATGATTAAATTTCTTGCAATTGAGATTTGAGATGAAAATGGGGTATGATATCCGATACAGAAAGAAAAAAGAGAGAAGAGAAAAGAAAAAAGAGAAAAGAAATGAAAATATAAAAGAAAAAATAAATTATTTAATTAAAAAGTTATAAAAAGACTAAACTATCCTCACATGTTTGACACATGCTTCAAGTTAACGTTTAGTTTAGACGGTCATGAGACGGAAGGATGACAAATGTTATTTTTTGAAAGTTTAGTGACGACGCAAGCAAAAAAAAAAAGTTTAAGGACGACGTCGGTGATTTGGATACAAGTTCAAGGACGACTGGAGTAATTTTGTCTTGATTTTTAGGCGTTATTTAACTCGTGTTTGTTGAGTGATTAATACTTTGACACTTAAAACGTATTAAACCGTTTTCATAAAGTTGAAGTTGTAGTTCTGTTACTTTCAATTTAATCTTTAATGTTTTATTTCATAATCTTACTCTTAATCATTTATAGTATTGAAGTGTTAGCGTATAAAGCTTAAAACTTTCCTTGTAAATAATGACATATTCATCTAAAGAATAAATACATGGTTGTTGCTAATCCACCACTTCATCATCAGTATACATAGTCAAAGATGGCAACATTCCACATCACATTTCAATTCACATTTGTTCAAAAAGAAGAAACCTTCAATAGTTGGATGAAAATGATTAATGATTCTGATAAATCATCTTCAGTATACAAAGACGACATATTCATCTTAGGGAGGAATACATGGTTATTGCTAATCCACCACATCATCCTCGGCAGTGTTGTAAAGAACCCGATTACTCGCCGATTAATCTCCGATTAATCATTTTAGGAGCAATCCGTTCCGATTTCCAAAAATGCGTTTAATTAAACGGTCAACGTCAATTGATGGATCAAAATCGAATTTGATAATTAAAGTCAGTCAAAGTCAAAAATGGCTAACATTTTAACATGAATTTAAACTAGAATTTTATAGTTTTAAAGTAAAATGAACAATTTTAGACAATTATGTGAAAAATTATCTTTATATTTATCTTTTTTTTCTATAGTTACACATATAATCTTCAAAATTTAATATTTGAATGTATACAGTGCAATCCGATTAATCTTCGATTAATCCTCGAATTGCCGATTAATCCTTTTAAAGTTCCGATCGATTAATCCCCGAATAGCGAATTTTGCAACCTTGATCATCAGTATACAAAGATGGCAAGATACCACATCAAATTTCATTCGCATTTGATTAAAAAGAAGAAACCTTCAATAGAATATTCTAAATATGTCTCTATTATTTGTAAAATTCCAACATTTTTAAATAGCATCAATATTCATTTTTTTGACAAATTCATTATAATACAAATTAACTTACTACAATACAAGCATGGGCGGAGCTAGTAGGGGGGCGGAGCTAGTAGGGAGGCGGAGGGGTGTTCAGCATCCCCCAACTCTAGTTGTAATTTGATATTAAATTGTAATTTAATGGGATTTTTAGTAGCAAATTTTTAAATGTTAAATTAGGTTACGGGTATGTTGCAGGTCAATTTGGGGGAGGAGAATAAGACCTTCTCTCAATATTTAACTTTAGTCCCTCAACTAGTTTATTAAATTCCCTTAGAACCCTTCAAAGTTATGAATGTATTTACTAATATTCAATTTTAGATATGTAGATAAATACTCCGTATGATTTCTTGGGAAAGGTCAAAAGACCTTCATTTTTTGCGAAATGACACAAAAGTTTCCATGAATTTTAATAATTGATCAAAAGAACTTTATGTGGGGAATGCAAATTTTTAATGGGTGATATAGTGATTTTAAATAGTCTTGAATTTTATAAATTTTTTTAATAAATATTGTTTACTGAGATAAAAAGTATAAAAGGTTACCTATGCAAATCTCTTATACGAAGTATTGGTTTAACATATGGTTGGTGAAAAAGATTCATAAAATAAAAAAAATGTTAGTAAAAGATACGGAGAACTTTTAAAATTGAGTAAAAATATATGTTATTGATGTGTAAAACCCGACATATATGGGATTGAGTATTACGGAGTATTATTATATTTAAATTGACTTAAAAATGCGTAGCCACCCCCAACTATAATTCCTGGCTCCGCCCCTGAATACAAGTCATGACTAGAAATATTTCGGTCATGGCCTAATCAAGATCGAAAAACGTATATAGCTACCAACAATTCCTCGATCATGAGAAATGCAAATCGTAACCAACAATTTCCAGGCTCATGACCCGGTCATAACCGAAACATGCAACTCCCAAATAATGAAACAATGTGTATAGCAATATTTTGTGTGTAGCATGTCCTGGTCATGAAATAGTTATGACAGAAAAATGCAAATCGTGACTCGCAATTCCTTAATCATGACTAAGGATGACAATTAACACCCGGTCCGATAAATATCCATCTGAATCGATCCACTAAAAATGAATATGGATGACTTAACATCTATTCCAATGAATATGGACATGGATGTAAATATTAGTGAATCGGATGTGTTGTAATCAATGGATACGTTGCTTTCATTCAGGATAATTTAATATATATGTAGTGTATATCACTAAATCTAGTATCAATTATACAGCATTCCAATATTTATATATATATATATATATATATATATATATATATTTTAAGTTTCACCTAAACTAGTGCGTGAAATTAAAAGAGTTTTACAACATCTCATATTAGTTTTTCGGGGAAAAAATTATTTGACATCAATATTTTAATAAATCGCTATTATGATAATGTCATAAATGAAGAATACACATAACTTAAAAAAAATTTAAAAATAAAAATAAAAATTTTAAGTTACTTATGATAATTTCATTAAAATAATTAAATATTTATTTAATAAAAATATTAACATGTTAAATGTACAATATGAAAAGTATTATGTATAACCTTATGTTAAAACACTCTCTCATTACTATATGTCTATATGTATAATATTTAAGCCATTATGTACAACCTCATCATATGTACAATATTTAAAATATTATGTACAACCTGATGGTAAAAAACATTTATGACTATATGTACAATATTTGAAGCATTATATACAACCTTATGTTAAAACACTCTATTGACCATATATATAATGTCTAAAACAAACTGTACAGTATTTTAAAAAACACTTCATGAACACATTACAAACTTTGAAGCATATTGATGCAGTTATGAATCGACAACTTGAAATTTGCATGAATTCAAGATGGATCCCAACTAGTTCAACATGGGCTGAATTTGTCTCAAATAATGGGCCACACTTACAAAGTTGGATAAAAGATCCCGGTGGTTGACGTAGCTAAAGAATTGAAGTTGGATTGAGATTTGGTTTCTATATTTTAAATATTGTTTTTATCTAAATAATTATTTTGTGCTTATCTCTTTACTGGCACTCCGTATTACTTTCCTAATTCCTAGTTAAATGTTATAGTATTTATATTTGTTTCCAAGTTTTGAAAAAAGGTCGATTGTTGATTTTTGGTTATTACGGAATAAAAGCTTTAAACCGTGAAGGTTTAGTTTTGGCCGAGAAGGTCCTGTTTGTTCATAGCCGTAAAGGTTGTGATTCCTTATTTGTATTTCTGTTAAGCCGAGAAGGTTTAACACCTATCTTATCTGTATTATTTAGCCATCGATCCCTGATAGTGCTCCAAATGAACATATATTTAGGCACAATATTCTTCCAATATGTAAAGCTTTTAGTTACTATTGTTCTATTTTTATGTAATAATCGTTTAAATAAATAAGTGCGAAGACAAAAGAAGAAAACGATGATTTGAAGACGCAAACGACCAAAAAACTCAAAAGTACAAAGTACAATCCAAGTGGTTCAAATTATTGATAAGAAACGTCTCAAAAGTTACAAGAGTATAAGACGCAAAACGCAAAGTACAAGATATTAAATCGTACGAAAGGACGTTCGAAAATCCGAAACCGGGACCTAAGCCAACTATCAACGCGCGACGCAACGGAGCTAAAATTACAAATCAACTATGCACATGAATATAATATAATATATATATAATTATATAAAATTATATATATATATATATATATATATTATATATTAAATAAATATGTCGACAAGCTAGGAGCCAAAAAGTATGTGACCAGGAAATGACGGCCATGCGATCGCATGGCCAGAAGGCACAAATCTCATGCGACCGCATGAGTTACTGTAGCAAGCCACATTCTATAAATTCAGCATTTTTCGGACGAATTTATTACATCTTTTTCTATCTCTTACTCTCAAAATATATATTTATATTTATATTATAATTTTAATATTAAAGTTTAATAATAATAAGGTTGATGTTATGCGAGGTGTATATGAAATAGCTTATATTTTACTAGGAAAAACTATTAAATACGATACAATTTTACACAAGATGTTTATTTATTTATAGAATGGATATACTTAAACCTTGCTACAACACTTCTAGGCAGTGTACCTAATCGTACAATAGTGTAGTTTTTAGTAAGTTCGGTTCGTTCCACAGGGAGATCTTTAAACAAAGCTTAACGCTATATTAGTTTTAATTTATAAAAATACAAATATATATAAGTAATATTATTATTATAAAAAGGGGTATTTTTACCGTTTAATGACCGGTTTGTCGATTTTTAAAACTTTAGTCGCAGTTAAAACCTAATGTAAAATATTAAATAAATAAAAGACTTAATTTAAAGCGTAAAGTAAATAACGATAATGAAATTGCGATAAATAAAAGTGCGATAAAATAAAATTACTATAATTAAAGAGTACGAAAATTAAAAGTGCAATTAAATACAATGACAATAAATAAAAGTGCAATTAAATACAATAACAATAAATAAAAGTGCAATAATTAGAAGTGCAATTAAATATGAAAATAAAGAAATTATGCTTATTTAAACTTCCATAATCATGATGTTTGACGTGTTGATTTTAGTTTTATGCCCATGGGTTAATTGTCATTTGTCCTGGATTATTTAATATGTCCGTCTAGTTTTTGTCCATAACAGTCCATCAGTCATAAATATAAAGTGCGAGTATCCTCGTCAAATTATCCTTATACCCGAAGTCAAATATTCCAACTAATTGGGGACTTAAACTGTAACAAGGTCTTAATACTTTGTTTAATAATTACACCAGGATATCGACTGCGTGTAACCCAAGGTTTTAATACTTTGTTATCAATTATGCCAAGTGTCCTTGTACATAATTTCACCCCTGTTCTAATAATTCCATAGACTATTAATCCATTCCCGTGTCCGGTTAAATGAACGATTATTCGTACATATAAATATCCCGCCCATCGTGTCCGATCGAGTGTATGTGGTTATTTATAGGTACATCCAATTGTAAATCTTTATATTAAAATTAACAAACTATCATTTAGTTAAACAAATATAAAGCCCATTAATAGCCTATAGTCTAATTTCCACAAGTGTCGTTCTTTTGTTCAAACCCCAATTATGGTACAAAGCCCAATTACCCAATTTTAGTATTTTAGCCCAACATCATGATTACTTCGTTTTAAATAAGCATAATAATAACTTAGCTATGAGACATTAAATTAAAAAAGTTGAACATAACTTACAATGATTAAAAATAGCGTAGCGTTACACAGACAGAATTTCGACTTACACCCTTACAATATTCGCTAACATACCCTTATTATTGAAAATTAAAATTAAAATTAAAATTATAATATAAATATATATATATATATATATATATATATACACACGTTGAGAGAGTTGGATGGATGGATATATATATTTTACACTGAACCAAACACGCGAATTTATAGGTCTGTGAGCTGAAAAAGGGGCTCATGCTATCGCATGAGCTTTGCCCTTCAAGGCCATGTGATCGCATGGCCAGCTGGGGAGGCTCACATGTGGTTGTTTTCTTCTGCCGACGGTTTATTAATATATTATATAATATATAAATAATTATAAAAATTATTTAAATATTATATTATATTTATGTGCATAGTTGACTTGTAATTTTTAGTCCGTTGCGTCGAGCGTTGAGAGTTGACTCTGGTCCCAGTTCCGGATTTTTGAACGTCCTTGCGTATAATTTAATATCTTGTACTTTGCGTTTCGCTTCTTGTACTCTTGTAATTTCGAGACGTTTCTTATCAATAATTGGAACCTCTTTGATTGTACTTTGTACTTTTGAGCTTTTTGGTCGTTTGCGTCTTCAATTCATCGAATCTGTCTTTTGTCTTCACCTTTTATTATTTAAACGAATATCACTTGTAAATAGAACAATTGCAACTAAAAGCTTGTCTTTCTTGAGGGATAATGCTATGAAATATATGTTCGTTTTTAGCATTATCAAAGGTTATGTTAGCGAATGTTGTAAGTTTGTAAGTCGGAATTATGTCTGTGTAACGCTACGCAATTAATCACCACTGTAAGCTATGTTCTACCTTTTTAATTTAATGTCTCGTAACTAAGTTATTATTATGCTTATTTGAGCCAAAGTAATCGTGATGTTAGACTAAATATTAAGAAAGGGTTATTAGATTTTGTACCATAATTAAGGTTTGGACAAAAGACCGACACTTGTGGACATTGGACTATTGACTATTAATAGATAGGGGGTATTGTCTAATCGAATGACAACTCATTAGAATTTGTCGAACCTATCTTCAAATTAGTTAATCTAATAATTATTAAAATAATTATGTATGTTCTATTTAGTGACGTTTATACGACATCTTTTACGATCATTTAATTAATTATTCGGGTTGGGTAATTGATTATTCATTCTGATCAAGTGGGTAAATTAATATTCATATCTCATTAAGACAGGGGTGGATTACATACATGGATAATTGGTGTAATTGTTAACAAAGTATTAAAATCTTAGATTACACTCAGTCGATAACCTGGTATAATTATTAAACAACGTATTAAAACCTTGTTACAGTTCGAATCCCTAATTAGTTGGAATATTTGACTTCGGGAATAAGGTTAATTTGATGAGCATTTTATAATTATGACCGATGGACTATTATGGACAAAAACCAAATAGGTATCAAATAATCCAGGACAAAGAACAATTAACCCGGGTAACAATTAATCAAAACGTCAAACATCATGATTACGGAAGTTTAAATAAGCATAATACTTTTATTTCATATTTCATAGTACCTTTATTTACTGTCATTTTAATTACTGCAATTTACTTTATCGCAATTTAAATTCTGTCATTTATATTATCGTCATTTATCTTTACGCTTTATTTAAAATCGACAAACCGGTCATTAAACGGTAAAACCCCCTTTTTATAATAATAATAATAATACTATATTACTAATATATATATATATATATATATATATATATATATATATATACACAAATATAATTGTTTAAAAATATAGTGTACGCAATAAGCCGTCTCCCTGTGGAACGAACCGGACTTACTAAAAACTACACTACTCTACGATTAGGTACACTGCCTATAAGTGTTGTAGCAAGATTTAGGTATATCTCATACGTAAATTAATAAAACTTGTGTAATATTTCGTCGTATTTCGTAGTAAACAATAATAGTATTTCGTATACACCTCTGCGCACATCAATCCCTCATTTCACATCAAGTGGTATCAGATTCCAGGAATGGCTAAACATGTTGAGATCGAGAGATTGAATCGCAAGATTCAAAAGTAGGAAGACATGCAACATCTCTCGCGTCATATAGAGATGAAGCTTGAAAATCCTACCATTTTAGGAGAGGCTCAACTGGATGACTTTGTTGATTCAGTTGATCAAGTTTTTAACATGGAGTACGTTTCTGAACTTTGTGTGGTTGAAGATACCGTCCCTATTTATGATACTGACGGTGAGGAAGAGAAGTATGAGTCACAAGAAGACGGGTTGAACATGCCAATCGGTCATGAGAGTGAAGATGAGACAGTTGATGGTGTTTTTTGTGTGTTGGAAAAAATTAACAAAACATACAAAATTGAAGTCCTGGATGAAAGGACCCGTTCATATACATTATAAACGATTCACAATAGTTGATTACATCGCGAGGTACTTGACCTCTATATGATACATTTTACAAACATTGCATTCGTTTTTAAAAGACAAACTTTCTTTACATCGACAGTTGACGGCATGCATACCAATTCATAGTGTATCCAACTTTAATTGACTTAATAATAATCTTGATGAATTCAATGACTCGAATGAAATGTCTTTCGAAATATGCCATGAATGACTCCAATTACGATCACTAAAATGAGCTAATGAACAGCGGAAGATCTCTTTAATACATGAGAATGAACATGCTTTAAAGTGTCAACCAAAAGGTTGATGAGTTCATTAGTTTATCATCAACGATCATTTTCATCATTTTAATAGACCACAAGATTTTCATTTCTCATAAATACACATCTTATATCAGGCATTTCGCAAACTGCACAGAGATAAAAATCATTCATATGGATTGAACACCTAGTAACCGACCTTAACAAGATGCATATAGAATATCCACCAGTATACAGCGCGCAGCTAATATACTAAATAATACCTCGAAGTACTAAAGCATCCATACCCTGGATGGGGCTCGTTGGGCCCGATATATCTACCTTTAGGATTCGCGTCAATTAGGGGTCATTTCCCTAATTCTTAGGTTACCAGACTTGAAGGGACGATATTCGGTTTAAGAATCCAACCATATAATGTAATTTTTGATTACTTATGTCTATTTCGTAAAACATTTATAAAATCAGCGCATGTATTCTCAGTTCCAAAAATATATATTGTAAAAGCATTTAAAAAGGGAGCAAATGAAACTCACGATACTGTATTTTGTAGTACAAATACATATGACGACATTGAACAATGCAAGGTTGGCTTCGGATTCACGAACCTATATTGGATATATATATTTATATAATGATCAATATTTGTCTAACAATATAGGTCAATTCATAGTGTATCACAATCCTAATGCTCGAGTCTAATATGCAAAAGTCAACAAAAGTCAATTTGACTCAAAAATGATTTCCAAAATTTATACATGATTATTATATAGTTTAAATATCGTCGTTTTATATTTTTAAATATTTTTAAAAGATTTATTAGAG
The DNA here is from genome assembly GCF_046630445.1 of Rutidosis leptorrhynchoides. Lineage (NCBI taxonomy): Eukaryota > Viridiplantae > Streptophyta > Magnoliopsida > Asterales > Asteraceae > Rutidosis > Rutidosis leptorrhynchoides. The sequence continues at coordinate 657,179,524 of NC_092333.1, read as the reverse complement.
TAAATAATATAATTCATTTATTAATAACTAAAATTTTATATAAAAATATACTTTTATATATCTTAAGTAATAAAATTTATAAAGTTCATTTAATATCATAAAAATATTATGATAGGTTTTACTAAGGTGATTATATTATTTGTATTACATATTTATTTGATAAAATAACATTGATAGTAATAATAATAATAAGTACAAGTTGTATTATTTTGTAATAATAATTATTATTATTCTAAAAAAAATATCAATACTTATATTTATTAAAAATGATATTATGATAAAATGATAATTCTAATTGTGATAACTTTAATATTTATGATACTTTTAATATTAACTTTAAAATAATAATTTTATTTAAAATGATAATAATAATGATATTTTGTAATAACAATAACATTTCATTTAAAATGATATTTTTTGTTAAAATGATAGTTTTAATACTAACGATACTTTTAATAATAGTAATAATAAAAATAATAAGAACGATAATTTTATCTAAATCAATATCTCACAATATTTTAATTTCATTATGATACACATACTCATTATTTCCTAATCGATTCGTTTAATAGCTTTTAATCATCGTTTATATCACGTTCATGTTAATGATGAAAATAATAATCGTAATAATTAGGTGTTACTAATATTAGTTTTTAATTATAATAATACTAATGATAATAATTATAATGATAATATTAATGATAATACTTAATGATAATAACGATAGTAATAATAAAAATAACAATTTTTAATGATAATACTTTTTATTGATAATGATAATAATAATAATAATAACAATAATAATAGTAATAATAATAATAATAATAATAATAATAATAATAATAATAATAATAATAATAATAAGATTAAAATTATAACGACGATAATAACGACGATAATAATAATCATTTTTAATAATAATACAAAGATTCAATTGACTATAACTTCTAATCCGTTTATCGAAACCATTCGATATCTAAATGAAAAGTTCTTAATTTTTCGCTAGCTTTCCAATGACATGCATATCTTATATCTTATCTCAACCGCATATGTAACTAATTCAAGATTCAACATATCATATCTAATGGCAATATCAAAAGTACAAGCATGCATAATCCTATATACTCGAGCACTAGTCAGGGATACACTATTAATATATAAAAGTTAAGTTTCGAGTGCTCACGTATCAATATTGAGATTCAATATTGCAGAAAAGTACGTAGACGCAATCGGAGATGATAAACACTAGGTTGACCTCACGAGCTATACCCCTGATCCATACCCATCACCTCCATAGCTATAACCCATAATTTCCTTAGCCCTATCCTACTCGATAACCAGTTTTGAAAACATTTGGGCAAAACCTCGTCGTAGTATTTTATGTATAAATACTACTAATAATAATACTCCTAACTTTAATAATAATAATAATAATAATAATAATAATAATAATAATAATAATAATAATAATAATAATAATAATAATAATAATAATAATAATAATAATAATATAAATATAAATATATACGGAGTAATATGAAGGTCAGAAGAAAAGTGTGCACAAATGAACCAAACTCGTCGAAATTTAAAGACTTGTGCCACCAACTCTACCCATGCGATCGCATGGGTTTGATGTGGCTAGGCCATGCGATCGCATGGTGCACTCAGCCAGCTCACATCCCACTTAAATGGCTGCCGACACTCATTTATTATTTATTTAATATATATTTATTTAATTTATATAATTAATTATATATTATATTATATTTACGTTCATGGTAAAAATGTATTTTTTACTCAAATGACACGGACGTTGTCACACGACTCATGTCTCGGTTCCGGTTTCTCGAACGCATTTTCGTACATTTAGAAAACTAGCCTTTTACGTTACGCGACGTGTACCCTTATTAATAACTTGACTTACTCATTGATAAATTACTTTGTAATAAATATAACTTGTATATTTTGATCGTTGTGGTCATTTGCTTCTATAAATCAGTGGCTCGTTGTTCGTCAAAATATATTAATTTAAATCAGGACTTTTTATGACTAAGTTAACATACATATACATATATATATATATATATATATATATATATATATATATATATATATATATATATATATATATATAATGTGAATTATTTACTTAATATAATATATAGTCTTTCAAAACTAATGATATTCAAAACTTATATATTTAGAAATCGTTTACATATTAAGAATTACTATTTCTCAACATTTGTATTTTTAAAGTTTATAATTCATTTATATACAACGTTCATAAAAAAATTTTAATAACCAATTTATTTTATATTCAAAAATTATTTTATTACAAAGGTTATAATAGCAGAAGTTGTTATGTCATAAGACGTCCTTAAAAGTCTAATGTATCAAAAAGACGTTTTCGTTTAAGAAAGTAAGATCATATATGAATCATATCAAGTTTCAAGGTTTTAACTTCCAGTTTAATCATGACTCGAAGTATTAAGTCTACAAGGAAAATCAAACCTATGAAATCATCTTAATGAAAAATGTCGATCTATTTAACTTGTCAATATATATTTTCTAATTTACCTATATTCCCTAATTTCACTTTCACAATACATAAAATGAAGGTTAATTAATTTATCTTATCAAGAGTCACGAGGCAATTACTGTAAGGCATGTATTGAAATTTAACAGGAATTTCCACCAATCTGACTAGCTCCCGCTACTTGACACTTTGTCCTTATTCGAATATCACTTAACCATTTATTCCGAATATCGTTAAAAGGAATAGATTTTCTCAAATCATAGTGGACCTCTCAACAGAGACTTGTAATCGTAATTCAATGTATCTGATAATTCAATCATTTGATCTTATCTTCTAATTCCATCGATAAACATTTTGAAACAGATACAATCATGTAAAGTATTAAATCTAATATTTTGTTTACGTTTCAAGTTTTAATATATATATACACATATACATATATAATCATATTCGTTTAATGGTTCGTGAATCGTCGAGAACAGTCGAAGGGTAATTGGTCATATGAACATAATTCAAAGTTTTTGAGATTTCAACATTACAGACTTTGCTTATCGTGTCGGAAACATATAAAGATCAAGTTTAAATTTGTTCGGAAATTTTCGGGTCGTCACACTGGATCATTACAATATTTCAGCCAATTTTAATGTTTCGAATTTGTTCCCGTATGTTGGTGAACGTGACGATGATCAAGACTCGAGGACGAGTCTTTTCGAAGAAGGGGAGAATGATGCAGTTATGAATCGACAACTTGAAATTTGCATGAATTCAAGATGGAGCCCAACTAGTTCAACATGGGCTGAATTTGTCTCAAATAATGGGCCACACTTACAAAGTTTGATAAAAGATCCCGGTGGTTGACGTAGCTAAAGAATTGAAGTTGGATTGAGATTTGGTTTCTAAATTTTAAATATTGTTTTTATCTAAATAATTATTTTGTGCTTATCTCTTTGCTGGCACTCCGTATTAGTTTCCTAATTCCTAGTTAAATGTTATAGTATTTATATTTGTTTCCAAGTTTTGAAAAAAGGTCGATTGTTGATTTTTGGTTATTACGGAATAAAAGCTTTAAACCGTGAAGGTTTAGTTTTGGCCGAGAAGGTCCTGTTTGTTCATAGCCGTGAAGGTTGTGATTCCTTATTTGTATTTCTGTTAAGCCGAGAAGGTTTAACATCTATCTTATCTGTATTATTTAGCCATCGATCCCTCATTTCACATCAAGTGGTATCAGATCACTTGATGTGAAACAAATAAAGCTAATCAAGACCTGAACCCATTTGGACTACCAACTCTGCAACATGAATACCGAAACCAACCAACAATTATAAAAAATCACGAACTCAAAACACAACAGTTCATAACTGAAACCACAAATACACACACCATTATACATCCAAGAATCATCGAAAAAATACAATGTGTGTAGCAACAAATAGGGAAAACGCATCAGGGAAACAATAATAAAAAAAACTTACTTGTAATAGCGTAGGCGATACTCACGATAAGGTGGTAGTACCGACGTTTGTGGGAAACTTGATTATTCATACGAAACCTATAACAATAGGGTTGAAGCACAATCCTGACAGGAAATCGAAACCCCTACCTTTAGATTAAAATCGGACAAAAAGTCACGAAATCCAAAACCCTAGGGTTAATTCGAAATCACTGCTACCACGAAAGTACACAATCAGATGGTTCTCACATGAAATCCAACAAACCCGGGGAGAATTGATAGTGTTTGCAAGGGATTCCAAAACCCTAGATTTAAGAGAAGGAGAGAGCGAGGGAGTAAGGAGCAGAAAGGGGCGATGATGATGCAGTAGGTGTGGTTTTTTTCCTTTTTATATGGGTGAACAAATGCCGTTTGAAGTAATTTTGTGAAGAGAACGACCAAAAATTGAGTGGCTATTAGTATATATGGATAATTATCATAGAATTAACCATATCTCCTTAATTATGACAACTATCTCGAATCTCGAATATTAATTATTAAGCGGGTAATATAATGATAATAAAATTTACGCTACACTCAAATAAAAAGTGATAATGCTGTATTTGTTAAAGAAGGCAGCTGGGTAAAAATGCAAAGATAATGATGAAGTTAACGAAGCCCAAACAACACCCATCCGATTACACACATTCAACAACATGAATTTCTACTGAATTTTAACAACATAATAATAAGGATGAAGATGAAGAGGAAATACCTAAAATTAATCATACTCCTTTTCATCCTCAATTCCATCACTCTTGCTCTTTATTTCTCATCCCATCCCGATTACTTCCGCCGCCACCGCCGCCCTTTTTCCGATCACCACCACCACCAACAACAACAACCTACTAACACTAACAATAACACTGTTTATTATTACTTATCTCGTAATAATAGTTACTATAATAATAATTATAACAATCATAGTAATAGTAATAAACCATGGCCGATCTTACCTTCTTACCTACCATGGTCATCTTCATCTTCTTTAAAGCTTCCATCTTTCAGATCCTGTGAAGCTTATTTCGGAAATGGGTTCACTCGCCGAATCGATCTGCTCAAACCCACTTCCCCAGTCCACGTCAGCAGGAAATCAATTAGAGGGCCCACTTCAGGAGGAGGATGGTTTAGGTGTTTTTATAGTCAAACTTTACGGAGTTCAATTTGTGAAGGGGGAATGTTACGAATGCATCCGGATAAAATTAAGATGTCTAATGGTGGTGAGGCTATTGAGAGTGTTATTGGGCGTGATGAAGATGAAGAGTTGCCTAAATTTGAATTTGGTGCTTTTGATATTGTTCAATTTGGTAAAATTAAGAATCAGAAGCTTGCAAGTTTGGATTTTTTGAATGAGTATTTGCAGAATGGGCAGATCTCGAGACATACGATGCGCGATTTAGTCGATTCGGTTCGATTACTTGGTCCTCATGATGCTTTTCATTGCTCTGAGGTTAGGTTAATTAGTTAACCCACTTCTCATTATTACATTATTAATTAATATTAACTGCTATACAAAGAAAGTAAGCAAATTTAGGATTACTTGTTAGATTCTGACTTTAAAGTGTTGATTTTTATTCCTATTTAACTTAGATTATGGTTGTACTATGTCATTTTCTTTGCTACCACTTTCACGTGCAGAGTAGTAGTTCATTTCGTGTTTGAATCAACTTGGAGGGGGTGAATCATAACTTTATGCAAGTTTTTGATTTGAAATAACTTTCACATATTGGATAGATATTCACCTAACTTCCTAATTATCACATTACATTTATACGGAGTACAACATAATGATATTGACTTGAAACTCTTTCATGATAGTGGATTGAGGAGCCAACATTATTGATCACTCGCTTCGAGTATGCAAATATGTTTCACACGGTCACTGATTGGTACAGCGCCTACGTGTCTTCCAGAGTTACTGGCTTGCCTAACCGACCCGGATTGGTTTTTGTAGATGGTCACTGTATGGTATGATTCTTAGCTTGACTCTTTTGTTGTTATTTTCACTGCACATGCTATCAATATACATATACATCTATTATGGTTCCCATAAGCACCTAAAATAACATATATAGGGTCTGTCTAACATGTAAATATGGTTTCATAATATAGAAAAGTAGCAACTACTCTTACCCTATATATTTAACTGAATCCATATGTAGGAACTTATTATCGGAGGATAGATGACATGCTTTTGCTTTGATTATATTTTCATTTAGGCATATGATCTTCATCATTTAGTAAAGAAATCTTAGATTTTGTTTAGTTAAATCACTATGCTTTATCAAGAATGCCTGCTTGAAATATACTTAGCTCAAGATATGTTACATAAGGTGAAATTATAAACCGGTTATGCTTTATCTTCAATGGGGTAAAGGGGAAAATAATAGCTTAATATGGAGATGGGTCAAAATCAGCAGGGCCGTCTCATTGATTTATAGGTCCTTGTCCGAGACTTACAAAGTGGACACCTGTAAATGTTAAATTTTTCAATACATGCGAAAATAATAATACTAAAAATCTTCATTATAAATAAAAGGTGCGCAAACAACCATAGCAAAGTGTTTTATTCTTAAATACTCATCATCTCCATATACGTAAACTACCATTGAAAACAAAAACGTATATAACAGATCTTTTAAAAATTTATAGCCCTTTAAAAATTTCAGGCCCCGTTCGATTGCCCATCTTAGCACATCCTCTAAGACGCCCCTGAAAATCAGTTAAATAGGTTGAGAGTCACTCACAGCTTATTCTTAGTGCATAAACCTATAATTTTCTTATTTTTGTTGAAATAGTATCATTTCTTTGGGGGTTGGCTATTTTGGAAGAAACTTTAAAATAGAGTAAATAATAATAAAATCTTGAACATTGGATCTTTAGTTAAGCAGATAAAAAAGTCAAAAAATCATCAGATATCTCTAAAGAGTAAAAACACAATCTTACAATTTCCGGATTTGTAGCCCTTTGATGCACAACTTTAGTTATAATATCTGTTGATGCATATACTATTGGTTAAATTTTGGTGATACACATACTCTTTGTATGTTTATCTTTTTATTCTATGTTAAGGATTATACTATTTAATCCCGACCCTATTTTGGTAATCATATATTTATAAAAAACTATACTCCGTATTAGTTAAGACAATGTTTACGGTTAACCCAATCCAACCCATAATAAGAAAGTATCGATTTTAGCCTATTGTTCAACCTGCGCATTTTGCCACCTACAAAGTTACTAGATGAACCGTATAAGAGATTCCCAATTAATATTAGACTCTTGATTCATCTTTACGTTAAATTTCAGACACCATTGGAAGAAACATGGAAAGCGGTGTTCTCAGGTCTAAGATACGCTAAAAATTTCACGGGTCCCGTTTGCTTTCGTCATGCTATTCTTTCCCCTTTAGGGTACGAAACCGCCATGTTCAAGGGTCTAACCGAAGACATTGATTGTTACGGTGCACCAGCGCATGATTTATGGCAAAATCCAGACGACAAAAAGACAGCAAGAATCTCAGAGTTCGGCGAGATGATACGGGCCGCATTTTCTCTTCCTTTACACGTACACCACCACAATTCAAAATCCGGATCACGTAATCATAACGTTTTGTTTGTTCGGCGTGAGGATTATTTAGCTCATCCTCGCCATGGTGGCAAGGTTCAATCGAGGCTTAGCAACGAACAAGAAGTATTCGATGCGTTAAAAATGTGGTCATCGAGTCATACAGAATGCAAAATTAATTTAGTGAATGGACTTTTTGGACATATGTCTATGAAAGAACAAGTGAGAGCGATTCAAGATGCGTCGGTTATTGTGGGTGCTCATGGTGCAGGACTCACTCACATAGTCTCGGCAACTGAAGCAGAAATTTTAGAGATTGTTGCTAGCGAGTTTAGGAGGCCGCATTTTGAACTAATCTCTCAGTGGAAAGGGTTAAATTACCACCCGATATATTTGGGTGGGTCACACGCTAGTCCAGGTTTAGTTATCAACAAGCTCAAGGATATTTTGAAGACCTTAGGATGTTGATAAGCTTCATCAAGGTACATTTGTAAGACTGTGAGATACCCCTTCAATTTGGGGCATACAATTTGTTACGAAGAACCGAGATTTTTTTTTTTTTTTTGGTCGATTAAGCTGTATTGGCGGTTGAAGCTGATTGATGAATATTACACGGCTTGTAAGATGATATTAGGGTTATTTTGTGCAGAAGCAAGATTGAAATTGGCATACTATTTTTACTGGATTGTGAACATGTTAGAGACTTTTGAATATGCCTTTGTGGCTGTTATTATCTAAAGTTCTTTTCACTTGTGTCCATGAAATGGTGTACTGTATGGGTAGCAAAATTATGTCTTGTACATGTGAGTCAGTTCTACATTTAATTTTTTTCATTGAGAATTATAGTGAGCAGAGTAATCCTAATATTTTTTGTTGTGCATTTACTGTACTTGTATAAACAGGTTAAAAGGAAAAAACTTGCTAGTGTTTGTAGTGATTTTGGTTATGATTATCATTTATCAAGTTATACAAGGGAAATAATTAATCCCTTTCGTACCAGTCGCAACAAAGTTGATTGTTCTAGCCTCTAGGTGTTGGAAAAGTTGATTTTCAAACAAATTTTTTCCGAAGTTTAGAGTTAAATATGTACTCCGTATATGTTTATAACATATATGAGTAATATTCTATATAATTATGCAGCTCAGGACGAGGGCTTCGCAACGGTATGTTATTTGTCTAAAGTTACGTTGTGGTAAATAAGATATCGTGCTTCAAATTCAAAGTAAGGTGTTTAATGTTGGAAATAAATTAACAAAGTGAGTCAGTTGTGCACCTGACTCACTTTGTTAGAGATTTGGGGAAGGATAGGCTTGTGGTTGCTCGTTTATATTCCAAGCTTCTCATCCTGGGCCGAAATTTTGAGCTGGATTGATTCGGATTTCAGCGACTCGAAGGCAAAGACATGTGTTCGTACTGTTGTTGCAGCAACTTTATGGGTTATATGGCGTTTTCGTAGTTGCATGTTATTTAACGATAAGTCCATGAAAAGTTATCTTTGATTCTATTAGATTTTACTCTTTTGTATGGCTAAGATATAGGGGTAAGGTGGTTTCAAATTGGAACTCTTGGCTTAATTGCCCTTTGTAATGCTCTTCTAGCTCCTTGCTAGAGAGCTCGTTGTTTTGTTAATAAAATTTTTGCCTTCCAAAAAAAAAGTTGTGCACCTGACCCGCTGGATTGTTTTGACCCGTAGCCCATCCGTTAATTGGGTTTGATTGACCCACCTGTTCTGATTTAGATCCAGATTACCTTACAATCGTTTCTTAATATATGACTCTTATGGATGGTAACAAATAATTGTGATTATTTTGTCATTAATGTTTAGCTTCTATATATACACATTATCATCCTAACCATTTGAGTACAGAAATTAGAAAACACAGCAAAAGTCACACATTCACCTATATGTGTTAAGAGAATCGTGTTAAACACGAGCTAGATTCTAACATATTACGGAGTACTTGATAATATCCTTTTGTTCATACTATTTTATGCTTTTGATTTCTTCATGATGGGTAAAGAAATTGTTTACGCATTAAGGTATGTGTATTTTTTATTTTTTTTTATTTTGTCAAAAATCGTATTAGGGGATACCTTATATTATTTCCTACACTAGGAAATAACTAAATTTATTAATTTCACTTTAAAATTCTTGTCAGTTGTCAACCAAGATAATAAGCCAACTTGTATAAAGAGAAAGGGTATCTATCAGAAATTGCATTTAGAAAAAACAACAAATATTCTGACAAGAAATTATCGAAAATTCGTACTTAACAATGTATCATCTCTCTTTTCTATCATTAATTAGAATTTTATGTGTACAATACAAATACAAATAGTGTCCCCACGGCAACAATGCTAATAATCAAACTGGTTGTACTGTCTTGAACACCTTCACGAATCTGAGACAAGAAACAAGAATGTTATGCTTTTCTGCAGTCGGTAAAACTGTCATGAATACCAAAAAGCTTCGGACTCCGGCAGAGGTCGTTCAAAAGACTCGATCTCTTCTCCTTTATTCCAACAACTCTTTCAATGCTGGATCCCAGGTATTCTTCTTTCCTGCACATTTTGTATAACGTTTAGACCATCTCCAATGGTGATGGGCAAAAGTGGCGTGTTGGGGGTAGGGTGTGGTGCTTGGTGCTAATGTGAGTATGTGACAGGCGTGTGTTAGTAAACTGAGAAATAATTGGGTTGCGTGTTGAGTGGCGTGTTGGGTGATGTTTTAAAATATGATTAGAAATTGGTTGTTAAAAGGGTATAAAAAATATTTTAGAAAACAAAAAGTGTACCAATATGCATTAGCCACGTCATTAACACGCCAAATATAAGCCCCGTGCCACCAAGCAGCACGCCTAGTCCATGTGCCACCACACACCCAACTAATGCCGCAGTGAGATGATTTTGAGCTTCAGCACGTGCGTTAAAAATGGTCTTATATTTCTTCTTTTTATTTTTATTTTTTTCTGTTTGTTGGCAAAATAACATAAAATCTGCATACGGTTTTATGAAAGTGTCAGTGTTATTTTCAGGCACCAGAGTTGAACTCGGTAATTAAGGAACTGAAATTAATTCTTTATGGTGATGATAACTGTGAGCCTTCTGAGGAAGCTTGTATGCAGTTGACTGAGGAGTTCTTTAAAGACGACACGTTGCGTTTGCTTATTATCTTTCTTCCCAAGTTGAACTTGGAGGTCTGTAATTTTTGTATTAAACTAGTATTATCAACAATTTACATGTACTTGGCTTTATGTTTTATTTTGTAATAAACTACTTCATTTCATAGGCCCGTAAAGATGCAACTCAAGTTGTTACTAGTTTGCAAAGGCAACCATTGCTGTCACGCTTTCAGGCTTCTAGATATTTGGAAACCAATCTAGACCTTGTAGACATTCTAATATCAGGGTAAGAAATGGTATTGATAAAAGTTAATAATATGGTTATATAATTGTGGATTAACCTCACTCATTATATCATATTTACCTGCAGGTATGAAGATCCTCAATTAGCTCTTCATTATGGTAGGATGTTAAAGGAGTGCCTACGTCACCAAATTGTTGCAAGGTATATAAGCACCTAGCATTTCAAGTTGGATAATAGTATATATGTGCTTTTTGTATTTATTTTATTTATATACAATTAATTATAAGGTTTGATCTGTAGTTACTTGTTAGAACCAAGTCAATTGAAGAAACTTTTTGGTTACATTCAGCATCCAAGTTTTGATATTGCTGCTGATGCTGCAGATGTGTTCAAGGTTGATTATTTGAGATAGGACCATGACTTATGATTCGAAGAGTTACATTTTTGCGTTCTGATTTTCATTTATGATTCGTTACAGGATCTATTGACTAGACACAAGTCAACTGTGTCTGGATTTTTGTCCAAAAACTATAGTTGGGTAGGCATTCTTTTTGTAATTTTATTCATTATGTTATGGATTTATATGTTAATCTCTTTATGATGCTTCACCTGCATATTATGGTTACCAGTTTTTTACTGAATTTAACGAAAAGCTGATGAAATCTACAAGCTATATCACCAGAAGACAAGCAGTCAAGGTATGACAATTCAATCAGGTAAACTATATATACAGTCCTTACTGATATGTATACATTTATTATAAAATGCCGGTTTTTGTTATTTGTTTCAGTTATTGGGATGCATATTGCTTGAGCGTTCGAATTCTCATGTTATGACACGTTACGTAAGCTCAAAAGAGAACCTAGTGATACTAATGAACCTACTAAGGGTATGACAGTCATTTTAACATTTGTCCTTAATTCATCCTCAAACCTTAAACCCTGCTAATTGCTTTTGGTGATTTTGTAAATGAAGGATACAAGTAAGAACATCCAGATAGATGCTTTTCATGTTTTCAAGGTATTTAAAATGGTCAAAATATCAATATACCTACCCATAATTTCCAATCACTTTTAAATTATATTTTTTTATGTTTGTTACTATTATCGGCAGCTCTTCGTGGCAAATGAAAAAAAGTCCCCTGAGATAGTGAGCATACTTGTTACAAACAGAAGCAAACTTATACGTTTACTAGGTGCCTTTATGCAGACAGGTACCAAAGTTTGTTTGTTTTCTTATATATAACTCGCACGGCTGTCACTGTTAAAATGAATGTTAAGCTTAATTTTGCGTTGTTTGTAGATGATGAAGTGTTTGAGACAGACAAAATTCAGGTGGTTAATGAACTCGCTGTACTGGAGCTCAAAGAGTAAGATATATATGATATTAAGAGAGACATACATTTTCCAGACAATTCATTCGTTATGTACATAATATTGAGAATAAAAGGATGCAGGTGCTAGACTGATAGCTAGCATGAATTTTAATTTTCAATCAAATGTACTAAAGATGTTATGTTATGTTATATATTCGCATTGGCGTTCATTATATGTGAAACTCAACTAACGTTGCTTCTTCAAGAAAGTTTACCTTCTATCAAATGTTTTTGTGAGTTTGTTTATCCGATTCCCCATTCGTGCAGTTCCCAAAATCAACATCAAACTGGGCCAGTTCCTCATACAGGGCCAGTTACTTATGTTGGGCAAGACTCTTCTTGTGAATTTGCTATGGACAATCAGGCCCTAAACGGGCTAGAACTGGGCTCAGATGAGCGTGACGTGGGTGACCCTAGCCCAATAGAAAATGTTCAAGCTGACTTGCAGGACGTACCCCTCTGTCCTGCTTTTACCGCGGTAGCTCGGTTTCGTGTTAAAAGGAAAAAAGCTCCTCCTTTGATCAAAAGTCATTTTATTAAACACGTGTGGAGTAGGAATAATATGAAGCGTAACCGACATCGAGATAATTTTCGGTGGCACGATAGATATTTTATTGAGAATGTGATGAAAGACTCGGAAGAGGATATTGGTTGTTGCTCATGTTGCTCTTCTTGCGCGTCATCGGACTCGGAAACATAGTTTTTTAGTCGTCGTGTCGTGTCCTCGTGATTGTGTGTCGTCTTTAGTTTCGAACCTGTGCGTTCGTCCTTTTTTTTGCGGTTGTGTGTTGGTCCGTGTTTTGTCTAGCTCATTGCTAGTCTTTATTCGTGTACTGTTTTATCTTTAATAATAAAATCTCCTTGCCTTTCAAAAAAAAAAAAAAATGTTTTTGTGATTTTTGTTTAGATATAAAATTAAATTTTTAAAAGTGAATGATTATTTAAACAATAAATAAATATAGATATTGTATAAATAATCATTACAAGAAAATAGGCTCGGACCCAAACCCTAGGCTCGGGTGCCACACGTCATGTTTCGGATTGAATTCCTAGACTCGGGTTTACTATTACGAACGTCACATCATTAAATTGAAAATTTTCAATTTAGTCCCTTCACTTTCAATTATCAGCTTTTAGTCCTCGCCCAATTTTCACTTACACCCCTCCATTATTTACGGTTTATCCTCTCCTACTTTTTTGTCCGCTTTTAGTCCTCGTCAATATTTCATTTACGATTTACCCCTCCTATTTTTATTTGTCCGCTTTTAGTCCTCGCCCATTTTCATTTACGATTTACCCTCTCCTACTTTTTTTGGTCCTATTCTTTAACAACTTTCTACAAAACAACAGCGTCAACGCACTTAACCTCCCACTTGTTAAATATAATAGGAAAAGCTAACTTTCATAAGAGCATAAGTTCAGAGTGTTTAATAAACATTAAATCAAATAAAAAATTTCATTAATATACAAAAATTTAACTAATATTGAATTTTTAAAAATAGAAGAATTTAGTAAATAGATTATTATAGAAGCTTTAAGTGTAACTAATGATTCTTAACAAGAAGGTGGTCAGTCACGCGTTGCGTCAGCCACCTTGAAACCATTTAGATAGTAATTGCGGTCGAAAACTTTTCTTTGCACACAACTATAAGTTTCAAATTAAAATATTTTATCGCCAATAAGCCAATCTTAACAAATAAATAATATTCCGTTACAACAAACCAAACAAATCTAATTTAATCTTCAATAATTATTTTAATTAAAATCCACGTATTTAGGATACTTTTGTCAAGTATTACCAAAATGTGTGAAAAGAAAAAAAAAATTGGAGAAAAGAAAAAATAAAGTTGTAAAAAAATTTGAGAAAGTTATTGTAAATGAAGATTATAGAAAAAAAGAAAAAGAAAAAAAACAGGGGATAGAAAATTTGGAGGACCGAAATTGAAAAAGTAAAATTGAGAGGGGGCTGGATGAGTGGTCTAGAATCTACATGAAGTTAGCAGCCCAAAAATAAAAATATACTACCAGCCCAATTCATATATTTTAATTTAATAATAAATAAATAAATAAATAAATATAAATAAATAGATAAATAAATAAAGTGAGTGTGATGACGAATTGATGCGGGCGGGCGGGCGTTATCCCACCCAATTGAATTGGGATTTGTAGTGAGCATCAGTTAACTGGTTGAGTAGAAACAAGAAAAACTTGTAACTTCAATCAAATGGGATGGTTTTCTGCTGCTACTCTATCAATATCAATAGGAGGAACAAGAGGTGTTGATAGTTTAGCGGCATGGAACCTTTTACATCCTCATCATCAACATCAAGATCATGATTATTATTATTATTATGGTCATAGGGTTTTCAATAACATTCGTTGTTTGATTTCAAATCATCACACTCCGATTAGTCATGGCAGTGTTCACTTCTCAAACCGCGATCCAAATATAAGTAGCAGGATTTATTGTTTATCTTCCAAAATTGAAGATTCTATTCAATTGAATGTTGATTATGATGATTCTGGTTATGATGAAAGAAGCAGCTCTACCCAGGTATTCATTCACTTATTCCAATCATCATCCTCTTATTCCATATGATTATTACTCCACCTGTTACTATTTGCAAATTACATTTTAATTACCATATGATTTCATACTTGAGCCCCCATATTATTCATAAATCTTGGCTTGTACATATTGAAGGTGAAAAAAGAGATTGAAATGTGCTACGAGCTAATACGCAGGCTTGGGAGGGGAGTTGTGTACCTGGGTTCTGCAAGGATGGGCCCAGGACATGAACATTACATCCAAACACAAGATTTGGCTAAGCAGGCAAGATCCTTTTTTTCCCACCATTCAAACACATACTCAATTCGAACGAGTTTTTCATATCTTCCAGTTCTTTCTTGAAATTATATGTTTGATGTTGTTAAAGGTAGCAAGCCTCTTGGGGTGTACTTCATGGTCAGGGGCTGGGCCAGGGCTCATGGATGCAGCCACTCGAGGTGCTCTTCAAGCCGGGAAAACTGTTGGCGGATTCAAGATCGGTAAAGAAGCTAACGAATGGACATCAACCAATTTTCATCCGTATCTTCCTTCTCATACTTACCTTACATGCAGGTACGAATGTACACTAATTCCTTATTAGGTTACTTATTGAGTTATTTCCATCCACAATGATCGCACGATTGACACTGATGGATTAAACTAGAAGAGGCCAAGCGGCCAGGTTAGGCTGCTTGAATAACGGGTCAAAAAGAATTCGTATAAACAGAGGTCTATTTTTTTTTTCAGGTCAACCTGACCCGAAAAAATTCTGTCTCCATTTCTTTTCATAAATTCGTAATTAGGGTGCTAAATATGCTTCTAAACCCTTTATTATGACCATAATAACCTAATCATTTTAGTAAAATGACCCGAGTGGTTGTCAAGGTTGCAAAAATCGCTAGAGTATTCGGTCGGGTCTTTTGAGGGAGTATCACCCCCGGGGAGTGATCGGATTGGACTTTTGTTACTATTAAGTAATAAATTTCAAAATTATATATGTAAACATACAATAACAGGGTTGTCTCATTTATTATAGGAACCTGATCGAAATATAAAATATGAGCCCTTATAAACGTTAAACTTTACAATTTATATATAGGGGTTTTCAAAAAATTTGAAAAAAACGAATAAAAAGTTTTTGTTTTTCCGTTGTAAATTAATTTCCCCTAAAAGAACAATTAGAAAAACAAGTATATATACTCGAGTTTTCAAAATATTAGGCCCCTTGCCCCCTTCGAATTTTGGACTTGTTCGATTGCGCATGTTAGCACACCCTCTAAGACGCCTCTGTACAAGAAATCAATAAATATAAACATAAACGTTAATATAATTGTCTAGAAACATAAACATAATCTTCGTTTGTTCAAAAATTCGAAATTTCTAATTTAATTTCTTATTGAAATGTTGACCAATATTAACTTTGACCGATTTTGACTGACTAAATCCAACTTTGACCAGCTAAATTTAATTTTGACCCATTGACTTACGTTGACTGATTAATTACTCGGATTTTGGAATCTCGGATCGACCGGTTTAAAAAGGAATAATCGGGGAGTAATCGACATTAATCGGGGAGTTTTACCGCACTGGTGGTTGTATGCTTTAGCAATACAATTCAGGCTTGTTCAGGTTGAGCCGTTTCATTTTTAGCGTTATTTATTTTTGATTTTACCCTAACCCATTAAGAGATATAAGTTTTTAAACATAACCTGAATCAACCATCTCATAAAAATTATGTCAAAAGTTGCATCTTTAGATTAAACAGGTCTTTATTTATAGGTTCTTTTCTGCAAGAAAGCACGGGTTAGTTGATGCGGTGGTTAGATCTCGTAGCCAAGACAAGACAGCTGTAATCGTTCTGCCAGGTGGCATTGGGACTCTAGACGAGGCTTTTGAGATTCTTGCATTGATCCAATTACAGAGAATAGGATCTGCACTACCTGTTCCATTTATTCTGATGAACTACGACTCGTTTTACTCAAAGCTATTAGAGTTTATGGATGTGTGTGAAGATTGGGGGACCGTTTCCAGGGGAGAGATTTCGTCAATTTGGAAAGTATGCAATAACAACTCGGACGCACTGGCCTACCTTGCGAGTTTTTACGATCTTGATAATGCTAACCAACAGTAAGTGTCTTACTTGTTATTGTTTAGTTTTAATGGTGTTATGCATAATCAGATTGATGAGCCTTTACTAGTTTCACTAAGATGAATTTGTGCATGGTATCTATGGGAGATGTAGTTTGACAGCTTATGTAAACCACATTAATTGTATACATATAGACACCGAAATCATTTGATACAATGTATGGTACTTGTTTTTCGCCGATTAATTACATCAGATGTTGCCAGAAAATTCTCTTTAGCTGTTGGTGCAGGATAGATGTTGCAAGTTTGACCTATTTGAATTACAAAGAGGTAAATTTGACCCAGTTAAGTCAGCAAACCATAACATTCATTAACAACTAACACCTTATTACTTCAACTAAAGTTACCATCTAACTATTTCATTAACTTTTGTAAACTTAATGGATGTATAACTCAAAGCCATATGGACCACCACATGAAGTAACCATATAACATAACATATGAACATTATACATATCCTAATATCCTCTCAAATTTTATAATCTTACAATGAAAAAACAAAAAACAACCTAATTTGATACTCGATATTCGCTTATCAGTAAGCAAAACCGCGTTTACTAATTCACTTAGTGATAAAGTATACAAAAACAGTCAAAGAAAAACATGCCAATATTGGAAAAACAGTCGCCAATGCACTGCTTGAGTTATCAGGGGCAAAACACATGCACTAATCTGGTTCCTCTATATACATTAATCGACTAAACAATAATAAGTCAAACTTCCTCCTCTGCCACTGAATAAAGACCATGACCATCTAGAGGGCTGGACTCTGGGGACGAACCTGGAAGATCATCATCAACAACACCTACAATCGTCTCCAATACCTCAGCCATCGATGGTCGATTCTCAGCAAAATGAGACACACATTTGAGTGCAACATTTAACAATGGAAAAGCATACATTCCAACTTTCGCCATTTCCTTATCGAACACCTCACCGGTCCATTCTTCTCGCACCATGGCCTTAACCCATTTCGGGAGATCTAACCCACTGTTTTCCACAATTTTCCCCGTTAACAGTTCCAACAAAATCACTCCAAAACTGAACACGTCACCTTGTTCTGATAAACATCTCTCCGGGGCTGTATAACCGTTTGATCTGAATAGGCAAACACTCTTGGGATCAAGCAAACTTGAATACCCATATTCACTTATTAATGGCTCCTCATTTTCATTTAACAAAATGTTAGAAAGCTTAATATTTCCATGAGCAATTATATTATCTGGTTCTTCGAAGCTTCTGTATATGTAATCCATACCCCTCGCTATACCAACCGCTATAGACAATCTTAGTTTCCAATTGAAGTCTCGCTTCCCCTCAACGTATCCTACAAATAACAAAATTCAAATATGAAATTTTCTAATAACAACCCTAAAGGCTGTCATCATTAAGAATTATATGTATTCATAGAGCAGTTATACATTGAGTTAGTGAGTGGTAGTTATTTTCAGAACGTGAGTAGTTCAGTGTACAAACAACTAATGCATGTCCGAATTTTTTAATGACAGCCCTAAGGGTTGTCATAAGAAAAGTCCTTTAAACATATACCAAAAAAAAAGTAACATAAATTTTGTAAGTTTGAAGCTTGAAGCTTACTTTCCATGAGTGATAGAAGGCTTCCTTTATTCTGATACTTATAAATTAGAAGCTTTTCTTCACCTTGACAACTATAAGCAACAAGAGGTAGAATGTTGGGATGATTCAATCTCCCAACCATCGTCATCGTTCGATTAAAGTCATCGTACGATGCCGGCAGTTTCTTTAATCTTTTAACCGCATAAGCTACATTGTTGTTAAGTTGAACCTTGTAAAGGCTGCTACAGAAATTTTGGTTTTGCATATCTGCTCCAGCATCAAAAAGGTTTTCCAATTTGAATTGATCTTTCTCATCCACAAAAAACACAAGTTCTTGATTCTTTTCATCCTGCTTTACTTCCCTCATACTAGTACCTATTGACGTTTTAGGTGAAGAATCATCATCGGTGATGTTCTTTGCCGTCTTTTTTTCCCTTAAATATTTTGCAATCCTCAAGTTCACGAAAAAGGCAAGCAGAACAAGTAACACTATGGCTAGACCAAGTTCTGCCCATAACACATAGTGATGTGCTTTTCGTTTAGCGTGATTCACGTTATCCCCTGATGGAGCAGCTGCAGTGTCGTTTTGAGCTATAGGGTCTAGTTTGACTTCGGTATACGTATGTCGTTCTGTTGACCGGACTTTTTGCTTTTTCTCCCATGTTAAAAAGTTGTTAGATAAGTCTACTATCTTCAAATTCTTGAGATTATAAAGAGATTTGGGTACACTACCATCTAACAGATTGTTGCTTAAATTTAAGTACCTCAAATTTGAACATCTAGAAACTGTTTTCGGTATATTACCATGTATGTGATTCCTAGCTAAGTTTAGCACCCGCAAATTCGGGAGATTACAAAGGGTGTTGGTATCAATTATCCCACTAAGATTCATATTATCAAGACTTACTTCTACAATTGAATTTGAATTCAATAAACATTTAATTCCCTTCCACCGAAGCAAACAAGGATTCGAATTTAACCCTTTAAACCTTAGATTATTTGCAGGGTCAACAGACTGAATGAAACTGTGTAAAGATTCAGATTCTGAAAACTTACTTTTACTGCTAACATTAGCACATAGAACAAAAATAGTGAGGAAACATAACAGCCTTCTCTGCATCATTGAAGCTTAAATGACTTACTTTGAATGAGATGTAGATGGATTTTTTTAATTTAATTTAATTTAATTTTTCTTTTATTTGTATGTTTTTTGGAAATTGGTAAAACTGAGCAGAAGCAGAAACATGACCCTTCATCTCTACTAATTTGTTATAATCTGTTGAAAGAAGACAAAAAAAAAGTTGATAGTTTCTAGAGGCTCAACAACAAGAATCTAAAAATTATCGTGTGACGGTGTCTTTCTTAAACATCCAGGATTGTGACTAGATTGACCCTTTCACAGTCATGTAATGTACTTGTTAATGATATATGTTGAGGGTAAAATAGGGAATGTTACTAGTGTTTTTTACTAGTTTTTGCATTGTTTTTTGAGATGAGAATCTTGCACAATGTGGACAGATGCATACAGATCAGAACAACGGCACAAACAAGAGATGTCGTCTTAAGATATAACAGCAGACCATAAAGTTAATAATAATCTTTGATGATTACAAGAATGTACCGTATACATGATAAATTCTACTTTCAAATAAAAAGGACATTGCTAACAACATATATTGTTAACTTGTGTACTATCTAAGAAACTAATTGTTAGATGGATAATGTTTATGCAATTATATTTTGGATTATTTACAGCCGAAGTAGACAATTAAACTGCAAGAAATAAGGCTTTATTACCACATAAAATCACACAAAGTTACATATTAAACAGCATGTAAAAGACTAGTTCCAGACAGTACTACTCCTATTATCTAAAACTTACAAAGTTGGCTCACATCACATTCATGCACACCACTACTATCTCCATGCAGAAGACGACACCAAATCTCGATTCATCCATCCAAGAAACAAAGCCCCATCTCTCTCTTCAAGACTATACTTATCACAATAGTTCTCAAGCAGCTTCTTAATGGTGGCGTTCACATGCGAGCTCAGTGGAAACTGACTGAATCCCGCCTTCATAAAACGTGATCTCCACATCCCGAAAAGCTCGTGTCTCTCCTCCCTCTCGATCCCCTCACACGCCAATATATTAACTATTTCACCAGCAAGACAATGCTGTTCAACATTAATTCGCTCTTTATGATCCCTTGGTAGAGTAGCATCAATCGATTCAAACATAGCCGAATAGTATCCGAACACCTCTTGAAACCTAGGAAAAAAGTTTGTCCTATTCACATCAGCTTCTTGCTCAACAAGAGTAACAACTTTTGGAGACAAACTTTTAATAAGACTTATCAATCGGTCCCTATGATTATCAATATTCACAGTCTCATCATGTAAATGGTGCAACACCAACGCACAATTAACAGCCAATGCCTCCCCCGGCTGAACCCTAAGATGTTTAATCTCAATATCTGAAACAAAAACCGGTACACCATGAAACTCAAACGGTACTTTTAATGATTCTGCAAGTTTGGTTAGTCTCTGACCAACAATGTTCAATCCACCACCTCTAGCAAATGCGTTCCGAGAATCATCTAAACCGGTGATCCGTAGCTTTGGTGGGCCACCGGGTCGACCCGCTAAAGCCTGAATAAGAGTTGCCCACTGACCACCCTGCGCAATCTGAAAATCGATTATGTGGATTTTATCTTCGTTCTTGGTGGCTTCGGCAATCGCTCCATTAGCAGATAAATAACCAAACTTGAAATAAGGGCATGCTTCATATAGTAACATCATATAAGAAAAAAGGTCACGACCTGTTGGTTCTTTACACTTTAAAGATTTATATATAGCCCTACCAGAGCCATAGAATCGAGACACGAGTCCTTCTAACATGTAAGCAGCTAACCTTTGTGTGGGGTCACCAGAAACAGACACCAACGGCCGTAACATCGAAATTAACCTGTCTGCAGTTATTGTGTTGTTTTCTGCAACTGCTTTAGCACAAGCAAAAAGCCCTTGTTTCAAGTCACCTCTAGCAATAAACTCTTCCATTTTTCGACATTCCACGTCACCTGGATTGATATATTCCCAAGAAGGAGAAGAAGAAACATTAAAGTTTGAATCTTGATCGATTCCCAGTATAGTGCCGAGTTCACTCATCGTGAGCAGCAATTCGTCATCAACATTGTTTTCAAAACCAGACGGCACATTCAAATGAGAGGTGCAAGTATAATCAGCGGGTTGAAAGGGTTGAGAATCTTGAAGTGATGCAGGGCTGCCATTAGATGAGAAACCTGAAACGGAAGAAGAATTGTTGGCGAATTCGGGTGTTTGAACATCAAATTGGTTTACATCTTCAAAGATTGAATTTTGATCTATGTTCTGCTGCTGATGTTGCTGCCAATAATAGGGTTGCTTAGATGCCTCCATGATGTTGGGATTAATTTCAGAGTTCATCTCATCATCATCATCATCATTATCTCATCACCATTAGTCGATTTCATCGAGCTAACTGCATACACCACAAGATGACTTTGTGAGTCATTAACTAACATAATAATAGCTGGGGATTTTGGATTAACTTGAATAGACATCTTCTTTTAGCTTATTGTGTTACTCGTATCTGACTGAGATAATCACATTTGCCCCTATGGGTTAATATTTTATTTGGGCCAGATAAGCTATTTTCACAAAGTTAAAATTTAGGATCTTAATAAAGAGCTTTTTAACATAATAAGCTTATAACCTATTAAGCATAAGCCCTTTAATTTAAGCTACCACAAGTAAACTCCAAGGATGCTTATGTTTCTCTCTCTTTTTTTTTGGTTTAATTAATTAGAGCGAATCCATAGACAAGTATATCACAGTTGATTGGGTACAGGTAGATAACTAAACCAAGCTAAAATGTAAAAAGAAAACCCTAATTAGAAAACTTAGATAAGATAAAAATAAACCCAAGTTAGAAACAAATCTTGGTTCTTGCAATTAATATGTTTCAAACAGAGAAACCCTAACAGTGATCCCCCTAAATAAGATTATAATGTTTGAGGTATAAAGATCAAATCTTGATTTGAAATAGATAAGAAAGTTGGTACCTTTTTAAATTTCTTGTTGTTGTTTGTGGTAGCTGAAGTGTGATCAATTGAGATGGATGGTTATGATTTATGAAGCAGCAGACGATAGATGTAGTCCTCCGTAGTAGAGTACTAAAAATAATAATAGTTTCCTTTCAATAAAAATAGAAAAAGAAAGTTGCTTGATTTTATAGGTAGGTTTTTAGATTTCTTGTTGTTGTGACAGTTAAACTGTTAAAGTGATCAATTGAGATAGATGGGTATGATTTATGAAGCAGCAAACAATAGATGTAGTCCTCCAAACTAGTAGAGTACTAATATAATACTGATAATAATTTAATTTCTTTTCAATAAAATAGAAAAAGAAAGTTGCTTGATTTTATAGGGAGGAGCTCAGAAGAAAGAAGGAAAGAATGAAGGACGCGGTGTTTTGAATTTAGAAGTGTAATGTAATCAGCAGGTGGTTTCTTTGACCCTATCCGACGACTGATCTGCCGGTTTAGTGCACTTCAACAAGATAAATATAAAGCGTGTAGTCTAACCACTCCACTCCAAAACATGTTCCATTAATTAATTAGTGATAATAAAGGAAGGGTGGAACTACGGGTTGTTTAAACAAATTTATTGAATGATATGTTATAGGTATTAAGCAAATGTAAATGTTAAAATTGTTTTGTTTATATTTTGTTGACAATAAATAGACAAAACGTATTAGCATTTGAATGAAAATACAAATGTTAAAATAGAATAATGTAAGAAACTAAATTAAAATGAAAGCAACCAAGGTTGTAAAAGTCGCGAGTCGGGGACGCATCGGTCGAGACCTAAAAAGGACGCGTCGGTCGAGTAGGGGACGCATCGGGGACGCATCGGTCGTTGACCAACGTTGACTTTATTAATAATTTCTTAAATATATATTTATATATGTATAAAATAGTTGATTTTGTACCATAAATTTTTTAATTAAGAACTTGAATTTAAATACAATCAGACTTCAAACTCAATTAATGTTACCGAGTACATATTCAGTAAGGACACAGAGAAAAGAGCGGCCCAAAAAATAAAAACAAACCCTAATTTTAAAACATATCACATCTTGATTAAAACTTGACTGATTTTGACCGTTTTTGACCAACTTTGACTGTCTTTGACAGACTTTGACCGAACTTTTAGCTTTGACCGTCTTTTGAGTCGTTTTCAGAAAAAACGGGACGGAGAACCCAAAAAAATGACGCATCGGCCAAGTCGACCGACTTTTACAACACCGACTATAAGTATATTCATAAAACCACTTTAGTACGTTGAATAAATAATAGTAGTCACCACTGTCAAATTTAAATAAATAGATAATTGAAGACTCTAAACAACTCTAAAAAATATCGGTGAATCAACATATTTCGTTTCGTAGAAGCTTGCAAACAAATGTAATCGAGAGAGCTTTAAGATATCTTTTGCAAAAATAAGTGCATGATTATGTAATTTCTCATCATAACAACAAAAGTTGACATATCCACTTTCTTCATCTGCTTTTTAAAAATAAAACAAATACGGAGTATCATCTTAGTGTATAGTTCAATGTTAATGTTAATGCTTCCACCACTGCGTGGAGACTTTCGCGGCATTCGGGTTTAAGGACTAGTCTGACCTAACTAGACGTAAGTCTGTTAAAGTTGTCAGTCAACAGGTTAAAATCGATTTATAATCAATTATTTTATCAAAACTGGTCCAATTCTGACTGATCAAAGTCAAAGTTATTCATTAACCGACTACTAGTCTTAGTTAGTCTAGGCCGACTAGTCACTACGAGAATGCTGAAATGTCCCGTTCATATTGATTATAAACGTTCCATATTAATTGATTTCGTTGCGAGGTTTTGACCTCTATATGAGCATTACGTAGATTATCAAATAACGATAATCTAAAATACACCGTTTACACACGACCATTACATAATGGTTTACAATAAGAATATATTACATCAAAAATAAGTTTCTTGAATGCAGTTTTTACATAATATCATACAAGCATGGACTCCAAATCTTGTCCTTATTTTAGTATGCAACAACGGAAGCTCTTAATAATCACCTGAGAATAAACATGCTTAAAACGTTAACAAAAATGTTGGTGAGTTATAGGTTTAACCTATATATTATCAAATCATAATAATAATAGACCACAAGATTTCATATTTCAATATACATCCCATACATAGAGATAAAAATCATTCATATGGTGAACACCTGGTAACCGACATTAACAAGATGCATATAAAAATATCCCCTATCATTCCGGAAAATCCTTCGGACATGATAAAAACGAATTCGAAGTACTAAAGCATCCGGTACTTTGGATGGGGTTCGTTAGGCCCAATAGATCTATCTTTAGGATTCGCGTCAATTAGTAGATCGGTTTACTAATTCTTAGGCTACCAAGCAAAAGGGGCATATTCGGCTTCGATCATTCACCCATATAATGTAGTTTCAATTACTTGTGTCTATTTCGTAAAACATTTATAAAACTGCATGTATTCTCATCCCAAAATATTAGATTTTAAAAATGGGACTATAACTCACTTTCACAGATTTTTTTACTTCGTCGGGAAGTAAGACTTGACCACTGGTCGATTCACGAACCTATAACAAATATGTACATATATATCAAAGTATGTTCAAAAGATATTTACAACATTTTTAATACGTTTTAATGTTTTAAGTTTATTAAGTCAGCTGTCCTCGTTAGTAACCTACAACTAGTTGTCCATAGTTAGATGTACAGAAATAAATTGATATATATTATCTTGACCCAATCCACGACCCAGTGTATACACGTCTCAGGCTAGATCACAACTCAAGTATATATATTTTTGAAATCAACCTCAACCCTGTATAGCTAACTCCAACATTACTGCATATAGAGTGTCTATGGTTGTTCCAAATAATATATATAGATGGGTCGATATGATATGTCAAAACATTTGCATACGTGTCTATGGTATCCCAAGATTACATAATATATTAGAATACATGTATAATACAATACAAGTTAGCTAGAATATGATTAATATAGATTTGTTGAAATGTCCCGTTCTTATTGATTAAAAACGTTCCATATTAATTGATTTCGTTGCGAGGTTTTGACCTCTATATGAGACGTTTTTCAAAGACTGCATTCATTTTTAAAACAAACCATAACCTTTATTTCATAAATAAAGGTTTAAAAAGCTTTACGTAGATTATCAAATAATGATAATCTAAAATATCCTGTTTACACACGACCATTACATAATGGTTTACAATACAAATATGTTACATCGAAATCAGTTTCTTGAATGCAGTTTTTACACAATATCATACAAACATGGACTCCAAATCTTGTCCTTATTTTAGTATGCAACAGCGGAAGCTCTTAATATTCACCTGAGAATAAACATGTTTTAAACGTCAACAAAAATGTTGGTGAGTTATAGGTTTAACCTATATATATCAAATCGTAACAATAGACCACAAGATTTCATATTTCAATACACATCCCATACATAGAGATAAAAATCATTCATATGGTGAACACCTGGTAACCGACATTAACAAGATGCATATATAAGAATATCCCCATCATTCCGGGACACCCTTCGGATATGATATAAATTTCGAAGTACTAAAGCATCCGGTTCTTTGGATGGGGTTTGTTAGGCCCAATAGATCTATCTTTAGGATTCGCGTCAATTAGGGTGTCTGTTCCCTAATTCTTAGATTACCAGACTTAATAAAAAGGGGCATATTCGATTTCGATAATTCAACCATAGAATGTAGTTTCACGTACTTGTGTCTATTTTGTAAATCATTTATAAAACCTGCATGTATTCTCATCCCAAAAATATTAGATTTTAAAAGTGGGACTATAACTCACTTTCACAGATTTTTACTTCGTCGGGAAGTAAGACTTGGCCACTGGTTGATTCACGAACCTATAACAATATATACATATATATCAAAGTATGTTCAAAATATATTTACAACACTTTTAATATATTTTGATGTTTTAAGTTTATTAAGTCAGCTGTCCTCGTTAGTAACCTACAACTAGTTGTCCACAGTTAGATGTACAGAAATAAATCGATAAATATTATCTTGAATCAATCCACGACCCAGTGTATACGTATCTCAGTATTGATCACAACTCAAACTATATATATTTTGGAATCAACCTCAACCCTGTATAGCTAACTCCAACATTCACATATAGAGTGTCTATGGTTGTTCCGAAATATATATAGATGTGTCGACATGATAGGTCGAAACATTGTATACGTGTCTATGGTATCTCAAGATTACATAATATACAATACAAGTTGATTAAGTTATGGTTGGAATAGATTTGTTACCAATTTTCACGTAGCTAAAATGAGAAAAATTATCCAATCTTGTTTTACCCATAACTTCTTCATTTTAAATCCGTTTTGAGTGAATCAAATTGCTATGGTTTCATATTGAACTCTATTTTATGAATCTAAACAGAAAAGTATAGGTTTATAGTCGGAAAAATAAGTTACAAGTCGTTTTTGTAAAGGTAGTCATTTCAGTCGAAAGAACGACGTCTAGATGACCATTTTAGAAAACATACTTCCATTTTGAGTTTAATCATAATTTTTGGATATAGTTTCATGTTCATAATAAAAATAATTTTCTCAGAATAACAACTTAAAAATCAAAGTTTATCATAGTTTTTAATTAACTAACCCAAAACAGCCCGCAGTGTTACTACGACGGCGTAAATCCGGTTTTACGGTGTTTTTCGTGTTTACAGGTTTTAAATCATTAAGTTAGCATATCATATAGATATAGAACATGTGTTTAGTTGATTTTAAAAGTCAAGTTAGAAGGATTAACTTTTGTTTGCGAACAAGTTTAGAATTAACTAAACTATGTTCTAGTGATTACAAGTTTAAACCTTCGAATAAGATAGCTTTATATGTATGAATCGAATGATGTTATGAACATCATTACTACCTTAAGTTCCTTGGATAAACCTACTGGAAAAGAGAAAAATGGATCTAGCTTCAATGGATCCTTGGATGGCTCGAAGTTCTTGAAGCAGAATCATGACACGAAAACAAGTTCAAGTAAGATCATCACTTGAAATAAGATTGTTATAGTTATAGAAATTGAACCAAAGTTTGAATATGATTATTACCTTGTATTAGAATGATAACCTACTGTAAGAAACAAAGATTTCTTGAGGTTGGATGATCACCTTACAAGATTGGAAGTGAGCTAGCAAACTTGAAAGTATTCTTGATTTTATGAAACTAGAACTTTTGGAATTTATGAAGAACACTTAGAACTTGAAGATAGAACTTGAGAGAGATCAATTAGATGAAGAAAATTGAAGAATGAAAGTGTTTGTAGGTGTTTTTGGTCGTTGGTGTATGGATTAGATATAAAGGATATGTAATTTTGTTTTCATGTAAATAAGTCATGAATGATTACTCATATTTTTGTAATTTTATGAGATATTTCATGCTAGTTGCCAAATGATGGTTCCCACATATGTTAGGTGACTCACATGGGCTGCTAAGAGCTGATCATTTGAGTGTATATACCAATAGTACATACATCTAAAAGCTGTGTATTGTACGAGTACGAATACGGGTGCATACGAGTAGAATTGTTGATGAAACTGAACGAGGATGTAATTGTAAGCATTTTTGTTAAGTAGAAGTATTTTGATAAGTGTATTGAAGTCTTTCAAAAGTATATAAATACATATTAAAACACTACATGTATATACATTTTAACTGAGTCGTTAAGTCATCGTTAGTCGTTACATGTAAGTGTTGTTTTGAAACCTTTAGGTTAACGATCTTGTTAAATGTTGTTAACCCAATGTTTATAATATCAAATGAGATTTTAAATTATTATATTATCATGATATTATCATGTATGAATATCTCTTAATATGATATATATACATTAAATGTCTTTACAACGATAATCGTTACATATATGTCTCGTTTAAAAATCATTAAGTTAGTAGTCTTGTTTTTACATATGTAGTTCATTGTTAATATACTTAATTATATGTTTACTTATCATAGTATCATGTTAACTATATATATATCCATTATATGTCATCATATAGTTTTTACAAGTTTTAACGTTCGTGAATCACCGGTCAACTTGGGTGGTCAATTGTCTATATGAAACATATTTCAATTAATCAAGTCTTAACAAGTTTGATTGCTTAACATGTTGGAAACATTTAATCATGTAAATATCAATCTCAATTAATATATATAAACATGGAAAAGTTCGGGTCACTACAGTACCTACCCGTTAAATAAATTTCGTCCCGAAATTTTAAGCTGTTGAAGGTGTTGACGAATCTTCTGGAAATAGATGCGGGTATTTCTTCTTCATCTGATCTTCACGCTCCCAGGTGAACTCGGGTCCTCTACGAGCATTCCATCGAACCTTAACAATTGGTATCTTGTTTTGCTTAAGTCTTTTAACCTCACGATCCATTATTTCGACGGGTTCTTCGATGAATTGAAGTTTTTCGTTGATTTGGATTTCATCTAACGGAATAGTGAGATCTTCTTTAGCAAAACATTTCTTTAAATTCGAGACGTGGAAAGTGTTATGTACAGCCGCGAGTTGTTGAGGTAACTCTAGTCGGTAAGCTACTGGTCCGACACGATCAATAATCTTGAATGGTCCAATATACCTTGGATTTAATTTCCCTCGTTTACCAAATCGAACAACACCTTTCCAAGGTGCAACTTTAAGCATGACCATCTCTCCAATTTCAAATTCTATATCTTTTCTTTTAATGTCAGCGTAGCTCTTTTGTCGACTTTGGGCGGTTTTCAACCGTTGTTGAATTTGGATGATCTTCTCGGTAGTTTCTTGTATAATCTCCGGACCCGTAATCTGTCTATCCCCCACTTCACTCCAACAAATCGGAGACCTGCACTTTCTACCATAAATTGCTTCAAACGGCGCCATCTCAATGCTTGAATGGTAGCTGTTGTTGTAGGAAAATTCTGCTAACGGTAGATGTCGATCCCAACTGTTTCCGAAATCAATAACACATGCTCGTAGCATGTCTTCAAGCGTTTGTATCGTCCTTTCGTTCTGCCCATCAGTTTGTGGATGATAGGCAGTACTCATGTCTAGACGAGTTCCTAATGCTTGCTGTAATGTCTGCCAGAATCTTGAAATAAATCCGCCATCCCTATCAGAGATAATAGAGATTGGTATTCCATGTCTGGAGATGACTTCCTTCAAATACAGTCGTGCTAACTTCTCCATCTTGTCATCTTCTCTTATTGGCAAGAAGTGTGCTGATTTGGTGAGACGGTCAACTATTACCCAAATAGTATCAAAACCACTTGCAGTCCTTGGCAATTTAGTGATGAAATCCATGGTAATGTTTTCCCATTTCCATTCCGGGATTTCGGGTTGTTGAAGTAGACCTGATGGTTTCTGATGCTCAGCTTTGACCTTAGAACACGTCAAACATTCTCCTACGTATTTAGCAACATCGGCTTTCATACCCGGCCACCAAAAATGTTTCTTGAGATCCTTGTACATCTTCCCCGTTCCAGGATGTATTGAGTATCTGGTTTTATGAGCTTCTCTAAGTACCATTTCTCTCATATCTCCAAATTTTGGTACCCAAATCCTTTCAGCCCTATACCGGGTTCCGTCTTCCCGAATATTAAGATGCTTCTCCGATCCTTTGGGTATTTCCTCCTTTAAATTTCCCTCTTTTAAAACTCCTTGTTGCGCCTCCTTTATTTGAGTAGTAATGTTATTATGAATCATTATATTCATAGATTTTACTCGAATGGGTTCTCTGTCCTTCCTGCTCAAGGCATCGGCTACCACATTTGCCTTCCCCGGGTGGTAACGAATCTCAAAGTCGTAATCATTCAATAATTCAATCCACCTACGCTGCCTCATATTCAGTTGTTTCTGATTAAATATGTGTTGAAGACTTTTGTGGTCGGTATATATAATACTTTTGACCCCATATAAGTAGTGCCTCCAAGTCTTTAATGCAAAAACAACCGCGCCTAATTCCAAATCATGCGTCGTATAATTTTGTTCGTGAATCTTCAATTTTCTAGACGCATAAGCAATCACCTTCGTTCGTTGCATTAATACACAACCGAGACCTTGCTTTGATGCATCACAATAAATCACAAAATCATCATTCCCTTCAGGCAATGACAATATAGGTGCCGTAGTTAGCTTTTTCTTCAATAATTGAAACGCTTTCTCTTGTTCATCATTCCATTCAAATTTCTTCCCTTTATGCGTTAATGCAGTCAAGGGTTTTGCTATTCTGGAAAAGTCTTGGATGAACCTTCTGTAGTAACCAGCTAGTCCTAAAAACTGGCGTATGTGTTTCGGAGTTTTCGGGGTTTCCCACTTTTCAACAGTTTCTATCTTTGCCGGATCGACCTTAATACCTTCTTTGTTCACTATGTGACCGAGGAATTGAACTTCTTCCAACCAAAATGCACACTTTGAAAACTTAGCGTACAATTCTTCCTTCCTCAATACTTCTAACACCTTTCTCAAATGTTCACCGTGTTCTTGGTCATTCTTTGAGTAAATAAGTATGTCATCAATGAAAACAATGACAAACTTGTCAAGGTATGGTCCACACACTCGGTTCATAAGGTCCATGAACACAGCTGGTGCATTAGTTAAACCAAACGGCATGACCATAAACTCGTAATGACCGTAACGTGTTCTGAAAGCAGTCTTTGGAATATCATCTTCTTTCACCCGCATTTGATGATACCCGGAACGTAAGTCAATCTTTGAATAAACAGAAGAGCCTTGTAGTTGATCAAATAAGTCATCGATTCTCGGTAGTGGGTAGCGGTTCTTGATGGTAAGTTTGTTCAACTCTCGGTAGTCGATACACAACCTGAATGTACCATCTTTCTTCTTGACAAACAAAACAGGAGCTCCCCACGGTGATGTGCTTGGTCGAATGAAACCACGCTCTAAAAGTTCTTGTAATTGGCTTTGTAGTTCTTTCATCTCGCTGGGTGCGAGTCTGTAAGGAGCACGAGCTATTGGTGCAGCTCCTGGTACAAGATCTATTTGAAATTCAACGGATCGATGTGGGGGTAATCCCGGTAATTCTTTCGGAAATACATCAGGAAATTCTTTTGCGACGGGAACATCATTGATGCTCTTTTCTTCAGTTTGTACTTTCTCAACGTGTGCTAGAACAGCATAGCAACCTTTTCTTATTAGTTTTTGTGCCTTCAAATTACTAATAAGATGTAGCTTCGTGTTGCCCTTTTCTCCGTACACCATTAAGGGTTTTCCTTTTTCTCGTATAATGCGAATTGCATTTTTGTAACAGACGATCTCTGCTTTCACTTCTTTCAACCAGTCCATACCGATTATCACATCAAAACTCCCTAACTCTACTGGTATCAAATCAATCTTAAATGTTTCGCTAACAAGTTTAATTTCTCGATTCCGACATATATTATCTGCTGAAATTAATTTACCATTTGCTAATTCGAGTAAAAATTTACTATCCAAAGGCGTCAATGGACAACTTAATTTAGCACAAAAATCTCTACTCATATAGCTTCTATCCGCACCCGAATCAAATAAAACGTAAGCAGATTTATTGTCAATAAGAAACGTACCCGTAACAAGCTCCGGGTCTTCCTGTGCCTCTGCCGCATTAATATTGAAAACTCTTCCACGGCCTTGTCCATTCGTGTTCTCCTGGTTCGGGCAATTTCTAATAATGTGGCCCGGTTTTCCACATTTATAACAAACTACATTGGCATAACTTGCTCCGACACTACTTGCTCCGCCATTACTCGTTCCGACACCATTTGTTCCTTTCGTTCTATTAACCCCTGGTCCGTAGACCTCACACTTCGCCGCGCTATGACCATTTCTTTTACACTTGTTGCAAAATTTGGTGCAGAACCCCGATTGATTCTTTTCACACCTTTGGCATAGCTGCTTCTGATAGTTGTTGTTGTTGCGGTTATTATTGTTGTTGGGATGATTGTTGTAGTTGTTGTTGTTGTTGTTGTTGTTGTTGTTGGGCCGTTTGTTGTAGTTGCGATTGATGTTGCGATTGTTGGGATAATTGTTGCGATTATTGTTGTAATTGCTGTTGTTGTTGTATTGGTGATTCTTATCACCGTTTTCCTCCCACTTTCTTTTGACTTGCTTCACATTGGCCTCTTCAGCAGTCTGTTCTTTAATTCTTTCTTCAATTTGGTTCACGAGTTTGTGAGCCATTCTACATGCCTGTTGTATGGAGGCGGGCTCGTGTGAACTTATATCTTCTTGGATTCTTTCCGGTAATCCTTTCACAAACGCGTCGATCTTCTCTTCCTCATCTTCGAATGCTCCCAGACACAATAGGCACAATTTTGTGAATCGTCTTTCGTACGTGGTAATATCAAATCCTTGGGTTCGTAACCCTCTAAGTTCTGTCTTGAGCTTATTGACCTCGGTTCTGGGACGGTACTTCTCGTTCATCAAGTGCTTGAATGCTGACCACGGTAGTGCGTACGCATCGTCTTGTCCCACTTGCTCTAGATAGGTATTCCACCATGTTAACGCAGAACCTGTGAAGGTATGCGTAGCGTACTTTACTTTGTCCTCTTCAGTACACTTACTTATGGCAAACACCGATTCGACCTTCTCGGTCCACCGTTTCAATCCGATCGGTCCTTCGGTTCCATCAAATTCCAAAGGTTTGCAGGCAGTGAATTCTTTGTAGGTGCATCCTACACGATTTCCTGTACTGCTAGATCCAAGGTTATTGTTGGTATGTAGCGCAGCCTGTACTGCGGCTATGTTTGAAGCTAGAAAAGTACGGAATTCCTCTTCATTCATATTCACGGTGTGTCGAGTAGTCGGTGCCATTTCCTTCAAAATAGTTAAATGGAACAAGTTAATCATACAGAATATTAAGAGTAGTTAATAGTATTTCGTAGCATAATATGAACTCATTTATAAAAGCTTTTTCTTCATATTAGCGTTTTATAAGTTTAAATTCGGGTAGTACCTACCCGTTAAGTTCATACTTAGTAGCTAATATACAATTCAACTACTACAATTCTATATGAAAAACTGATTATAATAATATTTCGCGTTCAAACTTTTATACAATATTTTACAAACTTACAATACCGCTTATTTTACATAAAGCATGAAATATAGCACACAATAACTTTGATACAAGATAGTTGTGAAGATAATTCTAGCTAGTACACAAGTCGTTCAGCAAAGGCAATAAAGACACGTAATTCATACGTCCAGAAACAAGTCATGCATTCTGGTTTTACTAGGACTACTTCCCATCCTTGGTCTTGTGCAACATAACCGTTATGGCCGTTGATAAGACAGCGTGTTGTAACGTCGTCAAAGGGACGAGGGTTACGTAATGTCCAACAGTCCCGTAATAATCTAAAAACCTCATTTCTTACCCCAATTACCGACTCCGTCACTTGTGGAAACGTTTTGTTTAATAGTTGTAGCCCGATGTTCTTGTTCTCACTTTGGTGAGAAGCGAACATTACTAATCCGTAAGCATAACATGCTTCTTTATGTTGCATGTTAGCCGCTTTTTCTAAATCACGAAGTCCAATATTCGGATATATTGAGTCAAAATAATTTCTTAACCCGTTGCGTAAAATAGCATTTGGGTTCCCCGCAATATATGCGTCAAAGTAAACACATCGTAACTTATGGGTTTCCCAATGTGATATCCCCCATCTTTCAAACGAAAGTCTCTTATAAACCAAGACATTCTTGGAACGTTCTTTGAATGTCTTACAAACTGATCTCGCCTTAAATAGTTGTGCTGAAGAATTCTGGCCGACTCTAGACAAGATTTCATCAATCATGTCTCCGGGTAGGTCTCTTAAAATATTGGGTTGTCTATCCATTTTGTGTTTTTAAACTGTAAAATAGACAAGAGTTAGATTCATAAAAAAAATACTTATTAATACAAGCAATTTTTACATATATCATAAAACATAAGCACACTATATTACATATATTACACCACACGAATACAACTATCTTATTCCGACTCGCTCGTTTCTTCTTCTTCGGTTTTGGTTCGTTTTGCCAAGTTTCTAGGAATATATGATGTTCCCCTAATACGAGCCGTCGTTGTCCACATTGGTTTAGAAAAACCTGGTGGTTTAGAGGTTCCCGGGTCATTGTTACAACTTAAGGACTTCGGGGGTTGACGATACATATAAAGTTCATCGGGGTTGGAATTAGATTTCTCTATTTTTATGCCCTTTCCCTTATTATTTTCTTTTGCCTTTTTAAATTCAGTTGGGGTAATTTCTATAACATCATTGGAATTCTCGTCGGAATCCGATTCATCGGAGAATTGGTAATCCTCCCAATATTTTGCTTCCTTGGCGGAAACACCATTGACCATAATTAACCTTGGTCGGTTGGTTGAGGATTTTCTTTTACTTAACCGTTTTATTATTTCCCCCACCGGTTCAATTTCTTCATCCGGTTCCGATTCTTCTTCCGGTTCCGATTCTTCTTCCGGTTCCGACTCTTCTCCCGGTTCCTCTTCGGGAACTTGTGAATCAGTCCACGAATCATTCCAATTTACATTTGACTCTTCATTATTATTAGGTGAGTCAATGGGACTTGTTCTAGAGGTAGACATCTATCACATAATATCAAACGCGTTAAGAGATTAATATATCACATAATATTCACATGTTAAAAATATATAGTTTCCAACAAAATTTGTCAAGCAATCATTTTTCAAGTAAACACGGTCGAAGTCCAGACTCACTAATGCATCCTAACAAACTCGATAAGACACACTAATGCAAAATTCTGGTTCTCTAAGACCAACGCTCGGATACCAACTGAAATGTCCCGTTCTTATTGATTAAAAACGTTCCATATTAATTGATTTCGTTGCGAGGTTTTGACCTCTATATGAGACGTTTTTCAAAGACTGCATTCATTTTTAAAACAAATCATAACCTTTATTTCATAAATAAAGGTTTAAAAAGCTTTACGTAGATTATCAAATAATGATAATCTAAAATATCCTGTTTACACACGACCATTACATAATGGTTTACAATACAAATATGTTACATCGAAATCAGTTTCTTGAATGCAGTTTTTACACAATATCATACAAACATGGACTCCAAATCTTGTCCTTATTTTAGTATGCAACAGCGGAAGCTCTTAATATTCACCTGAGAATAAACATGCTTTAAACGTCAACAAAAATGTTGGTGAGTTATAGGTTTAACCTATATATATCAAATCGTAACAATAGACCACAAGATTTCATATTTCAATACACATCCCATACATAGAGATAAAAATCATTCATATGGTGAACACCTGGTAACCGACATTAACAAGATGCATATATAAGAATATCCCCATCATTCCGGGACACCCTTCGGATATGATATAAATTTCGAAGTACTAAAGCATCCGGTTCTTTGGATGGGGTTTGTTAGGCCCAATAGATCTATCTTTAGGATTCGCGTCAATTAGGGTGTCTGTTCCCTAATTCTTAGATTACCAGACTTAATAAAAAGGGGCATATTCGATTTTGATAATTCAACCATAGAATGTAGTTTCACGTACTTGTGTCTATTTTGTAAATCATTTATAAAACCTGCATGTATTCTCATCCCAAAAATATTAGATTTTAAAAGTGGGACTATAACTCACTTTCACAGATTTTTACTTCGTCGGGAAGTAAGACTTGGTCACTGGTTGATTCACGAACCTATAACAATATATACATATATATCAAAGTATGTTCAAAATATATTTACAACACTTTTAATATATTTTGATGTTTTAAGTTTATTAAGTCAGCTGTCCTCGTTAGTAACCTACAACTAGTTGTCCACAGTTAGATGTACAGAAATAAATCGATAAATATTATCTTGAATCAATCCACGACCCAGTGTATACGTATCTCAGTATTGATCACAACTCAAACTATATATATTTTGGAATCAACCTCAACCCTGTATAGCTAACTCCAACATTCACATATAGAGTGTCTATGGTTGTTCCGAAATATATATAGATGTGTCGACATGATAGGTCGAAACATTGTATACGTGTCTATGGTATCTCAAGATTACATAATATACAATACAAGTTGATTAAGTTATGGTTGGAATAGATTTGTTACCAATTTTCACGTAGCTAAAATGAGAAAAATTATCCAATCTTGTTTTACCCATAACTTCTTCATTTTAAATCCGTTTTGAGTGAATCAAATTGCTATGGTTTCATATTGAACTCTATTTTATGAATCTAAACAGAAAAGTATAGGTTTATAGTCGGAAAAATAAGTTACAAGTCGTTTTTGTAAAGGTAGTCATTTCAGTCGAAAGAACGACGTCTAGATGACCATTTTAGAAAACATACTTCCATTTTGAGTTTAATCATAATTTTTGGATATAGTTTCATGTTCATAATAAAAATCATTTTCTCAGAATAACAACTTTAAAATCAAAGTTTATCATAGTTTTTAATTAACTAACCCAAAACAGCCCGCAGTGTTACTACGACGGCGTAAATCCGGTTTTACGGTGTTTTTCGTGTTTACAGGTTTTAAATCATTAAGTTAGCATATCATATAGATATAGAACATGTGTTTAGTTGATTTTAAAAGTCAAGTTAGAAGGATTAACTTTTGTTTGCGAACAAGTTTAGAATTAACTAAACTATGTTCTAGTGATTACAAGTTTAAACCTTCGAATAAGATAGCTTTATATGTATGAATCGAATGATGTTATGAACATCATTACTACCTTAAGTTCCTTGGATAAACCTACTGGAAAAGAGAAAAATGGATCTAGCTTCAATGGATCCTTGGATGGCTCGAAGTTCTTGAAGCAGAATCATGACACGAAAACAAGTTCAAGTAAGATCATCACTTGAAATAAGATTGTTATAGTTATAGAAATTGAACCAAAGTTTGAATATGATTATTACCTTGTATTAGAATGATAACCTACTGTAAGAAACAAAGATTTCTTGAGGTTGGATGATCACCTTACAAGATTGGAAGTGAGCTAGCAAACTTGAAAGTATTCTTGATTTTATGAAACTAGAACTTTTGGAATTTATGAAGAACACTTAGAACTTGAAGATAGAACTTGAGAGAGATCAATTAGATGAAGAAAATTGAAGAATGAAAGTGTTTGTAGGTGTTTTTGGTCGTTGGTGTATGGATTAGATATAAAGGATATGTAATTTTGTTTTCATGTAAATAAGTCATGAATGATTACTCATATTTTTGTAATTTTATGAGATATTTCATGCTAGTTGCCAAATGATGGTTCCCACATATGTTAGGTGACTCACATGGGCTGCTAAGAGCTGATCATTTGAGTGTATATACCAATAGTACATACATCTAAAAGCTGTGTATTGTACGAGTACGAATACGGGTGCATACGAGTAGAATTGTTGATGAAACTGAACGAGGATGTAATTGTAAGCATTTTTGTTAAGTAGAAGTATTTTGATAAGTGTATTGAAGTCTTTCAAAAGTATATAAATACATATTAAAACACTACATGTATATACATTTTAACTGAGTCGTTAAGTCATCGTTAGTCGTTACATGTAAGTGTTGTTTTGAAACCTTTAGGTTAACGATCTTGTTAAATGTTGTTAACCCAATGTTTATAATATCAAATGAGATTTTAAATTATTATATTATCATGATATTATCATGTATGAATATCTCTTAATATGATATATATACATTAAATGTCTTTACAACGATAATCGTTACATATATGTCTCGTTTAAAAATCATTAAGTTAGTAGTCTTGTTTTTACATATGTAGTTCATTGTTAATATACTTAATTATATGTTTACTTATCATAGTATCATGTTAACTATATATATATCCATTATATGTCATCATATAGTTTTTACAAGTTTTAACGTTCGTGAATCACCGGTCAACTTGGGTGGTCAATTGTCTATATGAAACATATTTCAATTAATCAAGTCTTAACAAGTTTGATTGCTTAACATGTTGGAAACATTTAATCATGTAAATATCAATCTCAATTAATATATATAAACATGGAAAAGTTCGGGTCACTACATTTGTTACCAATTTTCACGTAGCTACAACAAGCAAAAATATCCAATCTTGTTTTACCCATAACTTCTTCGTTTTAAATCCGTTTTGAGTGAATCCAATTGCTATGGTTTCATATTGAACTTAAGTTTATGAATCTATACATAAAAAATATAAGTTTATAGTCGGAAATACAGGTTACAAGTCGTTTTTGTAAAGGTAGTCATTTCAGTCGAAAGAACGACGTCTAGATGACCATTTTGGAAAACATACTTCCACTTTGAGTTTAACCATGATTTTTGGATATAGTTTAATGTTCATAAGAAAAAACATTTTCCCAGAAGAACAACTTTTAAATCAAAGTTTATCATAGTTTTTAATTAACTAACCCAAAACAGCCCGCGGTGTTACTACGACGGCGTATATCCAATTTTACGGTGTTTTTCGTGTTTTCAGATTTTAAATCATTAAGTTAGCATATCCTATAGATATAGAACATGTGTCTAGTTGATTTTAAAAGTCAAGTTAGAAAGATTAACTTTTGTTTGCGAACAAGTTTAGAATTAACTAAACTATGTTCTAGTGATTTCAAGTTTAAACCTTCAAATAAGGTAGTTTTATATATATGAATCGAATGATGTTATGAACATCATTACTACCTCAGGTTTTGTGGATAAACCTACTGGAAATAAGAAAAATAGATCTAGCTTCAAAGGATCCTTGGATGGCTTGAAAGTTCTTGAAGCAGAATCATGACACGAAAACAAGTTCAAGTAAGATTTCCACTCGAAATAAGATTGTTATAGTTATAGAAATTGAATCAAAGTTTGAATATGAGTATTACCTTGTATTAGAAAGATATATTACTGTAAATAAGAAAGATTTCTTGAGGTTGGATGATCACTCTACAAGATTGAAAGTAAGCTAGCAAACTTGGAAGTATTCTTGATTTTATGAAACTAGAACTTGTAGAATTTATGAAGAACACTTAGAACTTGAAGATAGAACTTGAGAGAGATCAATTAGATGAAGAAAATTGAAGAATGAAAGTTTTTGTAGGTGTTTTTGGTCGTTGGTATATGGATTAGATATAAAGGATGTGTAATTTTGTTTACATGTAAATAAGTCATGAATGATTACTCATATTTTTGTAATTTTATGAGATATTTCAAGCTAGTTGTCAAATGATGGTTCCCACATATGTTAGGTGACTCACATGTGCTGCTAATAGCTGATCATTGGAGTGTATATACCAATAGTACATACATCTAAAAGCTGTGTATTGTACGAGTACGAATACGGGTGCATACGAGTAGAATTGTTGATGAAACTGAACGAGGATGTAATTGTAAGCATTTTTGTTAAGTAGAAGTATTTTGATAAGTGTCTTGAAGTCTTTCAAAAGTGTATGAATACATATTAAAACACTACATGTATATACATTTTAACTGAGTCGTTAAGTCATCGTTAGTCATTACATGTAAATGTTGATTTGAAACCTTTAAGTTAATGATCTTGTTAAATGTTGTTAACCCAATGTTTATTATATCTAATGAGATGTTAAATTATTACATTATCATGATATTATGATGTATTAATTTATCTTAATATGATATATATATACAATTAAATGTCGTTACAACGATAAGCGTTACATATATGCCTCGTTTCGAAATCATTAAGTTAGTAGTCTTGTTTTTACATATGTAGTTCATTGTTAATATACTTAATGATATGTTTACTTATCATAATACCATGTTAACTATATATATATATATATATATATATATATATATATATATATATATATATATATATATATATATATATCCATATATATGACATCATATAGTTTTTCCAAGTTTTAACGTTCGTGAATCACCGGTCAACTTGGGTGGTCAATTGTCTATATAAAACCTATTTCAATTAATCAAGTCTTAACAAGTTTGATTGCTTAACATGTTGGAAACACTTAATCATATAAATATCAATTTCATTTAATATATATAAACATGGAAAAGTTCGGGTCACTACAGTACCTACCCGTTAAATAAATTTCGTCCCGAAATTTTTAGCAGTTGGAGGTGTTGATGTATCTTCTGGAAATAAGTGTGGGTATTTCTTTTTCATCTGATCTTCTCGTTCCCAGGTGAACTCGGGTCCTCTACGAGCATTCCATCGAACTTTAACAATTGGTATCTTGTTTTGCTTAAGTCTTTTAACCTCACGATCCATTATTTCGACGGGTTCTTCGACGAATTAAAGTTTTTCGTTGATTTGGATTTCGTCTAACGGAATAGTGAGATCTTCTTTAGCAAAACATTTTTTCAAATTTGAGACATGGAAAGTGTTATGTACAGCCGTGAGTTGTTTTGGTAATTCAAGTCGGTAAGCTACTGGTCCGACACGATCAATAATCTTGAATGGTCCTATATACCTTGGATTTAATTTCCCTCGTTTACCAAATTGAACAACGCCTTTCCAAGGTGCAACCTTAAGCATGACCATCTCTCCAATTTCAAATTCTATATCTTTTCTTTTAATGTCGGCGTAGCTCTTTTGTCGACTTTGGGCGGTTTTCAACCGTTGTTGAATTTGGATGATCTTCTCGGTAGTTTCTTGTATTATCTCCGGACCCGTAATCTGTCTATCCCCCACTTCACTCCAACAAATTGGAGACCTGCACTTTCTACCATAAAGTGCTTCAAACGGCGCCATCTCAATGCTTGAATGGTAGCTATTGTTGTAGGAAAATTCTGCTAACGGTAGATGTCGATCCCAACTGTTTCTGAAATCAATAACACATGCTCGTAGCATGTCTTCAAGCGTTTGTATCGTCCTTTCACTCTGCCCATCAGTTTGTGGATGATAGGCAGTACTCATGTCTAGACGAGTTCCTAATGCTTGCTGTAATGTCTGCCAGAATCTTGAAATAAATCTGCCATCCCTATCAGAGATAATAGAGATTGGTATTCCATGTCTGGAGACGACTTCCTTCAAATACAGTCGTGCTAACTTCTCCATCTTGTCATCTTCTCTTATTGGAAGTAAGTGTGCTGATTTGGTGAGACGATCAACTATTACCCAAATAGTATCAAAACCACTTGCAGTCCTTGGCAATTTAGTGATGAAATCCATGGTAATGTTTTCCCATTTCCATTTTGGGATTTCGGGTTGTTGAAGTAGACCTGATAGTTTCTGATGCTCAGCTTTGACCTTAGAACACGTCAAACATTCTCCTACGTATTTAGCAACATCGGCTTTCATACCCGGCCACCAAAAATGTTCCTTGAGATCCTTGTACATCTTCCCCGTTCCAGGATGTATTGAGTATCTGGTTTTATGAGCTTCTCTAAGTACCATTTCTCTCATATCTCCAAATTTTGGTACCCAAATCCTTTCAGCCCTATACCGGGTTCCGTCTTCCCGAATATTAAGATGCTTCTCCGATCCTTTGGGTATTTCATCCTTTAAATTTCCCTCTTTTAAAACTCCTTGTTGCGCCTCCTTTATTTGAGTAGTAAGGTTAGTGTGAATCATTATATTCATAGCTTTTACTCGAATGGGTTCTCTGTCCTTTCTGCTCAAGGCGTCGGCTACCACATTTGCCTTCCCTGGGTGATAACGAATCTCAAAGTCGTAATCATTCAACAATTCAATCCATCTGCGCTGCCTCATGTT
Source organism: Rutidosis leptorrhynchoides (assembly GCF_046630445.1). Lineage (NCBI taxonomy): Eukaryota > Viridiplantae > Streptophyta > Magnoliopsida > Asterales > Asteraceae > Rutidosis > Rutidosis leptorrhynchoides. The sequence continues at coordinate 657,137,016 of NC_092333.1, read as the reverse complement.
CAGTTGTTTCTGATTAAATATGTGTTGAAGACTTTTGTGGTCGGTATATATAATACTTTTGACCCCATATAAGTAGTGCCTCCAAGTCTTTAATGTAAAAACAACCGCGCCTAATTCCAAATCATGCGTCGTATAATTCTGCTCGTGAATCTTCAATTGTCTAGATGCATAATCAATTACCTTCATTCGTTGCATTAATACACAACCGAGACCTTGCTTTGAGGCGTCACAATATATCACAAAATCATCATTCCCTTCAGGTAATGACAATATAGGTGCCGTAGTTAACTTTTTCTTCAACAATTGAAACGCTTTTTCTTGTTCATCCTTCCATTCAAATTTCTTCCCTTTATGCGTTAATGCAGTCAAGGGTTTTGCTATTTTGGAAAAATCTTGGATGAATCTCCTGTAATAACCAGCTAGCCCTAAAAATTGGCGTATGTATTTCGGAGTTTTAAGGGTTTCCCACTTTTCAACGGTTTCAATCTTTGCTGGATCCACCTGAATACCTTCTTTGTTCACTATATGACAGAGGAATTGAACTTCTTCCAACCAAAATGCACACTTTAAAAACTTAGCGTACAGTTTTTCTTTTCTCAGCAACTCTAGCACTTTTCTCAAATGTTCTTCGTGCTCTTGATCATTCTTCGAGTAAATAAGTATGTCATCGATGAAAACAATGAGAAACTTCTCAAGATATGGCCCACACACTCGGTTCATGAGGTCCATGAACACAGCTGGTGCGTTAGTCAATCCAAACGGCATAACCATAAATTCGTAATGACCGTAACGCGTCCTAAAAGCAGTCTTCAGAATGTCATCCTCCTTCACCCGCATTTGGTGATATCCAGAACGTAAATCGATCTTCGAATAAACAGACGAGCCTTGTAGTTGATCAAATAAGTCGTCGATTCTCGGTAGTGGGTAGCGGTTCTTGATGGTAAGTGTGACGACCCGGAAATTTCCGATCAAATTTAAACTTCATTCTTATATGATTTCGACACGATAAGCAAAGTCTGTAAAGTTGAGTCTCAAAAATTTTGAATTATTTCATATATTCAATTGACTTTCGACCATTCCTGACAATTCACAAACAACTAGTTGTAAAGAGATACATATATATTTAAATATATACAAACATATATACAATAACTTGAATTGGAAATAATAAACGATTTAATTGTTTGAATAAGTATGTAAAACAATATAAGATATAATAAGAGTTATTATTAAAATATATTTATATATATATACATGAACAATTATGCTCAAGACTAGGTTAGTGGAAAGAGCAAATGAGATAAGTAAAGTCTAGTGGAAAACTCCAGAGAGTCTTAGTCTTGTAAATCAGTCTTTTCCCAAAGGTAAAATTTATCAAAACTCAATACTCTATTTTAAATTCCATTAATAATATGATGTTCACATGTTACTTATTGTAATTACTACATCAGGGAATTCATGATTTAAAATTTTAGTATTAGCTATAAGTTTATATGTAATATTGATTAATAATTATTACTTGTATAATATAACAATGAATATGAGGTATACGAACTATTGATTGGAAATAAATATATAACACCTTAACTATAACATTTGAAAGATTGGGGAGTGTAATAGTAAGGGTTAAACCCATTATTTAAATTAAGCGATTTCTCAATTTCATTATTGTGATTTTTTGCTATTTCACCCGTGATTACATATTATTCTTTTGCTAAAGAATAAAAGTAAAAGACATTGTTTTTCTATGTCCCCATTATCTATTTTCCCCAATCAATCATCTATCTATTATATATGAACATGCACTCGTACATATAAAGACACCCTATCCTACCTTTCTGTTATACATCCTTTTCTATCAATATCTATTTTCATCTAACTTTATATATATCTTCATCTATCTTTTATATATGCATATAGACATATATACATATATGACACTCTTATGTTCATAGTAATCACTACCCCCACTTAAATCAATCACCAATATCATCACACTACACTCCGGCCACTTTTACTCCCTTTACTCCCTTATGTATAGATCGAAGACTCAGAAACAAAAGCTATATCATCTTCATCAACAACCACCATAACAACTCATCATAACCACCCTACGGTTTCTGTCTCTGTTCGATTATCACCATAGCACTACCTCCTTCTTCATTTAACCACCATCACTGCCCTACTGCTACAACTATACAATTAATTCTGCTTTTCTGTACCAACAAGCTAAAACACTCGCAACATTAACTCAAATTGTGTTTTACTGATTATTCGAGATTTTCAAGATCAAAACCCATCAGCCCACATAATTTTCCTGTTTTGCGGTCGACACCTATGAAATCCAACACTATTGTGTGCTAACTGTTCAACTGCTATTCGACTGGAAACAAGACCAAAAAACCCCGGTTGATTGTTGCTAATATTTATATTCTGTTTGAAACCACTACCACCCAACAACCAAGACCCACTTCCACCATCTTTAAACACCTATATATCTTGTTTCTGTTTCTGTTTCAGTTAAATCAACACACAAAAACCCTCACGATCCCATCTTAATCTGTTGCAATAATTAACATCTGATGTTGCATTGCTCGTTTCCTTCTTTTTGTTTCTATTTAAATCTCAAACGTCACCACCATCAACCAAACGAAACCCAAATCAATTGCTTCAGTTGCAGGTTAGTCAAACAAACACCAAAACCAAAACATTTAAGCTTGCTGCTATTGTTTCTAATCTACCAAAATCGAAGACCTTCTATTTCCTGTTACCATTCAAAAATCACAAAATCAACCTAATCCCTAAAATACAATCGATTTTATAATCCAACCAAAACAATAAAAATTGTAACTATGAATATAAAATTCATAATAAACAATTCTAGCAGACAATTAAGATCCCTAGTATTCGAATAAACTAATGGTGAATCGAATTACCTACAAAGATCCTTAAATTAAAAGTCGATCTCCATAGCTTGAGTATAGATTCTGAGATGTGCCTGTTTTGAATTGATGAATGATGATGATTAATAAGAATGGATGATGGTGTTAGATGATGATGGTGATGATAATCGCGATGAAGACGATGATGATGAATCCGTATGAAGTGTGATCGATCAAAACCTTCATATACCCATTTAATCAACTGAATTATACAGTATTGGGCTGGCCGAATCCTTGTTGGGCCAAGATCGAGTTATATATATTTTTTTTTGGGCCAAACAAATCGGGTTTGTGTTGTTGCTATTGGACTGAGATGTTATAATGTTAAAAGAGGACTATGATATGAGTTGTAGGGATTTAATACGATCATAAAACAGAAATGAATGACTGGAGCAGTGGTTAAGGGTATGAGTGTTTAACCGAGAGGTCTCGGGTTCGAGCCTGGGCAGCTGCGCTTATTATTTTTTTTTTTTAAAAATCTTATTACTCTAAGGTAGTATTATTATTATTATTATTATTATTATTATTATTATTATTATTATTATTATTATTATTATTATTATTATTATTATTATTATTATTATTATTATTATTATTATTATAAGTTTATTGTTGTTATTATTATTATAATTATTAATATTATTATTATTATTAATATTAATAGTATCATTATAATTAAAATTATCAAAACTATCATTTTTATTAAAGTTATCATTTTTATTAAATTTCCATTTTCATTAAAATTATTAGTAATATCGAAAGTATCATTCAAAATTTTCATTCTTATTAAGATTTATATTATTATTATAACTAATATTAATATTTAAAAACTACCTTTTTATTAAAAATTTCATTATCATTAATAGTATTATATTATTATAACAAATGAATATTTTATATATAAAAACATACTTACACAAAAATTATATTAATATTACCTATGTTTATATATTAGAAATATTAACATTTCTATTATGTTTATACAAAATAAATACACATATAACATGCAATGTAAGATATAAAATATATTAAAATTTAGTACAAATTATATATAGATTACAACAATAAATATATAAACACTATATAATTAATAGGTGGAACTATTTGATTTTCATTATATGTTTTAATATATATAACTGATATAGGTTCGTGAATCCGAAACCAATCATATACTTGTTCAATGACGTCATATGTATTTTTACTACAAAATACAGTATGGTGAGTTTTCATAGCTCCCTTTTTAAATGCTTTTGCATTATATATTTTTGGGCTGAGAATACATGCATATTTTATAACTGTTTTACGAAATAGGCACAAGTACTAAAACTAATTCTACGTGGGTTTAAACCAGAAATATCCCCTTAGCTTGGTAACTATAACTACTGGTGTATGACTGGTAGGCGCGAATCCTAAAGATAGATCTATTGGGCCTGACAAACCCCATCCTGACTATGGGATGCTTTAGTACTTCGAAGTTATTTTAAACACACCTGATTTGGTGTACTTCAGAGGGTAAAACATGAATGTTAAGGCTTGTTACCGGGTGCCTACAACTTATAGAATACTTTTATACACTTGTGAGTGTACATATATTTATAAACGAAAATCTTGTGGTCTATTAACATATTGAAATGATTGTTATGATAAACCTATGAACTTACCAACCTTTTGGTTGAAACTTTTAAGCATGTTTATTCTCAGGTATGAAAGAAATCTTCCGCTGTGCATTTTCTCATTTTAAAGATATTATATGGAGTCATTCATGGCATATATAGGTCAGTACCTCGCAATGGGACCAGATGTTGAAGACTTCGTCCAGGTGGATAAGGACGGGTCTTCACAGGTGGTATCAGAGCGGTGGTCGTAGCGAACCAGGTCTTGCATTAGTGTGTCTAACTGATAGTAGTTAGGATGCTTTAGTGAGTCTGGACTCCGACCGTGTCTGCATGTCAAAAGTTTTGCTTATCATTTCGTGTCAGAAATCATCTGCTTATCATCCTTAGAAAATTACCTGCTTATCATTCCTAGTTTAGACACATCTTACTGCATTGATTGCATTAATAGTGTATAGACAAATTCATATCTTAGCGTATTTGCTAATTCATATCTTAGCGTATCTATTACTGTTACCTTTGCCTGACAGCTTCTGTAGATTCCTCTGTAACTTATGGGATTTTAGTATTATATATGCATATGTAAATTATGTATTGCAGGGTACTAATCTACATCCTATAATCTATTTCTTATCGAAAATCCTTCATCTGATCGTATGAGATGAATCCCTCAACCAATTCGAATTCCTCGGATTCCGACAGCTATTCCGATATGGAGTTTCACCTAAGCTCTGAAAGTAGTGTCACCAGAATGAATCAACCAATTCATCTGATGGATTCGTAGTCTACTTAATCAATGGAGACGCGAAGAAGGCTATCCCTTCCACCAACCGAATTCACCTCTTGACGATGAACCTTAAACACTTACCGGCGAACCTATCCGCAACACTATTTTCAGCCACATTTCCAGAGTAGCTATACACGATTATATTCTATCCACAATTCTAAGCCTTATTCATCCACTTGTTTTGACCGACAATCATCCCGAAATAATGGAAGAAGTCAACGAACTACGCACTCGAGTAATTAACTTGGAAAATATGGTTCAAAATGTACCAGCTTCATCAACATCACCGACACCAACAGTACCATCAGTAACAGCACCAGTACCATCAACAATCCATGCCTCAACATCTCATTCTGTACCTCGAGTATAATCATCGTTCTACGAATCGTTTTACATCATTTATCTTCGTTCGACATGTCAATTATGTAATCTCTAATGTTTTAGAGATTATGTACTCTAGTTCTAAATGTAAACCAAATGAGTTTAATATCATATTAACTCATTAAATCCATGATTACATCTGAAGAAAATATATACGTATATATGTTTTCATAAAGATTGTAAATAAAAATTCTTTTGTACAAACTGTTAATGGTGAAAATATTTTAACGGGTAGGTAATATCCGAGGTATATTTAGATTTCACCTTAATAAGTTACACTGTACATTCGTCAAAGCTGATTCAACAGTCATTTACTATCCTACTTACAACCACCGATATACGTATCCGTTCACCGCAGAATAATCATTTTCATCCAATTTCATATTTGGATTTTGACCTATCAGAATCCAACAAGTGGCATAATGAAGAAAACATTTGAAAAAAAAAATCGTCAGAAACAAACAAATTAACTATGAGGAATTTTGTTAAGAATCCACGCTAATTGTTCCTAGCTAACTGTTCCTAGCTAACTGATTACATTTTATTTATCGCAGTTTATTTATCGCAATTTTATTTATCGTCATTTAATTTCTGTTATTTACTTTACGCATTTAATTTTTCGTCATTTAATTTCTGTTATTTATTTTATGCACTTTAAATATCGGGACACGTATACAAGGTTTTGACATATCATATCGACGCATGTATATATATTATTTGGAATAACCATAGACACTCTATATGCGGTAATGCGGGAGTTAGCTATACAGGGTTGGGGTTGATTCTACAATAATATATATCCTTTGAGTTGTGATCGAGTCTGAGACATGTACACGGGTCATGATACGTATTAATTAATTCGAATGCTATATATTAAACTATATATGAATTATTGAATTGCTAACTGTGGACTTTGAACTATGGACTATCAACAGTGAACAATTAAAATGAATTAAAATATTGATTATAATATATGAAACTAAACATTTCTTCAAGTTTGCCACTTGATTTTATCTTAAACCTCATTGTATCTCGATGATTACAATCTCGTTCAAGCCTTTCGTGATTCTTGAAAACACCTCAATCGAGAGGATGAACCAACCGCGCTTCATCTACGTAAGAAGAGATTGATGCATATAGTTATGCACTTGAAAACTCTCGGAACCTGAGTAAACGTTTAACACGTATCTGTGATAGCTCCTTTGGCGTTGTTATTACCGAAAATAATTTTACAATCCCTCTCCAAATTAGCCAATTTCGTCACAGCTTTAACAAATAAACTTCGACTCTTTGTTTGAAACAACCTTATTATAACTTTGATATATACGCGTGCTCTTTTATTGTTACCGAGGAACCTTTCATATTCCACCATGTTACCATCAGCGTTTAATCATCTAAAAACACAATTCTCTTGAAACCACTTCGGAATGATAACCGATGATTCAGATATCGTAGCATAAAATGCCGAGGAAACAGTAAAATTGTAGATGGCCTAAATGGCCAAGAGGTTGATGATAAAGAATGGAGTGTTGGGGACACTCGATTAAAAATTTAGTACTGAGAAACGGATTGAGCTAACCATGAAGGAGATCAATGACAAATACAAGAACCAAAACCTATATTCAAAGAATCCAGGTAATTCTGGATCCGTCGAAATCTTCAGAGAATATCTTGTTCCGAAGTCATGTTAAAATCTTGCGGAAAATTTTTCTTCATCAACCTTTGAACTTAGAAATTTCAAAATATCATCATAAATATCGTAGATATTTCTGAGAATATTTTTATAAATATTCTTGTCCGAAATTATCTACCTCTTCGTGTTTTCTATATTTCATTATATTGGAAACTCCTGTAAAAATCTAAGTATAAATTATGAATGAATTGTGGAGAAGTGTTGGAAATTGAAGCATGGGTTAGTATAATATAATGACGCCCAACCAACGTGATTATATTACGGTAAGTCATGCTGAGTTTCAAATGGAACGTGATGATTCACAGATCATAACGTCATCATGTGCCATGTTACATAACTCTGTCATTCTGCTTAACTTCTGAACATATTAAGAAAGCATATTCTTGATAGTTCTATCCTCAGTGATTTTGATAAATTTGAAAATCAAATTGTGCTATTACATTCTTTCTTGAATAGAACATTAAGTTCATTCGAAGCTCCATACTTACGAATTCTGGACGGTTACTCGCTTTACTAGAGGTCGGGAAGAAAAAAAAAGGCAATGAGCTACGAAACATAAGGGAAGATATAAAACCCGACAACAACATAGAAATCACAAACCGTGTACATTAATACAAATATCAATATAAAGACACGGGAGTATGATAAACACAATAACCCTAAGGTAATAGTAGAAGTGAATAGATTCCTCCGGCGGTAAATGGAAAAGAAGAATGACAGATGCGATAGTTAGGAAAATATCAAGAATCAGAACTGGATGGAGCATTTTCACAATATTTTGGATGTAGGAATAGAAGAAGAAAGTATAGGAATGGTGAAAATAATGGAACGGAAGAGTTTAATTTATAAGGGAAATATCAGGCAGAGCAATCGAGGTAGATCATCACATTTAATTAAAGAGATCCTAATTTCCTTATGTACTGAAGAATCAGATCTTATAGATTTCCAAGATTTTCTTTAAATTCCTTAAATTCCGAAAATCAACCATATTTACGTAAAAAGATTTGACGAAATACTATTTACTCAATTCACACTTTTGTGATAGCTTCACTCGTATTTTCGAGTAATCGAATTGCTTTATCCATATTACTCAACGATGATAAAATCTCTATTTATCAGCTTATATGAGTCATGAAAACATACTGATTGTCATCCATGACCTTTCCACTCAAATTTCGGGACGAAATTTCTTTAACGGGTAGGTACTGTGACGACCCGGAAATTTTCGATCAAATTTAAACTTCATTCTTATATGATTTCGACACGATAAGCAAAGTCTGTAAAGTTGAGTCTCAAAAATTTTGAATTATTTCATATATTCAATTGACTTTCGACCATTCCTGACAATTCACAAACAACTAGTTGTAAAGAGATACATATATATTTAAATATATACAAACATATATACAATAACTTGAATTGGAAATAATAAACGATTTAATTGTTTGAATAAGTATGTAAAACAATATAAGATATAATAAGAGTTATTATTAAAATATATTTATATATATATACATGAACAATTATGGTCAAGACTAGGTTAGTGGAAAGAGCAAATGAGATAAGTAAAGTCTAGTGGAAAACTCCAGAGAGTCTTAGTCTTGCAAATCAGTCTTTTCCCAAGGGAAAAATTTTATCAAAACTCAATACTCTATTTTAAATTCCATTAATAATATGATGTTCACATAATTTTCCTGTTTTGAGGTCGACATCCATGAAATCCAACACTATTGTATGCTAACTGTTCTACTGCTATTCGACTGGTAACAAGACCAAAAACCCCGGTTGATTGTTGCTAATATTTATATTCTGTTTGAATCCACTACCACCCAACAACCAAGACCCACTTCCACCATCTTTAAACACCTATATATCTTGTTTCTGTTTCTGTTTCAGTTAAATCAACACACAAAAACCCTCACGATCCCATCTTAATCTGTTGCAACAATTAACATCTGATGTTGCATTGCTCGTTTCCTTCTTTTTGTTTCTATTTAAATCTCAAACGTCACCACCATCAACCAAACGAAACCCAAATCAATTGCTTCAGTTGCAGGTTAGTCAAACAAACACCAAAACCAAAACCAAAACATTTAAGCTTGCTGCTATTGTTTCTAATCTACCAAAATCGAAGACCTTATATTTCCTGTTACCATTCAAAAATCACAAAATCAACCTAATCCCTAAAATACAATCGATTTTATAATCCAACCAAAACAATAAAAATTGTAACTATGAATATAAAATTCAGAATAAACAATTCAAGCAGACAATTAAGATCCCTAGTATTCGAATAAACTAATGGTGAATCGAATTACTTACAAAGATCCTTAAATTAAAAGTCGATCTCCATAGCTTGAGTATAGATTCTGAGATGTCCCTGTTTTGAATTGATGAATGATGATGATTAATAAGAATGGACGATGGTGTTAGATGATGATGGTGATGATAATCGCGATGAAGACGATGATGATGAATTCATATGAAGTGTGATCGATCAAAACCTTCATATACCCATTTAATCAACTGAATTATACAGTATTGGGCTGGTCAAATCCTTGTTGGGCCAAGATCGAGTTATATATATATATTTTTGGGCCAAACAAATCGGGTTTGTGTTGTTGCTGTTGGACTGAGATGTTATAATGTTAAAAGAGGACTATGATATGAGTTGTAGGGATTTAATATGATCATAAAACAGAAATGAATGACTGGAGCAGTGGTTAAGGGTATGAGTGTTTAACCGAGAGGTCTCGGGTTCGAGCCTGGGCAGCTGCGCTTATTTTTTTTTTTTTTTAAAAAAAAGCTTATTACTCTAAGGTATTATTATTATTATTATTATTATTATTATTATTATTATTATTATTATTATTATAACTTTTATTGTTGTTATTATTATTATAATTATTAATATTATTATTATCATTATTAATATTAATAGTATCATTATAATTAAAATTATCAAAACTATCATTTTTATTAAAGTTATCATTTTTATTAAATTTCCATTTTCATTAAAATTATTAGTAATATCGAAAGTATCATTCAAAATTTTCATTCTTATTAAGATTTATATTATTATTATAACTAATATTAATATTTAAAAACTACCTTTTTATTAAAAATTTCATTATCATTAATAGTATTATATTATTATAACAAATGAATATTTTATATATAAAAACATACTTACACAAAAATTATATTAATATTACCTATGTTTATATATTAGAAATATTAACATTTCTATTATGTTTATACAAAATAAATACACATATAACATGCAATGTAAGATATAAAATTTATTAGAATTTAGTACAAATTATATATAGATTACAACAATAAATATATAAACACTATATAATTAATAGGTGGAACTATTTGATTTTCATTATATGTTTTAATATATATAACTGATATAGGTTCGTGAATCCGAAACCAATCCTATACTTGTTCAATGACGTCATATGTATTTTTACTACAAAATACAGTATAGTGAGTTTTCATAGCTCCCTTTTTAAATGCTTTTGCATTATATATTTTTGGGCTGAGAATACATGCATATTTTATAAATGTTTTACGAAATAGGCACAAGTACTAAAACTAATTCTACGTGGGTTTAAACCAGAAATATCCCCTTAGATTGGTAACTATAACTACTGGTGTATGACTGGTAGGCACGAATCCTAAAGATAGATCTATTGGGCCTGACAAACCCCATCCTGACTATGGGATGCTTTAGTACTTCGAAGTTATTTTAAACACACCTGATCTGGTGTACTTCAGAGGGTAAAACATGAATGTTAAGGCTTGTTACTGGGTGCCTACAACTTATAGAATACTTTTATACACTTGCGAGTGTACATATATTTATAAACAGAAATCTTGTGGTCTATTAACATATTGAAATGATTGTTATGATAAACCTATGAACTCACCAACCTTTTAGTTGACACTTTTAAGCATGTTTATTCTCAGGTATGAAAGAAATCTTCCGCTGTGCATTTGTTCATTTTAAAGATAATATATGGAGTCATTCATGGCATATATAGGTCAGTACCTCGCAATGGGACCAGATGTTGAAGACTTCGTCCAGGTGGATAAGAACGAGTCTTCACAGTAAGTTTGTTCAACTCTTGGTAGTCGATACACAACCTAAATGTATCATCTTTCTTCTTGACAAACAAAACAGGAGCTCCCCATGGTGATGTGCTTGGTCGAATGAAACAACGCTCTAAAAGTTCCTGTAACTGACTTTGTAATTCTTTCATTTCGCTGGGTGCGAGTCTGTATGGAGCACGAGCTATTGGTGCAGCTCCTGGTAAAAGGTCTATTTGAAATTCAACGGATCGATGTGGGGGTAATCCCGGTAATTCTTTCGGAAATACATCGGGAAATTCTTTTGCGACGGGAACATCACTGATGTTCTTTTCTTCAGGTTTAACTTCCTCGATGTGTGCTAGAATGATGTAACAACCTTTTCTTATTAGTTTTTGCGCCTTCAAACTACTAATAAGATTTAATTTCGCGTTGTTCTTTTCTCCGTACACCATTAAAGGTTTTCTTTTTTCACGAATAATACGAATCGCATTTTTGTAACAAACGACCTCTGCTCTCACCTTTTTCAACCAGTCCATGCCAATTATTACATCAAAACTCCCTAACTCGACTGGTATTAAATCAATTTTAAACGTTTCATCCCCGAGTTTAATTTCTCTCTCCCGACATATATTATCTGCTGCAATTAATTTACCGTTCGCTAATTCGAGTAAAAATTTACTATCCAAAGGTGTCAATGGGCAACTTAATTTAGCACAAAATTCTATACTCATATAGCTTCTATCTACACCCGAATCAAATAAAACATAAGCAGATTTATCGTCAATAAGAAACGTACCTGTAACAAGCTCCGGGTCTTCCTGTGCTTCTGTCGCATTAATATTGAAAACTCTTCCATGGCCCTGCCCATTAGTATTCCCCTGATTCGGGCAATTTCTAATAATGTGGCCCGGTTTTCCACATTTATAACAAACATCGTTGGTATTACTTGCTCCGACACTATTCGTTTCGGCATTAGTTGTTCCGACATTATTTGTTCCTTTATTTATGTTAAACTTTGGTCCGTAGACCTCACACTTTGTCGCGCTATGACCATTTCTTTTACACCTGTTGCAAAATGTCGTGCAAAACCCCTGATGATTTTCTTCACACCCATGACATGGCTGTTTTTGATTTTTGTTGCCATTGTTGTTATTGAGGTTGTTGTTGGGATTGTTATTGTTGTTGAAATGGTTGTTGTAGTTGTTGTTGTTATTGGGATGTTTGTTGTAGTTATTGTTAGGATTGCGGTTATTGTTCCGATTGTTGTTGCGGTTGTTGGGATAGTTGTTGCGCTTGTGGTTGTAATTGTTATTGTTGTTGTACTTGTGACTCTTGTCACCGTTTTCCTCCCACTTCCTCTTGAGTTGTTTCGTATTGGCTTCTTCGGCCGCCTGCTCTTTAATTCTTCCCTCAATCTGATTTATGAGTTTATGAGCCATTCAACTTGCCTTCTGTATAGAAGAGGGCTTGTGTGAACTCACATCTTCTTGAATTCTTACTGGTAACCCTTTTACAAATGTGTCGATCTTCTCTTCTTCATCTTCGAATGCTCCCGGACACAATAGGCATAACTCTGTGAATCATCGTTCATATGTGGTAACGTCGAACCCTTGTGTTCGTAACTCTCTAAGTTCTGCCTTGAGTTTATTGACTTCGTTTCTAGGATGGTACTGCTCGTTCATCAATTGCTTGAATGCCGACCACGGTAGTGCGTAAGCAGCATTTTGTCCTACCTGTTCAAGATAGGTGTTCCACCACGTTAACACAGTACCTGTGAAGGCATGCGTAGAGTACTTAACTTTGTCCTCTTCATTATACTTACTTATGACAAACACCAATTCGACTTTCTCGGTCTACCGTTTCAATCCAATTGGTCCTTCGGTTCCATCAAATTCCAAAGGTTTGCAGGCAGTGAATTCTTTGTAGGAGCATCCTACACGATTTCTTGCACCGTTAGCTGCATTGCTAGATTTAGAGTTATTGTTGGTATGTAGCGCAGCCTGTACTGTGGCTATGTTTGTAGCAAGAAAGGTACGAAATTCCTCTTCGCTCATATTCATGGTGTGTCGAGTAATCGGTGTCATTTCCTTCAAAATAGCCAACTGAATCGAGTTAATCATACAGAATATTAAGAGTAGTCAATAGTATTTTGTAGCATAATATGAACTCATTTATAAAAGCTTTTTCTCCATATTAGCGTTTTATAAGTTTAAATTTGGGTACTACCTACCCGTTAAGTTCATACTTAGTAGCTAATATACAATTCAACTGCTACAATTCCATATGAAAAAACTGATTATAATAATATATCACATACAAATATTCTTCAAACTTACAACTTCGCTATATTACATATAACATGAAATATAGTACACTTTGATATATGACAGTTTTGAAGATAAACCTAGTTAATACGCAAGTTGTTCAGCAAAGAAAATAAAGACACGTAATTCATAAGTCCAGAAACAAGTCATGCATTCTGGTTTTACTAAGACTTCCCATCCTTGGTCTTGTGGAAAATAACCGTTATGACCATTGGCTAGGCAGCATGTTGTAATGTCGTCAAAAGGACGAGGGTTTCGTAATGTCCAACAGCCCCGTAATAATCTAAAAACCTTGTTTCTCACCCTAACTACTGAATCCGTCACTTGTGGGAAGGTTTTATTTAAAAGCTGCAATCCGATGTTCTTTTTCTCACTTTGGTAAGAAGCGAGCATCACTAACCCGTAAGCATAACATGCTTCTTTATGTTGCATGTTAGAAGCTCTTTCTAATTCATGAAATCCTATGTTGGGATATGTTGAGTCAAAATAGGTTCTTAACTCGTAGCGTAAAATTGCATTTGGGTTTCCCGCATTTAATGCTTTAAAGAAAACACGGCGTAACTTACGGTCTCCCCAATGTGATATACCCCACCTATCAAAGGAAAGCCTTTTATAAACTAAGGCATTTCTGGAAAGTCTTTCAAATGTTTCACAAGTTAATTTTGCCATAAATAATTGTGCTGATGAATTCTGACCGACTCTAGACAAGATTTCCTCAATCATATCCTCCGGTAGATCTTCTAAAATATTCAGTTGTCTACCCTTAATGTAACGACCCGGATTTTTCCAATCGTTTTATACTTATGAGATTAATATTTACATAAATTAAACCTTACCAATATGATAAGCAATCCAAATTGTTGAGACTTGTGTTTTTGAAAAGAGTTTTACATAACGTTTGACCGTCCAATTTAATCGATGATATCACGAACTATATAACATATGATAATTATACGTTTGTGTATATATATGTATTTATATATATTTAACATGATCTAAGGATGGTTTAACATCTCATTGTGTACTAATGACAATGAGTTATAAGTATATTTTGAAACTACTAACTTAAGTTTTCAAAACGATAACTATACGTAACATTCTTTGATATATATACTTATAACCTATAATGCTTATACATGTATCGTATATATAATGTATTTAATCACTTTTTAAGGACTTAAATACATAAAACAATATAAGTATATTCACAAAAGATAGCTATAATTGAATTCTCATTCCGTTTCCTCAAGATTTCTATACATATATCTAGGGTATATGTACCCGTATCATACCCAGCTTCTATTTGTATTTACTATTGGTATATACACATCAAATCAACATCCTAATCAACATTATTACTGCTCTAGATATGAGGTAACTAGGATTTGTCAAGTAGCATGAATTATTAGTAAGAAAACAAAACTAGGAATCCTTTTCTTTCTTTATAAACTAAAAACGTTTTTATGAATGAACACCATTTCTTCACTCCATTTTCTCATACCTACACCCTCATTTCTCTCTCAAAATACTCCTAACTTCATACTTGATCATCTCCAAGCATTTTCCCCATCATTTAGCTTCAATTACAAGCCTTAAACACCATAAGAAAACTATTTCAAGAACATATCAAAATAACCACCCATTTGAAGAAGTTTACTTCCAACCTTTTGATCTAACTCCACCACTCTTTGATTCCAAGATTATTTCTTATCTTTTGCAGTAACTTTGTCCAAGTAACTTGAGGTAGTAACCTTGTTCATAATCTTATTCAATTCATATTCATATAGCTATCTTATTTTGTGGTATAAAAATTTAACAACAAGAACATAGTTTGAATGATTTCAAACTTGTTCGCAAACTAAATAGATCCTTCTAACTTGACTTTTAAAACACTTCAAGACCTGTAATATATCATAATGATATGCTAACCTAACAAGATATAACTTGGTTTTACAAAGAACATCTTAATAATTGAATCTACGTCGTCGGAGTGCAACCGGGGGCTGTTTTGGGTTGGATAATTAAAAACCATCTTGAACTTTGAATTGGAAGTTCATGTTCTGGAAAAATGATATTTCTTATGAATATGTTAACACATAAAAATTTCATGGTTTAACTCAAAGTGTAAGTATTTTTAGAAAAATGATCATTAAATGTTGTTTTTATGATGGAAAATGATCACTTTCATAAGTTTCACCAAAGTTTGACCTATAACCTATGATTTCGAATACAAACTAAGGTATTTTCAGTTCATATTCTTAAAATTTAACTCGATCCAAGGAAGTGGCAAGTTGAACCAACAAAAACGGAGTTGTAATGAAGAAACTACGACTAAAACAAGATTGGGTATCCGAAGCTAGTTTAGCTACGAAAATATTTGGAGAAAAAGTAAATTAATCATATCTTTTCTAATTAATATGATATTTTATATATAATTACTTATGATTTGATTTTATATATATCAGGACCACCCATAAACAACACGAGAAGATTAATCATAAGACCTCATGATTGTACGCAACACGTCATTTGACAACACGGTACTTTATGTACGCAACACGTCATTTGACAACATGGTACCATGGGTCTAGATTAATTCTGATCAATAAGAATACGATGGGGTCTTTATTTATTTTATTTAAGCAACTAATTGTAGACCACTAACATCGGACTGCTAACTACGGACTAAGTAAATATTAAAAGTATATATATATATATATATAACGATTACTTAAAAAGAAAATATGTTGATATATTATATATATGGTTAGGTTCGTGATATCTATCGGAGACCAAGTCGAATTAAATACCTTCAAGGCAAAAGTGAGTTTCATTTGCTCCCTTTTTAATTGCTTTTGCAATATATATTTTTGGGCTGAGAATACATGCGCTGCTTTTATAAATGTTTACAAAATAGACACAAGCACTTAAAAATATATTCTACGTTGAGTTGTACCACTGGCATATTTCCCTGTAGCTTGGTAACTACTATTTACATGGGTATTGTAAACGCGAATCCTGTTGATAGATCTATCGGGCCTGA
Source organism: Rutidosis leptorrhynchoides (assembly GCF_046630445.1). Taxonomy (NCBI): domain Eukaryota; kingdom Viridiplantae; phylum Streptophyta; class Magnoliopsida; order Asterales; family Asteraceae; genus Rutidosis; species Rutidosis leptorrhynchoides. Next base: position 657,120,132 of record NC_092333.1, on the reverse strand, counting down.
CAACCCCAACCGGACTGGACGACCAGTATTCAATGGTTGCACAGTACTTCGTTTTGGTGACTACACTTGGTACGGTGTAGTGAGATTTCATAATAAAGGGAATATGCGACGTTGATTAAATGTTAAGTATGGTTACCAAGTGCTCAACCACTTAGAATGCTTTACATACACTTGCGAGTGTATTATGTTTATGATTATGAAATCTTGTGGTCTATTAACATATTGAAATGATTGTTATGATAAACCTATGAACTCACCAACCTTTTGGTTGACACTTTAAAGCATGTTTATTCTCAGGTACGAATTAAGTCTTCCGCTATGCATTTGCTCAATATAAGGACATTACTTGGAGCCGATCATTGCAATGGGACCAAATGTTGATGACTTCGTCCAGGTGGATTAGGACGGGTCCTTTCACTTAACGTCCATTTTTTTTATGCTGTAAAATAGACAAGGATTAGATTCGTAAAAGATAATTAACAAACAATACAAGTAATTTTTACATAGAACATAAAAGTACAAGCACACTACAATACATATAATACACAACATGATTACAACCCTCTAATCTGAATAATTGGTTTCTTCTTCTTCGGACTTGGTTCGTTTTCCAAATTTTCTAGGAATATATGGTGTTCCTCTAATACGAGCCATCGTTTTCCACAATGGTTTAGAAAAACCTGGTGGTTTAGAGGTTCCCGGGTCATTGTTACATTTTAGGAAATACGGATGTTGCCGATACATATAAAGTTCATCGGGTTGGAATCGGGTTTCTCTATTTTTATACCTTTTCCCTTATTATTTTCTTTCGCTTTATTAAATTGGGTCGAGGTAATTTCTATAACATCATTGGAATCCTCATCGGGATCCGATTCATCGGAAAATTGGTAATCTTCCCAATATTTTGCTTCCTCGGCGGAAACACCATTGACCATTATTAACTTTGGTCCGTTGGTTGAGGATTTTCTTTTATTTAATCGATTTACTATAGGTATCAATATTTCTTCCTCCGGAACCTCTTCTTCTTCCGGTTCCTCCTCTTCCGATTCCTCTTCTTCCGGTTCCTCCTCCTCCGGTTCCTCCTCTTCCGGTTCCTCTTCTTCCGGTTCCTCTTCGGGAATTTGTGAATCTTCTCAAAATATATTCGACTCTTCATTATTATTAGGTGAATCAATGAAATTTGTACTAGGTAGACATCTATCACACAATATTAAACACGTTAAGAGATTAATATATCACATAATATTTACATGTTAATAATATATAGTTTCCAACAAAAAAAAATGTTAAGCAATCGTTTTTGAAGAAAAACACGGTCGAAGTCCAGACTCACTAATGCATCCTAACAAACTCAGTAAGACACACTAATGCAATTTTCTGGTTCTCTAAGACCAACGCACGGATACCAACTGAAATGTCCCGTTCATATTGATTATAAACGTTCCATATTAATTGATTTCGTTGCGAGGTTTTGACCTCTATATGAGACGTTTTTCAAAGACTGCATTCATTTTTAAAATAACCATAGCCTTTATTTTATCTATAAAGGTTTAAAAAGCATTACGTAGATTATCAAATAACGATAATCTAAAATATACCGTTTACACACGACCATTACATAATGGTTTACAATAAGAATATATTACATCAAAAATAAGTTTCTTGAATGCAGTTTTTACATAATATCATACAAGCATGGACTCCAAATCTTGTCCTTATTTTAGTATGCAACAGCGGAAGCTCTTAATAATCACCTGAGAATAAACATGCTTAAAACGCCAACAAAAATGTTGGTGAGTTATAGGTTTAACCTATATATTATCAAATCATAATAATAATAGACCACAAGATTTCATATTTCAATATACATCCCATACATAGAGATAAAAATCATTCTTATGGTGAACACCTGGTAACCGACATTAACAAGATGCATATAAGAATATCCCCAATCATTCCGGAAAATCGTTCGGACATGATAAAAATGAATTCGAAGTACTAAAACATCCGGTACTTTGGATGGGGTTCGTTAGGCCCAATAGATCTATCTTTAGGATTCGCGTCAATTAGTAGATCGGTTTACTAATTCCTAGGCTACCAAGCAAAAGGGGCATATTCGGCTTCGATCATTCACCCATATAATGTAGTTTCAATTACTTGTGTCTATTTCGTAACACATTTATAAAACTGCATGTATTCTCATCTCAAAATATTAGATTTTAAAAGTGGGACTATAACTCACTTTCACAGATTTTTTTACTTCGTCGGGAAGTAAGACTTGACCACTAGTTGATTCACGAACCTATAACAAATATGTACATATATATCAAAGTATGTTCAAAATATATTTACAACATTTTTAATACGTTTTAATGTTTTAAGTTTATTAAGTCAGTTGTCCTCGTTAGTAACCTACAACTAGTTGTCCATAGTTAGATGTACAGAAATAAATTGATATATATTATCTTGACCCAATCCACGACCCAGTGTATACACGTCTCAGACTAGATCACAACTCAAAGTATATATATTTTTGGAATCAACCTCAACCCTGTATAGCTAACTCCAACATTACTGCATATAGAGTGTCTATGGTTGTTCCAAATAATATATATAGATGGGTCGATATGATATGTCAAAACATTTGCATACGTGTCTATGGTATCCCAAGATTACATAATATATTAGAATACATGTATAATACAATACAAGTTAGCTAGAATATGATTAATATAGATTTGTTACCAATTTTCAAGTAGCTACAACAAGCAAAAATATCCAATCTTGTTTTACCCATAACTTCTTTGTTTTAAATCCGTTTTGAGTGAATCCAATTGCTATGGTTTCATATTGAACTTAAGTTTATGAATCTATACAGAAAAAGTATAAGTTTATAGTCGGAAATACAGGTTACAAGTCGTTTTTGTAAAGGTAGTCATTTCAGTCGAAAGAACGACGTCTAGATGACCATTTTGAAAAACATACTTCCACTTTGAGTTTAACCATAATTTTTGGATATAGTTTCATGTTCATAAGAAAAATCATTTTCCCAGAAGAACAACTTTTAAATCAAAGTTTATCATAGTTTTTAATTAACTAACCCAAAACAGCCAGCGGTGTTACTACGACGGTGTATATCCAGTTTTAAAGTGTTTTTCGTGTTTTCAGGTTTTAAATCATTAAGTTAGCATATCATATAGATATAGAACATGTGTCTAGTTGATTTTAAAAGTCAATTTAGAAAGATTAACTTTTGTTTGCGAACAAGTTTAGAATTAACTAAACTATGTTATAGTGATTTCAAGTTTAAACCTTCAAATAAGGTAGTTTTATATATATGAATCGAATGATGTTATGAACATCATTACTACCTCAGGTTTTGTGGATAAACCTACTGGAAATGAGAAAAATAGATCTAGCTTCAAAGGATCCTTGGATGGCTTGAAAGTTCTTGAAGCAAAATCATGACACGAAAACAAGTTCAAGTAAGATTTCCACTCGAAATAAGATTGTTATAGTTATAGAAATTGAATCAAAGTTTGAATATGAGTATTACCTTGTATTAGAAAGATATCTTACTGTAAATAAGAAAGATTTCTTGAGGTTAGATGATCAACTTACAATATTGGAAGTAAGCTAGCAAACTTGGAAGTATTCTTGATTTTATGAAACTAGAACTTATAGAATTTATGAAGAACACTTAGAACTTGAAGATAGAACTTGAGAGAGATCAATTAGATGAAGAAAATTGAAGAATGAAAGTGTTTGTAGGTGTTTTTAGTCGTTGGTATATGGATTAGATATAAAGGATGTGTAATTTTGTTTACATGTAAATAAGTCATGAATGATTACTAATATTTTTGTAATTTTATGAGATATTTCATGCTAGTTGCCAAATGATGGTTCCCACATGTGCTAGGTGACTCACATGGGCTGCTAAGAGCTGATCATTGGAGTGTATATACCAATAGTACATACATCTAAAAGCTGTGTATTGTACTAGTACGAATACGGGTGCATACGAGTAGAATTGTTGATGAAACTGAACGATGATGTAATTGTAAGCATTTTTGTTAAGTAGAAGTATTTTGATAAGTGTCTTGAAGTCTTTCAAAAGTGTATGAATACATATTAAAACACTACATGTATATACATTTTAATTGAGTCGTTAAGTCATCGTTAGTCGTTACATGTAAGTGTTGTTTTGAAACCTTTAGGTTAACGATCTTGTTAAGTGTTGTTAACCCATTGTTTATTATATCAAATGAGATGTTAAATTATTACATTAACATGATATTATGATGTATTAATATATCTTAATATGATATATATATACAATTAAATGTCGTTACAACGATAATCGTTACATATATGCCTCGTTTCGAAATCATTAAGTTAGTAGTCTTGTTTTTACATATGTAGTTCATTGTTAATATACTTAATGATATGTTTACTTATCATAATACCATGTTAACTATATATATATATATATCCATATATATGACATCATATAGTTTTTCCAAGTTTTAACATTCGTGAATCACCGGTCAACTTGGGTGGTCAATTGTCTATATAAAACATATTTCAATTAATCAAGTCTTAACAAGTTTAATTGCTTAACATGTTGTAAACACTTAATCATATAAATATCAATTTCATTTAATATATATAAACATGGAAAAGTTCGGGTCACTACGAATGCGGTCGAGACCAGCAACTTCTACAACTTCAATTTTCGTTCTCCCCGAATGAACGAGGCATCTTCGTTGATTTAACACATTTTTTACATTTCATTGATTTTTTATAACACCCATTTATGCACATAATTGGATTCGTGATTTATGTATGAGAAAATTTCGTGAAAGTGCACACTCGTTTGGTTGGAAGTTTGGAACAATACAACCAATTATTTGGATGTTAGAAACAATTAAAATTTAACACGTAACATAAAGTTCCTCGGATCAATGATTTTACCTTAAATAATGTTTAGGATTACAAAATGGTTTAAGTACAACCATATTAAGGATTTCTAAACATCTATAGTTTCTATTAAAATGCTATAATAATGATGTCATTATTAAGCTAATTATTTTATTATGAAAAAATCAAAAATAAAAAGAAAAAAAATCTAAATATGATGAGTGATGTCATTAATCTAAATAATTTTGAATTAAAAATAAATTTTATTAATTAATTATTATTATTCAATCTTATTAATAATTATTTTAATTATTAAAATTAAATAATTTTGAATTTTTTTAATTAATTATTTTGAATTGAGTAACTGAAGATATAAAAGCTAGACAGAAGGAAACTAATTCTAAATTTATATTTTAATTTACACTTTTAAAATAAAATGACAACAAATATTATCTCTTATGATTGTATGTAGATTGTTTAATATGGATTTTAAGTGTTTGATGAAAAGTTCAGCTGACGAGTTTCTTAGTCGGACTATGTGGTTCCACGGGTCATTAAACTAAATGACTTTAGCATTTACATTCACTTAATATCTAAAACATATCATTAAACTATTTCGTGTAAACAAACCAGTGGTTCCACGGGTCATTTCACTAGTTATAATGATATCCTTAAGACTAGATATGTCATCGACAGTTTCTTTATTTTATTTTATAACATATTAATATTAAAAATTTTCTAAAAAAATTCATTTGTATTCAATAAATATCAGTCCTTGTTTAGTTTAGATATACCATTTAAAGCGAAACGTTAAGTCAATATTTGGGAAGATTGTGTTGTATTGTAGTAAAAAGTCAGCTAAAGCATTTTTGTTATTATTAAAATCGAATCTAATGTGGATTAAAAGTCAAGTCAAAAAATGGATGTTTGCGTACTTCTACTTCATTTAGTCAAAAGCACTACTTTGTCGAATAGTTAAGTTCTTTATAACAATCCTTCAACTTTCAACTTTCAATTAAGTTGATCTTTTCAAGGTGATTGATAAGAAAATTCTTAACGTGTAGTTGATCAATATCTTTCATTATGATTTTGACCACATAACATTTTCCCTTGTTTTCTTTTTTGGAAAAGCAAAAGGATTTTATTTATAACTATCAAATGTACATGTACAAACTTGTTTGCCTCACAGAATACTCATCTCACAGTTAAAAGTCCACAAGCTACTGTCTAAACACCACAACAATTTACTCAACTCACAAGCTACTGTCTACTCCACAAGCTACTGACAACTAAATGGCAAACAAGGGGAAAGGTACTGTACAAACTTATTTATAACTATCAAATGACAACTAAAGCATACAGAACAGTTAAATGGCTCGCCTTATTGCCAAGAAGGCAATGTAACAAGCATTAACTAACCTTTTCCCTTGTTTTGAATTAATGAGAAAAAATTTCAGATTTTGCCCCCTTTTATAATTTGTGAATTTTACACATTTAACTCTCCTCAGCTAGTTTCTTGACAATCTTCCTCCCAATACCAACTTTACCACACTGCCTAATAAGGGTTAAAGCAAAAAATAGGCTACAAACTTACACAAATGTACCGATGTCGCCCACAAACTCATTTCCGTCCTACTGTCGCCTACAAACTTTCAAAAAATGTGCTAATATCAACATTTTAAAGTTTTGATCTGCTACATACTAATTTTGACCCTTTTTTTTTAGAATTAAGATCCAATCCACGAACGACACGTGTTGATTTTAACTAGTTTAGCCTGTAGCAAGTCATTTTTGTTTACAATAGTACACTTTTTGAAAGTTTTTGTTTACATCGGTACACTTTTTGAAAGTTTGTAGGTTACAGTAGGACGGAAATGAGTTTGTGGACGACATATGTGTAAGTTTGTAGCCTATTTTTGACTTTAACCCGCCTACTAACCATCTCTACTTATCTCTACTTCTCTAATTCTCTATCTCATCTCTACTATCTCTCGCTCTATCTCTATCTCTACTATATATTAAAACAAACTCTTAATAGAACTCAGTGTTGTAAAAAACGGAAAAAACGGGGGTGTAGACGGGGGTGTAGACGGATTTTGGAGTGCCCCGTCCCGTTTATACATAAAACGTTTGAAAAAACGGAAATCGGCCAAAAAACGGTCAAAAGACGGTCAAACACGGTCCGAGACGGGAAAAAACGGGTTTTTTCTGATTTTTTTCAAGTTTTTTTTTTTTTTTAAATATTAAACGTTGTGCTATTAATTAGGGTTTCTTTTTTTATGTTTGAAATGTTGAAGTATTTAAACATGTGTGAAATGCTTATGTTTGGAATAATGTAATGTACAATATATATATAATATATAACATTTTTATTTAAAAGTCAACGTTAGTCAACATCCGTCTAGACCTCCGTCTCGACTCCGTCTCGACCGTCTCGACCCTTTTAGGACCCGACCGTCTCGACCCCGTCTCGCGTCTTTTGCAACCTTGATAGAACTATTATTAAAAAATTATATTCTTAACAACTTTTAAATTGATTTAAATACATAGATTACCCTCTTAATCTATTTAGTCCTAACGGTTACGCTTAAGCATATAAAATATAAGTTAATTGTATTTTTATAACTAATTGCTGTCATGATAACACTAATATTAAAATTATATAAGGAAAATCGATATAAAAAAAGAATAATTATGCTTTGCAATTAATTAAAAAGAGTTTTGTAACCTAAATATGGTATGCTTAAACGTAGCCCTAAGACACACAACCTTAAAACAACAATATTTTAAACACATTCAAAACCCCGAGTTAAAAACAACAATATTTTAAACACATTCACCTAATATTTTAAACACATTCAAAACAACAATAGAATTCCTTAATATATTAAATTGTTACATGACACTGTGTAACACTGTGTAACGTTCATATAAACTTTTTTTTTTTTCCCGAAAATACATAAAACCAAATTGAGGCGATTTAAATAAGATAAAATTTCACTCCTCGTCCCTGAACTTTACATCAACTTTGACTGCTCGCCCTTTTTCTTTTTTGTGTGCATCCCTCGTCCCTAATGTATCACAATTCTACATCCCTCGTCCTCCCGTCTATTTTCTGTCTATTTTTCTGTTAAATGAAGTCATGTGCTAAGCATGTGAGGGTAGTTTTGTCATTTTACATATTTCTTTTGACTTTTCCTCAAATCTATTTACACCTTTACCTCAAACTCTTGTTTCATCCTCAGATTTATATTCCAAATCATTGTTGTAAAATTAAAAACAACAAATCCTTTCTCGATTATAATATTTTCAGATTATAAAATCATCATCACAACAATTCTTTCACGTTTCATCTACTGATTTTTATGTCAATACATCTCAGAATCTCAAAACTACATTTATTCAGATCCAATTTCGTGCTACAGTTTATATATTCATCTTCATCTTTATTTAGCTCAAAATCACAAATCCTTATTTGATGTTTCATTCAACAAATTGAAGTTAGCAGAATGATTTACAACATAACTTAGAACCTTCGTGATCAGTTGTAATCGCTAAATAAGATACAATGGTGGGATCACCGGCGCCGACAAGTCTCCGGCGATGAAAAATCCGGTCACGGTAGGCCATAGCAGAGTAATAGTCAAGCAAATACCCAAAACCCATTTCAATCAATATCAACATTAAATATATATATAAAAAATAAATTATAACCGACACCCATTTCAATTAATTGAATACCGGATCTGGGCCCAGAATTTGTTACCGGATCCGGATGTTTAACGAATCGGAGCAGTTGTGGTATCATTGAAACGAATTTAGATCTTTCTTCAAATTTCTCATTAAAGCCCTATTAAAACAGACCATCTTCATCAGAAGCAGCATCATCTTCATCATCATTTCGAGATTCATCTTCGAATCAGAGTAGTTGTTGTAGTGGTAGTGATAGATCCGACGACAGTGATGGTAGTGGCGGTGACGGTAAAGGTGAAGATAATAATGAAGTGAGAACTGAGATCTGTAAAATGTTTTTGAATGAAGATAATAATGAAGTGAGAACGGTGACGGTACATTCATAATTTATGGTCAAAATGTGTTTAAGTTTTATGGAAGAAGAGGAATGAATTTGATTTTATTAGGGTTTATAATTTATGATTTTGGGACTAACTTGAATATTGAAGAAGAAGACATAATTACGCTCCTCGTCCCTATAGTTTAATGACCTTTTTACCCCCACATGCTCTGCACGTGATAGGAGGGTAACGACAAAATAAACAGAAAATAGACGGGAGGACGAGGGATGTAGATTTATGATACATTAGGGACGAGGAATGCACAAAAAAAAAGAAAAATGACAGGGAGTCAAAGTTGATGTAAAGTTCAGGGACGATGAATGAAATTTTATCTTTAAAGAATCACTTCACTTAATTTACAATTGATGCAGCCTATACTAATTATGCTTAGAATAATCCAATGGTCTACAAAGTCATTCATACAATAATTGACTAAATGTAACAAACATTGATACAATCACAATCAATAATCTAAGTCTAGTTACACCACCAAAACCCCAAGTCTTCTTATTATATGAGCCAACAAGCATCAAAAGAAGTCCTGCATACCCAATTGCAGATGAAACAAAGTATAACTCTTGCTGTGGTCAGGAACCACAAGCAAAAGATGAGTTGTGATGCAATGCAAAAGTGAATCGTTCAAACAACAGGTTAAGCCCTTTGAAAGCTCGAATCACCCTATCATCTCCCATCATTGTTAAATTGACAGAAGTAATCAACAAACCATATTAAGAACTTTATTACACCAACAGGTTATAACAAATTACAATTCCAGATTCAAAACTTAAACCAATCAACCACACAAACACATCTAATGTTTATGCAGGAAACAAACACTCGAATATCAATCACAAGATGTGAATTGATTATCTAAAATCACTCAAAGAGGAAAAACTTCAATTGTGAATTTGGAGAGAAAACTTCTGGTAAATTGATAATAAGAATGTAAAAGTGATCGACTCTTTAACCCTAAAAGTGATTAGAGTACTTATAGCTGGCAATCCTTTGTCAGATACTTGTGTTGGGCTTCACTAGATTGCTCACCAGCATTCTTCTTCTATTTGAAATAAGGCCCAATAAGCATTGGACTTAGACTGCTTTTAACTCTTTGGAATTAGGATAAATAAATTAAACACTTGTGTAATCCACCAATATGAAGCAATAAATTAAAGCTCAATCCTTGAGTGACTAGCAATCTATACTGCAACATCATAAACTGCACCTCAAATCAATCCATGATGCTTTAATGCTAACCTCCATCAAGAACAGCACAGTACTTGCAAAATAGATTCTAGAAAACACCACAAGTAAGAACAATTTAAATAAACTGGTGTTTCAAAATAAGTTTGCTTTGATAACTTTAATATTCCCCCTCAAACTTATTTTGAAACAAGTTAAACAATCTCAACTGACCAACCAGTTGATCATGTTGACCAACACTTAACCCTTTGGTGAGAATGTCTGCAAGTTGATCTGCAGAATCAACCTTTTTTGTTTCAATAATACCTGCAGGCTGCAGCTATCATTTCTCTTATGAAATGAACATCTACCTCAAAATGCTTTGCCCTTTCATGAAAAACAGGGTTAGCTGCAAGCTGTAACGCAGAACTATTATCAAAGAACAAACTTACAGGCAATTCAACACCAATATTAAGATCATTAAGCAAATCTTTTATCCAAATAATTTCACAAGCAACAGAAGCCATTGCCTTATACTCAGCTTCTGCTGAGGACCTTGAAACTGTTGCTTGTTTTTTTTTTACTTTTCCAAGATATTAAAGAATTACAAAAGTATACCAAGTAACCAGAAACAGATTTTCTATCAAGTTTGCACTTTGCATAATCAGAATCACAATAAGCATGCATTTTAAATGAATCACTTTTAACAAATTGAATTTCCTGGCCGGGAGCCTTTTTAAGACACCTTAAAACTCTAAAAGCAAGATTAAAATGAGAGAGCAAAGGTGCATGCATGTGCTGACTTAAAACTTAAACAACAAATGGAATATCCGGCCTAGTAAGAGTTAAATAAATCAATCTTCCTACGAATTTCTGATACTCAGTAATATTCTTAAGTAATCCATTTTAATACTTGGTTCACATGCAACATTCATATTTTGTTCAATAGGAGTGCCTATAGGTTTACAACCAAGCATCCCATAATCATTTAACAATTCCAAGCAATACTTTCTTTGATTCATACAAATTCCCTTTTTACTTTGTAAAATTTCAATACCAATAAAGTATTTTAATTTTCCAAGATCTTTAATCATAAATTTTGTTTTGAGAAAAGTTTTAAACTTTTCTATTTCAATTTCAGTCAAGTTATTTTCTGTAAGGACAATATCATCAACATACACAAGAAGAATAATAAGAATATCCCCATCACTCTTAACATACAATGAATAATCACAAACACTTTGCTTAAAGCCATGCTCAATCAAGACAGAATTCAATTTTGAATTCCACTATCTTGGAGCTTGCTTTAAGCCATATAATGACTTAGTTAATTTGCAGACTCTAGTATCATTACTAGAAAAATAGCCTTCTAACAATTTCATATAAACTTCTTCATGCAAATCACCATACAAGAAAGCATTATTTATGTCAAGTTGAAACAATGGCCAATTAAATTGAACAGCTAAAGTGACAACACACCTAACAGTAACATGTTTAACAACAGGTGAAAAGGTTTCATCATAGTCAATTCCTTCCTTTTGACTATAACCTTTTGCTACAAGTCTTGCCTTGTACCTCTCAATCTCTCCATTGGATTTGTATTTTATTCTATAAACCCACTTATTTCTAATTGGTTTTCTATTAGGTGGTAAGTCAGTTATCACCCAAGTTTTATTTCTATTTAGAGCTTCGATTTCTAAATTCATGGCCTCAATCCAATGACTACTTTTAGAAGCTTCAAAAAAGGACTTAGGTTCAACAGATTTATTTAAATTTGAGGTGAAACATAAATTTTCTTGACTTAATAAAGAATAATTAACAACCCTTTTGATATTGCTCAATTACATCATATATATATATATATATATATATATATATATATATATATATATATATATATATATATATATATATATATATATATATATATATATATATATATATATATATATATATATATATATATATATATATATATATATATATATATATATCTCAATATCGTGTAAAATACTCTCGAATCAAGGATAGTTAAGGCGGTTTCTACAAGTAATACACAAAGGTATGAAAAGTGTATCGGAAAGTGGTTTATAAAGAGTTTTGGTGAATTATGACCATTCTATAAGTTGTGATTTCATCATAGTTGATCCCGATACAAGTTATGGTCAAATTAGCGCTCTAAAACGATAAAACAAGGCTTCAGGTATGTTGGACGCCGTCCAAAATGATTGGGAAGCCGTCCAAATGAAGGGAGATTTGGAAAAAACGAGACAGGACAATTCAGCACAACTAGACGCAGTCCAGATTTCTGGACGCCGTCCAGCCCTTCATAACTGGACGCCGTCCAAAAATCTGGACGCCGTCCAGGCCTTTACAACTGGACGCTGTCCAGAAATCTGGACGCCGTCCAGAAGTAGGTTTCAGCCTACTTTTTGCTTTTGACCAACTTTCACCACTTTAAAAGTGTATTATTGAGAGAGATACAGAGAGTTACGAAACAGAGGAGTTCCAAGACGATTTTAGGAGCAAAATTGGAGAATTCCAAGCTCTTGGAAGAGACTTAACATCCAAGAATCAAGATTCAACACCTTCTCCATTCAAGATTCATTCTCTATTAGGTTGATTTATTGTTCTTCACAATGAATTCTACTTATCAATTGATTGTTATTTTGTTTGTTAATATGATTTTTGGCTAAACTCTATAATGTTTGTCTAGATTAATAACTGAGGTATTGGATGTAATCTTATGGATTGAATGTATTATGTGTGGTAGATTAAAGCTTGAATTAAAGAACCATGCTTATTGATGTTAAATCATTTGTATCTAATTAATTGATATGTTGTTGATAAAGAGAACTCTTGTTGATGTATCATATTGATTTACAATCAACTTGTCTTAGATTGATTGTTTACTAAACCGGACCAAGGGGGTAAATTAGATCAAAATGATTAGACGATATAGGAATGAATTGTGTAGAGCGAACGCAAAAGACAATTGTTATTCGAGTCTTTGATCTAGCTAATCAACTAGTCACAAACGAAAAGGTCTAGGTGATAGGGAACCCTCCACTTAGTAATTCTAGTTTAAGAACTTGCTAAAGAGAACTCTTGGCAAGTCGATTTGGGTGATTAGCATATATATCATAGTTATTTGGTTACAAACACGAGAACTATAGAGAAAAGGGAACCCTTGATCTTGTAATCGAGTTTGCGTGTTTACTAAGAGAACTCTTGATAAATCTATTAGGTAACTTACACACATATTCATTCAATCAGGTCTTAACAATATGACTTACATCCAATATCGAGGGTAAAATACCTAGATAAACATTTCGTATCTTTGATCTTAATCAAACTATCTTATTTGCTTTCGTTGCATTTGTTTTCATTATGTAAACTTAAAAGACCAAAAATATTGTTTTTACTTTTAATCTTCTCTGATTTGGCTAAATCGTTAAATAGCCACAAAAACACAATATCTTGTACCTTTAAGTTTCGTTTACTTAGTTAATCACAATATAGTTTCTAATTTTAGTTTGACTAATCCAACTGTCCTTGGAACGATACACGGAACTAAACCATTATTTATACTACTACACGATCGGGTACACTGCTCGTTAGTGTGTAACAATCTTTAATAGGTCTTTTTCCATACTATTTCATATAACAATTCATATACCACGTTTTGCACATCAAGTTATTGGCGCCGCTGCCGGGGACAGTTTTGTGTCAAAATAGAATTATTAACTAATTTGTGATTAAGTAGTTTCTTAATTATTTTTAAATTATTAATAATCTTTGAATTTTAAACTTATAGAATCGGTACGTTTAATAGTTTTTGTTAGTTGTGTGATTGACAGATTTTAGGTTGCATATGCCACATACCCGAAGTTCAGATTCTCCATTACTTACACCGCTTACGGAACCTGATAGAAAGCTTGGTAGGATCCCAAAAGAAGTACTTGAACTTTTCGAATCTTCATCAAAGCAGGAAACTTTTGATTCAGAATCAAGTACAACCAAGCCTAGATATTCTGATTTTGGTGAGCCCGTTCCTCCTCCAAAATTTGAAATGGAAGGAGAAGCAAGACCGGTGGTACCAAGACAATCAATAGCGGTCAATATGAAGGCAACACGAACCGAACAAGGTAGTGCTATTACTCCGCCCACTGGTGAGGTAAATTTTGAAATAAAAGGACCTATTCTCCAAATGATTAATAACATGTGTCAATTTGGTGGTGGTCTGAATGAAGATGCAAACGAACATATTCGTCTTTTTCAAGAGATATGTCTTCTTTTCAAACTTAAACCCGACACTGACCAGACCATATTTTTAAGACTTTTCCCATGGACACTCCACGGGGAAGCACGAAGTTGGTTAGATTTATTGGCCGAGGCTACGATAGAAACTTGGGATGGTATGTTGGAAAAATTTCTTAAGAAATATTTTCCAGCTTCTAAGTCCGCGAGACTCCAACACGAAATTACCCAATTCTGTCAAAAGCCGATTGAAACCTTGTACGAATCATGGAATCGATTTTCCAAAATGCTAAGAGGTTGTCCAAACCATGGTTTGGATACCTTCCAAAAAGTCCAAATCTTTTACAAGGGTTGTGATGTTGCAACCCGAATTTTCATTGATCAAGCGTCCGGAGGTTCACTCATGGACAAAACCGAGCAAGAGGCTTATGAGATAATCGAGAAGCTAGCCGATTATTCTCATGAGTGGCATCAAGAATGACCAATTACTCGTAATGCTCAAGTCCAAAGCGCCGGTGCTTATGATGACCTTAGTTCCCTAAGTATGAAAATAGACGGTGTTGCTCGAAACATGGACAAAATCACCAAGGAAATTCATAGTATGAAAGTAGGTTGTGAATACTGTGGTGGTCTCCATTTAGGAAAAGATGGTGATGCCGGTTTAACAATGGCTCAAAAAGAAGAAGTGGCTTTCATAAGCCAAAGAAATAATAATCAATTTCAAGGAAGAGCCCAATTTAACCAGAACTTCAACAACCCCTACAACCCTCCAGGTCAAAATTCCAATTACCAACAAGGGTCAAGTAGTTGGTTCCAACAACAAACTCCGGGTTTTTATCGAAAACCCCAACAGGAAGAGAAAAAGTCAAATTTGGAGAGTATGTTGGAAAAGTTGATTGCATCACAAACTCAGCTTGTCACAAACATAAACCAAACAAACGAGAAAAACGAACACCAGTTTAGAAACCAACAAGCCTCAATTCAGAATTTGGAGAAGCAAATGAGTGGTTTAGCTAGTTTACTTAGTGAGAGAAAACCAGGAAGTTTACCGGGCGATACCAATAAGAACCCCCGAAATGAGCACGTCAATGTTATCACCACACGGAGTGGTTTAGCATACGAAGCTCCAAGAATGCCCAAAATTTTTGATTTCAGTGTTCCGTTGAACCGAAATGATGAACCGGTTAAGGAGCCGGAACAAGTGGTTGAAAAGGAAGAACGGGAGAAACCCGTAGTGAAGCCATATCAACCACCGCTCCCATACCCAAGGAAGCAACAACAAGAAAGGCTAGAAGCCGAAAAGTCAAAATTTCTAGATATGTTTAAACAAATTAACATAAATATGCCTTTTATTGATGTGATCTCAGGTATGCCAAAGTATGCTAAGTTTTTAAAAGACTTACTTACTAATCTGAAGAAAATTGAGGAACTTTCATCCATCACCATGAATGCTAATTGTTCCGCAATCTTAATGAACAAAATACCAAAGAAGTTAGCAGATCCTGAGAGTTTTACCATACCATGTCTCCTAGGAGATTTGAAATGCATTAAAGCATTAGCGGATTTAGGGGCTAGCATAAATTTAATGCCTTATTCATTATATGTTAAGCTAAACCCCGGGGTACTAAAACCAACCCGAATGGCCATTTAACTAGTGGACCGCTCTGTTAAATTCCCTCATGGAATTTTAGAGAATATGTTAGTAAAAGTGGGTATCCTAGTATTTTCGGCCGATTTCGTAATTTTGGACATGGAAGAGGACACACGTGTGCCTCTTATATTGGGTCGACCTTTCCTCAATACCGCTAGAGCTATGATAGATGTTCATGGGCAGAAATTGACCCTTAGTATTGAGGATGTTAAGGTTACCTTTTCCGTTGACCATGCCTTGCAATACCCTGAGTCTACTGATGACCAATGTTATTATTTACAAACCGTAGACGCATATTCGGAGTTGTTGCAGGAATTTCCAGAATTGCAAGGTTCGGAAGAATGCATTTTGGCAGAAGGTGATGAAGAAAACATGGTGGAAGAAGTAGAGATGTTAACCACCTTGATGGCTAACGGTTATGAGCCAAATGATGAAGAATACAGAAAGTTGGATTTAAAAAATGAGTACCGATGTAAAACATCGATTGAAGAACCTCCCGTTTTGGAACTCAAGCCACTTCCAAGTTACTTGGAATATGCTTACCTTCAAGAGGATTCTACTCTCCCGGTTATCATTTCATCCGAACTCTCTGTAAGTGAGAAGTCTAAACTTGTTTCCATGTTAAAAGCCCATAAACCGGCTCTAGCATGAAAAATTCATGACATCAAGGGTATAAGTCCCTCTTATTGTACACATAAGATATTAATGGAGGATAACTATAAGCCATGTGTACAAAGACAAAGGCGACTGAACCCTAATATGCAAGAGGTCGTTAAAAAGGAGATTGTCAAACTCCTAGATGCGGGTCTTATTTACCCAATTTCGGATAGTCCTTGGGTAAGTCCGGTCCAATGTGTACCCAAAAAGGGTGGCATGGCCGTTATCACCAATGAAAACGATCAATTAATTTTCACTAGGACTATCATGGGTTGGAGGGTATGCATCGATTATAGAAAATTAAATGATGCTACCCGAAAAGACCACTTTCCCTTTCCTTACATTGATCAAATGTTGGAAAGGTTAGCAGGAAAGAAATTTTATTGTTTTCTTGACGGTTTCTCGAGATATTTCCAAATCCCTATAGCACCCGAGGATCAAGAGAAAACCACCTTTACATGCCCTTATGGTACTTTCTCCTATCGACGTATGCCCTTTGGCTTATGCAATGCTCCTGCTACCTTTCAAAGGTGTATGGTAGCTATTTTTCATGATATGATTGAAGACTTTATGGAAGTATTCATGGATGACTTCTCAGTCTTCGGTGATTCTTTTGATTCATGTCTTCATAATCTTGAGCGTATGTTGATTAGGTGTGAGGAATTGTACTTAACTGAGAAAAATGCCATTTTATGGTAAGAGAGGGCATTGTTTTAGGTCATAAAATTTTCTCTGTGTAACTAGAGGTGGATAGAGCTAAAGTGGAAGTCATAGCCAAATTACCACCACCGTCAAATGTGAAAGGTGTAAGAAGTTTTCTGGGGCACGCCGGTTTCTACCGTCGGTTCATTAAAGATTTTTCTAAAATTGCGACCCCGATGAACAAACTTCTTGAGAAAGACACTCCATATGTCTTCACGGACTAGTGTCTTAACGCCTTTAACCTCCTTAAAGCAAAACTCACGCAATCACCCATTCTCATATCGCCGAATTGGTCAATTCCATTTGAACTTATGTGTGATGCTAGTGACTTTGCCATTGGTGCTGAAATGTCCCGTTCTTATTGATTAAAAACGTTCCATATTAATTGATTTCGTTGCGAGGTTTTGACCTCTATATGAGACGTTTTTCAAAGACTGCATTCATTTTAAAACAAACCATAACCTTTATTTCATAAATAAAGGTTTAAAAAGCTTTACGTAGATTATCAAATAATGATAATCTAAAATATCCTGTTTACACACGACCATTACATAATGGTTTACAATACAAATATGTTACATCGAAATCAGTTTCTTGAATGCAGTTTTTACACAATATCATTCAAACATGGACTCCAAATCTTGTCCTTATTTTAGTATGCAACAGCGGAAGCTCTTAATATTCACCTGAGAATAAACATGCTTTAAACGTCAACAAAAATGTTGGTGAGTTATAGGTTTAACCTATATATATCAAATCGTAACAATAGACCACAAGATTTCATATTTCAATACACATCCCATACATAGAGATAAAAATCATTCATATGGTGAACACCTGGTAACCGACAATAACAAGATGCATATATAAGAATATCCCCATCATTCCGGGACACCCTTCGGATATGATATAAATTTCGAAGTACTAAAGCATCCGGTACTTTGGATGGGGTTTGTTAGGCCCAATAGATCTATCTTTAGGATTCGCGTCAATTAGGGTGTCTGTTCCCTAATTCTTAGATTACCAGACTAAAAAGGGGCATATTCGGTTTAATAATTCAACCATAGAATGTAGTTTTAAGTACTTGTATCTATTTCGTAAAACAGTTATAAAAGTAGCGCATGTATTCTCAGTCCTAAAATATATATTGCGAAAGCATTTAAAAAGGGATTAATGAAACTCACTTTCACAGATTTTTACTTCGTCGGGAAGTAAGACTTGGCCACTGGTTGATTCACGAACCTATAACAATATATACATATATATCAAAGTATGTTCAAAATATATTTACAACACTTTTAATATATTTTGATGTTTTAAGTTTATTAAGTCAGCTGTCCTCGTTAGTAACCTACAACTAGTTGTCCACAGTTAGATGTACAGAAATAAATCGATAAATATTATCTTGAATCAATCCACGACCCAGTGTATACGTATCTCAGTATTGATCACAACTCAAACTATATATATTTTGGAATCAACCTCAACCCTGTATAGCTAACTCCAACATTCACATATAGAGTGTCTATGGTTGTTCCGAAATATATATAGATGTGTCGACATGATAGGTCGAAACATTGTATACGTGTCTATGGTATCTCAAGATTACATAATATATAATACAAGTTGATTAAGTTATGGTTGGAATAGATTTGTTACCAATTTTCACGTAGCTAAAATGAGAAAAATTATCCAATCTTGTTTTACCCATAACTTCTTCATTTTAAATCCGTTTTGAGTGAATCAAATTGCTATGGTTTCATATTGAACTCTATTTTATGAATCTAAACAAAAAAAGTATAGGTTTCTAGTCGGAAAAATAAGTTACAAGTCGTTTTTGTAAAGGTAGTCATTTCAGTCGAAAGAACGACGTCTAGATGACCATTTTAGAAAACATACTTCCACTTTGAGTTTAACCATAATTTTTGGATATAGTTTCATGTTCATAATAAAAATCATTTTCTCAGAATAACAACTTTTAAATCAAAGTTTATCATAGTTTTTAATTAACTAACCCAAAACAGCCCGCGGTGTTACTACGACGGCGTAAATCCGGTTTTACGGTATTTTTCGTGTTTCCAGGTTTTAAATCATTAAGTTAGCATATCATATAGATATAGAACATGTGTTTAGTTGATTTTAAAAGTCAAGTTAGAAGGATTAACTTTTGTTTGCGAACAAGTTTAGAATTAACTAAACTATGTTCTAGTGATTACAAGTTTAAACCTTCGAATAAGATAGCTTTATATGTATGAATCGAATGATGTTATGAACATCATTACTACCTTAAGTTCCTTGGATGAACCTACTGGAAAAGAGAAAAATGGACCTAGCTTCAATGGATCCTTGGATGGCTCAAAGTTCTTGAAGCAAAATCATGACACGAAAACAAGTTCAAGTAAGATCATCACTTGAAATAAGATTGTTATATTTATAGAAATTGAACCAAAGTTTGAATATGATTATTACCTTGTATTAGAATGATAACCTACTGTAAGAAACAAAGATTTCTTGAGGTTGGATGATCACCTTACAAGATTGGAAGTGAGCTAGCAAACTTGAAAGTATTCTTGATTTTATGAAACTAGAACTTTTGGAATTTATGAAGAACACTTAGAACTTGAAGATAGAACTTGAGAGAGTTCAATTAGATGAAGAAAATTGAAGAATGAAAGTGTTTGTAGGTGTTTTTGGTCGTTGGTGTATGGATTAGATATAAAGGATATGTAATTTTGTTTTCATGTAAATAAGTCATGAATGATTACTCATATTTTTGTAATCTTATGAGATATTTCATGCTAGTTGCCAAATGATGGTTCCCACATGTGTTAGGTGACTCACATGGGCTGCTAAGAGCTGATCATTGGAGTGTATATACCAATAGTACATACATCTAAAAGCTGTGTATTGTACGAGTACGAATACGGGTGCATACGAGTAGAATTGTTGATGAAACTGAACGAGAATGTAATTGTAAGCATTTTTGTTAAGTAGAAGTATTTTGATAAGTGTATTGAAGTCTTTCAAAAGTGTATAAATACATATTAAAACACTACATGTATATACATTTTAACTGAGTCGTTAAGTCATCGTTAGTCGTTACATGTAAATGTTGTTTTGAAACCTTTAGGTTAACGATCTTGTTAAATGTTGTTAACCCAATGTTTATAATATCAAAAGAGATTTTAAATTATTATATTATCATGATATTATGATGTACTAATATCTCTTAATATGATATATATACATTAAATGTCGTTACAACGATAATCGTTACATATATGTCTCGTTTCAAAATCATTAAGTTAGTAGTCTTGTTTTTACATATGTAGTTCATTGTTAATATACTTAATGATATGTTTACATATCATAATATCATGTTAACTATATATATAATCATATATATGTCATCATATAGTTTTTACAAGTTTTAACGTTCGTGAATCACCGGTCAACTTGGGTGGTCAATTGTCTATATGAAACCTATTTCAATTAATCAAGTCTTAACAAGTTTGATTGCTTAACATGTTGGAAACATTTAATCATGTAAATATCAATCTCAATTAATATATATAAACATGGAAAAGTTCGGGTCACTACAGTACCTACCCGTTAAATAAATTTCGTCCCGAAATTTTAAGCTGTTGAAGGTGTTGACGAATCTTCTGGAAATAGATGCGGGTATTTCTTCTTCATCTGATCTTCACGCTCCCAGGTGAACTCGGGTCCTCTACGAGCATTCCATCGAACCTTAACAATTGGTATCTTGTTTTGCTTAAGTCTTTTAACCTCACGATCCATTATTTCGACGGGTTCTTCGATGAATTGAAGTTTTTCGTTGATTTGGATTTCATCTAACGGAATAGTGAGATCTTCTTTAGCAAAACATTTCTTCAAATTCGAGACGTGGTAAGTGTTATGTACAGCCGCGAGTTGTTGAGGTAACTCAAGTCGGTAAGCTACTGGTCCGACACGATCAATAATCTTGAATGGTCCAATATACCTTGGATTTAATTTCCCTCGTTTACCAAATCGAACAACGCCTTTCCAAGGTGAAACTTTAAGCATGACCATCTCTCCAATTTCAAATTCTATATCTTTTCTTTT
This sequence comes from Rutidosis leptorrhynchoides, assembly GCF_046630445.1. Taxonomy (NCBI): domain Eukaryota; kingdom Viridiplantae; phylum Streptophyta; class Magnoliopsida; order Asterales; family Asteraceae; genus Rutidosis; species Rutidosis leptorrhynchoides. The sequence goes on along the minus strand of NC_092333.1, from coordinate 657,098,583 downwards.
AATGTCAGCGTAGCTCTTTTGTCGACTTTGGGCGGTTTTCAACCGTTGTTGAATTTGGATGATCTTCTCGGTAGTTTCTTGTATAATCTCCGGACCCGTAATCTGTCTATCCCCCACTTCACTCCAACAAATCGGAGACCTGCACTTTCTACCATAAAGTGCTTCAAACGGCGCCATCTCAATGCTTGAATGGTAGCTGTTGTTGTAGGAAAATTCTGCTAACGGTAGATGTCGATCCCAACTGTTTCCGAAATCAATAACACATGCTCGTAGCATGTCTTCAAGCGTTTGTATCGTCCTTTCACTCTGCCCATCAGTTTGTGGATGATAGGCAGTACTCATGTCTAGACGAGTTCCTAATGCTTGCTGTAATGTCTGCCAGAATCTTGAAATAAATCTGCCATCCCTATCAGAGATAATAGAGATTGGTATTCCATGTCTGGAGACGACTTCCTTCAAATACAGTCGTGCTAACTTCTCCATCTTGTCATCTTCTCTTATTGGTAGGAAGTGTGCTGATTTGGTGAGACGATCAACTATTACCCAAATAGTATCAAAACCACTTGCAGTTCTTGGCAATTTAGTGATGAAATCCATGGTAATGTTTTCCCATTTCCATTCCGGGATTTCGGGTTGTTGAAGTAGACCTGATGGTTTCTGATGCTCAGCTTTGACCTTAGAACACGTCAAACATTCTCCTACGTATTTAGCAACATCGGCTTTCATACCCGGCCACCAAAAATGTTTCTTGAGATCCTTGTACATCTTCCCCGTTCCAGGATGTATTGAGTATCTGGTTTTATGAGCTTCTCTAAGTACCATTTCTCTCATATCTCCAAATTTTGGTACCCAAATCCTTTCAGCCCTATACCGGGTTCCGTCTTCCCGAATATTAAGATGCTTCTCCGATCCTTTGGGTATTTCATCCTTTAAATTTCCCTCTTTTAAAACTCCTTGTTGCGCCTCCTTTATTTGAGTAGTAAGGTTATTATGAATCATTATATTCATAGATTTTACTCGAATGGGTTCTCTATCCTTCCTGCTCAAGGCATCGGCTACCACATTTGCCTTCCCCGGGTGGTAACGAATCTCAAAATCGTAATCATTCAATAATTCAATCCACCTACGCTGCCTCATATTCAGTTGTTTCTGATTAAATATGTGTTGAAGACTTTTGTGGTCGGTATATATAATACTTTTGACCCCATATAAGTAGTGCCTCCAAGTCTTTAATGCAAAAACAACCGCGCCTAATTCCAAATCATGCGTCGTATAATTTTGTTCGTGAATCTTCAATTGTCTAGACGCATAAGCAATCACCTTCGTTCGTTGCATTAATACACAACCGAGACCTTGCTTTGATGCGTCACAATAAATCACAAAATCATCATTCCCTTCAGGCAATGACAATATAGGTGCCGTAGTTAGCTTTTTCTTCAATAACTGAAACGCTTTCTCTTGTTCATCATTCCATTCAAATTTCTTCCCTTTATGCGTTAATGCAGTCAAGGGTTTTGCTATTCTGGAAAAGTCTTGGATGAACCTTCTGTAGTAACCAGCTAGTCCTAAAAACTGGCGTATGTGTTTCGGAGTTTTCTGGGTTTCCCACTTTTCAACAGTTTCTATCTTTGCCGGATCCACCTTAATACCTTCTTTGTTCACTATGTGACCGAGGAATTGAACTTCTTCCAACCAAAATGCACACTTTGAAAACTTAGCGTACAATTCTTCCTTCCTCAATACTTCTAACACCTTTCTCAAATGTTCACCGTGTTCTTGGTCATTCTTTGAGTAAATAAGTATGTCATCAATGAAAACAATGACAAACTTGTCAAGGTATGGTCCACACACTCGGTTCATAAGGTCCATGAACACAGCTGGTGCATTAGTTAAACCAAACGGCATGACCATAAACTCGTAATGACCGTAACGTGTTCTGAAAGCAGTCTTTGGAATATCATCTTCTTTCACCCGCATTTGATGATACCCGGAACGTAAGTCAATCTTTGAATAAACAGACGAGCCTTGTAGTTGATCAAATAAGTCGTCGATTCTCGGTAGTGGGTAGCGGTTCTTGATGGTAAGTTTGTTCAACTCTCGGTAGTCGATACACAACCTGAATGTACCATCTTTCTTCTTGACAAACAAAACAGGAGCTCCCCACGGTGATGTGCTTGGTCGAATGAAACCACGCTCTAAAAGTTCTTGTAATTGGCTTTGCAGTTCTTTCATCTCGCTGGGTGCGAGTCTGTAAGGAGCACGAGCTATTGGTGCAGCTCCTGGTACAAGATCTATTTGAAATTCAACGGATCGATGTGGGGGTAATCCCGGTAATTCTTTCGGAAATACATCGGGAAATTCTTTTGCAATGGGAACATCATTGATGCTCTTTTCTTCAGTTTGTACTTTCTCGACGTGTGCTAGAACAGCATAGCAACCTTTTCTTATTAGTTTTTGTGCCTTCAAATTACTAATAAGATGTAGTTTCGTGTTGCCCTTTTCTCCGTACACCATTAAGGGTTTTCCTTTTTCTCGTATAATGCGAATTGCATTTTTGTAACAAACGATCTCCGCTTTCACTTCTTTCAACCAGTCCATACCGATTATCACATCAAAACTCCCTAACTCTACTGGTATCAAATCAATCTTAAATGTTTCGCTAACCAGTTTAATTTCTCGATTCCGACATATATTATCTGCTGAAATTAATTTACCATTTGCTAATTCGAGTAAAAATTTACTATCCAAAGGCGTCAATGGACAACTTAATTTAGCACAAAAATCTCTACTCATATAGCTTCTATCCGCACCCGAATCAAATAAAACGTAAGCAGATTTATTGTCAATAAGAAACGTACCCGTAACAAGCTCCGGGTCTTCCTGTGCCTCTACCGCATTAATATTGAAAACTCTTCCACGGCCTTGTCCATTCGTGTTCTCCTGGTTCGGGCAATTTCTAATAATGTGGCCTGGTTTTCCACATTTATAACAAACTACATTGGCATAACTTGCTCCGACACTACTTGCTCCGCCATTACTCGTTCCGACACCATTTGTTCCTTTCGTTCTATTAACCCCTGGTCCGTAGACCTCACACTTCGCCGCGCTATGACCATTTCTTTTACACTTGTTGCAAAATTTGGTGCAGAACCCCGAGTGATTCTTTTCACACCTTTGGCATAGTTGCTTCTGATTGTTGTTGTTGTTGCGGTTATTATTGTTGTTGGGATGATTGTTGTAGTTGCTGTTGTTGTTGTTGTTGTTGTTGTTGTTGGGCCGTTTGTTGTAGTTGCGATTGATGTTGCGATTGTTGGGATAATTGTTGCGATTATTGTTGTAATTGCTGTTGTTGTTGTATTGGTGATTCTTATCACCGTTTTCCTCCCACTTTCTTTTGACTTGCTTCACATTGGCCTCTTCAGCAGTCTGTTCTTTAATTCTTTCTTCAATCTGGTTCACTAGTTTGTGAGCCATTCTACATGCCTGTTGTATGGAGGCGGGCTCATGTGAACTTATATCTTCTTGGATTCTTTCCGGTAATCCTTTCACAAACGCGTCGATCTTCTCTTCCTCATCTTCGAATGCTCCCGGACACAATAGGCACAATTCTGTGAATCGTCTTTCGTACGTGGTAATATCAAATCCTTGGGTTCGTAACCCTCTAAGTTCTGTCTTGAGCTTATTGACCTCGGTTCTGGGACGGTACTTCTCGTTCATCAAGTGTTTGAATGCTGACCACGGTAGTGCGTACGCATCATCTTGTCCCACTTGCTCTAGATAGGTATTCCACCATGTTAACGCAGAACCTGTGAAGGTATGCGTAGCGTACTTCACTTTGTCCTCTTCAGTACACTTACTTATGGCAAACACCGATTCAACCTTCTCGGTCCACCGTTTCAATCCGATCGGTCCTTCGGTTCCATCAAATTCCAAAGGTTTGCAGGCAGTGAATTCTTTGTAGGTGCATCCTACACGATTTCCTGTACTGCTAGATCCAAGGTTATTGTTGGTATGTAGCGCAGCCTGTACTGCGGCTATGTTTGAAGCTAGAAAAGTACGGAATTCCTCTTCATTCATATTCACGGTGTGTCGAGTAGTCGGTGCCATTTCCTTCAAAATAGTTAAATGGAACAAGTTAATCATACAGAATATTAAGAGTAGTTAATAGTATTTCGTAGCATAATATGAACTCATTTATAAAAGCTTTTTCTTCATATTAGCGTTTTATAAGTTTAAATTCGGGTAGTACCTACCCGTTAAGTTCATACTTAGTAGCTAATATACAATTCAACTACTACAATTCTATATGAAAAACTGATTATAATAATATTTCGCGTTCAAACTTTTATACAATATTTTACAAACTTACAATACCGCTTATTTTACATAAAGCATGAAATATAGCACACAATAACTTTGATACAAGATAGTTGTGAAGACAATTCTAGCTAGTACACAAGTCGTTCAGCAAAGGCAATAAAGACACGTAATTCATACGTCCAGAAACAAGTCATGCATTCTGGTTTTACTAGGACTACTTCCCATCCTTGGTCTTGTGCAACATAACCGTTATGGCCGTTGATAAGACAGCGTGTTGTAACGTCATCAAAGGGACGAGGGTTACGTAATGTCCAACAGTCCCGTAATAATCTAAAAACCTCATTTCTTACCCCAATTACCGACTCCGTCACTTGTGGAAACGTTTTGTTTAATAGTTGTAGCCCGATGTTCTTGTTCTCACTTTGGTGAGAAGCGAACATTACTAATCCGTAAGCATAACATGCTTCTTTATGTTGCATGTTAGCCGCTTTTTCTAAATCACGAAGTCCAATATTCGGATATATTGAGTCAAAATAATTTCTTAACCCGTTGCGTAAAATAGCATTTGGGTTCCCCGCAATATATGCGTCAAAGTAAACACATCGTAACTTATGGGTTTCCCAATGTGATATCCCCCATCTTTCAAACGAAAGTCTCTTATAAACCAAGACATTCTTGGAATGTTCTTCGAATGTCTTACAAACTGATCTCGCCTTAAATAGTTGTGCCGAAGAATTCTGGCCGACTCTAGACAAGATTTCATCAATCATGTCTCCGGGTAGGTCTCTTAAAATATTGGGTTGTCTATCCATTTTGTGTTTTTAAACTGTAAAATAGACAAGAGTTAGATTCATATAAAAAAAATACTTATTAATACAAGCAATTTTTACATATATCATAAAGCATAAGAACACTATATTCCATATATTACACCACACGAATACAACTATCTTATTCCGACTCGCTCGTTTCTTCTTCTTCGGTTTTGGTTCGTTTTGCCTAGTTTCTAGGGATATATGATGTTCCCCTAATACGAGCCGTCGTTGTCCACATTGGTTTAGAAAAACCTGGTGGTTTAGAGGTTCCCGGGTCATTGTTACAACTTAAGGACTTCGGGGGTTGACGATACATATAAAGTTCATCGGGGTTGGAATTAGATTTCTCTATTTTTATGCCCTTTCCCTTATTATTTTCTTTTGCCTTTTTAAATTCAGTTGGGGTAATTTCTATAACACCATCGGAATTCTCGTCGGAATCCGATTCATCGGAGAATTGGTAATCCTCCCAATATTTTGCTTCCTTGGCGGAAACACCATTGACCATAATTAACTTTGGTCGGTTGGTTGAGGATTTTCTTTTACTTAACCGTTTTATTATTTCCCCCACCGGTTCTATTTCTTCATCCGGTTCCGATTCTTCTTCCGGTTCCGACTCTTCTTCCGGTTCCTCTTCGGGAACTTGTGAATCAGTCCACAAATCATTCCAATTTACATTTGACTCTTCATTATTATTAGGTGAGTCAATGGGACTTGTTCTAGAGGTAGACATCTATCACATAATATCAAACACGTTAAGAGATTAATATATCACATAATATTCATATGTTAAAAATATATAGTTTCCAACAAAAATGTTAAGCAATCATTTTTAAAGAAAACACGGTCGAAGTCCAGACTCACTAATGCATCCTAACAAACTCGATAAGACACACTAATGCAAATTTTCTGGTTCTCTAAGACCAACGCTCGGATACCAACTGAAATGTCCCGTTCTTATTGATTAAAAACGTTCCATATTAATTGATTTCGTTGCGAGGTTTTGACCTCTATATGAGACGTTTTTCAAAGACTGCATTCATTTTAAAACAAACCATAACCTTTATTTCATAAATAAAGGTTTAAAAAGCTTTACGTAGATTATCAAATAATGATAATCTAAAATATCCTGTTTACACACGACCATTACATAATGGTTTACAATACAAATATGTTACATCGAAATCAGTTTCTTGAATGCAGTTTTTACACAATATCATTCAAACATGGACTCCAAATCTTGTCCTTATTTTAGTATGCAACAGCGGAAGCTCTTAATATTCACCTGAGAATAAACATGCTTTAAACGTCAACAAAAATGTTGGTGAGTTATAGGTTTAACCTATATATATCAAATCGTAACAATAGACCACAAGATTTCATATTTCAATACACATCCCATACATAGAGATAAAAATCATTCATATGGTGAACACCTGGTAACCGACAATAACAAGATGCATATATAAGAATATCCCCATCATTCCGGGACACCCTTCGGATATGATATAAATTTCGAAGTACTAAAGCATCCGGTACTTTGGATGGGGTTTGTTAGGCCCAATAGATCTATCTTTAGGATTCGCGTCAATTAGGGTGTCTGTTCCCTAATTCTTAGATTACCAGACTAAAAAGGGGCATATTCGGTTTAATAATTCAACCATAGAATGTAGTTTTAAGTACTTGTATCTATTTCGTAAAACAGTTATAAAAGTAGCGCATGTATTCTCAGTCCTAAAATATATATTGCGAAAGCATTTAAAAAGGGATTAATGAAACTCACTTTCACAGATTTTTACTTCGTCGGGAAGTAAGACTTGGCCACTGGTTGATTCACGAACCTATAACAATATATACATATATATCAAAGTATGTTCAAAATATATTTACAACACTTTTAATATATTTTGATGTTTTAAGTTTATTAAGTCAGCTGTCCTCGTTAGTAACCTACAACTAGTTGTCCACAGTTAGATGTACAGAAATAAATCGATAAATATTATCTTGAATCAATCCACGACCCAGTGTATATGTATCTCAGTATTGATCACAACTCAAACTATATATATTTTGGAATCAACCTCAACCCTGTATAGCTAACTCCAACATTCACATATAGAGTGTCTATGGTTGTTCCGAAATATATATAGATGTGTCGACATGATAGGTCGAAACATTGTATACGTGTCTATGGTATCTCAAGATTACATAATATATAATACAAGTTGATTAAGTTATGGTTGGAATAGATTTGTTACCAATTTTCACGTAGCTAAAATGAGAAAAATTATCCAATCTTGTTTTACCCATAACTTCTTCATTTTAAATCCGTTTTGAGTGAATCAAATTGCTATGGTTTCATATTGAACTCTATTTTATGAATCTAAACAAAAAAAGTATAGGTTTCTAGTCGGAAAAATAAGTTACAAGTCGTTTTTGTAAAGGTAGTCATTTCAGTCGAAAGAACGACGTCTAGATGACCATTTTAGAAAACATACTTCCACTTTGAGTTTAACCATAATTTTTGGATATAGTTTCATGTTCATAATAAAAATCATTTTCTCAGAATAACAACTTTTAAATCAAAGTTTATCATAGTTTTTAATTAACTAACCCAAAACAGCCCGCGGTGTTACTACGACGGCGTAAATCCGGTTTTACGGTATTTTTCGTGTTTCCAGGTTTTAAATCATTAAGTTAGCATATCATATAGATATAGAACATGTGTTTAGTTGATTTTAAAAGTCAAGTTAGAAGGATTAACTTTTGTTTGCGAACAAGTTTAGAATTAACTAAACTATGTTCTAGTGATTACAAGTTTAAACCTTCGAATAAGATAGCTTTATATGTATGAATCGAATGATGTTATGAACATCATTACTACCTTAAGTTCCTTGGATGAACCTACTGGAAAAGAGAAAAATGGACCTAGCTTCAATGGATCCTTGGATGGCTCAAAGTTCTTGAAGCAAAATCATGACACGAAAACAAGTTCAAGTAAGATCATCACTTGAAATAAGATTGTTATAGTTATAGAAATTGAACCAAAGTTTGAATATGATTATTACCTTGTATTAGAATGATAACCTACTGTAAGAAACAAAGATTTCTTGAGGTTGGATGATCACCTTACAAGATTGGAAGTGAGCTAGCAAACTTGAAAGTATTCTTGATTTTATGAAACTAGAACTTTTGGAATTTATGAAGAACACTTAGAACTTGAAGATAGAACTTGAGAGAGTTCAATTAGATGAAGAAAATTGAAGAATGAAAGTGTTTGTAGGTGTTTTTGGTCGTTGGTGTATGGATTAGATATAAAGGATATGTAATTTTGTTTTCATGTAAATAAGTCATGAATGATTACTCATATTTTTGTAATCTTATGAGATATTTCATGCTAGTGGCCAAATGATGGTTCCCACATGTGTTAGGTGACTCACATGGGCTGCTAAGAGCTGATCATTGGAGTGTATATATGAGACGACCCGACCCAATCCATAGGGACGAATACAATAACATATGATTACATCGCGAGGTACTTGACCTCTAAATGATACATTTTACAACCATTGCATTCATTTTTAAAAGACAATCTTTCATTACATCGAAAGTTGACATGTATGCATACCATTTCATAATATCCAAACTATAAATGACCTAATCTGTCATTTACTTAATAATAATCTTTAATGAACTTCAACGACTCGAATGCAACGTCTTTTGAAATATGTCATGAATGACTCCAAGTAATATCTTTAAAATGAGCTAATGCACAGCGGAAGATCTCTTTCAAACCTGAGAATAAACATGCTTTCAAGTGTCAACCAAAAGGTTGGTGAGTTCATTAGTTTAACTTAAACAATCGTTTCCATCATTTTAATAGACCACAAGATTTCAGATTTCCATTTCTCATAAATATACGTCCCATGCATAGAGACAAAAATATCATTCATATGGATTGAACACCTGGTAACCGACATTAACAATATGCATATATAAGAATATCCCCATCATTCCGGGATCCTCCTTCGGACATGATATAAATTTCGAAGTACTAAAACATCCGGTACTTTGGATGGGGCTTGTTGGGCCCGATAGATCTATCTTTAGAGTTCGCGTCAATTAGGGTGTCTGTTCCCTAATTCTTAGATTACCAGACTTAATAAAAAAGGGCATATTCAGTTTCGATCATTCAACCATAGAACGTAATTTCGATTACTTGTGTCTATTTCGTAAAACAGTTATAAAAATTGCGCATGTATTCTCAGCCCAAAAATATAAAGGGTAAAAAGGCAAATGAAACTCACCATACTGTATTTTGTAGTAAAAATACATATAACATCATTGTACAAGTGTAAGGTTGGCCTCGGATTCACGAACCTATAGTAATTATATATATTCGTGTATTTGTCAATATTTGTTTAATAAATTAAGTCAAGTCATAGTGTACCACAATCCTAATGCTCGAGGCTAATATGCAAAAGTTAATAAAAGTCAGTTTGACTCAAAATGATTTCCAAAGTTTTTACATGATTATTATATGGTTTAAATATCGTCGTTTTATATTATTAAATATTTTAAAAGATTTATTAGAGTAAATAACATAATTCATTTATTAATACATAAAATTCTATATTAAGGTTTATATAATAAATTATACTTTTATATATATTAAATAATAAAATTTATAAAGTTTATTTAGTGTCATAAAAATAATATGGTAGGGATTATTATAATATACGTAGTAAAATATCTTTGTATTACATATTTATTTGATAAAACAACATTGATAATAATAAGTAAAAGTTATATTATTTTGCAATAATAATTAATATCATTCTATTAATAAAAATATCATTATCTATATTTACTAAAAATGATATATATATATATATATATATATATATATATATATATATATATATATATACATATATATATATATAAGTGATAATTCTAATTATGATAATTTACGATACTTTTTAATATTAACTTTAAAATAATAATTCTACTCAAAATGGTGATAGTAATGATATTTTATAATTATAATGATATTTTATCAAAATGATAACTTTAATAAAATTGATAGTTTTAAAATTTAGAACGACGATAATAATAATCATTTTTACACAATTTCAAATGGCTATAACTTCTAATCCGTTCATCGGAACGATTCGACATCTAAAGGAAAAGTTCTTAATTTTTCGCTAGCTTTCCAACGACATGCATATCTTATATCTTATCTCATCCCTAGTATAACAACCTTTAAGATTCAACATAACCTATCTAGGGGCAATATAAAATATACAAGCATGCATAATTTTATTTTCTCGAGCACTAGTCAGGGATACACTATTGATAAATAAAAGTTAAGTTATGAGTGCTCACGTATCAATATTGAGGTTCAATATTGTAGGAAAAGTACGTAGACGCAACGGAGATGACAAACACTAAATTGACCTCACGGGCATACCCATGAACCATACCCATCACCTCCATAGCCATAACTCATAATTTCCTTAGCCCTATCCTACTCATAAAACTTGTCTTGAAATGACCCGCTCATGACCTCGTCGTAGTATTTTATGTATAATAATACTAATACTTACTACTAATAATGATAACACGATTAATTAATAATAATAATAATAAAAATAATAATAATAATATTATGTATATGTATATGTGTTTACGGAGAGAGAGAGAAATAGAAAGATGTATGAACTTCACAAAAACCAAATCATTCACATATAAGGGAGTTACATCCACCTAACACTCTATATTCGACCAATTGTGACTACCGACACCCATTGTTTAATATAAATAATTATATATATATATATATATATATATATATATATATATATATATATATATATATATATTTAATCTTTATAATTAATTATATATTATATTATATTTATGTGTATGGTAAAAATGTAATTTTTTTTTTTTACCCAAATGACACGGACGTTGTCACTCGACTCATGTACCACTTTCAGTTTTTCGAGTGCACTTTCGTGTGTTTAGAAAACTAGCCTTTTACGTTACGCGACGTGTACCTTTAATAATAGTTTTACTTATTTATTAATAAATTACCTTACAAAAGTGATGTGCATGTGGGTCTCGATCAAACTAGTGGCAACAATATTAAAACAGCAATTGTAATTGTAGTATCCACTAGTAGCAAGCTTTTGTTCTCTTTTATTATTATTATTATGTTTTTTTTTTTTTTTTTTTTTTTTTTTTTTTTAAAAAACGTAGAATAATAACTACTAGTAACAATTGATTTGGCAGTAGCATAGCTGCTCGTTAGTAGTAGCAAAATAGTTCGCTAGTTGGTGTTGGTTTGGTTTTCGCTCGTAACAAGAAAAAAAAAAATAGTTTCGAACTTGATCCTTGGGTGGTTTTTGAGTTGGTCTAACATATGGTTTTCTTTTTCATCAACAAAAAAAAAAAAAATAATGAATGTGGCCCATGTATCATGTTCTGGTAGCATGGAGATATCCACTACTCTTATTATATATTATATATACGGATAACGGAAGAAATAAAAAAAAAAAATATACCCTCTCATACGTAAAATTTGAGAGAGAGATAGTTACCCTTTTATAACAAAAAAATAATAAAATAAAAGAGAGTAGCCTTTAGCATTTGTCACCATTTAGTACAGCTACTAAAAAGAAAAGGGGTTTTAGCCTTTTGATTATTTTTTTTTTTTTATATAAAAATATGTATATATAAAAATATGTAAAGTTTGCTAGTGAGTTGAAAAGAATGACCACATATTTCAATTTAGGTACAGCAAGTGTTTTCATTCAATTCACGGATGTGTGATAGACCAATTTAGAATATAATATAATAATACTATTAATAATGTAATAATAAATAATAAACGTGTGAAAATAAATTAGCAGCCATCTATTTGTTTCTTCCATCGACAGTTTATTCCGGATGGCTATATCGTGTCCATTGTTAAACAGTTAACGTATAAAAGTGTTCTTAAAAATCTCAAATATATTTAATTCTAATAATTGATATCCTATTTATATATTCAGATTATGTTATTTAAACCAAACATTTTTATAATCAAATTCTATTGGGTCGAAAATCATTTTAGCACATTTAAAAATAGATCAATCAATTATTATGAAATTCAATTCTCCAATAACTTTTGTCTAACTTTTTGTTAATTGACACATTCGTTCTTTTATGCAGATCACTTTACCACTTTCCGAATATTGTTAAAAAAAGTAAGGGTTTCCTAATTCAAAGTGGACCTCATAACAGAGACTCATAATCATAGTTCAATGTATCCGATAATTCAATCATTTGATATTATCTTTTAAATCTCGCCGATAAACTTACACCGAACAAATATGTTTATGTAACATATTATTCATTCAATACCTTGATAGCATTTCCAATTTCAAAAAAAAATAGATCTCATAGCTTATATTCATATTAACTAATCCATTCAATGTTTTATTAATATATCTCAATTTAATAAGCACACATGTATATGCATATATATTTATTTACACATAATTGTTCGTGAATCGTTAGACATGGTCAAAGGGTATTTGATTAAATGAATATAGTTTCAAAACTTTTGGGACTCAACATTACAGATTTTGCTTATCGTGTCGGATATATATAAAGATTAAAGTTTAAATTTGTTCGGAAATTTCGGGGTCATCACATTACCTACCCGTTAAAAGAAATTTCGTCCCGAAATTTGATAGAGATTGTCATGGCTAACAGTAAGAGTGTTTTCATGACGTATATGAACTGGTAATTAGGGTTTTATCAATATAGATAAAAAGATTTGTTTTTGTGAAGAGCACGAATGAAGCTATCACTTAAGAGTGAAAATGAATAAAAGTAAGTTTGACCTAACCGGTGTCGTAGTCAAGATTGATTTCCGAAATTTAAGGAATTTAGAAGAAATCTTCATATTAAGATTTGATTCTTCGGTAATTAAGGAGATTCAGATCTTCTTTGATTAAACGCAATAATCTGCTTCGATTGCTCTGTCGAAAATTTTTCCTATAAATCCACCCTCTCCATTTCCTTACAACTCACACCTTCTATTCTTTCTTTCTCAATTCCTACTTTAAAGTATTCGTTAATATGCTCCATCCCATCCTGATCCTTGATATCCTCTTAACTTGCATATCTGTCATTCTTCTTTTTAATCTGCCACCAGAAGAATCTATTTACTTCTACTATACTCTTGGGTTTATAGTGTTTCTAGTTCTCCCATGTCTTTATATTGCTATATGCATCGATATATACGGGTTGTAATTTCCGGGTTGTTGTTAGATTTTACACCTTCCCTTATATTTTGATGCCCCTGCTTCTGTCTTCTATAATCATTGTCACCCATAGTTAATACTCTCTTTTATTTGTTGCGGTTTATGCTCCAATTTCTAGTTTGGAGCTTCATTCTTTCGTTTCTTCTTCCCGTCCTCGAGTCAAGCGAGTAATGGTCCGGAATTCGTAGGTATGAAATTCGGAATGAACATAACTAATGTTCTAAGAAGGAAATGGTGATGGCGCGATTTGACTTGTCAAATTACCAGAATACCCTGGAAAAGACCGAATCATCAAGAAAAATATTTTCTTGATATATTTAGAGATTAGGTAGAATGTAAGAGTCGTGTAAATGGCACATGATGACGGTATGTTCTGTGAATCATCACGTTCCATTAGAAACTCAGCATGAATTACTGTAATATAATGACGTTGATCAAGTGTCATTATATTATATTAACCCATGCATCAGTTCCCAACATTACTTCAAAACATTCATATTTAAAATTTTTCAGAATTTAGAAACTAACACCGTTTCTTTTATGTTGCAGGTATCGCGGAGAGATAAATGATCTCAGATAAAAATCGTTGTGATAATATCTCCATGAATATGGAGAATATGTATAAGGAAAGATACGAAGATATCTTATAATATTTAAGGTGAGATGATGATGAAGAATATCTGTCTGTGAAGGTTTAGAATAAGAAGTAAGGTATTTACTAACGAGTTCAGCAGGCACTGAATCATTTGGATCCCTTGAAGGCAGATTTAGTCTCTGTGATTTGTCCACTGCTTCGTTCATACATTGCTCAATTCGTTTTTCAGTACCAAATCCTTTCTTTTTCTGAGCTTTACCAACTCACTATCTTTTCTCATCAAACTTTTGACCGTTTAGATCGTCTATCATGTTTATGTTTCCTCTGCATTTAATGCTATAATATCTGAATCACTGGTTATCAATTCGAGATGGGTTCAGAAGAATCGTGTTTTAGATGATTAAACGCTGATGGTAATATGGTGGATTATGAAAGGTTCCCCAGTAAAAATGACGAAAGGGCAACGTATCTATCAGGGTTATAATAAGACTGGTCCGACTGAAAAATCGAAGTTGACTTGCTGGAGCTGTGACAAAATTTGCTACTTTGAAAAGGAATTGAAATGTTGTTTTTGCTAGAAGAATTCGACGCAGGTACATGTTAGATTATGACTTTGGTTTCGAGAGTTTTTCAGGTACAAAACTTCGGGTAACGTGTGGTTGGATCATCATCTCAGTTGTTTATTATTTGAAGTGTCTTCTAGAATTTCGAAGGGTTTTAATTGCAGATTGTCATAGTCAATATCCAAATGATGAAATCTTCCTGAATTTCGAATGATTTTCATATACTTCTGGGTGTTACGAATAAAAGTGGTGTTCTATCACAGTTTTGAAGTCAAAGTATAGTTTTGAAAGATGTAAGAATCTAAGAGTGATAATTTCGGTTATATCTCGAATTGTATTTTGAGATTTCAAAACCAGAATATGTACTTAGATTTGAATGAGTATGGTTGTTTTGATTCCTATAGATGAATGTATATTGTTGTGAAAGTAGTGAATATAGTTGATGATTGCTGAATCAGATTCGGAGAATGTAATCATATTAATTGTGAATTCCAATACTTCTCGGGTATTACCTACCCGTTAAAAAATTTCACAAATAATATTTTGAACAAAAATTTTCATTACCGTCCTTATGAAAATATATGTGGATATATTTCCTTCAGATGTAATGCAGATTCAATGAGTTAATATAATATTAAGCTCATTTGATTTTTCGACTTGACTTAGAAATGAATAATCTCTAAAACATTAGAGATTACATAATCTTCTCCGAGTATTTCACTAATGCAATCAATACTTTAATATTTATTTTTATTGATATTCTTCAGTGAAGGATGTTGACGCTTGAAGAATTCTTGCGAACTTCGCAATGTACGATTGATGTTTTCTAAAAAAAAATTTCGAGTGCATCGAAGATGAAAGTGTAAATTCAAACATGTTATTGAATGATACACTTGATTTATTATGAAATAAAATTCATTGAGTTGAAATGGAGATTGTAGTTAACGATGGTTAAGTTGTTAACGAAGGATGTACATCATAGCAGATTGGTAATATGAATTAACAGGAAAGTTAAATTCCATGTATAATAGCTTAGTACAGAAAGATTTATCATGGTTTAAAAATGTATATATATATATATATATATATATATATATATATATAGGGTATACATATAAATTCTTCGGAGGAACTGAGTTAATACTTCATAACTCGTTGATACAATATACTCGTTGTTTCGTAATGATGTCCACGGTGATTCCTTGAACTGGCGGAGTTGGTGATGTTAGAGGTGCTGACGATTCTAGCGATGTTGACAACGCTGACTGTGTTGGTGAGGCTAAGGGTACTGTTGATGCTGTTGGTAAAACAAGTCTAGCTTGTACCTTACGCACAATTCTTGTTAGGGTTTCTACTCTTTCTTTTATCATTCTGGTTCACTCATCTGATTTATGGTTAAGGCTGAGATAGGTAGTCTCTATGACTTTAGAGATTACATAATCACCGCAGGATGTTTCTCCGATGAGGTTATGAATCAATACTTCATCGTTTGTTGTTGTTGGTACTCCTTGGTATTTATGGTGCATGTGATGTTGATATCCGAGGTACAGATTGTGATATTGAGGCGTATGATGCGGATGTGATTGTTGGTGGTGGTATTGATACTGTTGGTGTTAATAATGGTGGTTGCTGTTGATTCCGGTGATGCTGTTGGTGCTTATGGTATTGAGGCTTGCGATGTGGATGTTATTGGCGGTATTGGTTATGCCGCTGTGCTGCTGATGGTGTTTGTAATCTTCGCACCGTATTTTCCAAAGCCGTAACGCGAGCGCGAAGTTCATTAACTTCTTCTATTACGCCGGGATGATCAGTAGTTCGGACGAGCGGATAAATATAATCTAGAATTTGGTGTAGTATATAGTCATGACGAGATACTCTGGAGATGAGAGAGAAAATGGTTCCTCGAACAGGTTCGCCGGTAAGTGCTTCAGGTTCATTGCCAAGAGGGCAATGTGGTGGATGGAAGGGATCACCTTCTTCTTGTCTCCAATGATTGAGGAGGCTACGAACCCATCCCCATTTCATCCAAAATAGATGATGGCTGATTGGTTGATCCATTCCGGTCACACTGTTGTCAAAGCTCGAATGAGACTCCATATCGGAATAGCTGTCGAAATCTGAGGAATTCGAACTGGTTGAGGGATCCATCTCGTATGATCAAGGGAATGAATTTTTGATATGAAATAGATTATAGGAATTAGATTTGGTATTCTTCAATACATAATTTACATATGTATATATATTACCAAAAACCCATAAATTACGGAAGAATCTTTGAAAAATGTCATTCAAAGTTCACAGTAACAGATATGCCAGGATAAGATTTTGTCTATACACTATTATGCAATAAATGCAAGAAAACGCGTCTAGACTTAGGAATGATAAGCAGGTAATTTCCTACAGATGATAAGTAGTATGATTTTCGACACAAAATGATAAGCAAAATTTTGACATACAGACACGGTCGAAGTCCAGACTCACTAATGCATCTTAACGACTTATCAGTTAGACACACTAATGCAGACCTGGTTCGCTAAGACCACCGCTCTGATACCACATGAGACGACCCGACCCAATCCATAGGGACGAATACAATAACATATGATTACATCGCGAGGTACTTGACCTCTAAATGATACATTTTACAACCATTGCATTCATTTTTAAAAGACAATCTTTCATTACATCGAAAGTTGACATGTATGCATACCATTTCATAATATCCAAACTATAAATGACCTAATCTGTCATTTACTTAATAATAATCTTTAATGAACTTCAACGACTCGAATGCAACGTCTTTTGAAATATGTCATGAATGACTCCAAGTAATATCTTTAAAATGAGCTAATGCACAGCGGAAGATCTCTTTCAAACCTGAGAATAAACATGCTTTCAAGTGTCAACCAAAAGGTTGGTGAGTTCATTAGTTTAACTTAAACAATCGTTTCCATCATTTTAATAGACCACAAGATTTCAGATTTCCATTTCTCATAAATATACGTCCCATGCATAGAGACAAAAATATCATTCATATGGATTGAACACCTGGTAACCGACATTAACAATATGCATATATAAGAATATCCCCATCATTCCGGGATCCTCCTTCGGACATGATATAAATTTCGAAGTACTAAAACATCCGGTACTTTGGATGGGGCTTGTTGGGCCCGATAGATCTATCTTTAGAGTTCGCGTCAATTAGGGTGTCTGTTCCCTAATTCTTAGATTACCAGACTTAATAAAAAAGGGCATATTCAGTTTCGATCATTCAACCATAGAACGTAATTTCGATTACTTGTGTCTATTTCGTAAAACAGTTATAAAAATTGCGCATGTATTCTCAGCCCAAAAATATAAAGGGTAAAAAGGCAAATGAAACTCACCATACTGTATTTTGTAGTAAAAATACATATAACATCATTGTACAAGTGTAAGGTTGGCCTCGGATTCACGAACCTATAGTAATTATATATATTCGTGTATTTGTCAATATTTGTTTAATAAATTAAGTCAAGTCATAGTGTACCACAATCCTAATGCTCGAGGCTAATATGCAAAAGTTAATAAAAGTCAGTTTGACTCAAAATGATTTCCAAAGTTTTTACATGATTATTATATGGTTTAAATATCGTCGTTTTATATTATTAAATATTTTAAAAGATTTATTAGAGTAAATAACATAATTCATTTATTAATACATAAAATTCTATATTAAGGTTTATATAATAAATTATACTTTTATATATATTAAATAATAAAATTTATAAAGTTTATTTAGTGTCATAAAAATAATATGGTAGGGATTATTATAATATACGTAGTAAAATATCTTTGTATTACATATTTATTTGATAAAACAACATTGATAATAATAAGTAAAAGTTATATTATTTTGCAATAATAATTAATATCATTCTATTAATAAAAATATCATTATCTATATTTACTAAAAATGATATATATATATATATATATATATATATATACATATATATATATATATAAGTGATAATTCTAATTATGATAATTTACGATACTTTTTAATATTAACTTTAAAATAATAATTCTACTCAAAATGGTGATAGTAATGATATTTTATAATTATAATGATATTTTATCAAAATGATAACTTTAATAAAATTGATAGTTTTAAAATTTAGAACGACGATAATAATAATCATTTTTACACAATTTCAAATGGCTATAACTTCTAATCCGTTCATCGGAACGATTCGACATCTAAAGGAAAAGTTCTTAATTTTTCGCTAGCTTTCCAACGACATGCATATCTTATATCTTATCTCATCCCTAGTATAACAACCTTTAAGATTCAACATAACCTATCTAGGGGCAATATAAAATATACAAGCATGCATAATTTTATTTTCTCGAGCACTAGTCAGGGATACACTATTGATAAATAAAAGTTAAGTTATGAGTGCTCACGTATCAATATTGAGGTTCAATATTGTAGGAAAGGTACGTAGACGCAACGGAGATGACAAACACTAAATTGACCTCACGGGCATACCCATGAACCATACCCATCACCTCCATAGCCATAACTCATAATTTCCTTAGCCCTATCCTACTCATAAAACTTGTCTTGAAATGACCCGCTCATGACCTCGTCGTAGTATTTTATGTATAATAATACTAATACTTACTACTAATAATGATAACACGATTAATTAATAATAATAATAATAAAAATAATAATAATAATATTATGTATATGTATATGTGTTTACGGAGAGAGAGAGAAATAGAAAGATGTATGAACTTCACAAAAACCAAATCATTCACATATAAGGGAGTTACATCCACCTAACACTCTATATTCGACCAATTGTGACTACCGACACCCATTGTTTAATATAAATAATTATATATATATATATATATATATATATATATATATATATATATATATTTAATCTTTATAATTAATTATATATTATATTATATTTATGTGTATGGTAAAAATGTAATTTTTTTTTTACCCAAATGACACGGACGTTGTCACTCGACTCATGTACCACTTTCAGTTTTTCGAGTGCACTTTCGTGTGTTTAGAAAACTAGCCTTTTACGTTACGCGACGTGTACCTTTAATAATAGTTTTACTTATTTATTAATAAATTACCTTACAAAAGTGATGTGCATGTGGGTCTCGATCAAACTAGTGGCAACAATATTAAAACAGCAATTGTAATTGTAGTATCCACTAGTAGCAAGCTTTTGTTCTCTTTTATTATTATTATTATGTTTTTTTTTTTTTTTTTTTTTTTTTTTTTTTTTTTTAAAAACGTAGAATAATAACTACTAGTAACAATTGATTTGGCAGTAGCATAGCTGCTCGTTAGTAGTAGCAAAATAGTTCGCTAGTTGGTGTTGGTTTGGTTTTCGCTCGTAACAAGAAAAAAAAAAATAGTTTCGAACTTGATCCTTGGGTGGTTTTTGAGTTGGTCTAACATATGGTTTTCTTTTTCATCAACAAAAAAAAAAATAATGAATGTGGCCCATGTATCATGTTCTGGTAGCATGGAGATATCCACTACTCTTATTATATATTATATATACGGATAACGGAAGAAATAAAAAAAAAAAATATACCCTCTCATACGTAAAATTTGAGAGAGAGATAGTTACCCTTTTATAACAAAAAAATAATAAAATAAAAGAGAGTAGCCTTTAGCATTTGTCACCATTTAGTACAGCTACTAAAAAGAAAAGGGGTTTTAGCCTTTTGATTATTTTTTTTTTTTTATATAAAAATATGTATATATAAAAATATGTAAAGTTTGCTAGTGAGTTGAAAAGAATGACCACATATTTCAATTTAGGTACAGCAAGTGTTTTCATTCAATTCACGGATGTGTGATAGACCAATTTAGAATATAATATAATAATACTATTAATAATGTAATAATAAATAATAAACGTGTGAAAATAAATTAGCAGCCATCTATTTGTTTCTTCCATCGACAGTTTATTCCGGATGGCTATATCGTGTCCATTGTTAAACAGTTAACGTATAAAAGTGTTCTTAAAAATCTCAAATATATTTAATTCTAATAATTGATATCCTATTTATATATTCAGATTATGTTATTTAAACCAAACATTTTTATAATCAAATTCTATTGGGTCGAAAATCATTTTAGCACATTTAAAAATAGATCAATCAATTATTATGAAATTCAATTCTCCAATAACTTTTGTCTAACTTTTTGTTAATTGACACATTCGTTCTTTTATGCAGATCACTTTACCACTTTCCGAATATTGTTAAAAAAAGTAAGGGTTTCCTAATTCAAAGTGGACCTCATAACAGAGACTCATAATCATAGTTCAATGTATCCGATAATTCAATCATTTGATATTATCTTTTAAATCTCGCCGATAAACTTACACCGAACAAATATGTTTATGTAACATATTATTCATTCAATACCTTGATAGCATTTCCAATTTCAAAAAAAAATAGATCTCATAGCTTATATTCATATTAACTAATCCATTCAATGTTTTATTAATATATCTCAATTTAATAAGCACACATGTATATGCATATATATTTATTTACACATAATTGTTCGTGAATCGTTAGACATGGTCAAAGGGTATTTGATTAAATGAATATAGTTTCAAAACTTTTGGGACTCAACATTACAGATTTTGCTTATCGTGTCGGATATATATAAAGATTAAAGTTTAAATTTGTTCGGAAATTTCGGGGTCATCACAATATACCAATAGTACATACATCTAAAAGCTGTGTATTGTACGAGTACGAATACGGGTGCATACGAGTAGAATTGTTGATGAAACTGAACGAGAATGTAATTGTAAGCATTTTTGTTAAGTAGAAGTATTTTGATAAGTGTATTGAAGTCTTTCAAAAGTGTATAAATACATATTAAAACACTACATGTATATACATTTTAACTGAGTCGTTAAGTCATCGTTAGTCGTTACATGTAAATGTTGTTTTGAAACCTTTAGGTTAACGATCTTGTTAAATGTTGTTAACCCAATGTTTATAATATCAAAAGAGATTTTAAATTATTATATTATCATGATATTATGATGTACTAATATCTCTTAATATGATATATATACATTAAATGTCGTTACAACGATAATCGTTACATATATGTCTCGTTTCAAAATCATTAAGTTAGTAGTCTTGTTTTTACATATGTAGTTCATTGTTAATATACTTAATGATATGTTTACATATCATAATATCATGTTAACTATATATATAATCATATATATGTCATCATATAGTTTTTACAAGTTTTAACGTTCGTGAATCACCGGTCAACTTGGGTGGTCAATTGTCTATATGAAACCTATTTCAATTAATCAAGTCTTAACAAGTTTGATTGCTTAACATGTTGGAAACATTTAATCATGTAAATATCAATCTCAATTAATATATATAAACATGGAAAAGTTCGGGTCACTACAGGTGCCGTCTTGGGGCAAAGAATTGAAAAACATTTTCAGCCCATTTATTATGCTAGTAATACATTCCAAGGAGCCCAACTTAATTACGCTACCACCGAGAAGGAACTCCTGGAAATTGTCTTTTCGTTTGATAAATTCCGATCCTATTTGGTACTAGCAAAGACGGTTGTCTATACAGACCATTCAACATTAAAGTACTTGCTTGCTAAGCAAGATACTGAACCCCAGTTAATACGTTGGGTCTTGCTTTTGCAAGAATTCGACATTGATATTAAAGACAAAAAGGGGGCCAAAAACCTAGCTGCCGATCACCTTTCTCGACTTGAGAACCCGAATCTTGAGGTTTTCCATGAGACTGTTATCCAAGATAACTTTCTGGACGAAAATCTCATGAAAATTGAGAAAATTGATGATCCTTGGTTTGTTGACATATCCAACTATCTTGTTGGAGGGTACTTAGAAACCGGTTGGTCACATCAGAAAAGAAAAAAATTCTTTAGTGACCTGAAATACTACTTCTGGGAAGACCCTTATCTTTTTAGGCGTTGCGCAGATGGTATGATTCGGAGGTGCGTTTCGGGAAAGGAATGCACTCAAATTCTTCTTGATTGTCACCGTGGTCCAACGGGTGGGCACTTTGGTCCCCAAATTACGGGGAGGAAAGTTTACGAGGCCGGTTTTTATTGGCCTACAATATTCAAAGATGCCTACGCCGTTTGTAAGGCTTGTGACGCGTGCCATAGGGCCGGTCAAATCACTAAACGGGATGAAATGCCTCAACAAAGCATCCAAGTATGCGAGGTGTTCGATGTTTGGGGAATTGACTTTATGGGGCCCTTTTCAAAATCTCATTCTTATCTCTACATACTCGTAGCCATTGTGTAGTGACCCGAACTTTTCCATGTTTATATATATTAATTGAGATTGATATTTACATGATTAAATATTTCCAACATGTTAAGCAATCAAACTTGTTAAGACTTGATTAATTGAAATATGTTTCATATAGACAATTGACCACCCAAGTTGACCGGTGATTCACGAACGTTAAAACTTGTAAAAACTATATGATGACATATATATGGATATATATATAGTTAACATGATAATATGATAAGTAAACATATCATTAAGTATATTAACAATGAACTACATATGTAAAAACAAGACTACTAACTTAATGATTTTTAAACGAGACATATATGTAACGATTATCGTTGTAAAGACATTTAATGTATATATATCATATTAAGAGATATTCATACATGATAATATCATGATAATATAATAATCTAAAATCTCATTTGATATTATAAACATTGGGTTAACAACATTTAACAAGATCGTTAACCTAAAGGTTTCAAAACAACACTTACATGTAACGACTAACGATGACTTAACGACTCAGTTAAAATGTATATACATGTAGTGTTTTAATATGTATTCATACACTTTTGAAAGACTTCAAGACACTTATCAAAATACTTCTACTTAACAAAAATGCTTACAATTACATCCTCGTTCAGTTTCATCAACAATTCTACTCGTATGCACCCGTATTCGTACTTGTACAATACACAGCTTTTAGATGTATGTACTATTGGTATATACACTCCAATGATCAGCTCTTAGCAGCCCATGTGAGTCACCTAACACATGTGGGAACCATCATTTGGCAACTAGCATGAAATATCTCATAAAATTACAAAAATATGAGTAATCATTCATGACTTATTTACATGAAAACAAAATTACATATCCTTTATATCTAATCCATACACCAACGACCAAAAACACCTACAAACACTTTAATTCTTCAATTTTCTTCATCTAATTAATCTCTCTCAAGTTCTATCTTCAAGTTCTAAGTGTTCTTCATATATTCTACAAGTTCTAGTTACATAAAATCAAGAATACTTTCAAGTTTGCTAGCTCACTTCCAATCTTGTAAGGTGATCATCCAACCTCAAGAAATCTTTGTTTCTTACAGTAGGTTATCATTCTAATACAAGGTAATAATCATATTCAAACTTTGGTTCAATTTCTATAACTATAACAATCTTATTTCAAGTGATGATCTTACTTGAACTTGTTTTCGTGTCATGATTCTGCTTCAAGAACTTCGAGCCATCCAAGGATCCATTGAAGCTAGATCCATTTTTCTCTTTTCCAGTAGGTTTATCCAAGGAAATTAAGGTAGTAATGATGTTCATAACATCATTCGATTCATACATATAAAGCTATATTATTCGAAGGTTTAAACTTGTAATCACTAGAACATAGTTTAGTTAATTCTAAACTTGTTCGCAAACAAAAGTTAATCCTTCTAACTTGACTTTTAAAATCAACTAAACACATGTTCTATATCTATATGATATGCTAACTTAATGATTTAAAACCTGGAAACACGAAAAACACCGTAAAACCGGATTTACGCCGTCGTAGTAACACCGCGGGCTGTTTTGGGTTAGTTAATTAAAAACTATGATAAACTTTGATTTAAAAGTTGTTATTCTGAGAAAATGATTTTTATTATGAACATGAAACTATATCCAAAAATTATGGTTAAACTCAAAGTGGAAGTATGTTTTCTAAAATGGTCATCTAGACGTCGTTCTTTCGACTGAAATGACTACCTTTACAAAAATGACTTGTAACTTATTTTTCCGACTATAAACCTATACTTTTTCTATTTATATTCATAAAATAGAGTTCAATATGAAATCATAGCAATTTGATTCACTCAAAACGGATTTAAAATGAAGAAGTTATGGGTAAAACAAGATTGGATAATTTTTCTCATTTTAGCTACGTGAAAATTGGTAACAAATCTATTCCAACCATAACTTAATCAACTTGTATTGTATATTATGTAATCTTGAGATACCATAGACACGTATACAATGTTTCGACCTATCATGTCGACACATCTATATATATTTCGGAACAACCATAGACACTCTATATGTGAATGTTGGAGTTAGCTATACAGGGTTGAGGTTGATTCCAAAATATATATAGTTTGAGTTGTGATCAATACTGAGATACGTATACACTGGGTCGTGGATTGTTTCAAGATAATATTTATCAATTTATTTCTGTACATCTAACTGTGGACAACTAGTTATAGGTTACTAACGAGGACAGCTGACTTAATAAACTTAAAACATCAAAATATATTAAAAGTGTTGTAAATATATTTTGAACATACTTTAATATATATGTATATATTGTTATAGGTTCGTGAATCAACAGTGGCCAAGTCTTACTTCCCGACGAAGTAAAAATCTGTGAAAGTGAGTTATAGTCCCACTTTTAAAATCTAATATTTTTGGGATGAGAATACATGCAGGTTTTATAAATGATTTACAAAATAGACACAAGTACGTGAAACTACATTCTATGGTTGAATTATCGAAATCGAATATGCCCCTTTTTATTAAGTCTGGTAATCTAAGAATTAGGGAACAGACACCCTAATTGACGCGAATCCTAAAGATAGATCTATTGGGCTTAACAAACCCCATCCAAAGTACCGGATGCTTTAGTACTTCGAAATTTATATCATATCCGAAGGGTGTCCCGGAATGATGGGGATATTCTTATATATGCATCTTGTTAATGTCGGTTACCAGGTGTTCACCATATGAATGATTTTTATCTCTATGTATGGGATGTGTATTGAAATATGAAATCTTGTGGTCTATTATTATGATTTGATATATATAGGTTAAACCTATAACTCACCAACATTTTTGTTGACATTTTAAGCATGTTTATTCTCAGGTGATTATTAAGAGCTTCCGCTGTCGCATACTTAAATAAGGACGAGATTTGGAGTCCATGCTTGTATGATATTGTGTAAAAACTGCATTCAAGAAACTTATTTTGTTGTAACATATTTGTATTGTAAACCATTATGTAATGGTCGTGTGTAAACAGGATATTTTAGATTATCATTATTTGATAATCTACATAAAGCTTTTTAAACCTTTATTGATGAAATAAAGGTTATGGTTTGTTTTAAAATGAATGCAGTCTTTGAAAAACGTCTCATATAAAGGTCAAAACCTCGCAACGAAATCAATTAATATGGAACGTTTTTAATCAATAAGAACGGGACATTTCAGTTGGTATCCGAGCGTTGGTCTTAGAGAACCAGAAAATTTGCATTAGTGTGTCTTATCGAGTTTGTTAGGATGCATTAGTGAGTCTGGACTTCGACCGTGTTTTCTTTAAAAATGATTGCTTAACATTTTTGTTGGAAACTATATATTTTTAACATATGAATATTATGTGATATATTAATCTCTTAATGTGTTTGATATTATGTGATAGATGTCTACCTCTAGAACAAGTCCCATTGACTCACCTAATAATAATGAAGAGTCAAATGTAAATTGGAATGATTTGTGGACTGATTCACAAGTTCCCGAAGAGGAACCGAAAGAAGAGTCGGAACCGGAAGAAGAATCGGAACCGGAAGAAGAATCGGAACCGGATGAAGAAATAGAACCGGTGGGGGAAATAATAAAACGGTTAAGTAAAAGAAAATCCTCAACCAACCGACCAAAGTTAATTATGGTCAATGGTGTTTCCGCCAAGGAAGCAAAATATTGGGAGGATTACCAATTCTCCGATGAATCGGATTCCGACGAGAATTCCGATGATGTTATAGAAATTACCCCAACTGAATTTAAAAAGGCAAAAGAAAATAATAAGGGAAAGGGCATAAAAATAGAGAAATCTAATTCCAACCCCGATGAACTTTATATGTATCGTCAACCCCCGAAGTCCTTAAGTTGTAACAATGACCCGGGAACCTCTAAACCACCAGGTTTTTCTAAACCAATGTGGACAACGACGGCTCGTATTAGGGGAACATCATATATCCCTAGAAACTTGGCAAAACGAACCAAAACTGAAGAAGAAGAAACAAGCGAGTCGGAATAAGATAGTTGTATTCGTGTGGTGTAATATATGTAATATAGTGTTCTTATGCTTTATGATATATGTAAAAATTGCTTGTATTAATAAGTATTTTTTTTATGAATCTAACTCTTGTCTATTTTACAGTTTAAAAACACAAAATGGATAGACAACCCAATATTTTAAGAGACCTACCCGGAGACATGATTGATGAAATCTTGTCTAGAGTCGGCCAGAATTCCTCGGCACAACTATTTAAGGCGAGATCAGTTTGTAAGACATTCGAAGAACGTTCCAAGAATGTCTTGGTTTATAAGAGACTTTCGTTTGAAAGATGAGGGATAGCACATTGGGAAACCCATAAGTTACGATGTGTTTACTTTGACGCATATATTGCAGGGAACCCAAATGCTATTTTACGCAACGGGTTAAGAAATTATTTTGACTCAATATATCCGAATATTGGACTTCGTGATTTAGAAAAAGCGGCTAACATGCAACATAAAGAAGCATGTTATGCTTACGGATTAGTAATGTTCGCTTCTCACCAAAGTGAGAACAAGAACATCGGGCTACAACTATTAAACAAAACGTTTCCACAAGTGACGGAGTCGGTAATTGGGGTAAGAAATGAGGTTTTTAGATTATTACGGGACTGTTGGACATTACGTAACCCTCGTCCCTTTGACGACGTTACAACACGCTGTCTTATCAACGGCCATAACGGTTATGTTCCACAAGACCAAGGATGGGAAGTAGTCCTAGTAAAACCAGAATGCATGACTTGTTTCTGGACGTATGAATTACGTGTCTTTATTGCCTTTGCTGAACGACTTGTGTACTAGCTAGAATTATCTTCACAACTATCTTGTATCAACGTTATTGTGTGCTATATTTCATGCTTTATGTAAAATAAGCGGTATTGTAAGTTTGTAAAATATTGTATAAAAGTTTGAACGCGAAATATTATTACAATCAGTTTTTCATATAGAATTGTAGTAGTTGAATTGTATATTAGCTACTAAGTATGAACTTAACGGGTAGGTACTACCCGAATTTAAACTTATAAAACGCTAATATGAAGAAAAAGCTTTTATAAATGAGTTCATATTATGCTACGAAATACTATTAACTACTCTTAATATTCTGTATGATTAACTTGTTCCATTTAACTATTTTGAAGGAAATGGCACCGACTACTCGACACACCGTGAATATGAATGAAGAGGAATTCCGTACTTTTCTAGCTTCAAACATAGCCGCAGTACAGGCTGCGCTACATACCAACAATAACCTTGGATCTAGCAGTACAGGAAATCGTGTAGGATGCACCTACAAAGAATTCACTGCCTGCAAACCTTTGGAATTTGATGGAACCGAAGGACCGATCGGATTGAAACGGTGGACCGAGAAGGTTGAATCGGTGTTTGCCATAAGTAAGTGTACTGAAGAGGACAAAGTGAAGTACGCTACGCATACCTTCACAGGTTCTGCGTTAACATGGTGGAATACCTATCTAGAGCAAGTGGGACAAGATGATGCGTACGCACTACCGTGGTCAGCATTCAAGCACTTGATGAACGAGAAGTACCGTCCCAGAACCGAGGTCAATAAGCTCAAGACAGAACTTAGAGGGTTACGAACCCAAGGATTTGATATTACCACGTACGAAAGACGATTCACAGAATTGTGCCTATTGTGTCCGAGAGCATTCGAAGATGAGGAAGAGAAGATCGACGCGTTTGTGAAAGGATTACCGGAAAGAATCCAAGAAGATATAAGTTCACACGAGCCCGCCTCCATACAACAGGCATGTAGAATGGCTCACAAACTAGTGAACCAGATTGAAGAAAGAATTAAAGAACAGACTGCTGAAGAGGCCAATGTGAAGCAAGTCAAAAGAAAGTGGGAGGAAAACGGTGATAAGAATCACCAATACAACAACAACAGCAATTACAACAATAATCGCAACAATTATCCCAACAATCGCAACATCAATCGCAACTACAACAAACGGCCCAACAACAACAACAACAACAACAACAACAACAACAACAGCAACTACAATAATCATCCCAACAACAATAATAACCGCAACAACAACAACAATCAGAAGCAGCTATGCCAAAGGTGTGAAAAGAATCACTCGGGGTTCTGCACCAAATTTTGCAACAAGTGTAAAAGAAATGGTCATAGCGCGGCGAAGTGTGAGGTCTACGGACCAGGGGTTAATAGAACGAAAGGAACAAATGGTGTCGGAACGAGTAATGGCGGAGCAAGTAGTGTCGGAGCAAGTTATGCCAATGTAGTTTGTTATAAATGTGGAAAACCAGGCCACATTATTAGAAATTGCCCGAACCAGGAGAACACGAATGGACAAGGCCGTGGAAGAGTTTTCAATATTAATGCGGCAGAGGCACAAGAAGACCCGGAGCTTGTTACGGGTACGTTTCTTATTGACAATAAATCTGCTTACGTTTTATTTGATTCGGGTGCGGATAGAAGCTATATGAGTAGAGATTTTTGTGCTAAATTAAGTTGTCCATTGACGCCTTTGGATAGTAAATTTTTACTCGAATTAGCAAATGGTAAATTAATTTCAGCAGATAATATATGTCGGAATCGAGAAATTAAACTGGTTAGCGAAACATTTAAGATTGATTTGATACCAGTAGAGTTAGGGAGTTTTGATGTGATAATCGGCATGGACTGGTTGAAAGAAGTGAAAGCAGAGATCGTTTGTTACAAAAATGCAATTCGCATTATACGAGAAAAAGGAAAACCCTTAATGGTGTACGGAGAAAAGGGCAACACGAAGCTACATCTTATTAGTAATTTGAAGGCACAAAAACTAATAAGAAAAGGTTGCTATGCTGTTCTAGCACACGTCGAGAAAGTACAAACTGAAGAAAAGAGCATCAATGATGTTCCCATTGCAAAAGAATTTCCCGATGTATTTCCGAAAGAATTAACGGGATTACCCCCACATCGATCCGTTGAATTTCAAATAGATCTTGTACCAGGAGCTGCACCAATAGCTCGTGCTCCTTACAGACTCGCACCCAGCGAGATGAAAGAACTGCAAAGCCAATTACAAGAACTTTTAGAGCGTGGTTTCATTCGACCAAGCACATCACCGTGGGGAGCTCCTGTTTTGTTTGTCAAGAAGAAAGATGGTACATTCAGGTTGTGTATCGACTACCGAGAGTTGAACAAACTTACCATCAAGAACCGCTACCCACTACCGAGAATCGACGACTTATTTGATCAACTACAAGGCTCGTCTGTTTATTCAAAGATTGACTTACGTTCCGGGTATCATCAAATGCGGGTGAAAGAAGATGATATTCCCAAGACTGCTTTTAGAACACGTTACGGTCATTACGAGTTTATGGTCATGCCGTTTGGTTTAACTAATGCACCAGCTGTGTTCATGGACCTTATGAACCGAGTGTGTGGACCATACCTTGACAAGTTTGTCATTGTTTTCATTGATGACATACTTATTTACTCAAAGAATGACCAAGAACACGGTGAACATTTGAGAAAGGTGTTAGAAGTATTGAGGAAGGAAGAATTGTACGCTAAGTTTTCAAAGTGTGCATTTTGGTTGGAAGAAGTTCAATTCCTCGGTCACATAGTGAATAAAGAAGGAATTAAGGTGGATCCGGCAAAGATAGAAACTGTTGAAAAGTGGGAAACCCCGAAAACTCCGAAACACATACGCCAGTTTTTAGGACTAGCTGGTTACTACAGAAGGTTCATCCAAGACTTTTCCAGAATAGCAAAACCCTTGACTGCATTAACGCATAAAGGGAAGAAATTTGAATGGAATGATGAACAAGAGAAAGCGTTTCAGTTATTGAAGAAAAAGCTAACTACGGCACCTATATTGTCATTGCCTGAAGGGAATGATGATTTTGTGATTTATTGTGATGCATCAAAGCAAGGTCTCGGTTGTGTATTAATGCAACGAACGAAGGTGATTGCTTATGCGTCTAGACAATTGAAGATTCACGAGCAAAATTATACGACGCATGATTTGGAATTAGGCGCGGTTGTTTTTGCATTAAAGACTTGGAGGCACTACTTATATGGGGTCAAAAGTATTATATATACTGACCACAAAAGTCTTCAACACATATTTAATCAGAAACAACTGAATATGAGGCAGCGTAGGTGGATTGAATTATTGAATGATTACTACTTTGAGATTCGTTACCACCCGGGGAAGGCAAATGTGGTAGCCGATGCCTTGAGCAGGAAGGACAGAGAACACATTCGAGTAAAATCTATGAATATAATGATTCATAATAACATTACTACTCAAATAAAGGAGGCGCAACAAGGAGTTTTAAAAGAAGGAAATTTAAAGGATGAAATACCCAAAGGATCGGAGAAGCATCTTAATATTCGGGAAGACGGAACCCGGTATAGGGCTGAAAGGATTTGGGTACCAAAATTTGGAGATATGAGAGAAATGGTACTTAGAGAAGCTCATAAAACCAGATACTCAATACATCCTGGAACGGGGAAGATGTACAAGGATCTCAAGAAACATTTTTGGTGGCCGGGTATGAAAGCCGATGTTGCTAAATACGTAGGAGAATGTTTGACGTGTTCTAAGGTCAAAGCTGAGCATCAGAAACCATCAGGTCTACTTCAACAACCCGAAATCCCGGAATGGAAATGGGAAAACATTACCATGGATTTCATCACTAAATTGCCAAGGACTGCAAGTGGTTTTGATACTATTTGGGTAATAGTTGATCGTCTCACCAAATCAGCACACTTCCTACCAATAAGAGAAGATGACAAGATGGAGAAGTTAGCACGACTGTATTTGAAGGAAGTCGTCTCCAGACATGGAATACCAATCTCTATTATCTCTGATAGGGATGGCAGATTTATTTCAAGATTCTGGCAGACATTACAGCAAGCATTAGGAACTCGTCTAGACATGAGTACTGCCTATCATCCACAAACTGATGGGTAGAGCGAAAGGACGATACAAACGCTTGAAGACATGCTACGAGCATGTGTTATTGATTTCGGAAACAGTTGGGATCGACATCTACCGTTAGCAGAATTTTCCTACAACAACAGCTACCATTCAAGCATTGAGATGGCGCCGTTTGAAGCACTTTATGGTAGAAAGTGCAGGTCTCCGATTTGTTGGAGTGAAGTGGGGGATAGACAGATTACGGGTCCGGAGATTATACAAGAAACTACCGAGAAGATCATCCAAATTCAACAACGGTTGAAAACCGCCCAAAGTCGACAAAAGAGCTACGCTGACATTAAAAGAAAAGATATAGAATTTGAAATTGGAGAGATGGTCATGCTTAAAGTTGCACCTTGGAAAGGCGTTGTTCGATTTGGTAAACGAGGGAAATTAAATCCAAGGTATATTGGACCATTCAAGATTATTGATCGTGTCGGACCAGTAGCTTACCGACTAGAGTTACCTCAACAACTCGCGGCTGTACATAACACTTTCCACGTCTCGAATTTGAAGAAATGTTTTGCTAAAGAAGATCTCACTATTCCGTTAGATGAAATCCAAATCAACGAAAAACTTCAATTCGTCGAAGAACCCGTCGAAATAATGGATCGTGAGGTTAAAAGACTTAAGCAAAACAAGATACCAATTGTTAAGGTTCGATGGAATGCTCGTAGAGGACCCGAGTTCACCTGGGAGCGTGAAGATCAAATGAAGAAGAAATACCCGCATCTATTTCCAGAAGATTCGCCAACACCTTCAACAGCTTAAAATTTCGGGACGAAATTTATTTAACGGGTAGGTACTGTAGTGACCCGAACTTTTCCATGTTTATATATATTAATTGAGATTGATATTTACATGATTAAATGTTTCCAACATGTTAAGCAATCAAACTTGTTAAGACTTGATTAATTGAAATATGTTTCATATAGACAATTGACCACCCAAGTTGACCGGTGATTCACGAACGTTAAAACTTGTAAAAACTATATGATGACATATATATGGATATATATATAGTTAACATGATAATATGATAAGTAAACATATCATTAAGTATATTAACAATGAACTACATATGTAAAAACAAGACTACTAACTTAATGATTTTTAAACGAGACATATATGTAACGATTATCGTTGTAAAGACATTTAATGTATATATATCATATTAAGAGATATTCATACATGATAATATCATGATAATATAATAATCTAAAATCTCATTTGATATTATAAACATTGGGTTAACAACATTTAACAAGATCGTTAACCTAAAGGTTTCAAAACAACACTTACATGTAACGACTAACGATGACTTAACGACTCAGTTAAAATGTATATACATGTAGTGTTTTAATATGTATTCATACACTTTTGAAAGACTTCAAGACACTTATCAAAATACTTCTACTTAACAAAAATGCTTACAATTACATCCTCGTTCAGTTTCATCAACAATTCTACTCGTATGCACCCGTATTCGTACTTGTACAATACACAGCTTTTAGATGTATGTACTATTGGTATATACACTCCAATGATCAGCTCTTAGCAGCCCATGTGAGTCACCTAACACATGTGGGAACCATCATTTGGCAACTAGCATGAAATATCTCATAAAATTACAAAAATATGAGTAATCATTCATGACTTATTTACATGAAAACAAAATTACATATCCTTTATATCTAATCCATACACCAACGACCAAAAACACCTACAAACACTTTCATTCTTCAATTTTCTTCATCTAATTAATCTCTCTCAAGTTCTATCTTCAAGTTCTAAGTGTTCTTCATATATTCTACAAGTTCTAGTTACATAAAATCAAGAATACTTTCAAGTTTGCTAGCTCACTTCCAATCTTGTAAGGTGATCATCCAACCTCAAGAAATCTTTGTTTCTTACAGTAGGTTATCATTCTAATACAAGGTAATAATCATATTCAAACTTTGGTTCAATTTCTATAACTATAACAATCTTATTTCAAGTGATGATCTTACTTGAACTTGTTTTCGTGTCATGATTCTGCTTCAAGAACTTCGAGCCATCCAAGGATCCATTGAAGCTAGATCCATTTTTCTCTTTTCCAGTAGGTTTATCCAAGGAAATTAAGGTAGTAATGATGTTCATAACATCATTCGATTCATACATATAAAGCTATATTATTCGAAGGTTTAAACTTGTAATCACTAGAACATAGTTTAGTTAATTCTAAACTTGTTCGCAAACAAAAGTTAATCCTTCTAACTTGACTTTTAAAATCAACTAAACACATGTTCTATATCTATATGATATGCTAACTTAATGATTTAAAACCTGGAAACACGAAAAACACCGTAAAACCGGATTTACGCCGTCGTAGTAACACCGCGGGCTGTTTTGGGTTAGTTAATTAAAAACTATGATAAACTTTGATTTAAAAGTTGTTATTCTGAGAAAATGATTTTTATTATGAACATGAAACTATATCCAAAAATTATGGTTAAACTCAAAGTGGAAGTATGTTTTCTAAAATGGTCATCTAGACGTCGTTCTTTCGACTGAAATGACTACCTTTACAAAAATGACTTGTAACTTATTTTTCCGACTATAAACCTATACTTTTTCTGTTTAGATTCATAAAATAGAGTTCAATATGAAATCATAGCAATTTGATTCACTCAAAACGGATTTAAAATGAAGAAGTTATGGGTAAAACAAGATTGGATAATTTTTCTCATTTTAGCTACGTGAAAATTGGTAACAAATCTATTCCAACCATAACTTAATCAACTTGTATTGTATATTATGTAATCTTGAGATACCATAGACACGTATACAATGTTTCGACCTATCATGTCGACACATCTATATATATTTCGGAACAACCATAGACACTCTATATGTGAATGTTGGAGTTAGCTATACAGGGTTGAGGTTGATTCCAAAATATATATAGTTTGAGTTGTGATCAATACTGAGATACGTATACACTGGGTCGTGGATTGATTCAAGATAATATTTATCGATTTATTTCTGTACATCTAACTGTGGACAACTAGTTATAGGTTACTAACGAGGACAGCTGACTTAATAAACTTAAAACATCAAAATATATTAAAAGTGTTGTAAATATATTTTGAACATACTTTAATATATATGTATATATTGTTATAGGTTCGTGAATCAACAGTGGCCAAGTCTTACTTCCCGACGAAGTAAAAATCTGTGAAAGTGAGTTATAGTCCCACTTTTAAAATCTAATATTTTTGAGATGAGAATACATACAGGTTTTATAAATGATTTACAAAATAGACACAAGTACGTGAAACTACATTCTATGGTTGAATTATCGAAATCGAATATGCCCCTTTTTATTAAGTCTGGTAATCTAAGAATTAGGGAACAGACACCCTAATTGACGCGAATCCTAAAGATAGATCTATTGGGCTTTACAAACCCCATCCAAAGTACCGGATGCTTTAGTACTTCGAAATTTATATCATATCCGAAGGGTGTCCCGGAATGATGGGGATATTCTTATATATGCATCTTGTTAATGTCGGTTACCAGGTGTTCACCATATGAATGATTTTTATCTCTATGTATGGGATGTGTATTGAAATATGAAATCTTGTGGTCTATTATTATGATTTGATATATATAGGTTAAACCTATAACTCACCAACATTTTTGTTGACGTTTTAAGCATGTTTATTCTCAGGTGATTATTAAGAGCTTCCGCTGTCGCATACTTAAATAAGGACGAGATTTGGAGTCCATGCTTGTATGATATTGTGTAAAAACTGCATTCAAGAAACTTATTTTGTTGTAACATATTTGTATTGTAAACCATTATGTAATGGTCGTGTGTAAACAGGATATTTTAGATTATCATTATTTGATAATCTACATAAAGCTTTTTAAACCTTTATTGATGAAATAAAGGTTATGGTTTGTTTTAAAATGAATGCAGTCTTTGAAAAACGTCTCATATAGAGGTCAAAACCTCGCAACGAAATCAATTAATATGGAACGTTTTTAATCAATAAGAACGGGACATTTCACATTGATTATGTTTCCAAATGGGCGGAGGCAAAACCTCTCTCCACAAATGATGGCCGAGTTGTAGTAACCTTTTTAATGGAACTTTTCTCAAGGTTTGGCACGCCTAAAGCCCTTATCAGTGACCGGGGCACCCACTTTTACAATAAGCAATTAGAAAAGGTGTTGAAAAGATATCCAGTGATCCATAAAATTTCAACATCTTATCACCCTCAAACAAGTGGGTAGGTAGAGAATACCAATCGATCTCTAAAACATATACTTGAAAAGACCGTTGGTGCAAATCCAAAAGAGTGGTCTGTTAAGTTAAATGATGCATTGTGGGCCTTTCGCACGGCCTACAAAACACCTATTGGAACCACTCCTTTTCGAATGGTATACGGAAAAGCATGCCATCTCCCGTTGGAGATTGAACACAAAGCGCATTGGGCGCTAAGGGCATGTAATTTGGATTACCAAGAGGCGGGTCGGTTACGTTTGACCCAGTTGAATGAATTAGACGAGTTGAGGCTTGAAGCCTATAACAACTCTCTAATTTATAATGAAAATACCAAAAAATGGCACGACAAGAGATTGAAAAATCCAAAGGAATTCATGGAAGGAGATCGTGTCCTTGTTTACAATGCCCATTTCAAGTTATCACCAGGAAAGCTTAAGTCCCGATGGTCGGGACCATTTGTTATTAGAAAAGTGTACCCTTATGGTACAATTGAAGTGGTGAACTGGAAGGGCGACATTTTTAAAGTGAATGGCCACCGGGTCAAACACTATGTCGATGGTCCCCTGGAAATCGAAGAGGTTAGCCTCAACTTCGAGAACAAAGCCTAAATCAAAATGGGGACGAGTTGGGTGAACGACTCGTTAAAGAAAGTTCACGCGTGTAAATAGTGTGAATCGCGTGTTTTATGATTGGTTTGATTGTTTTTAATGTACAAAATGATCTATGTTAATGATATGAGCTTTTGTGTGTTGAAAATGGGAATTTTTATGAGTTTTATTAAGATTTTGAGCCTCCAGACCATTGGGACGCCGTCCAAAATCCCCTGGACGCCGTCCAAATTCAAAGGATTTTCGAAAAATGAAGTCAGTAGGTTTTAGTGTAACTGGATGCCGTCCAACTTTTCTTTACTGGACGCCGTCCATATTTCTGGATGCCGTCCAGCTCTTCAATACTGGACGCCGTCCAAAATGTTAGACATCGTCCAGATGTCTGACTCAGAAAAAAAAACGCGTTTTAAAGGATACCTGACCCATTTTTCAACCACACACACTTTTAACTCAGTTTTTCTCTCCCAAAAACGAACCAACACCTAAAAACCCTAATTTTTTACTTCAAATTCGTGCATTCTTCCTTCAATTCCAAGCTTGAATCATGTTTTCTAGGGTATTGCTAATCTCCTTTCATACTTTTCTTTCTCAATTACTTGATTTGTATGTCTATATGCATAAATTAGTGAAAGATAAGTGTGAGGTGTTTGATTTGCATGATTTTTGTTTAGATTAACATGCCTTAGTTGTTTAATTACCCATTATGTCTTGATTTTGCAATAATTACATGTTTAAGGGGTATGCTCATGATTCTAGGGTTTGTGATGATTAAATCCGAAAGTAGGGTAGTTAATTCAAGATATTGAGTTTGTTTGTGATGTTTATGAAGCTTGTTAAGTGTTTAATTGTTGTTGATGATATAGATGTTAATTTGGCCGGGTCATAAATTGAATTTTAGTGAATTTCTAGCATGCTTTGAATTGTGATGTTCTTATGAAAGATGTATGCTAGTTTTTCACATGTTTAAGCCTATTGAAGTGGATTGATGGTATGAAATGCTATGATGTAGTGGCGTTATAATGGTCATTTTGAACTAAATTGTGATAACTAGTGCTATGATTGTAATGAATATCATTAGAATGCAAGTTTAAATGTCATGACCTACGAACGCAACATGCTTGAGTCCTAAGTTGATGCCTAATTGTGAATTTTGTGAACCACATTTTTGTGAGAGTGTATTTGCTAGTTTATGTTGACTTTGGTTGACTGTGATCAATTATTCTGAACATACGCTTTTACTTATATGAATCACAATGCTTATGAACTTTGAATGGCATGACTAATTCCCCTTGCTACTCGGTTATGTTTTTAGCTAACATTAACACAACGGTTTCTATGTTCTTTGTTTTGGTGTTATTATGTTTTGCAGGGACAATCTAGCAGGGGTGGACAACCGAAAAGGGGCAAAACATCAAGAAACGTTCCACCACCACCACCAGTTCAACAACATTCATCATCATCATCTGGCGAAGAAGAAGATGCTCAAAATAATCCAATAGTTTGGTTAGAACATCTTCGGGACAATGATGATTACGGGGAAACTTTTGCTCGAATTACCCGTCGACCAATTAATTCTACATGGTATTTGGACTGGGCTCCTTTGATTGAGGCGGGTATGCATGCCCATGTTACTCGTTTGTTAGCTATACCATATAGTAACAGATTGACATACGCATGGGAACAAATTTTCAGTCTACACGATCAAGTGTTTCCCGTGCTATGTAAAGAATTTTACTCAACTTTCCGATTCAATAATGTTCGCGATCCACTCTCGGAAGCTTTCTTTAGATTCTGGCTAGGGGGTGATGAAAGAAGTTTGAGTAGTTTTGGGTTATGTAGAGTTTTGGGTATTTTTCATGAGCTTACTGACGCACAATTAAGGCAATATTTAGTAAGCTCAGAGTATCATGGGGGAGTGAGTTTTAATGAACAATCCTTTTGGAGAAGGATTAGAGGGCCAAATTCATCTAGCCCGTTCAAATCAAGTAGACACAGGTATGCTGAAATAGCAACCCCTGACGATAAGCTACTCCATCGACTTATCACATGTACCTTTAATGCGAGAGTCGAAGGACATGAAAAGGTTAAATCTCTGGATCTATGGATAATGGATCAAATAAAAAGGGGTTATCACACCGATATACCGGGATTAATTGGGAACTATTTGCTAGGTATAGCTACAGATGCGCGAAGAGACAAACCGCTTCTAGGGGGCCACTACATTACGCGGATTGCCCGTCACTTTAATATTGATCTTAATCGCCTTATAGAATGTGACCATGCAATGAAACCCCTGAAAAAGGTTTCTTATGTTAATGCCGAGATTTTGATGTACGATGAAAATAGGCGTTTGGTACCTTTTGTGGCAGGTGGCGCGAGTGGTAGTGGCGCGAATGTACAACAGGAACAACAAGAGGAAGAGGAAGCAGAAATGGAAGCCCAGACAAATGTTCAAGGTCAAGGTCCTTGGTATCCGTCTCAATCTGGTTGGGATGATTTGGTCAATAATATGAACAACATGAGGGTGAGTCAGTAAGGAATGGAGCAACGCCAGATTGCTCAAGTACATAACCAGGGATGGAACAGTTATGGTATTAATTGGAATAACCATAACACCGAGTAATATTATTCCAACCTCGATCAGTACTATGGAACAACACGTCTGACACCCCAATACTACACTGATCCTGAAAACCCACCTCTGCCTTACCCAATTTATAATACTAACGATGCGATGCAGGATGCCAGGAACCGATTTGAGCAGGAATACCCGCGAGGACGCCGAAGCAGAGATGGCTCAGAAAACTACTTTTGGCCTTACGATAACTGAAGGCCTGCGAGCCAATGATCATCTTGTTACATTTTCAAACAATCTATTTATTTGTTATGGTGTGTATTAAAACAATATTGGTTTGTATTTTTAAACTAATTGTGTGGTTTGATAATGGATGTGATTGTAAAAACACCGTTATTTTTATTATTATTTGTGTGGTTTGTTAATTTGTGCAGTGTGGTTGAACTTCAAAGACTGACATTAAGTTCAGCAACATTTGATATTATGATGTATGTATATTGATAATCGAGGAATGGACGATGCTCTTATGCTGGCAGTAAGTTCAGCGGCATTCGTCTACATGTTCCACGATTTACAGGTTAAAAATTTAAAAATTTCTACAATCACCCTATCACTTTGCCCTCTAAATTTAATCATTTTTATGATTTCATGCAATGAAGGCCTTGCATGATCTTAAATGTGGGGTGGGAGATAGAAATTTATCAGGAATTCGTTTTACAAAAATTAAGGCGTTTATGATCAAAATTTTAAAATTTTCAGGTAGCCTTAGAAACGAAAATTGTCCAAAACCATTTTACATACATTGTGTTCTAAAACTAGAAAAGAAATGTTGAGTTATGTTTTAAATTATTAATAGTCTTTGAAGTTGTACTATCATTCAATTATTTGAATGAAAATCCTACTAGTTTAGTAAAGCTAACTTGTAGGTCACTTGTACCAAAATGAGTGTAAACCGTGAGAGAGCGGTGATTGCATAGCGTGGTCGGAAACCGGACCTCGCGCCAGATCGAAAACTAAAATAGGACGATCCTCATTGTTTCTCCTAATAAGGACAATGTTGCGTCCGACCACTTTATTATTACCCATAGGATGTATCCATTCCATCCTCAAGGAAGTAAAGTCTTCCGAACGACACACTTGCTGATTTGTTTCAGAAGTTGTAGTCCAGACCAGTTGTAGGGTGACGAAAAATCTTGAAAAGTCATTGCTAAAATCGACTGGAAATCTACCAGGCCTCAACGTCAAACAGGAAAACTGGTAGTCAAAGCTTATCTCAATGAGGGAGATATGCTAGCCAAATGGGAAGCGCACCATGATACACGAAATGTCAGTGAATTGATCAGATTCCCAGTGGATAACCTCCGGAAAGGTAAGATATCAGCTTTTAAGCCTGATGAACCTCAATATTTATGGTTGACTTAATGGATTAGATGATTACCTCATGATTATCGATGATATCTGGACGTAATGTGTATCCTCCTAAACGCATTATTTTCATACCAACATCTAACGATGTTAGGTACTGTGGGAGGGATTGGCTTGACCAATAGCGGGAAACCCGCACACATTTTCCAAAAATTCAGAAAATCCGACAAAAATGGAAAACGTGCCTAGTGTAAAAACTAGCATTATATTTTCAAAAACATAAAACGTTTTTCATAAGGTCCTGATTTCCGTAGGATCAAATTTTTCGGATACTTGGCTCTAAAACTCCCAAAAATGTGTGCGTGTGTTCTCATTGTGTATATAGCGTGAGTGTGATTACAATAAATGTGTGTGTTATACTTAAAGCGTGTGTTTCATATAGCGTGAGTTTGCGTTTCAAATAAACGTGTATGTTTCATGTGTTTTGCGTTACTTGAGTGATGTGTGTACTCTATATTGTGTAAGTGTGTTTGATAGTCTTCTACTTTGTAAGAATGAATTGCTTGAGGACAAGCAAGGTTTAAGTGTGGGGTGTTTTGATATTGCTCGATTACATCATATATATATCTCGCAATATCGTGTAAAATACTCTCGAATCAAGGATAGTTAAGGCGGTTTCTACAAGTAATACATAAAGGTATGATAAGTGTATCGGAAAGTGGTTTATAAAGAGTTTTGGTGAATTATGACCATTCTATAAGTTGTGATTTCATCATAGTTGATCCTGATACAAGTTATGGTCAAATTAGCGCTCTAAAACGATAAAACAAGGCTTCAGGTATGTTGGACGCCGTCCAAAATGATTGGGACGCCGTCCAAATGAAGGGAGATTTGGAAAAAACGAGACAGAACAATTCAGCACAACTGAACGTCGTCCAGATTTCTGGACGCCGTCCAGCCCTTCATAACTGGACGCCGTCCAGAAATCTGGACGCCATCCAGGCCTTTACAACTGGACGCCGTCCAGAAATCTGGACGCCATCCAGAAGTAGGTTTCAGCCTACTTTTTGCTTTTGACCAACTTTCACCACTTTAAAAGTGTATTATTGAGAGAGATACTGAGAGTTACGAAACAGAGGAGTTCCAAGACGATTTTAGGAGCAAAGTTGGAGAATTCCAAGCTCTTGGAAGAGACTTAACATCCAAGAATCAAGATTCAACACCTTCTCCATTCAAGATTCATTCTCTATTAGGTTGATTTCTTGTTCTTCACAATGAATTCTACTTATCAATTGATTGTTATTTTGTTTGTTAATATGATTTTTGGCTAAACTCTATAATGTTTGTCTAGATTAATAACTGAGGTATTGGATGTAATTTTATGGATTGAATGTATTATGTGTGGTAGATTAAAGCTTGAATTAAAGAACCATGCTTATTGATGTTAAATCATTTGTATCTAATTAATTGATATGTTGTTGATAAAGAGAACTCTTGTTGATGTATCATATTGATTTACAATCAACTTGTGTTAGATTGATTGTTTACTAAACCGGACCAAGGGGGTAAATTAGATCAAAATGATTAGACGATATAGGAATGAATTGTGTAGAGCGAACGCAAAAGACAATTATTATTCGAGTCTTTGATCTAGCTAATCAACTAGTCACAAACGAAAAGGTCTAGGTGATAGGGAACCCTCCACTTAGTAATTCTAGTTTAAGAACTTGCTAAAGAGAACTCTTGGCAAGTCGATTTGGGTGATTAGCATATATATCATAGTTATTTGGTTACAAACACGAGAACTATAGAGAAAAGGGAACCCTTGATCTTGTAATCGAGTTTGCGTGTTTACTAAGAGAACTCTTGATAAATCTATTAGGTAACTTACACACATATTCATTCAATCAGGTCTTAACAATATGACTTACATCCAATATCGAGGGTAAAATACCTAGATAAACATTTCGTATCTTTGATCTTAATCAAACTATCTTATTTGCTTTCGTTGCATTTGTTTTCATTATGTAAACTTAAAAGACCAAAAATATTGTTTTTACTTTTAATCTTCTCTGATTTGGCTAAATCGTTAAATAGCCACAAAACACAATATCTTGTACCTTTAAGTTTCGTTTACTTAGTTAATCACAATATAGTTTCTAATTTTAGTTTGACTAATCCAACTGTCCTTGGAACGATACACGGAACTAAACCATTATTTATACTACTACACGATCGGGTACACTGCTTGTTAGTGTGTAACAATCTTTAATCGGTATTTTTCCATACTATTTCATATAACAATTCATATACCACGTTTCGCACATCACCTTTCAATACCATACTTAACTTTTCCTTCAATAATGAAGTCATCAAATTTCTTTGGAAAAACATGCACTCTGGTTGACATTCTCAAAGACTGCTGAGCAGTATTTGGACTATTACTATTAGATTGATTTTGAAAAGTATTGCCCTTAGGAGATAAATGATCATTCATAGGAGTTGTAGAGGTTCCTGGATTACTAATAGGACTACTATCATGACTAGAAGTGTTACTATTATCACCAACTGCAATGTTGGGACCACTATAACTCTTATGACCATGACTGTTACCACTATTAGAACCACTGTCACCATTGCCATCACCATCATTTGTTGCTCTCTCTTCATCATTGGGACTTTTGGTGTTTTGGCTATTAAAAACATTTGATCAAAGAAATTTAAATGATTTAAATCATCAGAAACATTATTTGACTTCAAAGGGAAAATGTTTTCATAAAACTTCACATCTCTTGAAAAAATCACACTTCTGTTTTCCAAACTCAACAACTTATAACCTTTTTGAACATTTCCAAACCCAATAAGAACACACTTAACAGACCTACTAGAAAACTTGTTTTCTGGATTTAGAATAATAGTGTAACACAAACAACCAAAACACCTTAGGTGAGAGAGATTAGGGTCCTTTTTAAAAATTAACTTATAAGGGGTCTTTCCAGAGAGCACATTTGATGGAGTCCTGTTAATTAAATAACATGCAGTTAGAACACACTCACTCCACATATTTTAAGGCAACCCCCTTTGAAACATAAGTGCTCTTGCTGCATTAAGCAAGTGTCTATGTTTTCTTTTAACCACTCTATTTTGTTGTGGAGTGTATGAACATGATGTTTGATGAACTATTCCTTTTTTTTTAAACAAAATTAATCATTTTCCAATTAACAAACTCAGTGCATTGTCACTTATTAGAACTTTAACATTTTTGTTAAATTGATTTTGAATCAGATTTACAAAACTTATAATGTTATCAAAAGTTTCATCTTTAGATTTTAACAAGTAAATCTAGACACCTATAGAAAAATCATCAACAATAGTTAAGAAATATTTGTAACCATCTTTGCTTTGTATTTTAAATGGACCCCAAAGATCCAAGAGTATTAAATCACCTAACTCTTGTGATTTATGATCACTAAGAGGAAAAGGTTCCCTGACCTGTTTTGCCTTATGGCAGGTGTCACAAAGACAATTTTCTTGAATATCTTTAAGATTTAATTTTTGTTTTAAAACTTTCAAAACTTGTACAGAAGGATGTCTAAGTCTTGCATGCCACAACTGTGCAGACACTAAATGAACACACACATTGCAAGATAAACCTATCACATTTAGATCATGATCATCAAACAAATATAATCCACCACTTTGACTACCAGTCCCTACAGTTGTCATTGCTTTCAAGTCCTGAATAAAACATTCGTTTTCATCAAAACTTATTGTTAATTTACTATCTTTAGACAGTTTATGAACAGATAGGAGACTTACACAGTATTCTAGTACTACCAAAACATCATATAGAATTACATTGTTTGAAATTTTCAAATTTCCAATCTTTACAACTTTTGCTTGTGTTCCATTTGGATGCCCCACAGTTAATTTTAATTTGGAAATATCAACAATATCACTCATACCTTTTTCACTAACAGTCATATGATAACTAGCACCAGAATCAATTATCCAATCTTGACTTTG
Source organism: Rutidosis leptorrhynchoides (assembly GCF_046630445.1). Classification (NCBI taxonomy): domain Eukaryota; kingdom Viridiplantae; phylum Streptophyta; class Magnoliopsida; order Asterales; family Asteraceae; genus Rutidosis; species Rutidosis leptorrhynchoides. The sequence continues at coordinate 657,053,710 of NC_092333.1, read as the reverse complement.
ACTTTTAACTTTATCATTAATGCAACCATTAAAAAATCTTTTAAAATTTGAATTAAAGAGGATGTTACAGTTTACAAAATTACCTGCCATATTAGCATTTGCATCCACAGGTGTTGCATTTTCATTTATCAAATTAAGAAGCTTCATCAACTGGTCATTTGTTAGTACTGCAGGAGCAGAACTAGAAGATTCATCTTTATTAGTAGCACAGTTATTAGAGTAAGATCTATTTCCAAAATTCATGTTGTTTTGATTTCCATTTACCCTTCTTTTAAAAGATGGTGGATAACCAATTATTTCAAAACACCTTTCAATTGTATGACCAAGCTTGTTGCATTTTTTTACATTTTAAGGTATGGTTTTGATTTCTGTTATTGTTATTACTTGAAAAGTTCCCAGAATTATTCCCAGCCTTATTAAATGTGTTATTTGATTGAGACACAAAAGCATTAGCTTGAGTCTTGACAATTTTATCTGTGGAAATTCCCTTATGGGACTCTTCTCTTGAAATGATAGCATAAGCTTCTTTAACATCGATTACAGTGTCTCTTAATAAGATATTACTTCTAACAGATGTATATTCATCATTTAAGCCCATTAAAAACTGCATTAACTTCATCATCTTTACATGATCTTTGTGAGATGTAGCTGCTGCACATGTGTAGGCAGCTGCATTACAAGTACAAATAGGTAAGGACACCATAGCATCATATTGTTTCCATAATGTATTAAGTTTGTGATAATACTCAGGAAGTGTACTATCACCTTGTTTAAGTGTATTAATTTGATGATGTAAGTTGTATATTATAGAAGTATCAATCTTATCACAAGTCTCTTTTAATTCTTTCCACACATCAGATGCATTAGTAGAGAAAATCTGTCCAGAATATAGATATTCTGTAACAGACCCAAGAATCCAGGATTGAACAACAGAGTCGCACCTATCTCATTGGGATGCAAGTATTTCATCAGTTGCACTCCTTACAACAGTGCCTTTTATAAAACCAATTTTATTCTTTGTGGATAAAGCCAATAACATTGACTTACTCCAAATATTATAAATTTCTGTTCCTTTTAACTTTACAGTTGTAATAGGTGTACCAGATGTATCATTTGCAAGAAGATAAAGTGGATCACTAAAATCCAATTTACTAATTTGTGTAGCAGAAGTACTATCACCCATATTTCACACAGAAAACAAACAAATATGAACAGATCAAACAATATTCAACAAATACAACCAAATGACTAATTAATCCAACCTGTTCTTGATCAGGTTTTCACAAGTCTCAAGGGACTTGGATCAAGAGTTGGGCACATTGATTAACCAATCAGATAATTGTATGTTAGATAAACAGATAGTTCACAAAAATAACCAATTAAACAGATAAGAAAGCCAAACAGTATGAATAAACGCGAGACTCCCCTTTGAAGATCAAAAGAATCAGAAGAATAATCAGCGGAAGACTTTAATTACTTGGTAGAAACCCTAACCCTAATTTTGAAGAAATTAGGGTTTCGAATACTATTACCAACCACAACACACAGATCGTCAATCGAACCTGAACAAACACTTTTAATCTTTAAGAAGCCCCAAATAACTGCTACGAACACCAAACACAAAGAAGCCCTAAAAAAAACTTCAATCGATCTACAATCAAGAGCGTACCCGCTCTGATACCATGTTAAATTGACAGAAGTAATCAACAAACCATATTAAGAACTTTATTACACCAACAAGTTATAACAAATTACAATTCCAGATTTAAAACTTAAACCAATCAACAACACAAACACATCTAATGTTTATGCAGGAAACAAACACTCGAATATCAATCACAAGATGTGAATTGATTATCTAAAATCACTCAAAGAGGAAAAACTTCAATTGTAAATTTGGAGAGAAAACTTCTGGTAAATTGATAATAAGAATGTAAAAGTGATCGACTCTTTAACCCTAAAAGTGATTAGGGTATTTATAGCTGGCAATCCTTTGTCAGATACTTGTGTTGGGCTTCACTAGATGGGCTCACCAGCATTCTTCTTCTATTTGAAATAAGGCCCAATAAGCATCGGACTTGGACTGCTTTTAACTCTTTGCAATTAGGATAAATAAATTAAACACTTGTGCAATCCACCAATATGAAGCAATAAATTAAAGCTCAATCTTTGAGTGACCAGCAATCTATACTGCAACATCATAAACTCCACCTCAAATCAATCCATGCTGCTTTAATGCTAACTTCCATTAAGAACAGCACAGTACCTGCAAAATAGATTCTAGAAAGCACCACAAGTAAGAACAATTTAAATAAACTTGTGTTTCAAAATAAGTTTGCTTTGATAACTTTAATAATCATCAGCAACCAAACACTAATGAATCATCTAACTTAAAAAATATAAATATAAAACCCAATACTAACCACACTACCCCTTAAAAAAAACGTCATCACGAACTCAAAAAAACATCCATTTTGAAACCAAAGCCACACAACAATTTGTCATTGTCATCCACTTTACTAATCATCAAGCTGATATCTGTGATTTTTGTATATGGAGTACATGTTTTGTACCGTGCTACTCCTTTTGTCTCTTTATTTATTGTTCAATATTTTTTAGATGTCGTTGTACAGTTCGATAAATAGATAAGAATCAAAAGATAAAGTTTTATTATATTATTATATTGTTTATATAGAACAGAAAAATAAGTAAAATATTAGTAAGAGTAAAACTGTAAAGTAAGTAAAACCATATATAATGGTGATGGGGGGGGGGGGGGGGTTTGTGGATATAGTACTGAGTTGGAAAATGTGATGGGGTGATGGTGTGATGAAGTTTGTAGTGGTAGGCGTGATGATTGTGTGATGGGTTAGATTGGTCCCACATTTTTATTTGTTTTTTCATTTTTGTTTGCATTATTTTTTGTAAAGTTGTTTGTTTTTTTATAAAAATATTACATATATAAGTAATTAAAATTTATAAAAACACACTTACATTAATTAAAATCAAACGATTACAATTTATAAAAGTCCTAAAAAATAAAAATTACGATAATTAAGAAATGAGAGAAATGAAAGTGTTTTGTGGTAAAAAAAAATGGAATGGTTTGTGTTGTTTATACAGTGTTTTTAAAATTTTATTATTTAAATTATATTAATCCATATATCAACGGATATATCTTCCATCTATAAATCGACCGTTGCCTCCTCCACCAATCAAAACCATCGAAAACTGAAACACGCTTATGTGATAGATTCATCGCGCCGGACAAAAATGGCCACCATCACGCCCCACTACGGCGCGATGGGGGCAAAAACACACCGATCACACTGCGTTATTTTCAGTCGTCTAAATGTGATCTTCATTTTTACTTAAAATATTTTTTTTACAAGTAAACTAGCTTGGGCACTTTTGTATCGTCGTTATGGAAAGTGTGATGGTTTAAATAAAGTAACTTTAGATATAAAGACATATTGATAATGAAATCTAAGTTTTTACACATGAATAACCATTAGCTCTTATGGAAACAATTAACGTAAAACACGCATTTGTCTTTTTAAACGGGCCATTAGAAGCCTAACAACATTAAAAAGAATGAACGGAACAATATTAAAGCTATACATAATACGATAAGTATTTTATATCAGTGAACAATGATAACGCCAAAATTATACATATTTGTTGTCGTTATTTCGATCTGGTTTTGTATCATTTTGTATGTAATTATTGTACTTGTGTATTGTAAAAAGTTAAAATGTGTGTATAATCCGTAGCGAGTGTTGAAGCGAAGATTTATCGAAAACATTACTGATTTTAGAAGATTCTGCGCACCTGCACCGTTTTGGCCATAACTTGGTCATACAGACTCGAAAATAGGTGAATCCGGAGTCCAGACGTCCGTAACTCAGAGCACTACAACTTTCATTTAGAAATTTACTCATTTTACTCAAAGGATGCAGTGCATATGAAAGGGATGCGGCGCATCTGTGCGGTTTTCTTGTTCAAAAGTATTAAATGCGGCGTTTCAGAGGCATACGGCGCATCAGTAAGGTCAGATGCGGCGCATCTCTTTTAGATGCGGCGCATATGGGTATAAAACGTCAAGAATGAGCTGGAAATGACCTGTACGTGAGCTGGGTGGTAGGTGAGAAAGTGATGTGGTGCATCACAAAGAGATGCGGCGCATCGGAGGCTGAAATACCTACTTTTCTTGCCATTTAAAGGGTCTAAACTCATTCTAAACATACACCACAATATACACCAGTAGTATTCCGAGAAGGGGATTTCCCCAGCCATTCTAAAGGGTTCTACACCCTTTTGAGCATCAAGGTTGAAGAAGGAATCATACGCTACGATAGGTACTTTCGGTTTCATTTATTTTAGTGATAAGATTATGAATTCCTATTGTTTCGATTGTATTGTTGTAACCTTCATTATTATGATTGGCTAAAGCCTTGTGTGTTTACATTTATGTAAGATTTATGGTTTGGGATTGTTCTATCTTTTAATGTTATTTAAGTTACTATGATGTTTGATTGATTAAATTACCATGTCCAACCAAAAGAACCATAGTTACGCTAGTTTGGTACTTTTCTTCAATTACATAGATTGATAACTACATGTGACACTAGGAACACAATCTATGCTTCAATACTTTTAGTAATCTAGACGGGTAAACATATACTTAATTGACAACTTTGCTATATGTTTAGATCGGTAATTGATTAGGTACTAGAACTACATAGTCATGAACTTACCTCAAGTGATTGTTGTAATTTAGGTTTTACGTGAGTTTAACCGGGTTGGGTCTAATTAATCTAAATCAATTATGTTCTTCCATAGATCCATTGTTGTAAGTATCCATTTACTCTAGGTCAATTATACAAGTTATGAATTGGTTTATGTGAGTTTATCAATGTTCATGGCTTGTACTTCAACACTTAGTGATTTAGACAGCTACGTGTGAGTGTAGGATGGTAATTGAATGGTAACAAGATTTCACAATCGTGTAGTTTATTTAGAGTGATCTTAATAAACTAGGTTTTATGTGAATTCAACCAAGGAAGAGTCTTATTGATTAAACATAGGTAAAGAAGAACTAATGACAAGGTTTATGTGAATTTACTAAGTTTATAGTTCTCGGTTTATAGATATTGTGAGATTGATATGAACCATTTACTTGTAACTACAAAATAACGGGTTTAAGTATAAAAGAACAATCCCTATCATTTATCAAGCATTGAAGTAAACACCGCCTTCTCATCCTTGTTATTTATCTCATTTTATTTCCCGTTTGTTACTTAACAATTCTACAATTAAAACTTCCTCTTTAGAATAATTAATCGTTTAAAGTCCTTAAAACAAACTTCTCCCTGTGGATCGGACATGTCAATTTACTTGCTAGTTACTGCATGATCGGGTTTTAGTTGCCTGTATTATGTGTTAATTATTAAGCATATTGTCTACATTTTAAAGGTTACGTCTTGACACATCAAACAAAAACTATCTAAGTAACGGTAAACAAATATGAATTTTCTTTTCTAAACTACATGAACATAGAAACTTATACTATACTTAGCCAATAGAAAGGTAATGTTCAAAGTTCCTTGTAGTCGATAAATATTTTCACAAGGTGCACAAGATAGAATTATTAGTCACTTATATCTTATGGGGTTTACCTATCACTATAATACTGTTGCTTTCAGATATTTGTATACAGTCTAAAACTAAATATCCTCAATCTGGCATGCATGTACATGTACATGCAAGGATATATGACCAAATAATAAACACATTTCTCATTATCCATAACTCCAAAACTGTAACATCCTCAGATCGGGCATAGATGTAAGATGATCTTTTTGCCCTTAGGCATAATTGTGTGGTTAATTATACTTTTATTTTAATTAAATGTTTAGTGTTATTTTATTATTTGGTTGAGACCAGTTTGTGACAAGGGTCACAGAACATGTTTGTTTATTTAATTTGGACTCCGTTAGGGCAGTCAAATTAAGTACGAAAGATATCAGATAACTGGTAAATACCCGTGTGTGATGGGGTATTATATTTAACCTAAATATATAAGCAAGAAGTCAGCTCACTTCTTCCATTTTCTTGAAAATTCTACACACACCCATACCTAACTCTTTCTCACTTGAAAACTCTAATCTCTAGATCTTGATTTAGAGCTTGAATTGAGTTTAAAATCGATTTTCTTGTGTCATTGTGAGTCTATCAAGGTAAGAATTGCGTGATTTCATGTCCAAATCAGTGTTTTATTTAGGTTTGAAGTTAGTTTTTTGTTAAAGGTGATTTTGGTGTCTTAATGCTTAAATTTGATGTTGTTTGGCTCAAAACTTGTGGGTTTATACTTCTAAATGTTTTGTGTACAAGTTGTAGTCAGTTTTGAGGTCAAAAAACAGGTTTAAGATCGAGATTTGGGTCATTTTGGTTCGAAACCCGCCAGTTTCTGCTGCTACTGCTCTATGAACAGAACCGTACGGTTGTAGCTTGCAACCGCACGGGTACACTGTGCAACCGTATGGATGCAGTGGTGCTGGCGCAACCGGGCAGTATGTGTGCAACCGTACGGATGCATGATTCAACCGTACGGATGGACTTGCAAACGTATGGATGCATGTGCAACCGTACAGGTGTAGATCAGAACTGCAGTATTATGTAATTTAGCTGTTTTCTAGCAGTTATGCTATCCGCGTGACTTATGATGATCCGGATGTAAATTCTGAAAATGTACAAGTGTTAGGTGGACTTTTAGCGGCGCTTTTTGTGACTGCTTTACTGTACTGTGCTGTTTTGTGTTAACAGACAGAAACTAACTTGATTTTCCTTATGTTCAGGTGATAAGGATAAGGAAGTTGCTCAGTGATAGATTATCTGAACTAGTTGCTGGTATTCGGTGAGTGAGTCTATTTCCGGATAGAGTATTTAAGTAGCTGACACGCTACTTGTTCATACTCTTTATATTATGTTTATGTTCAGTATGAATACCATGTGTAATTAGATATTACCATGCTGGTTAGGACGGTTGCATGACTGATTACCTGTGATCTTATGTGCGCACTGTTAGTTAGACACCAGCCGAGGCGGCAAGGTTGGGAACCCACCGAGGCGGCAATGTAGGGTCGGTGTGAGGTCGACCGTGGTAGCTTGGTCGGGTCATGGTGTTACCGATTGTTCAGTATAGCATAGAAGGACGCATGTGTTGCGTCTGGACGGTTATGCAGTGGATTCAGTAAAGCGGACTATCGGTAGACTGTAGCCTGATCAGCTAAGTCGTGTGCTCGTACAAGCCGCCGATCCTCATATTGTCAGTTGTTATTATATGATAGTTCAGGACGTTAGCATAGTTGTGACCCCTTGCATGTTCAGTTGCTTATGCTTGGTCTGTTAGATAGTATCCATTCACTTGGCAGTTGTGCTAATTCCCCCACATTTCCACCCTTTGCAGGTTTAGGTACTGCTGTTTAGGACGGGTGTTGCTGACGGGTTTGAAGACATGTTTGACTACGAGCTGACTCTGATGTTTTCTGGTTTTATAATGTTTTATGTAACACCGTTGTTTTGGAATATTGTAATAACGTTAATTAAGTGATTTGATAACTTTGGTTTGTGAACGTTAACAAGGTTATTTTGGTAATTACTATGTACTTCCGCTGTGTTAAAAAAAAAAATCAGGGTGTTACAAAAACTTCATAATCAAGATCGTCAAGTGCAATAACTATATCATTATCATGTTCATTATAATTATAAAGATTTCATATTTCATACTACACCAATTTAGAATTATAAATTTCTGCACTTATCAATCTATTAAAAGAAAATGGAAAACTTTAAAGGTCACAGCCTCAAAATCATCAAAAATCATGCGGATCACATAAGAAACTTAACATTGGTAAGAAAAGCACTCATGAGGTAGTATCTTCATGGTTCAAAAAGCTATCTATTAGCCAATTCCCGCCATTTTAGCAAAAGCGTGCATATAAGTAAATGGGTTAAAATTGCCATCTCTGTTGGTTAAAGAACCATTCAGAGATATTGAAGAATTGCCAGGTGGGATCAATGGCTAATTTTAAATTTTTTTATCCTTGATTGAATCACTAAATTAAGGTTAATCTAGATATTTTTTTAATCTATAGCCTGCGAATATGTGTCAATGATACACAAAATTAAGGTGCACAAATAGTCAACTAAAGTATAATTCAACCACGCAAAAAATTAACCAATATGACCCATTATACGACCCGCCCAATTTGCATCCTACAATCAAACCTTTTACAATGAACAACACAACTGAAGAGAAAAAAATAGTCACTCAAATTCGCCTGTTATACCAATCACATTGCACAACAAAGATCAAGAAACACAATCCACAATCTTAAGACAGTAGAGTGATCAGAATCTGTAATACAAATGCAGATCTTAATTGTGTTAGGATCCCTGAGAAAAAAATTGACTAACAAATAACATGAACTGAATAACAAGTCAGTTAACTTACTGTACGTTATATCAGGCATAACACTTTGTTTATGTTGAAATCATTTGAATTAGTATAGCATTTTAGCATGTCTGTTAGTGTTGCAAGAGACGAAGTACCAATACCTGAAGTATTAATAATTGTTAAAAACTATACATATAAGATGTTGTAGTATTATTCCACGGATCCAAATGTGTTTAGTTTTTCTATTTTCAACTCCATTGTTCCATGTTTAGTACAAATTGTAGTAGTTCAACACATTACATGAATGATGAAAAAAATGAATCAAATTGTATATTAACGTACCATGGTTGGTTGTACTATTGGGTATTACAAATGTGATAACATCAAATTTTTATTTATGGGTCTAATCGTAATCACTGAGTTAAATATTTTTAAAAATATGAAAATGACAGTAAAGCGTTTGGAGCAAACCTAGCCCAACCCATTTTGACACAAGACCTATCATGATGTGTTAACCACCTCATTGGTTTAGTTTTAAAGCTGTGTTTACCTGATTCGAGAAGTTGTCTAGCGCTTCGAGCCCCTCAATCATCGACTTCATACGTGTGTCATAGTTTCTACCTTCCGTAATATTAAGCTCATAACTTGTGTATCCATTAATGGCTCATATCTTGGCATAAGTATCTACCATAACCAAAAGGGCATTATTGTTAGAACTACCAACTCTTAAATAGTTTTTGTGACAATCAAATAATGAGAACAGAACATACATATAGGATCTGTGATAGTCGAACTCTGTCGAACCATTGAAACAACCGCTCAACAGGATATCTCCACGGCCCATACATCAAACTAAAAACGTCAAATTTTGCAGCCTCAACTTTCATTCGGAAAAAAGTTTATGGTAATGGTTAACCACATCGTCTACAAATAAATGAAGCTCAACCTTACTTATATGCCTTTTGAATATAGTCACAAGTTCAGACTCCTTTTTCCGTTGTTCAATATATGAAAAATTGAAAACACTTACCGAAGTTTTACGTTACCTAATAATAGACAGTGAATGATATTCGAAAAATCCATGTACACAGTCTGCAAAAGTAACAAAAAAAGTACTCATGAAAGAAAATAAATGACACGAATCTAAAAATAGATAATCACCAGTAACTATCTAAAATCCAAATAAAATAAAATGCATAAACCCTAATAACAATTTAAATAAAATCCATATACACAAAACTAAGTATTTATAGTTCAGTTTACATATTTAACGCATATGGTTAAGACAGAGGCCTAAAATGACGAATGACTAATGACAAGGAACTCAATTATCAAAAAACATACCAGCTTAGACCTTGCCTTTTTCATCAAACGTTCTTGCTTGATCTTGAACGTTCTGTGCAAATACCCAGTCGGGTGCCTCCACATTTTTCAATCTTTTATGTCAATAACCCAATGGGACCTGGGTTTGATCTCAATACAATAAATCAATGTTCTTTAAACATGTAGCATCCCGATTGAAATTGAAATTATATATAGACATAGCATGAAATGCACTTGCCTCTTATTGTAAGAAAACAACTCCTTTGTGCAGGGGAAGTCTCACAATTCACATACTAACCAGTAGCTAACATGATGAATCTGTTAACAAAAAGGCTTCACCTATTACTCTATTAGTGTTAAAAGAAATCCACAATCTCTTTTAACCGGCATTCTTCCTTGCTTTAAAGGTGCTGTACACCACAACATGTAATAATAAAACATCATGGGCAAGTGATGCCAATTTAATGTTATCATTAGCAAAGATCATGTAGAATATAGACACTATGTACTACATTTACCAAAGAAAAACTACTTGCATTCAGCTCTTCTTTCATTCATCTAATCATGGTTTAAAAAAACGGTTAAGGCGTGCGCCTCGAGGCGCGCCTCGGAACGTTTTTGGAAAATCCCGTTTTGAAACATACTCCTCGATGGCCTTTTTTGCTGAAGCGGTACGCCTCGTACGCTCGATTCGTACGCCTCGATGGCCTTTATGTATATTTTAACTCCGCCTCGAACGTACGCTTCGGTTCGCCTCGAGGCGTAAGCCTCGCCTCACAAAGGGGAAACGCTCGAGGCACGTTTCCGTTTTTCTTAAACCTTGCATCTAATTACAGGCTGTTGATAAAATATTACTGACAAAAATAAAATAAAAAACTTAAATTTTATTAATCCACAAAGTACATACTCCGTTTTCTGCAAACAACCCATAGCCATTTATTTTCCAATCTCATCTCGCTATCTACTGGTTTTATATTGGGGGTCATAAACCATGACATTTTGAGAGGTTGTATAACAATATAAGAAACTACATTAGCACATAACTGTTCCAAACCGTTACCATTTAAAAATGTAACTCACATGTCCACCCCTACCAACATAAAAATTATACATGCATTTAAATGAAAATGGTACATGTCTAATTAAATAAATCAGTGCGTTACAAATTTATGATAAACAATTAAACTACTTGGATCTGTAACTTGGGATTCAATTCAACTTCAATGATGACTTTGAGACATCTCTTTTTCTAACCATGAATATAAATACACGATCCTCAAATTTTAGAGAAGATACTCAAAATTAAACTAAAATGATTCGAACACCAGAAGCTATCCATTAATTAAAAAAAAATCTACAGATCATAAAAAGTACTAACGATTTGAGGTTCACCAAAACCTAAATATCATAAATTAACTGAATTCCATAGCACATCAGCGCATAAATTAACTTAATTTTTGAAGAATATCAGAACTGAAGCGTGAACATCGTTCGATTTAGCTTTGCTCTGTTGGAAGCGTGTAGTGGTGTATGGTTGAGAGGATTTTAGGGTTTTTTTGTGTAGAACAAATTGAAGTCGTGATGAAAACAATTTTCCCGAACCCCCAATTTTCATTTCGATCCCGTCTTTTTTTTTTCGAATGAGAGGAAACAGGTTTTAATTTGTGTGTGATTTCAAATGGTAAGGATATACATGGACGACCCCATTTTTTATTTTTTTTTTAGTATTATTCCGTCCAAATGTTAATTATAAGATCGTAATGTTGATTTATAAATTTGGATGATGTAGAATATGGATGTTAATGATAATAAAAGGCTAGGATTAGTGGTTTTAATTTTAGATGATCTATTATTTGTTTTGTTATTATAATATAATAATAATAATAAATAATAGTAATAGTAATAGTAATAGTAATAATAGTAATAATAATACTAATACTACTACTACTAATAATAATAATAATAATAATAATAATAATAATATAATAATAATACTACTAATACTACTATTATTGGGGACACTTTGGTGGTGGGGAAGGTTTTGCATTTGATTATGGAGAATGGGCCTCGTTTTGGGCTACATCTCAACGTTGAAAAAACAGAAATTTTCTGGCCTACGGAGGACCCTCGCAGCAGACAAGTAGGTGTCTTTCCTCCTAATATTGCTCGGCCTTTAAATGGTGTTAAGTTGCTTGGGGCTCCCGCAAGTTCCGATCCTGGTTTTAGTAGTGAACTGGTGATGCAAAGGGTGACCAAGTCCATTGCGCTTATGGATAAGGTTGCTAAGCTTGATGATCCTCAATGTGAGTTGTTGTTGCTTAGGGCATGTACGGGAGTTTCTAAACTCTACTTTACCTTGCGTACTTGTCCTCCTAGTATATTTGAGGAGGCTCAACGCGCTTTCGATGGAGCCCTTCGATCTTCCTTGGAGCGTATTGTTACTGCTTCAGGGCCTGGGTTTGGTGATTGGCAGTGGCGGCTTGCCACCTTGCCATTTGCATTTGGAGGGCTTGGTGTTTATTCTGCGGGAGATGTTCGTCTTTATGCTTTTCTGGCTTCTCGATTACAGTCTGCTGGGTTGCAGACCAAGCTCCTACGTCATGCGAGTATTGTTGGTCTTGGTCGTGCTTTTGAAGATGCTTTGGGTCTGTTTAATAAAACGGTTGGGTTTGATATTTTAGGTAATCCGAGTGAGGTCGCTGCCCCAATACTCATGAAGAAATTGGCAGATGTTTATTTCACAAAGGTTACCGCTTCTGCAGAATCCACTTTTTCGTTATCTCCCCGACAATCGGCCTTATGGAAATCACAGCAGGGTGATCACACCTCTGCTTGGCTAAGGGCAGTCCCTATTTTGGGGTTGGGTCAGACGATGAACGCAAAGACTTACCGATGTGTGTTGTGCTACCGGTTAGGTGTTCCATTGTTCTCTATCTCGACGGCATGCTCTGCCTGTTCAAGGGTTTTTACTGGGGATATTTTCGGGGATCACGCGGTGTCTTGTGCTGGTATGGTGGGTATTAAGCATCGACATAATATTGTCCGGGATTCCCTTGTTGATGTTTGTTATCGATCTGGGATTTCAGCGAGAAAGGAGGTTGACATTGGGTTGTCTGGAGGGAACGACAGGGCCCTCAGACCTGCAGATGTGTTACTTTATTCCTGGGATTGTGGTCGCGATGTTTGTGTTGACTTGACTGGGTCTTCTCCTTTGACACAGTCTGGGCTTTCTGACTTTGTCCCTGGACGTGCTGTGATTGATGCGGCTCGTCGGAAGCGGGTCAAGTACGAATCTAGTTGTCAGGCGATTGGTTATGGTTTCATTCCTTTCTCATTTTCTTCCCTTGGGGAATTAGAGAAGGAGGCTGTTTCTTTGCTAAAGCGGGTTAAGAAGAATTCGATGGCGCAAGATATTGGTGCCGGTGCTGCTGCTCATATTTTTACTAGGATAGGTTTTGCTATTGCTAGAGGTGTGGGGGCCCAGATTGTCTCTAGGCTTCCCACTAATTTTTTGTAAGTTTTAAAACTTTTAAGTTTTTTATAATAATAATAATAATAATAATAATAATAATAATAATAATAATAATAATAATAATAATAAATTGTGGTGTTTGTATATAACAAAATTACACATATCCTTCATCCCAATATTAATTACTCCGTATATGCTTAATTCTTAATTGTTTGTTTAGGCTTCAGGGATATATCTTCTTCAAAATCCAATATTCGTCGCGTACTTCTCTTGTTGCATCACTATCCAGGTTACACCGGAGACTCCTAAAAGATTTACAGCATCCATCCTTCCCGCTTAGTTAAAGGTATGCTAGGGTTCTGCTCTCAATCTAAATTCAAAATTAGTTAGATTTCATTATGAATATAAACAAGACAAGAATAAATGCTTTCCTTTAGTAGTATAAATTAATTCAAATCGATTTCAATTTTGGGAATAATTCCAAGCCATTATCGTTACTCCCTCTCTTCTTGTTCATATCCAATGATACAATACTTAATCACGACACTTTAGGTTGTAGTAATTGTATGCTAGTTAGCTTAAACTTTTTTTAATTCCCGTTGTATGCTGAATTACTTACTAAACCTAGTTTAGTTTCTCACTAACAAAAACATTTCAAATGCTGTTACAGATTATATTATAATATTATATACATACCTGTGTATATATGGATCAATCAAGTTTGCAAGGAACACAAACACAAGACCACACTGATTGGGTAGTAGCATTCAATCATTTCAAAAACCTGATAGGGACCGCGAGTGTGGATTTAAAAGTGCAGTATATAATCAAACTTTCTCACCTGCTAAACCGTGTTCCTGAAAGCATATTAGTATCCACTGTGCCTATTTTAGTCAATCTTCTTGACACATCATCCACAAACGATACACTTTTGAAAGCCACAGTCTATTGTTTAAAGCGCTTATCGTGTGAAGGGGAAGGACGTCTGGCTTCAATCATTGGTCGATCTGCAGCCATACATCGAATTCTGTGCCTGTTACCTCAATCTGATGTGTGTTTACAAAAACTACTTTTGAAGTTCCTTAGAAATGTTGTAGCTTTTGATGGTACTAATCGTGTTAATGTAGCTAGAATTGGTGGGCTAAAGGTTATAATTGATATGTTAAATTCAAGCTCTTGTCCTAATAGTTTAAGAACTCTGTTATTGGATATTTTGAGTGCACTTTCTCTTTTAAGAGAGGTTAGAAGGTCTGTTTATAATTTGAGAGCTGTTAGTTTACTAATCGAATCAGCTAAAGTTGGGAAATTGGCTTCTAGGACTCGAGCCGCTCAAGCAATCGGGTTACTTGGTTTAGTTAAACGTGCAAGACGTGATCTTGTTAACTTTGGTGCTATCGAGGCTCTTGTTGATTTGTTAACAAATGGTGATGTTTCAACAAAGATTGTTGCTGGTAATGCATTAGGGGTATTATCGTCACATATTGATTACATTAGACCCGTTGCTGAACACGGAGTTATTCCTTTATACGCGCAACTTCTTCAGGAACAAGCGCCATTGGCTAAGGAGATTGCAGAGGATGTGTTTTGTATTTTAGCTGTTTTTGATTCTAATTCAGTAACGATTGTTGAACATTTAGTGACGATTATGAGAGGAAACGATAACGAAAACATAGCGGCAGCAGCTGATGTTTTGTGGGACCTATCAAGTTATAATCACGTGTTACCCTTTATCCATAGTTCAGGTGTGATTACAATTTCGTTGGAGCTTTTGAGAAGTAGTAATGATACTAATGTTAGGGAAAAAGTTAGTGGGGCCATCGCTCAGTTGTGTTACAACGAGGCTGAACGGGTTGTGATATCTGAATCGGATGGAATATCGATTTTGATTAATATGTTAGAAGATGAGTCAGAGGAAGTCAAAGATAATGCTGCACAGGCGCTCGTTTACTTTTATGAGGACCCGTTGTTGTGTGATAGAACGACAGCTGTGCATAATCATCCTTCGTTTGTTCGCATGAAGGAGAGGATGTGGCACACACGTGGGGCCGAGTTACGTTTGGCTGCGTCGGTTAGACAGATGACTCTTGACGAGCTAACTTGGAATCCAGCTCTGGTATAATCTTGATATTCATCATTTTATGTTTTAGTCATGATACTACTGTACCTTTTGTGTATATATTTTATGAATTAAAAAGAAAAAAACATTGATTACTTGCTATTAAAATTAAAATCTTCTTATTAAGTTACAAATTACAACTCGAATTATTTTGAGGTTCCATAGCTGGAACTTGATCTTCCACGGTACTCAGCAACAAGCTTTGTGAAGGAAGAAGATTTGTTTCCCAACAACTTTGATGGCGAATCGTATTCATCAACAAGGCCTGCAATCAAATCAAATATATTATATAAGATAACTGATAATAATGTAACTGATTACTAATTATACTGTTAATCTAACCTTGTTCCAAGACCAGAACCATGTCAGAATTGAGCACGGACGTGATCCTATGTGCGATTGCGATGACAGTACAGTCAGCGAAATGCTGCCCAAGTATTTGCTGTATTGCGTAATCCGTTGATGTATCGACTGAGGCAGTAGCCTCATCAAGCACCAAAACCTTACTCTTTTTTAATAACACGCGCCCAAGACACACCAGTTGCCTTTGACCCATGCTCCAATTTTCCCCATTCTCATTTATTGCCGAATCAAGTTTGCCTTCTTTACTCCTAACTTCATCTCCCAGTTGACACTTATCTAGAGCCTAAATAAGTGAAACAAAAGTTTAAGCTAACAAGAAAAAACTTTGATGTATACACTATTGTAATAGTCGGCCGACACGTCGGTTTGGGGACTAGCCTGTTCCGACTTGCCCAAAAACGTCTTACAAGTCGGTCAACGCTAAAAATTTGGGTCAAAGTAGGTCAAATTCGGTCAAATTTTGGCCAAGTTAGGTTTGAGTCGGTCAAATTCGGCCAAGTCGGGTCTGAGTTGGTCAAAGTCAAAGTCAAAGTTAGGTAAAGGGAATTATATTTTTTAAAATTCTTTTTTGTGCCATATATCTATGTTTGGAATATTTAAGTTTTTATGTTTAATATATTTATGTGTAATATATATGTTTTATTTATTTATTACTAAAAGTTAGCGTTGGTCAACGTCCAACTTAAACGACCCGTCCCTACAAGGTCCCGACTACTCGTCCCAACTCGCGACTTTTACAACCTTGGATGTATATACACTATATATATGATATATATAATATAATATAATATAATACTCCGTATAATATAATATAATATAATATAATATAATATAATATAATATAATATAATATAATATATAATATAAATATATACAATACACAATATATTCACCCTACCTCCCATATCTGTTCATCAGTGTACTGTTCAAGTGGATCCAGATTGCTTCTTACAGTTCCTTGGAACATGGTCGGATCTTGAGGGATTATGCTTAATCTTGACCGCAAATCATGAAGCCCGATCGTGGATATATTGATCTCATCTATGAATATTTCTCCCCTACTCGGTTCAACAATGCGAAATAACGTTTGTATAAGTGTTGATTTACCACTTCCTGTTCTTCCTACAATTCCGGTCTTGGTACCACCATGAAAAGTGCACGTAACTCCTCTTAACACGAGCGGCATGTGTGGGCCATACCGAACCTACTCTCAATAGCAAGTTTGAAATGCTGTATACAAGGGTAAATTGGTAATTTAAGGTAGGTAAGCGGTTACCTGGAGGTCGTGGATATCGACTTTTCCATGTTGTGGCCATATTTCGTTTGGTCTTTTCGATTTTATGAGAGGTGCCTCACTGATAATCGATGTGTATTGAAGTATTCTTTCGACTGAAATGATACTATTCTCCATGTTGCATAGTTTCCATATTACGGACGCTTGTAGGATGTTTAAATTAAGCCCGTACGTTACTGCTAATCCCGCAATACCTTCATCATCCGTTAAAATGCATAAGTTAGCCTTAGGAAAAACGAGAAGTAATTCTTAAAAAAGATGAAGATCTTACTTGGATCAATGGTTCCGTTAGGGATAATTAGTAAGAAGATTAAGAAGAAAGCAAACATCAGCGATGACATCACTTCAACTCGGAATGATAGCCATTCTACTGCACCGGCACTATGAAACTTTGGTCGGGAATATGCATCGATTAGTTTCATATTCGTGTCTTGAAATCTATGCGCCTGGTTAAAGCTCCTGATGGTCATTAAACCCGATAAGGTTTCCGAAAAGTGTTGTATTACAGGAGCTTTGCACACACCAACTAGTCGTGCTAACTCTCGTGCTGACGGGATGTAATATTGCTGAAAATAACATAAAGATACATAAAGTTATCATTAGCTTGATACTTAATACTAGAAGTGTAACAATTTGAAAACGATCATGAAAGTGGGACCTACCTGCAACCATATGCAAATAGCAAGAACTGGAATGAAAACTAAAAACACCTGCCATGAAATCTGAGACATGAGTATGATAACAGCCAGAAGCTGCAGAACTGCAAACGTAAAAACGCCAACTGCATTTGGAATTGTTAAGTCTACTGCGCTTTGATCCGTCGACGCCTGTAGGAGATTAACACGTTGACAACGTTGACTAAGAGTTGACTAACTTTTGTTAATATTTTACATCAAATACAACATAGAATATCTTGGCTTACTCTGTTTAGGATGCGCCCACTTGGGGTAGAGTCAAAGAAAGACATCGGAGCGCGAAATATGCATAAATGCATTGCGTTGAACAGTAGATTGGCCGTTTTATAACCAGCTGTTGTAAGACACATGGCTCTAAGAAAAATGCAAATCATGCTTCCAAATGCTAAACCAACAAACACAATAATGAGTGTGGGCCCTTTAACCGGGGCCACATCGTCTGCTGACACCGGTGAAGCCCAAGCCAACCAGTAATTGCCTGCAACTTGAAGTAGCTCAAAAATGATTGCGGCTAGTAGTATACATGGCACAAGTGCACCTTTATAATAACTTGTAATGTATTTCCAGTAGATAACAAAACCAACACTTCCTTTTTCTCGTTCTTCGTTTTGAACTATCTGTCTATTCGTCTCTTGTGTATCATCATCCGATTCAACATCGTTTATCGTATCTTTTTCGGTAACTTTTGTCTTTTCGGATTCTAAATTGGTCTCCAACGAGCCAATTATCGATAAAGCTTCATTATGTGCACCAACAAGTTCCATAAACTCACTTTCTGAATCAAGAATGTCATTATACTTTCCAGCTTGTGTAATTCTTCCACCTTTCACAACCTTATTAGAAATTTAACACGGAGTTAATTTTAGGTGTTGTTTGTTTTTCAGTGCACGCGGACGTTTTTAATACAAATTGTTTGTTTTTTTTGAAGACATGAGATCAAATAATGTCTTATTCTGTCTGTAAACTCGTAGATTTGAAAATTATGCTTTTTAGTGCTACAGACATGATTAAATTATTTTGCAAACATAAAAACAAACACTACAATATCTTCAGACAAAAACATCTTAAAAAACAAACAATGCCTTATCTCATTATGTATGAATCAAGTAAAGAGACAATATTTGAATAGCTTTTTACCAGCACAAGGTCAGCAACTGGCAAGAACTCTACTTGATGGGTGACATAAAGAACCGTTTTCGATTCCAGAAACTCCAGTATACATTTCTGCGATCCAAAGTAGACGTAAGCAAAACAGTTCGCGGGTAACAAAATAACAAGAAAAAGTTCCTTACTTTAAACAAATGGCTTCCTGTATGAGCATCAACGGCACTGAACGGATCATCAAAAAGATAAATGTCAGCATCTTGATATAAAGCGCGCGCAATCTGTAACCTCTGTTTCTGACCGCCGCTCAAATTAATTCCCCTTTCACCTATAACTGTTTGATCACCAAAAGGCATGATTTCTAAGTCTTTATGTAAAGCACATGCTTCAAGAACCTTATTGTACCGTAATCGATCCATCTTTTTACCAAACAAGATGTTATCTTCTATCTTTGCACTTTGTATCCATGGTGATTGAGCAACATAAGCTTTTGTACCATTAATCATCACACTTCCTGAAACTTTAGCCGTTTCCCCAAGTATACACGAAAGTAAACTCGATTTTCCCGACCCAACTTTACCACAAATCGCAACTTTCATACCATGAAATACTTTTATGCTTATATCACTTAATGCTACTTGATCACCCCATGAAAAGCTTCCATTGGTTATATCAATTGCAACATTTTCAGGACTATTAACCGTCTCTACAAGATTAGAATCTAATTCGTCGAGATTAAGATATGAAGTGATACGATCTAATGAGACTTTAGTCTGTGCAATCATGGATACTGTATCAGGAAGATTGTAAATCGGTTGCTGAAGTATCTTAAACGTTGCGATTGCAGACAATATCTTCCCGGATTCGAGTTGGGTCCCACAAAGCATACATGTTGCAAAAGTGACTGCAGCTACAAAAGTTGGTGCAACCCAAAATATGCTAACAATTGTAGTTGAAGTACACAAGAACTTTTTCAACCATATTGTTTCAACACTTCTAAGCTCATAAATTTTTGACAAAAACTTCATTTCCCACCCCTGAAGTTTAAGAATTTTCATATTTCTCAAAAGTTCAGAAGTTTCAATCATCCTGTTGTCTTTCGATTTCATTAACCCGTTTTGAAACCGCTCCTGCAAACTCCCTAATGGAATATTAGCCAACATTATGATCACGATGGCGGCTAACGCAGCAAGTGATCCTAACCCTAGATTCTGATATAAAATTGCTAGTGCAAAACCAACCTGCAAGATTACTAACCATGGATCATGTATGTACCAACCAAAGTCGCCGATTCTTTCAGCGTCAATGGCGATTAAATTAGTAACCTCACCACTAGTTGACTGACTCGAAATAGTCAAACCCTTTTGATAAATCATTGCAACAAGGGCCGCACGAGCCTGAATCCCACCTTGTTGCAGCTTAAAGAACCAGTGCCTTTGTGTAATTGACTCAACCACTTTGGCAACAAAGAAGATGAAAACGAAAAGGTAACCGTTGCGTTTTGAATCTTGCTCGCTTCCATCAAGGAATTGAACAAATGCGGTTATGAGATAAGGACCAACGTAAGAAGCGAGCGTGTAAACAACTGCTAGAATTGCTGTAACTATAATGTCTTTCCATGTTGTAAAGATCAAAGCTTTTACAAGATCAAAAGTTGTGAGCTTTTTCTTGCTTTGAGTTTCTAAATTCTTTCTTAAAATTGGAAAGGACCCTTTGACACTATCAACACCTGTTAAGTAAGGGACATCTTGAAGGTCTAATGGTTTTTTATAACCAATTGAAATCAATGGGCTCAACCAAGAGAAAGTGACTAGGCTAATAATGCTACAATTTGCATAAGGGCTTACAGTTTCTGCATCGTTGTGATTCGATTCTTTACTTATAGCTTTACAATTATCGGTTAAGAGCGATTCTTGAAGATCTTGATCAGCTCCCATCATTGCAGTCTCTAGTTGGGTCAGTGTGACCATGTAATTTATCAAATTGATAAACTTATTCTCTGCATATTTAAAGCTTCATCAACACCCAAAAGTATTGTCATAACTTCTTGGCCAGTAAAAAAAGTTTGATATCTGAAAACCTCTACCCTTACCTTATTAAGTCTAAACTAACCAGTATGTCACATGATTTGACTGTTTTGTTTTAATAATTTTAATATAAATTAATAATATACATATTGATATGTTAAAGATGAAGATATGATGATTAGCAAAGATGTGCTGGTTCATCAGGGGAGAAACACAAATCAACAACTCAGCTGATTACTAGTTACAATACAAACATCCTAAAATATTCTACTCCGCCATTTCAGGTATCTCATATATCCTATACTATGAAAAATGAAAAAAAAAATAATAATAATATAAGAATTAGAATTAAAAATTACATACATAATAGTAGTATTGTGTTCAGTAAAAGAGTAGATTTTGAGACATAACTAGTATATATTACACATATAGTACCTTTTATTTTCCAATCGTAAGACCAGGTTGGGTTTCCATAAAGAAAGAATGAATGCTAAAATCTATATCCATCTATATTATTATTATTATTATTATTATTATTATTATTATTATTATTATTATTATTATTATTATTATTATTATTATTATTATTATTATTATTATATTTGTATTTGTATTTGTATTTGTATGTATATGTATATAAATAAAAATAATGTCAATTTAATTATTTGTCCAATTTGAATTTAGACAAAACTTCAAAGATAGTCCTTATGGTTTATCGAAAGCATCAAGTTTCGTCCATAAACTTTTTAATCCCGGATAGTCCTATGGTTTGGGTTTTAATCAACGATAGTCCATCTCATTAACGAACGTTAATTATTTCCATTAAATACAATCGAGCGACGATCTTGTGAGAGCATTTCTTCTTTTTATCATTCTCATAGCTTTTTTTTCTCCTTCATCTTCGTCTTTCATAAACTCTAAAATCTTCCCAAAGCAATCCTCTGCTAATCAATTTCGGAAATCCACCAAACAATTTATGTGATTCTTTATTATTAATAGAGTTCACAATCATCAGTTTTATTTCACAATTACAAAGATACAAAAATAAAGATGCAAACAGACGCAAATCACCATTTCGTCTCTGGGCATTTATGGGTATGGTCCTTTTTTTTTTTTGTTGCAATTTTATCAAAAAGTTGTTCAATACCCACTTTATCTCCACATAACTATATGGTTCTTCGATTTGCGGCGGTGCTATTTCATCTTATACTTGAAGATGTATCAAATAACTGAAGTAACTCGTGTCTTGCTATACCGACCTGGTCACTATGGCATACTGTACAGAAAGTGATAACGCCATGTGTTTCTGGTAAAGCTGCTACCCATCCTTACTAATAACTAAAGGTGACCAAATGGGCAGGTCAATAATGGAAGGTGATACTCACACACTATGTTTTGATTCATACACACCTAACTTATCATTATACCTTTATTTATACTTAGAATAATATTATAATTTCAACTACCTAGATTAATTTAAGGGTGTAATTGTGAGTTTACAATACAAAAATATGTGTATTATTCGAAATATGGTGGGTGAGTATCATCAAGTTTGAGTAATATGTGTTGGGTGAGGGTCTGGACCACACCCACTTTCTTTTTTCTTTGGTTGTATATGTGATGTGTTACATGTGATTTTAAGACTATATTTATATATAAGTGAGTTAGAATATGAAATAAAAAGACTTATAAGAGAGTTAACTTTGACTTTTGAGGTTCTATATATTTTGAATACGTATTGGGTGATTGAAAAATTTGTTTTGACTTGCTTGTATAGAGGTGTTAACCAATGACGGGATTCTAACAATTACCTAACTCCGTGATAACCAATTCAACCAACACACAACAAATGTAATAAACAAGCCCAACGAGCAACAAAACACAAAGAACCAAAAACAACAGCACAAACACTACAAGTTGAAATAAGTCAAACTCGTCATCAAAGACGCATAATTAGCATTGATTCCCATTTACAACAGTACAAAAGATTGAACGCAAATACGTTAACGATCATACATCATTTCCTTTTTAGCCAAACATTACATTATAACCTCGTAAATCTTGGGTTTGTTGACCACTTGAGATTGATCAACATGATGAAAAACAACATGGAGTCGGCCTCGTATGATGGAGGAAGTGATCTTGTCATGAAAGTAAGGAAATGGTGGGATTTTAACCATTTGCTTAGGGGTTGGATCAAATTTATAGTCGTTAGGGTCATTTATGTCTTTCCCCAATACCACTAGATGATCACCGATGACGAAGACTTTGAGGTGAGGCTTTCCAATATGATACAAGTCAGCAACAACACACAAGCTTGATGGCTCAGCCAACACTTTGATGTCTCGATTAAGTATGTGATGATACTCCGCCTTTAACACGTCAAGCGTCATATCTGATTACATGTAAATGACAAAATACATACACTGTAATATTCTCCCAGGGCAATAGTTAGTTATAATAATACTTTTAAAGAAACATACAAGTAAAAATGGAGTAATAACCTTCAAATAAAGGGATCATACTGGTGGGGAGGTTAGCAACCAAATCTTGGAATTTGTCAATACTCGGAGAAGGTTTATAACGGAGAGCTTCTAGTCTCGAAAATGCCATCAAAACATAAACCATGCCATATTTATCCAACTTACAAAGCAGTTCTGTTCATTTATACATCATATTTACTATTATTTATCTATTAATTTTTCCATTTCAATATTGATAATTGATAATTGATAATTGATAAATGATTGATGATAAAAAAAAAAAAATAAGTGAAAGGAAAAGAATGGACCATGGTATAGCGGCCTGATTTCATGGACAGGAGGATTTTCTCCTGGAAAAGACTTGATTTTTACCATGATATTTCTCATCATCACTGATGCATCCATCAATTATAATTTTTCACAAGAGAAAATCAAGTAAATTAGAAGTATTATTAATTTAGTCAGTCAAACACTAAAAATACTCCATAAAAATAGCAAAAAAAGTAACAATTGTATTATACCTTGGACACGGGTAGGAACAGCAGGATTAGGAGGAGCAGGATGATAGTCAAACTTCCTCAACAGATAAGAATAAAATTTACCTTTGTAACCAAGAAGATGTTTTGTTGGCAATTCCGATTCATTGTTGGTGGTGGTGTTGTCTGAATTAACACTGGTGGTATAACTAGCACACAAAAGGCGATGACGATGAGTTGTTTTTGATAAAGTTAAGTAACGCCAAAACCCTAAGGGTAATGGTTGATGAGATCTTGACACTCCCATTATTTGTTTTCCAAATTTCAACAAAGCCATCTTCTTTATTTTCCTATAAATTATCAAGCTTTCTCTCGATACTCACACGGATTCGTATAGGAAGGAGGAGGATCTCTTTTTAAATATCCCCAAAAATTAGGGTTTGATACTTTTTTTTTTTTTTCTTTTTTTTTTTTAAAAAAGGTACTTTTCTTTTCCCGCAAGACTTATGGAGTATAAATAAAACATATTGCTTTTTATTTCTTTTTTTATTAGTTACGAATAAAAAAGTTAAATTAAACAATAAATTTTTTAAAAAAGATGAAAGAAACCGAGAACATATAGAAGACATGTAAGGCCACTCCCTATCGTAACTAAACTATTCATCCTCTTAACTTTCCACATCAGCGCCACATCAACACTAATATCCTATAACTAACTCATAACTAAACACTCCCTATCATGGCTAAAACAATACTCCTCTTAATATACAACGTACAAGCAATAAAGCATCAAGTTCAACAATAAAAAGCACTGGGACCCGCAATTCCTATAACTCTTCCGTTAAATCTATGGTGAAAGCGGGTAACTAACGCGGGTAACTAAGTGGTGCCTATGGTTAGTTACGGGTAATGAGCGGGTAATGGGCGGGTAACTAACCATAGGGGGTGGTCTAAGAGTTTGAAACATAATGAAACAACCTTTCGACACCAATCAACAACGACAACTTTATTATTCTATGAAACCGACTCCTTTCAAACATTACAATTTATGCCCAAAACACTACCAACAATTAAAAACCTATTATACTTTTCTCGGACTTTTCTCGGCCTTTTGGCTAAGATCAATTAAATACATATTTATATCCTCACATTCGACTGAGTCGACAACAATTGTTAATCTATTGACGACTTAACTGACTCTTAGAGTCTAAACTAAATTTCATGCAGGATTTAAAATTCATGAAAATTTGATTCTACCATTTTCATGGCGTCTATTATTATTTTTAATTTTTTTAAAAAAAATTTTCCTACTTAAAGGCCGGAGGTCCTCTCGGAAGCAATCTCTTTATTCGTCGAATAAAGAGATGGATGATTTTACTCTTGAGAGTGTTTCACTCTGAGTGGAGAAATAACTTGTCTTTATTCTCGAATAGGGGAAAGATTGTCTACATATCACCTCTCACATACATCATTCATGTGATATTAGGTTTTGTTGTTGTTGTTGTTATATCCTCACATACAAATATTACTATTACTATTATTACTATTACTTTACTATATACAGTAAATGCCACCTATATTTTGGCAGTTTGAGTGAAGTGAACGACATTAATTTTGAAATGCATAAAATGTAACGTTGCATTAAATTGGAAGGTTTAAGACTTTAAGGGGTAACTTTTGAGGTATGAAAGGTAGGTTTTGATTACTTGAGGGGTGTAAATAGTAACTTCAAAGGGTATAAAGTGTTAATTTTACATTTATTAAAAAAAATACTAAACAAAATTCACCAAATTTTTTGACAGGATTTAATTTTTTTATTCGCTCCAAGTTACGTTATCTCATCATTAGCGTTAAACTCGAAATAATTTTATGAACTAAATACAACAAATTATATTCAAAACGGAGCTTCGAAGCACTATCAACGCACCTTTGTTTTTGAGCAATAAACGTGAAAGTGATTTAATTTACAATTTAGGTTCCCTATATTATTTTTTAACATGCATATATAATTATCATAATATTAAATGTGCATTTTCATCTCCCGCAGTACTCTTATCTTGCTGAAATGACTATAAAACGGTTAAGTGAATTTCTGCGTAATCGAATTACAAAGCAATGCGCGCCACAACGCGCACCTGGTGAACTTTTTGCCAATGTATATACGGTTTACACAACGTACATTCATTAGAACCATAACAAAAAACAAACAGAATTCGACGTGCCGCAACGCGCGGTCCAGTACATCTCTAGTTACCCACTATCGAATCTATAAAAAGATTAAACAACGAAAACGTAAGCTACCGCTTAGCGAGAATAATAAGCATACATATGCAAACATAAATCATACAAATGACCGTATCGCCAATCAAGTCGCCAATTAAACCACCAAGATAACATGTAATTGCAAGTATAAACATGTTAATATAAATAAAAATACAAACACATTATGGTTACGCCCTAGTTTGTTTCACCACAACGCACAACAACACATTGTGATTATGCCCTGCTCGATTTCATCACAATGCCACATGGTCAACCCTACTTGGTTAAGCCAAGCTCACACGTCACCATTCCTTGTGACTAAACCTTATTTGATTTAATCCTAAGTCTCGTGGATAACCTGTAGTGACCCGAACTTTTCCATGTTTATATATATTAATTGAGATTGATATTTACATGACTAAATGTTTCCAACGTGTTAAACAATCAAACTTGTTAAGACTTGATTAAATGAAATAAGTTTCATATAGACAATTGATCACCCAAGTTGACCGGCGATTCACGAACGTTACAAATTTGTAAAAACTACATGTTGTGGTATATATATATATATATATATATATATATATATATATATATATATATATATATATATATATATATATATATATATATATATGGTTGACATGAGATTATGATGAGTAAGTATCTCACTAAGTATATTAACAATGTGTGATATACATAAGAAATGAGATTCTAAGTTAAGAAACTCGAAATGATATATATAACGATTATCGTTATGATAACGTCTACTAAATACATATGTATCATATTAAGATATTGATACACTATATTTAACATGATAAAATGATATTTAAATATATCATTAAGTGTGTTAACAATGAACTACATATGTAAAAATAAGACTACTAACTCAAGAATTACGAAACGAGACTTATATGTAACGATTATCGTTGTAACGATATTTTAATGTATATATCATATTAAGAGATATTCATACATCATAATATCATGATAATATAATAATTTAACATCTCATTTGATATAATAAACATTGGGTTAACAACATTAATTGAGATCGTTAACTTAAAGGTTTCAAAACAACACTTACATGTAACGACTAACGAAGACTTAACGACTCCATTAGAATGTATATACATGTTGTGTTTTGATATGTATTCTTACACTTTTGAAAGAATTCAAGACACATATCAAAGTACTTCTACTTAACAAAAATTCTTACAATTACATCCTCGTTCAGTTTCATCAACAATTTTACTCGTATGCATCCGTATTCGTACTCGTACAATACACAGCTTTTATATGTATGTACTATTGGTATATACACTCTAATGATCAGATCTTTGCAGCCCATGTGAGTCACCTAACACATGTGGGAACCATCATTTGGCAACTAGCATGAAATATCTCATAAAATTACAAAAATATTAGTAATCATTCATGACTTATTTACATGAAAACAAAATTACATATCCTTTATATCTAATCCATATACCAACGACCAAAAACACCTACAAACACTTTCATTCTTCAATTTTCTTCATCTAATTGATCTCTCTCAAGTTCCATCTTCAAGTTCTAAGTGTTCTTCATAAATTCCATAAGTATAGTTTCATAGAAATCAAGAATATTTCCAAGTTTGCAAGTTTACTTCCAAGCTTTCTAATCCATTCCAAGTAATCATCTAAGATCAAGGAACCTTTGTTATTTACAGTAGGTTATCTTTCTAATTCAAGGTAATATTCATATTCAAACTTTGATTCAATTTATACAACTATACCAATCTTATTTCGAGTGAAAATCTTACTTGAACTGTTTTCGTGTCATGATTCTGCTTCAAGAACTTTCAAGCCATCCAAGGATCCTTTGAAGCTAGATCCATTTTTCTCATTTTCAGTAGTTTTATCCAGAAAACTTGAGGTAGTAATGATGTTCATAACATCATTCGATTCATACATATAAAGCTATCTTATTCGAAAGTTTAAACTTGTAATCACTAGAACATATTTTAGTTAATTCTACTTATTCGCAAACAAAAGTTAATCCTTCTAATTTGACTTTTAAAATCAACTAAGCATATGTTCTATATCTATATGATATGCTAACTTAATGATTTAAAACCTGGAAACACGATGAACACCATAAAATCGGATATACGCCGTCGTAGTGAAACCGGGGGCTGTTTTGGTTTGGATAATTAAAAACTATGATAAACTTTGATTTAAAAGTTGTTCTTCTGGGAAAATGATTTTTCATATGAACATGAAACTATATCCAAAAATCTTGGTTAAACTCAAAGTGAAAGTATGTTTTTTTTGAAAATGGTCATCAAGATGTCGTTCTTTCGACGGAAATGACTACCTCTTTAGTAATTGACATGTAACTTAAATTTCTGACTATAAACCTATACTTTTTCTGTTTGGATTCTTAAATTAGAGTTCAATATGAAACCATAGCAATTTGATTCACTCAAAACGGATTTAAAATGAAGAAGTTATGGGTAAAACAAGATTGGATCTTTTTGATCTTTTTAGCTACGGGAAATGTTTAACAAATCTATACAAATCATATCCTAACTAATTTATATTGTATTATATATATATTCTAATATATTATGTAATCTTGGGATACCATAGACACGTATGCAAATATTTTGACATATCATATCGACCCATGTATATATATTATTTGGAACAACCATAGACACTCTATATGCAGTAATGTTGGAGTTAGCTATACAGGGTTGAGGTTGATTCCAAAAATATATATACTTTGAGTTGTGATCTAGCCTGAGACGTGTATACACTGGGTCGTGGATTGATTCATGATAATATATATCGATTTATTTCTGTACATCTAACTGTGGACAATTAGTTGTAGGTTACTAACGAGGACAGCTGACTTAATACACTCAAATTTTTAAAACATAATAAAAAATGGTTGTAATTATATTTTGATCATACTTTGATATATATGTACATATTTGTATAGGTTCGTGAATCGATCCGTAGCCAAGTGTTATTTCCAAGGAGGGAAATATCTGTGAAAGTGAGTTATAGTCCCACTTTTAAAATCTAATATTTTTGGGATGAGAATACATGCAGGTTTATAAATGATTTACAAAATAGACACAAGTACGTGAAACTACATTCTATGGTTGAATTATCGAAATCGAATATGCCCCTTTTTATTAAGTCTGGTAATCTAAGAATTAGGGAACAGACACCCTAATTGACGCGAATCCTAAAGATAGATCTATTGGGCCTAACAAACCCCATCCAAAGTACCGGATGCATTAGTACTTCGAAATTTATATCATATCCGAAGGGTGTCCCGGAATGATGGGGATATTCTTATATATGCATCTTGTTAATGTCGGTTACCAGGTGTTCACCATATGAATGATTTTTATCTCTATGTATGGGATGTGTATTGAAATATGAAATCTTGTAGTCTATTGTTACGATTTGATATATATAGGTTAAACCTATAACTCACCAACATTTTTATTGACGTTTAAAGCATGTTTATTCTCAGGTGAATACTAAGAGCTTCCGCTGTTACATACTAAAATAAGGACAAGATTTGGAGTCCATGTTTGTATGATATTGTGTAAAAACTGCATTCAAGAAACATATGTCGATGTAATATATTTCTATTGTAAACCATTATGTAATGATCGTGTGTAAACATTATATTTTAGATTATCATTATTTGATAATCTACGTAATGCTTTTGAAACCTTTATTGATAAAATAAAGGTTATGGTTGTTTTAAAAATGAATGCAGTCTTTGAAAAACGTCTCATATAGAGGTCAAAACCTCGCAACGAAATCAATTAATATGGAACGTTTATAATCAATATGAACGGGACATTTCAGTTGGTATCAGAGCGTTGGTCTTAGAGAACCAGAAAATTTGCATTAGTGTGTCTTATCGAGTTTGTTAAGATGCATTAGTGAGTCTGGACTTCGACCGTATTTTCTTTAAAAATGATTGCTTAACATTTTTGTTGGAAACTATATATTATTAACATGTAAATATTATGTGGTATATTAATCTCTTAACATGTTTGATATTGTGTGATAGATGTCTACCTCTAGCACAAATCCCATTGACTCACCTAATAATAACGAAGAGTCGAATATATATTGGCAAGATTCACAAGTTCCCGAAGAACCGGAAGAAGAGGAAACGGAACCGGAAGAAGAGGAACCGGAAGAAGAGGAACCGGAAGAAGAAGAGGTTCCGGAGGGGGGAATAGTAGGAACCACAGAAAACCGGACAAATAAAAGAAAATCCTCAACCAATGGACCAAAGTTAATAATGGTCAATGGTGTTTCCGCTAAGGAAGCAAAATATTGGGAAAATTACCAATTTTCCGATGAATCGGATCCTGATGAGGATTCCGATGATGTTATAGAAATTACCCCGACCCAATTTAATGAGGCAAAAGAAAATAATAAGGGAAAAGGCATCAAAATAGAGAAATCTGATTCCAACCCCGATGAGCTTTATATGTACCGTCAACACCCGTATTTTCAATATCGTGACAATAACCCGGGAACCTCTAAACCACCAGGTTTTTCTAAACCAATGTGGAAAACGACGGCTCATATTAGAGGAACATCATATATCCCTAGAAAATTAGGAAAAAGAACCAAGTCCGAAGAAGAAGAAACCAGTGATTCAGATTAGAGGAGTGTGAGCATGTTGTGTAATAAATGTATTGTAGTGTGCTTGTACTTTTATGTTCTATGTAAAAATTGCTTGTATTGTTTGTTATTACAAATCTAATCCTTGTCTATTTTACAGTATAAAAACAAAATGGACGTTAAGGGTAGACAACCGAATATTTTAGAAGACCTACCAGAGGATATGATTGAGAAAATCTTGTCTAGAGTCGGCCAGAATTCATCAGCACATTTAGTTATAGCGAAATTAACTTGTCAAACATTTGAAAGACTTTCCAGAAATGCCTTAGTTTATAAAAGGCTTTCCTTTGATAGGTGGGGTATATCACATTGGGGAGACTTCAAGTTACGCCGTGTTTTCTTTAAAGCGTTAAATGCGGGGAACCCAAATGCAATTTAACGCTACGGGTTAAGAACCTATTTTGACTCAACATATCCCAACATAGGATTTCGTGAATTAGAAAGAGCTTCTAACATGCAACATAAAGAAGCATGTTATGCTTACGGGTTAGTGATGTTCGCTTCTTACCTAAGTGAGAAAAAGAACATCGGATTGCAGCTTTTAAATAAAACTTTCCCACAAGTGACGGATTCAGCAGTTGGGGTGAGAAACGAGGTTTTTAGATTATTACAGGGCTGTTGGACATTACAAAACCCTCGTCCTTTTGACGACATTACAACATGCTGCCTAGCCAATGGTCATAACAGTTATTTTCCACAAGACCAAGGATGGGAAGTCGTCTTAGTAAAACCAGAATGCATGACTTGTTTCTGGACTTATGAATTACGTGTCTTTATTTCCTTTGCTGAACAACTTGCGTATTAACTAGATTTATCTTCAAAACTGTCCTGTATCATAGTGTACTATATTTCATGTTATATGTAATATAGCGAAGTTGTAAGTTTGAAGAATATTTGTATGTGATATATTATTATAATCAGTTTTTCATATGGAATAGTAGTAGTTGAATTGTATATTAGCTACTAAGTATGAACTTAACGGGTGGGTAGTACCCGAATTTAAAATTATAAAACGCTAATATGAAGAAAAAGCTTTTATAAATGAGTTCATATTATGCTACGAGATACTATTGACTACTCTTAATATTCTGTATGATTAAATTGTTTCATTTGACTATTTTGAAGGAAATGGCACCGACTACTCGACACACCTTGAATATGAGCGAAGAGGAATTTCGTGCCTTTCTTGCTTCAAACATAGCCGCAGTACAGGCCGCGCTACATACCAACAATAACTCTGAATCTAGCAATACAGCTAACGACGCAAGAAATCGTGTAGGATGCTCCTACAAGGAATTCACTGCCTGCAAACCTTCGGAATTTGATGGGACCGAAGGACCAATCGAATTGAAACGGTGGACCGAGAAAGTTGAATCGGTGTTTGCCATAAGTAAGTGTGCTGAAAGAGATAAAGTGAAGTACGTTACGCATACCTTCACAGGTATTGCGTTAACATGGTGGAATACCTATCTAGAGCAAGTGGGACAAGATGCTGCTTACGCGCTACCGTGGTCAGCATTCAAGCACTTGATGAACGAGAAGTACCGTCCCAGAACCGAGGTCAATAAGCTCAACTCAGAACTTAGCGGGTTACGAACACAGGGATTCGATATTACTTCGTACGAAAGACTATTCACAGAATTGTGCCTATTGTGTCCGAGAGCGTTCGAAGATGAGGAAGAGAAGATCGACGCGTTTGTGAAAGGGTTACCGGAGAGAATCCAAGAAGATATAAGTTCACACGAGCCTGCCTCCATATAAAAGGCATGTAGAATGGCTCACAAACTAGTGAACCAGATTGAGGGAAGAATTAAAGAACAGGCGGCAGAAGAGGCCAACGTGCAGCTAGTCAAAAGAAAGTGGGAGGAAAACGGTGATAAGAGTCACCAATACAACAACAACTATCCCAACAATCGCAACATCAATCGCAACTACAACAAACGGCACAACAATAACAACAACAACTACAACAATCATCCCAACAACAATAACAACCACAACAACAACAACAACAATCAGAAGCAGCTATGCCAAAGGTGTGAAAAGTATCACTCGGGGTTCTGCACCAAATTTTGCAACAAGTGTAAAAGAAATGGTCATAGCGCGGCGAAGTGTGAGGTCTACGGACCAGGGGTTAACAGAACGAAAGGAACAAATGGTGTCGGAACGAGTAATGGCGGAGCAAGTAGTGTCGGAGCAAGTTATGCCAATGTAGTTTGTTATAAATGTGGAAAACTGGGCCACATTATTAGAAATTGCCCGAACCAGGAGAACACGAATGGACAAGGTCGCGGAAGAGTTTTCAATATTGATGCGGCAGAGGCACAGGAAGACCCGAAGCTTGTTTCGGGTACGTTTCTTATTGACAATAAATCTGCTTACATTTTATTTGATTCGGGTACGGATAGAAGCTATATGAGTAGAGATTTTTGTGCTAAATTAAGTTGTCCATTGACGCCGTTGGATAGTAAATTTTTACTCGAATTAGCAAACGGTAAATTAATTTCAGAAGATTATATATGCCGGAATCGAGAAATTAAACTGGGTAGCGAAATATTTAAGATTGATTTGATACCAGTAGAGTTAGGGAGTTTTGATGTAATAGTTGGCATGGACCGGCTGAAGGAGATGAAAGCAGAGATCGTATGTTACAAAAATGCAATTCACATTGTACGAGAAGAAGGAGAACCCTTGATGGTGTACGGAGAAAAGGGCAACACGAAGCTACATCTTATTAGTAATTTGAAGGCACAAAAACTAATAAGAAAAGGTTTCTATGCTATTCTAGCACACGTCGAGAAAGTACAAACTGAAGAAAAGAGCATCAATGATGTTCCCGTCGCAAAAGAATTTCCCGATGTATTTCCGAAAGAATTACCGGAACTACCTCCACATCGATCTGTTGAATTTCAAATAGATCTTGTACCAGGAGCTGCACCAGTAGTTCGTGCTCCTTACAGACTTGAACCCAGCGAGATGAAAGAACTGCAAAGCCAACTGCAAGAACTATTAGAACGTGGTTTCATTTGACCAAGCACATCACTATGGGGAGCTCCTGTTTTGTTTGTCAAGAAGAAGGATGGTACATTTAGGTTGTGTATTGACTAAACTTACCATCAAAAACCGTTATCCACTGCCGAGAATTGACGACTTATTTGATCAACTACAAGGCTCGTCGGTTTATTCGAAAATCAATTTACGTTCTGGATATCATCAAATGCGAGTAAAGGAGGATTGTGATGACCCAGAAATTTCTGACCAAAGTCTGTAAAACTGAATCTCAAAATTTTTGAACTACTTTTATATATTTAAATACCCTTCGGTTGTTTTCGACGATTCGCGAACAATTATATGTAAATAGATACATATATACTATAACTTGAAAAGGTAACAATGTATTAATTGTTTGATACCGTACATTAAACTTATTGGTTTAAATATCTACTTGAATATATATGATAAGTTGAAATATTTATTATTAAAATTTATTTATAAATAACTTCCAATGTGTATTTAAAAACTGATTTATGTATATTAAAAAGATATATACATATATATATAATTTCAAGTTATTTAGTAAACGATAGTAACATTCGTTTATTGATTCGATTGATATTTAGATAAGTTAACTAAAGCGTTTAAGATGAACCAGTAAAACCCTAATTTGCTACAGTATTTTCAAATTGCTACAGTACCCAAAATGCTACAGTGTTTTCGAAAATCACTATTTGCTACAGTGAATTGCTACAGTAATTTGCTACAGTAAAACACTATTTCAAAATGAAGATATATATATATATATATATATATATATATATATTAACAAATAGCGAGACGATGATTTATAGAAGTAAATGACCAAAACACTCAAATGTATAAGTTATACCTCGAGTGGTATAGTTTAAGGATGATTTAAGGCTATATTTTGACAAATGTACGAGTCACGAAAAGTAAAGTGCTAGTTTTATCAGTGTACGAAAGGACGTTCGAAAAACTGGAACCGGGACATAAGTCGAGTAATGACGTACGACTTATCGGAACAAAAATTTCAAGTTAACTATGCATGTGAATTTAATATAATATATAATTAATTATATAAATTATATATTATATATTAATATAAAAATATATCGACAAACGTTGAGGCAAAAGTTTTGTGAGCTGGAAAAGGACCCCATGCGATCGCATGGGAATCCTTCTACCCAGCCATGCGATCGTATGGCAGTGGGAACCAGGCTAGGTCTATAAAGCTCGCAGTTTTGTTCAGATTTATTTACTTTTTCTTCTCAAATCTCTCTGTCTCTCAAATATATATATATATATATATATATATATATATATATATATATATATATATATATATATATATATATATATATATATATATATATATATTATTAATATTATTAAGATTAACATTATTATTATTAATCTTATTATTTTTATTAGTAATATTATTAGTATTATACATAAAATACTACGACGAGGTTATGTCCAAACGATTTCAAAACGAGTTTACGAGCAAGCTAGAGTTAAGGAAATTATGGGTTATTGCCAAGGAGGTTATGGGTAATGTTCGGGGATATATTTGTGAATCAAACCTAGTGTTTATCATCTCCGTTACGTCTACGTACTTTCCTACAATATTGAATCTCAATATTGATATGTTGAGATCTACGATTATTTGGTAATCCGAGTTTCGATCACATTTTGGTGAACGACTTTATATGCTGCTAAGGTGAGTACATACTAAATTCTATACTGAGTTTGAACCAAAAATCCCTTAGCTTTGGTAACTAGTAACTACCGGTTATAAGAACTGGTGGGCGCGAGTAGTAGTATATGGATCCATAGGGCTTGACATCCCCGTCCGAGCTAGAGCACTAGCCTTTTAACAGGCGTATGCTATTTGAGAAGCGTATACGTTGGTTTGCGTGTATTATTAAGATTATTATACAAAGGGTACTTATTATAGACGTTAAAGCTTAGTTACCAGGGTGCTCAATCTTGTAGAATCTTTTGATAAACATTTCAGGTGAAACAACTGAAATCTTGTGATCCACCGTTATATACAGATTATATGAAACAATAAAACTATGAACTCACCAACCTTTGTGTTGACACTTGTTAGCATGTTTATTCTCAGGTTTCCTAGAAGTCTTCCGCTGTTTGCTTATATGTTGGACAAGCTATGTGCATGGAGTCTTACATGACATATTTTTCAAGGAAACGTTGCATTTACCAAATCATCACCATGTATCTTATTTTGACTACATTGTCAATGGAAGTATTATTGTAAACTATTATTTACGATGATTGTCTATATGTAGAAATCATCAGATGTCGAAAACCTTTGATTTAAATATTCATTTATGGTGTGTCTTTTCAAAAGAATGCAATATTTACAAAACGTATCATATAGAGGTCAAATACCTCGCAATGAAATCGATGAATGACGTGTTCGTCGATATGGATTTGGAGCGATCGTCACAAGGATGATATTCCAAAAACTGCTTTTAGGACGCGTTATGGTCATTACGAGTTTATGGTTATGCCGTTTGGATTGACTAACGCACCAGCTGTGTTCTTGGACCTTATGAACCGAGTGTGTGGGCCATATCTTGACAAGTTTGTCATTATTTTCATCGATGACATACTTATTTACTCAAAGAATGATCAAGAGCACGAAGAACATTTGAGAAAAGTGCTAGAAGTATTGAGGAAAGAAAAACTGTACGCTAAGTTTTCAAAGTGTGCATTTTGGTTGGAAGAAGTTCAATTCCTCGGTCACATAGTGAACAAAGAAGGTATCCAGGTGGACCCGGCAAAGATCGAAACCGTTGAAAAGTGGGAAACCCCAAAAACTCCGAAGCATATACGTCAATTTTTAGGATTGGCTGGTTACTACAGAAGATTCATCCAAGATTTCTCCAAAATAGCAAAACCCTTGACTGCATTAACGCATAAAGGGAAGAAATTTGAATGGAAGGATGAACAAGAGAAGGCGTTTCAGTTATTGAAGAATAAGCTAACTACGACACCTATATTGTCATTGCCTGAAGGGAATGATGATTTTGTGATTTATTGTAATGCATCAAAACAAGGTCTTGGTTGTGTATTAATGCAACGAACGAAGGTGATTGCTTATGCGTCTAGACAATTGAAGATTCACGAGCAAAATTATACGACTCACGATTTGGAATTGGGTGCTGTTGTTTTTGCATTAAAGACTTGGAGGCATTATTTATATGGAGTCAAAAGTATTATATATACCGACCACAAAAGTCTCCAACATATATTTAATTAGAAGCAACTGAATATGAGATAACGCAGGTGGATTGAACTGTTGAATGATTATGATTTTGAGATTCGATACCACCCGGGGAAGGCGAATGTGGTAGCCGACGCTTTGAGTAGAAAGGACAGAGAACCTATACGGGTAAAAGCTATGAATATAATTATTCGTACTAACCTTACTACTCAAATAAAGGAGGCGCAATAGGGGGTTGTAAAAGAAGGAAAGTTGAAGAATGAGATACCCAAATGATCAGAGAAACATCTTAATATTCGGGAAGACGGAACCCGATATAGGGCTGATAGAATTTGGGTACCAAGATTTGGAGATGTGAGAAAAATGGTACTTAAGGAAGCACATAAAACCAGATATTCAATACATCCCGGAGCGGGGAAGATGTATAAAGATCTCAAGAAACACTTTTGGTGGCCGGGTATGAAAGCCGATATTACTAAATATGTAGGAGAATGTTTGATGTGTTCTAAGGTCAAAGCTGAACATCAGAAACCATCAGGTCTACTACAACAACCTGAAATCCCGGAATGGAAAGGGAAAAACATTACCATGGATTTCATTACTAAATTGCCAAGGACTGCAAGTGGTTATGATACTATTTGAGTAATATTTGATCGTCTCACCAAGTCAGCACACTTCCTGCCAATGAGAGAAGATGACAAAATGGAGAAGTTGGCGCGATTGTATTTGAAGGAGGTTGTCTCCAGACATGGAATACGGGTCTCTATTATCTCTGATAGGGATGGTAGATTTGTTTCAAGGTTCTGGCAGACATTGCAACAAGCATTAGGGACTCGTTTAGACATGAGTACTGCCTATCATCCACAAACTGATGGGCAGAGCGAAAGGACGATACAAACTCTTGAAGACATGCTACGAGCATGTGTTATTGATTTCGGAAACAGTTGGGATCGACATCTACCGTTAGTAGAATTTTCCTAGAACAACAATTATCATTCTAGTATTGAGATGGCGCCGTTTGAGGCACTTTATGGTAGAAAGTGCAGGTCTCTGATTTGTTGGAATGAAGTAGGGGATAGACAGATTACGGGTCCGGAGATAATACAAGAAACTACCGAGAAAATCATCCAAATTCAACAACGATTGAAAACTGCCCAGAGTCGACAAAAGAGCTACGCGGATAGTTAAAGAAAAGATATAGAGTTTGAAAT
Source organism: Rutidosis leptorrhynchoides (assembly GCF_046630445.1). Lineage (NCBI taxonomy): Eukaryota > Viridiplantae > Streptophyta > Magnoliopsida > Asterales > Asteraceae > Rutidosis > Rutidosis leptorrhynchoides. The sequence continues at coordinate 657,015,440 of NC_092333.1, read as the reverse complement.
TGGAGAAATGGTCATGCTTAAGGTTTCACCTTGGAAAGGCGTTGTTCGATTTGGTAAACGGGGGAAACTAAATCCAAGGTACATTGGACCATTCAAGATTATAGATCGTGTCGGACCAGTAGCTTACCAACTGGAGCTACCTCAACAACTCGCGGCTGTACATAACACTTTCCACGTGTCGAATTTGAAGAAATGTTTTGCTAAAGATGAAATGTCCCGTTCATATTGATTATAAACGTTCCATATTAATTGATTTCGTCGCGAGGTTTTGACCTCTATATGAGACGTTTTTCAAAGACTACATTCAATTTTAAAATAAACCATAACCTTTAAAATATTACGACGATTATCAAATAATGATAATCTAAAATATAGCGTTTTTCACACGACCATTACATAATGGTTTACAATAATATTACACATCAACATAAGTCTTCGAATGCAGTTTTTAAACAATATTATACAAGCATGGACTCCAAATCTTGTCCTTAATTTAGTATGCAACAGCGGAAGCTCTTAATAATCACCTGAGAATAAACATGCTTAAAACGTCAACAAAATTGTTTGTGAGTTATAGGTTTAACCTACATATTATCAAATCATAATAATAGACCACAAGATTTCATTTTTATAACAAATCTCTTATCAGGAATTTCGCAAACTGCATAGAGATAAAAATCATTCATATGTTGAACACCTGGTAACCGACGTTAACTTAATGCATAGAATATCCCCAAAACAGAACCTCTCATCTGTATAATAATCTCGAAGTACTAAACCATCCATAACCTGAATGGGGGTTGTTAAGCCCAATAGATCTATCTTTAGGATTCGCGTCAATTAGGGGCCATTTCCCTAATTCTTAGGCTACCAGACTTGAAGGGCGATATTCGGTTTAATAATCCAACCATAGAATGTAGTTTTGCGTACTTGTGTCTATTTTGTAAAACATTTATAAAGCTGCATGTATTCTCATCCCAAAATATTAGATTTTAAAAGTGGGACTATAACTCACTTTCACAAATTTTTACTTCGTCGGGAAATAAGATTTGGCCACTGGTCGATTCACGAACCTATAACAAATATGTACATATATATCAAAGTATGTTCAAAATATAATTACAACATTTTTAATACATTATGATGTTTTAAGTTCATTAAGTCAGCTGTCCTCGTTAGTAACCTACAACTAGTTGTCCAAAGTTAGGTGTACAGAAATAAATTGATATATATTATCTTGAATCAATCCAAGACCCAGTGTATACACGTATTAGGCTAGATCACAACTCAAAGTATATATATTTTTGGAATCAACCTCAACCCTGTATAGCTAACTCCCACATTACTGCATATAGAGTGTCTATGGTTGTTCCAAATAATATATACACATGGGTCGATATGATATGTCAAAACATTTGCATACATGTCTATGGTATCCCAAGATTACATAATATATTAGAATACATGTATAATACAATATAAGTTAGCTAGGATATGATTAATATAGATTTGTTACCAATTTTCACGTAGCTACAACAAGAAAAATTATCCAATCTTGTTTTACCCATAACTTCTTCATTTCAAATCCGTTTTGAGTGAATCAAATTGCTATGGTTTCATATTGAACTCTATTTTATGAATCTAAACAGAAAAAGTATAGGTTTATAGTGAGAAATATAAGTTAGAAGTCGTTTTTGTAAGAGGTAGTCATTTCAGTCGAAAGAACGACTTCTTGATGACCATTTTGAAAAACATACTTCCACTTTGAGTTTAACCATGATTTTAGGATATAGTTTCATGTTCATAAGAAAAATAATTTTCCCAGAAGAACAACTTTTAAATCAAAGTTTATCATAGTTTTTAATTATCCAAACCAAAACAGCCCCCGGTTTCACTACGACGGCGTATATCCGATTTTATGGTGTTCATCGTGTTTCCAGGTTTTAAATCATTAAGTTAGCATATCATATAGATATAGAACATGTGTTTAGTTGATTTTAAAAGTCAAGTTGGAAGGATTAACTTTTGTTTGCGAACAAGTTTAGAATTAACTAAACTATGTTCTAGTGATTACATGTTCAAATCTTCGAATAAGATAGTTTTATATGTATGAATCGAATGATGTTATGAACATCATTACTACCTCAAGTTTAGTAGGTAAACCTACTGGAAGTGACAAGAAATGATCTAGCTTCAAAGGTGTGACAACCCGGAAATTTCTAACCAAATTTAAACTTTAATCTTTATATGTTTCCGACACGATAAGCAATATTTGTTAAGTTAAATTTCAAGAATTTTAAACTATGTTCATACATTCATTCAACCTCGACCAAGTTCCAATGATTCATGAACCATTAAACGAATATGATTATATATGTATATGTGTATATATATTATAACTTGAAACGTAAACAAAATATTAGATTAAACACATAAATATATATAATTAATTTAGGTTCGTGAATCCGAGGCCAACCTTGCACCTGTTCAATGACGTTATATGTATTTTTACTACGAAATACAGTATGGTGAGTTTCATTTACCTTTTTACCCTTTATATTTTTGGGACTGAGAATACATGCGCTTTTATAAATGTTTGATGAAATAGACACAAGTAATTGAAACTACATTCTATGGTTGAATTATCGAAATCGAATATGCCCCTTTTTATTAAAGTCTGGTAATCTAAGAATTTGGGAACAGACACCCTAATTGACGCGAATCCTAAAGATAGATCTATTGGGCCTAACAAACCCCATTCAAAGTACCGGATGCTTTAGTACTTCAAAATTTATATCATGTCCGAAGGAGTATCCCGGAATGATAGGGGATATTCTTATATGTATCTAGTTAATGTCGGTTACCAGGTGTTCACCATATGAATGATTATTTGTGTCTCTATGCATGGGACGTATATTTATGAGAACTGAAAATGAAATTCTTGTGGTCTATTAAAATGATGGAAATAAATGATTATGATAAACTAATGAACTCACCAACCTTTTGGTTGACACTTTAAAGCATGTTTATTCTCAGGTGTTAAAGAAATCTTCCGCTGTGCATTTGCTCATTTTAAAGATATTACTTGGAGTCTTTCATAGTATACTTTGAAGAACGTTGCATTCTAGTCATTGAGTTCATCAAAGATTATTATTAAATCAATTTATAGTTGAATAGTGGATATTATGAAATGGTATGCATGCCTGTCAATTTTCGATGTAAAGAAAGATTGTCTTTTAAAAACGAATGCAATGTTTGTAAAATGTATCATATAGAGGTCAAATACCTCGCAATGTAATCAACTATTGTGAATCGTTTATAATGTATATGAACGGATCCTTTCAGTTGGTATCAGAGCGGTGGTCTTAGCGAACCAGGTCTGCATTAGTGTGTCTAAGTGATAAGTCGATAGGATGCATTAGTGAGTCTGGACTTCGACCGTGTCTGCATGTCAAAAGTTTTGCTTATCATTTTGTGTCGAAAATTAACTACTTATCATCCTCAGGAAATTACCTGCTTATCATTTTTAGTCTAAGACACGTCTTGCTGCATTGATTGCATGAATAGTGTATAGACAAAAATTCATATCTTAGCATATCTGCTAAATCATATCTTATCTTATCTATTACTTTAAACTTTGCCTGACATATCCCGCAAAGTCCTCCGTAATCTACGAAATCTTTTGATCTATATATATATTCTATGTAATTAGAATACCATCCGTTAGCCAAAATCATTTCATATCGGAAAAAAAAAATCCTTTATCCAATCGTACGAAATGGAATTCGTCATCAGTTCAAGTCAATCAGATTCCGAAATGGAATCCCATTCAAGCTCCGAAAGCAGTGTGACCGGAATAGATCAACCAATCAGTCAACACCTATTCTGGATGAATTGGGGATGGGTTCGTAGCCTCCTCAATCATTGGAGACAAGAAGAAGGTGATCCCTTCCATCCACCACATTGCCCTCTTGACGAAGAACCTGAAGCACTTACCGGCGAACCTGTCCGAAATACCATGTTCTCGCTCATTTCCAGAGTATCTCGTCACGATTATATATTACATCAAATTTTAGATTTTATTTATCCGCTCGTCCGAACCGACAATCACCCCGGTGTAATAGAAGAAGTCAACGAGCTTCGCGCTCGGGTAGTGGCTTTGGAGAATATGGTGCAGAGATTACAAACACCAGCAGCAGCATCAGCAGCATAACCAGTACCACCATCATCAACGCCAACAGTACCATTACCACCTCCAACCACAACCGCGTCGTAAACCTCAACTTCACACTCTGTCCCACGAGCATCAACGTCATACGCACCATAGATACCAAGGAGTACCAACAACAATAACTGACGAAGTATGAATTCATAACTTCATTGGAGAAACATTCCGCGGCGATTATGTAATCTCTAAAGTCTTAGATATTATCTAATCTAGCCCTAACCATAAATCAGTTAAGCGAACCAAAATGATAGAAGGAAGAGTAGAAATCCTGACAAAAATGGTGTGTGATTAACAAGCTAAACTTGCTTTACCAACAGCATCAACAATACCGTCAGCGTTACCAGCATCGTCAGTACAGTCAACATCCGAATCAACAACACCGATAACATCACAAACTCCGTCAGTTCAAGAATCACTGTGGACATCATTAAGAATCAATAACGTGTATATTGTATCAACGAGTTATGAAGAATTAACTCATTCCCTCTGAAGAAATTATATGTATATTATATATATATATATATATATATATATATATATATATATATATATATATATATATATTTTGAAATAAATCTTTCCGTGCTAAGCTATTGTGTGTGAATCTTAACTACTCGGTTAATTCATATTACAAATATGCAATAATGTACGTCCTTCGGCCGTAACTTAACCAGCGTTAACTACAATCTCTGTCGCAATTCAACAAATTCCAATTCATAATAAATCAAGTATATATTTGATTTTACACTTTCATCATCGATGTACCCGAAACTTTTTAGATAACATCATTCGTACTTTGCAAAATTCACAAGAATTCCACGAACCGAACATCATACATCAACAAATAACGAAGTATTGATTCATAATTTCAATGTCATTAAAGAAATAATGCGTAAAAGTTATGTACTTTTTAAAGCCTTTAGGGATTATTCAATTCTAGCTTCAACCGTAAATCAAATGAGTTTAATTTAACATTAACACATTAAATCTATGTTACATCTGAAGAAAATATACATATATATATTTTCATAAAGACTGCAATAAAATTCTTTTGTACAAAATATTAATTGTGATTTTTTTTAACGGGTAGGTAATACCCGAGAGATATATAAATTCACAAATAATATGTTACATTCTTCGAATCTGATTCAGCAAATCATCCATTATACTCCCTACTTTCACAACAATATACATTCTTTTATAGAAATCAAAACAACCATACTCATTCAAAATTTAATTACATATTCTGATTTTTAAATCTCAAAATTCAACTCGAGATATGACCAAAATCATCACTCTTAGATCCTTACATCTTTCACAAGCTATATTTTGACTTCAAAACTGTGTTAGAACATCAAATGTATGTTAACGATTATAATCTGTGTTCAAACCTTTCGAAAATTTCTGAAGACATTTCGAATGATGAGCAATCGAGATGATGATCCAACCACATGTTACCCACAGTTATGTACCCGAAAAACTCTTGAAACCAAAGTAAAAGTTTAAACAACGTATCCGCGTCAGATTCTTTGGCATTTATTAGCAAAAATAACTTTGCGACTCCTATTCAAAGTAGCCAGTTTTGTCACAGCTCCAGCCAGTCAACTTCGACTTTTCAGTCAGACTAACCTTATTATAACCTTGAGATATACACCATCGTTACCAGGGAACCTTTTACATTCCACCACATTATTAGCAGATGTACCAACAACTCATTACCCTTTGACTTTAGTCTCTCCGAAAAGTCATTATAATTATTTATTGAAACCCCATCATTTACTCATTCACATCTTGTAATGAGAATTGCCATACGAATCATTGGGAATTAGCAATCAGTATTTTGAAATCTCGCAGCATGTCTACGCCAACAGTTATATGTGTATATATAACGTCTATCTTCTGGACTTAATTTGAATGTGAAGTTTCTGAAAAACACTCCGAACTACGAATTGGTTCTCCGAAAATGGAAAAAATACTGATGAAGCAGCAAAAACTATAAACAACTTTAAACGGTAAAAGCTGGATGATAATGATGAAGTGTGCTGGCAAAGCGCAGAAAAAGAGAAGTTTTGAAACTGGAAAATGGATTGAGCAAAGTAGGAAGGAGGCTGTGGACAAATTACAAAGACTGAACCTGACTTCAAAGGATCCAAATGATTCAGTACCTGCTGAAGTCATTAACGAATACCTTGCTCCTGACTCTAAACCCCTGCGGATAATATTCTTCATCATCCTCTGATATTAGAAATTCTAAAATATCATCATATCTTTCATTATAAATATCCTCCATATTTCTGAAGATATTTTCTTAATTTTTCTTATTTGAAATCATTTACCTCTTCGCGCTATCTGTATTACATCATAAAAGAAACTATTTTAGTTTCTAAATTCTGAAACATTCAAGTTTAAAATAGGAATATTTTGAAGTAGTGTTGGGAACTGAAGCATGAATTAGTATAATATAATGACACTTGATCAACATGATTATATTACAGTAAGTCATGCTGAGTTTCTAAGTAGAACGTGATGATTCACAGATCATAACATAATCATGTGCCATGTTATACGACTCTTGTATTCTATTTAACCTCTAAAATATCAAGAAAATATTTCTTGATGATTCGGCCTTTTCCAAGGTATTCTAGTAATTTGACAAGTCAAGATCGTGCCATCACAATTTCCTTCCTAGAACATTAACAATGTTCATTCTGAAATTCATATCTGTGAATTCTGGACCATTACAAGCGGTGCTTAATCGCAAGAAGAAGAAACGAAAGGACAAAACTCCGAAATAAAAATTAGGGTATAAATTGCAGCAAATAAAAGAGAGCATTAACTGTGAATGATAATGATTATAGAAGACAGAAGCAGAGACTTTGAAATATAAGGGAACATATAAAGCCCAACGATAAACCAGAAATTATAAACCATATATATCGATGCATATAGCAATATAAAGACACGGGAGAACTAGAAACACTATAAACCCAAGAGTATAGTAGAAGTAAATAGATTCTTCCGGCGGTAGATGAAAAAGAAGAATGACCGATATGAAAGTTAGAAGTATATCGAGAATCAGAACTGGATGGAGCATATTGATGAATACTTTAAAATATGAGTTGAGGGAGAAAGAATAGAAGGTGATGAAACATGACTAGGAACTTAGAAATCAACAGATTTAACTCACACAATGGCGGAATAAGTGAATCAAACCCTCTAGTGAATAGGTTAAGTTTTTTTTTTGATTAATTTAGTCAAACCACAACTAAATCAAGTGTGATTAGATCAACACCTAGAGCTATTATTCACCTCCTGGATGATTTGGACTGAGAGAGAATCAGAGGAGCTCACTAGATCTGAGTGTGTGTAACAAACGAGAGGCTTAACCTAAAATGAAGAACATAAGACTTTATATACCCCTGCTGTTGACTCACCCATACGATTCATTCATCACACGTACAAGTTGGCTTCATTAGCCATACGGGTGATCACTCACTCGTGTCTTCTCATTAAGGTTGTAATTGTGACTTAGCTCAGCATCAACCGTGCGTATGAGCCTGTCAACCGTACTAGTGAGGCTTCACTCGTACGTCTGACTAAGTCTAACATAGTCAAACATCTAAATCTCGTTCCTGCAGTTCCTGTAACCACATACAAACACGGATAGGATAATAACGAGCAATCATGGTGGCCTGTAAACCGTTGTACCTGCAATGGACGTGGGTAGATGTCTAGGGACTTGCATAAAATGCATCAACAGAAGGTGTGAGTTGTAAGGAAACGAAGGAGGTGAATTTATAAGAAAATCTCCGACAGAACAATTAAAATGGACAATCGCATTTAAAGCGGATCCTAATTCCCTTGATTACCAGAGAGTCAAATCTTATTAAGAAGATTTTCTTCAAATCCCTTGAAATCTGGGAATCAATCATATCTACGTCAAATGATAAGATGAATCTACACTTACTCATTTCACTCTTCTATGTTAGCTTCATTCGTACTCTTCATATAAATGGATTGTTTATCCAAATTATTCGCTGATGATAAAACTCTAATTTTCAGCCCGTATGCATCATGAAAACATACTTATTATCATTCACGACCTTTCCACTCAAATTTCGGGACGAAATTTCTTTAACGGATAGGTACTGTGACAACCCGGAAATTTCCAACCAAATTTAAACTTTAATCTTTATATGTTTTCGACACGATAAGCAATATTTGTTAAGTTAAATTTCAAGAATTTTAAACTATGTTCATACATTCATTCAACCTCGACCAAGTTCCAACGATTCACGAACCATTAAACGAATATGATTATATATGTATATGTGTATATATATTATAACTTGAAACGTAAACAAAATATTAGATTAAATACTTTATATGATTGTATCTGTTTCAAAATGTTTATCAATGGAATTAGAAGATAAGATCAAATGATTGAATTATCAGATATATTGAATTATGATTACAAGTCTCTGTTGAAAGGCCCACGTTGATTTGAGAAATCTTTCCATTTTAACAATATTCAGAAAATGGTAAAGTGATTTATAAATAAGAACAAATTGTCAATCATTGAGAACTAGACAAAGGATAGTGGAAGATTGAATCTCATAAAGACTCGATTGATCTATTTAGTTTTAAACGTACAAAAACGTTTTCAGTTTAAAAAGAACTTTATTATTAAAACGTATATAACTTTTATAAATATCTAGAACCACTTTTGACAACTCATTACTTAACTAGTATGATAAAGATAACGATATTTATATTTTATTTTATTAAATATATATAACGATTTAAATTAATATTATATATATTTATACGCGTATTATACGTACATAGTTTTATACTTTTACTATACTTAAACTTTACCTTTACTTTATTTTTTACTTTACTTTAACTTTAATAATTCACTTTAATAATTCATACTTTAATAATTCACTTTAATAATTCATACTTTAATAATTCACTTTAATAATTCATACTTTAATAATTGACTTTAATAATTCATACTTTAATAATTTACTTTAATAATTCAAAAATCTATTATAAATAGAATTCAAAAGGCTTCATTATTTCATAGAAACTTGAAAATATTTTTCTCTAAACTCTCTCAATCGATTTACATATATATATTTACTCCGTATTATTTCAAGATATTATTAGTATACATAAAATATTACGACGGAGTGCTGTCCGAGTGATTTCGAAATTGTTTTTCGAGTGGGATAGGATTAAGGAAATTATGGGTTATAGCTATGGAGGTGATTGAGTATGGTTCATGGGTATGCTCGTGAGGTTAATATAGTGTTTATCATTTCCGTTGCGTCTATGTACCTTTCCTGCAATATTGAATCTCAATATTGATACGTGAGTACTCATAATTTAATTTTTACATACTAATAGTGTATCCCTGACTAGTGCTCGAGTATTTAGGATTATGCATGCTTGTACTTTTGATATTGCCCTTATACAGGTTAGGTTGAATCTTGAATTAGTTACACTTGCGGTTGAGATAAGATATAAGATATGCATGTCCTTGGAAAGCTAGCGAAAAATTAAGAACTTTTCCTTTAGATATCGAATGGTTTCGATGAACGGATTAGAAGTTATAATCAATTGAATTTTCGATATTTTTATTAAAAATGATTATTATTATCGTCTTTTTTATTGTCGTTCTAGTTTTATCTTATTATTATCATTATTATTATCTTTATCAATAAAAGGGATTTATCATTAAAAATTGTTATTTTTTATTATTATTACTATCGTTATTATCGTTAAAGTTATAATTAGTATTATTATTATTATCCAATTATTATTATAATTATTATAATTATTATTATTGGTATTATAATTATTATTATCATTATTAATATATATATATATCATTATTTAAAAATGATTATTGTTATTGTTATTATTATTATTACTATATTATCATTAAGATAATTATTAGTATTATCGTTAATAATGTTATAGTAACTATCATTATTAATATTAGTGTAATTAAAATAAATATTTGTAACACCTAATTATTTTGATTACTATTATTATCATTATTATGAACACGATATAAAAGACGATTAAAAGCTATTAAACGAAACGATTAGGAAATAATGGGTAAGAGTATCATGATGAAATTAAAATATTATAAGATATTAATTTAGATAAAATTATCGTTCTTATTATTTTTATCATTACTATTATTATTAAAAGTTTTGTTAGTATTAAAACTATCATTTTAACAAAAATTATCATTTTAATAGAAATTTCATTGTTACTATAAAATATCATTATTATTATTTTAAATAGAATTATTATTTTAAAGATAATATTAAAAATTATCGTAAATATTAAAGTGATCATAATTTAAATTATCGTTTTATCATAATGTCATCTTAGTAATTATAAATATTGATATTTTTATAATAATTATTATTATTACAGAATAATACAACTTTTACTTACTATCATTATAGATATTATTATATCAAATAAATATGTGATACAAACATATTTTACTACGTGTAATAACTTACTTTAATAATTAATAATACCTATCATATTATCTTTATGATATTAAATGAACCCTATAAATTTTATTACTTAATATATATAAAAGTATATTTTATTATATAAATTTAATATAAAATTTTATTTATTAATAAATAAATTATATTATTTACACTAATAAATCTTTTAAAAATATTTAAAAATATAAAACGACGATATTTAAACTATATATTAATCATGTATAGATTTTTGGAAATTATTTTGAGTCAAATTTACTTTTGTTGACTTTTGCATATTAGTCTCGAGCATTAGGATTGTGGTACACTATGACTTGACCTAATTTGTTAGACAAATATTGACCAACACATAAATATATATAATTAATTTAGGTTCGTGAATCCGAGGCCAACCTTGCACTTGTTCAATGACGTTATATGTATTTTTACTACGAAATACAGTATGGTGAGTTTCATTTGCCTTTTTACCCTTTATATTTTTGGGACTTAGAATACATGCGCTTTTATAAATGTTTGACGAAATAGACACAAGTAATTGAAACTACATTCTATGGTTGAATTATCGAAATCGAATATGCCCCTTTTTATTAAAGTCTGGTAATCTAAGAATTAGGGAACATACACCCTAATTGACGCGAATCCTAAAGATAGATCTATTGGGCCTAACAAACCCCATCCAAAGTACTGGATGCTTTTGTACTTCGAAATTTATATCATGTCCGAAGGAGGATCCCGGAATGATAGGGGATATTCTTATATGTATCTAGTTAATGTCGGTTACCAGGTGTTCACCATATGAATGATTATTTTTGTCTCTATGCATGGGATGTATATTTATGAGAACTGGAAATGAAATTCTTGTGGTCTATTAAAATGATGGAAATAAATGATTATGATAAACTAATGAACTCACCAACCTTTTGGTTGACACTTTAAAGCATGTTTATTCTCAGGTGTTAAAGAAATCTTCCGCTGTGCATTTGCTCATTTTAAAGATATTACTTAGAGTCTTTCATTGTATACTTTGAAGAACATTGCATTCGAGTTATTGAGTTCATCAAAGATTATTATTAAATCAATTTATAGTTGAATAGTGGATATTATGAAATGGTATGCATGCCTGTCAATTTTCGGTGTAAAGAAAGATTATCTTTTAAAAACGAATGCAATGTTTGTAAAATGTATCATATAGAGGTCAAATACCTCGCAATGTAATCAACTATTGTGAATCGTTTATAATGTATATAAACGGGTCCTTTCAAAAGGATCTTGGATGGCTTGAAAGTTCTTGAAGTAGAATCATAACACGAAAACAAGTTCAAGTAAGATTATCACTCCAATTAAGATAGTTATATTTATAGGAATTGAATCAAAGTTTGTATATGAGTATTACCTTGAGTTAGAATGATATCTTACTGTAAACAACAAGGATTTCTTGAGGTTGGATGATCACTTTACAAGATTGGAAGTGAGCTAGTAAACTTGGAAGTATTCTTGATTTTATGAAACTAGAACTTGTAGAATTTATGAAGAACACTTAGAACTTGAAGATGGAACTTGAGAGAGATTAATTAGATGAAGAAAATTGAAGAATGAAAGTGTTTTTAGGTGTTTTTGGTCATTGGTATATGGATTAGATATAAATGATATGTAATTTTATTTTCATGTAAATAAGTCATGAATGATTACTCATATTTTTGTAATTTTATGAGATATTTCATGCTAGTTGCCAAATGATGATTCCCACATGTGTTAGGTGACTCACATGGGCTGCTAAGAGCTGATCATTGGAGTGTATATACCAATAGTACATACATCTAAAAGTTGTGTATTGTACGAGTACGAATACGGGTGCATACGAGTAGAATTGTTGATGAAACTGAACGAGGATGTAATTGTAAGTATTTTTGTTAAGTAGAAGTATTTTGATAAGTGTCTTGAAGTCTTTCAAAAGTGTATGAATACATATTAAAACACTACATGTATATACATTTTAACTGAGTCGTTAAGTCATCGTTAGTCGTTACATGTAAGTGTTGTTTTAAAACCTTTAGGTTAACGATCTTGTTAAATATTGTTAACCCATTGCTTATTAAATCAAATGAGATGTTAAATTATTACATTATCATGATATCATGATGTATTAATATATCTTAATATGATATATATACATTAAATGTCGTTACAACGATAATCGTTACATATATGTCTCGTTTCAAAATCATTAAGTTAGTAGTCTTGTTTTTACATATGTAGTTCATTGTTAATATACTTAATGATATGTTTACTTATCATAATATCATGTTAACTATATATATATATATATATATATATATATATATATATATATATATATATATATATATATATATATATATATATATATATATATATATATATATATATATATATATATATATATCTATATATATGTCATCATATAGTTTTTACAAATTTTAACGTTCGTGAATCACCGGTCAACTTGGGTGGTCAATTGTCTATATGAAACCTATTTCAATTAATCAAGTCTTAACAAGTTTGATTGCTTAACATGTTGGAAACACTTAATCATGTAAATATCAATTTCATTTAATATATATAAACATGGAAAAGTTCAGGGTCACTACAAAAGAAGATCTCACTATTCCGTTGGACGAAATCCAAATCAATGAAAAACTTCAATTCATTGAAGAACCCATCGAAATAATGGATCGTGAGGTTAAGAGACTTAAGCAAAATAAGATACCGATTGTTAAGGTTCAATGAAATGCTCGTAGAGGACCCGAGTTTACCTGGGAGCGTGAAGATCAGATGAAGAATAAATACCCGCATCTATTTCCAGAAGATTCGTCAACACCTTCAACAGCTTAAAATTTCGGGACGAAATTTATTTAATGGGTAGGTACTGTAGTGACCCGAACTTTTCAATGTTTATATATATTAATTGAGATTGATATTTACATGACTAAATGTTTCCAACGTGTTAAGCAATCAAACTTGTTAAGACTTGATTAAATGAAATAAGTTTCATATAGACAATTGATCACCCAAGTTGACCGGCGATTCACGAACGTTACAAATTTGTAAAAACTAAATGTTGTGGTATATATATATATATATATATATATATATATATATATATATATATATATATATATATATATATATGGTTGACATGAGATTATGATGAGTAAGTATCTCACTAAGTATATTAACAATGTGTGATATACATAAGAAATGAGATTACTAAGTTAAGAAACTCGAAATGATATATATAACGATTATCGTTATGATAACGTCTACTAAATACATATGTATCATATTAAGATATTGATACACTATATTTAACATGATAAAATGATATTTAAATATATCATTAAGTGTGTTAACAATGAACTACATATGTAAAAACAAGACTACTAACTCAAGAATTACGAAACGAGACTTATATGTAACGATTATCGTTGTAACGATATTTTAATGTATATATCATATTAAGAGATATTCATACATAATAATATCATGATAATATAATAATTTAACATCTCATTTGATATAATAAACATTGGGTTAACAACATTAATTGAGATCGTTAACTTAAAGGTTTCAAAACAACACTTACATGTAACGACTAACGAAGACTTAACGACTCCATTAGAATGTATATACATGTTGTGTTTTGATATGTATTCTTACACTTTTGAAAGACTTCAAGACACATATCAAAGTACTTCTACTTAACAAAAATTCTTACAATTACATCCTCGTTCAGTTTCATCAACAATTTTACTCGTATGCACCCGTATTCGTACTCGTACAATACACAGCTTTTAGATGTATGTACTATTGGTATATACACTCCAATGATCAGCTCTTAACAGCCCATGTGAGTCACCTAACACATGTGGAAACCATCATTTGGCAACTAGCATGAAATATCTCATAAAATTACAAAAATATTAGTAATCATTCATGACTTATTTACATGATGTGATGACCCGGAAATTTCTGACCAAATTTAAACTTAATCTTTTTATGATTAACATTTTCGATACGATAAGCAAAGTCTGTAAAACTGAATCTCAAAATTTTTGAACTACTTTTATATATTTAAATACCCTTCGGTTATTTTCGACGATTCGCGAACAATTATATGTAAATAGATACATATGCTATAACTTGAAAACGTAACAAAGTGTTATGAAAATGATACCGTACATTAAACTTATTGGTTTATATATCTATTTGAATATATATGATCTCAAGTTATTTAGTAAATGATAATAACATTCGATTATTGATTCAATTGATATTTAGATAAGTTAACTAAAACGTTTAAGATGAACCAGTAAAACACTAATTTGCTAAAGTATTTTCAAATTTCTACAGTACCCAAAATGCTACAGTGTTTTCGAAAATCACTATTTGCTACAGTAAAATTGACTTTGCTACAGTAAAACACTATTTTAAAAATGTATTTTAACAAATACTGAAACGATGATTTATAGAAGTAAATGACCAAAACACTCAAACGTATAAGATACACTTTGAGTGACATAGTTTATGGATAGTTTAAGTCTATATTTTGACAAAGGTACGTGTCACGAAACGTAAAATGCAAGTTTTCTAAACGTACGAAAATACGTTCGAAAAACCGGAACCGGGACATAAGTCGAGTGATGACGTACGACTTATCGGAACTAAAATTACAAATCAACTATGCATGTGAATTTAATATAATATATAATTAATTATTAAAATTATATATATTATATATTTATTTATTATGTCGACAAACAAAAATACAAAAGTTTTGTGAGCTGGAAAAGGAGCCCATGCGATCGCATGGGAATCCTTCTACAAAATCATGCGATCGCATGGAGGGGAATTCCAGGCCAGGTACTATAAATTCAGGTGTTTTGCTCGAATGAAAAATCACACACACATACTCAAATATATATTACTCCGTATAATATTTATTATTATTATTATTATTATTATTATTATTATTATTATTATTATTATTATTAATAAGATTATTATTAATCTTATTATTTTTATTATTAGTGTTATTATTTTTGCAATACAAAAATAATAATGTACATAAAATATTAAGACGAAGTGCTGTCCAAGTAATTTTCAAAACGAGTTTCCAAGCGAGCTAGAGCTAAGGAAAATATGGGTTATTACCAAGGAGGTTATGGGTAATGTTCGGGGATATTTTTGTGAAGCAAACCTCGTGTTTATCATCTCCGATGCGTCTACGTGCTTTCCAACAATATTGTATATCAATATTAAACAGTGAGTTTCATTACTCCCTTTTTATATATATTTTTGGGACTGAGAATACATGCGCTGTTTTATAAAATGAATACAAAAACTAAAACTGATTTGAGTGAGTTTCATATGATCCCTTTTACCCTTTACATTTTTGGGCTGAGAATACATGCAAATGCTTTATTAACTGATTTACAATACTTATATGCGTGAGTTTCATATGATCCCTTTTACCCTTTACATTTTTGGGCTGAGAATACATGCAAATGCTTTATTAACTGATTTACAATACTTATATGCGTGAGTTTCATTACTCCCTTTTTATATATATTTTTGGGACTGAGAATATATGCGCTGTTTTATAAAATGAATACAAAAACTAAAACTGATTTGAGTGAGTTTCATATGATCCCTTTTACCCTTTACATTTTTGGGCTGAGAATACATGCAAATGCTTTATTAACTGATTTACAATACTTATATGCGTGAGTTTCATATGATCCCTTTTACCCTTTACATTTTTGGGCTGAGAATACATGTAAATGCTTTATTAACTGATTTACAATACTTATATGCGTGAGTTTCATATGATCCCTTTTACCCTTTACATTTTTGGGCTGAGAATACATGCAAATGCTTTATTAACTGATTTACAATACTTATATGCGTGAGTTTCATATGATCCCTTTTACCCTTTACATTTTTGGGCTGAGAATACATGCAAATGCTTTATTAACTGATTTACAATACTTATATGCTCCCTTTTATTAACTGAGTTTCATATGCTCCCTTTTTAATTGCTTTTGCAATATATATTTTTGGGCTGAGAATACATGCACTTTATTTTAAACGCAATGGATACAAGTACATACTAAATTCTACACTGAGTTTGAACCGAAAATCCCTTAGCTTTGGTAACTAGTAACTGCCAGTTATAAGAACTGGTGGGCGCGAGTAGTAGTATATGGATCCATAGGGCTTGATATCCCCGTCCGAGCTAGAGCACTAGCCTTTTAACGGACGTATGCTATTTGAGAAGCGTACACGTTGGTTTGCGTGTATTATTAAGATGATTATACAAAGGGTAAAAATTATATATACGTTAAGTTTAGCTACCAGGGTGCTCAATTTTGTAGAATATTTTGATAAACGTTTCTGGATGAAACAACTGAAATCTTGTGATCCACTTTTATATACAGATTATGCGAAACACTAAAACTATGAACTCACCAACCTTTGTGTTGACACTTGTTAGCATGTTTATTCTCAGGTTTTCTAGAAGTCTTCCGCTGTTTGCTTAGATGTTAAACAAGCTATGTGCATGGAGTCTTACATGACATATTTTTCAAGGAGACGTTGCATTCACCAAATCATCACCATGTATCTTATTTTGACTGCATTGTTAACAAAAATACTGTTGTAAACTATTATTTATGGTGATTTTCTATATGTAGAAATCATCAGATGTAGAAAACCTTTGATTTAAATATTCATTTATGGTGTGCCTTTTCAAAAGAATGCAATGTTTACAAAATGTATCATATAGAGGTCAAATACCTCGCAATGAAATCAATGAATGACGTGTTCGTCCATATGGATTTGGAGCGATCGTCACACATGAAAACAAAATTACATATCCTTTATATCTAATCCATATACCAACGACCAAAAACACCTACAAACACTTTCATTCTTCAATTTTCTTCATCTAATTGATCTCTCTCAAGTTTCATCTTCAAGTTCTAAGTGTTCTTCATAAATTCCATAAGTATAGTTTCATAAAAATCAAGAATATTTCCAAGTTTGCAAGTTTACTTCCAAGCTCTCTAATCCATTCCAAGTAATCATCTAAGATCAAGGAACCTTTGTTATTTATAGTAGGTTATCTTTCTTATTCAAGGTAATATTCATATTCAAACTTTGATTTAATTTCTACAACTATAACAATCTTATTTCGAGTGAAAATCTTACTTGAACTGTTTTCGTGTCATGATTCTGCTTCAAGAACTTTCAAGCCATCCAAGGATCCTTTGAAGCTAGATCTATTTTTCTCATTTACAGTAGTTTTATCCAGAAAACTTGAGGTAGTAATGATGTTCATAACATCATTCGATTCGTACATATAAAGCTATCTTATTGGAAGGTTTAAACTTGTAATCACTAGAACATATTTTAGTTAATTCTAAACTTATTCGCAAACAAAAGTTAATCCTTCTAATTTGACTTTTAAAATCAACTAAGCACATGTTCTATATCTATATAATTTGCTAACTTAATGATTTAAAACCTGGAAACACGATGAACACCATAAAATCGGATATACGCCGTCGTAGTGAAACCAGGGGCAGTTTTGGTTTGGATAATTAAAAACTATGATAAACTTTGATTTAAAAGTTGTTCTTCTGGGAAAATGATTTTTCATATGAACATGAAACTATATCCAAAAATCTTGGTTAAACTCAAAGTAAAAGTATGTTTTTCAAAATGGTCATCAAGATGTCGTTCTTTCAACGGAAATGACTACCTCTTTAGTAATTGACATGTAACTTAAATTTCCGACTATAAACCTATACTTTTTATATTTGGATTCTTAAATTAGAGTTCAATATATGAAACCATAGCAATTTGATTCACTCAAAACGGATTTAAAATGAAGAAGTTATGGGTAAAACAAGATTGGATATTTTTGATCTTTTTAGCTACGGGAAATGTTTAACAAATCTATACAAATCATATCCTAACTAACTTAGTTAGCAAGTGTGTCATATTGGAAGATTTGACTTCCTTCACAATCATTACATAGATGAGCATTGGATTGGATTGTTAGAACAACAAATTACTTGATGATTTTCATTTCATCCAGAATGTGGTATAGCATGATGATTATATCTTTTATATGACTACTAGTTTTATGATTTTTAACAAAATAAACTCAATCATTTGGTTGTTTCTTAATTTGTTTTGTGATAATAATTTCGGTGTATACACCTAGTTTTTAAATCTACAAATTTTAAACAAAATTTGAATTTATGAAGATAAAAGTTCAAAAAATCTCACCATTTTAAGCCAATTTAACAAAAATCAAAACCCGAAAGAATTTATAACTTCCTCCCCACACTTGAGTTCATGTATCGCCCTTGTTACATGAAATCAGAAAAATTAAATTCAAGAGGGTTAAGTAGTGTATAAGAGAGTTATTACTTTCGAGGTTTAAAACCAAAGCGTACGGGGTGATGGCGCTGAACTGAATGCCAGCATAAGAACATCATCCACTTCTTGTAACCACAAATCAATCACCAATCAAGTATGTGCTGAACTTAATGCCAGTCTTTGTAAAAATGCAGCATATAGCACAATGCTCACCTGTATCAAACCAAACCAAGCAAACATTTCATAAAAAAAACAATGGGGTGGTACTCCATGTACCGCAAATACCCCACTTATAAAAACCTAAGGAAGTTAAATTACATCACAATCTAAATTACTATAATCCTAAGCAAACCAAATGAAATAAATTGTTTTTAAACGTAACCAACATTGTTCAAATCATCAAAGAAACAAACCATCATCCTCGGAAGTCATCAATATAAACCTGCGAACACAAATCAAGGGTTAGAAAAATCCCCAAAATGAGCTGCTTGGTCCAGCTCCACCTTCGTTTTCTTGTTGAGTTTGTGGAGCGGGTTCCTTTCCTTTTCTTTTCCTAGTTGATGGACCTCCATAAAATTGTTCCTTCCCTTTATCCTACAAACAATCAAAATAGACAAAACAAAACCAAACAAAACAAACCAAATCGATTAGCGTTAGAAATCCAAATCCAAAACCTAACATTAGCCACCATTTATACACAAAAACCATTTAGAATAAGTTTAAACATGTTATATTATACATATCTAATAATCTCCCGAACTACATGCCAAACATAATCCTATCATGGTACGGACTCATTCCATCTTCAACAAACATGTACTAGTATGTCATATGATTAGAGACACTTTTACAAGCATAACCATACAAAACATGTTTAATTTCACCAAAACTTTCAATGACATAAAATATTAAACCATAAGCATTCGCTAATAATCATGTCTAACAATATGCAATCTATGGTTTTCATACATTTAAACATTAAAGTCAAGCCAAATCAACCTTTCACCAAAAAGCCTAATGCATACAATGCTTAACTCTCAAATGTAATCTTTTAAATCGAATAAACACTAAGTTAAGGCATAAATGAGTTTAGCATTAGTAATGTATTGTAACAATTCCCCTTAGAACAACAACAAGTCAACACAAGTCAAATCCCCAAATTAAGAACCTAGATTTTAATTTATGCAAAATTATTTGATTCAGCAAGGATTCATGGCATTTTGTTAGTGTAAACAAGTAGTTAAACATCAAAACATCTTAATTTAAACAAGTAATGGTCAAAAATTCGAAACCCCTAAATTTCATCAAGAACCCTAATTTGCAAATTGAAGATTTAAGCATGTAATCATCAAGTTAGAGCATGAACAAGGATTAGTAACAACATTACAATCATAATATGACCAAAACATGAAGATTCAAACACCCCCACACTTAGAACAAGTAAAATCCGAATTGAAGAATGAAGAACATTAAAATTATGAAGAAATGAAGAGTAATCTTACCTTTCCCATGTTAATAGTCGGATTTGTTGTTTAAATATGGGATTAAACGGTTGATTTTGTGTTTAGAAAGAAAATGGAATGGGGTTCGAAGTTGTTGGTGAGAAAATGAGTAAAATGAAGATGAAAACCGTTTTTGTGGTGTAACACGCGAGACAGGAGAAAAATACCCCAGATGCGGCGCATCTGGGGTTCGATGCGGTGCATCTACCTCGACAAATGTGGCGCTTTTGCCTTATGAGGCGCATCTGAAACTGTCGACTTTTTTTTATGTCCACAAATGCGGCGCATCCATCACAGATGCGGCGCATCTGACCCTGGTTCACCAGTTTTTGATGTTTTTCACTGTCTAATCAGTTTGGAAGGTCCCTAAACAACTTGGTTCGTATTAAAACTCAAAAAATCACTTAAAAACAATCAATCCTAAAAAAAAACTAGACGCACGAATGAGACTATGTACAAAATGTGAAGTTTATTAGTGAGTCGTTCACTCGACTCCACCCTGATTTTAACTAACGTCGGGGTGATAAACATCACCCTTCTTTACTCCAATAGAACTATTACCGCAACCATTCTCACCACTAATTTTTGACAATAACCAAGAGTCCGAAAATCTTGACTCTTCAACCAATTTTTTCAACCTATCTTTCTCAAATTTCGATAAGTTTGACACCAATCTCTCTCTCAAATGTTCATCTTTTTCCGACATAGCATTTCTAACCCTACCATATAACTTCTTCATGGTTTTCTCAACAACGCAATCATTGGGTGGTTTACTATCAAGCTTTTCTTTACCGCTATCCCCACACTTAGCTTGTTGACTAATGGGTTTGAAATTGTCAACAATATTCACTGAAACTATCAGTGTGGGTGGTGGGTTCATACTAAACTCAGTTTGATAGGTTGCACTCTTGCCTCTATCTTTTAAAACTAGTTTTCCTGTTTTCCAATCTGTTAAAGCACTTGCAGTTGCTAAAAATGGTCTACCTAAAATAATAGGTACAAACTTATCTTTCTTCATGTCTACAACTACAAAGTCAGCTAGAAACTCAAGTTCACCTGTTTTTACTACTAAGTTTTCAGCAATCCCTATAGGTTTATTAACCAACTGATCAATGAATCTAATGCCTGAATTGGTCAGTTTAAGTTCACCTAAGTTCAAACACGAGTAAATGGAATAGGGCATGAGATTTATACTCGCACCTGAGTCAGCTAATGATCTAAGAGTTTTAGATTCATTAAGTTTACAAGGTACTATGAATGGTCCGGGATCACCTAACTTAGGTGGCAACTCATTCTTCTTCACAATAGCAGCACATTCTGCTTCAAGGAACGCGGATGATGCCTGCTCACACACTCCTTCTTTTTCCATCAAATCATTCAAGAATTTCCCATAGTTTGGTATACCTGCAATAACATCAACCAAAGGTACATTTACACAAATATTATCCGTATTTAAAGGCTTACAATGATTCTCTTTTGGTTGTTCGGATGCAAGTGCTTGCGGGTATGGAATGGGTGGTTTGTAGTCTTCCACTTTAGGTGCTTGCTTCACCGTATCTTTTGCTTCTTCCTTGATCATCTTCAAATTATCATCAACCCTAAACTTGGAAGGCTCGGTGGTTTCCATTTTCTGCACTTCCGCATGATTTCCCGACATCAACCTCATCAAATAATCACCATACTCGGGAGTTATGTCACCAACTCGGATCCCTTCATCTTCACATGTTATACTCTTCACACTTTCAACTCGAATATCATCAATCTCTTGATAAGGAGTGTAATCCGCCATATTGGATAAATCAGAAAATATAAACTCATCACACTCTTCATCATCATCTTCACACCCAAGAGTAAAAATAGGACTATGCTCCGGTGTCTTGAAACTTGTTTCATCCTCACAGAAACTATAAATAGCATTCACTTGTGAATACGCTGGAGCTTGAGGATCCTTCTTCTTTAGTATAACCGGAGGGTTACTTGCACTTGGTGGTCTAGGTTAGTTCATGCCATGACTAGGATTCACTTGCGTATTCGATGGAAGAGTGCCCGGTGGCCTCTCCCCTAGTAATTGTGAAATCCTACCCACTTCTCTTTCAAGAGTTTGAATCGTAGTTTGTTGACTTTGTATTTGTTGTTGTACAAGATTTTCACTTTCTCCTTGTTTCACCATGAAATCCCTAAGTAAATCTTCTAAACCTGGGCTAACATGAGTTTGATTTTGCTGTTGTGGGAATTGATTTTGATTGTAGGATTGTTGATTTCTGTTGTTAAATCCTGGTGGTCCATTTTGATATGAAAAATTTTTCAAGTTGTTTTGATAACCCGAATTTCTTCCTTGGTAATTATAATTATTGGACCCCGAAGCTCCTTCTCTTTGATAACCATTAGAACCTTGATTCCTGGAGTAACCAATGAAATTAGCTTGCTCCTCCATTGAACTTCGATCGCAATCCTTAGTAAGGTGCGGTCCTTGACATAATTCACAACCTACGTTTATAGCATGCATTTCTTTAGTCATCTTCTCAATTTGCCTTCCTTGATTTGCCAATTGAACTTTTAAAGCAGCGATTTCATCATTGCTTTCAACACTAGCAACCGTGGTTGATCTAGAGAACTCCATCTCGGCAATGATTGTGTGAGCTTCTTTGGGTGTTTTTTTCATGATTGAACCTCCTGCTGCAACATCAATATCTTTTCGAGTAGCCACATTGACTCCTTTATAGAATATTTAGACCTTTTGAAATGTATTCAACCCGTGTTGAGGACATACTCTAAGTATTTTATTGAATTGGGTCCAAGCTTCATAAAGGGTCTCATTAGGCTTTTGCTTAAAGTGATTTATATCACTTTGTAACTTTGCTGCTTTTGAAGCAGGGAAGAACTCTGACAAAAACTTGTCCATCATATCATTCCAATCTTCGATATAACCTTCTGGTAACGAGTCTAACCAATCTCTTGCATCATCCTTTAACGACCATGGAAAGATTTTTAAACATGCGACATCATCGGTGACATCGTTGATCTTGAATAGCTTGCATATGCTTACAAACTTACGAAGATGCTCGTTAGAATCCTCATTCGAAGCTCCACCAAATTGGCATGTATTAGTCACCATGTGGAGAATTTGACCTTTTATTTCAAAGCCGTCAGTCATCGTGGGTTGAATAATTGCGTGGCCTTGACATGTTCTTGTTGCTTTCATTAATGCATCCATCGTTTGATTTATAGCAGCCATCTCTTCCTCTTTTTTAATAACTGGCTCTATGATTGATTGAATAACTGGTTCAGTGTTAGAATCTAATGAAAGTGATTCTAAACCCTGAGCAAGAGATTCTACTTCTTGAGCTCTTAAGCGTTCGTGAAGTTCTCTTTCAGGCTCAGGATATGAAGGAATTAAATTAGAGTTGTAAGAACGTAGATTCATGCACTAATACCTATCCTGCAATCACAACATCACAAACAAACCAATTGAAAAAATACAAGCTTACAATAAAAAGTAACTTTTCTAGGAATTGAATTCCTACAAAAGGATCGAATAATTCAAAGTTTATTAAAATCTTTTAACAAAACCGCTTCCCGGTAGCGGCGCCAAAAAGTTGATGTGTCAAGACGTAACCTTTAAAAATGTAGACAATATGCTTAATAATTAACACATAATACAGGCAACTAAAACCCGATCATGTAGTAACTAGCAAGTAAATTGACCAGTTCGATCCACAGGGAGAAGTTTATTTAAATGATTTTACCACGATTAATTATTCTAAAAAGGGGTTTGTATTTGAAGTTGTGTTTTTGTTTAACGAAACAGTAAATAAATATAATGAATAACAATAATGAGAATGCGGTGTTTACTTCTATGCTTGATAGATGACAGAGATTGTTCTTTTATAATTAAAACCGTTATGCGATAGTTAAAATAGAGTAGTTTATATCAATTTCACAATATCTATAAACTTAAGAACTATGTTTAATCAACAGGATTCTTTCTTGGTTAAATTCACATAAAACCTAGTTTACTAAGATCACTCTAAGTAAACTACATGATTGTAAAACCTAAATATCATCCAATTACCATCCAATATTCACATATAGGTGTCTAGATCACTAGGTGTTGAAGTACAAATTATAGTCTTTGATAAATTTACATAAATCAAGTCATAAATCGTATAATTGAACTAGAATATAAAGATAGTTACAACAATGGATTTCTTGAAAGAACATGGTGATTTAGATTGATTTAACTAACTAGACCCAACCCGGTTAAACTCACGTAAAACCTAAGTTACAACAATCACTTGAGGTAATTTCATAACTATATTGCTTTGGAACTTATTCAATTACCGAATTAAACACATAACAAAATCACTTAAGCTATGTATCTAATCGTCTAGATTACTAGGTGTATTGAAGTATAGATTGTTTTTTGAATTAACTCACATTAATAGATTAACAATCTATATAATTAAAGTAATGAACTAAGCAAGCATAACAATGGTTCTGATGGTTGAACTAGATTAACAAATCAATCAAAGCATACTTGTAACTATTATAACATCAAAATATAGAACAATCCCAAGCCATAAATCTTACATTGAAGTAAACACACAGGGTTTTTAGCTAGACATGATTAAAACAAGAACAATAACAC
Organism: Rutidosis leptorrhynchoides; assembly: GCF_046630445.1. Taxonomy (NCBI): domain Eukaryota; kingdom Viridiplantae; phylum Streptophyta; class Magnoliopsida; order Asterales; family Asteraceae; genus Rutidosis; species Rutidosis leptorrhynchoides. Next base: position 656,990,096 of record NC_092333.1, on the reverse strand, counting down.
AATACATACAATTGAAATTCATAATTTGAATGAAAACAAGAGTACCAATTGAAATGGCTAATCTAAATTCAATCTTGGTGTTGAAAAAATGAAGATTCCTTCAAAACAAGCTCTTGAACCCTTCCTTCAGCATTTTATTACGTATATATCTTACTGGTCTCAGTTCTCCCTTGATTATGAATGTTAACCATCATTAAATAGGCTTAAAAGTTAGGTAAAATAGTGATTCAGGGGCCGATACACCTCATCTAAAAGGGATGCGCCGCATCTCTTTAAGTTCTATGGATTCCAGCTCGTTTAGCACTCAAAACCGTCGGCAGACAATGGATATGCCACATCACCCCTCAGATGCGCCGCATCTCTTTAGTAAAATGAGAAAATTTCTAAATGAAAGTTGTAGTGCTCTGAGTTACGGACGTCTGGGCTGTAGATTCACCCTTTTTCGAGTTTGTATGACTGAGTTATGGCCAAAACCGTGCAGGTGCGCAGAATCTTCTAAAATCAGCAATATTTTCCATAAATCTTCGCTTCAAAACTCGCAACGGATTATACACACATTTTAACTTATTACAATACACAAGTACAACAATTACATACAAAATGATACAAAATCGGATCGAAATAACGACAAAAAATATGTATGATTTTGGCGTTATCATAAGTCCACCCTAATTGTGTTGTTTGTATTGTGATAATGGAATAGGTACATTCCATCGGCGAGTTGCGGATTATTCGGTAGCATTCTTCAAGGCGACAAGGTGAGTGTTAATATCCTATGTACATGTGTATGTGTAGGATGGATGCGGGTCGGGTGAAGTGGTTCTCGGTTATAGAGCTCATTTCACATATAAGTGGATTTGATGGACTTGTGATTTGGTCCAATTGGCACGGTTGTGCTTTTTGATTGACCACCTTTGGCGAGGTACACGTTTTGTGTGTACGTTATCACACGTGTTTGTGATGTGGAGTATATAACCCCAATGGCGAAGGGTTAATATTGTTGTGATGTGGATAACCCCGATGTGGTGGATTTTATAATCCCGTGACCGTGGGTTTTGAGTTAGAGAAGTGGATCACGTGTGGATGCGGATTCACGATGACGCGTGTAGTTCAGTCATCTTATCGGAAGTGAGTCTCGTGTAGTTCGGATTCACGATGATGCGTGTAGTTCGGTCATCTTATTGAGGTAGTGATCTCGTGTAGTTCGAATTCACTAAGGCTCATGTAGTTCAGCCAACCTCGATGTTGTTGTGTTAGTGAAGATAGTAGTCTCGTGTGGATGCGGATTTACTAAGGCTCGTGTAGTTCGGCCAAATCTTCATTTTGGTAATTGGTAATCGGTTTTGGTATCGGGTTAAGGGGTTAACCTTGGACGTTTATATATTGTTATATATATATATATATATATATATATATATATATATATATATATATATATATATATATATATATATATATATATATATATATATATATATTAATGTATTGTTGTGATGTAGCTAGCCCTCCGGGTGTAGCTATTTGGCGTTGTTCACATCGTCGTGGGTGGACTTATATTTGTCGTTGTATCTTAGCTTATTGCTTAGTGATCGTACGGTATGCTTAGACTAGCTTGCCTTTATGTTTGGATGCTCCGGTATGCGGTATTTGATTATTTGTGTGGCGTGTCCATTTTATGCATATATATGTATGTAGTATATTATCACTCACTAAGCGTTAGCTTACCCTCTCGTTGTTTACATTTTTATAGATTGCTTAGATGCGGTGGCTCGGGTAAGCGTGGGGACTAGTGAGCTTGCGTAGTTTGCTTTAGAAGACTTGCTTTTGGTTCGATTAGGATTGGGTAGCGTATCCCCAATCCCATGCTCGGTCTATGTTTTGTATAAACTAAATTGGGTAGAAATGGTCACTTTGTGGTAATTTGGGTCGATGTGGGCCCGGTGTTGTAAAACTCGGTTTTATTATGAAAAAATCTTAGTTTTAATCATTATAACATATTGTGAAAGTGTTTTGGTTTAAAAGTGTCGAGAAGCGGGTTTTTCGCCCATGTGTAATCGTTAAGCAGATCAGAATCTGGCAGACCATTTGGATGCCGTCCAAATGGCTTGGACTCTGTCCAGTCCTTCAGAGCTGGACGCCGTCCAGATGTGCTGTTCCAGAAATTTTTTTTATGGCACGTTTTTGGTCGGTTAACGGGTTGGGTTGTTACAAGTGGTATCAGAGCATGGTCTAAGGGATAGGTGACTTGAGATAGGTGCCTAGACTTAGACTTTTGTGTGTGCTTAATCGTTGTGGGACTTGTAGGAGTACGGGTCGGAATAGGTTGTAGTTAGTGCCTTGTTTGTAGGTGGACTAACGTTTATATTAGTAATGCGGATATTATTAATATATTATTGTTTTGTGATAATAATTCTCGCGTGTGTTTATATCGCGTAGAATTTTGTTTGTGTTTGTTTATATCATTGAGCCAGGCGGACATTGTACTAACGAGTTGATACGGCGTGTGTGCATGATAAGGACTTGCAAACCTTATTACGGGTGCAAATCGTGTCTAGCAAGTGATGTACGACAAGTGTTTAGCAAGATGGGGGCGGTATTGTGTGTGTGCTTTTTACGTTCGTGATCTAATCACTTTTGCATTCCTTAGAATGGTGACGGGAAACGGGATCGAGACGAACGATCTAGAGTTTAACGCTAGAGTTGCGGCCGCCGTTGCGGAGCAAATGGGTGCGTTTCGAGAAGAAATAGATAGGAAGTATTCCGAACTTCAATGTAGTGGTGAAATGGAGCGTTGTCTTAAGAGCTTCATGAGGACTAAACCCCCTATGTATTACAGGAAACCGGATCCTTTGATAAGCACAACTTGGATCTCGGATGTCGAAGGGTGTTTTCGTACTATTGAATGCCCTACCGAGAAAAAGACAAGACTCGCTACTAGTTTGTTGCGGGGTAGGGCGAAGGATTGGTTGGATGGTAAGATTGATCTTGTCGATGGTGAACCGTTTATTTCATTATCATGGGACGAGTTTAAGAAGGAATTCTTCGAGGAGTTCCAGACTTCAGCCGACTTTTCGGAGTTGCGTAATGAGTTGCGAAATTTACAACAAGGTTCCATTGATTTGAATACCCTCAAGACGACCTTTATGGCGAAGGCTCATTTTTGCCCAGAGTATATTGGGAATGATCGGATGTTGATGGAAGATTTCTATCGGACTTTGAATGATGATTTGCAGGGTAAGATTAGCGTTGGTCATGTGAACTCGTTTGCGGAGTTTTTCAATATGGCTAGGGGTTTCGAGTCGTATTCGAGATCAAGTATGGGTGAATCTTCAAGTGAGAGAAGGGTTGTTTCGTATGGTGCTCCAAGTAAGAGGACTAAGGGTCCGAGTGTGAGCACGGGTGGTACGCGAACGAGTATATCGGATTCTAGCACGCCTAGATGTTACAATTGTGGCGTGAGGGGTCACAAGTCTTGGGAATGTTCGGTGCCAAAGGGTGATGGCATGGTGTGCTTCATTTGCCAAGAAGAAGGAAATCGTAAGTCGGAATTTCCCAAGTTAGCGGAGACGGGTGCGGCAAGGAGACGTTAAGGTACGTTTCATTTTAATAAATATGTCCTTTGATTATTTATTATGTGCCGTTGAGTTTGTGTTATTAGATGCATTGTGTTGTGCATGTTATTGATATGTGTGACGTTCCTAATGGAAGTACCCTATGGTGACGTTTGATTGTCGGGCGAAGGGCGTAAGACTTGGCGCAACCAAGCATTCCTTAGTATTTGGGAAATGTTTCTACCAAGCCATGGAAATGGTTTTTGGTGTTCGGTTATTAAGTGCGTGTTCGCTTTTGTGTTGAAGTTGATGAACCATGAGGTTCGACGGGTGGGATGAAACCCGAGAAATTGAGTGTTGATCTCGATGCATGTTGGTAAAGGAGTCTACGTAACGCGACATTTGGGTAACTTTCTAAAATCACTAGATTTTGTGTTCTTGATGTTTTTAACTTATAAAGTTGTTAGTTAGTGTCTATGGCTCAAGTCTAACATGAATATATGATTTTTATGCTCGATCTCGTTGTTTTAATGTAACTAGCATGAACATGAAAAGTGTGTGTTTGATTTTGAGTTTTGGATGATTTAATGTTGTTGTTATGATAAAGTGCAAGTATTAAATGTGTTCCTAGTATTACTAGCTTCAATTTGATGTGTAGGTTGCTTTAGAAAACTTCATAAACTTGATTATTGATTTTGGTGGATTTGGGTTAGAGTTTGATGAACTTGAAATGAACCTTTGATGCTTTGAATGACATGAGATGTTACTAGTAAGTGTTGAATTGTTTGTTGAAATGTGTTTAGTTGATTTCCTCGTCAAAATACCTTTCCGATGGTATAAGATACATGTTTTGATTGTTTGCGGTTCATAAATTGGGATTATTTGAGTTTTGGTTTGTGCATTTCTTTGATTGCAGCAAAACAGGGTCTGGATACAGATCTGGATGCCGTCCAGATTATTGGACGCCGTCCAGGCCTTCAATGATGGACGTCGTCCAGCAAATCTGGACGCCGTCCAGATACACTACCAGATTCCGTTTAGTTTGGTCATTTTTACGAAAAATGTTTGCTATGCTACGCACATCCGATTCACATGTAACTTGTTTTAACATGCTCATATATGATTAAAAACCTCAGAAAAATAGTTTCAAGACCCGACCCAAACGTGTTGACTTTTTCGTTGACTTAGACCCTACCAAAGTTGACTTTTAATCAAACTTAACCAAATACTTGTACAATCATTCTAACATGCTTTTATGCTTGTACCTTGCATGAAACATGACAATTTGATTCACATGCTATTGTAATCGAGTCGTAACGAGCCATAGGACTAATTGAACACTTTGACCGACCGTGTTTACCGATATTGATACAAACCTAATTGTTTAGGTCAAGACTAGCATTCGTTCTTGCACACATTTACTTGTTGAAGTACTTTTACATACGTGCACTCAAGGTGAGATCATAGTCCCACTTTTACACTTTTTGAACTTACATTTGGGATGAGAAAACATAAACGTTTCTTTTACTAAGTGAACACAACTACAGGAAAACAAACATTCTACATACGAGTTTAGAACAAAATCCTCAATTCGATTATCATTAGTTACACTTGCCGGGTGTAAGCGAGAACTTATGTTGTATAGACCCATATGGGTTTGACAAACCCTCATTCAAACGGTTCGCTACCGTTTACGAATGGAATATATTTTTGAGAAACGGTGTATGTTCTAACACTATTGTGATGGGGTTCTATGGAAGGAATGTTAAGCATTGATAATTAGGTGCTCGTGAATATTAACTTTTGGAATGTATTACTATTATTTCGATGTTACAAATCTTGTGGTTCACTTGTACTTACTTACTTAAACCTATGATTTCACCAATGTTTTCGTTGACAGATTTCTATATTTTTCTTAGGTCCTTGAACGTTTTGTGATACATGCTTCCGCTCATTACTTTTGATACTTGCTTGGATGTCGAGTATACATGCATACATGGAGCGTCTTTTGGCTACTTTCAAATTGTGTCGCATATGTTTCAATTATACTTTAAACTTTGTTATGTAACTAGTTGCCGAACTACTTTGCAAACCTTAAAACATCTTTACTTTTGAAATGAATGCGACATACTTTTGGTCAAACGTTGTTTTAAAGACTTATGACCACGTAACGGGACCTAAGTAGACGGCGCCGTCAATGACGATTTTTTCGGGTCGCTACAGCGGAGACGGGTGCGGCAAGGAGACGTTAAGGTACGTTTCATTTTAATAAATATGTACTTTGATTATTTATTATGTGCCGTTGAGTTTGTGTTATTAGATGCATTGTGTTGTGCATGTTATTGATATGGGTGACGTTCCTAATGGAATTACCCTATGGTGACGTTTGATTGTCGGGCGAAGGGTGTAAGACTTGGCGCAACCAAGCATTCCTTAGTATTTGGGAAATGTTTCTACCAAGCCATGGAAATGGGTTTTGGTGTTCGGTTATTAAGCGCGTGTTCGCTTTTGTGTTGAAGTTGATGAACCATGAGGTTCGACGGGTGGGATGAAACCCGAGAAATTGAGTGTTGATCTCGATGCATGTTGGTAAAGGAGTCTACGTAACGTGACATTAGGTGCCTCTTTTATAGCTACTAGCATGGTGTTCGACTCTGATTGTGTTGCGGTTACATTGTACTTAGGGTACCGAAGTGAAACCCTTAGGTACATGAGTGACCGGGTGAAGTTTGATGAGCTATAGCAATTGGATGATTGCGAGGGTAAAGTTTGTGTAGTTTGTGAAGAACTTTTTATTCGAAGTGTTTAAGGATTGGTTGAAATCCTTCGTGCGCTCAAGGTTTGGAGCAAGATATGGTAATGGGTCGTGTGAACCCAATTGTTAGTAAAGTCTACCCTTGGTAGCATTGTACGGTTGTACAAGATGCTGTTATGGAACGTGGTTCCAAGTGGGGAGTTACACTCCCGCACGAGGAAGTTTTAGTGTGAGATTTCAGAGGACGCTTCTAGTAGGTCCGGAATTTGTGTCGGGACCTAGTTTTGGTTGGTTTGTGGTAGAGTACAATTTCGGTTAAATTGTACTTATGATTTTGGATTTGAATTATTACCGAGGTGGTAATGTGGTAAATCTCGTTGAGAGATAATGGACGTGTTTGACGAGCATGGTGAAATTCCTCGATTAAGGGATGTGCGTATCGAATTCTCTTTTAGAGAATTATTACTTTGTACCTATGTTTGATATAGGTGGTTCTTGCTCGATTGTGTGAATGGTTAGTGGTATCCGTTAGGATTCACTATGGCGTAGCAGAGCGCAATGTTACGCTACTCGTTGTTCGAGGCCAAAAGGGCGTTGATTGGTGAAGCATGACCTTCGGGGTCCACTGACTTCATTATGGGAGTAGTGTCATATTGGTGAAGCATGACCTTCGGGGTCCGCTGACTTCATCATGGGTGTAGTGTTATATCGGTGAAGCATGACCGTTGACGAGGTCCGCTGACTTCATCCGATGTTGAGATTGGGAAGTGGATCGCGTGTGTTTGCGGATTCACGATGACGCGTGTAGTTTCGGTCATCTTATTGTGGAAGTGAGTCGCGTGTAGTTCGGATTCACAAATGACTCGTGTGGTTTCGGTCATTGTATTGAGGAGTGAGTTTCGTGTAGTTCGGATTCACAAGTGACGCGTGTGGTTGCGGTCATTCTATTGGGATAGTGACTCTCGTGTAGTTCGGATTCACTAAGGCGCGTGTAGTTCGGCCAATCCCGATTATTGTGCGGTGGAGGTGGTGAGTCGCGTGTGGTTGCGGATTCACTAAGGCGCGTGTAGTTTTTGGCCAGCCTTCATGTTGTTGGATGTGTGATATATTGGTTGTTTTATACACCAATGGTGGGGTCGTAAGGACCATATTGTGTTGTTTTCTATCGGTTGTTTTATACACCGATGGTGGGGTCGTGAGGACCATGTTGTATGATTAGTGATGCGATAGCCGTGTTTCGCTCACATGTTGCTACGGGTGTGACAATAGTCAATTTTGTACACCTTGGGATTAGCGTTGCCATAGTCGTTGGGCGCAATCGGTTTTAGCCGTTGGATTATGATGTTACGGTAGTTGCGTATTGGTCGTGTTGCGCACTACAAGGGACGTTAAGTGGTGAGTGTTATCCGTAAGGATTCACTTCTATTCGGTCTTCGTCGGTTTAGATGGTTGACTTTATTTTGATGAGCGGTGGTTACTAACGGTGTACTTGGTATGGTATGCTAGGGGTTGCTATCTCGGTTCGAGATTGGTTGAGTTTTTCCCGATGTGAGAGAATGAGTAAGGTTTTAGTGCTCATATTATGATTTGACAAATCGCGAGTGGCGATTTTTGTTGTTAAAAGGTGATTCATTTGGAAGAGTTGCCTAGGAAAGTCGGATTGGGACTTGTGTTTGAGGACCGTTGAGTGAGGTCCGTTCGGGTAGGTGACGAAGATCACGAGGATGTGATCGATTCTAAGTGGGGGAGAGTTGTAAGACCCTGTTTCCATTTTAGTTGATCGGGACGCCGTCCAGGATTCGGGACGCTGTCCAGGCCGTCCAATATTTGGGACGCCGTCCAGTTAGTCTGTCGGGCCAGCTGTGATATTTTAGTTTTTAATAAGGGGTATGTTGGTCTTTTCACTTGGTGGCAGTTTTAAGCCACAAATGGGCAAAGGTTGAGCTCATTCATCCTTATCTTCACCAACACAAACACTCTCATCCATATCTAGTGAGAGAGGAGAGTTTTAGAGAGAGAGAGAGAACTTGATTTGGAGAAGAAGGAGTCGGATTCTCGCTAAAGCTCGGGTTCTAAAGTTGTTCATCTCGCTCCTAGCTACGTTGTGGTAGTATTGGTAAGTTCAAACTCCGAATTTCATTTGTTAGATTTGATATTCAAGTTAGGATTTGAGCTAGATTTGTTGTGAAACCCTTTTAGGTGATGAAATGGGTTCATGGTGACTAGTTATTCTTGTCTCTTGGCGGATTTTAGGTTGGTTGATGATTTGTCCTTGATTAGGCTTTGATCTTGAGTTTTAATCACTAGGTTTAGCGATTATGGAAGTGTTGGAACACTTTTGGGTGTGTTTGGTTACCTAATTTTGAAATGGGTCGAATTAGGGTTTTGGTGTCAAAATGGGTAAGACACGTGTTTAACACTTGTGTTCGGGTTTAATCGGTGTGTTAGGACCATTTTCACTCGTGTTAGTGAATGTTGGTTAGTTTGGGCGCGGTTTGTGCTTGGAAGTGCATTTGGGTCGAAATTGCACTAAGTGTCAATTGGGTTGGTTCGTAAGTCCACCCTAATTGTGTTGTTTGTATTGTGATAATGGAATAGGTACATTCCATCGGCGAGTTGTGGATTATTCGGTAGCATTCTTCAAGGCGACAAGGTGAGTGTTAATATCCTATGTACATGTGTATGTGTAGGATGGGTGCGGGTCGGGTGAAGTGGTTCTCGGTTATAGAGCTCACTTCACATATAGGTGGATTTGATGGACTTGCGTTTAGGTCCAATTGGCACGGTTGTGCATTTTGGTTGACCACCTTTGGCGAGGTACACGTTTTGTGTGTACGTTATCACACGTGTTTGTGATGTGGAGTATATAATCCCAATGGCGAAGGGTTAATATTGTTGTGATGTGGATAACCCCGATGTGGTGGATTTTATAATCCCGTGACCGTGGGTTTTGAGTTGGAGAAGTGGATCACGTGTGGATGCGGATTCACGATGACGCGTGTAGTTCGGTCATCTTATCGGAAGTGAGTCTCGTGTAGTTCGGATTCACGATGACGCGTGTAGTTCGGTCATCTTATTGAGTTAGTGATCTCGTATAGTTCGGATTCACTAAGGCTCATGTAGTTCGGCCAACCTCGATGTTGTTGTGTTAGTGAAGATAGTAGTCTCGTGTGGATGCGGATTTACTAAGGCTCATGTAGTTCGGCCAAATCTTCATTTTAGTAATTGGTAATCGGTTTTGGTATCGGGTTAAGGGGTTAACCTTGGACGTTTATATATATATATATATATATACATATATGTATGTATATATATATATATATATATATATATATATATATATATATTAATGTATTGTTGTGATGTAGCTAGCCCTCCGGGTGTAGCTATTTGGCGTTGTTCACATCATCGTGGGTGGACTTATATTTGTCGTTGTATCTTAGCTTGTTGCTTAGTGATCGTACGGTATGCTTAGACTAGCTTGCCTTTATGTTTGGATGCTCCAGTATGCGTTATTTGATTATTTGTGTGGCGTGTCCATTTTATGCATATATATGTATGTAGTATATTGTCACTCACTAAGCGTTAGCTTACTCTCTCGTTGTTTACATTTTTATAGATTGCTTAGATGCGGTGGCTCGGGTAAGCGTGGGGACTAGTGAGCTTGCGTAGTTTGCTTTAGAAGACTTGCTTTTGGTTCGATTAGGATTGGGTAGCGTATCCCCAATCCCATGCTCGGTCTATGTTTTGTATAAACTAAATTGGGTCGAAATGGTCACTTTGTGGTAATTTGGGTCGATGTGGGCCCGGTGTTGTAAAACTCGGTTTTATTATGGAAAACTCTTAGTTTTAATCATTATAACATATTGTGAAAGTGTTTTGGTTTAAAAGTGTCGGGAAGCGGGTTTTTCGCCCGTGTGTAATCGTTAAGCAGATCAGAATCTGGCAGACTATTTAGACGCCGTCCAAATGGCTTGGACGCCGTCCAGTCCTTCAGAGCTGGACGCCATCCAGAAAGCTGGATGCCGTCCAGATGTGCTGTTCCAGAAATTTTTTTTATGGCACGTTTTTGGTCGGTTAACGGGTTGGGTTGTTACAGCAAAGCTCGTTGACTTCTTCTACTACACCGGGATGATTGGCGGTTCGGACGAGTGGATGAATAAGATTCAGAATTTGAGAGAGTATATAATCATGACGAGATACTCTGGAGATGAGAGAGAAAATGGTATTACGAACAGGTTCATCGGTAAATGCTTCAGGTTCTTCGCCAAGAGGGGAATGTGGTGGATGGAAGGGATCACTTTCTTCTTGTCTCCAATGACTAAGTAGGCTACGAACTCATCCCCAATTCATCCAGAATAGGTGATGGCTGATTGGTTGATCCATTCCGGTTACCGTGTTTTCGGAGTTCAGGTGAATATCCATATCGGAATAGCTGTCGGAGTTTAAGGAATTTGAACTACATACATGATCCATTTTGTGTAATCAGAGAAATGATTTTTGATGTGAAATAGATTATAGGACTTAGATTTGGTATTCTTCAATACATAATTTACATATGTATATATAATACCAAAATCCCATAAATTACGGAGAAATTTTCGGAAGATGTCAGGAAAAGTTTAAAGTAACAGATACGCTAAGATATGAATTTTGTTGATACACTATCTATGCAGTAAATTCAGTAAGACATGTCTAGACTTAGGAATGATAATCAAGTAATTTCCGACAAGAAATGATAAGTAAAACTAGGTAAAAATAGATACGGTCATAGTCCAGACTCACTAATGTATCCTAACAATTACCAGTTAAACACACTAATACAAATTCTGGTTCCCTATGACCTCAAGCTCTGATGCCAACTGTGATGACCCGTCCAAATCTATTTGGACGAATACATCATTCATTGATTTCATAGTGAGGTTTTGACCTCTATATGATACGTTTTGTAAACATTGCATTCTTTTAAAAAGGCACACCATATATGAATATATATAAATCCAAGGTTTTCGACTTCTGATGATTTCTATATATAGACAATCACCGTATATAATAGTTTACAATACTACATCCGTTGACAATGCAGTCAAAATAAGATACATGGTGATGATTTTGTAAATACAAAGTTTTCTTGAATAAAGCATGTATGACTCCATGCACATAGCTTGTATAATGTATAAGCAAACAGCAGAAGACTTCTAGAAACCTGAGAATAAACATGCTTAAAAGTGTCAAGACAAAGGTTGGTGAGTTCATAGTTTTAATGTTGCGCATAATCCGTATATAAAGGTGGATCACAAAATTTCAGTTGTTTCATCCGAAACGTTTATCAAAATATTCTACGAAATTGAGCACCCTGGTAACTAAACTTTAACGTCTATATAATAAGTATCCATGTTTTAACATACATGCAACCAACATGTACAATACACGCAAACCAACGTGTACTAAACTCAAATAGCATACGTCTATTTTATAGTTCAGTCTAGGGTTTCTATACCTGGAATAGACGGGGATGTCAAGCCCTATGGATCCATATACTACTACTCACGCACACCAGTTCTTACAACTGGCAGTTACTAGTTACCAAAGCTAAGGGATTTTCGGTTTAAACTCAGTGTAGAATTTAGTATGTACTTGTGTCCATTGAATTTAAAATAAATTGCATGTATTCTCAGCCTAAAAATATAGATTGCAAAATAATTAAAAAGGGATCTATAAACTCACCTTAGCAGTACATAATGTCATTCACCGAAATGTGACCGAAACTCGGAAAGCAAAATAACCGTAGATCTCAACCTAGAGAACATATGTTGGTCAATAAATGTCTAACAAGCTAGGTCGGGTCATAGTGTATCACAATCTTAATGCTCGAGACCGACATGCAAAAGTTAACAAAAGTCATCTCAAAAGTCAACCTGACCCAATATGATCTTTAAATCTATACATGTTTATTACATTAGCATAGTATAAGTCTTGATAATTTGAACTAATTTATAGTTTATCAAACTCAAAATATTATTTATTTCAGGAGCTATATTATATTTGAATTATCATGGCAATCGAACATGATTTATTATTTCACATAGTTTTCCAATACTTGTAAAATCAGATTATAGTGTTTATAAAGCTTTACAACATGGTAAGACGGTCAGTTTTGACAATTGATCAACAAAACAAAACGTGCCTTATATAGAAATTCATTTACTCGATTAGTAATATCTAAAAATCTAATTTATCAATCTTATAAACAAGTTGCTTAAATATCAATTGCAGATTCAAAAGCAATTTCCGTTAATGTTAATTATAATTCAGTTGACCATAACTTTTAATCCGTTCATCGAAAACACACGATTTCTAAATGAAAAGTTACTAATATTTTGCCAGCTTTCCAAAAACATGCATATCATATACTTTATATCAGTAGCATATGCATCAAATTCGTGATTCATCATAAACTATCTAACAACAAAATTAAAGTATACAAGCATGCATAAACATACATACTCGAGCACTAGACATGAATACACTATCAATATATAAAAGATAAGATATGAATGCTCACGTATCAATATTGTGATCCAATATTGTAGGAAAATACGTAGACGCAACGGAGATGATAAACACTAGGTTGACCTCATGAGCATACCCTCGAACAATACCCATAACCTCCATAGCTATAACCCGTAATTTCCTTAGCTCTATCCCGCTCATAAAACCCGTCTTGAAAATAATGCACTCATGACCTCGTCGTAGTATTTTATGTATACTAATATTAATACTAATAGTCCTAACTATAAGATTAATAATAATATTAATCTTAATAATAATAATAATAATAATTTATATTATATGTATATGAGAGAAGAGATCGAGAAACAGATTGAAAAAAATGGGCAGGAAACGATCAAGTATTTAAAGAGGTTTGTGGCACCTAACCCCCTCATGCGATCGCATGGGAGGCATGAGAAGAAGCCATGTGATCACATGAGTTCTTCTTGCAGTTCAAATTCCACCAAAATCCTCTACCGACACTTCTAACATATATTAATATATATTATTTAATATATAATATATTTAATCTTTAGAATTAATTAATTAAATATTATATTATATTCTCGTGCATAGTTGATTTGTAATTTTTGCATCGATGAATTGTACGTTGACGCTCGACTTATGTACTGGTTCCGGTTTTTCGAACGCATTTTCTTACGCTTAGAAAACTGGTACTTTACGTTTCGTGTAATGTACCTTTATCAATAACAAGACTCAAATCAATGAAAAATTATCTCACTCAAAGTGTAACTTATTCATTTGAGTGTTTTGGTCATTTGCTTCTTAAAATAATCGTCCTAACATATATATAATAATATTATTTTAAATCTAAACGTTTTATGGCTAAGTTATTATTATATTTTTATCACATTATAAAATATATATTTATATATATATTCTTATTCATGTCTAGTTACAAATATTTGTTCGTGAATCGTCGGTCAAAATCATATAAATTTTAAATTTAAATTTGGTCTGAAATTTTCGGGTCGTCACATATAGCATACGCTGATCAAGCATACAGTTACAAAATTATAAGCACCCGTTCATTGAGTGAGGTTTGTCAAACCTACGGATCCGTTCTTATAGTTCGAGCCTTACGTAAGTAATAAATATATTCAAGCTAAGGGCTTTTGGATCAAACTCATTGTGTATATTCAGTTTTTGTACTCGTGTCTAATGCGTAAAACAATTTAAACATGTTATCTCATCCCAAAAAGTAAAAGTGTATGGGACTGTAGACTCACCCTGAGTGCACTTGACAATTCACAAGCAAAGAGTAGTCGAATTACAACGACCGAGTAATGTAACCTAAATGTACCATTATATAGTTACATACGTTTGTTTCCAAAGACCGACTCACAGTACAGTTGTCATATTGCTCAGACCGACGCCATCGTATAGTAAAAGTCAACACATAAGTCAACTAGTCAAGCAAGTCAACAAAAGTCAAATTTGGTCAAGTTGGTCAACCTAGGTCAACTACATAAGTAGGTCATGTAAATGATATCACAAAGTCAAATCAATGTCAACTCATGAGTTTCACACATTCTTTTAGCCAATTAACGTTTACTAGTTTAGCTATCGTACGTTTTCACAACGGTCATGCAATCGGACAAGCATAGTTCACAAATGACACACCAAGCAATTATTAGAAGATCCAGATCATAATTAAATGTTATAAGCTTTCTAAAAAGACTAAGCACGCTATCATACGATTCCTAGAACTCATGTAGCATGCAAAACATTCAAGTACAGTTTCTGTTTTTGCATCAGTTTCATAATAATTCTCATTTAATCTAGAAAATACTAAATCACAAATGGCCAATTGTAGATGATTCCTAACACCTCAAATTATCAGTGATAAAAATATCTAAGAAAACCATGTAGAAATTTTGTATAGTTTTGACCAACATGTCGGACTTTCTGATTTAGACAGAATCCAGACCTTTGGTTTCAACACTCATACAACACATAGCAAATAAAGCTTTCAGAGATAGACATACAAATAAGATATGTTAAGCCACATAAATTTAACAACATATCAGAATCTCAAGCTCTGAATCGATTTCTACTTCATGCTAGCCAATTATTTGTGCAAATTAGACAGATTCGATCCATTTCAAGTAGTCATGTTTGGGGTAGAATATACAAGCATCTAGAGACAATTAGCATATGAAGTCTACATGAAATGTCAATTACTAATCATGCAATTTACAAAATACAAAAGATTGGTTTCTAAAAATCATGTTAAATGGTCGTTTGATTCATCAACAAATTGCTAGTTAACACGTTTTACCGCAAACATTCAAGTAGGCATAAAATGACTTTCACAAATCCAATTACTATGATATTCTAGCCCATTTTATGTGTTTTTCACTTGCCTATCCATCTAACATCAGTTCATGAGCCAATTCTAATCACACAAGTTGCAGTTTTCGAAATATAGCATAAATACACACCGAAACTTCAAACGAGCATAACTTAAGCTATACAAAACGAAATCATGCGATTCAAGTGAGAAAAATCAATATTTTTTTCAATAGCTATCTATCTAAACACTTTTCATTTACATAAAACAAATTCACAAAACCAGTAGCATAGCAATACAATTCGTGATTAAACCCTAACTCGCAATTCGAACAATATAACGACTAATTACATGTACAAACGCGACCAATTGAGCAATAGAACATCTAAATCATAAGATTAACAATAAAAATCAGATTTATAAATTTAGGATTTGCAATTATACCTTTCTAGAGCAATCAACACACGTTACTAGATGTAGAATGATGCGTAGAACAACTTCGATGCACAAGACTTTTTGCTAATTTTTAGTTTTGAGTGGTGTTCTTGTGGGGGCTGAGGTCGAAGAGCAAGAGAGCAGGGGGAGAGGGAGATGTCGTTTGAATTAGGGTGAATGAGGGTTTACAGAGTTTTTGCAACTAGTAATATTATTCAATTAGGGTCTAAACACAACCCAACAAGTAATTAGTAATCAAAAAGGTCCATTAATGGTGCCATGGGGTGGGTTCGGCCGAATGGCCCTACAGGGTTGTTCCCAGGCTCGTTTTTCTTACTAGTATACGCTCAGTGATCCGTTTCGTGTGCCGTTATCTGTACCGTGTTCCCGGAACGTTAACCGGTCGTTAAAATGCAATCTACCGAGTTTAGTCTATTAAATAAATAATAAATTAAATAAGTTTTTACTAAAGTTAATAATTAATAAAAATAATTATTTTATAAAAAATCGGACGTTTCGCAGTCTCGTGAGACCTCTGTTGCAGTTTTCAAAACCGTATCGTTTTCTCCGTATTTCAAAACATGAAATAAGTTTTCCGGCTAATATAATCATATATTAAATATGTTAGTTCATCATGAACTCAAGTATGCATTTAATTCAGTTAAATACACGAAACAGAAGTAAACACCGTTAAATACTTAACGGGCAGTTAACATAGCTTAACGGAAATAGTAGAGTTATTACATTACCTCCCCGCTAATGAAATTTCGTCCCGAAATTTAGTGCACGTCTGTTGAAGTTGTCTCGTCAGGAAACAGTTACAGATACTTTTGCTTCATCTGGTCTTCACGTTCCCACGTGAACTTTGGTCTTCTGCGTGCATTCCATCAAACTTTCACAATCGGTATGTTGCTCTACTTTAGGCGTTTGACCTCACAGTCCATAATCTCAACATGTTCTTCTACGAAATGAAGTTTAGTATCAACTTGTATCTCGTCCAAAGGAATTATCCGATTCTCTTCCGACAAACACTTCTTCAAGTTTGACACGTGAAACGTATCATGAATCTTGCTAAGCTCTCGAGGTAGACTCAATCTATATGCTACGGGTCCAATCTGTTCAGTAATCTCAGATGGTCCAAAGTACCTTGGACTTAACTTGCCTCGTTTCCCAAAACGTATTACACCTTTCCAAGGTGATACTTTCAGCATAACTTTGTCACCAACTTGAAATTCTAGAGGTCACCTCGAATGTCAGCATAGCTCTTTTGTCGATTTCGAGCGGTTTTCAACCTCTCTTGAATTTGTACAATCATTTCAGTAGTCTCGTGAAAAATCTCAGGACCTGTCAATTGACTATCCCCTAATTCAGTCCAGCATATCGGTGATCTACACTTCCTTCCATATAGAATCTAAAAAGGTGCGGACTTAATACTCGTGTGATAACTATTGTTGTACGAGAATTCTGCCAATGGTAGGTGCCTATCCCATCCGTTCACAAATTCAATAACACATGCTCTCAACATGTCCTCTAAAGTTTGGATGGTTCCTTCGCTTTTGCCATCAGTCCGAGGATGATACGCAGTACTCATATCAAGTCGAGTTTTCATTGCCTTTTGCAATGTTTGCCAAAAATCTAGACGTAAATCTACTGTTTGTGTCGGAAATAATAGATATCGGCACACTATGCCTGGAAACCACTTCCTTTAGGTAAACTTGTGCCAACTTTTCCATCTTATCTGTCTCCTTAATCTGTAGAAAATGGGCTGATTTTGTGAGACGATCTAGAATAACCCAAATAGTGTCGTAACCTCCCACATTCTTGGGTAACATAGTAATAAATTCCATAACAATACATTCCTATTTCCACTGGGAAATCTCTGGTTGTGTCAACTGTCCTGACAGTCTCTGATGTTCTGCCTTGACTTTAGCACATGTCAAGCATTTACCAACGTAAGTAGCGATATCGGCTTTCAGATTGTGCCACCAATATAGTGCCTTAAGATCTTGATACATTTTTTCAGATTCAGGGTGAATAGAGTATCTTCATGTGTGTGCCTCATCTTGCACTAGTTTCCTTAGTCCGCCAAATTTCGATACCCAGATCCTATTAGCAAAGTAGTGAGTTCCATCATCTCTAATGACAAACTGTTTATCTAGGATCTTGAGAGATTCAATATTAATATGCTCTTGCGTTAAAGCCTACAGTTGTGCATTGCGTATTTGAGAAGTAAGGTTCGTTCGGACAGTCATGTTCAGCGCTCTAACTCAGATAGGTTTAGCCTTCTCTTTCCTACTCAAGGCATCTATAACAACATTAGCCTTACCAGGATGGTAGCGAATCTCACAGTCGTAGTCGTTCAGCAGTTCCACCCAATGTCTCTGTATCATGTTGAGCTGTTTCTGATCGAAGATATGTTGCAAGCTCTTGTGATCGGTGAAAATCATAAACTTAGTACCATACAAGTAGTGTCTCCACATCTTTAGTGCAAAGACCACATCACCAAGTTCCAAATCATGTGTCGTATAATTTTGTTCATGGATCTTCAACTATCATGATCCATAGGCAATCACTTTTTTCCGTTGCATCAACACGCAACCAAAACCTTATCGTGAAGCATCGCAGTAAATCACGAAATCTTCATTTACTTTGGGTAAATGAAGACTCATGTTGCTCAGTAGTAGTAAAAAATCAGAGCAGTAGTCAATTTCTATTCTAACAACTGAAATGCAGACTCATGTTGCTCAGTCCACTCATACTTTTTACCCTTGTGAGTCAATGCTGTCAACGGTCAGGCAATAGTAAAAAATCCCTCAATAAATCTCCTATAATATCCAGCGAGACATAAGAATTGACGAATATGTGTTGGTGGCCTAGGAGTCTTCCACTTTTTTGACCATTTAAATCTTCGTATGATCAACTTGAATACCATTAATACCCACGATATGACCCAAAAATTTAACTTCTTGTAGCCGGAAGTCACACTTTGAAAACTTAGCATACATCTGCTCTTTCCTGAGCATCTCAAGTATCAAACAGAGATGTTGTTCATGTTCCTTCTCTTTCTTAGAATATACCAAAATATCATCAATGAACATAATAACAAACTTGTCTTGGTATGGCTTACACGCAAGGTTCATGAGATCCATGAACACTGCCGGTACGTTAGTCGAACCAAATGGCATTACTGTAAATTCATGATGTTCGTAGCGTGTCCTGAACGCTATCTTTGGTATATCTGTCTCCTTTACTCTTATCTGATGATAACCTGACCTCAGATCAATCTTAAAGTAACATCCAGATCCTTGCAACTGATCAAACAGATCATTGATCCTCGGTAACGGATATCTATTCTTGATACTCTCATCTGTAGAATGATGCGTAGAACAACTTTGATGCACAAGACTTTTGCTTATTTTTAGTTTTGAGTGGTGTTCTTGTGGGGGCTGAGGTCGACGAGTAAGAGAGCAGGGGGAGAGGGAGATGTTGATTGAATTAGGGTGAATGAGGGTTTACAGTGTTTTTGCAACTAGTAATATTATTCAATTGGGGCCTAAACACAACCCAACAAGTAATTAGTAATCAAAAAGGTCCATTAAGGGTGCCACGGGGTGGGTTCGGTCGAATGGCCCTATAGGGTGTTTCCGGGCTCGTTTTTCTTACTAGCGTACGCTCAGTGATCCGTTTCGTGTGTCTTTAATCATACCGTGTTCTCAAAACGTTAACCGGTCGTTAAAACGCAAGCCACCGAGTTTAATCTATTAGATAAATAATAAATTAAATAAGTTTTTATTAAAGTTAATAATTATTAAAAATAATTATTTTATCAAAAATCGGACGTTCGCAGTCTCGTGAGTCCTCTGTTGCAGTTTTCAAACCCGTATCGTTTTCTCAGTATTTCAAAACATGAAATAAGTTTTCCAGCTAATATAATCATATATTAAATATGTTAGTTCATCATGAACTCAAGTATGCATTTAATTCAATTAAATACATGAAACGAAAGTAAACACCGATAAACACTTAATGGACAGTTAGTAAAGCTTAACAAAAATAGTAGGGTTATTACAAAAACATCACCCTATATCATTAACACATATAACCCAGGTGTTAGTTCACCAATTTAACTCAAACCCTAGTTTCACTAAATCAAAAGTCTAACTTTTCAAATTTTAACCAATCTTCTAGTTACCAATATCACCACTTTCATATCTAGACATTAAAACTCGTGAATTAAACCCAAACCCTTGAAGTTCAATTCCTCAAATTTCATCCATAGTTCAACAAATCTTAAATCTTAGTTCATCCATGGTGTTTATGCACCATGTATGAACTAATTTCAGCACCGACTAACACAAAAAAAGAGAAACCCAATAATTCAAAGTTAGGGTTCTTACCACAAGTGAAAATGATTAAGACAAGATAATTCCTCTTATTATCTCTACACTCAAGGGTTTAGTATAACCCTGATTGCATTAAATCACTAGCTACTAGCTTCAAGTTTCAATTTGATGGAAATCAAAACCCTCTTTTTTCCTCCTTTTCTATCCTGCTCATCGCCACTCTCCTTCCATCTATAAACTTTATTAATTTTGGTCTAATGAGAAATAGGTCTAGGTTCTAGATTTTATTTGTTAAGTTTTAGAACTTAACAACTTTAGTCCCCTCTAAACTCTACACTCCTGTAACACCGCCCATTCTTTTTAAAGTCATAGTGGAAGACTAATTATTAAACCATAATCATAATTACAAAGATTAAATAAAATCCACGTCACAACATTATCGTTTACAAACGGTGTTACTTAAATACATAATCATTAATTAAAGATATTTCCATCAGAGTTCTTCTATATCAAACATGCACCACTTGAGGTAAATGATCATCAGTACACCAAAGGTTATTACCTTGTCGACGATATATATCCTGACTGTGCGACACTTATCAAAGAAATGTCATGTCGAATAGATGAGCCAAGAATTAAGTTCACTAGAATTCAAATTAGTGCGTGAAAGGACGTAGAGAGGGCATTTGGGGTTCTTCAAGGTCGGTTTCGTATTTTAAGACTTGTTGCACGGATTATGTCAGTAAATAGGATGTGAAGGGTAATGGAATGTTGTTTCATATTACATAATATGATTCAAGAAGATAATGAATTTGCACTATGTAAGTGGAAGGAAAAATTAATTACCCGAGAGGAGAATCATCCCGAACGTATAAACAAAATAGAGGATGAGATCAAGATATTATCACAAGAGAAATAAGGGATAGAGAGGTACACGACCAATTTATCGATGATCTAATCGGCCATATTTGTAACCTTCCATCAACATTTCGAACTATGCATTAGTTTTTGTTATACAATCTCTAATTTTAATATTTAGTTTATTTTAATTTATAAAAGTATGTAGTCATTATTTTTTTTAGTCGTTAAATTTTATGTATTGTTGTTTTTAATGAAAAATTAATTTATGTATTTATTTATATTTAATATGTATTTTTTATGTAATTTATTTATTATATTATGTATTATATTTTTTAATATAAAGATATAAATAAAAAACTGGTGGAGCCTACAAAAATCAGACAGAAGGGTTATTGAATGGTAGAATTTGACCCTGCCACGTCACATACATATTTCACTTTTTGGCAAAAAATAAAAAAACACACACTATGTTTATAACGTCACAGGGTTAAGGTAAGACCCAATATTTATTGTACATAAGAGTAAATATGATGTACATAAAGTGTGTGAAGTGTAGTGTAAAGGAAAAGCCCAAAACTGATCAAACCTATGGCGCGCCATGCAAGGTTGAGGGCGCGCGCCGCGCACAGTTGATGCGACGGATTCTTGCTTTTAAAACAAAGTTAAATGAGGGGCATTCTTGACTTTTCACTTGAGGCCGGGTTTAGGTCATTTATGGCCAGATTTTTAGTGGTTGAAACACATTCAACACAACCACCAACATCATCTTCTACCCGACTTCAATTTTAGAGTGAGAAATACTTTGAGAGAGAGAAAGCTCAAATCAAGGACGAAGAAGCTTGATTCGGGTCAAAGCTTGTGTATTAAAGTTGTTCATCTAGTCACTAGCTACGTTTTGATAGTGGTGGTATGTCCTAACCTTGATTTTCCTTACTTTGATATATTTAAGGGTTATGGTTTGGGTAAATGATGAACATAAAACCCATTGTTGGTGATTTTGGAGGGTTTTTGGGTAAGATTGAGTCATGGGGGCTCAAGAAGAACTAACCTAGGGTTTTAAAATGATAATTGGTGATTATGTGTCTTAAATGGTTAGTTAATCACTAGCACACTTGGTTGTTAAGTGAATGGGTGTTATTTGGGTAAGTGGATGACCCAAAATGGGTATGTTAACCTTGAAATGGGTCAAAGGAGTCTTGGGTAATCTAAATTGTATAGTGAGTATGAAAATGCACTAAACTTGTGATAATAAGTGTATTAAGACCATAATCAATTAATGTTAGAGATTTGGCGTAATCTCGACCTAGTGTAGGGTTAAGGGTGCAAATGGGTCACATTTTCACTATGAGTTAAAGTGACACTAGGATGGTGAGTGAGTTGGTTGACCAAGTTGATTGTGTGATTGATTATATGCATAGTGTAATAGGTACGTTACATTGAAGATTGCAAGCTCAATTATCTTTCACAAAAGACTTTAAGGTGAGTGGAATAATTATATGCGTAGGTATATAATGTATTTATTTGTTGTAGCGTGAGACGTGAAGTGTCGACATGCTAAGACACCACGTTTCACGTGATGAGTGAAGTGTCGACGTGTTAAGACACCACTCGGGGTGAAGTATCGACGTGTTAAGATGCCACCCCAAGTAATATGAAGAGTGAAGTGTCGACGTGTTAAGACACCACTCGGAGTAAAGTATCGACGTGTTAAGATGACACTCCAAGAACTATCACGGGTGAAGTGTCAACGTGTTAACACGCCACTCGGGGTGAAGCATCGACGTGTTAAGATGCCACCCATGGGATTAGGGTACGACGTGCTAAGTACTCTAATGGTTGTTATGAACACCGATGGGAAATTCGAGTACCATTCCTTTGTATTATTGGTTAACCATGGTTAGGTTGTAGTGTAGCATATTGTATTGTTCGAGTTATATATGCTATTGTTTGTGCTAGCTTGTGGTCTTGAAGATTTAGCGTTATACTTTGCAATGGTATGCTATATAAATTGCTAGCGTGTATGAGGTAATTGTGTATGTGATTTCAAGTAAGTAGGTTATATATTTATGCGTATAACTATTGCACTCACTAAGCTTTGCTTACCCCTCTCGTTGTTTACCTTTTTAGGCTCCGGCGTGGATAAGGGCAAAGGTATCCGTTTGGATTAGTGGCTCTCGGGGGATTAGCTTTTGGAAGTTCGACCAAGATATGGGTAGTTTAAACCCCAGACACCATGCTCTAAGTGTCGTTTGGAAATTAAACTTTTGTGGTCGAAACTTGTATTTTGTACGAAATTCGTAATTCGGGATGATGTGGGCCCGGTGTTGTAAAAATCATTTTTTATTTTGGGAATCTCTTAGTTTTACTTATTGTAATGTGTTGTGAAAACCGTTTCGTCTAAAAGTGTCGAGAAGCGGGAGATCTTTTCGCGTGAAAAAGACATTTGGGACAGCATGAAATGGAGCGGCGCGCCCCATATTGGTGCGGCGCTCCATTTGGCCAAAAACCTGATTTTGTAAAAAAAAGCGTATTTTGGTTGGATAACGGGTTGGGTCGTTACATGTGGTATCAGAGTATGGTCTAAGGGATTTAGGCAACTTGAGATAGGTGTCTAGATTTAGACTTTATTGTGTATGCGTTTTATGCGGGACTTGTAGGAGACGGGTTGGACCGGGTTTGGTTAGTGCCTAGGTTTAGGTGAACTAACCTTTTGCTAATTGTTTTGTGTTGTAATTGCAATCATTAAGCGAGATAGACGTTGTACTAGCAAGTTAATGCGACGTGCTCGCGTAACAATGACTAGCTACCATTGTTACGGGTTCAAATCGTGTCAAACGAGCGAAGTACGATGATTGTTGAGCAAGATGAGGTGGTGAGGTATATGTGTATATTTATGTCACGTCTTTTCATCTCGCTGTTTAACCTATCCCGTTTTATAGAATGAAGAAGATAGAAATGGACACGACACCAATGATGGAAGTACGAGCGAGGATGCCGAGTTCATGGCCAAAGTAGAGGCCATTATTCAAAGGCGTCATGCGGCCTTTTTGGAGAATGTTAAGAAGATGCTCTTAGATTCGATTGACTAGCAAGTAGTCAATCTAGTCAAGGAACAAGTAAAGGTTGTTCTTCACGAAGATAATGCGGGAAGACGAGACTTTTACTACAAGAATTTGAAAGATGCTCAACCTCCCACTTTTGAGGGCGAACGGGACCCACTTAAGAGTGCCCGTTGGATCTCCGATATGGAGGGGGCTTTTCGTACTTGTGAACGCCCTCTCGATAAGAAGACGAGGTACGGAAGTAGCATGTTAAGGGGTGATACTAAGATGTGGTGGGACGAAAAGATTCGGCTTTATGGTGAAGAACAATGTATGGAATTCATGTGGGACGAATTCAAGACGGAATTTTTCAAGGAGTATCGAACTTTGGCCGATCTTTCTAGGCTTAAGGATGAGTTACGTGCTCTAAGGCAAGGGTCAATGGATTTAAACACTCTCAAGTCTACTTTCTCGTCAAAGACCCAATTTTGCCCGGAGTATGTCGGTAATGATCACATGTTAAAGGAAGACTTCTATCGAAGCTTGAACGACAACTATCAAGAAAAGATTAGTGTAAACTCGGTGAAAACTTTTGATGAGTTGTTCGATATGGCCAAGGGTTTTGAGTCGCTCGTTTTGAGAAAGAGTGACTTTACTTTTAGCAAAAGAAAGTTTGAGGGTTTGAGTCATTCAAACTTTTCAAACAAGAAGAACAAGAAGGGTTCCGAAAGTGTTAATAGTGTGAAGAAGAGTGCTTCCGGGGGTTTTTCTTATACGTGTTACAATTGTGGACAAAAGGGTCACATGTGAAATGTCCCGTTCATATTGATTATAAACGTTTCATATTAATCGATTTCGTTGCGAGGTTTTGACCTCTATATGAGACGTTTTTCAAAGACTGCATTCATTTTTAAAACAACCATAACCTTTATTTTATCAATAAAGGTTTCAAAAGCATTACGTAGATTATCAAATAATGATAATCTAAAATATACTGTTTACACACGACCATTACATAATGGTTTACAATAGAAATATATTGCATCGACATATGTTTCTTGAATGCAGTTTTTACACAATATCATACAAACATGGACTCCAAATCTTGTCCTTATTTTAGTATGCAACAGCGGAAGCTCTTAGTATTCACCTGAGAATAAACATGATTTAAACGTCAACAAAAATATTGGTGAGTTATAGGTTTAATCTATATATATATCAAATCGTAACAATAGACCACAAGATTTCATATTTCAATACGCATCCCATACATAGAGATAAAAATCATTCATATGGTGAACACCTGGTAACCGACATTAACAAGATGCATATATAAGAATATCCCCATCATTCCGGGACATCCTTCGGATATGATATAAATTTCGAAGTACTAAAGCATCCGGTACTTTGGATGGGGTTTGTTAGGCCCAATAGATCTATCTTTAGGATTCGCATCAATTAGGGTGTCGGTTCCCTAATTCTTAGATTACCAGACTTAATAACAAGGGGCATATTCGATTTCGATAATTCAACCATAGAATGTAGTTTCACGTACTTGTGTCTATTTTGTAAATCATTTATAAAACCTGCATGTATTCTCATCCCAAAAATATTAGATTTTAAAAGTGGGACTATAACTCACTTTCACAGATTTTTACTTCGTCGGGAAGTAAGACTTGGCCACTGTTCGATTCACGAACCTATACCAAATATGTACATATATATCAAAGTATATTCAAAATATATTTACAACACTTTTAATACATTTTGATGTTTTAAGTTTATTAAGTCAGCTGTCCTCATTAGTAACCTACAACTAGTTGTCCACAGTTAGATGTACAGAAATAAATCGATATATTATCTTGAATCAATCCACGACCCAGTGTATACACGTCTCAGGCTAGATCACAACTCAAAGTATATATATTTTTGGAATCAATCTCAACCCTGTATAGCTAACTCCAACATTACTGCATATAGAGTGTCTATGGTTATTCCAAATAATATATATACATGGGTCGATATGATATGTCAAAACATTTGCATACATGTCTATGGTATCCCAAGATTACATAATATATTAGAATACATGTATAATACAATATAAGTTAGCTAGGATATGATTTGTATAGATTTGTTACCAATTTTCACGTTGCTACAACAAGAAAAATTATCCAATCTTGTTTTACCCATAACTTCTTCATTTTAAATCCGTTTTGAGTGAATCAAATTGCTATGGTTTCATATTGAACTCTATTTTATGAATCTAAACAGAAAAAGAATAGGTTTATAGTCGGAAATATAAGTTACAAGTCATTTTTGTAAAGGTAGTCATTTCAGTCGAAAGAACGACGGCGTATGTCCGGTTTTACAGTGTTATTCGTGTTTCCAGGTTTTAAATCATTAAGTTAGCATATCATATAGATATAGAACATGTGTTTAGTTGATTTTAAAATTCAAGTTAGAAGGATTAACTTTTGTTTGCGAACAAGTTTCGAATTAACTAAACTATGTTCTAGTGATTACAAGTTTAAACCTTCGAATAAGATAGCTTTATATGTATGAATCGAATGATGTTATGAACATCATTACTACCTCAAGTTTTCTGGATAAAGCTACTGGAAATGAGAAAAATGGATCTAGCTTCAAAGGATCCTTGGATGGCTTGAAAGTTCTTGAAGCAGAATCATGACACGAAAACAAGTTCAAGTAAGATTTTCACTCGAAATAAGATTGTTATAGTTATAGAAATTGAATTAAAGTTTGAATATGAGTATTACCTTGTATTAGAAAGATATCTTACTATAAATAAGAAAGATTTCTTGAGGTTAGATGATCACTCTACAAGATTGGAAGTAAGCTAGCAAACTTGGAAGTATTCTTGATTTTATGAAACTAGAACTTGTAGAATTTATGAAGAACACTTAGAACTTGAAGATAGAACTTGAGAGAGATTAATTAGATGAAGAAAATTGAAGAATGAAAGTGGTTTTAGGTGTTTTTGGTCGTTGGTATATGGATTAGATATAAAGGATGTGTAATTTTGTTTACATGTAAATAAGTCATGAATGATTACTCATATTTTTGTAATTTTATGAGATATTTCATGCTAGTTGCCAAATGATGGTTCCCACATGTGTTAGGTGACTCACATGGGCTACTAAGAGCTGATCATTGGAGTGTATATACCAATAGTACATACATCTAAAAGCTGTGTATTGTACGAGTACGAATACGGGTGCATACGAGTAGAATTGTTGATGAAACTGAACGAGGATGTAATTGTAAGCATTTTTGTTAAGTAGAAGTATTTTGATAAGTGTCTTGAAGTCTTTCAAAAGTGTATGAATACATATTAAAACACTACATGTATATACATTTTAACTGAGTCGTTAAGTCATCGTTAGTCGTTACATGTAAGTGTTGTTTTGAAACCTTTAGGTTAACGATCTTGTTAAATGTTGTTAACCCATTGTTTATTAAATCAAATGAGATGTTAAATTATTACATTATCATGATATTATGATGTATTAATATATCTTAATATGATATATATACATTAAATGTTGTTACAACGATAATCGTTACATATATGTCTCGTTTCAAAATCATTAAGTTAGTAGTCTTGTTTTTACATATGTAGTTCATTGTTAATATACTTAATGATATGTTTACTTATCATAATATCATGTTAACTATATATATATCCATATATATGTCATCATATAGTTTTTACAAGTTTTAACATTCGTGAATCGCCGGTCAACTTGGGTGGTCAATTGTCTATATGAAACATATTTCAATTAATCAAGTCTTAACAAGTTTGATTGCTTAACATGTTGGAAACACTTAATCATGTAAATAAAAATTTCATTTAATATATATATATATATATATATATATATATATATATATATATATATATATATATATATATATATATATATATATATATATATATATATATAAACATGGAAAAGTTCGGGTCACTACAGTACCTACCCGTTAAATAAATTTCGTCCCGAAATTTTAAGCAGTTGGAGGTGTTGACGTATCTTCTGGAAATAAATGTGGGTATTTCTTCTTCATCTAATCTTCTCATTCCTAGGTGAACTCAGGTCCTCTACGAGCATTCCATCGAACCTTAACAATTGGTATCTTGTTTTGCTTAAGTCTTTTAACCTCACGATCCATTATTTCGACGGGTTCTTCGATGAATTAAAGTTTTTCGTTGATTTGGATTTCATCTAACGAAATAGTGAGATCTTCTTTAGCAAAACATTTCTTCAAATTCGAGACGTGGAAAGTGTTATGTACAGCCGCGAGTTGTTGAGGTAACTCAAGTCGGTAAGCTACTGGTTCGACACGATCAATAATCTTGAATGGTCCAATATACCTTGGATTTAATTTCCCTCATTTACCAAATTGAACAACGCCTTTCCAAGGTGCAACTTTAAGCATGACCATCTCTCCAATTTCAAATTCTATATCTTTTCTTTTAATGTCAGCGTAGCTCTTTTGTCAACTTTGGGAGGTTTTCAACCGTTGTTGAATTTGGATGATCTTCTCGGTAGTTTCTTGTATTATCTCCGGACCCGTAATCTGTCTATCCCCCACTTCACTCCAATAAATCGGAGACCTGCACTTTCTACCATAAAGTGCTTCAAACGGCGCCATCTCAATGCTTGAATGGTAGCTATTGTTGTAGGAAAATTCTGCTAACGGTAGATGTCGATCCCAACTGTTTTCGAAATCAATAACACATGCTCGTAGCATGTCTTCAAGCGTTTGTATCATCCTTTCGCTCTGCCCATCAGTTTGTGGATGATAGGCAGTACTCATGTCTAGATGAGTTCCTAATGCTTGCTGTAATGTCTGCCAGTATCTTGAAATAAATCTGCCATCCCTATCAGAGATAATAGAGATTAGAATTCCATGTCTGGAGACGACTTCCTTCAAATACAGTTGTGCTAACTTCTCCATCTTGTCATCTTCTCTTATTGGCAGGAAGTGTGCTAATTTGGTGAGACGGTAAACTATTACCCAAATAGTATCAAAACCACTTGCAGTCCTAGGCAATTTAGTGATGAAATCCATGGTAATGTTTTTCCATTTCCATTCCAGGATTTCAGGTTGTTGTAGTAGACCTGATGGTTTCTGATGTTCAGCTTTGACCTTAGAACACGTCAAACATTCTCCTACATATTTAGCAATATCGGCTTTCATACCTGGCCACAAAAAATATTTCTTAAGATCCTTGTACATCTTCCCCGTTCCAGGATGTATTGAGTATCTGGTTTTATGAGCTTCTCTAAGTACCATTTCTCTCATATCTCCAAATTTTGGTACCCAAATTCTTTCAGCCCTATACCGGGTTCCGTCTTCCCGAATTTAAAGATGCTTCTCCGATCCTTTGGGTATTTCATCCTTTAAATTTCCCTCTTTTAAAACTCCTTGTTGCGCCTCCTTTATTTGAGTAGTAAGGTTAGTGTGAATCATTATATTCATAGATTTTACTCGAATGGGTTCTCTGTCCTTTCT
Source organism: Rutidosis leptorrhynchoides (assembly GCF_046630445.1). Taxonomy (NCBI): domain Eukaryota; kingdom Viridiplantae; phylum Streptophyta; class Magnoliopsida; order Asterales; family Asteraceae; genus Rutidosis; species Rutidosis leptorrhynchoides. The sequence goes on along the minus strand of NC_092333.1, from coordinate 656,960,703 downwards.
GCTCAAGGCATCGGCTACCACATTTGCCTTCCCCGGGTGGTAACGAATCTTAAAGTCGTAATCATTCAACAATTCAATCCACCTACGCTGCCTCATATTCAGTTGTTTCTGATTAAATATGTGTTGAAGACTTTTGTGGTCGGTATATATAATACTTTTGACCCCATATAAGTAGTGCCTCCAAGTCTTTAATGCAAAAACAACCGCGCCTAATTCCAAATCATGCGTCGTATAATTTTGCTCGTGAATCTTCAATTGTCTAGACGCATAAACAATCACCTTCGTTCGTTGCATTAATACGCAACCGAGACCTTGCTTTGAGGCATCACAATATATTACAAAATCATCATTCCCTTCAGTTAACGACAATATAGGTGCCGTAGTTAACTTTTTCTTCAATAACTGAAACGATTTCTCTTGTTCATCCTTCCATTCAAATTTCTTCCCTTTATGCGTTAATGCAGTCAAGGGTTTTGCTATTCTGGAAAAGTCTTGGATGAACCTTCTGTAGTAACCAGCTAGTCCTAAAAACTGGCGTATGTGTTTCGGAGTTTTCGGGGTTTCCCACTTTTCAACAGTTTCTATCTTTGCTGGATCTACCTTAATACATTCTTTGTTCACTATGTGATCGAGGAATTGAACTTCTTCCAACCAAAATGCACAATTTGAAAACTTAGCGTACAATTCTTCCTTCCTCAATACTTCTAACACCTTTCTCAAATGTTCACCGTGTTCTTGGTCATTCTTTGAGTAAATAAGTATGTCATCAATGAAAACAATGACAAACTTATCAAGGTATGGTCCACACACTCGGTTCATAAGGTCCATGAACACAGCTGGTGCATTAGTTAAACCAAACAACATGACCATAAACTCGTAATGACCATAACGCGTCCTAAAAGCAGTTTTTGGAATATCATCCTCCTTTACTCGCATTTGATGATATCCAGAACGTAAATCGATCTTCGAATAAACCGACGAGCCTTGTAGTTGATCAAATAAGTCATCAATTCTCGGCAGTGGATAACGGTTTTTGATGGTAAGTTTGTTCAACTCTCTGTAGTCAATACACAACCTAAATGTACCATCTTTCTTCTTGACAAACAAAACAGGAGCTCCCCACGGTGATTTGCTTGGTTGAATGAAACCACGCTCTAAAAGTTCTTGTAATTGGCTTTGCAGTTCTTTCATCTCGATGGGTGCAAGTATGTAAGGAGCACGAGCTATTGGTGCAGCTCCTGGTACAAGATCTATTTGAAATTCAACGGATCGATGTGGGGGTAATCCCGGTAATTCTTTCAGAAATACATCGGGAAATTCTTTTGCGACCGGAACATCATTGATGCTCTTTTCTTCAGTTTGTACTTTCTCGACGTGTGCTAGAACAGCATAGCAACCTTTTCTTATTAGTTTTTTTGCCTTCAAATTACTAATAAGATGTAGCTTCGTGTTGCCCTTTTCTCCGTACACCATTAAGGGTTCTCCTTCTTCTCGTACAATGCGAATTGCATTTTTATAACATACGATCTCTGCTTTCACCTTCTTCAGCCAGTCCATGCCAACTATTACATCAAAACTCCCTAACTCTACTAGTATCAAATCAATCTTAAATATTTCGCTACGCAGTTTAATTTCTCGATTCCGGCATATATAATCTGCTGAAATTAATTTATCATTTGCTAATTCGAGTAAAAATTTACTATCCAACGGCATCAATGGACAACTTAATTTAGCACAAAAATCTCTACTCATATAGCTTCTATCCGCACCCAAATCAAATAAAACGTAAGCAGATTTATTGTCAATAAGAAACGTACCCGTAACAAGCTCCGGGTCTTCCTGTGCCTCTGCCGCATTAATATTGAAAACTCTTCTGCGGCCTTGTCCATTCGTGTTCTCCTGGTTCAGGCAATTTCTAATAATGTGGCCCGGTTTTCGACATTTATAACAAACTACATTGGCATAACTTGCTCCGACACTACTTGCTCCGCCATTACTCGTTCCGACACCATTTGTTCCTTTCGTTCTGTTAACTCCTGGTCCATAGACCTCACACTTCGCCGTGCTATGACCATTTCTTTTACACTTGTTGCAAAATTTGGTGCAGAACCCCGAGTGATACTTTTTACACCTTTGGCATAGCTGCTTCTGATTGTTGTTGTTGTTGCGGTTGTTATTGTTGTTGGGATGATTGTTGTAGTTGCTGTTGTTGTTGTTGTTGTTGTTGTTGTTGTTGTTGTTGTTGTTGTTGTTGGGTCGTTTTTTGTAGTTGCGATTGATGTTGCGATTGTTGGGATAGTTGTTGCGATTATTGTTGTAATTGCTGTTGTTGTTATATTGGTGATTCTTATCACCGTTTTCCTCCCACTTTCTTTTGACTTGCTTCACATTGGCCTCTTTAGCCACCTGTTCTTTAATTCTTTCCTCAATCTGGTTCACTAGTTTTTGAGCCATTCTACATGTCTGTTGTATGGAGGCGGGCTCGTGTGAACTTATATCTTCTTGGATTCTTTCCGGTAATCCTTTCATAAACGCGTCGATCTTCTCTTCCTCATCTTCGAACGCTCTCGGACACAATAGGCACAATTCTGTGAATCGTCTTTCGTACGTGGTAATATCAAATTCTTGGGTTCGTAACCCTCTAAGTTCTGTCTTGAGCTTATTGACCTCGGTTCTGGGACGGTACTTCTCGTTCATCAAGTGCTTGAATGTTGACCACGGTAGTGCGTAAGCATCATCTTGTCACACTTGCTATAGATAGGTATTCCATCATGTTAACGCAGTACCTGTGAAGGTATGCGTAGCGTACTTCACTTTGTCCTCTTCAGTACACTTACTTATGGCAAACACCGATTCGACCTTCTCGGTCCACCGTTTCAATCTGATCGGTCCTTCGGTTCCATCAAATTCCAAAGGTTTGCAGGCAGTGAATTCTTTGTAGGTGCATCCTACACGATTTCTTGCGCCGTTAGCTGCATTGCTAGATTCGGAGTTATTGTTGGTATGTAGTGCAGCCTGTACTGCGGCTATGTTTGCAGTAAGAAAGGTACGAAATTCCTCTTCGCTCATATTCATGGTTTGTCGAGTAGTCGGTGCCATTTCCTTCAGATAGTCAAATGAAACAAGTTAATCATACAGAATATTAAGAGTAGTCAATAGTATCTCGTAGCATAATATGAACTCATTTATAAAAGCTTTTTCTTCATATTAGCGTTTTATAAGTTTAAATTCGGGTAGTACCTACCCATTAAGTTCATACTTAGTAGCTAATATACAATTCAAGTACTACAATTCTATATGAAAAACTGATTATAATAATATTTCGCGTTCAAACTTTTACACAATATTTTACAAACTTACAATACCGCTTATTTTACATATAGCATGAAATATAGCACACAATAACTTTGATACAAGATAGTTGTGAAGATAATTCTAGCTAGTACACAAGTCGTTCAGTAAAGGCAATAAAGACACGTAATTCATACGTCCAGAAACAAGTCATGCATTCTGGTTTTACTAGGACTACTTCCCATCCTTGGTCTTGTGGAACATAACCGTTATGGTCGATAGTAAGACAATGTATTGTAACATCGTCAAAAGGATGAAGGTTACGTAATGACCAACAGTCTCGTAATAACCTAAAAACCTCATTTCTTACCCCAATTACCGACTCCGTCACTTGTGGGAAAGTTTTTTTTAATAGTTGTAGCCCGATGTTCTTGTTCTCACTTTGGTGAGAAGCGAACAGTACTAACCCGTAAGCATAACATGCTTCTTTATGTTGCATGTTAGCCGCTTTTTCTAAATCACGAAGTCTTATATTCGGATATATTGAGTCAAAATAATTTCTTAACCCGTTGCATAAAATAGCATTTGGGTTCCCCGCAATATATGCGTCAAAGTAAACACATCGTAACTTATGGATTTCCCAATGTGATATCCCCCATCTTTTGAACGAAAGCCTTTTATAAACCAAGCCATTCTTGGAACGTTCTTCGAATGTCTTACAAACTGATCTCGCCTTAAATAGTTGTGCCGAGGAATTCTGACCGACTCTAGACAAGATTTCATCAATCATGTCTCCGGGTAGGTCTCTTAAAATATTGGGTTGTCTATCCATTTTGTGTTTTTATACTGTAAAATAGACAAGAGTTAGATTCATAAAAAAATACTTATTAATACACGCAATTTTTACATATATCATAAAGTATAAGCACACTATATTACATATATTACACCACACGAATACAACTATCTTATTCCGACTCGCTCGTTTCTTCTTCTTCGGTTTTGGTTCGTTTTGCCAAGTTTCTAGGGATATATGATGTTCCCCTAATACGAGCCGTCGTTTTCCACATTAGTTTAGAAAAACCTGGTGGTTTAGAGGTTCCCGGGTTATTGTCACGATATATAAAATACGGGTGTTGACGGTACATATAAAGTTCATCGGGGTCGGAATCAGATTTCTCTATTTTAATGCCTTTCCCCTTATTTTCTTTTGCCTCTTTAAATTGGGTCAGGGTAATTTCTATAACATCATCGGAATCCTCATCAGGATCCAATTCATCGGAAAATTGGTAATTTTCCCAATATTTTGCTTCCTTAGCGGAAACACCATTGACCATTATTAACTTTGGTCCATTGGTTGAGGATTTTTTTTTATTTGACCGGTTTTCTGTGGTTCCTACTATTCCCCCCTCCGGAACCTCTTCTTCTTCCGGTTCCTCTTCTTCCGGTTCCTCTTTTTCCGGTTCCGTTACCTCTTCTTCCGGTTCTTCGGGAACTTGTGACTCTTGCCAATATATATTCGACTCTTCGTTATTATTAGGTGATTCAATGGGATTTGTGCTAGAGGTAGACATCTATCACACAATATCAAACATGTTAAGAGATTAATTTATCAAATAATATATACATGTTAATAATATATAGTTTCCAACAAAAATGTTAAGCAATCATTTTTTAAGAAAACACGGTCGAAGTCCAGACTCACTAATGCATCCTAACAAACTCGATAAGATACACTAATGCAAATTTTCTGATTCTCTAAGACCAACGCTCGGATACCAACTGAAATGTCCCGTTCATATTGATTATAAACGTTCCATATTAATTGATTTCGTTGCGAGGTTTTGACCTCTATATGAGAAGTTTTTCAAAGACTGCATTCATTTTTAAAACAACCATAACCTTTATTTTATCAATAAAGTTTTCAAAAGCATTACGTAGATTATCAAATAATAATAATCTAAAATATACTATTTACACACGACCATTACATAATGGTTTACAATAGAAATATATTACATCGACATATGTTTCTTGAATGCAGTTTTTACACAATATCATACAAACATGGTGTAGTGACCCGAACTTTTCCAGGTTTATATATATATTAAATGAAATTGTTATTTATATGATTAAGTGTTTCCAACACGTTAAGCAATCAAACTTGTTAAGACTTGATTAATTGAAATAGGTTTCATATAGACAATTGACCACCCAAGTTGACCGGTGATTCACGAACGTTAAAACTTGTAAAAACTATATGATGACATATATATGGATATATATATAGTTAACGTGATACTATGATAAGTAAACATATCATTAAGTATATTAACAATGAACTACATATGTAAAAACAAGACTACTAACTTAATGATTTTTAAACGAGACATATATGTAACGATTATCGTTGTAAAGACATTTAATGTATATATATCATATTAAGAGATATTCATATATGATAATATCATGATAATATAATAATTTAAAATCTCATTTGATATTATAAACATTGGGTTAACAACATTTAACAAGATCGTTAACCTAAAGGTTTCAAAACAACACTTACATGTAACGACTAACGATGACTTAACGACTCAGTTAAAATGTATATACATGTAGTGTTTTAATATGTATTTATACACTTTTGAAAGACTTCAATACACTTATCAAAATACTTCTACTTAACAAAAATGCTTACAATTACATCCTCGTTCAGTTTCATCAACAATTCTACTCGTATGCACCCGTATTCGTACTCGTACAATATACAGCTTTTAGATGTATGTACTATTGGTATATACACTCCAATTATCAGCTCTTAGCAGCCCATGTGAGTCACCTAACACATGTGGGAACCATCATTTGACAACTAGCATGAAATATCTCATAAAATTACAAAAATATGAGTAATCATTCATGACTTATTTACATGAAAACAAAATTACATATCCTTTATATCTAATCCATACACCAACGACCAAAAACACCTATAAACACTTTCATTCTTCAATTTTATTCATCTAATTGATCTCTCTCAAGTTCTATCTTCAAGTTCTAAGTGTTCTTCATAAATTCTACAAGTTCTAGTTACATAAAATCAAGAATACTTTCAAGTTTGCTAGCTCACTTCCAATCTTGTAAGATGATCATCCAACCTCAAGAAATCTTTGTTTCTTACAGTAAGTTATCATTCTAATACAAGGTAATAATCATATTAAAACTTTGGTTCAATTTCTATAACTATAACAATCTTATTTCAAGTGATGATCTTACTTGAACTTGTTTTCGTGTCATGATTCTGCTTCAAGAACTTCGAGCCATCCAAGGATCCGTTGAAGCTAGATCCATTTTTCTCTTTTCCAGTAGGTTTATCCAAGGAACTTAAGGTAGTAATGATTTTCATAACATCATTCGATTCATACATATAAAGCTATCTTATTCGAAGGTTTAAACTTGTAATCACTAGAACATAGTTTAGTTAATTCTAAACTTGTTCGCAAACAAAAGTTAATCCTTCTAACTTGACTTTTAAAATCAACTAAACACATGTTCTATATCTATATGATATGCTAACTTAATGATTTAAAACCTGGAAGCACGAAAAACACCGTAAAACCGGATTTACGCCGTCGTAGTAACACCGCGGGCTGTTTTGGGTTAGTTAATTAAAAACTATGATAAACTTTGATTTAAAAGTTGTTATTCTGAGAAAATGATTTTTATTATGAACATGAAACTATATCCAAAAATTATGGTTAAACTCAAAGTGGAAGTATGTTTTCTAACATGGTCATCTAGACGTCGTTCTTTCGACTGAAATGACTACCTTTACAAAAATGACTTGTAACTTATTTTTCTGACTATAAACCTATACTTTTTCTGTTTAGATTCATAAAATAGAGTTCAATATGAAACCATAGCAATTTGATTCACTCAAAACGGATTTAAAATGAAGAAGTTATGGGTAAAACAAGATTGGATAATTTTTCTCATTTTAGCTACGTGAAAATTGGTAACAAATCTATTCCAACCATAACTTAATCAACTTGTATTGTATATTATGTAATCTTGAGATACCATAGACACGTATACAATGTTTCTACCTATCATGTCGATACATCTATATATATTTCGGAACAACCATAGACACTCTATATGTGAATGTTGGAGTTAGCTATACAGGGTTGAGGTTGATTCCAAAATATATATAGTTTGAGTTGTGATCAATACTGAGATACGTATACACTGGGTCGTGGATTGATTCAAGATAATATTTATCGATTTATTTCTGTACATCTAACTGTGGACAACTAGTTGTAGGTTACTAACGAGGACAGCTGACTTAATAAACTTAAAACATCAAAATATATTAAAAGTGTTGTAAATATATTTTGAACATACTTTGATATATATGTATATATTGTTATAGGTTCGTGAATCAACCAGTGGTCAAGTCTTACTTCTCGACGAAGTAAAAATCTGTGAAAGTGAGTTATAGTCCCACTTTTAAAATCTAATATTTTTGGGATGAGAATACCTGCAGGTTTTATAAATGATTTACAAAATAGACACAAGTACGTGAAACTACATTCTATGGTTGAATTATTGAAATCGAATATGCCCCTTTTTATTAAGTCTGGTAATCTAAGAATTAGGGAACAGACACCCTAATTGACGCGAATCCTAAAGATAGATCTATTGGGCCTAACAAACCCCATCCAAAGTATCGGATGCTTTAGTACTTCGAAATTTATATCATATCCGAAGGGTGTCCCGGAATGATGGGGATATTCTTATATATGCATCTTGTTAATGTCGGTTACCAGGTGTTCACCATATGAATGATTTTTATCTCTATGTATGGGATGTGTATTGAAATATGAAATCTTGTGGTCTATTATTATGATTTGATATATATAGGTTAAACCTATAACTCACCAACATTTTTGTTGACGTTTTAAGCATGTTTATTCTCAGGTAATTTTTAAGAGCTTCCGCTGTCGCATACTTAAATAAGGACGAGATTTGGAGTCCATTCTTGTATGATATTGTGTAAAAACTGCATTCAAGAAACTTATTTTGTTGTAACATATTTGTATTGTAAACCATTATGTAATGGTCGTGTGTAAACAGGATATTTTAGATTATCATTATTTGATAATCTACGTAAAGCTTTTTAAACTTTTATTAATGAAATAAAGGTTATGGTTTGTTTTAAAAATGAATGCAGTCTTTGAAAAACGTCTCATATAGAGGTCAAAACCTCGCAACGAAATCAATTAATATGGAACGTTTTTAATCAATAAGAACGGGACATTTCAGTTGGTATCCGAGCGTTGGTCTTAGAGAACCAGAATTTTGCATTAGTGTGTCTTATCGAGTTTGTTAGGATGCATTAGTGAGTCTGGACTTCGACCGTGTTTACTTGAAAAATGATTGCTTAACAAATTTTGTTGGAAACTATATATTTTTAACATGTGAATATTATGTGATATATTAATCTCTTAACGCGTTTGATATTATGTGATAGATGTCTACCTCTAGAACAAGTCCCATTAGCTCACCTAATAATAATGAAGAGTCAAATGTAAATTGGAATGATTCGTGGACTGATTCACAAGTTCCCGAAGAGGAACCGGAAGAAGAGTTGGAACCGGAAGAAGAATCGGAACCGGAAGAAGAATCGGAACCGGATGAAGAAATAGAACCGGTGGGGGAAATAATAAAAAGGTTATGTAAAAGAAAATCCTCAACCAACCGACCAAGGTTAATTATGGTCAATGGTGTTTCCGCCAAGGAAGCAAAATATTGGGAGGATTACCAATTCTCCGATGAATCGGATTCCGACGAGAATTCCGATGATGTTATAGAAATTACCCCAACTGAATTTAAAAAGGCAAAAGAAAATAATAAGGGAAAGGGCATAAAAATAGACAAATCTAATTCCAACCCCGATGAACTTTATATGTATCGTCAACCCCCGAAGTCCTTAAGTTGTAACAATGACCCGGGAACCTCTAAACCACCAGGTTTTTCTAAACCAATGTGGAAAACGACGGCTCATATTAGGGGAACATCATATATCCCTAGAAACTTGGCAAAATGAACCAAAACCGAAGAAGAAGAAACAAGCGAGTCGGAATAAGATAGTTGTATTCGTGTGGTGTAATATATGTAATATAGTGTGCTTATGCTTTATGATATATGTAAAAATTGCTTGTATTAATAAGTATTTTTTTTATGAATCTAACTCTTGTCTATTTTACAGTTTAAAAACACAAAATGGATAGACAACCCAATATTTTAAGAGACCTACCCGGAGACATGATTGATGAAATCTTGTCTAGAATCGGTCAGAATTCCTCGACACAACTATTTAAGGCGAGATCAGTGTAAGACATTCGAAGAACGTTCCAAGAATGCCTTGATTTATAAAAGGCTTTCGCTCGAAAGATGGGGGATATCACATTGGGAAATCCATAAGTTACGATGTGTTTACTTTGATGCATATATTGCGGGGAACCCAAATGCTATTTTACGCAACGGGTTAAGAAATTATTTTGACTCAATATATCCAAATATAGGACTTCGTGATTTAGAAAAAGTGGCTAACATGCAACATAAAGAAGCATGTTATGCTTACGGGTTAGTAATGTTCGCTTCTCACCAAAGTGAGAACAAGAACATCGGGCTACAACTATTAAACAAAACGTTCCCACAAGTGACGGAGTCGGTAATTGGGGTAAGAAATGAGGTTTTTAGATTGTTACGGGACTGTTGGACATTACGTAACCCTCGTCCCTTTGACGACGTTACAACACGATGTCTTATCAACGACCATAACGGTTATGTTCCACAAGACCAAGGATGGGAAGTAATCCTAGTAAAACCAGAATGCATGACTTGTTTCTGGACGTATGAATTACGTGTCTTTATTGCCTTTGCTGAACGACTTGTGTACTAGCTAGAATTATCTTCACAACCATCTTGTATCAAATTTATTGTGTGCTATATTTCATGCTATATGTAAAATAAGCGGTATTGTAAGTTTGTAAAATATTGTGTAAAAGTTTGAACGCGAAATATTATTATAATCAATTTTTCATATAGAATTGTAGTAGTTGAATTGTATATTAGCTACTAAGTATGAACTTAACGGGTAGGTACTATCCGAATTTAAACTTATAAAACGCTAATATGAAGAAAAAGCTTTTATAAATGAGTTCATATTATGCTACGAAATACTATTAACTACTCTTAATATTCTGTATGATTAACTTGTTCCATTTGACTATTTTGAAGGAAACGGTACCGACTACTCGACACACCGTGAATATGAATGAAGAAGAATTCCTTACTTTTCTAGCTTCAAACATAGCCGCAGTACAGGCTGCGCTACATACCAACAATAACCTTGGATCTAGCAGTACAGGAAATCGTGTAGGATGCACCTACAAAGAATTCACTGCCTGCAAACCTTTGGAATTTGATGGAACCGAAGGACCTATCGGATTGAAACGGTGGACCGAGAAGGTCGATTCTGTAACACCCCAGCTTAACATGACCACAATATTGTCCGCTTTGTCCGCAGGCGCACGGCTTTTTCTTGGCGACCACACATGAGAAGCACTTTCCCAGGAGGTCACCCATCCTGGTAGTGCTCTCGCCCGAGCACGCTTAACTGCAGCGTACTCGCACTTCTACTCAGCCTGTGATCCCAAAACGCGTTGTGTCATTTAAGCGTGAGTATTACCTTATAATCCCATGATCACTCATGTCCGTGGGCAATGTGGGATTTGCCTAGGGTGTTACATTCACCCCCCTTAGGGACTCATCGTCCTCGATGAGGTTTGCCCTACCACCCCCAACGGCACATGAGTGGCTCTGATAGAATCGGTGTTTGCCATAAGTAAGTGTACTGAAGAGGACAAAGTGAAGTACGCTACGCATACCTTCACAGGTTCTGCGTTAACATGGTGGAATACCTATCTAGAGCAAGTGGGACAAGACAATGCGTACGCACTACCGTGGTCAGCATTCAAGCACTTGATGAACGAGAAGTAACGTCCCAGAACCGAGGTCAATAAGCTCAAGACAGAACTTAGAGGGTTACGAACCCAAGGATTTGATATTACCACGTACGGAAGACGATTCATAGAATTGTGCCTATTGTGTCCGGGAGCATTCGAAGATGAGGAAGAGAAGATCGACGCGTTTGTGAAAGGATTACCGGAAAGAATCCAAGAAGATATAAGTTCACACGAGCCCGCCTCCATATAACAGGCATGTAGAATGGCTCACAAACTAGTGAACCAGATTGAAGAAAGAATTAAAGAACAGACTGCTGAAGAGGCCAATGTAAAGCAAGTCAAAAGAAAGTGGGAGGAAAACGGTGATAAGAATCACCAATACAACAACAACAGCAATTACAACAATAATCGCAACAATTATCCCAACAATCGCAACATCAATCGCAACTACAACAAACGACCCAACAACAACAACAACAATAACAGCAACTACAACAATCATCCCAACAACAATAATAACCGCAACAACAACAACAATCAGAAGCAGCTATGCCAAAGGTGTGAAAAGTATCACTCGGGGTTCTGCACCAAATTTTGCAACAAGTGTAAAAGAAATGGTCATAGCGCGGCGAAGTGTGAGGTCTACGGACCAGGGGTTAATAGAACGAAAGGAACAAATGGTGTCGGAACGAGTAATGGCGGAGCAAGTAGTGTCGGAGCAAGTTATGCCAATGTAGTTTGTTATAAATGTGGAAAACCGGGCCACATTATTAGAAATTGCCCGAACCAGGAGAACACGAATGGACAAGGCCGCGGAAGAGTTTTCAATATTAATGCGGCAGAGGCACAGGAAGACCCGGAGCTTGTTACGGGTACGTTTCTTATTGATAATAAATCTGCTTACGTTTTATTTGATTCGGGTGCGGATAGAAGCTATATGAGTACAGATTTTTGTGCTAAATTAAGTTGTCCATTGACGCCTTTGGATAGTAAATTTTTACTCGAATTAGCAAACGGTAAATTAATTTCAGCAGATAATATATGTCGGAATCGAGAAATTAAACTGGTTAGCGAAACATTTAAGATTGATTTGATACCAGTAGAGTTAGGGAGTTTTGATGTGATAATCGGTATGGACTGGTTAAAAGAAGTGAAAGCAGAGATCGTTTGTTACAAAAATGCAATTCGCATTATATGAGAAAAAGGAAAACCCTTAATGGTGTACGGAGAAAAGGGCAACACGAAGCTACATCTTATTAGTAATTTGAAGGCACAAAAACTAATAAGAAAAGGTTGCTATGCTGTTCTAGCACACGTCGAGAAAGTACAAACTGAAGAAAAGAGCATCAATGATGTTCCCATTGCAAAAGAATTTCCCGATGTATTCCCGAAAGAATTACCGGGATTACCCCCACATCGATCCGTTGAATTTCAAATAGATCTTGTACCAGGAGCTGCACCAATAGCTCATGCTCCTTACAGACTCGCACCCAGCGAGATGAAAGAACTGCAAAGCCAATTACAAGAACTTTTAGAGCGTGGTTTCATTCGACCAAGCACATCACCGTGGGGAGCTCCTGTTTTGTTTGTCAAGAAGAAAGATGGTACAGTCAGGTTGTGTATCGACTACCGAGAGTTGAACAAACTTACCATCAAGAACCGCTACCCACTACCGAGAATCGACGACTTATTTGATCAACTACAAGTCTCATCTGTTTATTCAAAGATTGACTTACGTTCCGGGTATCATCAAATGCGGGTGAAAGAAGATGATATTCCAAAGACTGCTTTCAGAACACGTTACGGTCATTACGAGTTTATGGTCATGCCGTTTGGTTTAACTAATGCACCAGCTGTGTTCATGGAACTTATGAACCGAGTGTGTGGACCATACCTTGACAAGTTTGTCATTGTTTTCATTGATGACATACTTATTTACTCAAAGAATGACCAAGAACACGGTGAACATTTGAAAAAGGTGTTAGAAGTATTGAGGAAGGAAGAATTGTACGCTAAGTTTTCAAAGTGTGCATTTTAGTTGGAAGAAGTTCAATTCCTCGGTCACATAGTGAACAAAGAAGGTATTAAGGTGGATCCGGCAAAGATAGAAACTGTTGAAAAGTGGGAAACCCCAAAAACTCCGAAACACATACGCCAGTTTTTAGGACTAGCTGGTTACTACAGAAGGTTCATCCAAGACTTTTCCAGAATAGCAAAACCCTTGACTGCATTAACGCATAAAGGGAAGAAATTTGAATGTAAGGATGAACAAGAGAAAGCGTTTCAGTTATTGAAGAAAAAGCTAACTACGGCACCTATATTGTCATTGCCTGAAGGGAATGATGATTTTGTGATTTATTGTGACGCATCAAAGCAAGGTCTCGGTTGTGTATTAATGCAACGAACGAAGGTGATTGCTTATGCGTCTAGACAATTGAAGATTCACGAACAAAATTATACGACGCATGATTTGGAATTAGGCGCGGTTGTTTTTGCATTAAAGATTTGGAGGCACTACTTATATGGGGTCAAAAGTATTATATATACCGACCACAAAAGTCTTCAACACATATTTAATCAGAAACAACTGAATATGAGGCAGCGTAGGTGGATTGAATTATTGAATGATTACGACTTTGAGATTCGTTACCACTCGGGGAAGGCAAATGTGGTAGCCGATGCCTTGAGCAGGAAGGACAGAGAACCCATTCGAGTAAAATCTATGAATATAATGATTCATAATAACCTTACTACTCAAATAAAGGAGGCGCAACAAGGAGTTTTAAAAAAGGGAAATTTAAAGGATGAAATACCCAAAGGATCGGAGAAGCATCTTAATATTCGGGAAGACGGAACCCGGTATAAGGCTGAAAGGATTTGGGTACCAAAATTTGGAGATATGAGAGAAATGGTACTTAGAGAAGCTCATAAAACCAGATACTCAATACATCCTGGAACGGGGAAGATGTACAAGGATCTCAAGAAACATTTTTGGTGGCCGGGTATGAAAGCCGATGTTGCTAAATACGTAGGAGAATGTTTGACGTGTTCTAAGGTCAAAGCTGAGCATCAGAAACCATCAGGTCTACTTCAACAACCCGAAATCCCGGAATGGAAATGGGAAAACATTACCATGGATTTCATCACTAAATTGCCAAGGACTGCAAGTGGTTTTGATACTATTTGGGTAATAGTTGTCGTCTCACCAAATCAGCACACTTCCTGCCAATAAGAGAAGATGACAAGATGGAGAAGTTAGCACGACTGTATTTGAAGGAAGTCGTCTCCAAACATGGAATACCAATCTCTATTATCTCTGATAGGGATGGCAGATTTATTTCAAGATTCTGGCAGACATTACAGCAAGCATTAGGAACTCGTCTAGACATGAGTACTGCCTATCATCCACAAACTGATGGGCAGAGCGAAAGGACGATACAAACGCTTGAAGACATGCTACGAGCATGTGTTATTGATTTCGGAAACAGTTGGGATCGACATCTACCGTTAGCAGAATTTTCCTACAACAACAGCTACAATTCAAGCATTGAGATTGCGCCGTTTGAAGCACTTTATGGTAGAAAGTGCAGGTCTCCAATTTGTTGGAGTGAAGTGGGGGATAGACAGATTACGGGTCCGGAGATTATACAAGAAACTACCGAGAAGATCATCCAAATTCAACAACGGTTGAAAACCGCCCAAAGTCGACAAAAGAGCTACACTGACATTAAAAGAAAAGATATAGAATTTGAATTTGGAGAGATGGTCATGCTTAAAGTTGCACCTTGGAAAGGCGTTGTTCGATTTGGTAAACGAGGGAAATTAAATCCAAGGAATATTGGACCATTCAAGATTATTGATCGTGTCGGACCAGTAGCTTACCGACTTGAGTTACCTCAACAACTCGCGGCTGTACATAACACTTTCCACGTCTCGAATTTGAAGAAATGTTTTGCTAAAGAAGATCTCACTATTCCGTTAGATGAAATCCAAATCAACGAAAAACTCCAATTCATCGAAGAACCCGTCGAAATAATGGATCGTGAGGTTAAAAGACTTAAGCAAAACAAGATACCAATTGTTAAGGTTCGATGGAATGCTCGTAGAGGACCCGAGTTCACCTGGGATCGTGAAGATCAGATGAAGAAGAAATACCCGCATTTATTTCCAGAAGATACGTCAACACCTCTAACTGCTTAAAATTTCGGGACGAAATTTATTTAACGGGTAGGTACTGTAGTGACCCGAACTTTTCCATGTTTATATATATATTAAATGAAATTGTTATTTACATGATTAAGTGTTTCCAACACGTTAAGCAATCAAACTTGTTAAGACTTGATTAATTGAAATAGGTTTCATATAGACAATTGACCACCCAAGTTGACCGGTGATTCACGAACGTTAAAACTTGTAAAAACTATATGATGACATATATATGGATATATATATAGTTAACATGATACTATGATAAGTAAACATATCATTAAGTATATTAACAATGAACTACATATGTAAAAACAAGACTACTAACTTAATGATTTTTAAACGAGACATATATGTAACGATTATCGTTGTAAAGACATTTAATGTATATATATCATATTAAGAGATATTCATATATGATAATATCATGATAATATAATAATTTAAAATCTCATTTGATATTATAAACATTGGGTTAACCACATTTAACAAGATCGTTAACCTAAAGGTTTCAAAACAACACTTACATGTAACGACTAACGATGACTTAACGACTCAGTTAAAATGTATATACATGTAGTGTTTTAATATGTATTTATACACTTTTGAAAGACTTCAATACACTTATCAAAATACTTCTACTTAACAAAAATGCTTACAATTACATCCTCGTTCAGTTTCATCAACAATTCTACTCGTATGCACCCGTATTCGTACTCGTACAATATACAGCTTTTAGATGTATGTACTATTGGTATATACACTCCAATGATCAGCTCTTAGTAGCCCATGTGAGTCACCTAACACATGTGGGAACCATCATTTGACAACTAGCATGAAATATCTCATAAAATTACAAAAATATGAGTAATCATTCATGACTTATTTACATGAAAACAAAATTACATATCCTTTATATCTAATCCATACACCAACGACCATGAACACCTACAAACACTTTAATTCTTCAATTTTCTTCATCTAATTGATCTCTCTCAAGTTCTATCTTCAATTTCTAAGTGTTCTTCATAAATTCTACAAGTTCTAGTTACATAAAATCAAGAATACTTTCAAGTTTGCTAGCTCACTTCCAATCTTGTAAGATGATCATCCAACCTCAAGAAATCTTTGTTTCTTACAGTAGGTTATCATTCTAATACAAGGTAATAATCATATTCAAACTTTGGTTCAATTTCTATAACTATAACAATCTTATTTCAAGTGATGATCTTACTTGAACTTGTTTTCGTGTCATGATTCTGCTTCAAGAACTTCGAGCCATCCAAGGATCCGTTGAAGCTAGATCCATTTTTCTCTTTTCCAGTAGGTTTATCCAAGGAACTTAAGGTAGTAATGATGTTCATAACATCATTCGATTCATACATATAAAGCTATCTTATTCGAAGGTTTAAACTTGTAATCACTAGAACATAGTTTAGTTAATTCTAAACTTGTTCGCAAACAAAAGTTAATCCTTCTAACTTGACTTTTAAAATCAACTAAACACATGTTCTATATCTATATGATATGCTAACTTAATGATTTAAAACCTGAAAACACAAAAAACACCGTAAAACCGGATTTACGCCGTCGTAGTAACACCGCGGGCTATTTTGGGTTAGTTAATTAAAAACTATGATAAACTTTGATTTAAAAGTTGTTATTCTGAGAAAATGATTTTTATTATGAACATGAAACTATATCCAAAAATTATGGTTAAACTCAAAGTGGAAGTATGTTTTCTAAAATGGTCATCTAGACGTCGTTCTTTCGACTGAAATGACTACCTTTACAAAAACGACTTGTAACTTATTTTTCTGACTATAAACCTATACTTTTTCTATTTAGATTCATAAAATAGAGTTCAATATGAAACCATAGCAATTTTATTCACTCAAAACGGATTTAAAATGAAGAAGTTATGGGTAAAACAAGATTGGATAATTTTTCTCATTTTAGCTACGAGAAAATTGGTAACAAATCTATTCCAACCATAACTTAATCAACTTGTATTGTATATTATGTAATCTTGAGATACCATAGACACGTATACAATGTTTCGACCTATCATGTCGACACATCTATATATATTTCGGAACAACCATAGACACTCTATATGTGAATGTTGGAGTTAGCTATACAGGGTTGAGGTTGATTCCAAAATATATATAGTTTGAGTTGTGATCAATACTGAGATACGTATACACTGGGTCGTGGATTGATTCAAGATAATATTTATCGATTTATTTCTGTACATCTAACTGTGGACAACTAGTTGTAGGTTACTAACGAGGACAGCTGACTTAATAAACTTAAAACATCAAAATATATTAAAAGTGTTGTAAATATATTTTGAACATACTTTGATATATATGTATATATTGTTATAGGTTCGTGAATCAACCAGTGGCCAAATCTTACTTCTCAACGAAGTAAAAATCTGTGAAAGTGAGTTATAGTCCCACTTTTAAAATCTAATATTTTTGGGATGAGAATACATGCAGGTTTTATAAATGATTTACAAAATAGACACAAGTACGTGAAACTACATTCTATGGTTGAATTATTGAAATCGAATATGCCCCTTTTTATTAAGTCTGGTAATCTAAGAATTAGGGAACAGACACCCTAATTGACGCGAATCCTAAAGATAGATCTATTGGGCCTAACAAACCCCATCCAAAGTATCGGATGCTTTAGTACTTTCAAATTTATATCATATCCGAAGGGTGTCCCGGAATGATGGGGATATTCTTATATATGCATCTTGTTAATGTCGGTTACCAGGTGTTCACCATATGAATGATATATATAGGTTAAACCTATAACTCACCAACATTTTTGTTGACGTTTTAAGCATGTTTATTCTCAGGTGATTTTAAGAGCTTCTGCTGTCGCATACTTAAATAAGGACGAGATTTGGAGTCCATGCTTGTATGATATTGTGTAAAAACTGCATTCAAAAAACTTATTTTGTTGTAACATATTTGTATTGTAAACCATTATGTAATGGCCGTGTGTAAACAGGATATTTTAGATTATCATTATTTGATAATCTACGTAAAGCTTTTTAAACCTTTATTAATGAAATAAAGGTTATGGTTTGTTTTAAAAATGAATGCAGTCTTTGAAAAACGTCTCATATAGAGGTCAAAACCTCGCAACGAAATCAATTAATATGGAACGTTTTTAATCAATAAGAACGGGAAATTTCACAAGGACTCCAAATCTTGTCCTTATTTTAGTATGCAACAGCGGAAGCTCTTAGCATTCACCTGAGAATAAACATGCTTTAAACATCAACAAAAATGTTGGTGAGTTATAGGTTTAATCTATATATATATATATATATATATATATATATATATATATATATATATATATATATATATATATATATATATATATATATATATCAAATCATAACAATAGACCACAAGATTTCATATTTCAATGCGCATCCCATACATATAGATAAAAATCATTCATATGGCAAACACCTGGTAACCGACATTAACAAGATGCATATATAAGAATATCCCCATCATTTCGGGACATCCTTCGGATATGATATAAATTTCGAAGTACTAAAGCATCCGGTACTTTGGATGGGGTTTGTTAGGCCCAATAGATCTATCTTTAGGATTCGCGTCAATTAGGGTGTCTGTTCCCTAATTCTTAGATTACCAGACTTAATAACAAGGGGCATATTCGATTTCGATAATTCAACCATAGAATGTAGTTTCACGTACTTGTGTCTATTTTGTAAATCATTTATAAAACCTGCATGTATTCTCATCCCAAAAATATTAGATTTTAAAAGTGGGACTATAACTCACTTTCACAGATTTTTACTTCGTCGGGAAGTAAGACTTGGCCACTGGTCGATTCACGAACCTATACCAAATATGTACATATATATCAAAGTATATTTAAAATATATTTACAACACTTTTAATACATTTTGATGTTTTAAGTTTATTAAGTCAGCTGTCCTTGTTAGTAACCTACAACTAGTTGTCCAACGTTAGATGTACAGAAAAAAATTGATATATATTATCTTGAATCAATCCACGACCCAGTGTATACACGTCTCAGGCTAGATCACAACTCAAAGTATATATATATTTGGAATCAACCTCAACCATGTATAGCTAACTCCCACATTACTGCATATAGAGTGTCTATGGTTGTTCCAAATAATATATACACATGGGTCGATATGATATATCAAAACATTTGCATACGTGTCTATGGTATCCCAAGATTACATAATATATTAGAATACATGTATAATAAAATATAAGTTAGCTAGGATATGATTAATATAGATTTGTTACCAATTTTCACGTTGCTACAACAAGAAAAATTATCCAATCTTGTTTTACCCATAACTTCTTCATTTTAAATCCGTTTTGAGTGAATCAAATTGCTATGGTTTCATATTAAACTCTATTTTATGAATCTAAACAGAAAAAGTATAGGTTTATAGTCAGAAAAATAAGTTACAAGTCGTTTTTGTAAAGGTAGTCATTTCAGTCGAAAGAACGACGTCCAGATGACCATTTTAGAAAACATACTTCCACTTTGAGTTTAACCATGATTTTTGGATATAGTTTCATGTTCATAAGAAAAATCATTTTCCCAGAAGAACAACTTTTAAATCAAAGTTTATCATAGTTTTCAATTAACTAATCCAAAACAGCCCGCGGTGTTACTACGACGGCGTATGTCCTGTTTTACAGTGTTCTTCGTGTTTCCAGGTTTTAAATCATTAAGTTAGCATATCATATAGATATAGAACATGTATTTAGTTGATTTTAAAATTCAAGTTAGAAGGATTAGCTTTTGTTTGCAAACAAGTTTAGAATTAACTAAACTATGTTCTAGTGATTACAAGTTTAAACCTTCGAATAAGATAGCTTTATATGTATGAATCGAATGATGTTATGAACATCATTACTACCTTAATTTTTCTGGATAAAGCTACTGGAAATGAAAAAAATGGATCTAGCTTCAAAGGATCCTTGGATGGCTTAAAAGTTCTTGAAGCAGAATCATGACACGAAAACAAGTTCAAGTAAGATTTTCACTCGAAATAAGATTGTTATAGTTATAGAAATTGAATCAAAGTTTGAATATTAGTATTACCTTGTATTAGAAAGATATCTTACTGTAAATAAGAAAGATTTCTTGAGGTTGGATGATCACTCTACAAGATTGGAAGTAAGCTAGTAAACTTGGAAGTATTCTTGATTTTATGAAACTAGAACTTGTAGAATTTATGAAGAACACTTAAAATTTGAAGATAAAACTTGAGAGAGATTAATTAGTTGAAGAAAATTGAAGAATTAAAGTGTTTTTAGGTGTTTTTGGTCGTTGGTATATGGATTAGATATAAAGGATGTGTAATTTTGTTTACATGTAAATAAGTCATGAATGATTACTCATATTTTTGTAATTTTATGAGATATTTCATGCTAGTTGTCAAATGATGGTTCCCACATATATTAGGTGACTCACATAGGCTGCTAAGAGCTGTTAATTGGAGTGTATATACCAATAATACATACATCTAAAAGCTGTGTATTGTACGAGTACGAATACGGGTGCATACGAGTAGAATTGTTGATGAAACTGAACGAGGATGTAGTTGTAAGCATTTTTGTTAAGTAGAAGTATTTTGATAAGTGTCTTGAAGTCTTTCAAAAGTGTATGAATACATATTAAAACACTACATGTATATACATTTTAACTGAGTCGTTAAGTCATCGTTAGTCTTTACATGTAAGTGTTGTTTTGAAACCTTTAGGTTAACGATCTTGTTAAATGTTGTTAACCCATTGTTTATTAAATCAAATGAAATGTTAAATTATTACATTATCATGATATTATGATGTATTAATATATCTTAATATGATATATATACATTAAATGTCGTTATAACGATAATCATTACATATATGTCTCGTTTCAAAATCATTAAGTTAGTAGTCTTGTTTTTACATATGTAGTTCATTGTTAATATACTTAATGATATGTTTACTTATCATAATATCATGTTAACTATATATATATATATATATATATATATATATATATATATATATATATATATATATATCCATATATATGTCATCATATAGTTTTTACAAGTTTTAACATTCGTGAATCGCCGGTCAACTTGGGTGGTCAATTGTCTATATGAAACCTATTTCAATTAATCAAGTCTTAACAAGTTTGATTGCTTAACAAGTTGGAAACACTTAATCATGTAAATAACAATTTCATTTAATATATATATAAACATGGAAAAGTTCGGGTCAGTACAACATGGCTCGTGATTGTCCGAACCCATCTTCTACAAACAAACTCACTTGTTTCAATTGTAATAAAGAAGGGTGCCGAAGGATGGAGTGTCCCGATTTGCGAAATGATCAAGTTAAGCGGCTAGAGAAGGCGGCGGGTACGGCTAAGGGACGAAAGTATTTGATGACCAATGATGAAGCCAAGCAATCCAATGAAGTTGTCTCAGGTACTTTCCTAACTCTAATCTGGTAAGGATACTATTTAATAGCGGTACTAATTTGTCATTTGTGTCTCCAAGATTTGTGTCCAAACTTAATAAACCGCTAGCTAAGTTAAATCATCCAGTAGAAGTTGAAATAGCGGATGGTAAGACGGTGCTAGGGGTCGATGTGTGTAAAAATTGTGATGTTGTATTTGGTGCCGAAACTTTTAAAATCGATCTTATCCCGATGACATTGGGTGAATTTGACATCGTCGTTGGTATGGATTGGCTCGATCGTTATAGGGCCAATATTTCATGCCATGAAAAGTCCATTCGTGTAAAGACTCCAAGTGGGGGAGAGTTAATTATTCATGGTGATAAGCGAAGGAGACTCGTACCATTATACACTTATGCACGGGCGCGACGTTTCCTTAATAGTGGTGGTATGGTTTTTCTTGTCCATGTAGTTGATACTCGTGAAGAGCCACCATCCATTCGTGAAATTCCGGTGGTTAATGAATTCGAAGATGTTTTTCCGGATGAGTTACCGGGTGTTTCGGCGGAAAGAAAAGTTTAATTTGGCATTGAGTTGGTTCCGGGGGCTACTCCCATTGCTAAAACTCCTTATCGTTTAGAACCGACGGAAATGCAAGAGTTGTTAAATCAAACCCAAGAGTTGCTTGAAAATGGTTTCATTTGACCGAGTGCCTCGCCATGGGGTGCTCCGGTTTTATTCATGAAGAAGAAGGATGGTAGTATGCGGATGTTCATCGATTATCGGGAGTCGAACAAAGTGACGATCAAGAATCGTTATCCATTGCCTCATATTGACGATTTGTTTGACCAACTCCAAGGTGCGACGTATTTTTCTAAGATTGACTTACGGTCCGGCTATCACCAAATGTGGGTCCGTGAGGAAGATATTGAGAAAACGGACTTTCGAACGCGTTACGGGCATTTTGAATTTGTAGTATACCTTTCAGTCTTACGAATGCACCGGCGGCATTCATGGATCTTATGAACCGAGTGTGCCAACCTATGTTGGATAAGTCGGTAATTGTGTTCATTGATGACATACTTGTCTATTCGAAAAGTATGAAGGAACATGAACGTCATTTGCGTGAGGTATTGAAGACGTTGCGGAAGGAGAAGTTGTATGCTAAATTCTCAAAGTGCGAATTTTGGCTAAAGGAAGTGCAATTTCTTGGCCACATTGTGAATAAAGAAGGCATTCAAGTAGATCCGGGGAAGATAGAGACTGTAAATAGTTGGGGACAACCGACTACACTGAAACGACCCGTCCATATTACTATAAACGCAGTACGTTATTCATTGGTCCTATAGCGAGGTAATTGACCTCTATATGATACGTTTTAGAAAATATTGCATTCGTTTCATAAAAAGCACACCATTATTATACATAATACGAGTTTTAAACATATGGGCGATTATTTACAAAATAATCCCCATAATACATCGATTTTCAAATATTACAAATGTGACATAACAGTCGAATATAATACATGACCAAAGTTTTATTGAATGCAACCCTCTTTTAAACAAAAGCATGAGACTCCATGCAAAGCTTGCTCAGATAATGCGACAGCGGAAGACTTTCTTAAGGACCTGAGAATAAACATGCTTAAACAGTCAACACAAAGGTTGGTGAGATATATAGGTTTAAGACTAGCATTGATATAAATATAGACCACAAGATTTCATAGTTACAAACATTTCAATAAAGATATTCTATAAGTTGTTGGGTGCTTCGGTAACCATACTTAACCATTAATGTGGCATACTCCCTTTATTATGAAATCTCCTTACACTGTACCAAGTGTAGTAAAAACGAAGTACTATGTAACCGTTTATGATACTAGAGCGACTAGCCCTGTTGGGGTTGTCAAACCCGATTGATCTATCAATAGGATTCGCGCTTACATGTTCTTACAACATGTAAATATTAGTTACCAAGCTATTAGGGAAGATATGCAAGGTGGTACAACTCAACGTAGAATATATTTTAAGTACTTGTGTCCATGGCGTAAAACATAAAATGCATGTATTCTCATCCCAAATTATTTTAGAGTTTAAAAATGGGACTATATACTCACAGTAGTAAAAGTATATTAATAATAAGTTTTTAACTTATTAAAAAATATGATCGTCGTCCTTGGATTCACGAACCTATAACAATAATAATGATTCAGATAATAATACGACATATAAAATAAAGCAAGTTCATAGAATACTTATATAATAATTTTTAACATTTTATGTTGGTAGTCCAAAATAGTTCGAAAAGTCCATTAATCGGTATATATATATATAATCTTAGAATTACCCCACGGCGTATTGTGTATGTATTGTCTTGCATCAATCCAGAGATGTATTGTATACATATTATCTTAGAATTAACTAAGACGTATTGTGTACTTATTGTCTTAGGATTTATCAAAACGTACTGTGCACGTATTGTCATGGAACGTACCAAGATTATTATATATATACAATCTCGGAATTAACCAAGATTATAATATTTTGTTATACTAATGATAACATGTCCATATATATAGGATATAGGAAAAGTTAGCAAGGATATAGTTAATATAGTTTTTATAATATAAATTTTGTCCATACAACGTTAATTTTAGCAGATTTTGTTTTACTCGCCAAATATTCATTACAACTCCGTTTAAAGTGAATCAAATTGCTATAGATTCTTTAAGAAGTAAATTTAACAAAACCAATTTGAAAAGATCAGCCCAAGTAGTAATTTTTAGAGCTTTACCCTCTTTTTGTGTCGGTGGACAGATTTAGGAAAATCCTGGCATCCACCCAATATATGATTTTTGATAAAATACTTCCACTTTGTCTAAAATCATGAAAAAAATACTGGAAGTCTTATTTACATATATTAATATATTTCCAAAGTCTTAGCCTCGAACTCAAAGTCTAAGATAGGTTTTTAATTCCCAATCCAAAACAGCCCGCTTTTTACCGAATGAAGATTAAAAGATATATGTTAAGTTTCAAGGTGTTCTTCATATGTACAAGTTATAAGTTCTTATATTAACTTAATATAACATCATAATACATATAAATAAGTGTTATTAGAGTTAAGTTAGAAAGATTAGATTAGTTTTTCAAACAAGTTTAGAATCAACTAAACTATGTTCTAGTTTATAAACTCTTATATAGATAGCTATAAACATATGAATTGAACAAGAGTTGAAGTAGAGTTTTTACCTCAAGTTTAGAATGTAAAGTTGCTGGAAAGAAGTAGTAGAACAAAACTTGAGAGAGTTCTTGCAAGTGTGTGTAAAAATGAGTTAGAAATGGTGCTTATTTATAGGCTTGAAAATTTGGTTTTTAGTGAAAATATCTAAGATAAGTTAAAATGTATTAAGTCATGGATGACATATTAAATTAATTAGGTCATGGATGACATATTACACAAATAATTGCAGATTTTTATTACTATATACCAATAGTAAATACTTCTAGAAGCTGTATATAATACGGGTAAAAATACCGTATGAATGCGAGTAGAATTCTTGAGGAAATTGAACAAAAATACGAGTATAGCTATCCTTTATATGTATTGGTATATTATAAAGTGTATTCAATACTTGTAAGGATGTATTTACACTCATAATACATTGTATGTACATACATTTTAATTTAAGTTAATTACGTCGTTTAAATAGTAACATATATATTGTTCAAAAACTCTTTAAATTAGTAGTATGAAAATATATATATATAATACTTTGTTAATATACTTAATGAGATATTTAATTATCATATTTTCAAGTTAAATATATGTATATATACACATATATATATATAATTAATACAAGTTATGACATTCGTGAATCGTAGGAATAAAAGGGTGGTCAACTGCTTATATAAAATTCTTTTCGGAGGTTCAAGACTTATTAAAATTCATTGCTTATCATGTCGAAATTATTAAATCATATAAATAGTATAATCAAGTAGTCGGAAAAATCCGGGTCATCACAGTACCTACCCGTTAAAGAAATTTCGTCCCAAAATTTGAAGTAGTACCTATTTAATGGGCGGTGTTTGTAAACAGATGTGGATACTTCTGTTTCATCTGGTCCTCTCTTTCCCAAGTGAACTCGGGACCTCTTCGAGCATTCCAACGAACCCTAACTATAGGTATGTTGCTTTGCTTAAGCTATTTAACTTCACGGTCCATGATTTCGATAGGCTCTTCTATAAAATGCAGTTTCTCGTCGATTTGGATTTCTTCAAGAGGAACAGTGAGGTCTTCTTTTGCAAGGCATTTCCTTAGGTTCGAGATGTGAAAGGTATTGTGTACTCCAGCAAGTTGTTGTGGTAGCTTAAGTCGATAAGCCACCGGTCCAATACGTTCGATGATCTTGAATGGTCCTACGTATCTTGGGTTCAATTTATCCCTCTTACCAAAGCGTATCACACCTTTCCAAGGTGACACCTTTAACATAACCATGTCATCAACCTAAAATTCTAACGGCTTCCTTCAAACATCAGCATAGCTCTTTTGACGACTTTGGGCGGTCTTCAATCTCTCCTTAATTTGCACAATCTTATCAGTAGTCTCCTGTATGATCTCGGGACCAGTCAGTTGTCTGTCACCTACTTCGTTCCAACAGATTGGGGATCTACACTTTCTTCCATAAAGTGCTTCGAATGGTGCAGCATTAATACTCGTATGATAACTGTTGTTATACGAGAATTCTGCCAATGGTAAATATTTATCCCATCCGTTTCCGAAATCGATCACACATGCTCTAAGCATGTCTTCAAGAGTCTGAATGGTCCTTTCACTTTGCCTATCGTTCTGAGGATGATATGCAGTGCTCATATCCAGACGAGTCCCTAGAGCTTTATGTAGTGATTGCCAAAACCTTGACATAAACCGACTGTCGCGATCAGATATAATGGAGATAGGTACTCCATGTCTTGAAACAACTTCCTTCATGTATAATCATACCAATTTATCCATCTCATCCATTTCCTTCATAGGTAGGAAATGTGCAGATTTGGTGAGACGATCGACAATTACCCAAATGGTGTCGTAACCCCATGCAGTCTTTGGTAGCTTCGTGATGAAATCCATAGTAATACATTCCCATTTCCATTCCGGGATTTCTGGTTGTTGAAGCAGACCTGACAGTTTTTGATGTTCTGCCTTGACTTTGGAGCATGTCAAACATTCTCCGATGTACGTTGCAATATTAGCTTTCAAATTTGGCCACCAAAAGTGTGCTTTAAGATCTTGATACATCTTTCCAGCTCCGGGATGTATCGAGTATCTCGTCTTATGTGCCTCATCCAAAACCAATTTTCTTAACCCTTTAAACTTCGGTACCCAAATGCGTCCAGCGAAGTATCGGGTTCCATCCTCTCGTGTAACAAGCTGTTTATCTAACCCTTTAAGCATCTCATTTCCAAAGTTTTCTTCAAAAAGAGCTCTTTGTTGAGCCTCCTTAATTTGGGTAGTGAGGTTCGTACGAATCTTCATATTCATTGCTCGTACTCGAATCGGCTCTCTTTCCTTCCTGCTTAAAGCATCTGCTACTACATTTGCTTTCCCGAGATGATATCGAATTTCACAATCATAGTCGTTTATCAGCTCGACCCACCTACGTTGCCTCATGTTCAATTTTTTTTGGTTGAAGATATGTTGAAGGCTTTTATGATCGGTATACACGGTACATTTAACCTCGTACAAGTAGTGTCTCCAAATCTTTAATGCAAACACCACTGCTCCTAATTCTAGATCATGAGTCGTATAATTTTGTTCATGAATCTTTAGTTGTCGGGATGCATATGCAATAACCTTCTTTCGTTGCATGAGGACACAACCAAAACCTTGTCGCGAAGCGTCACAATAAATTAAAAAATCATTGTTCCCTTCAGGTAACGATATAATAGGCGATGTAGTCAACTTCTTCTTCAATAATTGAAATGCGGCTTCCTGCTCAGAAGTCCATTCATACTTCTTCCCTTTGTGTGTTAATGTTGTTAATGGTTTGGCTATCCGGGAAAAATCTTGAATAAACCTTCTGTAATAGCCAGCAAGACCCAAAAATTGGCGTATTTGCGTTGGAGTCTGTGGGGTCTCCCACTTTTCAATGGCTTCAATCTTGGCTGGATCAACCTGAATTCCTTCACTGCTGACAATGTGACCAAGGAACTGTACTTCCTTCAGCCAAAAAGCGCACTTGGAAAACTTTGCGTATAACTGTTCTTTCTTTAACAGTTCCAGCACCAACCTTAAATGTTGTTCATGTTCTGCTTCATTCTTAGCATAAATAAGAATGTCATCAATAAAGACAATAACAAACTTATCCAAATACGGACTGCATACCCAATTCATGAGGTCCATGAATACAGCTGGTGCATTTGTCAGCCCGAACGGCATGACTAAAAATTCATAATGACCGTAGCGTGTCCGAAATGCTATTTTTGGAATATCTTCTTCTTTGACACGCTACTGATGATAACCCGATCTTAGATCAATTTTGGAGTAAACACGTGATCCTTGCAGCTGATCAAACAAGTCATCAATTCTCGGTAATGGGTACCGATTCTTGATAGTTAACTTGTTTAATTCGCGATAATCTATACACATTTGAAAGGATCCATCTTTATTCTTGACGAATAAAATTGGAGCTCCCTATGGTGAAGTACTCGGTCGAATGAATCCACGGTCCAGTAATTCTTGTAACTGGCTTTATAACTCTTTCATCTCAGACGGTGCAAGTCTGTATGGAGCACGAGCCACTGGTGCAGCTCCTGGTACTAGATCTATTTGAAATTCTACAGATCTAAATAGAGGTAATCCCAGCAACTCTTCTGAAAAGACTTCAGGAAATTCTCTTGCCACAGGCACGTCGTTGATGCTCTTCTCTTTCTCCTTCGTTTTGACTTTATTAACATGTGCTAGGATAACATAGCACCCTTTCTTCAAGCACTTTTGGACTGTCAAGCAGCTAATGAGTTTTAGCTTTGAGTTACCCTTCTCTCCATAAATCATTACTTCCGTTTTATCCTTACGGGGAATGCGAATTGCCTTCTTGGCACACACAACTTCAGCTCCTATTTTGGACATCCAGTACATGCTGACTATTACATCAAAACTTCCTAATTCTACGGGTATCAAATCAATTTTAAACGTTTCTCCGGCTAAATTTATTTTACAATCACGGCAAATTTTATCGGCTTTAATTAGTTTACCATTAGCTAACTCAATCATGTACTTAGCATCTAGAGGTAATGATGAACAATTCAATTTAGCGTAAAAGTCTCTACTCATGTAACTTCTATCGGCACCAGTATCAAATATAATAGATGCAGATAAGTCATTAATGGTAAACGTACCCGTAACAAGCTCCGGGTCTTCACACGCCTCTCTAGCATTAATAACAAATGCTCTTCCCCGTGCAGGTCCATTATTCTTCTCTGGATTCGGGCACTGGCTCTTAATATGATCTTGTTTCCCACACCAGTAATAAGTAACAGTAGCCAAGGCCGTTCTATTTGCATTGGTGGCAGGAGTCTTGGTGCCATTTGTATTTGCAACGGGAACCCAACAATCTTCAGCAAGATGACCCCTTCGATTACATTTGTTGCACACCACATTACAAAAACCAGTGTGATGTTTGTGGCATCTGTTACATAAGGGATTATGCCCTTTGTAACCCGAGCTTGAACCACTACCCGCACCTTGCGTGGTTTCCTGTTTCTTAAGAGATTGTTGCTGGTGACCTTGATCACGGTTTCCATCCCACTTTCTTTTGTTATCCGATACCTTGGCATCAGTATTTGATGCGTTCTTATCCAGGATGATCTGATCCATTAGCTCGTTTGCCATGGTTATAGCTTCATGAATTGTCTTGGGTTTGGATGCTGTAACATTGGCCTTGATGTTCTTTGGCAGACCATCTTTGTACAATTCAATATTTCGCTCTTCCGTTGGTACCAATTCAAGACATAACAAGGCTAATTCCATGAATTACCTGTTATAGTTGGTAAGTTCAGTTCCGACAACTTTCAGATTTTGTAACTCGGCTTCCATTTTTCTAACCTCGTTCCTTGGGCAGTATTCATTGATTATCATATTTTTCAACTCCTCCCAAGGAGTATCATATGCTTCATCGCCCCCTACAACTTTTACATAGTTTTTCCACCATGTAAGTGCACCATCCTGTAATGTGCATGAATCATACTTTGTCCTATCCCCTTCCGCACAACCACTGATTTTAAATACGGACTCGAGCTTTTCGAACCATCAGGTTAAACCGACTGGTCCTTCTGTTCCACTGAATGATGAAGGTTTGCAACCTTGAAATGTTTTATATGTGCATCCAACACGAGGGTTGGTGTTATTTGCTGATGCTCTTGCCGCTTCGACCCAAAGCATACGGTCGTTTACGCGTTGTTTGATAAGCTCCTCAATTTCTTGTTCCGTCATTCGGTTTAATCGAGCCATGTTTCTTCAATAAACATATAAGATAATTAATCGCATAGAATATTATAGATGTAGTGAGTAATTAATGGTACATCATGGCATATTAATAATATGAACCAATTATTATAAAAGCATTTTCTTCTTATTAGCATTTTATAATTATTTCTAGGGTATTACCTACCCGTTAAAGTTCATACTTAATAGCTTAGTACAAAAATTAACTACTACAATCTAGATAATATTCTATTATGAAAAATTTAAAGTAAAATCACATAATCATTTCACGCTTATTCATGATATAACAATACAATACCAGTATTTCACATAGGTTTATTTTACATAAAACACATGTAGGATAAAATAAAGCACACTACATAATATTATACATGGCGTGAAATGTTATCATAGCGGGAGGTGATTCAAAAACGACGGGGCCTTTTAGTTGTTGGTGAATCAATTTGTTTAGGTGGAATGTGGGATAGAAGCACAGTGTATTTTGTTGTTGGTCGTGGGTTGGAGGTACTTGGTATCTTTGTGGGATTATCAGGGAGATTTATATGGTAAGGGTGGTTTGGTGGTAAAAGGTGTCGGTTCTCAAGCCCTACTACAATAGAAAGTTTAACATCTCTTGTTGCATTATTCCAATCTTGTTTAGAAATTTCTTTGACTTCCTCCTCCGCCTCAGGATTGTTTTCAGGTTCTTTCACTTCTGGTTCTTCTGGAAATTGTGAATCTTCCCAAAATGCATCCCACTCTAGGTCATTATCATCATCAGTTATATAGATGATTGATACATCTTTCTTCGAGTCATCGTGGTACTTTTGCTGGAGATTCCTCTTCGGAGTCGCTGAATGTGATAATGAGGTTGGTGCTAGAAGTAGACATCTATCACACATTAACTACCACATTAGTAATATACCACATAATATTTACATGTTATAGTATTTAATTTCCGACCAAAAATGATAAGCAATGGTTTTCAAAAACAAGTTCGGTCAAAGTCCAGACTCACTAATGCATCCTAACAAATACCGGTCAGACACACTAATGCAATTTCTGGTTCGCTAAGACCTCTGCTCTGATACCAACTGAAACGACTCGTCCATATTACTATAAACGCAGTACGTTATTCATTGGTCCCATAGCGAGGTAATTGACCTCTATATGATACATTTTAGAAAATATTGCATTCGTTTCATAAAAAGCACACCATTATTATACATAATACGAGTTTTAAACATATGGGCGATTATTTACAAAATAATCCCCATAATACATCGATTTTCAAATATTACAAAGGTGACATAACAGTCGAATATAATACATGACCAAAGTTTTATTGAATACAACCCTCTTTTAAACAAAAGCATGAGACTCCATGCAAAGCTTGCTCAGATAATGCGACAGCGGAAGACTTTCTTAAGGACCTGAGAATAAACATGCTTAAACAGTCAACACAAAGGTTGGTAAGATATATAGGTTTAAAGCTAGCATCGATATAAATATAGACCACAAGATTTCATAGTTACAAACATTTCAATAAAGATATTCTATAAGTTGTTGAGCGCTTCGGTAACCATACTTAACCATTAATGTGGCATATTCCCTTTATTATGAAATCTCCCTACACTGTACCAAGTGTAGTAAAAATGAAGTATTATGCAACCGTTTATGATACTAGAGCGACTAGCCCGGTTGGGGTTGTCAAACACGATAGATCTATCAATAGGATTCGCGCTTACATGTTCTTACAACATGTAAATATTAGTTACCAAGCTATTAGGAAAGATATGCAAGGTGGTACAACTCAACGTGGAATATATTTTAAGTACTTGTGTCCATGGCGTAAAACATAAAATGCATGTATTCTCATCCCAAATTATTTTAGAGTTTAAAAATGGGACTATATACTCACAGTAGTAAAAGTATATTAATAATAAGTTTTCAACTTATTAAAAATATGATCGTCGACCTTGGATTCACGAACCTATAACAATAATAACGATTCAGATAATAATACGACATATAAAATAAATCAAGTTCATATAATACTTATATAATAATTTTTAACATTTTATGTTGGTAGTCCAAAATAGTTCAAAAAGTCCATTAATCGGTATATATATAATCTTAGAATTACCCCACGGCGTATTGTGTACGTATTGTCTTGCATCAATCCAGAGACATATTGTATACGTATTGTCTTAGAATTAACTAAGACGTATTGTGTACATATTGTCTTAGGATTTATCAAAACGTATTGTGCACGTATTGTCATGGAACGTACCAAGATTATTATATATATACAATCTCGGAATTAACCAAGATTATAATATTTTGTTATAATAATGATAACATGTCCATATATATAGGATATAGGAAAAGTTAGCAAGGATATGGTTAATATAGTTTTTATAATATAAATATCGTCCATACAACGTTAATTTTAGCAGATTTTGTTTTACTCGCCAAATATTCGTTACAACTCCGTTTAAAGTGAATCAAATTGCTATGGATTCCTTAATAAGTAAATTTAACAAAACCAATTCAAAAAGATCAGCCCAAGTAGTAATTTTTAGAGCTTTACCCTCTTTTTGTGTCGGTGGACAGATTTGGGAAAATCCCGGCATCCACCCAATATATGATTTTTGATAAAATACTTCCACTTTGTCTAAAATCATGAAAAAAATACTGGAAGTCTTATTTACATATATTAACATATTTTCATAGTCTTAGCCTCGAACTCAAAGTCTAAGATAGGTTTTTAATTCCCAACCCAAAACAGCCCGCTTTTTACCGAATGAAGATTAAAGGATATATGTTAAGTTTCAAGGTGTTCTTCATATGTACAAGTTATAAGTTCTTATATTAACTTAATAAAACATCATAATACATATAAATAAGTGTTATTAGAGTTAAGTTAGAAAGATTAGATTAGTTTTTCAAACAAGTTTAGAATCAACTAAACTATGTTCTAGTTTATAAACTCTTATATAGATAGCTATAAACATATGAATTGAACAAGAGTTGAAGTAGAGTTTTTACCTCAAGTTTAGAATGTAAAGTTGCTAGAAAGAAGTAGTAGAACAAAACTTGAGAGAGTTCTTGCAAGTGTGTGTAAAAATGAGTTAGAAATGGTGCTTATTTATAGGCTTAAAAATTTAGTTTTTAGTGAAAATATCTAAGATAAGTTAAAATGTATTAAGTCATGGATGACATATTAAATTGATTAGGTCAAGGATGACATATTACACAAATAGTTGCAGATTTCTATTGGTATATACCAATAGTAAATACTTCTAGAAGCTGTGTATAATACGCGTAAAAATATCGTATGAATGCGAGTAGAATTCTTGAGGAAATTGAACGGAAATACGAGTATAGCTATCCTTTATATGTATTGGTATATTATAAAGTGTATTCAATACTTGTAAGGATGTATTTACACTCGTAATACATTGTATGTACATACATTTTAATTTAAGTTAATTACGTCGTTTAAATAGTAACATATATATTATTCAAAAACTCTTTAAATTAGTAGTATGAAAATATATATATATAATACTTTGTTAATATACTTAATGAGATATTTAATTATCATATTTTCAAGTTAAATATATGTATATATACACATATATATATAATTAATACAAGTTATGAAGTTCGTGAATCGTAGGAATAAAAGGGTGGTCAACTGCTTATATAAAATTCTTTCCGGAGGTTCAAGACTTATTAAAATTCATTGCTTATCATGTCAAAATTATTAAATCATATAAATAGTATAATCAAGTAGTCAGAAAAATCCGGGTCATCACATACACCTACGGAAATTCGAAGTTTTCTCGGATTGGCCGGTTATTATCGTCGGTTTATCCAAGACTTTTCTAAGATCGCTTCTCCGTTAATGAAGTTAACAAGGAAGAACGCGAGATTTAATTGGAAAAATGAGCAAGAAATTGCTTTTCAATTGTTAACAGAAAAGTTGTGTCAAGCTCCGGTTTTGGTGTTACCGGAAGGTGTAGAAGATATGACGGTTTATTATGATGCCTCATTAAATGGGCTCGGGTGTGTTCTAATGCAAAGAGGTAAAGTCATCGCTTACGTCTCTCGACAATTAATGGAACATGAAAAGAGATACCCGAACCATGATCTCGAATTGGCGGCGATGGTTCATGCGTTGAAAATTTGGCGCCATTACTTATATGGTGTCAAGTGTACGGTTTATTTGGATCATAAGAGTTTGAAACATCTCTTTAACCAATGAGATTTGAATTATCGTCAACAAAGGTGGATGGATGTGGTAAAGGATTATGATTGTGAGATACTTTACCATCCGGGTAAGGCGAATGTGGTCGCGGATGCATTGAGTCGAAAGAGTCAACATCCAGAAATACGAGTAGGATCGTTACGCATGATTATTACTAACGATTTTCTTGTGAAGCTCAGTGAGATTCAAATTGAAGCTTTTGTTAACAACAAACATGAGGAACGAATCATGGGGCAAACAGAGTCTCTTACCTTAGGCCCACATGGTTTGTTGTCCTTTCAAGGAAGAGTGTGGGTGCCTAGAACGGGAGATTACCGACAAGTGCTACTTGATGAAGCACATAAGTCAAAGTATTCCATTCATCCGGGTGCGACAAAGATGTATCTTGATTTAAAGAAAGAGTATTGGTGGCCCGACATGAAACGTGATGTTGTTAAGTATGTTGAACAATGCGTCACGTGTTTGCAAGTTAAGGCCAAACACCAAAAGCCGTATGGTATGTTACAACCATTAGAAATTCCAAAATGGAAATGGGAGCATATTACCATGGATTTCATTACAAAGTTACCAAAGACGGCGAGAACCCAATTTGATACGATTTGGGTGATAGTTGATCGGTTGACAAAGAGTGCATTGTTTCTTCCTATTCGGGAAACGATATCGTCAGAGACTTTGTCTAAGTTGTTTATCAAAGAGGTGATATCGAGGCATGGGGTTCCTATATCTATTGTTTCGGATCGAGATACTCGTTTTACGTCTAGGTTTTGGAACAAGTTTCATGAAGATATGGGTACTCAATTGAAGATGAGCACGGTGTATCATCCTCAAACGTACAGTCAAACCGAGTGTACGAATCAAACGTTGGAGGATATGTTGCGGGCTTGTGTTATTGATTTCGGTGGTAGTTGGGATGAGCACTTACCTTTGGTGGAATTCTCGTACAATAATAGTTATCATACTAGTATCGGGATGCCACCTTATGAGATACTTTATGGGCTTAGGTGTCGAACTCCTATTTGTTGGGGTGAAGTGGGACAAAGGGAAATCGAGAATACCGATTTAGTTTTAGAGACGAATAGTAAGATTGAGATGATTCGGGCTCGACTTAAGGCGGTGCAAGATAGGCAAAAATTTTATGCCGATAAACGAAGGTGACCGATTGAGTTTCAAGAAGGTGACATGGTGATACTTAAGGTTTCGCCATGAAAAGGTATTATTTGGTTTCGAAAACGAGGAAAGTTAGCTCCTCGGTTTATTGGGCCATTTAAAATTTTAGCTCGTGTTGGTGAAGTTGCGTATCGTTTGAAATTACTCGAAGAGCTTGCGGGGATCCATAATACATTTCATGTTTCCCATCTCCGTAAGTGCCTTGCGGA
This sequence comes from Rutidosis leptorrhynchoides, assembly GCF_046630445.1. Lineage (NCBI taxonomy): Eukaryota > Viridiplantae > Streptophyta > Magnoliopsida > Asterales > Asteraceae > Rutidosis > Rutidosis leptorrhynchoides. The sequence goes on along the minus strand of NC_092333.1, from coordinate 656,924,531 downwards.
TGATTCATCATGGGTGCCATTAGACGAGATTGAGCTAAACAACAAGTTAGAGTATGTTGAAGACCCAGTAGCTATACTTGATGAAAAGGTGAAAATGTTGAGAAATAAAAAGCGAGAACTTTTAAAGTTCAATGGCATCGTAGTAAAGGTTCCAAGTTTACGTGGTAACCCAAAAAGTTTGTGTTAGTGTATCTTCCCGCTTGTCATGCGACTTGGATCGCGAGGACGCGCTCCGATTCAAGTGGGGGAGAGTTGTAAGACCCAAATATTTATTGTACATAAGAGTAAATATGATGTACATAAAGTGTGTGAAGTGTAGTGTAAAGGAAAAGCCCAAAACTGATCTGACATGTGGCGCGCCGCGCAAGGTTGAGGGCGCGCGCCGCGCGCAGTTGCTGCGACAGATTCTTGATTTTAAAACAAAGTTAAATGAGGGGCATTCTTGTCTTTTCACTTGAGGCCGGGTTTAGGTCATTTATGGCCATATTTTTGGTGGTTGAAACACATTCAACACAACCACCAACATCATCTTCTACCCGACTTCAATTTTAGAGTGAGAAACACTTTGAGAGAGAGAAAGCTCAAATCAAGGAGGAAGAAGCTTGATTCGGGTCAAAGCTCGTGTATTAAAGTTGTACATCTAGTCACTAGCTACGTTTTGATAGTGGTGGTATGTCCTAACCTTGATTTTCCTTACTTTGATATATTTAAGGGTTATGGTTTGGGTAAATGATGAACATAAAACCCATTGTTGGTGATTTTGGAGGGTTTTTGGGTAAGATTGAGTCATGGGGGCTCAAGAAGAACTAACCTAGGGTTTTAAAATGATAATTGGTGATTATGTGTCTTAAATGGTTAGTTAATCACTAGCACACTTGGTTGTTAAGTGAATGGGTGTTATTTGGGTAAGTGGATGACCCAAAATGGGTATGTTAACCTTGAAATGGGTCAAAGGAGTCTTGGGTAACCTAAATTGTATAGTGAGTATGAAAATGCACTAAACTTGTGATAATAAGTGTATTAAGACCATAATCAATTAATGTTAGAGATTTGGCGTAATCTCGACCTAGTGTAGGGTTAAGGGTGCAAATGGGTCACATTTTCACTATGAGTTAAAATGACACTAGGATAGTGAGTGAGTTGGTTGACCAAGTTGATTGTGTGATTGATTATATGCATAATGTAATAGGTACGTTATATTGAAGGTTGCAAGCTCGATTATCTTTCACAAAAGACTTTAAGGTGAGTGGAATAATTATATGCGTAGGTATATAATGTACTTATTTGTTGTAGCGTGAGACGTGAAGTGTCGACGTGCTAAGACACCACATTTCACGTGATGAGTGAAGTGTCGACGTGTTAAGACACCACTCGGGGTGAAGTATCGACGTGTTAAGATGCCACCCCAAGTAATATGAAGAGTGAAGTGTCGACGTGTTAAGAAACCACTCGGACTAAAGTATCGACGTGTTAAGATGCCACTTCAAGAACTATCACGGGTGAAGTGTCGACGTGTTAAGACGCCACCCGGGGGTGAAGCATCGACGTGTTAAGATGCCACCCGTGAGATTAGGGTACAACGTGCTAAGTACTCTAATGATTGTTATGAACACCTATGGGAAATTCGAGTACCATTCCTTTGTATTATTGGTTAACCATGGTTAGGTGTTGTAGTGTAGCATATTGTATTGTTCGAGTTATATATGCTATTGTTTGTGCTAGCTTGTGGTCTTGAAGATTTAGTGTTATACTTTGCAATGGTATGCTATATAAATTGCTAGCGTGTATGAGGTAATTGTGTATGTGATTGCAAGTAAGTAGGTTATATATTTATGCGTATAACTATTGCACTCACTAAGCTTTGCTTACCCCTCTCGTTGTTTACCTTTTTAGGCTCTGGCGTGGATAAGGGTAAAGGTATCCGTTTGGATTAGTGGCTCTCGGGAGATTAGCTTTTGGAAGTTCGACCAAGATATGGGTAGTTTAAACCCCAAACACCATGCTTTAAGTGTCGTTTAGAAATTAAACTTTTGTGGTTGAAACTTGTATTTTGTACGAAATTTGTAATTCGGGACGATGTGGGGCCGGTGTTGTAAAACTCGTTTTTATTTTGGGAATCTCTTAGTTTTACTTATTGTAATGTGTTGTGAAAACCGTTTCGTCTAAAAGTGTCGGGAAGCGGGAGATTTTTTGCGTGAAAAAGACATTTGGGACAGCAGGAAATGGAGCGGCACACCCCATATTGGAGCGGCGCTTCATTTGGCCAAAAACCTGATTTTGTAAAAAAAAAAAAAAAAAAAAAAAAAAAAAAAAAAAAAAAAAAACGTATTTCGGTTGGATAACAGGTTTGGTCGTTACAGTTAACAAGAGTCTTATAATATTTGGTGTCAAACGCATAAGTGTTTATTTTCCGTTTCTTAATTGTTTTAGGATGAGAATTTGAAGTTCATTCTTCATTTAGAATTCTTGTACTGTGTTGCTTTTACATAATGTGTTTTATGTGTAGTTATTCTCGTGATACTTTGTTTCTATTAGCTTATGTTTTCTAATAGAGTATTTGTACCAGATGGTCTTGGGTTAGTGTAATATAATGGTGTACCAGATGTTCCTGGTTTGGTTGATATAATTGTGTACCAAATACCAGGGCTCCTAGTGTTTACTTGGTTAAAATGACAACATCTCATGATTACAACAAATTAAGATAAGGTACTCTGTTCTCGAGTTTATTTTCGGTTTTTAATCATAACTAGATCTAGCACGAAATACTTTAGGACAATGTTGATAAATTATTTACAGCTACACAAACATAGTTTAGTAATTTTACATATATTGTTAGTTCTCAAGTTTGTTACTTTCTAGCAAATGTGTCACACTGTTTTTTTTTTTCTTTTTTTTCTTTCTATTGTATACTGAAGTATTTATGTTTAAGACTACTTTTGATAAAATTGAATGATTTAGTGTTGAATATTTCATAATCTGAATGATTTAAAGTCTCAAAATAAACCCCAGACAAAACTAAAAAAAATCACCCAACCGAAAAATCGAACTCCGGCCAAAACCAAGATCTGAAGCATCATCGAGGAGGAGACAAGGACATGGTGACCAATCAAAGAAGCTCAACCTACCAATCAACGTTAAACCCCAACCATACAACCACCATAGGTGGTTTTCTGGCAGGACACACGCAACATCAGATGAAATAACGACACCCACCGAACCAGGAACTACATCGACAATCAAGAGATCCATATATCCAACACTACTCCCATCACGAGAACGGGGGTGGAAAGTGGCCCAGATCACCTAAAAACCCATACTCGTTGCCGGAGTCACCATGTAACGTTGACAAGCGGAAAAAGAAAACGGGGACAAGAAAACCAAGCCACCAACAAGATGTCGATCGTCGATGAAAGAGAAGATAACAACAATGTCAAACTGGCAAGTAAGAGGAAGAATACACCTTTAGAAGAAAGGCAATGAGGTGATGGCGACATAAATTCAATTAGATTTTTTTTGGTGATAAATTCACTCAGTGTATTGACAGATTGTACTATACAAATAAGTAATGGATGATGCAAATATATGTTTATCTGTTATAAAAGTAATAATTGGATGATAATTTTATTATTATTATAGATATTGCATAGTATATTTTTTGAGTATAAATAGGTGTGTTGAGTTAGAGTTTATTGTATGTATTTTTTGGTTAACAAAAACACTCTCTCTCTCTCTAGATTCTAAATGCCACCAAACTCTCATTGTACATTTTTCTATAAATAAAAAACCAATTACTCATACCTTTTGTTCAACCTTTGTTTTCTCCGTTTTACAGTATCTCTATCTCTATATACCTTCTACAGTCAAGAACCACTAAAGGTAGTTATAAGCCTACTGAATTATAACACATTATCAGCACGATTATCTCAACATTTATACTAAATATGGTTGGCTCTGCCACCTAACTAATATATGGTCGGTTATACCACCTAAATGATATATGGTCGACACTGTCGCCTAATTTACATTTATGTTATCTAACATTTATTTATGTATACTAACATTTACATTTATGTTATCTAACATTTATTTATGTATACTAACATTTACAGTTATGTTCACTAACATTTATATTTATGTTATTTAAGTTATATATGGTCGGTTATACCACCTGAATTATATTTTCTGTAATCTAACTCTTATTAACTTCACTAACATTTATATTTATGTTAATAAGACCTCATGATTGTACGCAACACGTCATTTGACAACACGGTACTTTATGTACGCAATACGTCATTTGACAACACGGTACCATGGGTCGAGATTAATTCCGATCAATACGAATACGATGGGGTCTTTATATGTTATCTAACATTTATGATTACTTATGCAATTAATCATTATTTATTTCATGCATACTAATGTTTATTCTTAAATTTATAATCTTAAAAGTTAAAATAAAAAAAAGTAGTTTGTATTTTTATTAAAAGTAAATCTTAAAAGTTAAAATAAAAAAGTAGTTTGTATTTTTATTAAAAGTAAATCTTAAAAGTTAAAATAAGAAAAGTAGTTTGTATTTTTATTAAAAGTAAATCTTAAAAGTTAAAATAAAAAAAGTAGTTTGTATTTTTATTAAAAGTAAATCTTAAAAGTTAAAATAAGAAAAGTAGTTTGTATTTTTATTAAAAGTAAATCTTAAAGGTTAAAATAAGAAAAATATATTATAATAATATATATTATAACTTAATATATATTATAATAATATCATTAATAATATAATATAATATAATATGAACCTATATTCCCTTATGATTTTATTATTTGTAATCATACCATTATTCATTTGTTTACTACTTATGAATCTAAACTAATTCTAATTGCATGTTGTTATTTATCTACGAAAAAAATAATATTATGATTATGATTATGATTATGATTTATGTTGTTCATCTTTCTGAAAATAGAAAATGTCAAACTCATCAAAGCTTGAGTTTGATGCCTTAGACGTATCGGGAACAAACTACACATCATGGGTTATGGACGTAGAAATAAATCTTGGATCATTGGGTATTCTAGAAACTTTAAAAGAAAATAATACTTGTTCCGATCAAGATAAATTAAAATCAATTGCTTTTATTCGCAAACATATTGATACCACCTTAAAACATATGTTTCTCACTATCAAAGATCCACATGTTTTATGGAAAAGTATCAAGAGTAGATTCGATAATCAAAAGGAGATATTACTTCCAGCTGCGAGGGAAGAATGGAGAAATCTAAGGTTCCAAGATTTCAAAAAGGTAAGTGAATACAGCTCGGCCATGTTCAAGATCCGTTCAAAGCTTCAATTCTGTGGTCAAGAAATAAGTGATGCTGATATGATGGAGAAAACTTTCTCCACAATGCATTCTGCAAATATAACTGTGCAAGAAAATTTAAAATTGCAGAATTATAAAACTTTTTCCAAACTTCAAACTTATCTCTTAGTTGCAGAAGTTAATAAAGAATTACTGATGAAAAATCAAGAATCTCGTCCTACCGGTGCGCTAGCATTTCCTGAAGCTAATGCTATTAACAATAATAATAATAATAATAAAAGAAGAAATGCACATGGACGAGGGCGTGGAAGAGGTCGTAGCCATATTGGCCAAAACCATCATCATGAAAATTACCATAACAATAATAAAAATCATAACTATGTTCGAAATCACCCTTATGGTAATGGTCGTGGTGGTGGTCGTGGTCGTGGTGGTCGTAGTGGTCGTGGTTGTGGACAAAGAAATAATAATCCACAAAATTATAAAATTCAAACACCATACAATCCCACAAATCACAATGTTGAAGAAGGCTCTTCAAAGAATGTTGAAGATTCTTGTTACCGATGTGGTAAAATTGGCCACTGGTCTAAAAACTGCCGAACAAATCAGCATTCTATTAATCGGTATCAAGAATCCCTAAAGGGAAAAGGAAAAGAAGCAAATCTTGTGGATGACCTTGATACAAAAATCACTGAGCCAACTTGTGACTACTTTAATGAATAAATTTCTAATATCTATATATATATATATATATATATATATATATATATATATATATATATATATATATATATATATATATATATATATATATATATATATATATATATATATATATATATATATATATATATATATATATATATATATATAGAGATATCCTATTATATGTTCTCGTTAAATAAATGGTTGTAGATTTTCAATCTACACCATATCTAGTTTACTACATATTTCCTTATTATGTGCTATCGTTTGTAACATGTTTTGAATGTAATATATTGATGAATTATATACTCATTATTTATTTCTCATATTTTTTTTTGAAGTTCATGATGTATACTGCTGGAGTAAAAAATCAGTCAAATGGTGGAGATATTTGTATTGCAGACAGTGGTGCCACTCACACCATACTCAAATCTAAAAAATATTTCACAGACTTGAAAGCAACGGAAGGAACTATACATACTATATCAGGTCCTGTGGACTTAATAAAAGGAATGGGAAAGGCAAAATTCATGTTACCAAATGGTACGAATTTTCTGATAAATAATGCCTTATTTTCTCCCATGTCAAAGAGAAATTTGTTAAGTTTCTCTGACATATACCAAAATGGATATGATTATCAGTCAGTGACAACAGAAAATGAAAAATATTTAAGTATCACTGATAAGAATCGTGTAATTGAAAAACTACCAAGACTTCATTCTGGTTTACATTATACACATATAAATGTACCTGAAGTAAATGTGGTAGTTAAATAAAAATTATGTGATCCTGTAATGATCAGTTTGTGGCATGAGAGATTAGGTCACCCAGGATCAACAATGATGAAAAGAATAATACAAAATACACATGGACATCCATTGGCGGATCAAAGGATCCCTCATGATGCACTTATCCCATGTACATCATGCTCACTTGGAAAGTTGATAATAAGACCATCACCTCTTAAGGTTGAAAAAGAATCACCAATGTTTCTTGAAATAATTCAAGGTGATATATGTGGACCAATTCATCCACCATGTGGACCATTTAGATATTTTATGGTTCTAATAGACGCATCTAGTAGATGGTCTCATGTTTGTCTATTATCAAGTCGAAATATGGCATTTGCAAAATTTCTTGCTCAAATTATTAAATTGAGAGCACATTTCCCTGATTATACTATTAAAAGGGTGAGACTAGATAATGCCGGTGAGTTTACGTCTCAAGCATTTAATAACTTTTGCATGTCTATTGGGATTATTGTTGAACATTCCGTTGCCCATGTGCATACACAAAATGGTTTAGCTGAATCATTAATTAAACGATTGCAGCTAATAGCTAGACCATTGATAATGCGAACAAAACTCCCAGTATCTATATGGGGCCATGCAATTTTGCATGCTGCATCATTGATTCGCATTAGACCAAGCGCAAGTCATACATATTCTCCTTTACAACTTGCTTTTGGTCATCAGCCAAATATTTCCCACCTTAGAACATTTGGTTGTGCGGTTTATATCCCTATCGCACCACCACAACGCACTAAAATGGGTCCTCAAAGAAGGATGGGAATATATGTTGGATATGAAACATCTTCAATAATAAGATATATTGAACCCATGACGGGTGATGTTTTTACATCACGTTTTGCTGATTGTCACTTTAATGAAACATTATTCCCTAGATTAGGGGGAGAAATAAAAAATAAAGAAAATGATGTTTCATGGTGTGAACCTCAATTAAATTGCAAATGCAAGAAATAATGCATATGCAAGAACTTGCAAATAAATTGCCTGATGCATTTACAGATACAAAAAGAGTGACTAAATCATATATACCAGCAGCAAATGCTCCAGCTCGAATTGAAATTCCAAAAATTGGCAATAATGTTATTCTTGAGTCTTTGCCACGCCAGAAACGTGGGAGACCAATTGGTTCCAAAGATAAAAATCCTCAGAAAAGAAAATCAGCTGATAATGAGGTAAAAGAAAGTGGTCAAGAAGAACTACAAATCAATACTCCTTCTGCAGAGGAGATTGATGATGTCAATACGGAATTTTCAATCAATTTCGCACATTCAAAAATATTATGGAACCGAAATGAAATGAAAAATCTTGATGAGATATTTTCATATAATGTTGCATATGACATCATGAATGATGATGATGATCCAGAACCAAAATCTGTCATGGAATGTCAAAATAGACATGATTGGGATCATTGGAAAGGAGCAATACGAGCTGAATTTGAATCACTCAATAAAAGAAAAGTTTTCGGATCTATCATTCTCACACCTAAAGATGTGAAACCTGTGGGATATAGATGGGTTTTTGTGCGAAAAAGAAATGAGAAAAATGAAGTTACAAGGTATAAAGCTAGACTTGTAGCTCAAAGTTTTTCTCAAAGACCGGGAATTGATTATGAGGAAACTTATTCTCCTGTTATGGATGCAATTACTTTTAGATACTTAATCAGCCTGGCAGTTTCTGAAAATTTAGAAATGCATCTCATGGATGTTGTGACTGCTTATCTTTATGGATCACTTGATAGTGATATATATATGAAGATACCTGAAGGATTTAAGGTATCAGAAGCAACCAATGCAAAACCCAAAGAAATGTACTCAATCAAGTTACAAAGGTCTTTATATGGGTTGAAACAATCGGGTCGCATGTGGTATAAATGATTAAGTGATTACTTGATAAGCAAAGGGTATACCAATAATCTTATTTGCCCATGTGTTTTCATTAAGAAAACAACATCCGGATATGTGATCATAGCTGTTTATGTTGATGATCTTAATATCATAGGTACAAATAAAGAGATCCATGAAGTCATTCAACTTCTAAAGAAAGAATTTGAAATGAAAGATCTCGGAAAAACCAAGTATTGCCTTGGTTTACAAATTGAACATATGCCTAATGGTTTACTTGTACATCAAACAACATATAATGAAAAGATTTTAAAACGTTTTAATATGGACAAGGCAAAACCATTAAGTACTCCTATGGTTGTTAGATCACTTAATGTTGACACTGATCCATTTCGTCCCTGTGAAGATCATGAAGATATCCTGGGACCAGAAGTACCATATCTTAGTGCAATTGGAGCTCTTATGTATCTTACAAATTGTACAAGACCTGACATTTCTTTTGCAGTTAATTTGTTGGCAAGGTTCAGCTCAGCTCCTACCAAAAGACACTGGAATGGGATCAAACACATATTTCGATACCTTCGAGGAACTACTGATTTAGGATTATTTTATTCTAACGAATCAAAACAAGATTTGGTTGGTTATGCAGATGCAGGTTATTTATCTGATCCACATAAAGCTAAATCTCAAAATGGATATGTATTCCTAAATGGAGGTACCGTAATATCATGGCGTTCTCAAAAACAAACACTTGTTGCAACATCATCAAATCATGCCGAAGTAATTGCATTACATGAAGCCAGTCGGGAATGTTTTTGGTTGAGATCAATGACACAACTCATTACTGATTCTTGTGGACTAGAACGCAATAAAAGTTCAACAACTATCTATGAAGATAATGTAGCTTGCATAACACAGATGAAAGAAGGGTATATCAAAAGTGACCGAACAAAACACATACCCCCTAGATTCTTCTCATACACTCAAAATCTCATTAAGGACAACCAGATTGAAATGAGATATGTTCAGTCCAGCAAAAACTCTGCTGACCTTTTCACCAAAGCACTTCCAACTGCTATTTTCAGAACACACGTTCATAATATTGGCATGAGGCATGTTCAGAAGATGTAACAACTCAGGCGTTGCCTACTTGAGGGGGAGTCAACTCTATGCTGCACTCTTTTTCCCTTAGCTAAAGTTTTATCCCAAAGGGTTTTCTTTAGCAAGGTTTTTAACGAGGCAGTACTAGTTATTCACTAATAAAATTATCATCCAAGGGGGAGTGTTATAAAAGTAATAATTGGATGATAATTTTATTATTATTATAGATATTGCATAGTATATTTTTTGAGTATAAATAGGTGTGTTGAGTTAGAGTTTATTGTATGTATTTTTTGGTTAACAAAAACACTCTCTCTCTCTAGATTCCAAATGCCACCAAACTCTCATTGTACATTTTTCTATAAATAAAAAACCAATTACTCATACCTTTTGTTCAACCTTTGTTTTCTCCGTTTTACAGTATCTCTATCTCTATATACCTTCTACAGTCAAGAACCACTAAAGGTAGTTATAAGCCTACTGAATTATAACATTATCAAAATTTTATTGGATTTATCTATGTGATGTGCAATATATAATTAATAATGATAATAATAATATAATAATAAAGAGAAAAAAGAATTTAGTATTGGTGTTTTAAAATACGTGTGGATATTAGGGGATGTTTCGAATCTTAGTATTAACTAGGTTTCGAACCCTCGCTTCGCGACAGGAGTTCGGTTTTCAATGTATTTTATTGGGTTTAGTTTGTAAAATTATTTCGTGGCTAACGATGATGTAGTTGAAATGCAACTCGAGTCGAACTAAAAGGTATAGCTCGTGAAAGATTTAAATGTTATGTTAAATTAACAATATATGTACATCTCCGCGTTTCGCTATGGAATTGTCGACTTTTAAAAATTTAACGCAAAATCAACGTGTATGAAAAGTACCCCAAATATTTAGCGTTTTTTAAAAAGCGTCCGTTTTGGGTATAGTTAGTGACATTGTGTTCCTAAAATTATTTCGAATTTAACGATGGTGTCGAAAAAATTTAGCTCGTTGCGAGCGAGAAGATATGACCCGTTGAAGATTTTGGGGGAGTTTATTTAAGATTTTTTATAAAAATGGATATTTGACACTTTACCCCCTATTTGGGAGTTTGATTTGAATGTTTGGAAAAAGTCGAGGGGTCTTTGTTGTGAAATGTAGTTTAAATAGTAATTTTTAAAAAAGTAAAAAGTCGGAAATACCCCTGTTTACTATTCACTTTCAGTATGTCTTATATATATATATATATATATATATATATATATATATATATATATATATATATATATATATATATATATATATATATATATATATATATATATATATATATATATATATATATTGAGATGTTTCGTGGCAAATCTACTAAACGGATGACCATAGGCGATAATTAAAAGTGACATAGGGGGCACCCGCCCCCAGTGGATTTGCATTTTTTAGTGCAAAAATTTTGAATTTTACAATTTTGCTCCCATTGAATTTTTTTGCCCCAAAGTCTCCATATTTTGCCCGAAAGCCTTTATATTTTACCCAAAAAAAGTTGTTACGCTTTTAAAAAGAATTTCGCCCCCGGTGAAAAAAAATTCCTGCTTCCGACACTGCGGATGACTCCATTTGGTGTTAAACTTTGGCAAGTGGTGGAGTGGTCTTGTGGATATTTAATTTGGGAAATAGAAACCATGTGGTATTCAATGGTAATGGTTGGAACGCTCCTACGACTTTAAAGGATTCAAATTAAATTGTTCGAGTTGATATCGCATCGCGTGAAGGACAAAAAAATCGATTGGCATTTGTGGCTATCTAATCCTGGAGTATACACTTTCTAATTTCGTGTTTTTCTATTTGCTGCTGCCTCGGCAGCTTCCTGTGGTATTTTTTATTGTATATTTTTTATTAGCTGCATTTTTCGAGTTTTTGGGCTGTAGTAAGTTTTGTGTTATGGGCTTTTCGTTAGCCCAAGCCCTTCTCGTTGTTGTATTGTGTTTTTGGTTATAAAATTTTATTGCTTTAAAAAAAAAAACATGTGAATTAGGAGAGAGTCTTGTAGGAAAAGAAAAGTATGTAACCCTAATTTTTGGGGATATTTAAAATGGGATGGCCCTCCTCCTCTCTATACGAATCCATGTGAGTAGTGACTGAAAGCTTGATAATTTATAGGAAAATAAAGAAGATGGCTTTGTTGAAATTTGGAAAACAAATAATGGGAGTGTCAAGATCTCATCAACCATTACCCTTAGGGTTTTGGCGTTACTTAACTTTATCAAAAACAACTCATCGTCATCGCCTTTTGTGTGCTAGTTATACCACCAGTGTTAATTCAGACAACACCACCACCACCAACAATGAATCAAAACCTCTTATATCTCTCAAAGGTTTCTTTTATTATTCATTGAGGAAGTTACTTTCTCCTCCTGTTCCTCCTGTTCCTACCCGTGTCCAAGGTATAAATCAATTGTTATTTTTTGCTATTTAGATGGAGTATTTTTTAGTTTTTGACTGACTAAATTGCTTGATTTTTCCTTGTGAAAAATTATAATTGATGGATGCATCAGTGATGATGAGGAATATCATGGTAAAAATCAAGTCTTGTCCAGGAGAAAATCCTCCGGTAGATGAAATCAGGCCGTTATACCATGGTCCATTCTTTTCCTTTTACTTATATATATATATATATATATATATATATATATATATATATATATATATATATATATATATATATCATCAATTTTTTATCATTTATCAATATTGAAATGGAATAATTAAGGGTGATGATATATACACAACTAATTTTTACAAATACACAACCAAACATGCTTTACAGTGTTGTACAGTACAACACTGTAAAACATGTTTGGTTGTGTATTTGTAAAATTTGGTTGTGTATATATCACTACCCAATAATTAATGGATATATAATAATAAATCTGATCTGATGTATTATTGGACAGATCTGCTTCGTAAGTTCGATGATTATGGCATGGTTTATGTTTTGATGGCATTTTCAAGACTAGAAGTTCTCCGTTGGAAACCTTCTCCGAGTATTGACGGATTCCAAGATTTGGTTGCTAACCTCCCCACCAATATGATCCCTTTATTTGAAGGTTATTACTCCTTTTTCACTTGTATGTTTATGTTTATTAGGGACGGACTATAACTAGCTATTGTTGAAACACAGGCCAAATAACAGAATATAATTTCAATTTATTTATTTATTTATTTTGGTATATGTACATGAATATAAAAACAGAGCAAAAGATAAACTCAGGGACATTGGTATTTCTATTACTCGTATTTTTTTATTAGCATCAGATAGGCTCAAATATATAACTACAAAAGTTCATCTCAATGTGTGCATAGAACCATAGATGTAGGAACACTCCACCATTTCAATAACAATCCCTTCCAATTCGGTCAACACCCTATTACTGATTTCAAATAGTTAACGTTTGATTAAAATTAAAACTAACTATTACTGTATATAATTATAAATCTAAACTTAGCCTAAAATATTAAACCAAATTTTAATACAGACTGATTATTCAACTATTGCCATTGCCATTGCCATTGCCATTGCCATTGCCATTGGAGATAGAATATTATTACAGTGTACATATTTTGTGATATACATGTGATCAGACATGACGATTGAAGTGTTTAAGGAGGAATATCATCACATACTTAATCGAGACATCAAAGTGTTGGCTGAGCCTTCAAGCTTATGTGTTGTTGCTGACTTGTATCATATTGGAAATCGTCGCCTCAAAGTCTTCGTCATCGGTGATCATCTAGTGGTAGTCGGGAAAGACAGAGATGATGACCCTAAAGTTAACACTAATGACTCTTTACTTAACCAAGCACCTAAGCAAATGGTTAAAATTCCTCCATTTCCTTACCTTCATGACAAGATCACTGCCTCCATCGTACGGGGCCGACTCCATGTTCTTTTTCATCACGTTGATCAATCTCAAGTGGTCAACAAACCCAGGATTTACATGCTTAATCAACGATTCACTAACTCCATGTTTGATGATTAGAACTTGTATCGGACTTAATGGTATGGAGCTTAATTGATACGGCGTAGTTAAAATGGTGAAGATAGATTTGAATCTAATAGATGTTAGTAATTTTATTACATTTAGCGTAGATAACTTTGTGTATCTCTTGATGCTAGTATTAATTATCTTAGCTAAATCACATGTTTATTATTGTGGGTATGTGTGTTTAGTTCATAGTTCGTTGTATTGGCTTTGCTCGTTTTTAGATAGATGGTTGGCTTTCTAGTTGTGTAGTTTTGATAGGCGTTTTCTTTTTGAAAGCGCCTTGGTAATTAAAGTTCTCGTTTACGTAAAATAAAATGTAGGTAAATGAAATGTGGTGGCAGATGAATTGGAAGTGAAAAGTTCTTTGGAGACGAGGATTACTAGGGGTTTGATTTGTGATGATTTTCGATTCTCAATTCTCAATGTTCCGATTTTGTGCTTTTTTTTTGGCAAAAATAACGATAACTTTTATAAAACAGAAAACGTTTTCAAAATGAAAACAAATTCAGCTAGAAGTACAAAAGTGGAACCTCAGAGAGGCTCGTACCTAGAAAGCAGTTACCATTAAACTATCTATACTGAGCCTTAACTAACCTAAATCAACCATTAAACTATCTATACCGAGCCTTAACTAACCTAAATCAAAACCAAACATAAACTAATTAGAAGATACAAAGAAGTACAAACACCAAAGATTACATCAAATCAAGAAACATGAACCGAAAAGAGAACTCAAATGTCTTTAATGAACACGCCGAATTTAGCCATTTTGGCACCTTGAACCGCTCTCTCCTTGCGCTTATGGTGATTCTTGTTCCTAACCGATGGACGTGAGATTTCACTAGAATGAACAAGATTTGCCGAGCCCGGTGCACTGTCGGCCAAGCTCGTCATTATATTATCAATACCCGGGAAAGCCTCATCGATCATGCCATACTCTGTCATCCCCGAAGAAGCACCATTGCCAGGGACCGCACAACCACTTTTTGTCAACCTTACCCGCCATAAACAAATTCTGAATGGCTTCCCCACACTCCAAATCTTCTTTATGATCCTCGAGCTTAAGAGATCCCGAGATAGATGAAACATTCCTTCTTGAAATTCACGCCTTCGAGAATCTCCCTAGGAACCTTCCTATTTAAAACAAACCATGACTTGCAATAGCCTTTACACGAAATATCCTCGCAATCACAGTAATACCTTCCACTACGATATGTTATTTATATTAATGTTCTTTTGAAGGAAAAAATCACGACTCTTGTACACTAAATTTTAAACAATAATTTTAATTATTTCTCTAGTTGTGACAAATTTTTCTACTAAAAGAAATATAAACTAAAACGTGAAAAGTTTGACACTCGTGGCAAGTGAAAGTTAAATGCGCAAATTACTAAGATGGTAAAACAGTTTATTAGTTTAATCGCATAATGGTCAACTATTTTCATGTCCTTTAAAAGGAGATTTGGAGCTTAGTAAGAACATTCTAAACTTTTTCTTCCAAATTTCGGGACTTCAAATGAATGCTGCTAAGACAACGATCTATGGGGTGAATATATTAGGGAGTCGCTTCGGGAGCTAGCGGGGATTTTTCAGTGAAAAGTGGGTTTGGTTCCTTTTGACTACCTAGGTATACCTTTTGGAGGGAGCTATAGGAGAGTTTCAACGTGGGATCCCGTTATTTTTAAATTCAAAAAGTCTTTCCTTTGATGGTAGATTAGTCATGATCAATGTGTTGAGTGCAAAGAAGAATTAAACAAAGAAAGTATTTTTTTGGGCAACAAGGTCAAGACGCGAAAAAGGAAAGTTTCAGAATGTTCTTGCTTGTTCTCTAAGTTGTTTCCTTATATTGTTTTTGCCTATAGATATGATCATATGTAACCCATAACAATGTGCACAAAAATAATAAAGAAGAATCTCTGATTTGCGCCCGTGGACTAAACTCTTCTCTATGTTTGGAGTTGGAATATAACCACGTTAAATCCATGTGTCGTTTATTTATCGTTTCATGCTTTATTTTATCGTTTGTCGTTGTGGGTTTGGTGATAGGTTTAAATTACCGGTCTTGTTTGGGTCCATAATTCCTAACAAGTGGTATCAAGAGCTCAAGGTTTCGAGTGGGAGCGATGGCGATTTGAAAGCATGGTGAACGAACGACGGGTTTGTACAACATGTATCGAGATCAAAGGATTTTGTTAGAAGATCGCGAAGAACTCATGAGTAT
The DNA here is from genome assembly GCF_046630445.1 of Rutidosis leptorrhynchoides. NCBI lineage: Eukaryota > Viridiplantae > Streptophyta > Magnoliopsida > Asterales > Asteraceae > Rutidosis > Rutidosis leptorrhynchoides. The sequence goes on along the minus strand of NC_092333.1, from coordinate 656,908,496 downwards.
GTCTATGTACTCATGAGATAATCTATTAAAATTGGTCTATGATTATAATAGGTTATCGTGGTGGTTCGCGGTGGTAACGGAGTCGGTGGTCGGATCGATAGGTTTTGTTGTAGAAGAGAGATTTTTTCAGCATTCGAAAATCTGGCGCAGTTGTGGTAGAAAATTCTTATCGGTTTCGTTAACGATTGGATCTCCGTGATATTTTAACCCTAGGTTGTCGACTCACTGATCGGGTCGTGTACCAAATTTAAAAGTAATCAGACGGTTGGATTGGGAGATAAAATTTTTCAAATTTTTAGTAACTCTGTCTGGGGTTTAATTGCAGAGCTGTGGTCGAAAATTCATAGAGGGTTCGTTAACCGTCGGATCGTCGTGAAACGTTTTCTGTAGGGGTTATACATTCAGGTCTAAAACATATCCTAAATTCGTAGCGATCGGACCGTCCAGTTTGGATATAAATTTTTTCGAATTTTGCAGCCGCCAGGAAAAACCCTTTTGGGGTTTGTTTGCGCAGCTGTGCGAGAAAATTAATTGTGGGTTCGTATACCGTTGGATCGACTTGATTTTTGAACTGGTGACGCTACACACATAGATCTAGTTGTGGTAAAAACTCGAGGTTGATCGGACCGTTGGCTTTTCAGTTATGATTTTTCAAATTTGGGCAGTTTCAGGGTTAAACTTTTTCGGGTTTGATGACGCGAGTGCGAGACGGTTTTTTTTTTTTTTTTGTCTCGTGAAACTTCGAGCGATACACCTGTGTTTTCGAGGATGTTGGTTTGTTATGGAAGCTCAGGAGGTTGCTTTTATCTCGGGTTAGAGTAGTTGGATAACGAACAAGATGCATCGAGTCGAAGTTGACAGTGGAAGTTATCGAGGAAGTTTATTGCTTGCGCGGTTATTAAACTGGGTGACCAAACGTATGGTCGGATATTCCAAGATGATTGGGATATTGTGGAACTTGAGCTTTCTAGGATCGTTGAGGGTGTCGTGAATTCGGTTGAGTTTAGTAATCGACGGAAGTTATCGAGCTAGTGAGAGTTAGTCAACTAGTATAGTGGTGGAGATAATTATGCGACTTTGTTCTCCAAAGTTCTCAAGATTGGTCTGATGATTCCGGGTAACACTAGGGCTTCGAGTACTTGTTTTACTCTCCGATGGCAAAGAAATTTGTGACTGACTGGTGGTACGAACCAAGTTTCTTCTCTAGTAGCCGCAATTTGTTTCTTACTCGTACAGTGGGAGCGTGCTTGGGATGAGAAGATGGGTTTGTGAAATTCATAGCTATGAGGAAGTCAGTGTACCAACGAGGAAGCGAAAAGTTGGAAAAGTTAGTAGACTTCAAGGTGGTGGTGACGTTCTCACTAGGGTATCTTGAAGAAGAGTCTACAAAGGCGTCTGTTGGAGTTCCTTTTTTGTTGGTGAAGGAAATCATTGATTGACGGGAAATCCTGTACGAGGGTGGTCGTTGACATGTGTGTTCGGGATTGAACGTGTCTAGATCGACGTGTGAGCCATGGTTGTCTCATGAAGAATCCTATATTTGAAGTGTCGCATACTTCGATTGGTCTTCTAGTGTAAGAAGATGATCTTCGTGTTAGAATATGGTGGCAATAGAAACCAAGATGGCCCAAGCTAGTAACTAAGAGATTGGATTATCGCTCAGCGGTGGTTTTTGGTGTCGAAAGACTTCACTTGCTCGTAGGATAACGAGTGAAGTGCGGCGTGATTCAGGTGTCTCATCCGGCGGTATCAAAAGGAGTTGTAATCGGCTAGTCTAGAGTTATTGTGGGTTTTGGAATAAACATTGTTGACGGGTTGGCGAAGGTTGTTTAATGTCTCCTTCGAGTGGGAGATTGTTGAGTGCAAAGAAGAATTAAACAAGGAAAGTATTTTCTTGGGCAACAAGGTCAAGACGCGAAAAAGAAAAGTTCCAGAATGTTCTTGCTTGTTCCCTAAGTTGTTTCCTTATTTTGTTTTTGCCTATAAATATGATCATATGTAACCCATAACAATGTGCACAAAAATAATAAAGAAGAATCTCTGGTTTGCGCCCGTGGACTAAACCCTTCTCCGTGTTTGGAGTTGAGATATAACCATGTTAAATCCATGTGTCGTTTATTTATCGTTTCATGATTTATTTTATCGTTTGTCGTTGTGGGTTTGGTGATTGGTTTAAACCACCGGTCTTGTTTGGGTCCATAATTCCTAACACAATGCGGTTCTTTCAAGTCTTCCGTTACACTACATGTCTTTGTCCAAGGCTCCGAAGCCTGTGATCAATCAACTAGAGAGGCTTAGACGTAATTTTCTTATGGGGTGGTGATCAGGGGAGGTTGTATATTAAGCCGAGTGATTGCACGAGACACCACTGAAATACGCGATGTAGTGGAATTTTTTTTGGGATTTTAACTAGTGAATACCACTAGATAGTGTAAATTTTTGTGTGTGTCACTATTGCATTAAGTCCTTTAGTAGAAATTTGTTTGGGGTTTTAAGAGGTGACATCAGTAACTACCGATCCTAGATCCGTCAGTGTTTGTGATGGATTCAAGTGAAAATTAAGCCTTATAAAACGGGAGAATTGTATGCACTCCAAAAGAAGGGGGATGTAACGACCCGACTTTTTCGACTTGCCTTTGTGCCTTGTATTTTGGCAAAACTGCGTATTTGTGCGTACTGTGTTACTTTATTACTCCGGAACCTTGGCACACGTGTTTTATATTCATGTATAGTTAAAAACATGCCTTGGTGTATGTGGAATGCTTAACTTGTCCATTGGATGCTTTATAACCGTTAGTGTTACTTGCCGTTACGATTAAAACGCGGACTGCGCGCACGTTTGACTTTTGTCAGAACCGGAACTTTTGGGCTGCGAAATATTAATTATTATTTTATAATAATAATTACCTGGGCTTTTGGATGCTTAATTTTATTTATTTAATTGCTAAAGCCCAATAGTTAGCCTTTTTGGACTTTTTACCTTGTCGGGCTCAAGCCCACCCTACTCTAGCTAGTGACCCAATTAATTAGCCCAAGTTTATTTACTAGTGGCCCATAATAATAAATAAATAAATAACTAATTAATTAATGAGTCATGTAAGCATTATGGATAAGGTTTATCCACATGTCCCATAATATTCTAGCATAAGGACACACTTTAGACACCATTAGCCAAAAAGTGAAAAGTTTGTCTCCCCCCTCCCCCTAAAAACCGTCCACCCCATCACCACCACCACCCTTGCCATGTCATCAATCCATGTGCTCACTCTTTGCCTATAAATACTAGCCTTAAGTCCCTCATTACAACACTTGATCATTTTAGCATTTCATACACTTCTCCTTTCTTTCTTTCTTCTACTAGTAAATTTTCTTTTCTCCCTCCTTTTCCTTTCAAAAAGGTGATCATCATCATCATTCTTATAAGATCCAAGTTCCATGTAGCTTTGATCTTGCTTATATCTTGTTGGTTCAAGCATGAATCCTTCAAGAACAATGAAGATTCAAGCTTTCTAGCTGGGATCTTCATATCTTTTGTTGTATATAAGTTCTTTTTGCTTTGATCATGTTGTTTTGTGAAAAATATTCAAACTTGTGTTTGTTATCTTCATATATCTTAAAGATCCAAGCTTTATGCTTCAAGATCTTCAAGAACACTTAAAGGTTCAAGCTTTCTAGCTTTGTAACCTTGTAACTTGTGTGAAATGGATCCAAGCTCTCTAGCTTAGGGTTCCATCACCTCATTTGACTTAGATTGTGCTTATACTTGTTGAATTGATGTAAAGTTTGTAGCTTTAGTTGTTATTGTGAATTGAAATTGTGTTAAGACTAAGGATATGATGTAACCTTGGTTCATCATCCATCTAAGACTCATGAATGAGTTGTGTTCTTACTTGGTCTTAACATATTGTGTATTGATGGTGAATCTTGGTCAAAAGTGAAGCTAAACCATTAACGAGTTGTACACTTGAAGCTACAAGCATCAAGGTTGAGAACCGTGATGAGCACCAAGCACCAAGAACCCCACCGGAGCACTTGTCCACTGATTTTCGTATGTGATCAGATCACCTGGGCTACTGGAAAGTTGATTTTCAGTTAGTTCGGTTCGAGTAGATGATTTTCCGTTTAGGCCTCGTCTTAATACGAGTTACGGTTTAGGAGTTATGGCCCTCCGAGAGTCACTACACCCTATTAACGTTGTGCTGAAATTTCTGACCTACTCACACTTAAACCATCCCCACGGTCAAACGAAGACGAGTTAGGTTCTGAAAATTGGTCAGCTGTTAGGGGACTCATATACGGAGCCATAGCCACTGACCATGCATCTTTTCAATTTACGTAGAGGTCGTAGCAGCTGACCGAAGTCAGCCCATTGTTTCGATCTCTATTCTTGTCAAACTTACTTAGCTTTTATGATGATGATGATGATGACACTTAAACTTATTTTATGCACTATTAGAACTTATTAAGACAACCTACTGACCTAGTAACCTTTTATTTAGGTTGACGACCTTTCGGACCGACTTACTACTTGCGTACTTTCATTACCGACTTTACCGCTTTTATCACTGTGAGTTATAGCATCCCTTTTTACTTTAATTATTTTGGGACTGAGAATACATGCGCTTTTTACGTTTTACATACTAGGCATGAGTACTTAAACTTTATATGTGTGTGGGTTATACAACGGCATAAACATTCCCCTTAGCACGGTAACGTTTAGTCATTGGTTTTTGAACCGGTGAACGCGAATCTTAGATATGGATCCATAGGGTTTGACATCCCCACTCGGGCTAGTCGCGCTAGCATTTAACGGGTGTTTAATACTTCGTGAACATACGCACTCGTCAAGTGTACTTTCAGGGGGTTATAAACATTAAGTTTAGTTACCGGGTGCCCACGGTTATGCATATACTTTTCATACTGTTTTGATACGCTGTTGCAGCACTGAAATCTTGTGGCCTATCTTACGTTACTATTACAACATAAACTATAGCTCACCAACATTCGTGTTGACTTTTTAAACGTGTATTTCTCAGGTGCCTAGAGGTTTATTGCTTCCGCTGTTAGACTTGATGTCATGCTGTTATTAAATTGCTGTTAAGGACCTGCTGTACTAGTTATCCGCTGCATTACTAGGGATGTCTCAAATTATGAAACTTATGTTTTGCATTCGTAAACTTATGTTATTTTGGAACAATGGTTTGTAATAAGTCTTACGACATGTTATCTTTGTAAAACGTTATCTTTTTAATGAATGCAAATCAGTTTTCAAACAGCATATAGTGTTTGACCTTGTAATGATCCTGTTGTTGATGACCCGTACACGATGGTTTTGTACGGGGCGTTACAGTTGGTATCAGAGCATTGGTTGTAGGGAATTAGGTTGCATTAGTGAGTCTAGACCAACCCGAGTAGGATTCACTAATAGGACTAATCTACAACTTGCTAGTTTACTTGTTTCTGCATGCTACTGCTTACTTTTACTGCTATGTGATCTTACTGCATGCTTGATGTCGTAGGGGGTGTATACAAAATAGTATTATTTTTAGTGCGAAATACTATTAAATACGATACAATTTTACACAAGATATTTATTTATTTATAGAATGGATATACTTAAACCTTGCTACAACACTTATAGGCAGTGTTCCTAATCGTACAGTAGTGTAGTTTTTAGTAAGTCCGGTTCGTTCCACAGGGAAAATCTTTAAACAAAGCTTAACGCTATATTAGTTTACTTTTATAAAAATACAAATATATATATAAGTAATATTATTATTATAAAGGGGGGTTTTTACCGTTTAATGACCGGTTTGTCGATTTTAAAACTTTAGTCGCAGTTAAAACCAAATGTAAAATATTAAAAATAAATACAAGACTTAAATTAAGCATAAAGTAAATAACGATAATGAAATTGCGAATAATAAAAGTGCGATAAAATAAACTTGCGATAATTAAAAAGTACGATAATTAAAAGTGCAATTAAATACAATAATAATAAAAATGCGATATTTAGAAGTGCAATTAAATATAAAATAAAGGAAATTAAATATGAAATAAAAGAATTATGCTTATTTAAACTTCCGTAATCATGATGTTTGACGTGTTGATTTTAGTTTTATGCCCATGGGTTAATTGTCCTTTGTCCTGGATTATTTAATATGTCCGTCTGGTTTTTGTCCATAACAGTCCATCAGTCATAAATATAAAGTGCGAGTGTCCTCGTCAAATTATCCTTATACCCGAAGTTAAATATTCCAACTAATTGGGGATTCGAATTGTAACAAGGTTTTAATACTTTGTTTAATGAATACACCAGGTTATCAACTGCGTGTAAACCAAGGTTTTACTACTTTGTTAGCAATTACACCAATTACCCTTGAATGTAATTTCACCCCTGTTTTAATTATTCTAGTGGCTATTAATCCATTCCCGTGTCCAGTTAAATGAACGATTATTCGTACATATAAATACCCCGCCCATCGTGTCCGATCGAGTGTATATGGTAATTTATAAGGACGCCCAATTGTAAATCTTTATATTAACATTAACAAACTATCATTTAGTTAAACAAATATAAAGTCCATTAATAGCTCATAGTCTAATTTCCACAAGTGTCGTTCTTTTGTTCAAACCCCAATTATGGTACAAAGCCCAATTACCCAATTTTAGTAATTAGCCCAACATCATGATTACTTCGGATTAAATAAGCATAATAATAACTTAGCTACGAGACATTAATATAAAAAGGTTGAACATAACTTACAATGATTAAAAATAGCGTAGCGTTACACGGACAGAATTTCGACTTACACCCTTACAATATTCGCTAACATACCCTTATTATTAGAATTATAATTAAAATTAAAATTAAAATATAAATTATATATATATATATTTTACGTATATATGAGAGAAGAGAGAAAGATGGATATTTTGGTTCACCAAACTGCGAATTTATAGGAGATGTGGCCTGACTTTTCATGCCATGCGATCGCATGGACTTTCTTCTTCCTGGCCATGCGATCGCATGGCCAGCTGGGAGAGCTCACATGTTGCTTGTTTCCTTGTGCCGACGTTTTATAAATAATATAATATATTAAATAATTATAAGAATTATTTAAATATTATATTATATTTATGTGCATAGTTGACTTGTAATTTTTAGTCCGTTGCGTCGAGCATTGAGAGTTGACTCCGGTCCCGGTTCCGGATTTTCTAACGTCCTTGCGTACAATTTTATATTTTGTACTTTGCGTTTTGAATCTTGTACTCTTGTAATTTCGAGACGTTTCTTATCAATAATTGGAACCTCTTTGATTGTCTTTTGTACTTTTGAGCTTTTTGGTCGTTTGCGTCTTCAATTCGTCGAATCTGTCTTTTGTCTTCACCTTTTATTATTTAAACGAATATCACTTGTAAATAGAATAATTGCAACTAAAAGCTTGTCTTTCTTGAGGAATAATGCTATGAAATATATGTTCGTTTTTAGCATTATCAAATATTCCCACACTTGAGCGTTGCTTGTCCTCAAGCAATATCGTCTTGAAATACTAAAATCACTTCTTTATTCTTCACACTTTGTACATCAGTGATTTCTATACGGCGGTATGAAAAATGATAGTAACGATAGAACCATGGTTAAAGGTGGGTGTGTCATCCATAGTTGCCTCGGGTTTAGGTCAACGACACTTGCAATCAAATAGCCGATTTACTTTCGGTTTCCAAAGCAAAGTGCACATTTGAAAGGCGGTTTACAGTCCCACATGACTATGAAAATGTAGATCCTTTTATGAAAATATTTGATCTTTTGACAATTCAATCTAGCTTTTACCCTAGATAAGTTTTCCGGAATAACCCTTCACCGGTGTTTGCAAAATATTTTTGTGGTTTTGGTGGGTTTCAGATTTGAAAATTTTTAGCTCAAAACTTGCGGTTTTGTGTCACCCACTTGCTAACCTTGTATTTGGAAAGCAACACATCCAGTTTACTTGTCCCGTATATTACCTTTCGATAAACTACCGTCCGGTTGTAAAGGAAAGCGTTGAACAAGCAACTGTTAAGGCAATGTTCCCTGACATGCTTTTAATTATGGTCTATAACGTGCCAGATGCAATTACTATCCTTGGTAGGAGCAATAGTAAAGCTCACCCTTATGATTTTTCGGTCTGGCACAAGGTCCTGTCTTTGACCACTATGTAACCACCGTTCTTACGGTTGACACCCGATTTGATTCAGGTGACCTAATGAATTCCAGGTGAATTCCTAGGATTTTACGTTCAATGGTAATGAACGCATCGAAAATGGGTTTTCAGAAAACAAATCGGTTTTAATTTGATCAAAATATTTTCTCGTTCAAGCTCGAGTTTAGATATCATCGAATTCCATGAGTTTGTAATTCTCAATCTTTAAGGTCAATCTCTAAGATTGAGTAATATCAGTCTTAAAAGCTGATTTTTAATTTTTAAGGAGATTATCCTTTCTGGGGATCTGATTCATTAGTCTTGTCCAGCTAATTTGCATGGTGCCCCCCCCATTGTACGAGATAAATCCTTCTCATGGTTAGGATAAATCTGACCACTTGGCGACCCTGTTTAATGCTGAGGTCCGTGGATTTCCTGCTGATTTTAGTGATGACTTTTCTAGATTTTTCGTCAACCTACAGCTGGTCTGGACGACAACTTCTTGACCTAAATCAAGAAGCGCGTGTCTTTTTCGGAAGACTTTACTTCCTTTTAATGATGGAATTGATTCATCGTGTAGATCCATCTCTTCTTTTCTTTCATCAGGTAAAATGGTTTAGTTTAGTCCAAAGCAAAAGTATTTTCAGTTATTTGTTACAGATATATGTGACATATGTTTAAGATAACTTGGTAAATTTTCCCACACTTGGCTTTTATTTTCCTTTTTTATCGTCCTCTATTCCATTTTAAATGAATTTCAACATTTTGGTTTGTTTCTCAATTTATGTCCTTTCCGAGGTAACAATAATTTCGGTGTTAACACCTAGTTTTATCGTTCATAAATATGTATAAACATGATTTTGAGTTCATTTAATTGAAAATTTTGAAAAATTTTACTAGAATTGGGTAGTCAGTATATAAGACTAGGGCTGTTCTTTATTATCAGAGAGCACTAGATTCTAATACAACTACTACGTTACTAGTATTTTTAATGGTAACCAAGTGTATAAAGTAAAAATTTTTAAAATCCGAAAGAATTTAACCCCTTCCCACACTTAAGATCTTGCAATGCCCTCATTTGCAAAAAATCAGTAACAATTTAAATTATTGAGGGTGATTTGTGTGAAAATGATTAAATTTTACCAAAGTTTCCAAATATATTGGCGCTTGTTTGCTGAATGATAAATGGTGCACATCATTTGTTCATTCCGTCTGTTGTGACATCACATTTATTTGTCATCTTGTCGTCAAAATTAGTAGCTTTTGCTGAACTTAATGCCAGTCTTTGAAAATGCGCTGTTTTACCCTGTTTTGAACAATCGACAATATACATACATACAAGTATAATCATGCATGGCAATTTGAAATGGGACTTAATATCCCACTTTCAAATTCTAAATATGAAATATTAGTACACAATAATAATAAAATAATAAAAATTACACAAATTTATCCAATAACATAAGTTTAAACATGAAAAAGTCAAAAGATAAAAATATAAAAATCATAAAAATAACCAATTGGAACTAAATCAGTCTGGATAGGGGTTCCAGTTCATCTCATCGGGTGGGTTCCATTGTTGGTTATAGGTGTTCTGATAGGCTTGGTCATAGTCATACCGGTTAAAGGGTGGTCGGATATCGGGGCTATGTGGCGGAAAATGAGCAGGTCGAGTAGGTACATAGTTATTTGGTACCTGATATGATAGCTGGCTCATGATTTGGTGCTGATGAACTAACCAGCTATCGTGTTGGCGTCGCCTATAATCCTCGTATACTCGCTCGGAGTTCCACTGCTCATACATACTATGTCTTGCCGCGTTCGTCATTGCTTCCTCATCTATACGAACGTGGACGTCAAGAATAGCATCTCAAAAGACATCCCTAATGTCTTCCGCCTCCTCCATTTCCTCGTCTGAGCCTCTCTCTACCTGAGGATGAGATCCCTCATAGGGTACTGCCTGGTTACGTCTACTTTTCAATACCTTAGCACCCACATAAACTTTCAATCCTAAGGGCTCAACCTGTTCTCTACAAATCTGTAATGGACCCCCTTGGTTCCTATCAACACCTAAATACTCTCCAATGAGAGTAACAAAAATACCTCCTCCTATTATACTCCCGTCCTGCATTCCCTCTACCATTTTAGATAAATAAAAAGCAACACAGTAAGGGATATTGACAAAGCTTCTAGGATCCCGAATACACTTTAGGTAGAATAAATCATATAAGGTAATTTTTTCTTTATTATGACCTCTTTGTGTAATCGAGTTGGCAAAAAATCTATGAATAATACGAAGCTCGGCTCTGTCAATATGTGTATAGGAGTGTCCTCCTGCTCGTGTAAAAACATCAAAATGTGACATACGCCTCCAAATGGCGTCAGCGTCAAAGTTACTATCTACCCGTTCACCATAATGAATCAAGTTTGTACAATCGGGTAATAGCAACTCACCAGGAGTATATATCTGTAAGGCCCTGGCCATGTCCAGCATGGACATTCTGTACATCCTACCGCCAAGGATAAACCTAAGAAATCTTCTATCATCTATTCTAACTATATTTGTATCAAGTGATACAGTACTCATCAACTCAACACACCATTCCTTATATACAGGTCTACGAATGGTGAAAAGACGTTTCCAATCTGTAAAAGAAGAACTGCCATACCTTTGAACTAAAAGCTGTCTAACACGGTCAGCTAGATGGACCGTTTCCAAAGGGGCCCAATCAATTACCCTTGGCACCTCTACATTTTTTGTTACCAATTTGAATTTGTTCCTTTGATATGTCTCGTAATCTCTCCATCTTCTATCAAATCTCAGATTAGGATGTAGAGTGTGCTCAGGAATCGTTGGGAATTCTACTGGCGGCCTCATTGGGAATACTATGAATTCATCAACAAACTGTACCGGATCATAATAAGGTATGTGCTGATCAGGCTGTTGTTGTTCCTGTTGTGGTTCTTGTTCGTGTTGCATTTCTGGCTGTGGTTCTTGTGCTGGTCGTCTAGATGATGATGCTCCTGAACCTCCAGTATCGGCTCTCTGTAAAACACATTAAACACAAAAATTGTGCATCCAAATATGCATTAGTGTTAGCAAAATAACAACTTAAAACAATCACTATAACATGTTAAATCAAAATTAAACTTATACACATTTTCACAATTTTTCACAATTCTACACTTTTCAAATAAGCACATATGAAAATGTATACAAAATTCATAAGCATTTAACTCAAATAACATGTCAAAATATTCATTATTAATAATTAAACAAGTCTCAAATGGCAAATATATCAAATTAATCAAGTTCATGAATTTTGGACTTAAAAAGTCCACTTTAATCTCCAAAAATCATGTTTAGGATCATTGTTTGGATCATTTAACTATCTAAACATGTTACACTACTCAATTTAGCAATAATTCATGACAAAAATCGGCCATAACCTGTTTATATCAAAAAGCCCCAAATTGCTCAAGAACACAAACCCTAGATTTCTAAAAATTTTGAAGTTTTTGGCTTCAAATCATGTTAAATAGCATCAATCTAGGTTATACATGCATAAAATACTAACAATTTATCACTAATTACACTAGAAATTAACAAAATTGCATTAGGTAAAAAATTGGTAATTATCACAAAAACTAGGAATTTATAGAGTTTAGGGGTGTAATTTTTACCAATTTGCTGAGGAATGAGAATCTAGGCATGATTAGAGCAAGAAAAATGACGAATTACGGTGGAAAAATGGCGAAAATTGGTGAATTTTTGGGTGAGTTTCGTGAATGTGTGTGTGTTGTGGTGAGGAAGGCAGAACAGGCTGCTGTATGTATCAGGTCTGGACTTCAGCTCCATGCGATCGCATGGAGTTGAAGTGTAAAACCCATGCGATCGCATGGAGGTCCGGCTACAGTGTTTTCAGGTTTTTTTTTTTTTTTTTTTTTTTTTTAAACTTATACTTTATAAAACTTATAATTATTTAAATTTTAAAAATTTGGTTTCCTTTAGGAGCGAGGGCGTTTCGGATCGTTGTCTTAGTCTGTCCCTCGACAAAATTTTAAAATTTGTCAAATCAAAGCGCTGTTTTTAAAAGTAAAGATTTTTGGGTTTTTTTTTTATGTTTTTGGCATACTTTAATTCAATAAGATTAAAAATAATGATAATAAAAGTTCTCGTCCCTCCCTCGGGTAAAGCAATTTCGGTTTAAAGACCTAGTCTTCAACTTACGACGAATTTTAAAAATCATATTTTTAACTTAATGAGATAAAGTAAATTTTTGTTTTTAAATTCACACAACTTAAATATAAAATTCAAAATTAATATTAAAAATTCACACCAAACTTAAAATTTGAAATGCATAAAATTAAAAATTCATATTTTAAAAATTAAAAATTCACACCAAACTTAATTTAAAAATTCAAATATTTACAATTTTAAAAATATTGTTTTTACAAAGTTTACAATATTAATTTAAGATTTAAATATTAATTTTAAAAACATGGTAAAAATAAAATTAAAAATCTTTTTGGCTTTTTATCCCACTTTAATCAATCAAATATTATCAAAAATATACGCCCCTCTTTTCGGTAAAGTAATTTCGGTTCCAAGACCTAATTTAACTCATGACGAATTTTTGAAATATTTTGGGTTGATTGATTAAAGATATTTATACCTTAAGAATAAACGTTAAATTTCGCAGTGATGTAATAAATTTTTGAATGATATCAATAATTTCGGTCGCCAAACCTAATTTTTTTCAATACCAATTTAATACTTTTTAGCGAACAAATTAGCGTTTATTATCAAAAGGTTAAAAATAAAAATAAAAATAAAAACTGTACATACATACCTGTGAAATAGATTTCTTAGTTATATGATCTATCCCATTCATAAGATAGTCGGTTTAATTGGTTTTCCATGGCTACATAGGCGTAACCTCGAGCATTCAGTGTCTTTTCTTCTAAACATATGAACGGTCCGTCTCTGCATAAAGTAACAAATTCGGTATTTGAATAGGTTTGATTATTTGAACATTTACCTCCATGTGACAATTTTCCGCATTTGTGACATCTTTCTAGGTGTCGTGCTCTTCTTTTCGCTGCGGATTTTGATTTTTCTTTACCAAATTGTAACTTATTATCTTCGCATCTGGATTCTTTTCTAACTCGGTCCATTCTTTCTCTGATTACTGATACTAATTCACTCGGGAGTATGTCATTATTACGTTTAGTGATCAAAGCGTGTAGCATTAGACCATGATTTAGTTCACAGGCAGTCTTCATTTTGTAAAAACCTAAAAAAAATAAAAATTCAGAATGGGGGGAGAAGACTAGTTCTTTAGGGTCTGCTAGGGAAAGACCATTCGGGTTCCATTTTCGAGAACTACACGAAAACAGACAATCTAACTCTAACAGAAATACATATTATCCTTTAAAGACTTGATTCTCCCCACACTTAGTTAGCTGTGGTGTCGAAATTGTGATTAACTTCGTTGTCGACTTCCATCGGACCATGTATGTAATGTTTAACTCTGTGACCATTAACTTTAAATTCAATCCCATGTGAATTTATTAATTCTATCGTTCCGTATGGGAAAAATCTTTTGACTATGAATGGTCCAGACCATCTTGATTTCAATTTTCCAGGAAATAGCTTGAATCGTGAATTGAAAAGAAGAACTCTGTCTCCTTCTTTAAATTCTTTTGAACTTCTGATTCTTTTATCATGCCATTTCTTCGTTATTTCCTTATAGATTAACGAATTTTCGTATGCTTCATGTCTTAATTCTTCTAATTCGTTTAGTTGACTTAATCGTAGACGTCCGGCTTCATGTAAATCAAGATTACATGTTTTCAAAGCCCAAAATGCTTTGTGTTCAATTTCTACTGGAAGATGACATGCTTTTCCATAAACAAGTCTAAAAGGTGTGGTTCCAATTGGAGTTTTGTAGGCTGTTCTAAAAGCCCAGAGTGCATCCTCCAATTTAATGGACCATTCCTTCGGATTTGATCCTACGGTTTTCTCTAGAATATGTTTTAAAGCTCGGTTGGTATTTTCAACTTGTCCACTTGTTTGTGGATGATATGCGGTGGAGATTTTATGAGTTACTCCATATCTTTTAAGAACTTTCTCAAGTTGATTATTACAGAAATGAGTACCCCGATCACTTATTAAAGCTTTCAGTGTTCCAAACCTTGCAAAAAGACGTTTTAAAAAGTTGACTACAACTCGTGCATCGTTAGTTGGGAGAGCTTGTGCTTCCGCCCATTTAGATACATAATCAATGGCTACGAGTATATATAGATTATTATGAGATTTTGGAAATGGACCCATAAAGTCAATACCCCAAATGTCAAATACTTCACATACTTGGATGACATTTTGTGGCATTTCATCACGTTGACTTATTTTTCCGGCCCTTTGACAAGCATCACAGGATTTGCAAAGAAGGTGTGCGTCTTTGTAAATTGTAGGCCAATAGAATCCAGCATCATAAACTTTTCTTGCTGTTAGTTGAGGCCCATAATGCCCTCCTGTTGGTCCTGTGTGACAATGGTTTAAAATTTTACTAGCTTCATCTCCAAATACACATCGGCGTATTATTCCATCGGGACAACTTTTAAACAGATGTGGATCTTCCCAGAAATAGTGTTTTATATCACTGAAGAATTTCTTTCGTCTTTGGTACGATAATCCTTTTTCAAGGAATCCACAAACTAAGTAGTTTGCATAATCTGCAAACCATGGGATTTCTTTATAATCTATCTTCAATAGATATTCATCAGGAAAGTTGTCTTGTATGGCAGATTCATTCAGAACTTCTAATTCGGGATTTTCAAGACGAGAAAGATGATCAGCGGCGAGACTTTTTGCTCCTCTTTTATCTCGGATTTCAATATCAAACTCTTGTAAGAGTAAGATCCAACGGATTAATCTTGGTTTAGCATCTTGTTTCGAAAATAGGTATCTAAGAGCAGAATGGTCGGTATAGACCACCGTTTTTGCTAGAACGAGATATGATCGAAATTTGTCAAAAGCAAAGACAATAGCAAGGAGTTCTTTTTCAGTAGTTGTATAGTTCGTTTGTGCTCCTTGTAACGTCTTACTAGCATAATATATAGGTTGAAATCGTTTTTCAATCCTTTGTCCTAAAACGGCTCCCATTGCAAAATCACTTGCATCGCACATTTGTTCAAATGGTAGATTCCAATTTGGTGTTATCATGATCGGCGCATTAGTGAGTTTCTCTTTAAAAATATTAAAAGATTTGATACACTCATTTGAAAAGATGAATGGCGCATCCTTTTCTAGGAGTTTATTCATAGGAGTGGCAATTTTAGAAAAATCTTTTATGAAACGTCGGTAAAAACCGGCATGCCCTAGAAAACTCCTAACTCCTCTAACATTGGTGGGATGTGGAAGTTTAGCAATTACATCTACTTTAGCTCTATCCACTTCAATTCCTTCTTTTGAAATTTTATGTCCAAGAACGATGCCTTCTTTAACCATGAAATGGCATTTCTCCCAATTAAGTACTAGATTTGATTGTTCGCATCTAAGAAGCATTCGTTCCAGATTAACTAGACATGATTCAAATGTATCACCGAAGACTGAAAAGTCATCCATGAAAACTTCCATGCATTCTTCTATCATGTCATGAAAAATTGCCATCATACACCTTTGAAAGGTTGCAGGGGCGTTACAAAGTCCAAATGGCATGCGTTTGTAAGCAAAAGTACCATAAGGGCACGTGAATGTGGTTTTCTCTTGGTCCTCGGGTGCTATTGGAATTTGAAAATATCCGGAAAATCCATCTAGAAAACAATAGTAACTATTTCCGGCTAATCTTTCCAACATTTGATCTATGAAAGGTAAGGGAAAGTGATCTTTTCTGGTGGCGTCATTTAATTTTCTATAATCAATACACACACGCCATCCTGTTACAGTCCTAGTAGGAATAAGCTCATTTTTCTCATTTGTAATGACAGTCATGCCACCCTTCTTAGGCACGCATTGAACTGGGCTTACCCATGGACTATCAGAGAATGGATAAATTAAACCTGCATCTAGCAGTTTAATAATCTCTTTCTTAACTACATCTTGCATATTAGGATTTAGTCTTCGTTGGCGTTGCACATACGTTTTATGACCTTCTTCCATAAGGATTTTATGTGTGCAATACGAAGGACTTATTCCTTTAATATCATGAATCTTCCATGCAATGGCTGGTTTATGAGCTTTCAACACAGAAATGAGTTGTGATTTCTCATTTTCAGTAAGAGAAGATGATATTATTAAAGGTAATTCAGATTCACCATGTAAATAAGCGTATTCCAAATGGTTTGGAAGTGGCTTTAACTCTAATTTCGGAGGTTCTTCTATCGATGATTTGTATCGATATCTGTCTTCTTCTTTTAGCATTTGAATTTCTTCTGTTGTTGGTTCATATCCATTAGCTATAAGTGTAGCTAACATTTCAGCTTCATCAATTGGTTCATTACCTTCTCCTAAAGAACATTCTCCTGTTCCTTGTAATTCTGGAAATTCTTCTAATAATTCTGCATGTGCATCTATAGTTTGAATATAATAACATGTATCATCTGCAGATTGTGGTTGTTGCATTGCTCTATCAACTGAAAAGGTAACACTCTCATCCTCTATACTTAGGGTCAGTTTCTTACCGAACACGTCTATCATTGCTTTAGCCGTGTTTAAGAATGGTCTTCCTAATATGAGAGGAACTTGAGAATCTTCTTCCATGTCCAGAACAACAAAATCTACTGGAAATACTAAAGTACCAACTTTAACTAGCATGTTCTCCATTATCCCTCTAGGATATTTTATTGATCTATCGGCTAGTTGTATGCTTATTCTGGTTGGTTTCAATTCTCCAAGGTCTAGTTTAGTGTATAGTGAATACGGCATTAGATTTATACTAGCACCTAAGTCTGCCAATGCTTCTATTGAACTAAGACTACCCAGAAAACATGGAATTGTGAAACTTCCTGGATCAGATAGTTTTTCTGGTATCTTATTCAACAGCACTGCTGAACAATTAGCATTCATAGTAACAACCGAGAGTTCTTCCATTTTCTTTCTATTTGAGATTAGATCTTTCAAGAATTTAGCATATCTAGGCATTCCTAAAATCACATCAATGAAAGGAAGATTTACATTTATCTGTTTAAACATATCCAAGAATTTGGATTGCTCGGCTTCAAGTTTTTCTTTCTTCATTTTACTTGGGTAAGGAAGTGGTGGTTGGTATGGTTTAACATAAGGTTTATCCTTAACTGTGTTATCTTCATTAACCTTCTCAACTACCGGTTCTTTTTCCTTATCTTGATCAGGTTGTGGTTCTTGTGGAGTAGGAATAGCTTTATCAGAAGTTACAGGTATTTCAGGTGGTTTAAGTGTTGTACCACTTCTTGTGGTAATGGCTTTAGCTGTTTCATTCCGGGGGTTAGCATTTGTATCACTAGGTAGACTTCCCGGTTTTCTTTCACCTATTAACCTTGCTAGGTTACTTACTTCTTGTTCCAGATTTTGAATAGAAGCTTGTTGATTTCTAAATGCTTGAGCATTTTGTTCATTGGTTTGTTTCTGAGATGTGAAAAATTGCGTTTGAGTTTCAACTAGCTTTGTCATCATATCTTCTAAATTCGGCTTTTTATCATCGGTTTGTTGTGGTGGTTTGTTTTGAAAATTAGGTCTTTGCTGATTGTAATTGTTATTAGATACTTGTTGATTGGTAGGACCTTGTTGGTTGTTGTATGGAATATTTCGGTTATAATTCTGGTTTTGATTGTAAATCGGTCTTGGCGGTTGATAATTATTCTGATAATTATTTCCAGGCCTTTGGTTTATGTATGAAATATTCTCTCTTTGTTCCATTGTTAATTCAATACTGAGACAATCTTTTGTCAAATGTGGTCCTCCACACTGCTCACAACTAATTCGTATTGAGTGAATATCTTTAGTCATCTTTTCCATTCGTCTCACCACAGCATCTATCTTTGCGAAAATGGAATCTAAGTCATGGCTAGAATCGGCTCTAGCTGCTTTAGATGATCTAACGATGTCTTTTTCTTGGTGCCACTCATGTGAGTGGGAAGCAGTGTTATCAATAATTTTGTAAGCATCAGTTTCGGTTTTCTTCATAATAGAACCACCAGCTGCTATATCTATGTCTTTCCTTGTAGTGATGTCGCATCCTTGGTAGAATATTTGTACTATTTGACAGGTGTCTAAACCATGTTGCGGACATCCTCTTAACAACTTTCCATATCTTGTCCACGCCTCATATAGAGTTTCATTTGGTTTCTGTGTAAACGTAACAATTTCTGCTTGAAGTCTTACGGCTTTAGATGCAGGAAAGAATTGTTTAAGAAATTTGTCAACTAAAACATCCCATGTATCGATCGCCCCTTCAGGTAACGATTCCAACCAATCTTTGGCTTCTCCCTTTAAAGTCCAGGGAAATAACATGAGATATATCTGTTCATCCTCTACTTCTCGGATTTTAAATAGTGTGCAGATCCTATTAAAGGTACGTAGATGTTCATTTGGATCTTCCTTCGGCGCACCACTAAATTGGCATTGATTAGTCACCATGTGTAGAATTTGTCCTTTGATTTCATAATCTGGCGCATTAATGTCTGGATGAGTAATTGCGTGACCATGGCCAGTGCGTTTAGCTCTCATTCGGTCTTCCATACTTAAAGGTTCCAGATTCTCCATAATTGAATTTGTTGAATCGGAATCACTAGAGGATTCTGATTTAATGGTTCGTTCCTCAACAATCTCTGTTTGAATAATTGGTGGCTCCGGAGGAAAGTTTAATGGTTCAGGATCTATGAACCGTTCCTGAATATTCTCCGGATTCTCAATTGTGAGGTTGGGTTCAAAAAATGGATTATCGGAAATTTGAACTGAAGTACTTGGTCTACTGGATGACGATTCTAAAGAAAAATCAACGGCGGTTATATTTGCTAAATGTCTTGATCTAGTTACAGGTGGTGAACGTACAAAAGGTGGTGAACGTCTTGCTCGGTGCATTCACTGAATATCCTATTAGTTTTAAAAAGGAAAGAAAAATTATAATAAGTTATCCAATTAATAGACTTTTCTGATTTTGCCCACGTTTCGAATAGCCAAAAGATGCAGCAGAGGGGCAGGATTCGTTTGGTCTCAATATAATTGAGGACTGTTTGGCTCCAATAACCCGGTCCACGTACAAATCCAACTATTACTACGAACCAGAAAATTTTGATGTCTATCAATTTAACCACTTAAAATAAATTTTCGTAATTTTAAGAAATTTAGATAAGAAGTAGAATAAAAATCTATGTCCTAAAACTAGAATAGCGAGAAATAAGAAAGAAAAAGAGTTCGTCGAAAAAAAAAATTGAAAAATAAAAAGTGACGGAAAAATAAAAGAAACTTATAAAAACTTAAAAGTACTTTGACTAACATAACCTTATTACTACAACTAACTTAAAATTATAATCGCAAATTGAAATTACTAATTGGAATGATAATTGATACATAGTAAAAGGTGTCTAAAAATATTAAAGCTTACAGGAAAAACTAAATCCCAAATGGAAATAACTTAAAAAGAAACTAAAACTTAAAAAGGCGTCGCAAAATTCTAGAGTACCTAAATCTTAGTCTAAAGAAAAAGCACTTAAGGGATTTTACGGCAAAGCCTAAAAATCTAGAAGTAAAAATAATTATGGCAAAAACTATGAATTAAAACTAAATATGAGCTAAAAATACAAAAGTTACGCTAAAACGATTAAAAAGGGACAAAATATAAAAATATATAAAAAGTTGTAAAAAGTACAATTTTTATAAAAATATTATTTTTATATTATTTATTTTATAAAACTATTAATTTTATAATTTAATGAAAACTAAAATAAAACTAAATATAACAAATTAATAATAATAAAAACTAAACTAATAATAAAAAAAATAATACCCTAATTAGGGTTTTAATTATATAATAATAATAATAATTTCGTAATTATTGCAGCAGGAAGTCAAATCTGGCGTGTCAGATGGGCTCATGCGATCGCATGAGTCCTCAGTTGCCCAGCCATGCGATCGCATGGGCTAGGGTTTCGGGCCATAGAGTGGGCTGCTACAGTACAGGCCGAATTAATTATTATTATTATTTTTTTTTTTGCTGTAAAATATAAAATATATTTATTAATTAATTAAAACTTATATTTTTACAAACTAAAAAAAATGGAAATAAAGAAACTTTATAAAATTTAAATATTTATCAAACTCCTAAAAATATTTATATTTTTGTTTTTCTTTTTATATTTTTGAATATTTAAAACGTATTTTTATAAAAACGAATTTTAATAAAAGTAAACTAAAAATCTTTTTTTTATTTTTTTATATAGCGTTGCGCTTCCGGTTTTTAAGACGATCCCCGGCAGCGGCGCCAAAAATACTTGATGTCGTAGGGGGTGTATACAAAATAGTATTATTTTTAGTGCGAAATACTATTAAATACGATACAATTTTACACAAGATATTTATTTATTTATAGAATGGATATACTTAAACCTTGCTACAACACTTATAGGCAGTGTTCCTAATCGTACAGTAGTGTAGTTTTTAGTAAGTCCGGTTCGTTCCACAGGAAAAATCTTTAAACAAAGCTTAACGCTATATTAGTTTACTTTTATAAAAATACAAATATATATATAAGTAATATTATTATTATAAAGGGGGGTTTTTACCGTTTAATGACCGGTTTGTCGATTTTAAAACTTTAGTCGCAGTTAAAACCAAATGTAAAATATTAAAAATAAATACAAGACTTAAATTAAGCATAAAGTAAATAACGATAATGAAATTGCGAATAATAAAAGTGCGATAAAATAAACTTGCGATAATTAAAAAGTACGATAATTAAAAGTGCAATTAAATACAATAATAATAAAAATGCGATATTTAGAAGTGCAATTAAATATAAAATAAAG
This sequence comes from Rutidosis leptorrhynchoides, assembly GCF_046630445.1. Taxonomy (NCBI): domain Eukaryota; kingdom Viridiplantae; phylum Streptophyta; class Magnoliopsida; order Asterales; family Asteraceae; genus Rutidosis; species Rutidosis leptorrhynchoides. The sequence goes on along the minus strand of NC_092333.1, from coordinate 656,887,308 downwards.
GAAATTAAATATGAAATAAAAGAATTATGCTTATTTAAACTTCCGTAATCATGATGTTTGACGTGTTGATTTTAGTTTTATGCCCATGGGTTAATTGTCCTTTGTCCTGGATTATTTAATATGTCCGTCTGGTTTTTGTCCATAACAGTCCATCAGTCATAAATATAAAGTGCGAGTGTCCTCGTCAAATTATCCTTATACCCGAAGTTAAATATTCCAACTAATTGGGGATTCGAATTGTAACAAGGTTTTAATACTTTGTTTAATGAATACACCAGGTTATCAACTGCGTGTAAACCAAGGTTTTACTACTTTGTTAGCAATTACACCAATTACCCTTGAATGTAATTTCACCCCTGTTTTAATTATTCTAGTGGCTATTAATCCATTCCCGTGTCCGGTTAAATGAACGATTATTCGTACATATAAATACCCCGCCCATCGTGTCCGATCGAGTGTATATGGTAATTTATAAGGACGCCCAATTGTAAATCTTTATATTAACATTAACAAACTATCATTTAGTTAAACAAATATAAAGTCCATTAATAGCTCATAGTCTAATTTCCACAAGTGTCGTTCTTTTGTTCAAACCCCAATTATGGTACAAAGCCCAATTACCCAATTTTAGTAATTAGCCCAACATCATGATTACTTCGGATTAAATAAGCATAATAATAACTTAGCTACGAGACATTAATATAAAAAGGTTGAACATAACTTACAATGATTAAAAATAGCGTAGCGTTACACGGACAGAATTTCGACTTACACCCTTACAATATTCGCTAACATACCCTTATTATTAGAATTATAATTAAAATTAAAATTAAAATATAAATTATATATATATATTTTACGTATATATGAGAGAAGAGAGAAAGATGGATATTTTGGTTCACCAAACTGCGAATTTATAGGAGATGTGGCCTGACTTTTCATGCCATGCGATCGAATGGACTTTCTTCTTCCTGGCCATGCGATCGCATGGCCAGCTGGGAGAGCTCACATGTTGCTTGTTTCCTTGTGCCAACGTTTTATAAATAATATAATATATTAAATAATTATAAGAATTATTTAAATATTATATTATATTTATGTGCATAGTTGACTTGTAATTTTTAGTCCGTTGCGTCGAGCATTGAGAGTTGACTCCGGTCCCGGTTCCGGATTTTCGAACGTCCTTGCGTATAATTTTATATTTTGTACTTTGCGTTTTGAATATTGTACTCTTGTAATTTCGAGACGTTTCTTATCAATAATTGGAACCTCTTTGATTGTCTTTTGTACTTTTGAGCTTTTTGGTCGTTTGCGTCTTCAATTCGTCGAATCTGTCTTTTGTCTTCACCTTTTATTATTTAAACAAATATCACTTGTAAATAGAATAATTGCAACTAAAAGCTTGTCTTTCTTGAGGAATAATGCTATGAAATATATGTTCGTTTTTAGCATTATCAATGCTATTGCTTATCTTTACTGCCATGCGAACTTGCTGTATGCCTATTTCTTCCTTTGCATGATTACTATCTGCTTTCACATGTTATCTCTGATTAATACTGATTGCCATGCTAGGTTGCTATAGTGCCTAATACTTGCTTGCTTATGACTTACTGATATGGAAAAGTTATTTTCCTTGTTCAGATGTCAGATATTCCACCTGTCATCATTTTGGACAGCGACTCAGACCTATCAGCCACCTCACCTACCACCGTTACCGATGCTCAGATTCCGTCGACGACACCCGCTAGTGACCTTGGTGCTTCATCTTCCGGAGCCAGCAGTCATGCACCTGCCCCAGTGGCTACTTCTGACGGACATATGGACCCTCCGGAGATTCCAACTCCACTTGCCCCAAGACCCTCGGAGCCACAGCCCCGCATCGGTGGTGTTGTGATTCCCGCGGAGTTCGGGGAAGGGCCATTTCGTAACCATATGAGCATGCCGTGCCGACGCACTCCAGATGGACGTTTAGTGCCGATTCCGCCATTCAGATACAGACAGATGATGGCCGCTCATGGACGACCAGTTGTGCCACCCGTGTCACCACCACATGATTCTGATGATCCTTCATCCGATGACTCCTCTACAGATGACTCCAGTGACTCCGACGAATAGAACCTTGATGATGCACCTGTACAGCCACCCTCCACCCCTCCGAAGAAGCGGTACCGTTTCGACGGCACCGTTATTCCGGGGATCAACGAAGGTCGAGCGTTCACTAACGCACATGGTCAGCGTCGTAGGGTTACCGCCCGTAAGCGGGTTGTGCCTTACCCTGCTGATCCGTTCGTGCGTAAGCCTTACCGCCGTGCAGCATCTACCTCTGGAGCCGGACCATCTGCACCACCAGCACCACCTGCACCAGCAGCACCGCCTGCTCTGCCAGCCCCTCCCTCTGTCGAGGAACTGGAAAGGGAGGTGGAGATCCTCCGTGCTCGGGTAACTGAGCTCGAGGAGCAGATGTCCCATGTGCTGGACATCCTTTACCCACCGTCACCATAGAGCCTTGTAGTAGGTTTCATTTTGTAATCTCGTTTGTAGCTCCATGTTTTCCTTATGTAATGTACGAACTTATGTGTGCAACTCTTTATTAATGGAACTTTGTATTGTTAAATTCTTGCACAGTGTTCTATTTACATTACTGTATGTTGGTTTTGCGGTATTTATACCTGGTTGCGTTACTATATTGGCATGCGTTATGTTGTTTCCCTGTTTACTATATACTATATTATTATATATTAAATGCCGGATTTTAACTTGAGTCAAAATTTCCGTTTCGAAGGGCAATGGCAAACACACGAACAACACCCACAGCAGCTCAAATCGAAGAGATGATTAATGAACGAGTCGCTGCAGCCTTGGCGGAAATGAACCCTCAACCTGAACCACCGCCGGTTATCCAACCCGTTCGAAACGGGTGCACCTACAAGGAATTCTAGAGCTGTAAACCACCTAACTTCAGCGGAACTGAGGGGCCTGTTGGTCTCACAAGATGGTTTGAAAAGCTTGAATCAGTATTCCGAGTCAGCAACTGTTCCGAGACTAACAAAACCAAATTTGCTTCCTGCACACTATCTGATGGCGCCCTCACGTGGTGGAACACCATGGCTCAGGCACAAGGTATTGATGAGGCGTATGCTACGCCATGGGAGGAGTTCAAAGCGGCTATGATTGATGAGTATTGCCCGAGAACCGAGATACAAAAGATGGAAATGGAGTTTATGCAATTGAAAGCTGTTGGCAACGATCTCGATGGTTACAATCGGAGGTTTCTTGAGTTAGCTCTTATGTGTCCTACCATGGTCACCCCGGAGTTCAAGCGTATGGAGAGATACTTTTGGGGACTCCCTAAGTCCATTAAGGGTAATGTCACCTCGTCCAAGCCACCGAATGTTCCTGAAGCAATGCGCATGGTGCATACACTCATGAATCAGATTCTCATCGATGAACCGGAGAAGTCCAAGTCTGAAGCGGGTAGTGGTGAGAAGCGTAAGTGGGACCACAACAACAAGGGGAGAACCTATGATCAAGCCCCCGCTAAGAGGCCTAACAACGGTGGAAACCTCAACCCCGGCACAAGTTCAAACCCGAAATACAAGGGCACTCTACCGCAGTGCAAGAGGTGTTACAAACACCACACTGGGTACTGTAATGCGGTCTGTGAAAAGTGCAACAGGATCAGACATGTTGGTAAGAACTGCAAGATTCCCGTCCCAGCTGCAAGGACAAACCCAAATGGGCCAAGGAAATGCTATGAGTGTGGACAGCAGGTCCACTTTAAGAACGATTGCCCCAATAAGAAGAAGGACGGCGGACCACCGCGTGGTAGAGCTTTTAATGTTAATGCAAGGGATGCACGTGAGAACCCCGACTTGGTGACATGTATATTCACTATCAACAATCTTTTAGCTTCTGTCCTATTTGATACTGGTGCCGATAGAAGTTATGTATGTAGACACTTTTGTGATAAGATAAATTGGTCATTAGTTCCTTTAAAAGAAAGTATGCTTGTCAAGGTAGCCAACGGTAAACTTGAAAAGGTTGACCAAATTGGCCGAGGAGCTATTATTAACATAGCTGGCGTGGATTTCGAAATTGACTTGATACCCATCAAATTGGAAAGCTTTGACGTGATTGTCGGCATGGACTGGTTGACTAAAGTAAGGGCCGATGTTATCTGTGAAGATAAAGTTCTTCATATACCACAAGGAGATGGCAAGCCACTGGTTATATAAGGAGAGAGATGTAGTTCGAAACTGAACCTTATTAGTTGTATGAAAGCGCAGAAGATCATGAAGAAAGGACGTCTTGCTGTTTTAGCACACGTGAAGGCTTTAGAAACAGAAGAGAAGAGTGTGAATGATGTGCGAATCGTGAATGAATTTCCCGATGTCTTTCCGAAAGAACTGCCTGGATTACCGCCACCAAGAGCAGTGGAGTTTCAGATCGATCTAGTGCCGGGAGCTGCACCCGTAGCTCGCGCACCTTATCGACTAGCACCTTCAGAACTGCAAGATTTGTAGAGTCAACTGCAGGAATTGCTCGACCGAGGGTTTATCCAACCGAGCTCGTCGCCTTGGGGCGCACCTGTTTTATTCGTGAAGAAGAAGGATGGATCCTTCCGCATGTGTATCGACTACCGCGAACTCAACAAGTTGACGATTAAGAATCGATATCCTCTTCCCCGAATTGACAATCTTTTTGATCAGCTGCAAGGATCAAGCGTTTATTCTAAGATCGATTTGCGATCAGGTTATCACCAATTGAGGGTGAAGGAGAGTGATGTGATGAAGACTGCGTTTAGAACCTGCTATGGTCATTATGAGTTTCTCGTGATGCCATTCAGTTTAACCAACGCACCAGCTGTATTCATGGACCTCATGAATCGTGTCTGCAAGCCATACCTGGATAAATTCGTTATCGTCTTCATAGATGATATCCTCATCTACTCCAAGAACGAAGAAGAACATGGGCAACATCTTCGGTTAGTGCTCGAACTCTTGAGACAAGAGCAGCTTTATGCCAAATTCTCCAAGTGTGAATTCTGGCTGAAGGAAGTCCAATTTCTGGGTCATATTGTGAGTGATCAAGGTATCAAAGTTAATCCCGCCAAGATTGAAGCTATCAGCAAGTGGGAGACACCCACTACTCCGACTCACATCCGCCAATTTCTAGGTCTTGCCGGTTATTAACGAAGGTTCATTGAAGGTTTCTCTTTGATTTCGCGTCCTTTGACCGCGTTAACTCATAAAGGAAAGAAGTTTGTTTGGGAAAAAGAACAAGAAGCAGCATTTCAAACCCTGAAGCAGAGGTTAACCACCGCACCTATCCTATCTCTTCCTGAAGGCAGTGACGACTCATTGTGTACTGCGATGCTTCGAGGAATGGTTTTGGATGTGTGTTGATGCAAAGAACGAAGGTTATTCCCTATGCATCTCGTCAACTGAAGGTCCACGAGCGAAACTACACTACTCACGATCTCGAACTTGGAGCCGTTGTCTTCGCATTGAAGCTGTGGAGACACTATCTTTATGGAACAAAGAGTACTATCTTTACCGATCACAAAAGTCTCCAACACATCTTCGATCAGAAGAAACTGAACATGAGACAGCGTCGATGGATTGAGACGCTAAACGACTACGATTGTGAACTTCGCTACCATCCAGGCAAGGCCAATGTTGTAGCTGACGCATTAAGTCTAAAGGAGAGGACGGTACCTCTTCGCGTTCGGGCTCTGAACATCACCATCCATTCGAACCTCCACAGTCAGATTCGAGTAGCCCAAGGAGAGGCTCTCAAGGAGGAGAACATATCTCGTGAATACCTGAACATCCTGGTCTCTAAATTCGAGGTTAAGGAGTCTGGACTCCGATGTTATGCCGGAAGAATTTGGGTACCTCGTTATGGAGATCTACGGAACCTTATACTTGATGAAGCCCACAAGTCGAGATATTCGATTCATCCAGGAGCCGGAAAAATGTACCACGATCTTAAGGAACAGTATTGGTGGCCAAATCTTAAAAAGGATGTTGCAACTTATGTTGGAAGGTGTTTGACTTGTTCGAAGGTTAAGGCTGAACATCAGAGGCCATCTGGATTACTTCAGCAACCAGAAATCCCACAATGGAAATGGGAAGCAATTACAATGGATTTCATCACGAAGCTACCAAAGACGGTGGGCGAATACGATACAATCTGGGTTATTGTTGACCGTCTTACCAAATCTGATCATTTCCTAGCTATGAAAGAAACAGACACAATGGAGAAACTTGCTCAACTGTACATCAAAGAGGTTGTATCTCGTCATGGTGTGCCTCTATCAATTATCTCCGATCGCGATCCCCGTTTTGCTTCCAGATTCTGGAGTTCTTTGCAAGAAGCCTTGGGAACCCGTCTCGACATGAGTACTGCATATCACCCACAAACCGACGGTCCGAGTGAACGAACGATTCAGACATTGGAGGACATGTTGCGTGCCTGTGTTATTGACTTTGGAAAATCTTGGGAAAGGCATCTGCCGCTAGCTGAATTCTCTTACAACAACAGTTATCATACGAGTATTAAAGCCGCGCCTTTTGAAGCGTTGTATGGCCGCAAGTGCCGTTCTCCTATTTGTTGGGCCGAGTTAGGCGAAGTGCAAATCACCAGACCCGAGATAGTCCATGAAACGACGGAGAAGATTTCTCAGATTCAGGCGAGACTTAAGACAGCCCGCGATCGCCAAAAGAGTTATGCTGATCTTAAACGTAAAGACTTTGAATTCAACGTAGGTGACCGTGTGATGTTGAAAGTCGCACCTTGGAAAGGTGTGATCCGATTTGGAAAGCGCAGAAAGTTGAACCCGCGATATATTGGTCCTTTTGAAATTTTGAAACGTGTTGGACCCGTTGCTTACCGTTTGGATCTTCCAACTCAGTTGAGTGCCGTTCATCCTACATTTCATGTATCAAATTTGAAGAAATGTCTTGCTCCACCGGAACTTATCATACCATTGGAAGAACTTACCATTGATGACTAACTCCACTTTGTGGAAGAACCTATCGAAATTATGGATCGTGAGGTCAAAACCTTGAAACGCAATAAGATTCCAATTGTCCGAGTTCGATGGAATGCCAAGCGTGGACCTGAGTTTACCTGGGAACGAGAGGATCAAATGATGCAGAAGTACCCTCACCTTTTCCCGACTCCAACACCTGCCTCAGCTTAAATTTCAGGATGAAATATCCAATAACAGGTGGGTAATGTTACGACCCGACTTTTTCGACTTGCCTTTGTGCCTTGTATTTTGGCAAAACTGCGTATTTGTGCGTACTGTGTTACTTTATTACTACAGAACCTTGGCACATGTGTTTTATATTCATGTATACTTAAAAACATGCCTTGGTGTATGTGGAATGCTTAACTTGTCCATTGGATGCTTTATAACCGTTAATGTTACTTGCCGTTACGATTAAAACGCGGACTGCGCCACGTTTGATTTTTGTCGGAACCGGAAATTTTGGGCTGCGAAATATTAATTATTATTTTATAATAATAATTACCTGGGCTTTTGGATGCTTAATTTTATTTATTTAATTGCTAAAGCCCAATAGTTAGCCTTTTTGGACTTTTTACCTTGTCGGGCTCAAGCCCACCCTACTCTAGCTAGTGACCTAATTAATTAGCCCAAGTTTATTTACTAGTGGCCCATAATAATAAATAAATAATTAATTAATTAATTAATGAGTCATGTAAGCATTATGGATAAGGTTTATCCACATGTCCCATAAGATTCTAGCATAAGGACACACTTTAGACACCATTAGCCAAAAAGTGAAAAGTTTGTCTCCCCCCTCCCCCTAAAAACCGTCCACCCCATCACCACCACCACCCTTGCCATGTCATCAATCCATGTGCTCACTCTTTGCCTATAAATACTAGCCTTAAGTCCCTCATTACAACACTTGATCATTTTAGCATTTTACACACTTCTCCTTTTTTTCTTTCTTCTACTAGTAAGTTTTCTTTTCTCCCTCCTTTTCCTTTCAAAAACGTGATCATCATCATCATTCTTATAAGATCCAAGTTCCATGTAGCTTTGATCTTGCTTATATCTTGTTGGTTCAAGCATGAATCCTTCAAGAACAATGAAGATTCAAGCTTTCTAGCTTGGATCTTCATATCTTTTGTTGTATCTAAGTTCTTTTTGCTTTGATCATGTTGTTTTGTGAAAAAGATTCAAACTTGTGTTTGTTATCTTCATATATCTTAAAGATCCAAGCTTTATGCTTCAAGATCTTCAAGAACACTTAAAGGTTTAAGCTTTCTAGCTTTGTAACCTTGTAACTTGTGTGAAATGGATCCAAGCTCTCTAGCTTAGGGTTCCATCACCTCATTTGACTTAGATTGTGCTTATACTTGTTGAATTGATGTAAAGTTTGTAGCTTTAGTTGTTATTGTGAATTGAAATTGTGTTAAGACTAAGGATATGATGTAACCTTGGTTCATCATCCATCTAAGACTCATGAATGAGTTGTGTTCTTACTTGGTCTTAACATATTGTGTATTGATGTTGAATCTTGATCAAAAGTGAAGCTAAACCATCAACGAGTTGTACACTTGAAGCTACAAGCATCAAGGATGAGAACCGTTATGAGCACCAAGCACCAAGAACCCCACTGGAGCACTTGTCCACTGATTTTCGTATCTGATCAGATCACCTGGGCTACTGGAAATTTGATTTTCAGTTAGTTCGGTTCTAGTAGATGATTTTCCATTTAGGCCTCGTCTTAATACGAGTTACAGTTTAGAAGTTATGGCCCTCCGAGAGTCACTACACCCTATTAACGTTGTGCTGAAATTTCTGAACTACTCGCACTTAAACCGTCGCCACGGTCAAACAAAGACGATTTAGGTTCTGAAAATTGTTCAGCTATTAGGGGACTCATATACGGAGCCATATCCACTGACCATGCATATTTTTGATTTACGTAGAGGTCGTAGCAGCTGGCCGAAGTCAGCCCATTGTTTTGATCTCTATTCTTGTCAAACTTACTTAGCTTTTATGATGATGATGATGATGATGACACTTAAACTTATTTTATGCACTATTAGAACTTATTAAGGCAACCTACTGACCTAGTAACCTTTGATTTAGGTTGACGACCTTTCGGACTGACTTACTACTTGCGTACTTTCATTACCGACTTTACCGCTTTTATCACTGTGAGTTATAGCATCCCTTTTTACTTTAATTATTTTGGGACTGAGAATACATGCGCTTTTTACGTTTTACAAACTAGGCACGAGTACTTAAACTTTATATGTGTGTGGGTTATACAACGGCATAAATGAAATGTCCCGTTCTTATTGATTAAAAACGTTCCATATTAATTGATTTCGTTGCGAGGTTTTGACCTCTATATGAGACGTTTTTCAAAGACTGCATTCATTTTTAAAACAAACCATAACCTTTATTCCATAGATAAAGGTTTTAAAAAGCTTTACGTAGATTATCAAATAATGATAATCTAAAATATCCTGTTTACACACGACCATTACATAATGGTTTACAATACAAATACGTTACAACAAAATAAGTTTCTTGAATGCAGTTTTTACACAATATCATACAAGCATGGACTCCAAATCTCGTCCTTATTTAAGTATGCGATAGCGGAAGCTCTTAATAATCACCTGAGAATAAACATGCTTAAAACGTCAACAAAAATGTTGGTGAGTTATAGGTTTAACCTATATATATCAAATCATAATAATAGACTACAAGATTTCATATTTCAATACACATCCCATACATAGAGATAAAAATCATTCATATGGTGAACACCTGGTAACCGACATTAACAAGATGCATATATAACAATATCCCCATCATTCCGGGACACCCTTCGGATATGATATAAATTTCGAAGTACTAAAGCATCCGGTACTTTGGATGGGGTTTGTTAGGCCCAATAGATCTATCTTTAGGATTCGCGTCAATTAGGGGGTCTGTTCCCTAATTCTTAGATTACCAGACTTAATAAAAAGGGCATATTCGATTTCGATAATTCAACCATAGAATGTAGTTTCACGTACTTGTGTCTATTTTGTAAATCATTTATAAAACCTGCATGTATTCTCATCCCAAAAATATTAGATTTTAAAAGTGGGACTATAATTCACTTTCACAGATTTTTACTTCGTCGGGAAGTAAGACTTGGCCACTGGTTGATTCACGAATCTATAACAATATATACATATATATCAAAGTATGTTCAAAATATATTTACAACACTTTTAATATATTTTGATGTTTTAAGTTTATTAAGTCAGCTGTCCTCGTTAGTAACCTACAACTAGTTGTCCACAGTTAGATGTACAGAAATAAATCGATAAATATTATCTTGAATCAATCCACGACCCAGTGTATACGTATCTCAGTATTGATCACAACTCAAACTATATATATTTTAGAATCAACCTCAACCCTGTATAGCTAACTCCAACATTCACATATAGAGTGTTTATGGTTGTTCCGAAATATATATAGATGTGTCGACATGATAGGTCGAAACATTGTATACGTGTCTATGGTATCTCAAGATTACATAATATACAATACAAGTTGATTAAGTTATGGTTGGAATAGGTTTGTTACCAATTTTCACGTAGCTAAAATGAGAAAAATTATCCAATCTTGTTTTACCCATAACTTCTTCATTTTAAATCCGTTTTGAGTGAATCAAATTGCTATGGTTTCATATTGAACTCTATTTTATGAATATAAACAGAAAAGTATAGGTTTATAGTCGGAAAAATAAGTTACAAGTCGTTTTTGTAAAGGTAGTCATTTCAGTCGAAAGAACGACGTCTAGATGACCATTTTAGAAAACATACTTCCACTTTGAGTTTAACCATAATTTTTGGATATAGTTTCATGTTCATAATAAAAATCATTTTCTCAGAATAACAACTTTAAAATCAAAGTTTATCATAGTTTTTAATTAACTAACCCAAAACAGCCCGCGGTGTTACTACGACGGCGTAAATCCGGTTTTACGGTGTTTTTCGTGTTTCCAGGTTTTAAATCATTAAGTTAGCATATCATATAGATATAGAACATGTGTGTAGTTAATTTTAAAAGTCAAGTTAGAAGGATTAACTTTTGTTTGCGAACAAGTTTAGAATTAACTAAACTATGTTCTAGTGATTACGAGTTTAAACCTTCGAATAAGATAGCTTTATATGTATGAATTGAATGATGTTATGAACATCATTACTACCTTAAGTTCCTTGGATAAACCTACTGGAAAAGAGAAAAATGGATCTAGCTTCAACGGATCCTTGGATGGCTCGAAGTTCTTGAAGCAGAATCATGACACGAAAACAAGTTCAAGTAAGATCATCACTTGAAATAAGATTGTTATAGTTATAGAAATTGAACCAAAGTTTGAATATGATTATTACCTTGTATTAGAATGATAACCTACTGTAAGAAACAAAGATTTCTTGAGGTTGGATGATCACCTTACAAGATTGGAAGTGAGCTAGCAAACTTGAAAGTATTCTTGATTTTATGTAACTAGAACTTGTAAAATATATGAAGAACACTTAGAACTTGAAGATAGAACTTGAGAGAGATCAATTAGATGAAGAAAATTGAAGAATGAAAGTGTTTGTAGGTGTTTTTGGTCGTTGGTGTATGGATTAGATATAAAGGATATGTAATTTTGTTTTCATGTAAATAAGTCATGAATGATTACTCATATTTTTGTAATTTTATGAGATATTTCATGCTAGTTGCCAAATGATGGTTCCCACATGTGTTAGGTGACTCACATGGGCTGCTAAGAGCTGATCATTGGAGTGTATATACCAATAGTACATACATCCAAAAGCTGTGTATTGTACGAGTACGAATACGGGTGCATACGAGTAGAATTGTTGATGAAACTGAACGAGGATGTAATTGTAAGCATTTTTGTTAAGTAGAAGTATTTTGATAAGTGTCTTGAAGTCTTTCAAAAGTGTATGAATACATATTAAAACACTACATGTATATACATTTTAACTGAGTCGTTAAGTCATCGTTAGTCGTTACATGTAAATGTTGTTTTGAAACCTTTAGGTTAATGATCTTGTTGAATGTTGTTAACCCATTGTTTATTATAACAATTGAGATGTTAAATTGTTATATTATCATGATATTATGATATATAATATATCTCAGTATGATGTATATACAGTTAAATGTCGTTACAACGATAATCGTTACATATATGTCTCATTTCGAAATCATTAAGTTAGTAGTCTTATTTTTACAAATGTATTTCATTGTTAATACACTTAATAATATATTTACTTATCATTTAACATAATTAACCAAGTGTATCAATATCTTAATATGATTCATATGTACCTAGTAAGACGTTGTTATAACGATAATCGTTATATATATCGTTTTCGAGTTTCTTAAATTAATAGTCTCATTTTTATGTATATAACTCATTGTTAAAATACCTAATGAGATACATACTTATAATAAAAACATGTTTACTATATATATAACCATATATATGTCATCGTATAGTTTTTACAAGTTTTAACGTTCGTGAATCACCGGTCAACTTGGGTGGTCAATTGTCTATATGAAACATATTTCAATTAATCAAGTCTTAACAAGTTTGATTGCTTAACATGTTGGAAACATTTAATCATGTAAATATCACTCTCAATTAATATATATAAACATGGAAAAGTTCGGGTCACTACAGTACCTACCCGTTAAATAAATTTCGACCCGAAATTTTAAGCTGTTGAAGGTGTTGACGAATCTTCTGGAAATAGATGCGGGTATTTCTTCTTCATCTGATCTTCACGCTCCCAGGTGAACTCGGGTCCTCTACGAGCATTCCATCGAACCTTAACAATTGGTATCTTGTTTTGCTTAAGTCTTTTAACCTCACGATCCATTATTTCGACGGGTTCTTCGATGAATTGAAGTTTTTCGTTGATTTGGATTTCATCTAACGGAATAGTGAGATCTTCTTTAGCAAAACATTTCTTCAAATTCGAGACGTGGAAAGTGTTATGTACAGCCGCGAGTTGTTGAGGTAACTCAAGTCGGTAAGCTACTGGTCCGACACGATCAATAATCTTGAATGGTCCAATATACCTTGGATTTAATTTCCCTCGTTTACCAAATCGAACAACGCCTTTCCAAGGTGCAACTTTAAGCATGACCATCTCTCCAATTTCAAATTCTATATCTTTTCTTTTAATGTCAGCGTAGCTCTTTTGTCGACTTTGGGCGGTTTTCAACCGTTGTTGAATTTGGATGATCTTCTCGGTAGTTTCTTGTATAATCTCTGGACCCGTAATCTGTCTATCCCCCACTTCACTCCAACAAATCAGAGACCTGCACTTTCTACCATAAAGTGCTTCAAACGGCGCCATCTCAATGCTTGAATGGTAGCTGTTGTTGTAGGAAAATTCTGCTAACGGTAGATGTCGATCCCAACTGTTTCCGAAATCAATAACACATGCTCGTAGCATGTCTTCAAGCGTTTGTATCGTCCTTTCGCTCTGCCCATCAGTTTGTGGATGATAGGCAGTACTCATGTCTAGACGAGTTCCTAATGCTTGCTGTAATGTCTGCCAAAATCTTGAAATAAATCTGCCATCCCTATCAGAGATAATAGAGATTGGTATTCCATGTCTGAATACGACTTCCTTCAAATACAGTCGTGCTAACTTCTCCATCTTGTCATCTTCTCTTATTGGCAGGAAGTGTGCTGATTTGGTGAGACGATCAACTATTACCCAAATAGTATCAAAACCACTTGCAGTCCTTGGCAATTTAGTGATGAAATCCATGGTAATGTTTTCCCATTTCCATTCTGGGATTTCGGGTTATTGAAGTAGACCTGATGGTTTCTGATGCTCAGCTTTGACCTTAGAACACGTCAAACATTCTCCTACGTATTTAGCAACATCGGCTTTCATACCCGGCCACCAAAAATATTTCCTGAGATCCTTGTACATTTTCTCCGTTCCAGGATGTATTGAGTATCTGGTTTTATGAGCTTCTCTAAGTACCATTTCTCTCATATCTCCAAATTTTGGTACCCAAATCCTTTCAGCCCTATACCGGGTTCCGTCTTCCCGAATATTAAGATGCTTCTCCGATCCTTTGGGTATTTCATCCTTTAAATTTCCCTCTTTTAAAACTCCTTATTGCGCCTCCTTTATTTGAGTAGTAAGGTTATTATGAATCATTATATTCATAGATTTTACTCGAATGGGTTCTCTGTCCTTCCTGCTCAAGGCATCGGCTACCACATTTGTCTTCCCCGGGTGGTAACGAATCTCAAAGTCGTAATCATTCAACAATTCAATCCACCTACGCTGCCTCATATTCAGTTGTTTCTGATTAAATATGTGTTGAAGACTTTTGTGGTCGGTATATATAATACTTTTGACCCCATATAAGTAGTGCCTCCAAGTCTTTAATGCAAAAACAACCGCGCCTAATTCCAAATCATGCGTCGTATAATTTTGTTCGTGAATCTTCAATTGTCTAGACGCATAAGCAATCACCTTCGTTCGTTGCATTAATACACAACCGAGACCTTGCTTTGATGCGTCACAATAAATCACAAAATCATCATTCCCTTCAGGCAATGACAATATAGGTGCCGTAGTTAGCTTTTTCTTCAATAACTGAAACGCTTTCTCTTGTTCATCATTCCATTCAAATTTCTTCCCTTTATGCGTTAATGCAGTCAAGGGTTTTGCTATTCTGGAAAAGTCTTGGATGAACCTTCTGTAGTAACCAGCTAGTCCTAAAAACTGGCGTATGTGTTTCGGAGTTTTCGGGGTTTCCCACTTTTCAACAGTTTCTATCTTTGCCGGATCCACCTTAATACCTTCTTTGTTCACTATGTGACCGAGGAATTGAACTTCTTCCAACCAAAATGCACACTTTGAAAACTTAGCGTACAATTCTTCCTTCCTCAATACTTCTAACACCTTTCTCAAATGTTCACCGTGTTCTTGGTCATTCTTTGAGTAAATAAGTATGTCATCAATGAAAACAATGACAAACTTGTCAAGGTATGGTCCACACACTCGGTTCATAAGGTCCATGAACATAGCTGGTGCATTAGTTAAACCAAACGGCATGACCATAAACTCGTAATGACCGTAACGTGTTCTAAAAGCAGTCTTTGGAATATCATCTTCTTTCACCCGCATTTGATGATACCCGGAACGTAAGTCAATCTTTGAATAAACAGACGAGCCTTGTAGTTGATCAAATAAGTCGTCGATTCTCGGTAGTGGGTAGCGGTTCTTGATGGTAAGTTTGTTCAACTCTCGGTAGTCGATACACAACCTGAATGTACCATCTTTCTTCTTGACAAACAAAACAGGAGCTCCCCACGGTGATGTGCTTGGTCGAATGAAACCACGCTCTAAAAGTTCTTGTAATTGGCTTTGCAGTTCTTTCATCTCGCTGGGTGCGAGTCTGTAAGGAGCACGAGCTATTGGTGCAGCTCCTGGTACAAGATCTATTTGAAATTCAACGGATCGATGTGGGGGTAATCCCGGTAATTCTTTCGGAAATACATCGGGAAATTCTTTTGCAATGGGACCATTATTGATGCTCTTTTCTTCAGTTTGTACTTTCTCGACGTGTGCTAGAACAGCATAGCAACCTTTTCTTATTAGTTTTTGTGCCTTCAAATTACTAATAAGATGTAGCTTCGTGTTGCCCTTTTCTCCGTACACCATTAAGGGTTTTTCTTTTTCTCGTATAATGCGAATTGCATTTTTGTAACAGACGATCTCTGCTTTCACTTCTTTCAACCAGTCCATACCGATTATCACATCAAAACTCCCTAACTCTACTGGTATCAAATCAATCTTAAATGTTTCGCTAACTAGTTTAATTTCTCGATTCCGACATATATTATCTGCTGAAATTAATTACCATTTGCTAATTCGAGTAAAAATTTACTATCCAAAGGCGTCAATGGACAACTTAATTTAGCACAAAAATCTCTACTCATATAGCTTCTATCCGCACCCGAATCAAATAAAACGTAAGCAGATTTATTGTCAATAAGAAACGTACCCGTAACAAGCTCCGGGTCTTCCTGTGCCTCTGCCGCATTAATATTGAAAACTCTTCCGCGGCCTTGTCCATTCGTGTTCTCCTGATTCGGGAAATTTCTAATAATGTGGCCCGGTTTTCCACATTTATAACAAACTACATTGGCATAACTTGCTCCGACACTACTTGCTCCGCCATTACTCGTTCCGACACCATTTGTTCCTTTCGTTCTATTAACCCCTGGTCCGTAGACCTCACACTTCGCCGCGCTATGACCATTTCTTTTACACTTGTTTCAAAATTTGGTGCAGAACCCTGAGTGATACTTTTCACACCTTTGGCATAGCTACTTCTGATTGTTGTTGTTGTTGCGGTTATTATTATTGTTGGGATGATTGTTGTAGTTGCTGTTGCTGTTGTTGTTGTTGTTGTTGTTGTTGTTGGGCCATTTGTTGTAGTTGCGATTGATGTTGCGATTGTTGGGATAATTGTTGCGATTATTGTTGTAATTGCTGTTGTTGTTGTATTGGTGATTCTTATCACCGTTTTCCTCCCACTTTCTTTTGACTTGCTTCACATTGGCCTCTTCAGCAGTCTGTTCTTTAATTCTTTCTTCAATCTGGTTCACTAGTTTGTGAGCCATTCTACATGCCTGTTGTATAGAGGCGGGCTCGTGTGAACTTATATCTTCTTGGATTCTTTCCGGTAATCCTTTCACAAATGCGTCGATCTTCTCTTCCTCATCTTCGAATGCTCCCGGACACAATAGGCACAATTCTGTGAATCGTCTTTCGTACGTGGTAATATCAAATCCTTGGGTTCGTAACCCTCTAAGTTCTGTCTTGAGCTTATTGACCTCGGTTCTGGGACGGTACTTCTCGTTCATCAAGTGCTTGAATGCTGACCACGGTAGTGCGTACGCATCGTCTTGTCCCACTTGCTCTAGATAGGTATTCCACCATGTTAACGCAGAACCTGTGAAGGTATGCGTAGCGTACTTCACTTTGTCCTCTTCAGTACACTTACTTATGGCAAACACCGATTCGACCTTCTCGGTCCACCGTTTCAATCCGATCGGTCCTTCGGTTCCATCAAATTCCAAAGGTTTGCAGGCAGTGAATTCTTTGTAGGTGCATCCTACACGATTTCCTGTACTGCTAGATCCAAGGTTATTGTTGGTATGTAGCGCAGCCTGTACTGCGGCTATGTTTGAAGCTAGAAAAGTACGGAATTCCTCTTCATTCATATTCACGATGTGTCGAGTAGTCGGTGCCATTTCCTTCAAAATAGTCAAATGGAACAAGTTAATCATACAGAATATTAAGAGTAGTTAATAGTATTTCGTAGCATAATATGAACTCATTTATAAAAGCTTTTTCTTCATATTAGCGTTTTATAAGTTTAAATTCGGGTAGTACCTACCCGTTAAGTTCATACTTAGTAGCTAATATACAATTCAACTACTACAATTCTATATGAAAAACTGATTATAATAATATTTCGCGTTCAAACTTTTATACAATATTTTACAAACTTACAATACCGCTTATTTTACATAAAGCATGAAATATAGCACACAATAACTTTGATACAAGATAGTTGTGAAGATAATTCTAGCTAGTACACAAGTCGTTCAGCAAAGGCAATAAAGACACGTAATTCATACGTCCAGAAACAAGTCATGCATTCTGGTTTTACTAGGACTACTTCCCATCCTTGGTCTTGTGGAACATAACCGTTATGCCCGTTGATAAGACAGCGTGTTGTAACGTCGTCAAAGGGACGGGGGTTACGTAATGTCCAACAGTCCCGTAATAATCTAAAAACCTCATTTCTTACCCCAATTACCGACTCCGTCACTTGTGGAAACGTTTTGTTTAATAGTTGTAGCCCGATGTTCTTGTTCTCACTTTGGTGAGAAACGAACATTACTAATCCGTAAGCATAACATGCTTCTTTATGTTGCATGTTAGCCGCTTTTTCTAAATCACGAAGTCCAATATTCGGATATATTGAGTCAAAATAATTTCTTAACCCGTTGCGTAAAATAGCATTTGGGTTCCCCGCAATATATGCGTCAAAGTAAACACATCGTAACTTATGGGTTTTCCAATGTGATATCCCCCATCTTTCAAACGAAACTCTCTTATAAACCAAGACATTCTTGGAACGTTCTTCGAATGTCTTACAAACTGATCTCGCCTTAAATAGTTGTGCCGAGGAATTCTGGCCGACTCTAGACAAGATTTCATCAATCATGTCTCCGGGTAGGTCTCTTAAAATATTGGGTTGTCTATCCATTTTGTGTTTTTAAACTGTAAAATAGACAAGAGTTAGATTCATAAAAAAATACTTATTAATACAAGCAATTTTTACATATATCATAAAGCATAAGAACACTATATTACATATATTACACCACACGAATACAACTATCTTATTCCGACTCGCTCGTTTCTTCTTCTTTTTTTTTGGTTCGTTTTGCCAAGTTTCTAGGGATATATGATGTTCCCCTAATACGAGCCGTCGTTGTCCACATTGGTTTAGAAAAACCTGGTGGTTTAGAGGTTCCCGGGTCATTGTTACAACTTAAGGACTTCGGGGGTTGACGATACATATAAAGTTCATCGGGGTTGGAATTAGATTTCTCTATTTTTATGCCCTTTCCCTTATTATTTTCTTTTGCCTTTTTAAATTCAGTTGGGGTAATTTCTATAACATCATTGGAATTCTCGTCGGAATCTGATTCATCAGAGAATTGGTAATCCTCCCAATATTTTGCTTCCTTGTCGGAAACACCATTGACCATAATTAACCTTGGTCGGTTGGTTGAGGATTTTCTTTTACTTAACCGTTTTATTATTTCCCCCACCGGTTCCGATTCTTCTTCCGGTTCCGATTCTTCTTCCGGTTCCGATTCTTCTTCCGGTTCCGACTCTTCTTCCGGTTCCTCTTCGGGAACTTGTGAATCAGTCCACGAATCATTCCAATTTACATTTGACTCTTCATTATTATTAGGTGAGTCAATGGGACTTGTTCTAGAGGTAGACATCTATCACATAATATCAAACACGTTAAGAGATTAATATATCACATAATATTCATATGTTAAAAATATATAGTTTCCAACAAAAATGTTAAGCAATCATTTTTAAAGAAAACACGGTCGAAGTCCAGACTCACTAATGCATCCTAACAAACTCGATAAGACACACTAATGCAAATTTTCTGGTTCTCTAAGACCAACGCTCTGATACCAACTGAAATGTCCCGTTCTTATTGATTAAAAACGTTCCATATTAATTGATTTCGTTGCGAGGTTTTGACCTCTATATGAGACGTTTTTCAAAGACTGCATTCATTTTTAAAACAAACCATAACCTTTATTTCATAGATAAAGGTTTTAAAAAAGCTTTACGTAGATTATCAAATAATGATAATCTAAAATATCCTGTTTACACACGACCATTACATAATGGTTTACAATACAAATACGTTACAACAAAATAAGTTTCTTGAATGCAGTTTTTACACAATATCATACAAGCATGGACTCCAAATCTCGTCCTTATTTAAGTATGCGACAGCGGAAGCTCTTAATAATCACCTGAGAATAAACATGCTTAAAACGTCAACAAAAATGTTGGTGAGTTATAGGTTTAACCTATATATATCAAATCATAATAATAGACCACAAGATTTCATATTTCAATACACATCCCATACATAGAGATAAAAATCATTCATATGGTGAACACCTGGTAACCGACATTAACAAGATGCATATATAAGAATATCCCCATCATTCCGGGACACCCTTCGGATATGATATAAATTTCGAAGTACTAAAGCATCCGGTACTTTGGATGGGGTTTGTTAGGCCCAATAGATCTATCTTTAGGATTCGCGTCAATTAGGGTGTCTGTTCCCTAATTCTTAGATTACCAGACTTAATAAAAAGGGCATATTCGATTTCGATAATTCAACCATAGAATGTAGTTTCACGTACTTGTGTCTATTTTGTAAATCATTTATAAAACCTGCATGTATTCTCATCCCAAAAATATTAGATTTTAAAAGTGGGACTATAACTCACTTTCACAGATTTTTACTTCGTCGGGAAGTAAGACTTGGCCACTGGTTGATTCACGAACCTATAACAATATATACATATATATCAAAGTATGTTCAAAATATATTTACAACACTTTTAATATATTTTGATGTTTTAAGTTTATTAAGTCAGCTGTCCTCGTTAGTAACCTACAACTAGTTGTCCACAATTAGATGTACAGAAATAAATCGATAAATATTATCTTGAATCAATCCACGACCCAGTGTATACGTATCTCAGTATTGATCACAACTCAAACTATATATATTTTGGAATCAACCTCAACCCTGTATAGCTAACTCCAACATTCACATATAGAGTGTTTATGGTTGTTCCGAAATATATATAGATGTGTCGACATGATAGGTCGAAACATTGTATACGTGTCTATGGTATCTCAAGATTACATAATATACAATACAAGTTGATTAAGTTATGGTTGGAATAGGTTTGTTACCAATTTTCACGTAGCTAAAATGAGAAAAATTATCCAATCTTGTTTTACCCATAACTTCTTCATTTTAAATCCGTTTTGAGTGAATCAAATTGCTATGGTTTCATATTGAACTCTATTTTATGAATCTAAACAGAAAAGTATAGGTTTATAGTCGGAAAAATAAGTTACAAGTCGTTTTTGTAAAGGTAGTCATTTCAGTCGAAAGAACGACGTCTAGATGACCATTTTAGAAAACATACTTCCACTTTGAGTTTAACCATAATTTTTGGATATAGTTTCATGTTCATAATAAAAATCATTTTCTCAGAATAACAACTTTAAAATCAAAGTTTATCATAGTTTTTAATTAACTAACCCAAAACAGCCCGCGGTGTTACTACGACGGCGTAAATCCGGTTTTACGGTGTTTTTCGTGTTTCCAGGTTTTAAATCATTAAGTTAGCATATCATATAGATATATAACATGTGTGTAGTTAATTTTAAAAGTCAAGTTAGAAGGATTAACTTTTATTTGCGAACAAGTTTAGAATTAACTAAACTATGTTCTAGTGATTACGAGTTTAAACCTTCGAATAAGATAGCTTTATATGTATGAATCGAATGGTGTTATGAACATCATTACTACCTTAAGTTCCTTGGATAAACCTACTGGAAAAGAGAAAAATGAATCTAGCTTCAACGGATCCTTGGATGGCTCGAAGTTCTTGAAGCAGAATCATGACACGAAAACAAGTTCAAGTAAGATCATCACTTGAAATAAGATTGTTATAGTTATAGAAATTGAACCAAAGTTTGAATATGATTATTACCTTGTATTAGAATGATAACCTACTGTAAGAAATAAAGATTTCTTGAGGTTGGATGATCACCTTACAAGATTGGAAGTGAGCTAGCAAACTTGAAAATATTCTTGATTTTATGTAACTAGAACTTGTAAAATATATGAAGAACACTTAGAACTTGAAGATAGAACTTGAGAGAGATCAATTAGATGAAGAAAATTGAAGAATGAAAGTGTTTGTAGGTGTTTTTGGTCGTTGGTGTATGGATTAGATATAAAGGATATGTAATTTTGTTTTCATGTAAATAAGTCATGAATGATTACTCATATTTTTGTAATTTTATGAGATATTTCATGCTAGTTGCCAAATGATGGTTCCCACATGTGTTAGGTGACTCACATGGGCTGCTAAGAGCTGATCATTGGAGTGTATATACCAATAGTACATACATCTAAAAGCTGTGTATTGTACGAGTACGAATACGGGTGCATACGAGTAGAATTGTTGATGAAACTGAACGAGGATGTAATTGTAAGCATTTTTGTTTAGTAGAAGTATTTTGATAAGTGTCTTGAAGTCTTTCAAAAGTGTATGAATACATATTAAAACACTACATGTATATACATTTTAACTGAGTCGTTAAGTCATCGTTAGTCGTTACATGTAAATGTTGTTTTGAAACCTTTAGGTTAATGATCTTGTTGAATGTTGTTAACCCATTGTTTATTATAACAATTGAGATGTTAAATTGTTATATTATCATGATATTATGATATATAATATATCTCAGTATGATGTATATACAGTTAAATGTCGTTACAACGATAATCGTTACATATATGTCTCGTTTCAAAATCATTAAGTTAGTAGTCTTATTTTTACATATGTATTTCATTGTTAATACACTTAATAATATATTTACTTATCATTTAACATAATTAACCAAGTGTATCAATATCTTAATATGATTCATATGTACCTAGTAAGACGTTGTTATAACGATAATCGTTATATATATCGTTTTCGAGTTTCTTAAATTAATAGTCTCATTTTTATGTATATAACTCATTGTTAAAATACCTAATGAGATACATACTTATAATAAAAACATGTTTACTATATATATAACCATATATATGTCATCGTATAGTTTTTACAAGTTTTAACGTTCGTGAATCACCGGTCAACTTGGGTGGTCAATTGTCTATATGAAACATATTTCAATTAATCAAGTCTTAACAAGTTTGATTGCTTAACATGTTGGAAACATTTAATCATGTAAATATCACTCTCAATTAATATATATAAACATGGAAAAGTTCGGGTCACTACAATAAACATTCCCCTTAGCACGGTAACGTTTAGTCATTGGTTTTTGAACCGGTGAACGCGAATCTTAGATATGGATCCATAGGATTTGACATCCCCACTCGGGCTAGTCGCGCTAGCATTTAGCGGGTGTTTAATACTTCGTGAACATACGCACTCGCCAAGTGTACTTTCAGGGGGTTATAAACGTTAAGTTTAGTTACCGGGTGCCCACGGTTATGCATATACTTTTCATACTGTTTTGATACGCTGTTGCAGCACTGAAATCTCGTGGCCTATCTTATATTACTATTACAACATAAACTATAGCTCACCAACATTCGTGTTGACTTTTTAAGCGTGTATTTCTCAGGTGCCTAGAGGTTTATTGCTTCCGCTATTAGACTTGATGTCATGCTGTTATTAAATTGTTGTTAAGGACCTGCTGTACTAGTTATCCGCTGCATTACTAGAGATGTCTCAAATTATGAAACTTATGTTTTGCATTCGTAAACTTATGTTATTTTGGAACAATGGTTTGTAATAAGTCTTATGACATGTTATCTTTGTAAAACGTTATCTTTTTAATGAATGCAAATCGGTTTTCAAACAGCATATAGTGTTTGACCTTGTAATGATCCTGTTGTTGATGATCCGTACACGATGGTTTTGTACGGGGCGTTACAGGGGAGGTCTTGGTGTAGTACACTAGTACCCCTTAGACTATAAAACCTCTCTCTTAGACCGGTTGTATCGCTATGGATTCAACGGGGTTGAATCCTATGTGGACAGAAAGCAACAAGAAGGAAGCAGGTAGTGGTGCGTGGGTGGAGGAATTTTTTTGAGGTGCATTTTGCATACCAACGGATCGGGCAACGGATATGGTGATGAAAAGGTGGACACGTGGAGCAAAGGGGTTGGGTCCAAAATTATAACTGTTACATTATATTAAATATAATAAAAAAAATTAATCCAATATTATTTATCCTATATATACACCTTTATATTACTCATTAACACATACAAATCTTTCCTTCAATCTTATATCTCTTTCAACTTACATACACTACTTCACATATGATCAAAAAAAAAATGTCCAATCCAAACACTCAATTCAATTCTCAAAATGATAATGAAGAACCCCAAACACCACTTAACCAAACCGGTTTGTTATCAAATCTGTTGGTGTTCGGTAGGACAAATACTCCCGAATTATATCTCCACTACTCCAAACACCTAGTACTCAACAATTTACCAACATATCTAGAAATTTGTTCGGGTTCAATCAACTTTTAAATTCGATAACTTATGAACAACACCAACAATGGGCATGTTTTCAACAACATCAAATGCAACAACAACAACAACAACAACAAAAACAACAAATGTATCAGAGGCTAATGCAACAAATGTTAACGCAACAATTGTCAATCCAACAAACGCAATTGCGAGTTGAAGAATCACAAGAACAACAACGTCAACAACAACAATCTCAAACACGGGAAACGCAAAGTCCCAGCCGAAAAAAATAAAGGTTATTATGATTATTATTTATATTTATTTACTGTTATTGTTATTATCATAATAATAATAATAATAATAATAATAATTATTATTATTAGTTAGTGTTAGTATTATTATTATTACATAGTATTATTTATATTATTATTATTAGTTCATGTCTATTATTTATTTTCTTCTTAGTATTATTTATATTATTATTATTAGTTACTGTTAGTATTATTATTACTTAATATTATTGTTATTAATAATAATTTGTTTATATAAATATATAGGAAAATCGGTGGACGTAGGTACGTCGAGAAAACAAAAGTTGTGGTCACAAAAAGAGATTTTGTGGTTGGCGGAATATTTTTGTGATGCTTTGGAGAATCAAATTGTTGGTCGACCACAAAAGCAAAAGAGTTTTTGGGACACGGTAATGGACAAGTTTAATAAAAACGAAGAAGGATGGGTACGCAATGAAGATTCGCTATTTTTAAAATGGCGAGATGTCAACAAGGCATGGACGGAGTTTTTGCCGATCTTTAAGGATACAAAAGATCATTGGCGTAGTGGAGCTAATGACGATGACATTTACAAGTTTGCGGAGCAATCATATTATAGTCAATATGATAAATAATTTTCTCATAAGGAAGCATTTTTTTTTGAAAGAACATCCAAAGTGGAAGGTACCTATTGATCTGGTTGCTAGAGTTCAAAAAGATTTTGTGGATGTTGACGATGTTGGGGAAAGTCAAGGAGACCCGGTACGACTTTCCCAAGACTTTGAGGCGGAGTTGTTTGGGATGTCCCGGTGCCACGTCCAATGAGCCGTGATAAAGCAAAAAAAAAAACAGCTTCTTCGGACGCAGGAGCGTCATCCCATAGTAAGAGTTCGAGTTCCTCAAGGGTGGAAGAATTTTTGGACCAAATGACTATTGTGGCCACGAATAAGAAATGTGTGATTGATGAGTTCAATGAATATGTTAGTATGCAAACCGCACTTACACAATTTGATTGGTTGGGGAAATCATCAGCTCAATTTGAAGACCCGAAAAACGTGATACGTCTTCAAAATCTAAAAAAGATGATTCGTGGCAAGTTGAAAGAAGACTTGAACATTGACAACATCCCGAATATCGACTAGTTTATCTTTTTTCGTCTTTATTTAATAAATTTAATTTAAGTACTCCGTAATTTTTTCAAAAAAAATTAATTATGTTTTTTTTTAAATTTTAATGAAAGATGTCTTTTTAATTATTCAAATTATGTTACATTTTTTTTCACTTAAAATAAAACAAATGAATAAAACACAAAAAAAATAAAAATAAAATGCCACATTAGCATTCCACTAACAACCCACGTCAAAAACTTACACCACCACTACTCCACAAAAAAACTCACACATGTGAAAAAAACAACTTACAACACCAACCACTACAAGTCTACAAATAGTTAAAATAGTCTTATAAGTGGTGGACGCCTTGAATTGAAATAAAGTTTCTCTTTGGAAGGCCATTGTTACTAATTTTTTGGGTGTTGATTTCCCAAAACAATTAATGTATAAATTTGCTGATGTGAAGAGGGCCAAATTGTCTCCTTTATGGAGGGATGTGGTGGATCTCCAACAAAAAGAATGTATGGCTTCGTCCCAAGTTTGAAAATGGGTCATTCAATTTAATACAGTACCCGTAAATTTGAAGTATATATTTAGTAGTAATTGATTTGATGTTATTAAATAATATGTAACATCTGAGTATGAATGTTGACAATATAATTATGTTATGTGTATTATTTAAACTTACTAACTAAATTAAAATAAATAAATTATTATATTATATTATACGGAGTACTATATATTTAAGGACAAATGGCTCGAAAAGGTAACATATGTTACCAAATTTAACAATCAAGGTAATCCATAATTTGTACAAGCTCAAAAAGGACTGCAATTTTATTTTTACTCAATAAAAGAATTACGTGTTCAAAATTTTTAAAATAGAGGTAATATGCATTAAAAAATCATAAAATAGAAATAATCGTCGTCAAATGTATTAACGGTCGTTAGTCAAAAATATAAAACTGGTCCCTGAAGTTCGAGAAAAAATTGCACCATATGTCCTGTACTCAAATTGGTCCTTGTACAAAATTGGTCCCTGTACAATACCAAAATACATATCATCTTCCCGAATTTAATTACTTGATTATACTTGATTATCAAATACCAAACTCAAATCTATTGCAGTATATATATTTAACTATTCATACAAGAATTAAACCCATAAATAAAAATTGAAACTTTAAGACACGCAGTTGTTTAAAACCTTCCCCTGAATCAACCCCAATAACAGGGTCTCTCATGATTTCGTTAGAAAGAGGGCAATTAAACTCTTGTGGAAACGACACCGTATCATCAAGATTGATACAAGAAACCGACGTTTGTTTTCTTGCATCTTTTAATTCATTTAATGTTTGTGTAGCTTTATCGATGAACCCATATCCATTTTCTTCATCTTTAATAATTGCTTTAACAAGTTTTTGTAATTCTTTCTTCTAGTTTTGTGTTGGATCCTTTTCAAACAACCCACTTTTTGCCATTACATATAACACCTTTAACCGAGTGTAATTTCTTGAAGAAAAAAAGAAGATTGTTAATTTTTAATATAGAAGATGATTTAGAGTGAAAAATAGAGAATTTAGGGGAATGAGTACCACAAGTGTTTGAAAAACATATAGCCGAACTGTTTATGGACTCATTCTTGATCGATACCAACATCCAATATATCATAAATAAAGAACAGGGACCGGAAAGTTCATAAGAACATGAAATCCGATTTCTGATTTAGGCTTCATTGAATGATGATATAAACATGAAACATGCTCAAAATCATGTACTGAACACTCGACATCCATCATCTTCTCCTGAAAATCACAAAATCTTTTCAATTTATTTGTTGACAGAAAACATTTGAACATTGACTTTGAGATTTCTGAATTTATGGTATTTCTCCATCCAATTTTATGATTCATGAATCACAAACAAGTCATGAGGATTATAGATCTATGTCATTTGATGGAGTAGATTTCTCCAAACGTATGGATTTGTGTTTTTCAGTAAAAAAAAATGAAGAACAAATATCAAAAACTCTAAATTTGTACTAACTTTTAATGGAAATGGATTATTCACGAAAAGCTTCGGTTATTAAAGTAGAACAGAAGTAGAACTCAGATCTGTTTTCGATTTAAGATTATGAGCAAGTAAGATGAAGATGAAGATTTGGAGATATGAAGAACATGAACATAAATATAAACGTATACAGTAACAGTTGAAGATGATGATGAACATGATAATAACTAGTGGTACAATTTTTAACAAACTTCAGGGATTAATCGTGTATTTTTGACTAACGATCGTTAAAGAATTTGACGATAGTTTCCTTTTCTTCAAAGTTATTTTAATCAGATTCCTTTTCGAGCTTCAGTGAATTGGGGGTTACCTTGATTGTCAAATTTGACATTATAAGTTACCTTTTCGGGCAATTTGCCCTATATTCAGTTGTAAAACTATATATTTTTTTTTTTTTTGGTGCGAGTTGTAAAACTATATAAATAGCAATTAACGTCACTTATTTCTGTTAAATAATTAAACAGCCCTTTTTAGTGGATATATATATATATATATATATATATATATATATATATATATATATATATATATATATATATATATATATATATAGTAAAGGTGCATTTGGCTTGGTTGGTTGTGGAGTGTCTGCTTTACAATGAAGTGCCCCAGGAGGAATTTAATGTATTCTAAACGTAATTCTAACTACATTGATGCAGAATTCTTGCTTTAATTTAATTAGTAAAGGATCGTGAAGATCCATATAATAATGATAATATAATTCTTATAATCAACGTACGGACAGTTCATGATGATATCAGTATGTATGATGGAGAATTTAATGATCTAGTTGACATAAAATTGAATATGATGTTTCGATTATATGAATATGGATGACAGAGGCTTTAATATGAGTAATGAATAAGACTAATGAATATGGAGTGATACTATATATATATATATATATATATATATATATATATATATATATATATATATATATATATATATATATATATATATATATATATATATATATATGATATAGCTGCTTAGGGATAGATGTCGCTATTTTGGATCCGTTAAGACTCAACGACGATAGCTCTGTTATTCATAATCTAGAAGACTCAACATAGGAAATCGGTGAGGTTTATTATCAAATACAACCTGAGAATATAAAAGTCCACATCAGAGCTCATGGGTTCAAACACCGGTTACACAATTACAAAACACTAGTTACAAAAGTCCACAACATAGTTCACGGGGTCAAACATGCCTTCATACACTAACGCCCACCCAAATAGCATTACCTAAACCTGTAGGGTTAGAAAATGTGGGAGAGTTAGGCTAAGTGAATGGAATCTATCTAACAGACTAAACTTAAGCACAAAACATGCAATCTACATCCTAAACATAATAACAACTAACAAGCATACAAATAAAGACAATACAAGGATCAGTGGCTTGTACGGGCATACGACCCTAGCTGATCAGGCTAGTGTCTACTGATAGTCCTTCCCGCTGAATCAGTACACAGACAACGGGATATGAACCCAACCTCCACAGGCTCGGTTGACCTCATACGGACTCTACCTCTCCAGGCTCGGTTGTAGTGACCCGAACTTTTCCATGTTTATATATTTATTAAATGAAATTGTTATTTACATGATTAAGTGTTTCCAACATGTTAAGCAATCAAACTTGTTAAGACTTGATTAATTGAAATAGGTTTCATATAGACAATTGACCACCCAAGTTGACCGGTGATTCACGAACGTTAAAACTTATAAAAACTATACGATGACATATATATGGTTATATATATAGTTAACATGATTTTATTATAAGTATGTATCTCATTCGGTATTTTAACAATGAGTTATATACATAAAAATGAGACTATTAATTTAAGAAACTCGAAAACGATATATATAACGATTATCGTTATAACGTCTTACTAGGTACATATGAATCATATTAAGATATTGATACACTTGGTTAATTATGTTAAATGATAAGTAAATATATTATTAAGTGTATTAACAATGAAATACATATGTAAAAATAAGACTACTAACTTAATGATTTCGAAACGAGACATATATATAACGATTATCGTTGTAACGACATTTAACTGTATATACATCATACTAAGATATATTATATATCATAATATCATGATAATATAACAATTTAACATCTCATTTGTTATAATAAACAATGGGTTAACAACATTCAACAAGATCGTTAACCTAAAGGTTTCAAAACAACATTTACATGTAACGACTAACGATGACTTAACGACTCAGTTAAAATGTATATACATGTAGTGTTTTAATATGTATTCATACACTTTTGAAAGACTTCAAGACACTTATCAAAATACTTCTACTTAACAAAAATGCTTACAATTACATCCTCGTTCAGTTTCATCAACAATTCTACTCGTATGCACCCGTATTCGTACTCGTACAATACACAGCTTTTAGATGTATGTACTATTAGTATATACACTCCAATGATCAGCTCTTAGCAGCTCATGTGAGTCACCTAACACATGTGGGAACCATCATTTGGCAACTAGCATGAAATATCTCATAAAATTACAAAAATATGAGTAATCATTCATGACTTATTTACATGAAAACAAAATTACATATCCTTTATATCTAATCCATACACCAACGACCAAAAACACCTAAAAACACTTTCATTCTTCAATTTTCTTCATCTAATTGATCTCTCTCAAGTTCTATCTTCAAGTTCTAAGTGTTCTTCATAAATTCCAAAAGTTCTAGTTTCATAAAATCAAGAATACTTCCAAGATTGCAAGTTTACTTCCAAGTTTTCTAAATCCATTCCAAGTAATCATCCAAGATCAAGAAACCTTTGTTACTTACAGTAGGTTATCTTTCTAATACAAGGTAATAATCATATTCAAACTTTAATTCAATTTCTATAACTATAACAATCTTATTTCGAGTGGAAATCTTACTTGAAATTGTTTTCGTGTCATGATTCTGCTTCAAGAACTTTCAAGCCATCCAAGGATCCTTTGAAGCTAGATCTATTTTTCTCATTTCCAGTAGGTTTATCCAAGGAACTTGAGGTAGTAATGATGTTCATAACATCATTCGATTCATACATATAAAGCTATCTTATTCGAAGGTTTAAACTTGTAATCACTAGAACATAGTTTAGTTAATTCTAAACTTGTTCGCAAATAAAAGTTAATCCTTCTAACTTGACTTTTAAAATCAACTAAACACATGTTCTATATCTATATGATATGCTAACTTAATGATTTAAAACCTGGAAACACGAAAAACACCGTAAAATCGGATTTACGCCGTCGTAGTAACACCGCGGGCTGTTTTGGGTTAGTTAATTAAAAACTATGATAAACTTTGATTTAAAAGTTGTTATTCTGGGAAAATGATTTTTATTATGAACATGAAACTATATCCAAAAATTATGGTTAAACTCAAAGTGGAAGTATGTTTTCTAAAATGGTCATCTAGACGTCGTTCTTTCGACTGAAATGACTACCTTTACAAAAACGACATGTAACTTATTTTTCCGACTATAAACCTATACTTTTTCTGTTTAGATTCATAAAATAGAGTTCAATATGAAACCATAGCAATTTGATTCACTCAAAACGGATTTAAAATGAAGAAGTTATGGGTAAAACAAGATTGGATAATTTTTCTCATTTTAGCTACGTGAAAATTGGTAACAAATCTATTCCAACCATAACTTAATCAACTTGTATTGTATATTATGTAATCTTGAGATACCATAGATACGTATACAATGTTTCGACCTATCATGTCGACACATCTATATATATTTCGGAACAACCATAGACACTCTATATGTGAATGTTGGAGTTAGCTATACAGGGTTGAGGTTGATTCCAAAATATATATAGTTTGAGTTGTGATCAATACTGAGATACGTATACACTGGGTCGTGGATTGATTCAAGATAATATTTATCGATTTATTTCTGTACATCTAACTATGGACAACTAGTTGTAGGTTACTAATGAGGACAGCTGACTTAATAAACTTAAAACATCAAAATATATTAAAAGTGTTGTAAATATATTTTGAACATACTTTGATATATATGTATATATTGTTATAGGTTCGTGAATCAACCAGTGGCCAAGTCTTACTTCCCGACGAAGTAAAAATCTGTGAAAGTGAGTTATAGTCCCACTTTTAAAATCTAATATTTTTGGGATGAGGATACATGCAGGTTTTATAAATGATTTACAAAATAGACACAAGTACGTGAAACTACATTCTATGGTTGAATTATCGAAATCGAATATGCCCCTTTTTATTAAGTCTGGTAATCTAAGAATTAGGGAACAAACACCCTAATTGACGCGAATCCTAAAGATAGATCTATTGGGCCTAACAAACCCCATCCAAAGTACCGGATGCTTTAGTACTTCGAAATTTATATCATATCCGAAGGGTGTCCCGGAATGATGGGAATATTCTTATATATGCATCTTGTTAATGTCGGTTACCAGGTGTTCACCATATGAATAATTTTTATCTCTATGTATGGGATGTGTATTGAAATATGAAATCTTGTGGTCTATTGTTACGATTTGATATATATAGGTTAAACCTATAACTCACAACATTTTTGTTGACGTTTAAAGCATGTTTATTCTCAGGTGAATACTAAGAGCTTCCGCTGTTGCATACTAAAATAAGGACAAGATTTGGAGTCCATGTTTGTATGATATTGTGTAAAAACTGCATTCAAGAAACTGATTTCAATGTAACATATTTGTATTGTAAATCATTATGTAATGGTCGTGTGTAAACAGGATATTTTAGATTATCATTTAATCTACATAAAGCTTTTTAAACCTTTATTTATGAAATAAAGGTTATGGTTTGTTTTAAAAATGAATGCAGTCTTTGAAAAACGTCTCATATAGAGGTCAAAACCTCGCAACGAAATCAATTAATATGGAACGTTTTTAATCAATAAGAACGGGACATTTCAGTTGGTATCCGAGAGTTGGACTTAGAGAACCAGAAAATTTGCATTAGTGTGTCTTATCGATTTTGTTAGGATGCATTAGTTAGTCTGGACTTCGACCGTGTTTTCTTTAAAAATGATTGCTTAACATTTTTGTTGAAAACTATATATTATTAACATGTATATATTATGTGATATATTAATCTCTTAACATGTTTGATATTGTGTGATAGATGTCTACCTCTAGCACAAATCCCATTGACTAACCTAATAATAACGAAGAGTCGAATATATATTGGACTGATTCACAAGTTCCCGAAGAGGAACCGGAAGAAGAATCAGAACCGGAAGAAGAATCAGAACCGGAAGAGGAGGAACCGGAGGAGGAAATAGAACCGGTGGGGGAAATAATAAAACAGTTAAGTTAAAGAAAATCCTCAACCAACCGACCAAGGTTAATTATGGTCAATGGTGTTTCCGCCAAGGAAGCAAAATATTGGGAGGATTATCAATTCTCCGATGAATCGGATTCCGACAAGAATTCCGATGATGTTATAGAAATTACCCCAACTGAATTTAAAAAAGCAAAAGAAAATAATAAGGGAAAGGGCATAAAAATAGAGAAATCTAATTTCAACCCCGATGAACTTTATATGTATCCTCAACCCCCGAAGTCCTTAAGTTGTAACAATGACCCGGGAACTTCTAAACCACCAGGTTTTTCTTAACCGTTGTGGAAAACGACAGCTAGTATTAGGGGAACATCATATATCCCTAGAAACTTGGCAAAATGAACCAAAACCGAAGAAGAAGAAACGAGCAAGTCGGAATAAGATAGTTGTATTCGTGTGGTGTAATATATGTAATATAGTGTGCTTATGCTTTATGATATATGTAAAAATTGCTTGTATCAATAAGTATTTTTTTATGAATCTAACTCTTGTCTATTTTACAGTTTAAAAACACAAAATGGATAGACAACCCAATATTTTAAGAGACCTACCCGGAGACATGATTGATGAAATCTTGTCTAGAGTCGGTCAGAATTCCTCGGCACAACTATTTAAGGCGAGATCAGTTTGTAAGACATTCGAAGAACGTTCCAAGAATGTCTTAGTTTATAAGAGACTTTCGTTTGAAAGATGGGGGATATCACATTGGGAAACCCATAAGTTACGATGTGTTTACTTTGACGCATATATTGCGGGGAACCCAAATGCTATTTTACGCAACGGCTTAAGAAATTATTTTGACTCAACGTATCCGAATATAGGACTTCACGATTTAGAAAAAGCGGCTAACATGCAACATAAAGAAGCATGCTATGCTTACCGGTTAGTAATGTTCGCTTCTCACCAAAGTGAGAAAAAGAACATCGGGCTACAGCTATTATACAAAACGTTCCCACAAGTGACGGAGTCGGTAATTGGGGTAAGAAATGAGGTTTTTAGGTTATTACGAGACTGTTGGTCATTACGTAACCCTCATCTCTTTGACGACGTTACAACACGCTGTCTTATCAACGGCCATAACGGTTATGTTCCACAAGACCAAGGATGGGAAGTAGTCCTAGTAAAACCAGAATGCATGACTTGTTTCTGGACGTATGAATTACGTGTCTTTATTGCCTATGCTGAACGACTTGTGTACTAGCTAGAATTATCTTCACAACTATCTTGTATCAAAGTTATTGTGTGCTATATTTCATGCTTTATGTAAAATAAGCGGTATTGTAAGTTTGTAAAATATTGTATAAAAGTTTGAACGCGAAATATTATTATAATCAGTTTTTCATATAGAATTGTAGTAGTTGAATTGTATATTAGCTACTAAGTATGAACTTAACGGGTAGGTACTACCCGAATTTAAACTTATAAAATGCTAATATGAAGAAAAAGCTTTTATAAATGAGTTCATATTATGCTACGAAATACTATTAACTACTCTTAATATTCTGTATGATTAACTTGTTCCATTTGACTATTTTGAAGGAAATGGCACCGACTACTCGACACACCGTGAATATGAATGAAGAGGAATTCTGTACTTTTCTAGCTTCAAACATAGCCGCAGTACAGGCTGCGCTACATACCAACAATACCCTTAGATCTAGCAGTACAGGAAATTGTGTAGGATGCACCTACAAAGAATTCACTGTCTGCAAACCTTTGGAATTTGATAGAACCGAAGGACCGATCGGATTGAAACGTTGGACCGAGAAGGTCGAATCGGTGTTTGCCATAAGTAAGTGTACTGAAAAGGACAAAGTGAAGTACGCTACGCATACCTTCACAGGTTCTGCGTTAACATGGTGGAATACCTATCTAGAGCAAGTGGGACAAGATGATGCGTACGCACTACCGTGGTCAGCATTCAAGCACTTGATGAACGAGAAGTACCGTCCCAGAACCGAGGTCAATAAGCTCAAGATAGAACTTAGAGGGTTACGAACCCAAGGATTTGATATTACCACGTACGAAAGACGATTCACAGAATTGTGCCTATTGTGTCCGGGAGCGTTCGAAGATGAGAAAGAGAAGATCGACGCGTTTGTGAAAGGATTACCGGAAAGAATCCAAGAAGATATAAGTTCACACGAGCCTGCCTCCATACAACAGGCATGTAGAATGGCTCACAAACTAGTGAACCAGATTGAGGAAAGAATTAAAGAACAGACGGCTGAAGAGGCCAATGTGAAGCAAGTCAAAAGAAAGTGGGAGGAAAACGGTGATAAGAATCACCAATACAACAACAACAACAATTACAATAATAATCACAACAATTATCCCAACAATCGCAACATCAATCGCAACTACAACAAACAGCCCAACAACAGCAACTACAACAACAACAGCAACTACAATAATCGTCCCAACAACAATAACAATCGTAACAACAACAACAATCAGAAGCATCTATGCCAAAGGTGTGAAAAGTATCACTCGGGGTTCTGCACCAAATTTTGCAACAAGTGTAAAAGAAATGGTCATAGCGCGGCGAAGTGTGAGGTCTACAGACCAGGGGTTAACAGAACGAAAGGAACAAATGGTGTCGGAACGAGTAATGGCGGAGCAAGTAGTGTCGGAGCAAGTTATGCCAATGTAGTTTGTTATAAATGTGGAAAACCGGGCCACATTATTAGAAATTGCCCGAACCAGGAGAACACGAATGGACAAGGCCACGGAAGAGTTTTCAATATTAATGCGGCAGAGGCACAGGAAGACCCGGAGCTTGTTACGGGTACGTTTCTTATTGACAATAAATCTGCTTACGTTTTATTTGATTCGGGTGCGGATAGAAGCTATATGAGTAGAGATTTTTGTGCTAAATTAAGTTGTCCATTGACGCCGTTGGATAGTAAATTTTTACTCGAATTAGCAAATGGTAAATTAATTTCAGCAGATAATATATGTCGGAATCGAGAAATTAAACTGGTTAGCGAAACATTTAAGATTGACTTGATACCAGTAGACTGGTTGAAAGAAGTAAAAGCAGAGATCGTTTGTTACAAAAATGCAATTCGCATTATACGAGAAAAAGGAAAACCCTTAATGGTGTACGGAGAAAAGGGCAACACAAAGATACATCTTATTAGTAATTTGAAGGCAAAAAAACTAATAAGAAAAGGTTGCTATGCTGTTCTAGCACACGTCGAGAAAGTACAAACTGAAGAAAAGAGCATCAATGATGTTCCCGTCACAAAAGAATTTCCCGATGTATTTCCGAAAGAATTACCGGGATTACCCCCACATCGATCCGTTGAATTTCAAATAGATCTTGTACCAGGAGTTGCACCAATAGCTCGTGCTCCTTACAGACTCGCACCCAGCGAGATGAAAGAACTGCAAATCCAATTACAAGAACTTTTAGAGCGTGGTTTCATTCGACCAAGCACATCACCGTGGGGAGCTCCTGTTTTGTTTGTCAAGAAGAAAGATGGTACATTCAGGTTGTGTATCGACTACCGAGAGTTGAACAAACTTACCATCAAGAACCGCTACCCACTACCGAGAATCGACGATTTATTTGATCAAATACAAGGCTCGTCTGTTTATTCAAAGATTGACTTACGTTCCGGGTATCATCAAATGCGGGTGAAAGAAGATGATATTCCAAAGACTGCTTTCAGAACACGTTACGGTCATTACGAGTTTATGGTCATGCCGTTTGGTTTAACTAATGCACCAGCTATGTTCATGGACCTTATGAACCGAGTGTGTGGACCATACCTTGACAAGTTTGTCATTGTTTTCATTGATGACATACTTATTTACTCAAAGAATGACCAAGAACACGGTGAACATTTGAGAAAGGTGTTAGAAGTATTGAGGAAGGAAGAATTGTACGCTAAATTTTCAAAGTGTGCATTTTGGTTGGAAGAAGTTCAATTCCTCGGTCACATAGTGAACAAAAAAGGTATTAAGGTGGATCCGGCAAAGATAGAAACTGTTGAAAAGTGGAAAACCCCGAAAACTCCGAAACACATACGCCAGTTTTTAGGACTAGCTGGTTACTACAGAAGGTTCATCCAAGACTTTTCCAGAATAGCAAAACCCTTGACTGCATTAACGCATAAAGGGAAGAAATTTGAATGGAAGGATGAACAAGAGAAAGCGTTTCAGTTATTGAAGAAAAAGCTAACTACGGCACCTATATTGTCATTGCCTGAAGGGAATGATGATTTTGTGATTTATTGTGACGCATCAAAGCAAGGTCTCGGTTGTGTATTAATGCAACGAACGAAGGTAATTGCTTATGCGTCTAGACAATTGAAGATTCACGAGCAAAATTATATGACGCATGATTTGGAATTAGGAGCGGTTGTTTTTGCATTAAAGACTTGGAGGCACTACTTATATGGGGTCAAAAGTATTATATATACCGACCACAAAAGTCTTCAACACATATTTAATCAGAAACAACTGAATATGAGGCAGCGTAGGTGGATTGAATTGTTGAATGATTACGACTTTGAGATTCGTTACCACCCGGGGAAGGCAAATGTGGTAGCCGACGCCTTGAGCAGAAAGGACAGAGAACCCATTCGAGTAAAATCTATGAATATAATGATTCACACTAACCTTACTACTCAAATAAAGGAGGCGCAACAAGGAGTTTTAAAAGAGGGAAATTTAAAGGATGAAATACCCAAAGGATCGGAGAAGCATCTTAATATTCGGGAAGACGAAACCCGGTATAGGGCTGAAAGAATTTGGGTACCAAAATTTGGAGATATGAGAGAAATAGTACTTAAAGAAGCTCATAAAACCAGATACTCAATACATCCTGGAACAGGAAAGATGTACAAGGATCTTAAGAAACATTTTTGGTGGCCAGGTATGAAAGTCGATATTGCTAAATATGTAGGAGAATGTTTGACGTGTTCTAAGGTCAAAGCTGAACATCAGAAACCATCAGGTCTACTACAACAACCTGAAATCCCGGAATGGAAATGGGAAAACATTACCATGGATTTCATTACTAAATTGCCAAGGACTGCAAGTGGTTATGATACTATTTGGGTAATAGTTAATCGTCTCACTAAGTCAGCACACTTCCTGCCAATAAGAGAAGATGACAAGATGGAGAAGTTAGCACGACTATATTTGAAGGAAGATGACAAAATGGTTGAAAAATAAAAGGTGACGGAAAAATAAAAGAAACTTAAAAATACTTGACTAACCAAACCTTATTACTACAACTAACTTAAAATTATAAT
Source organism: Rutidosis leptorrhynchoides (assembly GCF_046630445.1). NCBI lineage: Eukaryota > Viridiplantae > Streptophyta > Magnoliopsida > Asterales > Asteraceae > Rutidosis > Rutidosis leptorrhynchoides. Next base: position 656,849,189 of record NC_092333.1, on the reverse strand, counting down.
CGCAAATTGAAATTACTAATTGGAATTGTAATTGATACATAGGTAAAAGCGTCGAAAAATAAGAAAATAAGAAAGTAGCACGAAAAATGGCGTCGCAAAATTCTAAAGCACCTAATACTTAATTTAAGGAATAAGCACTTAAGGGATTTTACGGCAATCCTAAAAATTCTAGAAGTAAAAATAAAACTACGACAAAAAACTAGACTAAAAACTAAGTACGACCGAAGAAAATATAAAAATTACGCTAAAACGATTAAAAAGTATAAAATATAAAAGTTATAAAAAGTTAATAAAAATTATTAGTTTATTATAAAAATATTGTTTTTATATTTTATATAATAAAAGTATTAAGTTTATAAAATATAAAAAATAATTATAAGTAATAAAAATTAATTAAACTAAAACTTAAATATAATAATTAATAAAAACTAGGGTTTAGATAATATTAATTAAATAATACTCGTAATAAATGCGGAATTAGGGTAAGTTTGTGGCCTGTCTGGGCTTACCATGCGAGTCGCATGGGACAAGGCAGCAGGTCATGCGAGTCGCATGGCCTTGCTGGACTGGTTCAGTTGACAGGTCAATTATGACAGGTCACGCAATTTTTTTAATATTTATTTTCCTTTTCTGTTTTAAAATAAAATAAATATACAATTTAAATAAAAACTTAATTTTAAAACTAAAAAAAAATAAAAATACTTATAATTTTATAAATATAAAAGAAAAACTTAAAAATAGATTTTAAAATAATTTTTTTTTCGGTTTTATAAAATTTTTAATTTTTTTATATTTTTCAAAATTTAAACAAAAATATATATTTATAAAAAAACTAATTAAAACTTAAAAAATTTTTATAAATATTTTGACGTTTCGCTTCGGCGATCCCCGGCAGCGGCGCCAAAAATACTTGATGTTATGCGAGGTGTATATAAAATAGTTTATATTTTACTAGGAAAAACTATTAAATACGATACAATTTTACACAAGATATTTATTTATTTATAGAATAGATATACTTAAACCTTGCTACAACACTTATAGGCAGTGTACCTAATCGTACAGTAGTGTAGTTTTTAGTAAGTCCGGTTCGTTCCACAGGGAAATCTTTAAACAAAGCTCAACGCTATATTAGTTTACTTTTATAAAAATACAAACATATATATAAGTAATATTATTATTATAAAGGGGGGTTTTTACCGTTTAATGACCGGTTTGTCGATTTTAAGACTTTAGTCGCAGTTAAAACCTAATGTAAAATATTAAATAAATAAAAGACTTAATTTAAAGCGTAAAATAAATAATGATAATGAAATTGCGAATAATAAAATTGCGATAATTAAAAAGTACGATAATTAAAAGTGCGATTAAATAACAATAAATAAAAGTGCGATAATTAGAAGTGCAATTAAATATAAAATAAAGGAAATTAAATATGAAATAAAAGAATTATGCTTATTTAAACTTCCGTAATCATGATGTTTGACGTGTTGATTTTAGTTTTATGCCCATGGGTTAATTGTCCTTTGTCCTGGATTATTTAATATGTCCTCTGGTTTTTGTCCATAACAGTCCATCAGTCATAAATATAAAGTGCGAGTGTCCTCGTCAAATTATTCTTATACCCGAAGTTAAATATTCCAACTAATTGGGGATTCGAATTGTAACAAGGTTTTAATACTTTGTTTAATGAATACACCAGGTTATCGACTACGTGTAAACCAAGGTTTTACTACTTTGTTAACAATTACACCAATTACCCTTGAATGTAATTTCACCCCTGTTTTAATTATTCTAGTGGCTATTAATCCATTCCCGTGTCCGGTTAAATGAACGATTATTCGTACATATAAATACCCCGCCCATCGTGTCCGATTGAGTGTATATGGTAATTTATAGGGACGCCCAATTGTAAATCTTTATATTAACATTAACAAACTATCATTTAGTTAAACAAATATAAAGCCCATTAATAGCCCATAGTCTAATTTCCACAAGTGTCGTTCTTTTATCCAAACCCCAATTATGGTACAAAGTCCAATTACCCAATTTTAGTAATTAGCCCAACATCATGATTACTTCGTTTTAAATAAGCATAATAATAACTTAGCTACGAGACATTAATGTAAAAAGGTTGAACATAACTTACAATGATTAAAAAATAGCGTAGCGTTACACGGACAGAATTTCGACTTACACCCTTACAACATTCGCTAACATACCCTTATTATTAGAATTATAATTATAATTAAAATTAAAATATAAATTATATATATATATATATATATCGTATATATGAGAGAGAGATATATTTTCTGTGTTTTAAAAACGGATCACGAAGTCGCTTTAAATAGAAGGTGGCCTGGAAAAGGTACTCATGCGAGTCGCATGAGTTTGGGCATTAGGCCATGCGACTCGCATGGCCGTGATTTCCAGCTCAGGATCATTTGTTTTCTAGCTTGCCGACATAATAAATAAATAATATAAATATATAAATAATTTTAATAATTATTTATATATTATATTATATTTATATGCATAGTTGAGTAGATATTTTTAGTCCGTTGCGTCGGGCGTTTCTTCTAGGCTCAGGCCCCGGTTCCGGATTTTCGGACGTCCTCGCGTATTATTTTAAATCGCGTACTTTGCGTCTTGTAACTTGTACTCTTGTCATTTTGAGGCGTTCCTCATCAATATTTTGAACCTTTTTAATTGTATCTTGTACTTTTTAGCTCTTTGGACCTTTTTGTCTTCAATTTGTCGAATTTGCCTTTTATCTTCTTTTTTTAATATTTAAACGAATATCGCTTGTAATTTGAACAATTGCAACTAAAATCTTGTCTTTCCTGAGGAATAATGCTATAAAATATGTGTTCATTTTTGGCATTATCAATATTCCCACACTTAAGCGTTGCTTGTCCTCAAGCAATATAGTCTTGAAACACTTGAATCACTTCTTTATTCTTCACACTTTGTACATCAGTGACTTCAATACGGCGGTATGAACAATGGTAGTAACGATGTGGTTAAAGGTGGGTGTGTCTTTTTATGGTTGCCTCGAGTTTAGGTCAACGACACTGGCAATCAAATAGCCGATTTACTTTCGGTTTCCAAAGCAAAGTGCACATTTGAAAGGCGGTTTACAGTCCCACATGACTATAAAAATTTAGATCCTTAAGGAAATTGGATCTTTATGAAAACATTTGATCTTTTGAAAATTCAAGCTAGATTTTACCCTAGATAAGTTTTCTGATTTAATCCACCATCGGTGTTGCAAAATATATTTGTGGATCAATAGTTTGGCTAAAACTTTTAGGTTCGTGTAATCCACTGCTATCCCGGTATCGGAAAGCACACATCCACTTTACTTGTTCCGTATATTACCTTTCGGTAAACTACCGTCCGGTTGTAAAGGAAAGCGATGAACAAGAAACTGTTAAGGCAATGTCCTATGACATGCAGATGATTATGGTCTTATTAAACGTGTCGGATGCTAGAACTATCCTTGGTAGGAGCGATAGTAAAGATCATCCTATGATTTTTCGGTCTGGCACAAGGTCCTGTCTCCGACCATGCTATGCAACCACCGTTCTTACGGTTGACACCCGATTTAGTTCAGGTGACCTAATGAATTCCAGGTGAATTCCTAGGATTTTACGTTCAATGGTAATGAACGCATTGAAAATGGATTTTCAGAAAACAAATCGGTTTGTAGTTTTGATCAAAATATTTTCTTGTTCAAGCTCGAGTTTAGATATCATTGAATTCCATGAGTTTGAATTCTCAATCTTTAAGGTCAATCTCAAGGATTGAGTAATATCAGGCTTAAAAGCTGATTTTTAATCTTTTAAGGAGATTATCCTTTCTGGGGATCTGATTCATTAGTCTTATCAAGCTAATTTGCACGGTGCCTCCCCATTGTACGAGATAAATCCTTCTCATGGTTAGGATAAATCTGACCACTTGGCGACCCTGTTTGATGCTGAGGTCCGTGGATTTCCAGCCGATTTTAGTGATGACTTTTCTAGATTTTTCGTCAACCTACAGCTGGTCTGGACGACAACTTCATGACCTAAATCAAGAAGCGCGTGTCTTTTTCGGAAGACTTTACTTCCTTCTAATGATGGAATTGATTCATCGTGTAGATCCATCTCTTCTTTTCTTTCATCGGGTAAAACATTTGATTATTGTTCAAAACAAAAGTATTTTCAATTGTTTGTACAAAAATATGTGATATGTTTTGAATAACTTGGCAAACTTTTCCCACACTTGGCTTTTATTTATATTTTTCTTTGCCTTTTTCTCTTCTATTCCATTCTTATTAAATGAATTCTAACATTTTGGTTGTTTCTCAATTTATGTGCTTTCCGAGGTAACGATAATTTCGGCTCAATGACCTAGTTTTAATCGTTCATAAATATGTATAAACATGATTTTGAATCCATTTTGTTAAAAATTTTGAAAAATTTACTAGAAGTGGGTAGTTAGTATATAAGACTAGGGCTGTTCCTTGTTATCGGAGAGCACTAAATTCTAATACAACTACTGCGTTACTAGCATTTTTAATGGTAACCAAGTGTTTAACCCCTTCCCACACTTAAGATCTTGCAATGCCCTCATTTGCAAGAAATCAGAAATAATTTAAATTATTGAGGGTGATTATCGCAGAAAAATGATTAAATTTTACCAAAGTTTCAAACATATTGTCGTTTGATTGTTTGAATGATAAATGGTGCACGTCGTTTGTTCATTCCGTCTTGTTGTTATTTCACATATATTTTGCATCATTGTCGTCAAAATTACTTGCTTTTGCTGAACTTAATGCCAGTCTTTGAAAACGCGTTGTTTTATCCTGTTTTGTGCATAACATAAAATACATACAATACAAATATAATCATACATGCAATTTGAAATGGAACTTTGGCATCCCACTTTCAAATTATAAGAAAAATATTAGTACACAATAATAATAGAAATATCAAACATTACATAAATGTAATTAAAATGTTAAGTGTTTAAAATAATAAAAATATAAATTACCAACTTATCTCTACTGATCAGGAGGTGGGTTATGAGGAAAATTAGGATATGGATCCCAATTCATGTTCGCGTCCGGGTTCCATGGCTGATGATAGGTGAACTGGTATGCTGCGTCATAATCATATAAATCATAGGGTGGTCTCATTTCTGGCTGATGTGCGGGATAGTATGCGGGTCGGGTCAGATAATACATCTCGCCAGGCTGCAACTGGCTTATAATTTGGCGCTGATGATAATCCCATCGGCCATGCTCTCGTTGCCGGGAATGCTCGTAGTCATTCCGACGTTGCCATGCCTCGTACTGCATATGCCTATCATAGTTCGTCATGTATTCATCCTCCATACGAACGCCTAAATCAAGAGCAGTCTCCCGAACAACTCCTATAATGTTGTTCGCCTCTTCCATTTCGTCATCCGAACCTCTTTCTACCTGTCGCTGAGGTCCCTCGTATCGATATACCCGACCACGTCTCATCAATAATACCCTTGCACCGTGATAAAGGTTTGAACTTATAGTTTCACCTTCGTCCTCTATTTCGTTCATTGGACCCCCTTGGTGCTTATCCACACCTAAATACTCTCCAATGAGAGTAATGAAAATACCACCACCTATAATACTCCCCGATTTCATCCCCGAAACTACATTAGCGAGATAATAACCAACACAATAGGGAATGTTAATGACACTCCTCGGGTCTCTAATACACTTGAGGTAGAACAAATCATTTACGGTCAATTTCTCCTTATTCTTACCCCTTTGTGTAATTGTGTTTGCTAAGAATCTATGAATCACCCGGAGTTCAGCTCTATCTATATCTAAGTATGTATGATTTCCACTGGCGTGAAATTCATTAAAGTGGGACATACGCCTCCAGACGGCGTTAATATCAAATTCCCTATCTACCCTTTCTCCTTGGGCAATCAGGCTATTACAGTCGGGGCTCAAAAGTTCAGTAGGGGTGTAAATCTGTAAGGCCCTGGCTAAATCTATCATGGACATTCTGTACATGCGTCCACCTAACAGAAATCTAATAAAGCTTCTATCATCTATCCTCCTAACATCACTGTTTAACTTAATAGTACTAAGTAATTCTATACACCATTCCCTATATATGGTTCTACGAATGGAAAATAGGCGCATCTAATCGTTAAACTGAGAATTACCATACCTTTGCACCAATAATTCCCGAATCGGTTCGGCAAGGTCAACTGTTTCCAAAGGTACCCAGTCAATTGCCCTTGGCATTTCAACAACCTTAAAGTAGAGAATGTGCATGTTCTTTTGATAATCTGGATACTCTATCCAACATCGATCAAATCTCAGATTTGGGTGTAACTGATATTCATTAATGTCTAAGCTCAGAATCATTTGATGTGGAGCGAATTGACGAAACTGATTCATGAATAATTGATCTTGATCGTGATATGGAATATGTTGATCCTCATGTTGTTCTTCTTCTTGTTGCATATGTTGTTCTTGTTCATAAAACATTTCCGGTTCGGGCTCTGGTTGCCTGGACGATGATGCACCGTCCGTATTTGTATTTCTCTGCAAAACACATTAAACACAAAAATTGTGCATCCAAATATGCATTAGTGTTAGCAAAATAATAACTTGAAACAATTATGATGACATGTTCAATTCATAACACATTTTATACATATTTTCCTAACAATAATAATTCTACACTTTTACATACGAAAATGTATACAATGTTTTATCACATTTAAACTCTTAAACATGTCAACAATAATCATTATAGCAATTAAACACTTATTACATGGCATTCAAATCAAACTCATGTTCATTTTCATACTTCGTCAAGTATACACTTTTTCAAATAAGTACATAAGAAAATGTTCATCAAGTTTTTAATCATTCATCGCAAATTATATGCCAAACTAATCACTACTAGCAATTAAACAAGTTTAAATTGGCCTTTACATCAAATTATCCAAGTTTATGAATTTTTTAAACTTAAAAAGTCTACTTTAATTCTCAAAAACATGTTTAGGCTCAAAGTTTGGATCAATTAACTACCTAAACATGTTACACTACTTAATTTAGCAACAATTCATGACAAAATTCGGCCATAACCTGTTTATATCAAAAAGCCCCAAATTACTCAAGAACACAAACCCTAGATTCTTAAAAATTTGAAGTTTTTAGCTTCAATCCATGTTAAATAGCTTCAATCTAGGATATTCATGCATAATATAACAACAATTTAAGTCTAATTACACTAGAATTTAACAAAATCAAAATATAAAATTTATAGCTCAAGAACACAATAATTCGAATTTAAAGAGATTAGGGGTGAAATCTTTACCGTGTTCCTGAAGGGGTTGAGCCTACTGAATCTACGCATGATTATTGTGAAGTTTTGCAAGTAATTTGGTAAAAATTGGTGAAAAATTGAGAGAGTTTTGAGAGGTTTTCGTGTATGTGTGTGGATTGTGACAGAATAAGCAGCTCGCTGAGTTTTATGATCCTGACCAGTTTTTTTTGTTCCATGCGAGTCGCATGGATTTGTGCATACCCCCATGCGAGTCGCATGGGGTGAAAATCCAGGATTTTAATTTTTTTTAATTTTTTTTTTTTTGGCATACTTTAAATCAATAAGCTTAAAAATAATGATAATAAAAATTCTCGTCCCGCCATCGGGTAAAGCAATTTCGGTTCAAAGACCTAGTCTTCAACTTACGATGAATTTTAAAAATCATATTTTTAACTTAATGAGATAGAGTAAATTTTTGTTTTTAAATTCACACAATTTAAATATAAAATTCAAAATTAATATTAAAAAAAATCACACCAAACTTAAAATTTGAAATGCATAAAATTAAAAATTCATATTTTAAAAATTCACACCAGACTTAATTTAAAAATTCATATTATAAATTCACACCAAACTTATATTAAAAATTCATATTATAAATTCACACCAAACTTATATTAATTTTTCAAATATTTACAATTTTAAATATATTGTTTTTACAAAGTTTACAATATTAATTTAAGATTTATATTAATTTTAAAAACATGGTAAAAATAAAATTAAAAATCTTTTTGGCTTTTTATCCCACTTTAATCAATCAAATATTATCAAAAATATGCGCCCCTCTTTTCGGTAAAGTAATTTCGGTTCCAAGACCTAATTTGACTCATGACGAATTTTTGAAATATTTTGGGTTGATTGATTAAAGATATTTATACCTTAAGAATAAACGTTAAATTTCGCAGTGATGTAATAAATTTTTGAATGATATCAATAATTTCGGTCGCCAAACCTAATTTTATTCAATACCAATTTAATACTTTTTAGCGAACAAATTAGCATTTATTATCAAAAGGTTAAAAATAAAAATAAAAATAAAAACTGTACAGACATACCTGTGAAATAGATTTCTTAGTTATATGATCTATTCCATTCATAAGATAGTCGGTTTAATTGGTTTTCCATGGCTACACAGGCGTAACCTCGAGCATTCAGTGTCTTTTCTTCTAAACATATGAACGGTCCGTCTCTGCATAAAGTAACAAATTCGGTATTTGAATAGGTTTGATTATTTGAACATTTACCTCCATGTGACCATTTTCCGCATTTGTGACATCTTTCTAGGTGTCGTGCTCTTCTTTTCGCTGCGGATTTTGATTTTCCTTTACCAAATTGTAACTTATTATCTTCGCATCTGGATTATTTTCTAACTCCGTCCATTCTTTCTCTGATTACTGATACTATTTCACTCGGTAGTATGTCATTATTTCTTTTAGTGATCAAAGCGTGTAGCATTAGACCATGGTTTAGTTCACAGGCAGTCTTCATTTTGTAAAAACCTAAAAAAAAATAAAAATTCAGAATGGGGGGAGAAGACTAGTTCTTTAGGGTCTGCTAGGGAAAGACCATTCGGGTTCCATTTTCGAGAACTACACGAAAACAGACAATCTAACTCTAACAGAAATACATATTATCCTTTAAAGACTTGATTCTCCCTACACTTAGTTAGCTGTGGTATCGAAATTGTGATTAACTTCGTTGTCGACTTCCATCGGACCATGTATGTAATGTTTAACTCTGTGACCATTAACTTTAAATTCAATCCCATTTGAATTTACCAATTCTATCGTTCCGTATGGGAAAACTCTTTTGACTATGAATGGTCCAGACCATCTTGATTTCAATTTTCCAGGAAATAGCTTGAATCGTGAATTGAAAAGAAGAACTCTGTCTCCTTCTTTAAATTCTTTTGAACTTCTGATTCTTTTATCATGCCATTTCTTCGTTCTTTCTTTATAGATTAACGAATTTTCGTATGCTTCATATCTTAATTCTTCTAATTCATTTAGTTAACTTAATCGTAGACGTCCGGCTTCATGTAAATCAAGATTACATGTCTTCAAAGCCCAAAATGCTTTGTGTTCAATTTCTACTGGAAGATGACATGCTTTTCCATAAACAAGTCTAAAAGGTGTGGTTCCAATTGGAGTTTTGTAGGCTGTTCTAAAAGCCCAGAGTGCATCCTCCAATTTAATGGACCATTCCTTCGAATTTGATCCTACGGTTTTCTCTAGAATACGTTTTAAAGCTCGGTTGGTATTTTCAACTTGTCTACTTGTTTGTGGATGATATGCGGTGGAGATTTTATGAGTTACTCCATATCTTTTAAGAACTTTCTCAAGTTGATTATTACAGAAATGAGTACCCCGATCACTTATTAAAGCTTTCGGTGTTCCAAACCTTGCAAAAAGACGTTTTAAAAAGTTGACTACAACTCGTGCATCGTTAGTTGGGAGAGCTTGTGCTTCCGCCCATTTAGATACATAATCAATGGCTACGAGTATATATAAATTATTATGAGATTTTGGAAATGGACCCATAAAGTCAATACCCCAAATGTCAAATACTTCACATACTTGGATGACATTTTGTGGCATTTCATCACGTTGACTTATTTTTCCGGCCCTTTGACATGCATCACAAGATTTGCAAAGAAGGTGTGCGTCTTTGTAAATTGTAGGCCAATAGAATCCAGCTTCATAAACTTTTCTTGCTGTTAGTTGAGGCCCATAATGCCCTCCTGTTGGTCCTGTGTGACAATGGTTTAAAATTTTACTAGCTTCATCTCCAAATACACATCGGCGTATTATTCCATTGGGACAACTTTTAAACAGATGTGGATCTTCCCAGAAATAGTGTTTTATATCACTGAAGAATTTCTTTCGTTTTTGGTACGATAATCCTTTTTCAAGGAATCCACATACTAAATAATTTGCATAGTCTGCAAACCATGGGATTTCTTTATAATCTATCTTCAATAGATATTCATCAGGAAAGTTGTCTTGTATGGCCGATTCATTTAGAACTTCTAACTCAGGATTTTCAAGACGAGAAATATGATCAGCGGCGAGATTTTCTGCTCCTCTTTTATCTCGGATTTCAATATCAAACTTTTGTAAGAGTAAGATCTAACGGATTAATCTTGGTTTAGCATCTTGTTTTGAAAATAGGTATCTAAGAGCAGAATGGTCGGTATAGACCACCGTTTTTGCTAGAACGAGATATGATCGAAATTTGTCAAAAGCAAAGACAATAGCAAGGAGTTCTTTTTCAGTAGTTGTATAGTTCGTTTGTGCTCCTTGTAATGTCTTACTAGCATAATATATAGGTTGAAATCGTTTTTCAATCCTTTGTCCTAAAACGGCTCCCATTGCAAAATCACTTGCATCGCACATTAGTTCAAATGGTAGATTCCAATTTGGTATTATCATGATCGGTGCATTAGTGAGTTTCTCTTTAAGAATATTAAAAGATTTGATACACTCATCTGAAAAGATGAATGGAGCATCCTTTTCTAGGAGTTTATTCATAGGAGTGGCAATTTTAGAAAAATCTTTTATGAAACGTCGGTAAAAACCGGCATGCCCTAGAAAACTCCTAACTCCTCTAACATTTGTGGGATGTGGAAGTTTAGCAATTACATCTACTTTAGCTCTATCCACTTCAATTCCTTTTTTTGAAATTTTATGTCCAAGAACGATGCCTTCTTTAACCATGAAATGGCATTTCTCCCAATTAAGTACTAGATTTGATTTTTCGCATCTAATTAGCATTCGTTCCAGATTAACTAGACATAATTCAAATGTATCACCGAAGACTGAAAAGTCATCCATGAAAACTTCCATGCATTCTTCTATCATGTCGTGAAAAATCGCCATCATACACCTTTGAAAGGTTGCAGGGGCGTTGCAAAGTCCAAATGGCATGCGTTTGTAAGCAAAAGTACCATAAGGGCACGTGAATGTGGTTTTCTCTTGATCTTCGGGTGCTATTGGAATTTGAAAATATCCGGAAAATCCATCTAGAAAACAATAGTAACTATTTCTGGCTAATCTTTCCAACATTTGATTTATGAAAGGTAAGGGAAAGTGATCTTTTCTGGTGGCGTCATTTAATTTTCTATAATCAATACACACACGCCATCCTGTTACAGTCCTAGTAGGAATAAGCTCATTTTTCTCATTTGTAATGACAGTCATGCCACCCTTCTTAGGTACGCATTGAACTGGGCTTACCCATGGACTATCAGAAATTGGATATATCAAACCTGCATCTAGCAGTTTAATAATCTCTTTCTTAACTACATCTTGCATATTAGGATTTAGTCTTCGTTGGCGTTGCACATACGTTTTATGACCTTCTTCCATAAGGATTTTATGTGTGCAATACGAAGGACTTATTCCTTTAATATCATGAATCTTCCATGCAATGGCTGGTTTATGAGCTTTCAACACAGAAATGAGTTGAGATTTTTCATCATTTGTGAGAGAAGATGATATTATTACAGGTAATTCAGATTCACCATGTAAATAAGCGTATTCCAAATGGGTTGGAAGTGGCTTTAACTCTAATATCGGCGGTTCTTCTATCGATGATTTGTATCGATATCGGTCTTCCTCTTTTAACATTTGAAGTTCTTCTGTTGTTGGTTCATATCCATTATCCATAAGTGTAGCTAACATTTCAGCTTCATCAATTGGTTCAGTTCCTTCTCCTACAGAACATTCTCCCGTTCCTTGTAATTCTGGAAATTCTTCTAATAATTCTGCATGTGCATCTATAGTTTGAATATAATAACATGTATCATCTGCAGATTGTGGTTGTTGCATTGCTCTATCAACTGAAAAGGTAACACTCTCGTCCTCTATACTTAGGGTCAGTTTCTTATTGAACACGTCTATTATTGCTTTAGCCGTGTTTAAAAATGGTCTTCCTAATATGAGAGGTACTCGAGAATCTTCTTCCATATCCAGAATAACAAAATCTACTGGAAATACTAAATTACCAACTTTAACTAGCATGTTCTCCATTATCCCTCTAGGATATTTTATTGATCTATCGGCTAGTTGTATGCTTATTCTAGTTGGTTTCAATTCTCCAAGGTCTAGTTTAGCGTATAGTGAATACGGCATTAGATTTATACTAGCACCTAAGTCTGCCAATGCTTCTATTGAACTAAGACTACCCAGAAAACATGGAATTGTGAAACTTCCTGGATCAGATAGTTTTTCTGGTATCTTATTCAACAGCACTGCTGAACAATTTGCATTCATAGTGACAGCCGAGAGTTCTTCCATTTTCTTTCTATTCGTGATTAGATCTTTCAAGAATTTAGCATACCTTGGCATTCCTGAAATTACATCAATGAAAGGAAGATTTATATTTATTTGTTTAAACATATCCAAAAATTTGGATTGCTCGGCTTCAAATCTTTCTTTTCTCATTTTACTCGGGTAAGGAAGCGGTGGTTGGTACGGTTTAACATAAGGTTTAGCCTTAACTGTGTTATCTTCATTAACCTTTTCAACTACCGGTTCTTTTTCCTTTTCTTGCTCGGATTGTGGTTCTTGTGGAGTAGGAATGGTTTCATCAGAAGTTACAGGTATTTCCGGTGGTTTAAGTGTTGTACCACTTCTTGTGGTAATGGCTTTAGCTGTTTCATTTCGGGGGTTAGCATTTGTATCACTAGGTAGACTTCCCGGTTTTCTTTCACCTATCAACCTTGCTAGGTTACTTACTTCTTGTTCCAGATTTTGAATCGAAGCTTGTTGATTCCTAAATGCTTGAGCATTTTGTTCATTGGTTTGTTTCTGAGATGTGAAAAACTGCGTTTGAGACTCAACTAGCTTTGATATCATATCTTCTAAATTTGGCTTTTTCTCGTCGGTTTGTTGTGGTTTAATCGGAAAAATAGGTCTTTTCTGATTGTAAGTATTGTTAGATACTTGTTGATTGCTAGGACCTTGTTGGTTATTGTATGGAACATTTCGGTTATAATTTTGGTTTTGATTGTAAATCGGTCTTGGCGGTTGATAATTATTCTGATAATTATTTCCAGGCCTTTGGTTTATGTATGAAATATTCTCTCTTTGTTCCATTGTTAATTCAATACTGAGACAATCTTTTGTCAAATGTGGTCCTCCACACTGCTCACAACTAATTCGTATTGAGTGAATATCCTTAGTCATCTTTTCCATTCGTCTCTCCACATCATCTATCTTTGCGGAAATGGAATCTAAGTCATGGCTAGAATCGGCTCTAGCTGCTTTAGATGATCTAACGATGTCTTTTTCTTGATGCCACTCATGTGAGTGGGAAGCAGTATTATCAATAATTTTGTAAGCATCAGTTTCGGTTTTCTTCATAATAGAACCACCAGCTGCTATATCTATGTCTTTTCTTGTAGTGATGTCGCATCCTTGGTAGAATATTTGTACTATTTGACAGGTGTCTAAACCATGTTGCGGACATCCTCTTAATAACTTTCCATATCTTGTCCACGCCTCATATAGAGTTTCATTTGGCTTCTGTGTGAACGTAACAATTTCTGCTTGAAGTCTTACGGCTTTAGATGCAGGAAAGAATTGTTTAAGAAATTTGTCAACTAAAACGTCCCATGTATCGATCGCCCCTTCAGGTAACGATTCCAACCAATCTTTGGCTTCTCCCTTTAAAGTCCAGGGAAATAACATGAGATATATCTGTTCATCCTCCACTTCTCGTATTTTAAATAGTGTGCAGATCCCATTAAAGGTACGTAGATGTTCATTTGGATCTTCCTTCGGCGCACCACTAAATTGGCATTGATTAGTCACCATGTGTAGAATTTGTCCTTTGATTTCATAATCTGGCGCATTAATGTCTGGATGAGTAATTGCGTGACCTTGGCCAGTGCGTTTAGCTCTCATTCGGTCTTCCATACTTAAAGGTTCCAGATTCTCCATAATTGAATTTGTTGAATCGGTATCACTAGATGATTCTGATTTAATGGTTCGTTCCTCAACAATCTCTGTTTGAATGATTTGTGGTTCCGGAGGAAAGTTTAATGGTTCAGGATCTACGAACCGTTCCTGAATATTCTCCGGATTCTCAATTGTGAGGTTGGGTTCAAAAAATGGATTATCGGAAATTTGAGTTGGAGTTCTTGGTCGACTAGATGATGATTCTAAAGAAAAATCAGCGGCGACAATATTGGCTAGATGTCTTGATCTAGTTACAGGTGGTGAACGTACAAAAGGTGGTGAACGTCTTGCTCGGTGCATTCACTGAATATCCTATTAGTTTTTAAAAAGGAAAGAAAAATTATAATAAGTTATCCAATCAATAGACTTTTCTGATTTTGCCCACGTTTCGAATAGCCAAAAGATGCAGCAGAGGGGCAGGATTCGTTTGGTCTCAATATAATTGAGGACTGTTTGGCTCCAATAACCCGGTCCACGTACAAATCCAACTATTACTACGAACCAGAAAATTTTGATGTCTATTAATTTAACCACTTAAAATAAATTTTCGTAATTTTAAGAAATTTAGATAAGAAGTAGAAAAAATTCTAAGTCCTAAAAACTAGAATGGCGAGAAATAAGAGAGAAAAAGAGTTCGTCGCAAAAGGTCGAAAAAGAAAAATGGTTGAAAAATAAAAGGTGAAGGAAAAATAAAAGAAACTTAAAAATACTTGACTAACCAAACCTTATTACTACAACTAACTTAAAATTATAATCGCAAATTGAAATTACTAATTGGAATTGTAATTGATACATAGGTAAAAGCGTCGAAAAATAAGAAAATAAGAAAGTAGCACGAAAAATGGCGTCGCAAAATTCTAAAGCACCTAATACTTAATTTAAGGAATAAGCACTTAAGGGATTTTACGGCAATCCTAAAAATTCTAGAAGTAAAAATAAAACTACGACAAAAAACTAGACTAAAAACTAAGTACGACCGAAGAAAATATAAAAATTACGCTAAAACGATTAAAAAGTATAAAATATAAAAGTTATAAAAAGTTAATAAAAATTATTAGTTTATTATAAAAATATTGTTTTTATATTTTATATAATAAAAGTATTAAGTTTATAAAATATAAAAAATAATTATAAGTAATAAAAATTAATTAAACTAAAACTTAAATATAATAATTAATAAAAACTAGGGTTTAGATAATATTAATTAAATAATACTCGTAATAAATGCGGAATTAGGGTAAGTTTGTGGCCTGTCTGGGCTTACCATGCGAGTCGCATGGGACAAGGCAGCAGGTCATGCGAGTCGCATGGCCTTGCTGGACTGGTTCAGTTGACAGGTCAATTATGACAGGTCACGTAATTTTTTTAATATTTATTTTCCTTTTCTGTTTTAAAATAAAATAAATATACAATTTAAATAAAAACTTAATTTTAAAACTAAAAAAAAATAAAAATACTTATAATTTTATAAATATAAAAGAAAAACTTAAAAATAGATTTTAAAATAATTTTTTTTTTCGGTTTTATAAAATTTTTAATTTTTTTATATTTTTCAAAATTTAAACAAAAATATATATTTATAAAAAAACTAATTAAAACTTAAAAAATTTTTATAAATATTTTGACGTTTCGCTTCGGCGATCCCCGGCAGCGGCCCCAAAAATACTTGATGTTATGCGAGGTGTATATAAAATAGTTTATATTTTACTAGGAAAAACTATTAAATACGATACAATTTTACACAAGATATTTATTTATTTATAGAATGGATATACTTAAACCTTGCTACAACACTTATAGGCAGTGTACCTAATCGTACAGTAGTGTAGTTTTTAGTAAGTCCGGTTCGTTCCACAGGGAAATCTTTAAACAAAGCTCAACGCTATATTAGTTTACTTTTATAAAAATACAAACATATATATAAGTAATATTATTATTATAAAGGGGGGTTTTTACCTTTTAATGACCGGTTTGTCGATTTTAAGACTTTAGTCGCAGTTAAAACCTAATGTAAAATATTAAATAAATAAAAGACTTAATTTAAAGCGTAAAATAAATAATGATAATGAAATTGCGAATAATAAAATTGCGATAATTAAAAAGTACGATAATTAAAAGTGCGATTAAATAACAATAAATAAAAGTGCGATAATTAGAAGTGCAATTAAATATAAAATAAAGGAAATTAAATATGAAATAAAAGAATTATGCTTATTTAAACTTCCGTAATCATGATGTTTGACGTGTTGATTTTAGTTTTATGCCCATGGGTTAATTGTCCTTTGTCCTGGATTATTTAATATGTCCGTCTGGTTTTTGTCCATAACAGTCCATCAGTCATAAATATAAAGTGCGAGTGTCCTCGTCAAATTATTCTTATACCCGAAGTTAAATATTCCAACTAATTGGGGATTCGAATTGTAACAAGGTTTTAATACTTTGTTTAATGAATACACCAGGTTATCGACTACGTGTAAACCAAGGTTTTACTACTTTGTTAACAATTACACCAATTACCCTTGAATGTAATTTCACCCCTGTTTTAATTATTCTAGTGGCTATTAATCCATTCCCGTGTCCGGTTAAATGAACGATTATTCGTACATATAAATACCCCGCCCATCGTGTCCGATTGAGTGTATATGGTAATTTATAGGGACGCCCAATTGTAAATCTTTATATTAACATTAACAAACTATCATTTAGTTAAACAAATATAAAGCCCATTAATAGCCCATAGTCTAATTTCCACAAGTGTCGTTCTTTTATCCAAACCCCAATTATGGTACAAAGTCCAATTACCCAATTTTAGTAATTAGCCCAACATCATGATTACTTCGTTTTAAATAAGCATAATAATAACTTAGCTACGAGACATTAATGTAAAAAGGTTGAACATAACTTACAATGATTAAAAAATAGCGTAGCGTTACACGGACATAATTTCGACTTACACCCTTACAACATTCGCTAACATACCCTTATTATTAGAATTATAATTATAATTATAATTAAAATTAAAATATAAATTATATATATATATATATCGTATATATGAGAGAGAGATATATTTTCTGTGTTTTAAAAACGGATCACGAAGTCGCTTTAAATAGAAGGTGGCCTGGAAAAGGTACTCATGCGAGTCGCATGAGTTTGGGCATTAGGCCATGCGACTCGCATGGCCGTGATTTCCAGCTCAGGATCATTTGTTTTCTAGCTTGCCGACATAATAAATAAATAATATAAATATATAAATAATTTTAATAATTATTTATATATTATATTATATTTATATGCATAGTTGAGTAGATATTTTTAGTCCGTTGCGTCGGGCGTTTCTTCTAGGCTCAGGCCCCGGTTCCGGATTTTCGGACGTCCTCGCGTATTATTTTAAATCGCGTACTTTGCGTCTTGTAACTTGTACTCTTGTCATTTTGAGACGTTCCTCATCAATATTTTGAACCTTTTTAATTGTATCTTGTACTTTTTAGCTCTTTGGACCTTTTTGTCTTCAATTTGTCGAATTTGCCTTTTATCTTCTTTTTTTAATATTTAAACGAATATCGCTTGTAATTTGAACAATTGCAACTAAAATCTTGTCTTTCCTGAGGAATAATGCTATAAAATATGTGTTCATTTTTGGCATTATCAGCGCCGTTTGAAGCACTTTATGGTAGAAAGTGCAGGTCTCCGATTTGTTGGAGTGAAGTGGGGGATAGACAGATTACGGGTCCAGAGATAATACAAGAAACTACCGAGAAAATCATCCAAATTCAACAAAGATTGAAAACCGCCCAGAGTCGACAAAAGAGCTACGCAGACAGTAAAAGAAAAGATATAGAGTTTGAAATTAGAGAAATGGTCATGCTTAAGGTTTCACCTTGGAAAGGCGTTGTTCGATTTGGTAAACGGGGGAAACTAAATCCAAGGTACATTGGACCATTCAAGATTATAGATCGTGTCGGACCAGTAGCTTACCAACTGGAGCTACCTCAACAACTCGCAGCTGTACATAACACTTTTCACGTCTCAAATTTGAAGAAATATTTTGCTAAAGAAGATCTCACTATTTCGTTGGATGAAATCCAAATCAATGAAAAACTTCAATTCATTGAAGAACCCGTCGAAATAATGGATCGTGAGGTTAAGAGACTTAAACAAAACAAGATACCGATTGTTAAGGTTCGATGGAATGCTCGTAGAGGACCCGAGTTCACCTGGGAGTGTGAAGATCAGATGAAGAAGAAATACCCGCATTTATTTCCAGAAGATACGTCAACACCTCCAACTGCGTAAAATTTCGGGACGAAATTTATTTAACGGGTAGGTACTGTAGTGACTCGAACTTTTCCATGTTTATATATATATATTAAATGAAATTGTTATTTACATGATTAAGTGTTTCCAACATGTTAAGCAATCAAACTTGTTAAGACTTGATTAATTGAAATAGGTTTCATATAGACAATTGACCACCCAAGTTGACCGGTGATTCACGAACGTTAAAACTTGTAAAAACTATACGATGACATATATATGGTTATATATATAGTTAAAATGATTTTATTATAAGTATGTATCTCATTAGGTATTTTAACAATGAGTTATATACATAAAAATGAGACTATTAATTTAAGAAACTCGAAAACGATATATATAACGATTATCGTTATAACAACGTCTTACTAGGTACATATGAATCATATTAAGATATTGATACAATTGATTAATTATGTTAAATGATAAGTAAATATATTATTAAGTGTATTAACAATGAAATACATATGTAAAAATAAGACTACTAACTTAATGATTTCGAAACGAGACATATATGTAACGATTATCGTTGTAACGACATTTAACTGTATATACATCATACTAAGATATATTAGATATCATAATATCATGATAATATAACAATTTAACATCTCATTTGTTATAATAAACAATGGGTTAACAACATTCAACAAGATCGTTAACCTAAAGGTTTCAAAACAACATTTACATGTAATGACTAACGATGACTTAACGACTCAGTTAAAATGTATATACATGTAGTGTTTTAATATGTATTCATACACTTTTGAAAGACTTCAAGACACTTATTAAAATACTTCTACTTAACAAAAATGCTTACAATTACATCCTCGTTCAGTTTCATCAACAATTCTACTCGTATGCACCCGTATTCGTACTCGTACAATACACAGCTTTTAGATGTATGTACTATTGGTATATACACTCCAATGATCAGCTCTTAGCAGCCCATGTGAGTTACCTAACACATGTGGGAACCATCATTTGGCAACTAGCATGAAATATCTCATAAAATTACAAAAATATGAGTAATCATTCATGACTTATTTACATGAAAACAAAATTACATATCCTTTATATCTAATCCATACACCAATGACCAAAAAAACCTACAAACACTTTCATTCTTCAATTTTCTTCATCTAATTGATCTCTCTCAAGTTCTATCTTCAAGTTCTAAGTGTTCTTCATAAATTCCAAAAGTTCTAGTTTCATAAAATCAAGAATACTTCCAAGATTGCAAGTTTACTTCCAAGTTTTCTAAATCCATTCCAAGTAATCATCCAAGATCAAGAAACCTTTGTTACTTACAGTAGGTTATCTTTCTAATACAAGGTAATAATCATATTCAAACTTTAATTCAATTTCTATAACTATAACAATCTTATTTCGAGTGGAAATCTTACTTGAAATTGTTTTCGTGTCATGATTCTGCTTCAAGAACTTTCAAGCCATCCAAGGATCCTTTGAAGCTAGATCTATTTTTCTCATTTCTAGTAGGTTTATCCAAGGAACTTGAGGTAGTAATGATGTTCATAACATCATTCGATTCATACATATAAAGCTATCTTATTCGAAGGTTTAAACTTGTAATCACTAGAACATAGTTTAGTTAATTCTAAACTTGTTCGCAAATAAAATTTAATCCTTCTAACTTGACTTTTAAAATCAACTAAACACATGTTCTATATCTATATGATATGCTAACTTAATGATTTAAAACCTGGAAACACGAAAAACACCGTAAAATCGGATTTACGCCGTCGTAGTAACACCGCGGGCTGTTTTGGGTTAGTTAATTAAAAACTATGATAAACTTTGATTTAAAAGTTGTTATTCTGGGA
Source organism: Rutidosis leptorrhynchoides (assembly GCF_046630445.1). Taxonomy (NCBI): domain Eukaryota; kingdom Viridiplantae; phylum Streptophyta; class Magnoliopsida; order Asterales; family Asteraceae; genus Rutidosis; species Rutidosis leptorrhynchoides. Next base: position 656,828,687 of record NC_092333.1, on the reverse strand, counting down.
AAATGATTTTTATTATGAACATGAAACTATATCCAAAAATTATGGTTAAACTCAAAGTGGAAGTATGTTTTCTAAAATGGTCATCTAGACGTCGTTCTTTCGACTGAAATGACTACCTTTACAAAAACGACTTGTAACTTATTTTTCTGACTATAAACCTATATTTTTTCTGTTTAAATTCATAAAATAGAGTTCAATATGAAACCATAACAATTTGATTCACTCAAAACGGATTTAAAATGAAGAAGTTATGGGTAAAACAAGATTGGATAATTTTTCTCATTTTAGCTACGTGAAAATTGGTAACAAATCTATTCCAACCATAACTTAATCAACTTGTATTGTATATTATGTAATCTTGAGATACCATAGACACGTATACAATGTTTCGACCTATCATGTCGACACATCTATATGTATTTCGGAACAACCATAGACACTCTATATGTGAATGTTGGAGTTAGCTATACAGGGTTGAGGTTGATTCCAAAATATATATAGTTTGAGTTGTGATCAATACTGAGATACGTATACACTTGGTCGTGGATTGATTCAAGATAATATTTATCGATTTATTTCTGTACATCTAACTATGGACAACTAGTTGTAGGTTACTAATGAGGACAGCTGACTTAATAAACTTAAAACATCAAAATATATTAAAAGTGTTGTAAATATATTTTGAACATACTTTGATATATATGTATATATTGTTATAGGTTCGTGAATCAACCAGTGGCCAAGTCTTACTTCCCGATGAAGTAAAAATCTGTGAAAGTGAGTTATAGTCTCACTTTTAAAATCTAATATTTTTGGGATGAGGATACATGCAGGTTTTATAAATGATTTACAAAATAGACACAAGTACGTGAAACTACATTCTATGGTTGAATTATCGAAATCGAATATGCCCCTTTTTATTAAGTCTAGTAATCTAAGAATTAGGGAACAGACACCCTAATTGACGCGAATCCTAAAGATAGATCTATTGGGCCTAACAAACCCCATCCAAAGTACCGGATGCTTTAGTACTTCGAAATTTATATCATATTCGAAGGGTGTCCCGGAATGATGGGGATATTCTTATATATGCATCTTGTTAATGTCGGTTACCAGGTGTTCACCATATGAATAATTTTTATCTCTATGTATGGGATGTGTATTGAAATATGAAATCTTGTGGTCTATTGTTACGATTTGATATATATAGGTTAAACCTATAACTCACCAACATTTTTGTTGACGTTTAAAGCATGTTTATTCTCAGGTGAATACTAAGAGCTTTCGCTGTTGCATACTAAAATAAGGACAAGATTTGGAGTCCATGTTTGTATGATATTGTGTAAAAACTGCATTCAAGAAACTGATTTCGATGTAACATATTTGTATTGTAAACCATTATGTAATGGTCGTGTGTAAACAGGATATTTTAGATTATCATTTATTCTACGTAAAGCTTTTTAAACCTTTATTTATTAAATAAAGGTTATGGTTTGTTTTAAAAATGAATGCAGTCTTTGAAAAACGTCTCATATAGAGGTCAAAACCTCGCAACGAAATCAATTAATATGGAACGTTTTTAATCAATAAGAACGGGACATTTCATCGGTTACGAGTCCACAGCCTCCACAGGCCCGGGTGGTGTCAAACACATTCACACATAAGATCACACAACAGTAAGCTGCATTATCTAAATAGTATAGTAACAATTATCTAAACATGGCAATTAAATTACACTAAAGCATGGTAATTCGGTACAACACAATAAACTAAAGTAGCGTGACATGCTACTTAAATTCTATCCGGGGATAGACCCACTCACCGATTACCAGCAACATCTTAGTTACCCAAATTTTGAGTTTCTTCCTTGTTCTTATCGCCTGAGAAAAATATAAACAAAGTCAGTATAGTGCTATAATCAAAACTAGACACACGGGCAGCATAACATATAGAAAACAACACTTAGCATAAATTTTACCAAAATAACACTGTCAGTATTCGATCGAATGTCAAACATTGACGGTCGACTGTCTCTAACAAAAACCAATGGTCGACTGTCATAGTTCGAAGGTCGACTGTCACAGTCCGACGGTGAATGTTAACGTGTACAAATAACCTTAAAATGAATGTTAAGGGACTAAAAATATTAGCACTTTAACCGGCTGAAAATGTAACATCCTCAACCGGGCCTAGCTGTAAGATTATTAGTTTGCCCTTAAGTTAGTATTGTGTTATTATATACTTTTATTTTTATTTAATTTTTACTATTAAATAATGATGTGGTTAGGACCAGTTTGTGACAAGGGTCACAGAACATGTTTGTTTATTTAATTTGGACTTCGTTCGGGTTGCCAAATGATGTACAAAAGATATCAGATAACAGATAAATACCCGTGTGTTGCACAATGTGGGAATTAAACCCATTTAGATGACTAGTGCAGTTCACTTCTTGCATATTCCAGATTCTTCCCAAAACACACTCGTTCTTCACCTCTTCACCTACATTAAACCTTAATTCTTAATTCTTGTTTTAGAGCTCAAATCGTTTGTATCTTTGTGTTCCTTGTGACTTACTAATTCTATCAAGGTAAGAATCATAGCATTTCATGCTTTAATCTTTGAGAAAATTGGGTTTTTGTGTAAAGTTTTACAAAGTGAGTAATTTGGGTCAAAATGGTTAGATTTGATGTTGTTTGAGTCCAAATCTTGTGGGTTTATGTTTCTTCATGTTTAGTGTCTTCGATTTGGTTAGTTTTGAGGTCATAATCGAGCTCTAGAGCAAGAATTGGTTGATTTTGGGTGAAACCCGTCACTTTGTTCTTCAGATAAACACAGTTGACCGAGTGTCTCCTGACACTCGACCGACCGACTCGACCATCGACCGTGTGTGTATGACCCACGGCCGAGTGTGTCTGTGAGAGACCATCGACCGAGTGACTAGACACTCGGCCGACCGACTGTCTATGACAGTCGATCGAGAGTCTTTGGCAGTGAAATATTTTACTAAGTGTTGATTTTTAGCCATTATGTTGCCCGTTTGTATTTTGATGATCAGAATGTAAATTTTGAAAATGCAACCAGGATGTAAATCTTGTGGGCATAAGTGTTAAGCAAAAATTTTTAGCAGACGCTTTTTGATACAAAAATTTTTGTACTGTGTTATTTGGTGTTAACAGATAGTAACTAACTTGATTTGCCTTATGTTCAGGTGATAAGGATAAAGAAGCTGCTCAGTAGTAGATTATTTGAGCTGGTTACTAGTATTTGATGAGTGGGACTAACTAGAGTATATAGTATAGAGTAACATGTTATATTATGATCGCCATGCTTGTTAGATATACTTACTGTTGTGGTTAGTTAGTACGTTGTGATGACTGCATGTTAGTTGATGCTTGTCTGCTGGAGCCCAGTGCGTCCCTATTGTGTGGTAGCCTCGGTAGGAGAGATCAACTTGCGGGTTGGGTTCCTCATGTGGTAGCCTAGACAATCGTGGTGTATATATATGTGAATGACGAGTCCGTTGTCTGGATTATATATATACATACGGTGGTGGAGGAATTTCTGGTAAGCCCCAGTTCTATCAGCTGGTGGTTAATGATTTGGCCGAGCCGCCAGAGTCTCTGTAGATGACACTTGGGTGATGTTTGTGTGTTAGCCTTTGTTACATGATTAGTATAACGGTTCCTGTATACTATTGCTTGTAGTTAGTCGTACTCACGTAGCTTCGTGCTAATACCCCTCCATCTCCTCCCTGCAGGATGTTAGCTTTTGTAAGTGTTGCATTTTGGGGAGAAGACGGCATGTTGATGTTATGTTTGACAGGAGTCAACTCTGATATGGTCTTGTTTTATTTTAAACTACGATCTTTTGTAAACATATTGTAAATACGTCTTCTTCGTATAAACATGTATTTTGTTGAAATTACACGTGACACTAGTTGTCTTGAATGATCAAAGTGTGTTCTGTAATAAATTAATAAATGCTTCCGCCACGTATATATATTTAAAAAAAAAATAATTAGCAGTGTCACAGAAAATGTGTGGCGGAGATCTTTCTCTCTCTCTCTCTCTCTCTCTCTCTCTCTCTCTCTCACACACACACACACACATATGTGTGTGTGTAATCCTAAATTCGAACTTAGAAGTATAATGTTGCATTTGATAAAATTGAGTGATTTAACGTTTAATGGTTCATAATCTAAATGAAATCTTGGTCTTGAATGATAATAAGCTTTTGATAATCATTTTGAATAAACGATATAAATTTTGTGAAATTACCTTATTAACGTATTATATAAATAAAAATTCAATATACTTTTTTGTTAAGTGTGTTGTATATGATTTGAGTAGGATATTATAAAAAAATATTGTTGCTTAGTGGCTTAAAAAGTATTTCAACTCTAAATGATTCAACACTCAATGTCATTAAGCATCATTTGTTATTCACAGGCTGGAAATAAACGCGTTGAATGTCGTATGGTTCAGCATTCAGTGCTGAAACATTCAATTAAGAGGTAAAAAACATCTCCATATAGGTGATTGGTTACCGCCTTTCTGGGTGTCCGTGAGGTCTCGAGTTCGAGTCTCACCTAGAAATTTCATAGCGCAGATTGATTTGTAGTTGGTTATGGAGTCCTTTTGGAGGCATCGTTGTCTGAGGACTGAACCTGTTCTATGACACTTGTTTAGAGGTTGCTTCCCAAGTGTGACTAAATGCAAAGCATAGTGATTTCGATCTCGTTGTTAAATAATAATAATCATAACTTAGATGGTCTTGAGAAAAATATGTTCCTTGTTATAATTAGGATTTGAGGATTCCTGTAATATCAACCAAATAATATGTCAAAAAAGAAATCATGAAAAAAAGAAAACTTCGTTTATTTAAAATTGTAGATGCATGTTTTCCTTATGTTGCAATTTGTTTTGTATACATATTATATTTTTGTCTTATATATCAATTTGAGTAATTACAATACATCTATTACATATTTAAATATAAAAATATCGATCCTTTCTACTCCGTATTATTTACTCCTTAGTACTCTGTGTGTGAGTTCAAATGTGAATGTGTATGTACATATATGTTATGTGTGTATGTAAATCCCATATTAACAAATACGGTTCATTGTGTACAAACTGACCAGCTTTAAATTGGTGTCTCCCTTTCTTCAAACATGATAAAAAAATTGGTGTCTCCCTTTCTTCAAACAAGATAAAAATAGAAATAGGAACAAGAATAACTTTTGCAGCGAACATAAAGAAATTCAATTCACATGTATTTTTACACCATTGATTTCTTTACATTTTATTTTCTTAATTTGTCGTTTCTCATATCGAATATTAGAGATTATAATATAATTTTCCTATCACTAACAAAACCGTACCTTGTTTGAACTTTTTTTCTTCTTTCAAAAGTAAAGAATACTACTCTCTCATATTAATTAATTATACGGTATTCATTTTTGAAATATCTTAAATTAATTGTTTACTATCAAAAATGAAAAATAATTTAATTAAGTTTACAACCTTGTCCATAATCATGAATTAATTAAATTACAAAAGTTAGAGGTCTTTCTAATTGATTAATTAAGGGTAAAACTTTAAAGTTAGAAAAAATTACAGAAAACGTATAGTGTAATAATGACATTTCTTAAACAGTGTATTTTTTGTCTAAGGACAATTAATCTGGGACGGATGGAGTATAAGAATCAGACCTTCATCGAATAAAGAAGACGCAAACCGAAACAGACAACCAGAAACCAGGCAGGCTCAAAACTAATAAAGGTAAAAAACGGCGAAAATACCAACGAAGCCCAACCACTACCCAAAAACAACGACCAAACACATAATCGTGAAACCGATAACTAACACTAAAACATATACGAGAGCAACAATAGCCTAAAAAACCGAACAACAAGTAGAACGTACAAAAACAAACTTATGTGGGACACTTCCCGTTTCGCTCATCTGGACGATTTGTGATTCCGTCAACCTTGTCGATATGGACGCATTTGCCTTTTCGAGATTTGAAATTTTACGATTTGATGTAAGAAGAGATACCGATTAAAAACCTGGGAACGCACGGAGGAATCAACCCTTTATCAACTAATTCTTGAAAAAAACCCCTTATTACCACCAATCGAAAGAATAACGTCTTGAGCTTTCTTAAATAATTTTTTAATCGCTTCGCCAAAATTTAAATCCTCAACGTTGTCATTAAGCGTTAAAGAACCCGACATGGAAATTCTTTTAGCCTTTTTTCTCGAACCCGTTTTTTCGACCCTAAGATGAACTTTTGATACATTTCTAGAATTTTTGACATTTGGTTGGAGCATAAGGATGCTGAGATGGTTATTTTTGAAGCGTGGGGTAAACCTTTACATTGCAATAGGGCTGACCTGCTGTTCTGTAAGAAATTAAAGGAAGTTAGGATTGCCTTGCGTAATTGAAGCAAATAGGTTTTTGGGAAAATTGATTCTAAGATTGAGGACTATCGAATAGAAGCTGCTAGTTGGGAATTAAGAGCAGAGTCAAATGATTTAGAGGAGTCTGATCGTTTAAAGTGGTTGGAGGCCAGAAGGTTATGGTCGAGAAAAGAATCTAAAAAACTGAATATGAAGAAGCAAAAAGCACGTGTTAAATGGGCTACTGATGGTGATGAAAATTCTAAGTTTTTTCACTCCTACATCAAAAGACGGAATTGTAAGAATAACATTCGAGGATTGAATATCGATGGTAAATGGGAAGAAGATCCTGATGTGATAAAAGGTGAAGTGTTTCATTTCTACAAGTCCATTTTTGAAGACAAAATCACAATAGCTGCAGGTAACATGGACTCGGTTAACTTTTAGTTATCAGCAGCAGAGGCATTACAACTCGAGGTCCAGATTAGTGAGCAAGAAGTGTGGGGTGCTATAAAGGGATGTGATAACTCGAAGGCTCCGGGTCCAGACGGGTGACCTTTTAAATTTTTTTAAGAAGTTTTGGAGTATTATCAAGTCGGATCTTTTGAATGCAATAAATTTCTTTTGGGATCGTGGCGAAATTTCGTTTGGATGCAATGCTTCTTTTGTTTCTTTAATCCCAAAGAAATCGGATCCAATCGATTTAGGTGACTACCGTTCGATAAGTTTAATTGGGGGCTACTATAAGATCATTGCTAAAATTATGTCTAATCGCCTTCGTAGTGTAGTTTCGAATCTTGTAGGTGATGAACAGTCGGCCTTTTTAAAAGGAAAATCGATACTGGATGGTGTCATGATTCTTAACGAAGATGTAGATGAAGCTAAAATGTGCAAAGATAAGACTTTCCTGTTTAAAGCTGACTTTTCTAAAGCTTTTGATTCGCTTAGGTGGAGTTTTTTGATGGATACTATGCGACTTATGTGACAACCCGGAAATTTTAGACCAAATTTAAATTTGATCTTTATATGTTTCAGACACGATAAGCAAAGTCTGTAATGTTGAAATCTCAAAAACTTGGAACTGTGTTCATGTAATCAATTACCCTTTGACTGTGCTCGACGATTCACACACACACACACACACACACACACACACACACACACATATATATATATATATATATATATATATATATATATATATATATATATATATATATATATATATATATATATATATATATATATATAAAAGATATAGTTATATTAACTGAAAACGTTAACAAAGTATTAGATGTATAATGCTTTACATGAATGTATTCGTTTCAATATATACTTAATATAATTATCGACAGAATTAAAAGATAATATCAAATGATTGAATTACTTGATACATTGTGATTATGATTACGGGTCTCTGTTATGAGGTCCACTATGATTTAAGAAATCTATTCTTTTTAACAATATTCGGAAAATTGTAGAGTGATTTACATGAAAGAACAAAAGTGTCAATTAACGAGAACTAGACAAAAGTTAGTGGAGATTCCTACTTAACTTTCAATGCATGCTTTACAATGATTGTCTCGTATCTTTGATAAGATAATTATTTAGTTTTCATATTATTGAAAACGTTTATGATATAGGTGGAACCTTTTAAAGAATGAATTTGAATATATACAAAAAGTCGGAATGTTAGTTGTTAGAACTATATATATACATAACTTGCATCGTGTATTTAAAACGTGTTTATGTATATTAAATTAGTTAAGTAAATGATAGTAACACTTGCTTAAGTGATTCGATTAATATGTAGATAGTATAACTAGTACGTTTAAGAAGTTAAAATAAATGCTAGTACATAAATGAACTATACTTAGTTAAGTTTTAAAATGAAAACGTTATATGATATAATAATTTCTATTATGTAAACGTTATGTGACATAATCATTGTTATATATTTAAATGGTTTTAAATTGTATAATGGTCTTTGAAATATAAACTAGTTTTGAAAAACTAAATATTATATTATTAGATAAATATATCAAACATATATAATATGTATAAATTTATGTTTCTAAATATATATATATATATATATATATATATATATATATATATATATATATATATATGTATATTACAAAGTGGTAAAATATAAAATTTACTTAAAACGTTTTGATAGTATTATTAAATATACTTTGATAAATGACGAAGAGTTGATTTACAGAAGCTAATGACCAAAACACTCAAATAAATAAGTTACACTTTGAGTGGGATAGTTTTTCATTAATTTAGGTCTTGTTATGTATAAAGGTACAATACACGAAACATAATGTATCAGTTTTCTAAGCGTACGAAAATGCGTTCGAGAAATCGGAACGGGGACATGAGTCGAGCATCATCATACAAATCGATGGAACAAAAATTACAAGCCCACTATGCACGTAAATATTATATTATATATAATTAATTATATAAATTAAGTATATTATATATTAAATATTATTAAAAACCGTCGGCAGCCCTTAATCATTTTAGAGTGAGCTGGAGGAGGGACCTCCGCGATTGCGGACCATATGCCCACACATACTCCGCAATTGCGGAGTTGTGGGGATCAGATCGGGGCTATAAAGGTTTGATCAATTTCTTCGTTTTCTGATTCATAATTCACATCTCTCTTCTCTAAATACTCCGTAAGATATATTTATATTTATTATTATTATTATTATTATTATTATTATTATTATTATTATTATTATTATTATTATTATTAGTATTAATATTAGTATTATTATTAGTAGTATTATTATTAGTATTATTAGTATTAATTATACATAAAATACTACGACGAGGTTCTTCCCAAGTATTTTCAAAACGGGTTTTACGAGCGGGATAAAGCTAAGGAAATTATGTGTTATATCTATGGAGGTTATGAGTAATGTTCGGGGGTATGCTCGTGAGATCAATCTAGTGTTTATCATCTCCGTCGCGTCTACGTACTTTTTCTGCAATATTGAATCACAATATTGATACGAGAGCATTCATATCTTATCTTTTATATATTAATAGTGTATCCCTGACTAGTGCTCGAGTTTATAAGATTATGCATACTTGTACGCTTAATATTGTCGTTAGATAGTGTATGATGAATCATGAATTTAATACATATGCTACTGGGATAAGGTAAATGATATGCATGTCGTTGGAAAGGTGGCAAAAAATTAATAACTTTTCATTTAGAAAGCGTATGATTTCGATGAACGGATTAAAAGATATCGTCAACTGAATTATCACTAATTTTAGTATTATTATTGAAAATGATTATTATTAATATTATCGTCATTATTATCGTCGTTATTATTACTACTTAATAACTATTATTATTATTATTATTATTATTATTATTATTATTATTATTATTATTATTATTATTATTATTATTATTATTATTATTATTATTATTATTCTTATTATTATTATTATTATTATTATTATTATTATTATTATTATTATTATTATTATTATTATTATTATTATTATTATTATTATTATTATTATTATTATTATCATCATTATCGTTATTAATATAAGTATTAACATTAAAAATTGTTATTATTATTATTATTACTATCGTTATTATTATTAAGGTTATTATTAATATTATTATTATTATTTTTATTATTATTATCATTACAATAACTATTAGTAGTATCATTAATATTATTATAATATTTATTATTAATAGTATCATTATCTTTAAAAATAATATTAGTATCATCTAATTATTATGATTACTATTATTATCATTATTATGAATGCGATATAAAAGAGGACAAAAAGCTATTAAACAAGTCGATTTGGAAATAATGAGTATAAGTATCATGATTCAGTTAAAATATTGTTAAGATTATGATTTAGATAAAAATATCATTTTCATTATTTTTATCATTATTATTATTATTAAAAGTATCATTAATATTAAAACTATCATTTTTATTGAAATTATCATTTATAATAAAAATATCGTTATTATTATAAAATATTATTATTATTATCAATATTATTTTATCAAATAAATATGTGATACAAAGATATTTTTGCCACACGTAATATAATTATATTAATAATACATACCACTATATTTTTATGATATTAAGTGAACTTTATAAATTTTACTACTTAAAATATATAAAAGTATATTTTTATCATATATAAATTTTAATATTTTATTTATTAATAAAGGAATTATATTATTTACTCTAATAAAATCTGTTAAATATATTTAAATATATAAAACAACTATATTTGAATTATAATAAACATATATAGATTTTGGAAGTCATTTTTGGATTAGATAACTTTTGTTAACTTTTGCATGGCGAATCTCGAGCATTAGGATTGTGATACACTATGACCTGACCTAAATTGTTAGACAAATATTGACCAACATATAAAAATATATACTTAATATAGGTTCGTAGATCCGAATCCAACCTTGCACTTGTTCAATGCCATCATATGCATAATTACTACGAAATACAGTGTTGTGAGTTTCATTTGCTCCCTTTTTAAATGCTTTTACAATATATATTTTTGAGACTGAGAATACATGTGCTTTTATAAATGTTTGACGAAATAGACACAAGTAATTGAAACTACATTCTATGGTTGAATGATCGAAATCGAATATGCCCCTTTTAGTCTGGTAATCTAAGAATTAGGGAACTGACCCCTAATTGATGTGAATCCTAAAGATAGATCTATCGGGCCCAACGAGCCCCATCCATTGTTGCGGATGCTTTAGTACTTCGAAAATTATCATGTCCGAAGGATGTCCCGGAATGATGGGGATATTCTATATGCATCTTGTTAAGGTCGATTACCAGGTGTTCACCATATGAATGATTTTTATCTCTATGTATGGGATGTATATTTATGAGAAATGGAAATGAAAATCTTGTGGTCTATTAAAAATGATGGAAATGAATATTGATGATAAACTAATGAACTCACCAACCTTTTGGTTGACACTTTAAAGCATGTTTATTCCCAGGATTGAAAGAAATCTTCCGCTGTGCATTTGCTCATTTTAAAGACATTACTTGGAGTCATTCATGGCATATTTCAAAAGACGTTGCATTCAAGTCGTTGAGTTTAATAAAGATTATGATTAAGTAAATGACAGATTTGGTCATTTATAGTTGGATATTATGAAATGGTATGCATGCCTGTCAACTTTCGATGTAATGAAAGTTTGTCTTTTAAAACGAATGCAATGTTTGTAAAATGTATCATATAGAGGTCAAATACCTCGCAATGAAATCAATTATTATGTAACATTTATAATCGATATGAACGGGGCATTTCAGTTGGTATCAGAGCGGTGGTCTTAGCGAACCAGGTCTTGCATTAGTGTGTCTAACAGGTAGTTGTTAGAATGCATTAGTGAGTCTGGACTTCGACCTAGTAGTTGTTAGAATACATAAATGAGTCTGGACTTGAACCTGGTCTGCATGTTAAAAGTTTTTGCTTATCATTTCTTGTCAAAAATTACCTGCTTACCATCTTAAGTCTAAACGCGTCTTCCTGCATTTAGTGCATGAATAGTGTATAGACAAATTCATATCTTAACGTATTTGCTAATTCATATCTTAGTGTATCTGTAAACTTTGCCCGACATATTTCGTAAATCCTCCGTAATCTACGGGACTAAATATAGGTATACTATGCAGTTAAAATATCATCCGATATCCGAAAATCATTTCATATCGAAAATCCTCTATCTAACCGTATAAGATGAATTCTACAACCAGTTCAAGTTCCTCGAATTCCGATATGGATTTCCACTCGAGCTCCGAAAGCACTGTAACCGGAATGGATCAACCAATCAGCCATCACCTATTCTGGATGAACTGGGAATGGGTTCATAGTCTACTTAATCATTGAAGACAAGAAGAAGGTGATCCCTTCCATCCACCATATTGCCCTCTTGGCGATGAACCTGAAGCACTTACCTGCGAACCTGTTCGAGACACCATTTTCTCTCTCATTTTCAGAGTATCTCGTCATGATTATATACTATTTCAAATCCTAGATCTTATTCATCCACTCGTCCGAACCGCCGATTATCCCGGTGTAATAGAAGAAGTCAACGAGCTTCGCGCTCGAGTGTTAGCTTTAGAGAATATGGTGCAAAGATTACAAGCACCATCAACAACACCAGTACCACCAACAACATCCACATCGCAAGCCTCAATACCATCAGCATCAGCAGCACCACCAGCATCATCATCAGTATCACCAACACCAGCAATACCTGTAGCACCACAAGCTACACCAGCTCCATAACCATCAACGATATCGACACCACAAGCATCAACGGATATATCATATCAATGAGTTATGAAGTATTAACTCATTTCCATTGAAGAATTTATATGTATATCTTATATATATAAATTTTGAAACCATGACAGATCTTTTCGTACTAAGCTATTACGTATGAATCTTTAATTGGTAGGTTAATTCATATTACTAATATGCTATGATGTATATCCTTCGTTAATGACTTAACAATCGTTAACTATAACCCCTGCTTCAACTTAATAGATTCCATTTCATAAGAACTCAAGTGTACTATTCAAATACATGTTTGATTTTGCACTTTCATTTTCGATATACTCGAAAATCTCTAGAAATCATCATTCTTGTCTTGCGAAGTTCAAAAGAATTCCACAAACATCAACATCATTCACCGAGGATATATCAATATAAATGAATAATGAAGTATTGATTTACGTTGAAGGAAACAATTCACGAAGATTATGAAATTTCTAAAGTTTTAGAGATTATTCATTTCTAGTTCCAGCCGAAAAACAAATGAGCTTAATTTAATATTAACTCATTAAATCTGTATTACATCTGAAGAAAATATACATAAATTTTCATAAAGACTGTAATAAAATTCTCTGGTACAAAATATTACTTGTGAAACTTTTAACGGGTAGGTAATACTCAAGAGATATATAAATTCACAATTAATATGTTACATTCTTCGATCCTGATTCAGCAAATCATCAACTATATTCACTACTTTCACAACGATATATATTCTTTCATAGAAATCAAAACAACCGATCTCATCCAAATTCGATTACATATTCTGATTTTAACTTATTAGAATCCAAGTCAAGATTTAACAGAAGATATCCCTCTTAGATTCTTACATCTTTCAAAGCCATACTTTGAATTCAAAACTGTGTTAGACCCTTTGGCATTATTATTACCGAAAATAACTTTGCAAGCCCTTATCAAAGTAGTCAGTTTTGTCACAGCTCCAGTATGTCAACTTCGACTTTTCAGTCAGACTAGCCTTATTATAACCTTGATATATACGTTGCCTTTTCGTCATCGTTACCAGAGAACCTTTTATATCTCGCCACATTAGCAGTAAACTTACCAACAACTTCATTGATCTTCAAGCCTCTCCGAACAATCACTATACTTATTCATTGAAACCCTATCATGTATTCATCTGCATCTTGTAATGGTAATTGCCATACCAAAAATCTTAAATCATTATCCTCGAATTTCGCAGCAATTCTACGCCAACAGTTATATATATATATATACATATAACGTCTATCTCCAAGACTTACATACTTCGAATGTGAAGTTTCTAAAAAACACCCTAAACTGCGAACTAGTTCTCGAAATTTTGAAAAAAAAAAATGCCGATGAAGCAGTAAAAACCGTAAATGACCTTAACAGTAAAAAGTTTGATGATAAAGAACCGTGTGTTGACAAAGCTCAGAAAAAGAGAAGGTTTGGAACTGGAAAACGGATTGAGCAAACTATGAAGGAGGCTGTGGACAAATCACCAAGACTAAACCTACCTTCAAAGAATCCAAATAATTCAGTATCTGTTGAAGTCATTAATGAATACCTTGCTCCTAACTCTAAACCCTTGCGGACAATATTCTTCATCATCCTCTGATTTTAGATATTCTAAGATATCATCATTTCTTTTATTATAAATATCCTTGATATTTCTAAAGATATCTTCATAACTATTCTTATCTGGAATAATTTATCTCTTCGCGCTATCAGCGTTACATCATAAAAGAAACTGTTTTAGTTTCTAAATTCTGAAAAATTCGAATTTAAAATATGAATGCTTTTGAAGTAGTGTTGAGAACTAAAGCATGAGTTAGTATAATATAATGACACTTGATCAACGTGATTATATTACAGTAAGTCATACTAAGTTTCTAATGGAACATGACGATTCACGGACCATACCGTCATCATGTGCCATGTTACACGACTCTTGTATTCTATTTAACCTTTAAACATATCAAGAAAATATTTTTCTTGATGATTCGGCCTTTTTCGGGATGTTCTGATAATTTGACAAATCAAGATCGTGCCATTACGATTTCCTTCTTAGAACATTAACTATATTCATTCCGAAATTCATATCTACGAATTCTGGACCATTACATGCGGTGCTTAATGGCAAGAAGAGAAAATAAAAGAATGAAGCTCTGAAATAGAAATTGGAGTATAAATCGCAGTAAATAGGAGAGAGTATTAACTGTGGACGACAGTGATTATAGAAGACAGAAGCAAGGACTTTGAAATATAAGGGAAGATATAAAGCCCAACAACAACCCAGAAATTACAAACCATATATATCAATGCATATAGCAATATAAAGACACGGGAGAACTAAAAACACTATAAAACCAAGAGTATAGTAGAAGTAAATAGATTCTTCCAGCGGTAGATGAAAAAGAAGAATGACAGATATGAAAGTTAGGAATATATCAAGAAGCAGAACTGGATGGAGCATATTAACGAATGATTTAAAGTATGAGTTGAGGAAGAAAGAATAGAAGGTGTGAGTTGTGGAAATAAGGAAACGAAGGGGGTAGATATATAGTAAAATATCCGACAGAGCAATCAAAACAGATTATCACATTTAATCAAAGAGGATTCTAATTTCCTTAATTACCGAAGAATCAAATCTTATTATAAAGATTTTTTCTAAATCCCTTGAACTCCGAAAATCAACCATGACTAAGTCACCGGTTAAAACTAACATACATTTACTCATCTCACTCTTTTGTGATAACTTCACTCGTACTCTTCACATAAACAAATTGACTTATCCATATTACTTAATGACGATAAAACTCTAATTTTCAACTCATAAGAGTCATGAAAACATACTTATTGTCAACCATGATCATCCCAATCAAATTTTGGGAAAATATTTCTTTAACGGGTAGGTACTGTGACAACCCGAAAATTTACGACCAAATTTAAATTTGATCTTTATATGTTTCTGACACGATAAGCAAAGTCTATAATGTTGAAATCTCAAAAACTTGGAACTGTGTTCATGTAATCAATTACCCTTTGACTGTGCTCGATGATTCACGAACATTTATGGATATAGACATGTGTATATATATATATATGTATATATATATATATATATATATATATATATATATATATATATATATATATATATATATATATATATATATATATATATATATAGTTATATTAACTGAAAACGTTAACAAAGTATTAGATGTATAATGCTTTACATGAACGTATTCGTTTCAATATATACTTATGAGGTCCACTATAATTTAAGAAATCTATTCTTTTAAACAATATTTAGAAAATGGTAGAGTGATTTACATGAAAGAACAAAAGTGTCAATTAACGAGAACTAGACAAAAGTTAGTGGAGATTCCTGCTTAACTTTCAATGCATGCTTTACAATGATTGTCTCGTGTCTTTGATAAGATAATTATTTAGTTTTCATATTATTGAAAACATTTATGATATAGGTGGAACCTTTTAAAGAATTAATATATATACATAACTTGCATCGTGTATTTAAAACGTGTTTATGTATATTAAATTAGTTAAGTAAACGATAGTAACACTCGCTTAAGTGATTCGATTAATATGTAGATAGTATAACTAGTACGTTTAAGAAGGTAAAATAAATGCTAGTACATAAATGAACTATACTTAGTTAAGTTTTAAAATGAAAACGTTATATGATATAATAATTTCTATTATGTAAACGTTATGTGACATAATCATTGTTATATATTTAAATGGTTTTAAATTGTATAATGGTCTTTGAAATATAAATTAGTTTTGAAAAACTAAATATTATATTATTAGATAAATATATCAAACATATATAATATGTATAAACTTATGTTTCAAAATAAAAATATATATATATTTTACAAAGTGGTAAAATATAAAATTTACTAAAAACGTGTTGATAATATTATTAAATATACTTTGATAAATGACGAAGAGTCGATTTAAAGAAGCTAATGACCAAAACACTCAAATAAATAAGTTACACTTTGAGTGGGATAGTTTTTCATTAACTTGAGTCTTGTTATTTATAAAGGTACAATACACAAAACATAATGTATCAGTTTTCTAAGCGTATGAAAATGCGTTCGAGAAACCGGAACGGGGACATGAGTCGAGCGTCATCATACAAATCGATGGAACAAAAATTACAAGTACACTATGCACGTAAATATTATATTATATATAATTAATTATATAAATTAAATATATTATATATTAAATATTATTAAAAACTATCGGCATCCCTTAATCATTTGAGAGTGAGCTGGAGGAGGGACCTCCGCGATTGCGGACCATATACCCACACATACTCTGCAATTGCGGAGCTGTGGGGATCAGATCGGGGCTATAAAGGTTCGATCAATTTCTGCGTTTTCTGATTCATAATTCACATCTCTCTTCTCTAAATACTCCGTAAGATATATTTATATTTATTATTATTATTATTATTATTATTATTATTATTATTATTATTATTATTATTATTATTATTATTATTATTATTATTATTATTATTATTAATATTATAAATCTTATTATTATTATTAGTAGTATTAATATTAGTATTATTAGTATTATTAGTATTAATTATACATAAAATACTATGATGAGGTTCTGCCCAAGTATTTTCAAAACAGGTTTTACGAGCGGGATAGAGCTAAGGAAATTATGGGTTATAGCTATGGAGGTTATGGGTAATGTTCGGGGGTATGCTCGTGAGATTAATCTAGTGTTTATCATCTCCGTCGCGTTTACGTACTTTTCCTGCAATATTGAATCACAATATTGATACGTGAGCATTCATATCTTATCTTTTATATATTAATAGTGTATCCCGGACTAGTGCTCGAGTTTATAGGATTATGCATGCTTGTACGCTTAATAATGTCATTAGATTATGTATGATAATCATGAATTTAATACATATGCTAATGAGATAAGGTATATGATATGCATGTCGTTGGAAAGGTGACAAAAATTAATAACTTTTCATTTAAAAAGCGTATGGTTTCGATGAACGGATTAAAAGATATCGTCAACTGAATTATCACCAATTTTAGTATTATTATAGAAAATGATTATTATTAATACTATCGTCGTTATTATTACTACTTAATAACTATTATTATTATTATTATTATTATTATTATTATTATTATTATTATTATTATTATTATTATTATTATTATTATTATTATTATTATTATTATTATTATTATTATTATTATTATTATTATCGTTATTAATATAAGTATTATTATTAAAAATTGTTACTGTTATTATTATTTCTATCATTATTATTATTAAGGTTATTATTAATATTAATATTATTTTTATTTTTATTATTATTATTATCATTATAATAACTATTAGTAGTATCATTAATATTATTATAATATTTATTATTAATAGTATCATTATCATTAAAACTAATATTAGTATCATCTAATTATTATGATTACTATTATTATCATTATTATGAATGCGATATAAAAGAGGACAAAAAGCTATTAAACAAGTCGATTCGGAAATAATGAGTATAAGTATCATGATTTAGTTAAAATATTGTTAAGATTATGATTTAGATAAAAATATTGTTTTCATTATTTTTATCATTATTATTATTATTATTAAAAGTATCATTAATATTAAAACTATCATTTTTATTAAAATTATCATTTATAATAAAAATATCATTGTTATTATAAAATATTATTATTATTATCAATATTATTTTATCAAATAAATATGTGATACAAAGATATTTTTACCACACGTAATATAATTACATTAATAATACATACCACTATATTTTTATGATATTAAGTGAACTTTATAAATTTTACTACTTAAAATATATAAAAGTATATTTTTATCATATATAAATTTTAATATTTTATTTATTAATAAAGGAATTATATTATTTACTATAATAAAATCTGTTAAATATATTTAAATATATAAAACGACTATATTTGAGTTATATAATAAACATATATAGATTTTGGAAGTCATTTTTAGATTAGATAACTTTTGTTAACTTTTGCATGACGAATCTCGAGCATTAGGATTGTGATACACTATGACCTGACCTAAATTGTTAGACAGATATTGACCAACATATAAATATATATACTTAATATAGGTTCATGAATCTGAAGCCAACCTTGCACTTGTTCAATGCCATCATATGCATAATTACTACGAAATACAGTGTTGTGAGTTTTATTTGCTCTCTTTTTAAATGCTTTTGCAATATATATTTTTGGGACTGAGAATACATGCACTTTTATAAATGTTTGACGAAATAGACACAAGTAATTGAAACTACATTCTATGGTTGAATGATCAAAATCGAATATGCCCCTTTTAGTCTGGTAATCTAAGAATTTGGGAACTGGCCCCTAATTGACACGAATCCTAAAGATAGATCTATCAGGCCCAACGAGCCCCATCCATTGTTGAGGATGCTTTAGTACTTCGAAAATTATCATGTCCGAAGGATGTCCCGGAATGATGGGGATATTCTATATGCATCTTGTTAAGGTCGATTACCAGGTGTTCACCATATGAATGATTTTTATCTCTATGTATGGGATGTATATTTATGAGAAATGGAAATGAAAATCTTGTGGTCTATTAAAAATGATAGAAATGAATATTGATGATAAACTAATGAACTCACCAACCTTTTGGTTGACACTTTAAAGCATGTTTATTCTCGGGATTGAAAGAAATCTTCCGCTGTGCATATGCTCATTTTAAAGATATTACTTGGAGTCATTCATGGCATATTTCAAAAGACGTTGCATTCAAGTCGTTGAGTTCAATAAAGATTATGATTAAGTAAATGACAGATTTGGTCATTTATAGTTGGATATTATGAAATGGTATGCATGCCTGTCAACTTTCGATGTAATGAAAGTTTGTCTTTTAAAATGAATGTAATGTTTGTAAAATGTATCATATTGAGGTCAAATACCTCGCAATGTAATCATATGTTATTGTATTCATCCTTATGGACTAGGACGGGTCGTCTCAACTTATGGGGTTCGGATCACGTTGGATTAAGTGGATTAAATCGTGCCTTCAATCTACTTCTATTTCTATCCTCATAAACGGGTCCCCTACGAAGGAGTTTAATCTTGAGAAGGGTGTCAGGCAAGGAGATCCACTATCTCCCTTCCTTTTCATTCTCGCTGGTGAGGGTTTAAACATGCTTGTTAAAAATGCGGCTTCAGTTGGTCTGTTTGAGGGGATCAAAGTTGGAAAGGACATGGTTCCGGTAACACATTTGCAATACGCCGACGACACCATTTTCATTGGGAAGTGGAGAAAATGAAACATTTTAAATGTTATGTTAATTTTAAAAAGTTTTGAAGACTTGTCGGGCCTCAAAATTAATATCTCAATGTAAGATCCTGAATTTTGTGCATTAGAAAATGTTCCTGAAAGTGTCAGTAAATGTGTGCATCAGAAAGTGCCACTAAAAGTGAACCTAACACTTATGCATTTTCAGAATTTACATCAGAATCAGAATCTGTCAACCTCAGTCCCTGAACTTTTAAATTGAAGCTGGAAACTAAAATTCGGTTGAAGAGCTGCAGGTATCGCGTTTTGATACACTTTATCGCGTTTGGGCTCGTCGCGGAACGTGACATGTCTGGTTGAAACGCGACGACTTGAGAATCCCAGCTCCTGACCACTTTATCGCGTTTGGGTTTGGTTTACCGCGTCCTGGTCATCGTGAAACACGACAGGTTGTCGCGAAACGCGACATTGTCGCTGAATTGACTTTCTTGACCCATTTTTAAGGGTATATTTTGGGGTGTTTTGGTCTTTTCACTTTGAGGTCGGTTTGGGATCATCAAAACGGATCCAAGGCTCTTTCAAGCCTCGTTTTTACCCACACAAAACACTCACATCTTCTTTAGAGAGAGAGGGTAACTTTTAGAGTGAGAAAGCTTGATTGGAGAAGAAGTAGAAATCTCACCAAAGTGCTAGTGTTAATGTTGTTCATCTCGTTCCTAGCTACATTTTGGTAGTGGTGGTAAGTTTTAACTTCGATTTTCATTGTTTGATTCTTGTTTGGGTTAGGGTTTATGTTACTGATGAGTTGTAGAACCCACTTCTTGTGAAATTTGGGGGTTTTGAGTATTGTTAGTGTAAGTAGACCCGATTATTGTGGGTTTAGGGTTAGATGACGAATTTAGAAGTATTTGTCATGGATTTGGGTGTTAGTCACTAGTTTGTAAGTGTATTGGTGGTTTTGATGTTCTTAAGAACAAGTTTACTAGTCAAAATGAGTGTTGACTTGGGTTGGTGTCAAAATGAGTTTTGAGTCAAGTTTTGGTGAATCAAGTTTGTAAATACTTGATTTAGGTGTTAATTGGTGTTTTGGAAATATAATCACTAGCCGTTAGTGATTATGGGGCGTTTTTACGACTTTGGTCAAAATGGGTAAATTGAATTGGGTCAAACTTGATGATGACACTAGTTTTGGTTAAATAGATGTTAAACAAGTGTTTAATGGCGTTTTTGAATGAAAGTAAACGTGGGAAGTGATTTTGGGTTAAAATGGTATTTTTAACATAAGTCAAACGTGGTCAAAAGCAATATGGGTCAACATTGCACGTGTTGGGGTTTTTGGTGTAATTGGCATTTGAAATGATTACTACCTAAGTAGTAATTTAGTGTTAAGACCTAAGTTTGGTCTAATTGGTGTAAAGTATGATTTGGGTTAAATTGTACTTTGTTGTGTTGGTTTGAATTGCCACCATAAGTGGTAATTGGTTTGTGTCCGTTAGGTGTTAAATGGGCGGGTTTTGGTGAGCAAGGTGTGATCCCTCGGCTAAGGGATGTTTGTGTCGGGTTATCTTTTAGAGAATGACTATTTATGTGTATATTGTACCTATGTGTGATATAGGTGGTCACTTGCTCAGATTTGAGGACGAAGATCATATTGTACATGACTTGTGTAGGCATTCCAAGGTGAGTGGAATAATTATACGTGTATGTATATAATGAAATGTCCCGTTCATATCGATTATAAAAGTTTCATATTAATTGGTTTCGTTGCGAAGTTTTGACCTCTATATGAGACGTTTTTCAAAGACTGCATTCGATTTTAAAACAAACCATAACCTTTATTTTATCGATAAATGTTTAAAAAGCACAACGTAGATTATCAAGTAATGATAATCTAAAATATAATGTTTACACACGAGCATTACATAATGGTTTACAATAATATTACACAACGATTTAATTCCCCGAATGCAGTTTTTAAACATTATATTACAAGCATGCTGACTCCAAATCTTGTTCTTAAATTAGCATGCAATAGCGGAAGCTCTTAATAATCACCTGAGAATAAACATGCTTAAAACGTCAATAAAAATGTTGGTGAGTTATAGGTTTAACCTATATATTAAACTGTAATAATAGACCACAATATTTCATTTAATAAATAATCATACACTCGCAAGTGTAGAAAAATCATTCGTATGATGAACACCTGGTAACCGACATTAACATAATGCATATAAAATATTCCCCGCATACTCGCAAGTATGCCATAAACTGGCAATCGCAATCACCATATAAATCGAAGTACTAAAGCCATCCATAACCTGAATGGGGGTTGTTAGGCCCAATAGATCTATCTTTAGGATTCACGTCAATTAGGGGCCATTTTCCTAATTATTAGGCTACCAAGCTTGAAGGGGTGATATTCAGTTTAATAATCCAACCATAGAATATAGTTTCGCGTACTTGTGTCTATTTTGTAAAACATTTATAAAACTACATGTATTCTCATCCCAAAAATATTAGATTTTAAAAGTGGGACTATAACTCACTTTCACAGATTTTCAATTCGTCAGAAATAAGACTTGGCCACTTGTCGATTCACGAACCTATAACAAATATATACATATATCAAAGTATGATAGAAATATATTCATATCATATTTTATTACGTTTTAACGATTTAAGTTGTTAAGTTAGCAGTCCAACGTTAGTAGTCCACAATTAGTAGTCCACAGTTACTATTACATAAATAAATCAATATATGCATATTATCTCGAATCAATCCACGACCCAGTGTATACATATCTCAGACTCGATCACAACTCAAGGTATATATATTATTTTTAGAATCAACCTCGACCCATTATATGCTAACTCGAGCGTTACCACATATAGTGTCTTACGGTTATTCCAAAATAATATATATAGATGATGTCAATATGATATGTCAAAACATTGTATACGTGTCTATGGTCTATCAAAACATGTATAATACAAGAAAGTTAGCTAAGATATAGTTAGCATAGATTTGTTAGAAAAATTTTCGTAGCTAAACTAGTAATTCTATACAATTTTGATTTACCCATAACTTCTTCGTTTCAAATCTGTTTTGAGTGAATCTAAAGGCTATGGTTTCATATCGAACCATAATTTATTAATCTAAACAATAAAGTATAAGTTTATAGTAGGAAATACAGGTTACAAGTCATTTTTGAAAGAGATAGTCATTTTCGTCGAAAGAACGACATCTTGATGACCATTTTGAAAAACATACTTCCACTTTGAGTTTAACCATGATTTTTGGTTATAGTTTCATGTTCATAAGAAATATAATTTTCCCAGATGAACAACTTTTAAATCAAAGGTTATCATAGTTTTTAATTATCCAACCCAAAACAGCCCCCGGTTTAACTACGACGGTGTATGTCTGATTTTACGGTGTTCTTCGTGTTTCCAGGTTGTTAAATCATTAAGTTAGAATATCATATAGATATATAATATGTGTTTAGTTGATTTTAAAAGTTAAGTTAGAAGGATTAACTTTGTTTGCAAACAAGTTTACGATTAACTAAACTATGTTCTAGTGATTACAAGTTATAATCTTCGAATAAGATAGTTATATATATATGAATCAAATGATGTTAAGAACATCATTACTACCTCAAATATAGTAGGTAAATCTACTGGAAATGATGAGAAAATAACTTAAGCTTCAAAGGATCTTTGATGGCTTGGAAGTTCTTGAAGTAGAATCATGACACGAAAACAAGTTCAAGTAAGATTACTACTTGAATTAAGATAGTTATATTTATAGAAATTGAACCAAAGCTTGAATATGATTCTTACCTTTGATTTAGAATGAAAACCTACCGAGATTAACAAAAGTTTCTTGATCTTGGATGATTACTTGGAATGGATTTGAAAGCTTGGAAGTAATCTAGCAAGTTTGAAAGATTTCTTGATGTGTTCTTGAATGGTTGTTTGTATGATGATTAAAGCTTGTAATTGAAGCTAAAAGATGGTAAAAATGCTTGGAGATGATCAAGTATGATGTTAGGAGTATTTTGAGAGAGAATTTGGAGTGTAATTATGAGAAAATGGAATGGAAAAATGAGGTGAAATCATAAAAACGGGATTACTTGTTATAAAGAAAAAAAAGATCCTTAAGTTTGTTTCTAGCTCATTAGTCATACTAGATGTTAAATGGTTGGTTCCTACATGTTTATTAATCATTTAAGGCTGCTAAGGAGCAGATTTTTATTGGTATATACCAATAGTAAATACATCTAGAAGCAGGGTATAATACGAGTACGAATACTGAATGAATACGAGTAGAATTGTTGATGAAAACGAATGAGAATGTAATTGTAACCAACTTTAATAAGTATGAGTGTTTTGATATGTGTCTTGAAGTCTTCTAAAAGTGTATTAATACATTTTAATACACTACATGTATATACATTTTAACTGAGTCATTAAGTCATCGTTAGTCGTTACATGTAAGTGTTGTTTCGATTAAACAAGTCTTAACAAGTTTGATTGCTTAACATATTGGAAACATTTAATCATGTAAATATAGATATCATATAATATATAATCATGGAAAAGTTCGGGTCACTACAGTACCTACCTGTTAAATAAATTTCGTCCCAAACTTTTAGGCAGTAGGAGATGTTGGCGTATCTTTTGGAAATAAGTGTGGGTATTTCTTCTTCATCTGATCTTCATGCTCCTAGGTAAACTCGGGTCCTCTACGAGCATTCCATCGAACCTTAACGATTGGTATCTTTTTTTGCTTAAGTCCTTTAACCTCACGATCCATTATTTCGACGGGTTCTTTAACGAATTGTAGTTTTTCGTTAATCATAATTTCATCTAAAGGAATCGTGAGATCTTCTTTAGCTAAGCATTTTCTCAGATTCGAGATGTGAAAGGTATTATGTACCCCATATAATTATTGCGGTAATTCAAGTTGATAAGCTACCGGTCCGACACGATCAATAATCTTGAATGACCCAATGTATCTCGGGTTTAGTTTTCTCTGTTTTCCAAAATGAACAACGCCTTTCCAAGGTGATACTTTAAGCATGGCCATGTCTCCAATTTCAAATTCTATATCTTTTCTTTTACTGTCTGCGTAACTCTTTTGTCGACTCTGGGCGGTTTTTAATCGTTGTTGAATTTGAATGATTTTCTCGGTAGTTTCTTGGATTATCTCCTGACTCGTAATTTGTCTATTCCCCACCTCGCTACAACAAATCGGAGACCTACACTTTCTGCCATAAAGTGCCTCGAACGGTGCCGCCTCAATACTCGAGTGGTAACTGTTGTTGTAGAAAAATTCTGCTAACGGTAGATGTCGATCCCAACCGTTTCCAAAATCAATAACACATGCTCGTAGCATGTCTTTAAGCGTTTGTATCATCCTTTCACTTTGCCCATCAGTTTGTGGTTGATAGGCAGTATTCATGTCTAGACGAGTTCCCAATGCTTGTTGTAACGTCTGCCAAAATCTTGAAACAAATCTACCTTCCCTATCAGAGATAATAGAGACTGGTATTCCATGTCTGGAGACGACTTCTTTCAAGTATAGTCGTGCCTACTTCTCCATTTTATCATCTTCTCTCATTGGTAGAAAGTGTGCTGACTTGGTAAGAAGATCGACTATTACCTAAATTGTATCATAACCATTTGCAGTCTTTGGCAATTTAGTAATGAAATCCATGGTAATGTTTTCCCATTTCCATTCCGGGATTTCTGGTTGTTGAAGTAGACCTGATGGTTTCTGATGTTCAGCTTTGACTTTAGAACAAGTCAAACATTCCCCCACCTATGTAGCGATATCAGCTTTCATACCCGGCCACCAAAAATGTTTCTTGAGATCTTGGTACATCTTTCTAGCTCCAGGATGTATTGAATATCTGGTTTTATGTGCCTCCCTAAGTACCATTTCCCTCACATCTTCGAACTTTGGTACCCAAATTCTTTCAGCCATATACCGGGTTCCGTCTTCCCGAATATTAAGATGTTTCTCCGATCCTTTGGGTATTTCCTTCTTCAAATTCCCTTCTTTCAAAACTCCTTGTTGTGTCTCTTTTATTCGAGTAGTAAGGTTAGTTTGAATAATTATATTCATAGCTTTTACTCGAATAGGTTCCCTGTCCTTTCTACTTAAAGCTTCAGCTACCACATTTGCCTTCCCCTAGTGGTAACGAATCTCAAAGTCGTAATCATTTAACAGCTCAATCCACCTCCGCTGCCTCATGTTCAGTTGTTTTTGATTGAATATATGTTGGAGACTTTTGTGCTCAGTATATATGGTACATTTGACCCCATATAAGTAATGCCTCCATATTTTTAATGCTAAAACAACAGCACCCAATTTCAAATCATGAGTCGTATAATTCTACTCATGAATCTTCAATTGTCTGGATGCATAAGCAATTACCTTCATTCGTTGCATTAATACACAACCGAGACCTTGCTTTGAGGTGTCACAATATATCACAAAATCATCATTCCCTTCTGACAATGATAATATGGGTGCTGTAGTTGAATTTTTCTTTAACAACTAAAACGCTTTCTCTTTCTCATCTTTCCATTCAAATCTCTTTCCTTTATGCGTTAATGCAGTCAAGGGTTTTGCTATTTTAGAAAAATCTTGGATGAATCTTCTGTAGTAACCAGCCAATCCTAAAAATTGGCATATATGCTTCGGAGTTTTCGCGGTTTCACAGTTTTCAATGGTTTCAATCTTTGACGGATCAACCTGAATACCTTCTTTGTTCACTATGTGAACAAGGAATTAAACTTCTTTCAACCAAAATGCACACTTTGAAAACTTAGCGTACATTTTTTCCTTCCTCAACAATTCTAGCACTTTTCTCAAATGTTCTTCATGCTCTTGATCATTCTTTGAGTAAATAAGTATGTCATCGATGAAAACAATGACAAACTTGTCAAGGTATGGTCCACACATTCGGTTCATGAGGTCCATGAACACAGCTGGTGCGTTAGTTAATCCAAATAGCATAACCATAAACTCGTAATGACCGTAACGCTTTCTAAAAGCAGTCTTCTGAATATCATCCTCTTTCACCCGCATTTGATGATATCCGGAACGTAAATCGATCTTCGAATATTCCGACGAGCCTTGAAGTTGATCAAATAAGTCGTCGATTTTTGGTAGTGGATAACGGTTCTTGATGGTAAGTTTGTTTAACTCTCGGTAGTCGATACACAATCTGAATGTACCATCCTTCTTTTTGACAAACAAAACAGGAGCTCCCCTCGGTGATGTGCTTGGTCGAATGAAACCACGTTCCAAAAGTTCTTGTAATTGACTTTGTAATTCTTTCATTTCGTTAGGTGCGAGTCTATATGGAGCACGAGCTATTGGTGTAGCTCCTGGTACAAGGTCTATTTGAAATTCAACGGATCGATGTGGAGGTAGTCCCAGTAATTCCTTAGAAATACATCGGGAAATTCTTTTGCGACGGGAACATCACTGATGTTCTTTTCTTCGGGTTTGACTTCCTTGATGCGTGCTAGAATGACATAGCAACCTTTTCTTATTAGTTTTTCTCCTTCAAGCTACTAATAAGATTTAACTTCGCGTTGCTCTTTTCTCCGTACACCATTAAGGGTTTTCCTTTTTCACGTACGATGCAAATTGCGTTTTTGTAACATACGACCTCTGCTCTCTTTTTTTTCAACCAGTCCATACCAATTATCACGTCAAAACTCCCTAACTCTACTAGTATCAAATTAATCTTAAACATTTCGACAACCAGTTTAATTTCTTGATTCCGACATATTTTATCTGCTGTAATTAATTTACCGTTTGCTAATTCGAGTAAAAATTTATTATCCTAAGGCGTTAATGGATAACTTAATTTGGCACAAAAATCTTTACTCATATAGCTTCTATCTGCATCCGAATCAAATAAAGCATAAGCAGATTTATTGTCAATAAGAAATGTACCCGTAACAAGCTCCGGGTCTTCCTGCGCTTCTGCCGCATTAATACTAAAACTCTTCTGTGGCCTTGTCCGTTATTATTTCCTTGATTTGGGCCTTCGTTTCTGATATGACCCGGCTTTCCGCATCCATAACAAATATTGGCGGCATTATTTGTTTCGACATTATTTGTCCCTTTATTCTTGTTATCCATTGGTCCGTAAACTTCACACTTCGTCGCACCATGAACCTTTCTATTACACTTAGCACATGATGACATACAGTACCTATTCTGATGGTATCCTTCACACCTCTGGCATGGTTTCTACTGAAATGTCCCATTCTTATTGATTAAAAACATTCCATATTAATTGATTTCGTTGCGAGGTTTTGACCTCTATATGAGACATTTTTCAAAGACTGCATTCATTTTAAAACAAACCATAACCTTCATTTCATCAATAAAGGTTTAAAAAGCTTTACGTAGATTATCAAATAATGATAATCTAAAATATCATGTTTACACACGACCATTACATAATTGTTTACAATACAAATATGTTACAACAAAATAAGTTTTTTGAATGCAGTTTTTACACAATATCATACAAGCATGGACTCCAAATCTCGTCCTTATTTAAGTATGCGACAGCGGAAGCTCTTAATAATTACCTGAGAATAAACATGCTTAAAACGTCAACAAAAATGTTGGTGAGTTATAGGTTTAACCTATATATATCAAATCATAATAATAGACCACAAGATTTCATATTTCAATACACATCCCATACATAGAGAAAAAAATCATTCATATGGTGAACACCTGGTAACCAACATTAACAAGATGCATATATAAGAATATCCCCATCATTCCGGGACACCCTTCGGATATGATATAAATTTCGAAGTACTAAAGTATCCGGTACTTTGTATGGGGTTTGTTAGGCCCAATAGATCTATTTTTAGGATTCACGTCAATTAGGGTGTCTGTTCCCTAATTCTTAGATTACCAGACTTAATAAAAAGGGGCATATTAGATTTCGATAATTCAACCATAGAATGTAGTTTCACGTACTTGTGTCTATTTTGTAAATCATTTATAAAACCTGCATGTATTCTCATCCCAAAAATATTAGATTTTAAAAGTGGGACTATAATTCACTGATAATGCTAAAAATGAACATATATTTCATAGCATTATTCCTCAAGAAAGACAAGCTTTTAGTTGCAATTGTTCTATTTTAAAGGAATATTCGTTTAAATAATAAAAGGTGAAGACAAAAGACAGATTCGACGAATTGAAGACGCAAACGACCAAAAAGCTCAAAAGTACAAAAGACAATCAAAGAGGTTCCAATTATTGATAAGAAACGTCTCAAAATTACAAGAGTACAAGATTCAAAACGCAAAGTACAAAATATAAAATTGTACGCAAGGACGTTAGAAAATCCGGAACCGGGACCAGAGTCAACTCTCAACGCTCGACGCAACGGACTAAAAATTACAAGTTAACTATGTATATAAATATAATATAATATATAATTAATTATATTAATTATATATATATTATATTTATAAAATAAATCGTCGGCAAGAAAGACTCCAAATTGGATGAGCTGTATTTACAAACTCCGCGACTCGCGGAGTTTGAAGGCAAAAAGGGCCATGAGTCGCGGAGCCCCAAATTCTGAAACTCCCTATAAAAGCAACCAAATTCTGATCGCAAAACATATCATCATATATCTCTCTCTCTCTCAATATATACGTAAATATATATATATATAATTTTAATTTTAATTTTAATTTTAATTTTAAATCCTAATAATAAGGGTATGTTAGCAAATGTTATAAGGGTGTAAGTCGAAATTCTGTCCGTGTAACGCTACGCTATTTTTAATCATTGTAAGTTATGTTCAACCTTTTTAATTTAATGTCTCGTAGCTAAGTTATTATTATGCTTATTTAATCCGAAGTAATCATGATGTTGGGCTAATTACTAAAATTGGGTAATTGGGTTTTGTACCATAATTGGGGTTTGGACAAAAGAACGACACTTGTGGAAATTAGACTATGGGCTATTAATGGGCTTTATATTTGTTTAACTAAATGATAGTTTGTTAATGTTAATATAAAGATTTACAATTGGGCGTCCCTATAAATTACCATATACACTCAATCGGACACGATGGGCGGGGTATTTATATGTACGAATAATCGTTCATTTAACCGGATACGGGAATGAATTAATAGCCAATAGAATAATTAAAACAGGGGTGAAATTATGTACAAGGACACTTGGTATAATTGATAACAAAATATTAAAACCTTGGGTTACACTCAATCGACATCCTGGTGTAATTATTAAACAAAGTATTAAAATCTTGTTACAGTTTAAGTCCCCAATTAGTTGGAATATTTAACTTCGGGTATAAGGATAATTTGACGAGGACACTCGCACTTTATATTTATGACTGATGGACTGTTATGGACAAAAACCAGACGGACATATTAAATAATCCAGGACAAAGGACAATTAACCCATGGGAATAAACTAAAAATCAACACGTCAAACATCATGATTATGGAAGTTTAAATAAGCATAATTCTTTTATTTCATATTTAATTTCCTTTATTTTATATTTAATTGCACTTCTAATTATTGCATTTTTATTGTTATTGTATTTAATTGCACTTTTAATTATCGTACTTTTTAATTATCGCAAGTTTATTTTATCGCATTTTTGTTAATCGCAATTTCATTATCGTTATTTACTTTACGCTTTAATTTAAGTCTTGTATTTATTTTTAATATTTTACATTTGGTTTTAACTGCGACTAAAGTTTTAAAATCGACAAACCGGTCATTAAACGGTAAAAAAAAACCCCCCTTTATAATAATAATATTACTTATATATATATATTTGTATTTTTATAAAAGTAAACTAATATAGCGTTAAGCTTTGTTTAAAGATTTTTCCTGTGGAACGAACCGGACTTACTAAAAACTACACTACTGTACGATTAGGTACACTGCCTATAAGTGTTGTAGCAAGGTTTAAGTATATCCATTCTCTAAATAAATAAATATCTTGTGTAAAATTGTATCGTATTTAATAGTATTTTCCTGCTAAAATTTAATAGTATTTTATATACACCTCGTGAAACATCACTCACTTTCACAGATTTTTACTTTGCCGGGAAGTAAGACTTGGCCACTGGTTGATTCACAAACCTATAACAATATATACATATATATCAAAGTATGTTCAAAATATATTTACAACACTTTTAATATATTTTGATGTTTTAAGTTTATTAAGTCAGCTGTCCTCGTTAGTAACCTACAACTAGTTGTCCACAGTTAGATGTACAGAAATAAATCGATAAATATTATCTTGAATCAATCCACGACCCAGTGTATACGTATCTCAGTATTGATCACAACTCAAACTATATATATTTTGGAATCAACCTCAACCCTGTATAGCTAACTCCAACATTCACATATAGAGTGTCTATGGTTGTTCCGAAATATATATAGATGTGTCGACATGATAGGTCGAAACATTGTATACGTGTCTATGGTATCCCAAGATTACATAATATACAATACAAGTTGATTAAGTTATGGTTGGAATAGATTTGTTACCAATTTTCACGTAGCTAAAATGAGAAAAATTATCCAATCTTGTTTTACCCATAACTTCTTCATTTTAAATCCGTTTTGAGTGAATCAAATTGCTATGGTTTCATATTGAACTCTATTTTATGAATCTAAACAGAAAAAGTATAGGTTTATTGTGGGAAAAATAAGTTACAAGTAGTTTTTGTAAAGGTAGTCATTTCAGTCGAAAGAACGACGTCTAGATGACCATTTTAGAAAACATACTTCCACTTTGAGTTTAACCATAATTTTTGGATATAGTTTCATGTTCATAATAAAAATCATTTTCCCAGAATAACAACTTTTAAATCAAAGTTTATCATAGTTTTTAATTAACTAACCCAAAACAGCCCGCGGTGTTACTACGACGGCGTAAATTCGGTTTTACGGTGTTTTTCGTGTTTCCAGGTTTTAAATCATTAAGTTAGCATATCATATAGATATAGAACATGTGTTTAGTTTATTTTAAAAGTCAAGTTAGAAGGATTAAATTTTATTTGCGAACAAGTTTAGAATTAACTAAACTATGTTCTAGTGATTACAAGTTTAAACCTTCGAATAAGATAGCTTTATATGTATGAATCGAATGATGTTATGAACATCATTACTACCTCAAGTTCCTTGGATAAACCTACTGGAAATGAGGAAAATAGATCTAGCTTCAAAGAATCCTTGGATGGCTTGAAAGTTCTTGAAGCAGAATCATGACACGAAAACAATTTCAAGTAAGATTTCCACTCGAAATAAGATTGTTATAGTTATAGAAATTGAATTAAAGTTTGAATATGATTATTACCTTGTATTAGAAAGATAACCTACTGTAAGTAACAAAGGTTTCTTGATCTTGGAGGATTACTTGGAATGGATTTAGAAAACTTGGAAGTAAACTTGCAATCTTGGAAGTATTCTTGATTTTATGAAACTAGAACTTTTGGAATTTATGAAGAACACTTAGAACTTGAAGATAGAACTTGAGAGAGATCAATTAGATGAAGAAAATTGAAGAATGAAAGTGTTTGTAGGTGTTTTTGGTCGTTGGTGTATGGATTAGATATAAAGGATATGTAATTTTGTTTTCATGTAAATAAGTCATGAATGATTACTCATATTTTTGTAATTTTATGAGATATTTCATGCTAGTTGCCAAATGATGGTTCCCACATGTATTAGGTGACTCACATGGGCTGCTAAGAGCTGATCATTGGAGTGTATATACCAATAGTACATACATCTAAAAGCTGTGTATTGTACGAGTACGAATACGGGTGCATACGAGTAGAATTGTTGATGAAACTGAACGAGAATGTAATTGTAAGCATTTATGTTAAGTAGAAGTATTTTGATAAGTGTCTTGAAGTCTTTCAAAAGTGTATGAATACATATTAAAACACTACATGTATATACATTTTAACTGAGTCGTTAAGTCATCGTTAGTCGTTACATGTAAATGTTGTTTTGAAACCTTTAGGTTAACGATCTTGTTGAATGTTGTTAACCCATTGTTTATTATAACAAATGAGATGTTAAATTGTTATATTATCATGATATTATGATATATAATATATCTTAGTATGATGTATATACAGTTAAATGTCGTTACAACGATAATCGTTACATATATGTCTCGTTTCGAAATCATTAAGTTAGTAGTCTTATTTTTACATATGTATTTCATTGTTAATACACTTAATAATATATTTACTTATCATTTAAAATAATTAACCAAGTGTATCAATATCTTAATATGATTCATATGTACCTAGTAAGACGTTGTTATAACGATAATCGTTATATATATCGTTTTCGAGTTTCTTAAATTAATAGTCTCATTTTTATGTATATAACTCATTGTTAAAATACCTAATGAGATACATACTTATAATAAAATCATTTTAACTATATATATAACCATATATATGTCATCGTATAGTTTTTACAAGTTTTAACGTTCGTGAATCACCGGTCAACTTGGGTGGTCAATTGTCTATATGAAACCTATTTCAATTAATCAAGTCTTAACAAGTTTGATTGCTTAACATGTTGGAAACACTTAATCATGTAAATAACAATTTCATTTAATATATATATAAACATGGAAAAGTTCGGGTCACTACAGTACCTACCCGTTAAATAAATTTCGTCCCGAAATTTTAAGCAGTTGAATGTGTTGACGTATCTTCTGGAAATAAATGCGAGTATTTCTTCTTCATCTGATCTTCTCGTTCCCAGGTGAACTCGGGTCCTCTACGAGCATTCCATCGAACCTTAACAATTGGTATCTTGTTTTGCTTAAGTCTTTTAACCTCACGATCCATTATTTCGACGGGTTCTTCGATAAATTGAAGTTTTTCGTTGATTTGGATTTCATCTAACGAAATAGTGAGATCTTCTTTAGCAAAACATTTCTTCAAATTCGAGACGTGGAAAGTGTTATGTACAGCCGCGAGTTGTTGAGGTAACTCAAGTCGGTAAGCTACTGGTCCAACACGATCAATAATATTGAATGGTCCAATATACCTTGGATTTAATTTCCCTCGTTTACCAAATTGAACAACGCCTTTCCAAGGTGCAACTTTAAGCATGACCATCTCTCCAATTTCAAATTCTATATCTTTTCTTTTAATGTCAGCGTAGCTCTTTTGTCGACTTTGGGCGGTTTTCAACCGTTGTTGAATTTGGATGATCTTCTCGGTAGTTTCTTGTATTATCTCCGGACCCGTAATCTGTCTATCCCCCACTTCACTCCAACAAGTCGGAGACCTGCACTTTCTACCATAAAGTGCTTCAAACGGCGCCATCTCAATGCTTGAATGGTAGCTGTTGTTGTAGGAAAATTCTGCTAACGGTAGATGTCGATCCCAACTGTTTCCAAAATAAATAACACATGCTCGTAGCATGTCTTCAAGCATTTGTATCATCCTTTCGCTCTGCCCATCAGTTTGTGGATGATAGGCAGTACTCATGTCTAGACGAGTTCCCAATGCTTGCTGTAATGTCTGCCAGAATCTTGAAATAAATCTGCCATCCCTATCAGAGATAATAGAGATTGGTATTCCATGTCTGGAGACGACTTCCTTCAAATACAGTCGTGCTAACTTCTCCATCTTGTCATCTTCTCTTATTGGCAGGAAGTGTGCTGATTTGGTGAGACGATCAACTATTACCCAAATAGTATCAAAACCACTTGCAGTCCTTGGCAATTTAGTAATGAAATCCATGGTAATGTTTTCCCATTTCCATTCCGGGATTTCGGGTTGTTGAAGTAGACCTGATGGTTTCTGATGCTCAGCTTTGACCTTAGAACACGTCAAACATTCTCCTACATATTTAGCAATATCGGCTTTCATACCTGGCCACCAAAAATGTTTCTTAAGATCCTAGTACATCTTCCCCATTCCAGGATGTATTGATTATCTGGTTTTATGAGCTTCTCTAAGTACCATTTCTCTCATATCTCCAAATTTTGGTACCCAAATTCTTTCAGCCCTATACCGGGTTCCGTCTTCCCGAATATTAAGATGCTTCTCCGATCCTTTGGGTATTTCATCCTTTAAATTTCCCTCTTTTAAAACTCCTTGTTGCGCCTCCTTTATTTGAGTAGTAAGGTTATTGTGAATCATTATATTCATAGATTTTACTCGAATGGGTTCTCTGTCCTTCCTGCTCAAGGCGTCGGCTACCACATTTGCCTTCCCCTGGTGGTAACGAATCTCAAAGTCGTAATCATTCAACAATTCAATCCACCTACACTGTCTCATATTTAGTTGTTTCTGATTAAATATGTGTTGAAGACTTTTGTGGTCGGTATATATAATACTTTTGACCCCATATAAGTAGTGCCTCCAAGTATTTAATGCAAAAACAACCGCGCCTAATTCCAAATCATGCGTCG
The DNA here is from genome assembly GCF_046630445.1 of Rutidosis leptorrhynchoides. Classification (NCBI taxonomy): domain Eukaryota; kingdom Viridiplantae; phylum Streptophyta; class Magnoliopsida; order Asterales; family Asteraceae; genus Rutidosis; species Rutidosis leptorrhynchoides. The sequence continues at coordinate 656,793,035 of NC_092333.1, read as the reverse complement.
TATAATTTTGTTCGTGAATCTTTAATTGTCTAGACGCATAAGCAATCACCTTCGTTCGTTGCATTAATACACAACCGAGACCTTGCTTTGATGCGTCACAATAAATCACAAAATCATCATTCCCTTCTGGCAATGACAAAATATAGGTGCCGTAGTTAGCTTTTTATTCAATAACTGAAACGCTTTCTCTTGTTCATCATTCCATTCAAATTTCTTCCCTTTATGCGTTAATGCAGTCAAGGGTTTTGCTATTCTGGAAAAGTCTTGGATGAACCTTCTGTAGTAACCAGCTAGTCCTAAAAACTGGCGTATGTGTTTCGGAGTTTTCGGGGTTTCCCACTTTTCAACAGTTTCTATCTTTGCCGGATCCACCTTAATACCTTCTTTGTTCACTATGTGACCGAGGAATTGAACTTCTTCCAACCAAAATGCACACTTTGAAAACTTAGCGTACAATTCTTCCTTCCTCAATACTTCTAACACCTTTCTCAAATGTTCACCGTTTTCTTGGTCATTCTTTGAGTAAATAAGTATGTCATCAATGAAAACAATGACAAACTTGTCAAGGTATGGTCCACACACTCGGTTCATAAGGTCCATGAACATAGCTGGTGCATTAGTTAAACCAAACGGCATGACCATAAACTCGTAATGACCGTAACGTATTCTGAAAGCAGTCTTTGGAATATCATCTTCTTTCACCCGCATTTGATGATACCCGGAACGTAAGTCAATCTTTGAATAAACAGACGAGCCTTGTAGTTGATCAAATAAGTCGTCGATTCTCGGTAGTGGGTAGCGGTTCTTGATGGTAAGTTTGTTCAACTCTCGGTAGTCGATACATAACCTGAATGTACCATCTTTCTTCTTGACAAACAAATCAGGAGCTCCCCACGGTGATGTGCTTGGTCGAATGAAACCACGCTCTAAAAGTTCTTGTAATTGGCTTTGCAGTTCTTTCATCTCGCTGGGTTCGAGTCTGTAAGGAGCACGAGCTATTGGTGCAGCTCCTGGTACAAGATCTATTTGAAATTCAACGGATCGATGTGGGGGTAATCCCGGTAATTCTTTCGGAAATACATCGGGAAATTCTTTTGCAATGGGAACATCATTGATGCTCTTTTCTTCAGTTTGTACTTTCTCGACGTGTGCTAGAACAGCATAGCAACCTTTTCTTATTAGTTTTTGTGCCTTCAAATTACTAATAAGATGTAGCTTCGTGTTGCCCTTTTCTCCGTACACCATTAAGGGTTTTCCTTTTTCTCGTATAATGCGAATTGCATTTTTGTAACAAACGATCTCTGCTTTCACTTCTTTCAACCAGTCCATACCGATTATCACATCAAAACTCCCTAACTCTACTGGTATCAAATCAATCTTAAATGTTTCGCTAACTAGTTTAATTTCTCGATTACGACATATATTATCTGCTGAAATTAATTTACCATTTGCTAATTCGAGTAAAAATTTACTATCCAACGGTGTCAATGGACAACTTAATTTAGCACAAAAATTTCTACTCATATAGCTTCTATCCGCACCCGAATCAAATAAAACGTAAGCAGATTTATTTTCAATAAGAAACGTACCCGTAACAAGCTCCGGGTCTTCCTGTGCCTCTGCCAAATTAATATTGAAAACTCTTCCGCGGCCTTGTCCATTCGTGTTCTCCTGGTTCGGGCAATTTCTAATAATGTGGCCCGGTTTTCCACATTTATAACAAACTACATTGGCATAACTTGCTCCGACACTACTTGCTCCGCCATTACTAGTTCCGACACCATTTGTTCCTTTCGTTCTGTTAACCCCTGGTCCATAGACCTCATACTTCGCCACGCTATGATCATTTCTTTTACACTTGTTGCAAAATTTGGTGCAGAACCCCGAGTGATACTTTTCACACCTTTGGCATAGCTGCTTCTGATTGTTGTTGTTGTTGCGATTGTTATTGTTGTTGGGACGATTGTTGTAGTTGCTGTTGTTGTTGTTGTTGTTGTTGGGCCGTTTGTTGTAGTTGCGATTGATGTTGTGATTGTTGGGATAATTGTTGCGATTATTATTGTAATTGCTGTTGTTGTTGTATTGGTGATTCTTATCACCGTTTTCCTCCCACTTTCTTTTGACTTGCTTCACATTGGCCTCTTCAGCCATCTGTTCTTTAATTGTTTCCTCAATCTGGTTCACTAGTTTGTGAGCCATTCTACATGCCTGTTGTATGGAGGCGGGCTCGTGTGAACTTATATCTTCTTGGATTCTTTCCGGTAATCCTTTCACAAACGCGTTAATCTTCTCTTCCTCATCTTCGAATGCTCCCGGACATAATAGGCACAATTCTGTGAATCGTCTTTCGTACGTGGTAATATCAAATCCTTGGGTTCGTAACCCTCTAAGTTCTGTCTTGAGCTTATTGACCTCGGTTCTGGGACGGTACTTCTAGTTCATCAAGTGCTTGAATGCTGACCACGGTAGTGCGTACGCATCATCTTGTCCCACTTGCTCTAGATAGGTATTCCACCATGTTAACGCAGAACCTGTGAAGGTATGCGTAGCGTACTTCACTTTGTCCTCTTCAGTACACTTACTTATGGCAAACACCGATTCGACCTTCTCGGTCCACCGTTTCAATCCAATCGGTCCTTCGGTTCCATCAAATTCCAAAGGTTTGCAGGCAGTGAATTCTTTGTAGGTGCATCCTACACGATTTCCTGTACTGCTAGATCCAAGGTTATTGTTGGTATGTAGCACAGCCTGTACTGCGGCTATGTTTGAAGCTAGAAAAGTACGGAATTCCTCTTCATTCATATTCACGGTGTGTCGAGTAGTCGGTGCCATTTCCTTCAAAAGAGTCAAATGGAACAAGTTAATCATACAGAATATTAAGAGTAGTTAATAGTATTTCGTAGCATAATATGAACTCATTTATAAAAGCTTTTTCTTCATATTAGCATTTTATAAGTTTAAATTCGGGTAGTACCTACCCGTTAAGTTCATACTTAGTAGCTAATATACAATTCAACTACTACAATTCTATATGAAAAACTGATTATAATAATATTTCGCGTTCAAACTTTTATACAATATTTTACAAACTTACAATACCGCTTATTTTACATAAAACATGAAATATAGCACACAATAACTTTGATACAAGATAGTTGTGAAGATAATTCTAGCTAGTACACAAGTCGTTCAGCAAAGGCAATAAAGACACGTAATTCATACGTCCAGAAACAAGTCATGCATTCTGGTTTTACTAGGACTACTTCCCATCCTTGGTCTTGTGGAACATAACCGTTATGGTCGTTGATAAGACAGCGTGTTGTAACGTCGTCAAAGGGACGAGGGTTATGTAATGACCAACAGTCTCGTAATAACCTAAAAACCTCATTTCTTACCCCAATTACCGACTCCGTCACTTGTGGGAACGTTTTGTTTAATAGTTGTAGCCCGATGTTCTTGTTCTCACTTTGGTGAGTAGTGAACATTACTAATCCGTAAGCATAACATGCTTCTTTATGTTGCATGTTAGCCACTTTTTCTAAATCACGAAGTCCAATATTCGGATATATTGAGTCAAAATAATTTCTTAACCCATTGCGTAAAATAGCATTTGGGTTCCCCGCAATATATGCGTCAAAGTAAACACATCGTAACTTATTGATTTCCCAATGTGATATCCCCCATCTTTCGAACGAAAGCCTTTTATAAACCAAGGCATTCTTGGAACATTCTTCGAATGTCTTACAAACTGATCTCGCCTTAAATAGTTGTGCCGAAGAATTCTGACCGACTCTAGACAAGATTTCATCAATCATGTCTCCGGGTAGGTCTCTTAAAATATTGGGTTGTCTATCCATTTTGTGTTTTTATACTGTAAAATAGACAAGAGTTAGATTCATAAAAAAAATACTTATTAATACAAGCAATTTTTACATATATCATAAAGCATAAGCACACTATATTACATATATTACACCACACGAATACAACTATCTTATTCCGACTCGCTTGTTTCTTCTTCTTCGTTTTTGGTTCGTTTTGCAAAGTTTCTAGGGATATATGATGTTCCCCTAATACGAGTCGTCGTTTTCCACATTGGTTTAGAAAAACCTGGTGGTTTAGAGGTTCCCGGGTCATTGTTACAACTTAAGGACTTCGGGGGTTGGCGATACATATAAAGTTCATCGGGGTTGGAATTAGATTTCTCTATTTTTATGCCCTTTCCCTTATTATTTTCTTTTGCCTTTTTAAATTCAGTTGGGGTAATTTCTATAACATCATCGGAATTCTCGTCGGAATCCGATTCATCAGAGAATTGGTAATCCTCCCAATATTTTGCTTCCTTGGCGGAAACACCATTGACCATAATTAACCTTGGTCGGTTGGTTGAGGATTTTCTTTTACTTAACCGTTTTATTATTTCCCCCACCGGTTCTATTTCCTCCTCCGGTTCCTCCTCTTCCGGTTCTGATTCTTTTTCCGGTTCTGATTCTTCTTCCAGTTCATCTTCGGGAACTTGTGAATCAGTCTAATATATATTCGACTCTTCGTTATTATTAGGTGAGTCAATGGGATTTGTGCTAGAGGTAGACATCTATCACACAATATCAAACATGTTAAGAGATTAATATATCACAAAATATATACATGTTAATAATATATAGTTTCCAACAAAAATGTTAAGCAATTATTTTTAAAGAAAACACGGTCGAAGTCCAGACTCACTAATGCATCCTAACAAACTCGATAAGACACACTAAAGCAAATTTTCTGGTTCTCTAAGACCAACGCTCGGATACCAACTGAAATGTCCCGTTCTTATTGATTAAAAACGTTCCATATTAATTGATTTCGTTGCGAGGTTTTGACCTCTATATGAGACGTTTTTCAAAGACTGCATTCATTTTAAAACAAACCATAACCTTCATTTCATCAATAAAGGTTTAAAAAGCTTTACGTAGATTATCAAATAATGATAATCTAAAATATCTTGTTTACACACGACCATTACATAATGGTTTACAATACAAATATGTTACAACAAAATAAGTTTTTTGAATGCAGTTTTTACACAATATCATACAAGCATGGACTCCAAATCTCGTCCTTATTTAAGTATGCGACAGCGGAAGCTCTTAATAATCACCTGAGAATAAACATGCTTAAAACGTCAACAAAAATGTTGGTGAGTTATAGGTTTAACCTATATATATCAAATCATAATAATAGACCACAAGATTTCATATTTCAATACACATCCCATACATAGAGATAAAAATCATTCATATGGTGAACACCTGGTAACCGACAATAACAAGATGCATATATAAGAATATCCCCATCATTCCGGGACACCCTTCGGATATGATATAAATTTCGAAGTACTAAAGCATCCGGTACTTTGGATGGGGTTTGTTAGGCCCAATAGATCTATCTTTAGGATTCGCGTCAATTAGGGTGTCTGTTCCCTAATTCTTAGATTACCAGACTTAATAAAAAGGGGCATATTCGATTTCGATAATTCAACCATAGAATGTAGTTTCACGTACTTGTGTCTATTTTGTAAATCATTTATAAAACCTGCATGTATTCTCATCCCAAAAATATTAGATTTTAAAAGTGGGACTATAACTCACTTTCACAGATTTTTACTTCTTCGGGAAGTAAGACTTGGCCACTGGTTGATTCACAAACCTATAACAATATATACATATATATCAAAGTATGTTCAAAATATATTTACAACACTTTTAATATATTTTGATGTTTTAAGTTTATTAAGTCAGCTGTCCTCGTTAGTAACCTACAACTAGTTGTCCACAGTTAGATGTACAGAAATAAATCGATAAATATTATCTTGAATCAATCCACGACCCAGTGTATACGTATCTCAGTATTGATCACAACTTAAACTATATATATTTTGGAATCAACCTCAACCCTGTATAGCTAACTCCAACATTCACATATAGAGTGTCTATGGTTGTTCCGAAATATATATAGATGTGTCGACATGATAGGTCGAAACATTGTATACGTGTCTATGGTATCTCAAGATTACATAATATACAATACAAGTTGATTAAGTTATGGTTGGAATAGATTTGTTACCAATTTTCACGTAGCTAAAATGAGAAAAATTATCCAATCTTGTTTTACCCATAACTTCTTCATTTTAAATCCGTTTTGAGTGAATCAAATTGCTATGGTTTCATATTGAACTCTATTTTATGAATCTAAACAGAAAAAGTATAGGTTTATAGTCGGAAAAATAAGTTACAAGTCGTTTTTGTAAAGGTAGTCATTTCAGTCGAAAGAACGACGTCTAGATGACCATTTTAGAAAACATACTTCCACTTTGAGTTTAACCATAATTTTTGGATATAGTTTCATGTTCATAATAAAAATTATTTTCCCAGAATAACAACTTTTAAATCAAAGTTTATCATAGTTTTTAATTAACTAACCCAAAACAGCCCGCGGTGTTACTACGACGGCGTAAATCCGGTTTTACGGTGTTTTTCGTGTTTCCAGGTTTTAAATCATTAAGTTAGCATATCATATAGATATAGAACATGTGTTTAGTTGATTTTAAAAGTCAAGTTAGAAGGATTAAATTTTATTTGCGAACAAGTTTAGAATTAATTAAACTATGTTCTAGTGATTACAAGTTTAAACCTTCGAATAAGATAGCTTTATATGTATGAATCGAATGATGTTATGAACATCATTACTACCTCAAGTTCCTTTTATAAACCTACTGAAAATGAGAAAAATAGATCTAGCTTCAAAGGATCCTTGGATGGCTTGAAAGTTCTTGAAGCAGAATCATGACACGAAAACAATTTCAAGTAAGATTTCCACTCGAAATAAGATTCTTATAGTTATAGAAATTGAATTAAAGTTTGAATGTGATTATTACCTTGTATTAGAAAGATAACCTACTGTAAGTAACAAAGGTTTCTTGATCTTGGAGGATTACTTGGAATGGATTTAGAAAACTTGGAAGTAAACTTGCAATCTTGGAAGTATTCTTGATTTTATGAAACTAGAACTTTTGGAATTTATGAAGAACACTTAGAACTTGAAGATAGAACTTGAGAGAATTGTTTGTAGGTATTTTTGGTCGTTGGTGTATGGATTAGATATAAAGGATATGTAATTTTGTTTTCATGTAAATAAGTCATGAATGATTACTCATATTTTTGTAATTTTATGAGATATTTCATGCTAGTTGCTAAATTATGGTTCCCACATGTATTAGGTGACTCACATGGGCTGCTAAGAGCTGATCATTGGAGTGTATATACCAATAGTACATACATCTAAAAGCTGTGTATTGTACGAGTACGAATACGGGTACATACGAGTAGAATTGTTGATGAAACTGAACGAGGATGTAATTGTAAGCATTTCTGTTAAGTAGAAGTATTTTGATAAGTGTCTTGAAGTCTTTCAAAAGTGTATGAATACATATTAAAACACTACATGTATATACATTTTAACTGAGTCGTTAAGTCATCGTTAGTCGTTACATGTAAATGTTGTTTTGAAACCTTTAGGTTAACGATCTTGTTGAATGTTGTTAACCCATTGTTTATTATAACAAATGAGATGTTAAATTGTTATATTATCATGATATTATGATATATAATATATCTTAGTATGATGTATATACAGTTAAATGTCGTTACAACGATAATCGTTACATATATGTCTCGTTTCGAAATCATTAAGTTAGTAGTCTTATTTTTACATATGTATTTCATTGTTAATACACTTAATAATATATTTACTTATCATTTAACATAATTAACCAAGTGTATCAATATCTTAATATGATTCATATGTACCTAGTAAGACGTTGTTATAACGATAATCGTTATATATATCGTTTTCGAGTTTCTTAAATTAATAGTCTCATTTTTATGTATATAACTCATTGTTAAAATACCTAATGAGATACATACTTATAATAAAATCATTTTAACTATATATATAACCATATATATGTCATCGTATAGTTTTTACAAGTTTTAACGTTCGTGAATCACCGGTCAACTTGGGTGGTCAATTGTCTATATGAAACCTATTTCAATTAATCAAGTCTTAACAAGTTTGATTGCTTAACATGTTGGAAACACTTAATCATGTAAATAACAATTTCATTTAATATATATATAAACATGGAAAAGTTCGGGTCACTACATCTACCTCTTGTTGTTATTGTTAGGATTGTTGTTGTCGCGGTTGTTATTGTTGTTGGAACAGTTGTTGTAGTTGTTGTTGGGATTGCGATTGTTGTTGTTACGATTGATGTTGTGGTTGTTGTGATAGTTGTTGCGATTGTGATTGTGATTGTTGTTGTTATTGTATTGGTGACCCTTGTCACTGTTTTCTTCCCACTTTCTCTTGACTTGCTTCATTTTGGCCTCCTCGGCTGCCTGCTCTTTAATTCTTCCATCAATCTGGTTTATGAGTTTGTGAGCTATTCGACTTGCCTTTTGTATGGAGGTGGGCTCGTATTAACTCACTTCCTCTTGAATCCTTTCTGGTAACCCTTTTACAAATGCGTCGATTCGCTCTTCTTCATCTTCGAACACTCTTGGACACAATAGGCACAACTCTGTGAATCGTCGTTCGTATGTGGTAATATCGAATCATTGCGTTCATAATTCTCTAAGCTCTACCTTGAGCTTATTGACCTCGATTCTGGGACGGTACTGCTCGTTCATCATGTGTTTGAATGCTGACCACGGTAGTGCATAAGCAGCATCTTGTCCCATCTGCTCGAGATAGGTGTTCCACCATGTTAACGCAGTACCTGTGAAGGTATGCGTAGCATACTTTACTTTGTATTCTTCAGTACATTTACTTATGGCAAACACCAATTCGACCTTCTCCGTCCATCGTTTTAATCCGATTGGTCCTTTGGTTCCATCGAATTCCAGAGGTTTGCAGGCAGTGAATTCTTTGTGGGAGCATCCTACACGATTTCTTGTAGCGTTAGTTCCATTGCTAGATTCAGAGTTATTGTTGTTTTGCATCGCAGCTTGTACTGCGGCTATGTTTGCTGCAAGGAAAGCACGGAATTCTTCCTCGCTCATGTTCATGTTGTGTCGAGTAGTTGGTGCCATTTCCTTCAAAAATAGCCAAAAGAGTTCGGTTAATCATATAGAATATTAAGAGTAGTCAATAGTATTTCGTAGCATAATATGAACTTATTTATAAAAGCTTTTTCTTCATATTAGCGTTTTATAATTTTTAATTAGGGTAGTACCTATTCATTAAGTTCATATTTAGTAGCTATATACTATTCAACTACTTCAATTCTATATGAAAAACTGATTACAATACTATTTCACGTTCAAACTTTTATACAATATTTTACAAACATACAATATCGCTATTTTACATATAGCATGAAATATAGCACATAATAACTTTGATACAAGGAAATTGTGAAGACAATTCTAGTGAAGCTCAAATTGTTCAGTAAAGGCAATAAAGACACGCAATTCATAGGACTAGAAACACGTCATGCATTCGGGTTTTACTAATACTATTTCCCATCCTTGGTTAAGTGGGGAATAACCGTTGTGACCGTTGGTAAGGCAGCACGTTGTTACGTCGTCCAAAGGACGGGGGTTACAAAATACCCAACACCTCTGTAACAACTTAAAAACCTTATTTCCCACCTCAACTACTGGATCCGTCACCCGTGGAAATGTTTTATTAAGTAATTGCAACCTGATGTTCTTTTTCTCAAATTGATGAGAGGCGAACATCACTAACCCGTAAACGTAACATTCTTCTTTGAGTTGAATGTTTGAAGTCTTTTTTAAAGAACGAAGTCCTATATTGGGATATAGGGAGTCAAAATAGGCCCTCAACCCGAAGCGGAAAAGTGCATTAGGTTTCTTTCACACATAGCCTCAAAGAAAACACGAGCCAACTTAGGGTGTCCCCAGTGTGAGATACCCCACCTATCGAAGGGAAGCCTTCCATAAATCAAGGGATGCCTGGAACGTCTTTCAAATATCCTACAAACTAATTTTGTCATAAATAGGCGAGCGTATGAATTCTGACCAACTCTAGACAAGATTTTGTCAATCATATCCCGTGGTAGGTCTTCCAAAATATTCGATTGTCTATCCTTAACGTCTATTTTATGTTTTTATACTGTGAAATAGACGAAAATTAGATTCGTAGCAGATAATTAACAAACAATACAAGAAATTTTTATATAAGGCATAAAAATACAAGCACACTACAATACATATATTACACAGCATGATTACAACTCTTTATTCCGACTCACTTGTTTCTTCCTCCTCGGGCTCGGTTCGTTTTGCTAATTTTCTAGGGATAAATGGTAACCCTCTAATACGAGCCGTTCTTTTCACAAATGGTCTAGAAAAACCTGGTGTCTTAGATGTTCCCGAGTTATAGTTAAAGTTTAAGAAATACGGGTGTTTACGGTATATCCCATCGGGATATTTCATGTTAACATAGAGTTCGTCGGGTTTGGACTCGGATTTCTCTATTTTGATAGCTTTTCCCTTATTGTTTTCTTTTGCTATTTTAAATTGGTCCGGGGTAATTTCTATTACTTCATCGGAATCCTCGTCGGGATCCGATTCATCAGAAAATTAGTAATTTTCCCAATATTTTTCCTCCTCAGCGGAGACACCACAAAACATTTTTAACTTTGGTCCATTAGTTGATGATTTTCTTTTATTTAACTTTTTTTCCGTAGTTCCTAATATTTCCTCCTCCGGATCCTCTTCTTCCGGTTCCTTTTCTTCCGGTTCCTCTTCTTCCGGTTCCTCTTCTTTCGGTTCCTTTTCTTCTTTCGGATTTTGTGAATCTTCCCAAAATACATTCGACTCTTCATTGTTATTAGGTGAGTCGATGAGATTTGTACTAGAAGTAGACATCTATCACACAATATCAAGCACGTTAAGAGATTAATATATCACATAATATTTACATGTTAAAAATATATAGTTTCCAACAAATGTGTTAAGCAATCGTTTTTTTAAATTAAACACGGTCGAAGTCCAGACTCACTAATGCATCATAACAAACTCGGTTAGACACACTAATGTAAATTTCTGGTTCTCTAAGATCAACGCTCGGATACCAACTGAAATGTCCCATTCATATCAATTATAAACGTTTCATATTAATTGGTTTCGTTGCGAGGTTTTAACCTCTATATGAGATTGCATTCAATTTTAAAATAAACCATAACCTTTATTTTATCGATAAAGGTTTAAAAAGCACAACGTAGATTATCAAGTAATGATAATCTAAAATGTAATGTTTACACACGACCATTACATAATGGTTTACAATAATATTACACAACGATTTAAATCCCCGAATGCAGTTTTTAAACATTATATTACAAGCATGCTGACTCCAAATATTGTCCTTAAATTAGCATGCAACAACGGAAGCTCTTAATAATCACCTGAGAATAAACATGCTTAAAACGTCAACAAAAATGTTGGTGAGTTATAGGTTTAACCTATATATTAAACTGTAATAATAGACCACAAGATTTCATTTAATAAATAATCATACACTCGCAAGTGTAGAAAAATCATTCGTATGATGAACACCTGGTAACCGACATTAACATAATGCATATAGAATATTCCCCGCATACTCGCAAGTATGCCATAAACTGGCAATCACAATCACCATATAAATAGAAGTACTAAAGCCATCCATAACCTGAATGGGGGTTGTTAGGCCCAATAGAACTATCTTTAGGATTCGCGTCAATTAGGGGCCATTTCCCTAATTCTTAGGCTACCAAGCTTGAAGGGGTGATATTCGATTTAATAATCCAACCATAGTATGTAGTTTCGCGTACTTGTGTCTATTTTATAAAACATTTATAAAACTACATGTATTCTCATCCCAAAAAATATTAGATTTTAAAAGTGGGACTATAACTCACTTTCACAGATTTTTAATTCGTCAGAAATAAGACTTGGCCACTGGTCGATTCACAAACCTATAACAAATATATACATATATCAAAGTACGATAGAAATATATTCATATCATATTTTATTACGTTTTAACGATTTAAGTTGTTAAGTTAGCAGTTCAACGTTAGTAGTCCACAATTAGTAGTCCACAGTTACTATTACATAAATAAATCAATATATGCATATTATCTCGAATCAATCCACGAACCAGTGTATACATGTTTCAGACTCGATCACAACTCAAGGTATATATATTATTTTTAGAATTAACCTCGACCCATTATATACTAACTCGAACATTACCGCATATAGTGTCTTACGGTTATTCCAAAATAATATATATAGATGATGTCAATATGATATGTCAAAACATTGTATACATGTCTATGGTCTATTAAGACACGTATAATACAAGAAAGTTAGCTAAGATATAGTTAGTATAGATTTGTTAGAAAAATTTTCGTAGCTAAACTAGTAATTCTATACAATTTTGTTTCACCCATAACTTCTTCGTTTCAAATCCGTTTTGAGTGAATCAAAAGGCTATGGTTTCATATCGAACCATAATTTATTAATCTAAGCAGAAAAAGTATAAGTTTATAGTCAAAAATACAGGTTACAAGTCGTAAAGAGATAGTCATTTTCGTCGAAAGAACGACATCTTGTTGACCATTTTGAAAAACATATACTTTCACTTTGAGTTTAACCATGATTTTTGGTTATAGTTTCATGTTCATAAGAAATATAATTTTTCCAGAAGAACAACTTCTAAATCAAAGGTTATCATAGTCTTTAATTTTCCAACCCAAAACAGCCCCCGGTTTAACTACGACGGCATATGTCTGATTTTACGGTGTTCTTCGTGTTTCCAGGTTTTAAATCATTAAGTTAGCATATCATATAGATATAGAACATGTGTTTAGTTGATTTTAAAAGTTAAGTTAGAAGGATTAACTTTGTTTGCGAACAAGTTTAGGATTAACTAAACTATGTTCTAGTGATTACAAGTTATAATCTTCGAATAAGATAGTTATATATATATATGAATCGAATGATGTTATGAACATTATTACTACCTTAAGTATAGTAGGTAAACCTACTGGAAATGATGAGAAAATAACTTGAGCTTCAAAGGATCTTTGATGGCTTGGAAGTTCTTGAAGTAGAATCATGACACGAAAATAAGTTCAAGTAAGATTACTAATTGAATTAAGATAGTTATGTTTATAGAAATTGAACCAAAGCTTGAATATTATTCTTACCTTTGATTTAGAATGAAAACCTACTGAGATTAATAAAAGTTTCTTGATCTTGGATGATTACTTAGAATGGATTTGAAAGCTTGGAAGTAATCTAGCAAGTTTGAAAGATTTCTTGAAGGGTTCTTGAATGGTTGTTTTTATGATGATTAAAGCTTGTAATTGAAGCTAAAAGATGGTGAAAATGCTTGGAGATGATCAAGTATGATGTTAGAAGTATTTTGAGAGAGAATTTGGAGTGTAAGTATGAGAAAATGGAATGGAAAAATGAGGTGAAATCATAAAAACGGGATTACTTGTTATAAAGAAAAAAAAGATCCTTAAGTTTGTTTCTAGCTCATTAGTCATACTAGATGTTAAATGGTTGGTTCCCACATGTTTCTTAATCATTTAAGGCTGCTAAAGAGCAGATTTTTATTGGTATATACTAATAGTAAATACATCTAGAAGCTGAGTATAATACGAGTACGAATACTGAATGAATACGAGTAGAATTGTTGATGAAAACAAATGGGAATGTAATTGTAACCAACTTTGATAAGTATGAGTGTTTTGATATGTGTCTTGAAGTCTTCCAAAAGTGTATTAATACATTTTAATACACTACATGTATATACATTTTAACCGAGTCGTTAAGTCATCGTTAGTCGTTACATGTAAGTGCTGTTCCGAAACCTTTAAGTTAACGATCTTGTTAAATGTAATTAATCCATTGTTATTATACTTAATGAGATGTTAATTTGTTATGTTATCATGATAACATAGTGTATTAATATATCTTAATATCATATATATATGTGAAAACGTCGTTACAACGATAATCGTTACATATATAATTCTTTTCGAAGTTAGTAGTCTTGTTTTACATATGTAGTTCATTGTTAATACACTTTATGATATATTTAATTATCATTTTAACATGTTAAACATAGTGTATTAGTATCTTAATATGATACATATGTATTTATTAAGACGTTGTTATAACGATAATCGTTATATATATCGTTCCGAGTTTCTTAATTCAATAGTCTCATTTTATGTATATAACTCATTGTTAATATACTTAGTGAGATACTTACATATCATAATATCATGTTAAATATATATATCCATATATATATATATCATCATGTCATTTTTACAAGTTTTAACGTTCGTGAATCGCCGGTTAATTTGGGTGGTCAATTGACTACATAAACTCATTTAAATTAAACAAGTCTGAATAAGTTTGATTGCTTAACATGTTGAAAACATTTAATCATGTAAATATAGATATCATATAATATATAATAATTGAAAAGTTTGGGTCACTACATATAATGTATTTATTTGTGTGGGATGCGATGTGGGATTTAAGTTCGGGCGTGCGATACCACACCGTGTTGGCTTGTGATGAGGGTTTAAAGTTCGGGCGTTCGATACCTCATCATCATGTGTGGCATGTGATATGGGTTTGAAGTTCGGGCATTCGATACCATATCATATGTGTGCGTGGGCGTGAAGTGTGGGTTTAAAGTTCGGGCGTTCGATACCACATTTCACGTGATGGGTTGGTTTAAAGTTCGGGCGTTCGATACCACCAAAGGGACTAGTGATGCATACTAGTGGCGTCTGCGTGGCTAACGGTTCATTCGCGGGAATCGTTCCCTTGGATTTTGGACAACCATGGTTATGTGTTGTAGTTTTAGCATATTATATTGTGAACTATATGCTATTGGTGATGCTAGCTTATTGTGAATTGCGGGTACTTTAGTATGCATTGTGAGTACATGGTTGTTGAGTTGCTAGCTCGTATGTGGTATTTGTGTAAGTGTATGCAACTAAGTAGATTATATATGTGTATGTATAATTATTGCATTCACTAAGCTTTATGCTTACCCCTCTCGTTGTTTACCTTTTTACAGGTATTGTGATTGTGAAGCTAACTAGTTGTTAGACTAGACGCGTAGGGGCGCTTGGGCTCGATGGGGTAGCTTTTGGATAATTGGACGAGGATTGGAAATTTGGTAGTCCTCGGGATTATGCTCTTGGTATCGTGTTGGGTCATTGAGTATTAACCCTTGTTTGTGTAATTGGATTATTATTACAAATGCTTTGGTAATGTGTCATTTGTGTACCAAGGGTCGTTATAAATTGTTAAACGTATCATTATGGTATTAAGTATTGGTTAAAACTATTTGGAATGGTTTATGTAAAGTGGATGTTTAACGGGACCTAACTTATAAAAAAAATAAAAAATGTGCTTTGTTTTTGGTAAACGGATTTGGGGTCGTTACACTCAAAATGTTGTTTGTATGGATTGAGGATTACAATAGTGGATACTTAAAATATGGCTAGTCTCATTGGGTGCAAAGATGGGAAATTACCTTTCGATTACTTGGGGCTCACAGTCGGGTCTAAAATGAGGAAGGAATCAGACTGGTCTTCAGTTTTAAGCAAAATTGAAAAACGATTCTCGGATTGGAAATCTAAATTTTTGTCATTCGGGAGAAGGTTAATCTTAATCAAATCGATTCTCACAAGCCTACCGTTGTACTTCTTTTCGATCTTTCGTGCTCCTTCGTGTGTCACCAAGCTGCTCGAACAGTCGCGCTGTAAGTTTTTCTGAGGTGGGTTTGGGGAATAATCTAAATTACATTGGGTCAAATAGGATGACATTTTAAAACCTTATGATTCGAGCGGGCTTAATATTGGATCTCTCAAAGCTAAAAATTGGGCTTTAATTTGCAAATGGTGGTGGAGATTTCTAATTGAGAAAGACTCTCTATGGGTTAAAGTAATCTGTAGCATTTACGGGTGGGATGGGGGTTTGGGTATTTTATCTAATAATACTTGTAATCTTTGTGGTACAATCTGGAGCTCAATAATTAAAACAGGGAACAACCAGCTGAATTTTGATGTGGACTTGCGGCTTTCGTTTGAAAAAATTATTGGTTCAAAATCAGATACTAGGTTCTGGATTGAAAACTGGAATGGAAATCGATGTTTCAAAGACAAATTCCCGAGACTCTACAGGTTTGAATTGGTTCAAGATTGCAGAATTAGTGATCATATACTATGGAATGGGCCAGGTTGGGATTTTAGCCGGGCTTAGGTTCGAGGGACTCAAGGAAGGTGCAAAGATGAGCTTGAACAGATGATCAGCGAGCTTACTGCAAACGGGTTTTCTGACAGCGATCATGATAGTTGGAAGTAGAGATTAGACTCTGATGGGGTTTTCAAAGTTAAAACTTTATCAAGCTTAATCGACAGTTCCTTACTAGGTGATTCTTCTCCTAACTATACAACCATGGTTAATAATTTTGTTCCTCAAACTTTAGGGATTTTTGCGTGGCGAGTTGTTCGTGGTCGGATTCCGGTGCGCCTTGAACTTGAAAAACGAGGCAATGACCTTAACTCGGTTCGATGTCCGGTTTGTGACAACGCTTTGGAGTATGTAGATCATATTATTCTAGATTGTAATCTTTCGAAAGATACGTGGAATCGAATTTGTCGTTGGTGGGGTTTTCCTAGTTTCAATAATCCTAAAATTGATGCGGTTTTTCGCTTGGATAACGGTAATCTTTTTTCGTCAGAGGGTCAAAAAGCTTGGCAAGCGGTGAAGTGGGTTTGCGGTTATTTGCTAGGGAAGAATCGTAACCAAATTTTTTTTCACAACAAATTCAAAACAAGTGCGGATGTCTTCAATGATATTCAAATTAAAAGTTTCGAGTGGATTTCTAGAAGAGCAAGAAAGTTATCGATTGAATGGCACCAATGGCTTCTTAATCCGGGTTTCTACCTGGATACTAATCTTCAAAGAACTGGGATCGGCTAACTCGGCTTCGATTATTGTATTTGTACATATTCTTTCTTGTTTCCTTCGTTTATAAGTCATGCATGGTAACTGTATATATCCCATGCCTTATGTAACTACTGTGTTTCTTAATATATATATATATATATATATATATATATATATATATATATATATATATATATATATATATATATATATATATTTCTTTGCTTTTAAAAAAAAAACATGTACCAATATTTATAGAACCTTCACAAGGGGGAACCTCGCAATCGCAACTTATTCTTCCGCTCCGTCCACTCAACAACGATAAATGATTTTCTTCAATTTTTTCTTCCATTCGAATATCCGTTTTCTCGTACTTCTTAGACTTCATATCCTTTTTTACTTTAGCTATTCTTTCTACAAAATAAGGAATAGAAGCAGTAGAAGCTACATGAACCTTAATCAATGGACTAACCTTGGTGTGTACTTAGGCTGCAGCAGGACCAACAACTGAATTATCATCCAAGTCAGAATCACAACATTTACTTGGGCCGAATCAGTCTGGATTTGGTCTGAATCAGACTCACCAGTAGTTGTATATTCTAAAACAGCAAAAACAATGTGTACTTGGGCTAAAATAGGCCTAACAGTCGGTGCCACTTCTAAAACAGAAGTCACAACAACATCAAATGACCTGAATTTCAATTCCAGCCCATTAGCCTGTTGAAGGTGTGAAGAATTTGATCAAAGGAACTAGAATTCGGGTATGAATTGGTGAACAAGTCGTAGAGATTTTCTTGCCTTATTTGATTCTTCTATAACGATGAAGCATTTGAACAAAAAAAAGGAAAGAAAATAAAATTAGCTTAGAGATTAAGTCAAATTTGGAAGACGAGTCAAGCTTGGAAGACATGTTTGCTTAAGAAACAAGGAATTAATTTTTGATTGAATGTTTCTTGTACTTGAAAGCCAAGTTAACTTGTGCAACAAGGTTTAGGTTTAGTGTTTCCCCTATAAGTTGTAACCCTTAGTCTCATTGTAATGTGTGCACGAAAAATGAAGTGATAATTCTCTAGTTTGCGCATGTGGAGTAAATCCTTATCCGTGTTAGGAGTTGAGTTATAACCACGTTAAATTCTTGTGTCGTTTATCGTATTATCTATCGTTTATGCTTGTGGATTATCCGTTTATTATCATGGGTGTTATGTGATTGACCATACCACAAACACATGTTCTTGTTAGGGTCCTGTAACACCGTACTTTTTTATTCACATCGGAAGACTATTTTAAATAATATACATTAATATTAATCACCAAATACTAGTTATTAACTTAATCACAGGTATTACAGTAATCCAAATGTTATGTTATTACAGAAACCTTAGTATATAAAACAGTATCATAATACAATCATCATACTTAGCCATGTCAAATATATCCATTACTAAGCTTCTCCCAAAAGCCCCCAGCATTACACAGCTTAACCTGTAAGAGAGGAGTTGTGGGGGTTAGCACAAGGCTAAATGAATAGAAACATCCTATTATCTATAGGCATCTAGGGTCAAGCTAAGTACAATTGCATAACACAACAATTAAACAACCAAAACAGTAACAAAAGGGTCAGCGACTTGTATGGGCCTACAACTACTAGCTGATCGGGCTAGAGTTTATCGATACTTCATGTTACTGGCTCCTTCGTATAGTAATCCAGGAGTAGGGGATACGTCGTTCAAACTATACTACACGACTGGTAACACTTGAACCCAACCACATAAATCATGGTTGACCTCTTGCCCAGCTTCACAATTCAAAGCTGGTTGCCGAACTACACAAATCATAGTCGACAATACCAAGTGCACATATTCATCACAACAACATAGTACATCATATACTTAGTAATCAGGTCAAACATGGCAGGACAACAGGTCAAACATTGCTACGATAGTCCCACTTACCTGATAAATAACAAGAACTCATAGATTTAATATTACTGAGCTTTCTCTCCGTCATTATCACTAGGGGATAATACAAATAGAGTTAAAACAGTGTTTTAAATGTAAACTAGACACACAGACATCACAATGGATTAAAAACAACAAAATAATGAAACACACTCTGCTCATACACATCTGTACGGATAAGGGCCATCCGTACGGATCCGAGTCCTATACGTACAGATACCAAAAGCCATCAGTACGGATCCATCTAATCTCTCTTCGTACGGTTACAATCCTATCTGTACAGTTGCACGACTATCCTTGTGGTTCAATCTGTATCCGTACGGATGCAGTTCATCTGTAGCAGTAACAGGTTTTTTTTCATGACCCGTCCTAATCCATCTGGATGAATACATTACATTTGGTTACATCGCGAGGTACTTGACCTCTATATGATACATTTTACAAACATTGCATTCGTTTTTAAAAGACAAACTTTTATTTCATCGACAGTTGATGGCATGCATACCATTTCATAATATATCCAACTATAATTGAATTACTAATAATCTTGATGAACTCGACGACTCGAATGCAACGTCTTTTGAAATATGTCATGAATGACTCCAAGTAATATCTCTAATATGAGCAAATGCACAGCGGAAGATTTCTTTAATACCTGAGAATAAACATGCTTTAAAGCGTCAACCAAAATATTGGTGAGTTCATTAGTTTATCATAAATAATAATTTCAGATAGTATAATAGACCACAAGATACTCATATTTTTAAAACAATTTGTGCAGGTCTGCTCACTGCTGGAAAATCATTCATATGAAGAACACCGGAACCTTTTAAACAACTCACCAACGGTAGCTAATGTGTAGTGCAATGACAAAATCATCTCACCGTGGTAGTTAATACAATATAATTCTTACAACGGGGGCTAATGCATATGCAATGCAAAATCATCCCTCCGAGGGTAGCTGAAACGGGGGCTAATGCGTACGCAATGCAAAATCATCCCTCCTTTACTAACTACAAAGTCGACTATAATACAATACAATACAATACAATACATCGGTAGCTAATGCGTAGTGCATTGACGAAATCATCACACCGATGGTAGTTAAAAAGGTAGCTAACGCGTAGTGCAATGACGAAATCATCTCACCGTTACTAACTACTAAATCGAACCATATCGGTAGCTAAGGCGTAGTGCAATGACGAAATCATCTCACCGATGGTCGATAATACAATCTTTATAGAAATCGAACCTCTGAATCCAAATAATTCTATCATAGAATGTAGTTTTGAATATTTGTGTCTATTTCGTCAAACGTTTTTGAAGCGGTTCATGTATTCTCAGTTCAAAAATATATCTCAAAAGCATTTAGGAAACAGTTATAAAAACAGCACATGTATTCTCAGTCCCAAAAATGTAAAGAGTAAAAGGGAATCAAATGAAACTCACAATACGATATTTTGTAGTAAAAATATGCATACGACGGAACTGAACAATGCAAGGTTGGCCTCGGATTCACGAACTTATATCATTGGTATATATATTAACACACGTAATTATAATCGTACAAATATATATATAAGTTTATTAGTTGTATCATTTTTATATTAATAATATATATATATATATATATATATATATATATATATATATATATATATATATATATATATATATATATATATATATATATATTTCATATAAAAATATTAATTTTTATTATGTTATATGTATTAACTATATAATTTACTTGTTTGTTAAAAACAGTAGTTATAATAATACTAAAATAATATAAATATTGGTAACAATGATAATAACTATAATACTTGATATTACTAATAAAGGTAATAATGTTAATAATTCTATTAATGATAATAATAATGATATTAATAGTAATAACTGTAAAAATATTAATTTTATTATTAAAGATATTTATGATAATGATTTTAATAATTATATAATAATGATACTCATAATATTGATAATAATACTTATAATAATCTGATAACACTAATAATAATGATAATATTAATAATACATAATAATAATACTCATAATCATAGAATGATGTTTATATTAATATTTATGAAAATAATAATAATTACATTAATATCACTTATAATAACAATAATAATAATAGTAATCATAATATTGGTAATAATACTTATAGATATCATAATACTTCTAACTATATTACTAATAATAACAATCATAAAAATAACAATAATAATAACACTAACCATAATAAGAATATTAATAATAATAATAGAGATAATAAACTACATCATAAGGTCCTTCCTAAAAAAAATTGCAGATACAAGACTCGAACCCATGCCCTCTCAAATACCCAAACACCCCCTTAACCATTGATCCGACTACTATTTTCTGTTTTAATGTACAACCCGTTTATTATTAAACCGATATTATTTCTGTTTCCCTTATCTCCTTCTTCTTCCAAAACTCCATCGGCCAGAAACATATAAAATTAAAATAATGAATCTAATTTTTGTTGAAGGCTTATAACAACCATCACAATATATAGTTGTGTTTACAAAACTAAGCAAAAAATATAAATAGATAAAAATAAAAATAAAAGAGCATCGCTGCTGCTATTT
Source organism: Rutidosis leptorrhynchoides (assembly GCF_046630445.1). Lineage (NCBI taxonomy): Eukaryota > Viridiplantae > Streptophyta > Magnoliopsida > Asterales > Asteraceae > Rutidosis > Rutidosis leptorrhynchoides. The sequence goes on along the minus strand of NC_092333.1, from coordinate 656,771,411 downwards.
TGCGAAGAAAAAAAAAAGAACTTTAAATTGATTTTCAATTTTTCGAATTTTTTAGCTAAAGGTTATAACACAAAATATGTTTTAAAACTTTCATATAATCTTTATCAATCCTCAATTTCGTTTAATTCGTAACACGAAATTCGAATTTAAATGAAGAACATTGTTTGACTTTTTTTTCATAAGGTTTGACTTCGAAATTTATAATTAATATAAGGAATTGGAGCAAGCAAACTTACAGAAAGATTGATTAGATGATTTCTAATACTCATGAATTATTAGATTTTGATGATTTCTTCGGATTCAAGCTATAGACTAAAATATACCACGTACAGGGGAACCGAAACAGATTTTCTATAGTTTTGGTTTAATTCCTCACATAACAGTAGCTTAATAGCATTCTGTAATCGATATTTAGAGTGAAAGTTCAAATTATTTCAACAATTAATCATGATATGATCAGTTTTATGTAATGAAGTTTTTGGCTCAACACTAAATCACGAGTGAGCAGAGATGTAGGAAGAAAAATATACCCTGATTGTGACTTATCTGTATGTACGCCTATATATCTGTATTTATATCTGTTATTTTATATAAATAATTATTAAATATCTTAGTAATAATACTTGTTAATATTAATAGTAATAATTCTCACAATTATACTAATAAAAATAATAAGAATTATTATATTAATAACAAAAATCATAGTTATAATAATGATAATAATAGAAATAACAATATTAATAATCAATGATAGTTTTTTTATATTATTACTTATATTAACAATGACAATAATTAAATACTATTAATAAAAATGTTAATAATGAAATTCTTAACAATAATAATAACTAGTGACATTTAAATTACCACTAAATTATACTTTTAATTAATCTATATATATATAATTTTTACTTTGATAACTTTACAATCATAACAATAATAATAATATAATTATTAATATTAATATTAATAGTAAAGTAATAATAATATTACAACAACAACTTTGTTTTACTTTGTAATTAAATTTAATATTTTATTATCACCTATTATTATTTATGTAATATATATATATATATATATATATATATATATATATATATATATATATATATATATATATATATATATATATATATATATATATATATATATATATATATATATATATATATATATATATATATATATATATATATATATATATATATATATATTTACAAACAATATTCGTGAATCGTCGGGAATAGTCAAATGTCAAATATATACATGAACACAGTTCAAAGGTTTTGAGACTTTAACATTACAAACTTCGATTATCGTATCGAACTTATGTAAATATTAAGTTTAAATTTGGTCAGAAATCTCCGGGTCGTCACAGTACCTACCCCTTAAAGAAATTTCGTCCCGAAATTTGAGTGTGGTGGTCATGGTTAACAATAAGAATGTCTTTATGACGACTATGAGTTGATAACTAGAGTTTTATTACCATAGAGTAATAAGGATAAAATAATTCGATTATTCAAAGAGTACAATGAAGCTATCACAAAAGTGTGAAATGAGAGAAATAAAGTTTCGTCATATCTTTTGACGCCGAGAGGGTTGATTTTCGGAGTTAAAGGGATTTGGAGGAAATCTTCGAAATCTAAAAGATTTGATTCTTCAGCAAATAAGAAAATTAAGATCTCTATAATTAAATACGGTGATCTGCCTCGATTACTCTGTCTGATATTTCCATTATAAATTAAACTCTTCCGTTCCATTATTTTCACCATTCCTATACTTTCTTTCTTAGTTCATACATCCAAAAGATTGTGAAAATGCTTAATCCCGTTCTAATCCTTGATATTTTCCTAATTATCATTTTTGTCATCTTTCTTTTTAATCTTCCACTAGAAAAATCTGTTTACTTCTACTATTACCTTGGGGTGATACTATTCTTAATTCTACCGTGTCTTTATATTGCTATTTGTACTAATATCTACGGTTTGTAACCTCCGTGTTGTTATTGGGCTTTATATTTTCTCTTATATTTTGGAGCTCTTTGCCTTTTTATTCTCTACTCGACTTCTAGTAAAGCGAGTAATGGTCCAGAATTCGTAATTATGGAGTTTCGAATGAACTTAATGTTCTAAACAAGAAAGAAGGTAATAGCACGATTTGATTTATCAAATTACCAGAATCACTGAGAATAGAACTATCAAGAATATACTTTCTTGATATGTTCAGAAGTTAAGAAGAATGAAAGAGTTATGTAACATGGCATATGATGACGTTATGATCTGTGAATCATCACGTTCCATTAGAAACTCAGCATGACTTACTGTAATATAATCACGTTGATCAAGTGTCATTATATTATACTAATTCATGCATCAATTTCTTTACATTTCTCCAGGATTCATTCATAATTTAAATTTTGATTTTGCAGAAGTTTCTAATATAATGAAACACAGGAAGCACGAAGAGGTATATAATTTCGGATGAGAATATTTATGATAATATCCTCAGAAATATCAAATATATTTATGATGATATTTTGGGATTTTCAAGTTCGATTGTTGATGAAGAAAGATTTTTTGCAAGATTTTAACATGAGTACGGAGCAAGATATTCGTTGAAGGTTTCATCAGATCCAGAATTACCTGGATTCTTTGAATATATGGTATGGTTCTTGTATTTGGCCTTGGTCTCCTTTATGGTTTGCTCAATCTGTTTTTTAGTACCAAATTTTCTATCGAGCGTTCCTAACACTCCCTTCTTTATCATCAACTTTTGGCCATTTAGATCATCTACAATTTTTCTGTTTCCTCTGCATTTAATGCTATCATACTTGAATCATCGGTTATCAATCTGAGGTGGTTTCAAGAGGATTGTGTTTTTAGATGATTAAACGCTGATGGTAATATGGTGGAATATAAATGGTTCCCCGGTAACAATAAAAGATCACACATATATATCAAAGTGTTAATAAGTTTGTTTCGAACGAAAAATCGAAGTTGACTTACTGGAGCTGTGACAAAATTTGATACTTTGAAAGGAATCACCAAGTTATTTTGGGTAATAATAACATTATAGGAATTAGTACAGATACGTGTTAAACGTTTACTCAGGTTTCGAGTGTTTTTAGGTGCATAACTATATGCATCAATCTTTCTTCCGTAGATGAAGTGCAGTTGGTTCATCCTCTCGATTGAGGTGTTTTCAAGAATCGTGAAAGGTTTGAATGCAGATTGTAATCGTCGAGATACAAATGAGGTTTAAGATGAAATCAAGTGGAAAACTTGAAGAATTGTTTAGTTTCATATGTTATAATTAATATTTTAATTCATTTTAATTGTCCATTCTTGGTAGGCCACAGTTAGTAGTCCACAGTTACTAACTCAATAATTCATATATAGTTTATAATATTCGAATTAATTAATACGTATCGTGACCCGGGAACATGTCTCAGACTCGATCACAACTCAAATTATATATATTATTGTAGAATCAACCTCAACCCTATATAGCTAACTCGATCATTACTGAAATGTCCCGTTCTTATTGATTAAAAACGTTCCATATTAATTGATTTCGTTGCGAGGTTTTGACCTCTATATGAGACGTTTTTCAAAGACTGCATTCATTTTAAAACAAACCATAACCTTTATTTCATCAATAAAGGTTTAAAAAGCTTTACGGAGATTATCAAATAATAATAATCTAAAATATCCTGTTTACACACGACCATTACATAATGGTTTACAATACAAATATGTTACAACAAAATAAGTTTCTTGAATGCAGTTTTTACACAATATCATACAAGCATGGACTCCAAATCTCGTCCTTATTTAAGTATGCGACAGCGGAAGCTCTTAATAATCACCTGAGAATAAACATGCTTAAAACGTCAACAAAAATGTTGGTGAGTTATAGGTTTAACCTATATATATCAAATCGTAACAATAGACCACAAGATTTCATATTTCAATACACATCCCATACATAGAGATAAAAATCATTCATATGGTGAACACCTGGTAACCGACAATAACAAGATGCATATATAATAATATCCCCATCATTCCGGGACACCCTTCGGATATGATATAAATTTCGAAGTACTAAAGCATCCGGTACTTTGTATGGGGTTTGTTAGGCCCAATAGATCTATCTTTAGGATTCGCGTCAATTAGGGTGTCTGTTCCCTAATTCTTAGATTACCAGACTTAATAAAGAGGGGCATATTCAATTTCGATAATTCAACCATAGAATGTAGTTTCACGTACTTGTGTCTATTTTGTAAATCATTTATAAAACCTGCATGTATTCTCATCCCAAAAATATTAAATTTTAAAAGTGGGACTATAACTCACTTTCACAGATTTTTACTTCGTCGGGAAGTAAGACTTGGTCACTGGTTGATTCACGAACCTATAACAATATATACATATATATCAAAGTATGTTCAAAATATATTTACAACACTTTTAATATATTTTGATGTTTTAAGTTTATTAAGTCAGCTGTCCTCGTTAGTAACCTACAACTAGTTGTCCACAGTTAGATGTACAGAAATAAATCGATAAATATTATCTTGAATCAATCCACGACCCAGTGTATACGTATCTCAGTATTGATCACAACTCAAACTATATATATTTTGGAATCAACCTCAACCCTGTATAGCTAACTCCAACATTCACATATAGAGTGTCTATGATTGTTCCGAAATATATATAGATGTGTCGACATGATAGGTCGAAACATTGTATACGTGTCTATGGTATCTCAAGATTACATAATATACAATACAAGTTGATTAAGTTATGGTTGGAATAGATTTGTTACCAATTTTCACGTAGCTAAAATGAGAAAAATTATCCAATCTTGTTTTACCCATAACTTCTTCATTTTAAATCCGTTTTGAGTGAATCAAATTGCTATGGTTTCATATTGAACTCTATTTTATGAATCTAAACAGAAAAGTATAGGTTTATAGTCGGAAAAATAAGTTACAAGTCGTTTTTGTAAAGGTAGTCATTTCAGTCGAAATAACGACGTCTAGATGACCATTTTAGAAAACATACTTCCACTTTGAGTTTAATCATAATTTTTGGATATAGTGTCATGTTCATAATAAAAATCATTTTCTCAGAATAACAACTTTAAAATCAAAGTTTATCATAGTTTTTAATTAACTAACCCAAAACAGCTCGCGGTGTTACTACGACGGCGTAAATCCGGTTTTACGGTGTTTTTCGTGTTTCCAGGTTTTAAATCATTAAGTTAGCATATCATATAGATATAGAACATGTGTTTAGTTGATTTTAAAAGTCAAGTTAGAAGGATTAACTTTTGTTTGCGAACAAGTTTAGAATTAACTAAACTATGTTCTAGTGATTACAAGTTTAAACCTTCGAATAAGATAGCTTTATATGTATGAATCGAATGATGTTATGAACATCATTACTACCTTAAGTTCCTTGGATAAACCTACTGGGAAAGAGAAAAATGTATCTATCTTCAATGGATCCTTGGATGGCTCGAAGTTCTTGAAGCAGAATCATGACACGAAAACAAGTTCAAGTAAGATCATCACTTGAAATAAGATTGTTATAGTTATAGAAATTGAACCAAAGTTTGAATATGATTATTACCTTGTATTAGAATGATAACCTACTGTAAGAAACAAAGATTTCTTGAGGTTGGATGATCACCTTACAAGATTGGAAGTGAGCTAGCAAACTTGAAAGTATTCTTGATTTTATGAAACTAGAACTTTTGGAATTTATGAAGAACACTTAGAACTTGAAGATAGAACTTGAGAGAGATCAATTAGATGAAGAAAATTGAAGAATGAAAGTGTTTGTAGCTGTTTTTGGTCGTTGGTGTATGGATTAGATATAAAGGATATGTAATTTTGTTTTCATGTAAATAAGTCATGAATGATTACTCATATTTTTGTAATTTTATGAGATATTTCATGCTCGTTGCCAAATGATGGTTCCCACATGTGTTAGGTGACTCAAATGGGCTGCTAAGAGCTGATCATTGGAGTGTATATACCAATAGTACATACATCTAAAAGCTGTGTATTGTACGAGTACGAATACGGGTGCATACGAGTAGAATTGTTGATGAAACTGAACGAGGATGTAATTGTAAGCATTTTTGTTAAGTAGAAGTATTTTGATAAGTGTATTGAAGTCTTTCAAAAGTGTATAAATACATATTAAAACACTACATGTATATACATTTTAACTGAGTCGTTAAGTCATCGTTAGTCGTTACATGTAAGTGTTGTTTTGAAACCTTTAGGTTAACGATCTTGTTAAATGTTGTTAACCCAATGTTTATAATATCAAATGAGATTTTAAATTATTATATTATCATGATATTATCATGTATGAATATCTCTTAATATGATATATATATATTAAATGTCTTTACAACGATAATCGTTACATATATGTCTCGTTTAAAAATCATTAAGTTAGTAGTCTTGTTTTTACATATGTAGTTCATTGTTAATATACTTTATGATATGTTTTCTTATCATAGTATCATGTTAACTATATATATATCCATTTATATGTCATCATATAGTTTTTTTACAAGTTTTAACGTTCGTGAATCACCGATCAACTTGGGTGGTCAATTGTCTATATGAAACATATTTCAATTAATCAAGTCTTAACAAGTTTGATTGCTTAACATGTTGGAAACATTTAATCATGTAAATATCAATCTCAATTAATATATATAAACATGGAAAAGTTCGGGTCACTACAGTACCTACCCGTTAAATAAATTTCGTCCCGAAATTTTAAGCTGTTGAAGGTGTTGACGAATCTTCTGGAAATAGATGCGGGTATTTCTTCTTCATCTGATCTTCACGCTCCCAGGTGAACTCGGGTCCTCTACGAGCATTCCATCGAACCTTAACAATTGGTATCTTGTTTTGCTTAAGTCTTTTAACCTCACGATCCATTATTTCAACGGGTTCTTCGATGAATTGGAGTTTTTCGTTGATTTGGATTTCATCTAACGGAATAGTGAGATCTTCTTTAGCAAAACATTTCTTCAAATTCGAGATGTGGAAAGTGTTATGTACAGCCGCGAGTTGTTGAGGTAACTCAAGTCGGTAAGCTACTGGTCCGACACGATCAATAATCTTGAATGGTCCAATATACCTTGGATTTAATTTCCCTCGTTTACCAAATCGAACAACGCCTTTCCAAGGTGCAACTTTAAGCATGACCATCTCTCCAATTTCAAATTCTATATCTTTTCTTTTAATGTCAGCGTAGCTCTTTTGTCGACTTTGGGCGGTTTTCAACCGTTGTTGAATTTGGATGATCTTCTCGGTAGTTTCTTGTATAATCTCCGGACCCGTAATCTGTCTATCCCCCACTTCACTCCAACAAATCGGAGACCTGCACTTTCTACCATAAAGTGCTTCAAACGGCGCCATCTCAATGCTTGAATGGTAGCTGTTGTTGTAGGAAAATTCTGCTAATGGTAGATGTCGATCCCAACTGTTTCCGAAATCAATAACACATGCTCGTAGCATATCTTCAAGCGTTTGTATCGTCCTTTCGCTCTGCCCATCAGTTTGTGGATGATAGGCAGTACTCATGTCTAGACGAGTTCCTAATGCTTGCTGTAATGTCTGCCAGAATCTTGAAATAAATCTGACATCCCTATCAGAGATAATAGAGATTGGTATTCCATGTCTGGAGACGACTTCCTTCAAATACAGTCGTGCTAACTTCTCCATCTTGTCATCTTCTCTTATTGGTAGGAAGTGTGCGGATTTGGTGAGACGATCAACTATTACCCAAATAGTATCAAAACCACTTGCAGTCCTTGGCAATTTAGTGATGAAATCCATGGTAATGTTTTCCCATTTCCATTCCGGGATTTCGGGTTGTTGAAGTAGACCTGATGGTTTCTGATGCTCAGCTTTGACCTTAGAACACGTCAAACATTCTCCTACGTATTTAGCAACATCGGCTTTCATACCCGGCCACCAAAAATGTTTCTTGAGATCCTTGTACATCTTCCCCGTTCCAGGATGTATTGAGTATCTGGTTTTATGAGCTTCTCTAAGTACCATTTCTCTCATATCTCCAAATTTTGGTACCCAAATCCTTTCAGCCCTATACCGGGTTCCGTCTTCCCGAATATTAAGATGCTTCTCCGATCCTTTGGGTATTTCATCCTTTAAATTTTCCTCTTTTAAAACTCCTTGTTGCGCCTCCTTTATTTGAGTAGTAAGGTTATTATGAATCATTATATTCATAGATTTTACTCGAATGGGTTCTCTGTCCTTCCTGCTCAAGGCATCGGCTACCACATTTGCCTTCCCCGGGTGGTAACGAATCTCAAAGTAGTAATCATTCAACAATTCAATCCACCTACGCTGCCTCATATTCAGTTGTTTCTGATTAAATATGTGTTGAAGACTTTTGTGGTCAGTATATATAATACTTTTGACCCCATATAAGTAGTGCCTCCAAGTCTTTAATGCAAAAACAACCGCGCCTAATTCCAAATCATGCGTCGTATAATTTTGCTCGTGAATCTTCAATTGTCTAGATGCATAAGCAATCACCTTCGTTCGTTGCATTAATACACAACCGAGACCTTGCTTTGATGCGTCACAATAAATCACAAAATCATCATTCCCTTCAGGCAATGACAATATAGGTGCCGTAGTTAGCTTTTTCTTCAATAACTGAAACGCTTTCTCTTGTTCATCCTTCCATTCAAATTTCTTCCCTTTATGCGTTAATGCAGTCAAGGGTTTTGCTATTCTGGAAAAGTCTTGGATGAACCTTCTGTAGTAACCAGCTAGTCCTAAAAACTGGCGTATGTGTTTCGGAGTTTTCGGGGTTTCCCACTTTTCAACAGTTTCTATCTTTGCCGGATCCACCTTAATACCTTCTTTGTTCACTATGTGACCGAGGAATTGAACTTCTTCCAACCAAAATGCACACTTTGAAAACTTAGCGTATAATTCTTCCTTCCTCAATACTTCTAACACCTTTCTCAAATGTTCACCGTGTTCTTGGTCATTCTTTGAGTAAATAAGTATGTCATCAATGAAAACAATGACAAACTTGTCAAGGTATGGTCCACACACTCGGTTCATAAGGTCCATGAACACAGCTGGTGCATTAGTTAAACCAAACGGCATGACCATAAACTCGTAATGACCGTAACGTGTTCTGAAAGCAGTCTTTGGAATATCATCTTCTTTCACCCGCATTTGATGATACCCGGAACGTAAGTCAATCTTTGAATAAACAGACGAGCCTTGTAGTTGATCAAATAAGTCATCGATTCTCGGTAGTGGGTAGCGGTTCTTGATGGTAAGTTTGTTCAACTCTCGGTAGTCGATACACAACCTGAATGTACCATCTTTCTTCTTGACAAACAAAACAGGAGCTCCCCACGGTGATGTGCTTGGTCGAATGAAACCACGCTCTAAAAGTTCTTGTAATTGGCTTTGTAGTTCTTTCATCTCGCTGGGTGCGAGTCTGTAAGGAGCACGAGCTATTGGTGCAGCTCCTGGTACAAGATCTATTTGAAATTCAACGGATCGATGTGGGGGTAATCCCGGTAATTCTTTCGGAAATACATCAGGAAATTCTTTTGCGACGGGAACATCATTGATGCTCTTTTCTTCAGTTTGTACTTTCTCGACGTGTGCTAGAACAGCATAGCAACCTTTTCTTATTAGTTTTTGTGCCTTCAAATTACTAATAAGATGTAGCTTCGTGTTGGCCTTTTCTCCGTACACCATTAAGGGTTTTCCTTTTTCTCGTATAATGCGAATTGTATTTTTGTAACAAACGATCTCCGCTTTCACTTCTTTCAACCAGTCCATACCGATTATCACATCAAAACTCCCTAACTCTACTGGTATCAAATCAATCTTAAATGTTTCGCTAACCAGTTTAATTTCTCGATTCCGACATATATTATCTGCTGAAATTAATTTACCATTTGCTAATTCGAGTAAAAATTTACTATCCAAAGGCGTCAATGGACAACTTAATTTAGCACAAAAATCTCTACTCATATAGCTTCTATCCGCACCCGAATCAAATAAAACGTAAGCAGATTTATTGTCAATAAGAAACTTACCCGTAACAAGCTCCGGGTCTTCCTGTGCCTCTGCCGCATTAATATTGAAAACTCTTCCGCGGCCTTGTCCATTCGTGTTCTCCTGGTTCGGGCAATTTCTAATAATGTGGCCCGGTTTTCCACATTTATAACAAACTACATTGGCATAACTTGCTCCGACACTACTTGCTCCGCCATTACTCGTTCCGACACCATTTGTTCCTTTCGTTCTATTAACCCCTGGTCCGTAGACCTCACACTTCGCCGCGCTATGACCATTTCTTTTACACTTGTTGCAAAATTTGGTGCAGAACCCCGAGTGATTCTTTTCACACCTTTGGCATAGCTGCTTCTGATTGTTGTTGTTGTTGCGGTTATTATTGTTGTTGGGATGATTGTTGTAGTTGCTGTTGTTGTTGTTGTTGTTGTTGTTGTTGTTGGGCCGTTTGTTGTAGTTGCGATTGATGTTGCGATTGTTGGGATAATTGTTGCGATTATTGTTGTAATTGCTGTTGTTGTTGTATTGGTGATTCTTATCACCGTTTTCCTCCCACTTTCTTTTGACTTGCTTCACATTGGCCTCTTCAGCAGTCTGTTCTTTAATTCTTTCTTCAATTTGATTCACGAGTTTGTGAGCCATTCTACATGCCTGTTGTATGGAGGCGGGCTCGTGTGAACTTATATCTTCTTGGATTCTTTCCGGTAATCCTTTCACAAACGCGTCGATCTTCTCTTCCTCATCTTCGAATGCTCCCGGACACAATAGGCACAATTCTGTGAATCGTCTTTCGTACGTGGTAGTATCAAATCCTTGGGTTCGTAACCCTCTAAGTTCTGTCTTGAGCTTATTGACCTCGGTTCTGGGACGGTACTTCTCGTTCATCAAGTGCTTGAATGCTGACCACGGTAGTGCGTACGCATCGTCTTGTCCCACTTGCTCTAGATAGGTATTCCACCATGTTAACGCAGAACCTGTGAAGGTATGCGTAGCGTACTTTACTTTGTCCTCTTCAGTACACTTACTTATGGCAAACACCGATTCGACCTTCTCGGTCCACCGTTTCAATCCGATCGGTCCTTTGGTTCCATCAAATTCCAAAGGTTTGCAGGCAGTGAATTCTTTGTAGGTGCATCCTACACGATTTCCTGTACTGCTAGATCCAAGGTTATTGTTGGTATGTAGCGCAGCCTGTACTGCGGCTATGTTTGAAGCTAGAAAAGTACGGAATTCCTCTTCATTCATATTCACGGTGTGTCGAGTAGTCGGTGCCATTTCCTTCAAAATAGTTAAATGGAACAAGTTAATCATACAGAATATTAAGAGTAGTTAATAGTATTTCGTAGCATAATATGAACTCATTTATAAAAGCTTTTTCTTCATATTAGCGTTTTATAAGTTTAAATTCGGGTAGTACCTACCCGTTAAGTTCATACTTAGTAGCTAATATACAATTCAACTACTACAATTCTATATGAAAAACTGATTATAATAATATTTCGCGTTCAAACTTTTATACAATATTTTACAAACTTACAATACCGCTTATTTTACATAAAGCATGAAATATAGCACACAATAACTTTGATACAAGATAGTTGTGAAGACAATTCTAGCTAGTACACAAGTCGTTCAGCAAAGGCAATAAAGACACGTAATTCATACGTCCAGAAACAAGTCATGCATTCTGGTTTTACTAGGACTACTTCCCATCCTTGGTCTTGTGCAACATAACCGTTATGGCCGTTGATAAGACAGCGTGTTGTAACATCATCAAAGGGACGCGGGTTACGTAATGTCTAACAGTCCCGTAATAATCTAAAAACCTCATTTCTTACCCCAATTACCGACTCCGTCACTTGTGGAAACGTTTTGTTTAATAGTTGTAGCCCGATGTTCTTGTTCTCACTTTGGTGAGAAGCGAACATTACTAATCCGTAAGCATAACATGCTTCTTTATGTTGCATGTTAGCCGCTTTTTCTAAATCACGAAGTCCAATATTCGGATATATTGAGTCAAAATAATTTCTTAACCCGTTGCGTAATAATAGCATTTGGGTTCCCCGCAATATATGCGTCAAAGTAAACACATCGTAACTTATGGGTTTCCCAATGTGATATCTCCCATCTTTCAAACGAAAGTCTCTTATAAACCAAGACATTCTTGGAACGTTCTTCGAATGTCTTACAAACTGATCTCGCCTTAAATAGTTGTGCCGAAGAATTCTGGCCGACTCTAGACAAGATTTCATCAATCATGTCTCCGGGTAGGTCTCTTAAAATATTGGGTTGTCTATCCATTTTGTGTTTTTAAACTGTAAAATAGACAAGAGTTAGATTCATAAAAAAATACTTATTAATACAAGCAATTTTTACATATATCATAAAGCATAAGAACACTATATTACATATATTACACCACACGAATACAACTATCTTATTCCGACTCGCTCGTTTCTTCTTCTTCGGTTTTGGTTCGTTTTGCCAAGTTTCTAGGGATATATGATGTTCCCCTAATACGAGCCGTCGTTGTCCACATTGGTTTAGAAAAACCTGGTGGTTTAGAGGTTCCCGGGTCATTGTTACAACTTAAGGACTTCGGGCGTTGACGATACATATAAAGTTCATCGGGGTTGGAATTAGATTTCTCTATTTTTATGCCCTTTCCCTTATTATTTTCTTTTGCCTTTTTAAATTCAGTTGGGGTAATTTCTATAACATCATCGGAATTCTCGTCGGAATCCGATTCATCGGAGAATTGGTAATCCTCCCAATATTTTGCTTCCTTGGCGGAAACACCATTGACCATAATTAACCTTGGTCGGTTGGTTGAGGATTTTCTTTTACTTAACCGTTTTATTATTTCCCCCACCGGTTCTATTTCTTCATCCGGTTCCGATTCTTCTTCCGGTTCCGATTCTTCTTCCGGTTCCGACTCTTCTTCCGGTTCCTCTTCGGGAACTTGTGAATCAGTCCACGAATCATTCCAATTTACATTTGACTCTTCATTATTATTAGGTGAGTCAATGGAACTTGTTCTAGAGGTAGACATCTATCACATAATATCAAACGCGTTAAGAGATTAATATATCACATAATATTCACATGTTAAAAATATATAGTTTCCAACAAAATTTGTTAAGCAATCATTTTTCAAGTAAACACGGTCGAAGTCCAGACTCACTAATGCATCCTAACAAACTCGATAAGACACACTAATGCAAAATTCTGGTTCTCTAAGACCAACGCTCGGATACCAACTGAAATGTTCCGTTCTTATTGATTAAAAACGTTCCATATTAATTGATTTCGTTGCGAGGTTTTGACCTCTATATGAGACGTTTTTCAAAGACTGCATTCATTTTAAAACAAACCATAACCTTTATTTCATCAATAAAGGTTTAAAAAGCTTTACGTAGATTATCAAATAATGATAATCTAAAATATCCTGTTTACACACGACCATTACATAATGGTTTACAATACAAATATGTTACAACAAAATAAGTTTCTTGAATGCAGTTTTTACACAATATCATACAAGCATGGACTCCAAATCTCGTCCTTATTTAAGTATGCGACAGCGGAAGCTCTTAATAATCACCTGAGAATAAACATGCTTAAAACGTCAACAAAAATGTTGGTGAGTTATAGGTTTAACCTATATATATCAAATCGTAACAATAGACCACAAGATTTCATATTTCAATACACATCCCATACATAGAGATAAAAATCATTCATATGGTGAACACCTGGTAACCGACAATAACAAGATGCATATATAAGAATATCCCCATCATTCCGGGACACCCTTCGGATATGATATAAATTTCGAAGTACTAAAGCATCCGGTACTTTGGATGGGGTTTGTTAGGCCCAATAGATCTATCTTTAGGATTCGCGTCAATTAGGGTGTCTGTTCCCTAATTCTTAGATTACCAGACTTAATAAAAAGGGGCATATTCGATTTCGATAATTCAACCATAGAATGTAGTTTCACGTACTTGTGTCTATTTTGTAAATCATTTATAAAACCTGCATGTATTCTCATCCCAAAAATATTAGATTTTAAAAGTGGGACTATAACTCACTTTCACAGATTTTTACTTCGTCGGGAAGTAAGACTTGGCCACTGGTTGATTCACGAACCTATAACAATATATACATATATATCAAAGTATGTTCAAAATATATTTACAACACTTTTAATATATTTTGATGTTTTAAGTTTATTAAGTCAGCTGTCCTCGTTAGTAACCTACAACTAGTTGTCCACAGTTAGATGTACAGAAATAAATCGATAAATATTATCTTGAATCAATCCACGACCCAGTGTATACGTATCTCAGTATTGATCACAACTCAAACTATATATATTTTGGAATCAACCTCAACCCTGTATAGCTAACTCCAACATTCACATATAGAGTGTCTATGGTTGTTCCGAAATATATATAGATGTGTCGACATGATAGGTCGAAACATTGTATACGTGTCTATGGTATCTCAAGATTACATAATATACAATACAAGTTGATTAAGTTATGGTTGGAATAGATTTGTTACCAATTTTCACGTAGCTAAAATGAGAAAAATTAACCAATCTTGTTTTACCCATAACTTCTTCATTTTAAATCCGTTTTGAGTGAATCAAATTGCTATGGTTTCATATTGAACTCTATTTTATGAATCTAAATAGAAAAGTATAGGTTTATAGTCGGAAAAATAAGTTACAAGTCGTTTTTGTAAAGGTAGTCATTTCAGTCGAAAGAACGACGTCTAGATGACCATTTTAGAAAACATACTTCCACTTTGAGTTTAATCATAATTTTTGGATATAGTTTCATGTTCATAATAAAAATCATTTTCTCAGAATAACAACTTTAAAATCAAAGTTTATCATAGTTTTTAATTAACTAACCCAAAACAGCTCGCGGTGTTACTACGACGGCGTAAATCCGGTTTTACGGTGTTTTTCGTGTTTCCAGGTTTTAAATCATTAAGTTAGCATATCATATAGATATAGAACATGTGTTTAGTTGATTTTAAAAGTCAATTTAGAAGGATTAACTTTTGTTTGCGAACAAGTTTAGAATTAACTAAACTATGTTCTAGTGATTACAAGTTTAAACCTTCGAATAAGATAGCTTTATATGTATGAATCGAATGATGTTATGAACATCATTACTACCTTAAGTTCCTTGGATAAACCTACTGGGAAAGAGAAAAATGTATCTATCTTCAATGGATCCTTGGATGGCTCGAAGTTCTTGAAGCAGAATCATGACACGAAAACAAGTTCAAGTAAGATCATCACTTGAAATAAGATTGTTATAGTTATAGAAATTGAACCAAAGTTTGAATATGATTATTACCTTGTATTAGAATGATAATCTACTGTAAGAAACAAAGATTTCTTGAGGTTGGATGATCACCTTACAAGATTGGAAGTGAGCTAGCAAACTTGAAAGTATTCTTGATTTTATGAAACTAGAACTTTTGGAATTTATGAAGAACACTTAGAACTTGAAGATAGAACTTGAGAGAGATCAATTAGATGAAGAAAATTGAAGAATGAAAGTGTTTGTAGCTGTTTTTGGTCGTTGGTGTATGGATTAGATATAAAGGATATGTAATTTTGTTTTCATGTAAATAAGTCATGAATGATTACTCATATTTTTGTAATTTTATGAGATATTTCATGCTAGTTGCCAAATGATGGTTCCCACATGTGTTAGGTGACTCACATGGGCTGCTAAGAGCTGATCATTGGAGTGTATATACCAATAGTACATACATCTAAAAGCTGTGTATTGTACGAGTACGAATACGGGTGCATACGAGTAGAATTGTTGATGAAACTGAACGAGGATGTAATTGTAAGCATTTTTGTTAAGTAGAAGTATTTTGATAAGTGTATTGAAGTCTTTCAAAAGTGTATAAATACATATTAAAACACTACATGTATATACATTTTAACTGAGTCGTTAAGTCATCGTTAGTCGTTACATGTAAGTGTTGTTTTGAAACCTTTAGGTTAACGATCTTGTTAAATGTTGTTAACCCAATGTTTATAATATCAAATGAGATTTTAAATTATTATATTATCATGATATTATCATGTATGAATATCTCTTAATATGATATATATACATTAAATGTCTTTACAACGATAATCGTTACATATATGTCTCGTTTAAGAATCATTAAGTTAGTAGTCTTGTTTTTACATATGTAGTTCATTGTTAATATACTTTATGATATGTTTTCTTATCATAGTATCATGTTAACTATATATATATCCATTTATATGTCATCATATAGTTTTTTTACAAGTTTTAACGTTCGTGAATCACCGATCAACTTGGGTGGTCAATTGTCTATATGAAACATATTTCAATTAATCAAGTCTTAACAAGTTTGATTGCTTAACATGTTGGAAACATTTAATCATGTAAATATCAATCTCAATTAATATATATAAACATGGAAAAGTTCGGGTCACTACAATTACTGCATATAGAGTGTCAATGGTTATTCCAAATACTATATATAGATGCGTCAATATGATATGTCAAAACATTGTATACGTGTCCCGATATTTAAAGTGCGTAAAATAAATAACAGAAATTAAATGACGATAAATAAAGTGCGTAAAGTAAATAACAGAAATTAAATGTCGATAAATAAAATTGCGATAATTAAACTGCGATAAATAAAATGTAATCAGTTAGCTAGGAACAGTTAGCTAGGATTTTGTTAGCGTGGATTCTTAACAAAATTTTCTCATGGTTAATTTGTTTGTTTCTAACAAATTTTTTTTGTCCAATGTTTTCTTCATTATGCCACTTGTTGGATTCTTATAAGTCAAAATCCAAATATGAAATTGAATGAAAATGATTATTTTGCGGTGAACGGATACGTATATCTGTGGATGTAAGTAGGATAGTAAATGACTGTTGAATCAGCTTGGAAGAATGTACAGTGTAATTTATTAATGTGAAATCTAAATATTCCTCGGGTATTACCTACCCGTTAAAATATTTTCACCATTAATAGTTTGTACGAAAGAATTTTTAATTACAATCGTTATGAAAATATATATACATATATATATTTTCTTCAGATGTAATCAGGGATTTAATGAGTTAATATAGTATTAAACTCATTTGGTTTACCGTCAAAACTAGAGTACATAATCTCTAAAACATTAGAGGTTACATAACCATCATGTCGAACGAAGACAAATGATGTAGAACGTCATGTAGAACGATGATTATACTCGAGGTACAGAATGAGATGTTGAGGCATGAATTGTTGATGGTACTGGTGCTGTTACTGATGGTACTGTTGGTGTCGATGATGTTACTGAGGCTGGTAAATTTTGCACTATATTTTCCAAATTGATTACTCGAGCGCGAAGTTCGTTGACTTCTTCTATTATTCCGGGATGATTGTCGGTCGGTATGAGTGAATGAATAAGGTTTAGAATTTTAGATAGAATATAATCGTGGTAAGGTATTCAGGAAATGATGGTGAAAATGGTGTTTCAGACTGGTTCGCCGGTAAGTGCTTCGGGTTCTCCGTCAAGAGGTGAATTCGGTTGGTGGAAAGGATCGCCTTCTTTGCGTCGCCATCGGTTAAGTCGTCTACGAACCCATCAGATGAATTGGGGATGGCTGATTGGTTGATTCATTCTGGTGACGCTGCTTTCAGAGCTTAGGTGAACATCCATGTCGGAATAGCTGTCGGAATAACTATCGGAATAGCTATCGAAATCTGAGGGACTCGAACTGGTTGTGTGATTCATCTCGTACGATCAGATGAAGGATTTTCGATAAGAAATAGGTTATAGGATGTAGATTAGTACTCTACAATATATAATTTACATATGCATATATAATACTAAAATCCCATAAGTTACAGAGGAATCTACGAAAGCTGTCAGGAAAAGTCTACAGTAACAGATACGCTAAGATATGAATTTTGTCTATACATTATTCATCCAGTCAATGCAGTAAGATGTGTCTAGAATAAGAATGATAAGCAGGTAATTTTCTAAGGATGAATAGCAGATGATTTCCGACTAGAAATGATAAGCAAAACTTTTGACATGCAGACACGGTCGAAGTCCAGACTCACTAATGCATCTTAAACAACTATCAGTTAGACACACTAATGCAAGACCTGGTTCGCTAAGACCACCGCTTTGATACCAACTTTCATGACCCATCCTAATCCATCTGGACGAATACATTACATTTGGTTACATCGCGAGGTACTTGACCTCTATATGATACATTTTACAAACATTGCATTCGTTTTTAAAAGACAAAATTGCGCGGTTGATACCTTAACTTTGTCAACAATTTCGTGGATAACCCTTAACTAATTTTTGGACTTAGATTACCCTAATCTTTCTATAACCGATTTGGATAACCCTCACCCTATCATCTGTTAACATAAACCCGTTAACTCTGGTCACGTGCAAAAAGTGTGAGGGTAAAATTGTCCACTTAATATTCCCTATAGTACTTGAAAACCCTCGTTCAGTATTTTATGCACGAAATCACTGTTACATTAAACTCAACCGTTCGACTTCTTTTTTTCATCCTTAACACAATACATCAATCTATCGATCCAAACCAAGCAGCAACATGGTTCTTGAAAACTTTCATTCAGTTAGAAGCGAATGTGGCTTGAATTCACTGATGGAATTATATGGTATGTATTCATTTATCTTTTAGTATGCAGTCGATTTATATGAAGCCACAATTCTAATCGTTTTTTCTACTGTTTATGAATATGCAGTTGATTTTCCTTCGTTGTTTACATTAAAACTACAACATGGAGATGTTTTTACTAAACCACCAGGCATCCAGTATGTGAATGGTATTGAATCGTTATATGATGGTGTTGATAGTTTTAACTTTAATGTGAAAAAACTTAAGGAAGAATTAGAGCACTTAGGGTATGATATGTCTAAAAAAATGGTCTATCATTTTCTGATTCCTGAAAAAACTTTAGATAATGGATTACATTCTTTTATTAATAATGAAGACATTAATGAATTAAGGAGTTATGTTGTTACTCACAAAGAGATTAGTATGTATGTTGAACATCAGGCTGCTGAAGTGGGCTCAAGTCAGGTTAGTTGTGTGGATTCAGAACACATTAATGAAGGGCTGGTAAAAAACAAACAAAAAGTTGTTATCGATGCTGAAGAAGATGATAGTTCTGATGAAGAGTTTATAGTTGATGAGGATAACACATTTGAAGAAGTTCATATAGACATGTCTGACTTTCATTTTTCTGTGGATAAGGATGTTGAGTACATGGGTAATGCAAGCCAAAAAACTATAAAAGTTGTCACAACTGAAAAACCAATTGTAGTTGATGAGTTGAGTAATGATGACTTTGATAGTGATCAAGAGGGAGGAGATTCTGATGAGAGAATAAGAAAGAAAAAAATTCAGGAAGCAAGAGTGTTACAAGAGAAAGGTGCTGAAGATGTGAGTAATTCTTATTTTTATGTTGGACAAGAGTTTGGTTCCAGAGAAGAGGTTAAAGATCTAGTCAGAAAGCATGCAGTTGAAACAAGAAGGCAACTTGTGTTTATAAAAAATGAGGCATATAAATTACAAGTTCAATGTGCAGGAGAATGCGATGAAGATGAGGTTGTAGAAAAAGGAGAGTGTTCCCATCACATGGTTGTAAAGAACAATAAAAACAATGAAAAAAGGTTGTTGAAAATGATGATAAAAAAAGGTCATGGAGAAAAAGGAATTTGAAACTAGAGTGTGAATGGAGGCTATATGTTTCAAAATTTGTTAATAAAGAGACTTGGAAGGTTCAAACCTTTAAACCAATTCATAAGTGTCATACTTCAAGAAATGTCAAACAATGTACTTATGAATTCCTTGCATCATATTTGGTTAACCAAATTCCAACCAATCCAAAAATTCCAACAGGTGCAATCAAAACACAATATGAGCAACAGTTTCAAATGGAAATATCAAAAACTAAGGCTTATAGGGCTCTAAAGGCTGCTAAGAAAGTTGTACAAGGTGATTATGAAAAACAGTATGCTGAGCTAAGGGATTATTTGGAAGATCTTATAAGAAGTAACCCAGGTACTACTGTGAAGGTGTTAAATGAACCACAGAAGATACACCCACAAGGATTTTCAAAAGATGTTATGTGTGTTTAGGGCCATTAAAGGAAGGATTCAGAACATTGTCTAGAGATCTATTAGGTTTAGATGGGGCATTCATGAAAGAACCAGCTAGTGGACAAATATTAAGTGCTGTTGGGGTGGATTCAAACAATGGTATATGTAACGACCCTGGTTTTTCCAACGTTATTTATTAATAATTATTATTATTAATACGCTTGATTAAACGAACGTATGTTATTACATTTACATGTTGCTTTAATTGCCCGTACTTGAACTTTAAATGCCCGAAACGTCTTTGTGACACCCGGAACTTGCACGAATAATATTTTAAGATATTATTTACATCCATGATTAATTTTATTAATCATTTTAATTAACTAAGGCTTTTAGTTAGTTACTTGGGCTTAACTTGGACTTTTATTGATTTACTTGCTAACTACTTGAACTTGGGCTTTGTTTAGTTAATGAACTCATGTATTAAAACTTGTAAGTCCACCCTACTTATAATATGGATTAGTTAGCCCACTCTTGCTACTTGTAAGTATTAGTTCCATGCCTAACTAGTTAGTTGAACCATTTAGAATCTTGTTGCCTTATAATCCCCATGAGACTACATGTATTAACCACATTTTATGAACTTTCATGCAAGAGACCACTAAACAAAACCTCCCCCCCTTAGAGTGCAGCTGGCCGTCGGCCTTTAGGGGTGTTTAGGAGGGTTTTTGATTCATTTTTTTTTATCACATTCATTCTCTCATTCTCTCATTTCAAAATACACACACTTGCTTCATCTTTTCTCTTATCTTTCTCTCAAGTTTTTCTTTCTTTCTTGTAAGTAAAATGAACAATCTCCTCTTCCTTTTCTTACAACAAAACCGTGGCCTAGATCCACATAGATCATCATCATCCTTTGTTATTACTTGATTGTTTGTTGTAATTGTTACTTGTCATTGTTAAAGATCAAACTTAGTAGTTTGTATCTCATGTAATCTTGCTACTTCCATTATGTTTAAGGAAGTCAAGAACAAAGGATCTAAGTTCTTTCATAACTTATGGTTCTACTCTACTTGTTTTCAAGATTTAAAGTTTATAATCTTTATAATTGTTACTTGTTTTCTTGTTTGTTGTATGTTACTAGAATACCACCTTCATGGTTGGTTTAGGCTTATCATTCATTTTCTTTATTTCTTATTGTTAGTTGCTTACTACACATTTGAACAAGGACATGAAACCAACAAGAGCTTACACTTTGGTGCAAGTATCATGGATCCAACACTTGGTTGTGATCTTTCTTAGTGTTCATAAACTTGTTCATAAACTTACATGTAACCTTGGTCATGATTACTAGTTAATCTTGATCTTATATTTCTTGGATCTAACTTGTTAGTTCAAGAACAACACTTTAAACTCTCTAACTTGTGTTGATTTGACTTAAGAACTATAGATCTAGACTTTTGAGTCTTGAATCTTCAAGATCTAACTAAGAACTATGTTCTACAAGCTAAGATCTTGCTTACTTAAGTTCAATTCAAGTTTGTAACTTATTATTGTTTTAAAGTTCATGTGTGTGCTAGATCTAAGACTTTGATGAAACCTTGGTTCATCAAACATTATACAACTCTTAAGTGAGTTGATCTACATGTCTTAGACTCACACTTGTGTTGCTAGTGTCAAAACTTAGTTAGAATTACTTTCATTGTTCATGTGTGTGTAGATCTAGGACTTGATGTAACTTTGGTTCATCAAATTCATGTCTTAGACTTGCACTAAGGTTATGATGGACAAATCTTGGTTAATATGATGTATACACATCCATGAGTTGTGCACTTGAAGCTAGATGCATCAAGGATGAGAACCATGATGAGCATCCAACACCAAGATCACCGGAACCCTTGAAAACCCACTGCATTCTGTCCAAAAGTTTCTGACCTACTGTTTCTGGACCAGACCAGTAGGTCTGGGCTGATCCCATCTTGATTTTTGGATAGAACTTTTCGAGTAAATAATTTTTCATTTAGGACTCGTCTTCATCCGAGTTACGGTTTAGGATTTATGGCCCTCCGATCGTCACTATGTCCGTTTAACGTTGTGCAGAAATTTCAGACCTACTCGCACTTATACCGTTGCCACGGTCAAACGAAGACGAGTTAGCTTCTGAAAATTTAACCACACTTAAGCAACTCATATACGGAGCCATAGCCACTGGTCTCACCTCTGTTCGGTTTGCGTAGAGGCCGTGGTGACTGACCGAAGTCAGCCTTTGTTTTAAACGACTTTCTTAAACGAGTCTTACTTGTTACCTTTTGTTTAATGATGATTGATGATGACCCTTATGACCTTAATTACATACTTGTAAACCTTTTGAGACGACTTATTGACTTAGTGCTATTTGACTTAGGTTGAG
The DNA here is from genome assembly GCF_046630445.1 of Rutidosis leptorrhynchoides. Classification (NCBI taxonomy): domain Eukaryota; kingdom Viridiplantae; phylum Streptophyta; class Magnoliopsida; order Asterales; family Asteraceae; genus Rutidosis; species Rutidosis leptorrhynchoides. The sequence continues at coordinate 656,748,713 of NC_092333.1, read as the reverse complement.
GACGTTTGGACCGTTACTTGCACACCACTTTCCGACTACTACCTTACCGTTACTACAAATCATTGTGAGTTATAGCATTCCCTTTTTACTTTAACTTATTTTGGGAACTGAGAATGCATGCGGATTTTATGTTTTACATACTAGGCACGAGTACTTAAACTTTATATATGTGTGGGTTATATAACGGCAGAAACATTCCCTTTAGCTCGGTAACGTTTAATCATTGGTTTTTGAACCGTGAACGCGAATCTTAGATATGGATCCATAGGGTTTGACATCCCCACTCGGGCTAGTAGCGCTAGCATTTAACGAGTGTTTAATACTTCGAGGTTATACGCACTTGCCAAGTGCACTTTAAGGGGGTACATTAAACGTTAAGTTAGTTACCGGGTGCCCACGGTTAAGCATATACTTTTACATACTTTTGAAACGCTCGTTGTAGCACTGAAATCTCGTGGCCTATTTACATTACTGTTATACTTAAACTATAGCTCACCAACCTTTGTGTTGACCTTTTTAAGCATGTATTTTCTCAGGTGCTTGAAGTCGCTTCCGCTATCTTACTAGTCGTGCTGTAGAACCCGCTGCCTAGAGTTGTTATCGCATGACTACTTATCTTGCATTCAAACTTTTTACTTATGAACTTATGTTATGTAACGACCATTATGGTCACGTACACTTATTTAATGCTTCTACTTAGTGAAGCATACTTTTGATTTGTAAAACAATTGACGTATGTTATAACGTCACTTTTATTAATGAATGCAAACTCTGTTTTGAAAACGCATATAGTACTTAACCTTGTAATGATCCTGTTGTTGATGGTCCGTACATGATGATTTAGTACGGGGCGTCACATTTGGTATCAGAGCATTGGTTGTAGGGAATTAGGATGCATTAGTGAGTCTAAGACCGACCCGAGTAGGATTCACTAATAGGGCTAATCTACAACTTGTTAGTTTACTTGTTTCCGCTGAACTTACTGCATGCTGCTGCTTACTGTTACTGCTATATGCCGTATGCTACTACGTGATTTCACTACTGCATGCTATTACTTGCTTTCGATTGCATGCTAGTTTCGTACGATTACTGATATTGCCATGCTACTTATTGTTATACATGATTTAAACTGTTGGCCTATTATTTGCTTGCTTTATGACATACTGACATGGAAAATTTATTTTTCCTTGTTCAGATGTCGGACGTTCCACCTGCTGACATCCCGAGCGGCTCAGGCCCCGTTGTTCCACCCACTGCTGCACCTGTTGCTGCTGCTGCTGCTGCTGCTGCCGACATTCCGGCCCCGACACCCACTGGCGACCCCGGCGCCTCTAGTTCTGGAGCTAGTTCTAGTGTGCCTATCCCGGCGTCTTCTTCCAGACCCCCGAGGCAACTGGCTCGCATTGGTGGCATGGAGATCCCCGAGGAGTTCGGGGAAGGTCCCTTTCGTAATCACTGGCGCACACCTTGCCGACGCACTGCCGACGGCCGCTTAGCCGTGATTACGCCAGGCCGACACCGACAGATGTTGGCCGCTTTCGGATATGTTGAGCCACCCGCGCCACCACCGCATGATTCAGACGACGATTCTTCCACCGATGCTTCTTCAGACGACACCTCATCGGACGACTCCAGTGATGAGGAGGATCACGCTGACCGACCGATTCAGGCACCTTCTACCCCGCCGAAGAAGCGGTATCGCTTCGCTGGCATAATTCCTGGTCGTACTGTCACTGACGCTTATGGACGGCGTCGTAGGATCACTGCACGTAAACGGCTGGTGCCGTACCCCGCCGACCCACAGATATTACCGTCTCTACCCAGAGCCAGACCATCCACTTCAGCACCACCGGCTCCACCTGCACCGCCAGCACCACCTGCCCCACCATCTTCCTCTAATGAGGAAATGAGGCGGGAGATTGAGATTCTCCAGACTCGAGTTACTGAGCTCGAGGAGCAGTTGGCTCATGTTTTGGACATCTTGTACCCACCATCGCCGTAGGACTTTGTACTAGATTCTGTATTGTAATCTCTTTTGTAATTTCATATTTCACTTATGTAATGTACGAACTTATTGTAATGTATGAACTTATTATCATTAATGAATGGAATTTGTGTTGCTTACTTCTTGCGCAAGTGTTCTATTTACGTTATCATCTCATGGTTTTGTGGTACTTATATCTGCTTGCGTTATTTAATCAACATGTGTTGTGTTGTTTTCATGTTGGTTGTTATATAATGTACTATTATTATTTGCATAATGGATTTTGACTTGAGTCAAAATGTTTGTATAGAACATCATGGCCAACGGGAGATCTATCCTCACCGCGGCACAAATTGAGGAAATGATTAACGAGCGAGTCGCTGCTGCACTAGCTGAAAGACAACCCCAAGCTCCACCACCACCGCCTGTCAATCCACCTGTCGTCCGAGATGGGTGTACTTACAAGGAATTTCAAAGCTGCAAGCCACACTACTTCAGTGGCACTGAGGGACCCGTCGGTCTCACCAGATGGTTCGAAAAGTTGGAATCGGTATTCAGGGTTAGCAATTGTTCTGAGGCTAACAAAACGAAATTTGCATCTTGCACACTTTCGGATGGCGCGCTTACATGGTGGAATACCATGGCCCAAGCGCAAGGAATTGATGAGGCGTATGCTACGCCTTGGGAAGAATTTAAATGTGCTATGATCGAGGAATACTGTCCGAGAACCGAGATTCAAAAGATGGAAATCGAATTTACGCAATTGAAAATCGTAGGGAACGACCTTAACAGCTACAACCGTAGGTTTTTGGAATTGGCTCTTATGTGTCCAACCATGGTCACCCCCGAATTTAAGCGTTTGGAGAAATACTTCTCGGGACTTCCTAAGTCCATCAAGGGTAATGTTACCTCATCCAAGCCACCAAGCGTTCCCGAAGCAATGCGCATGGCGCATACTCTCTTGAATCAAATCATCCTGGACGAGCCGGAGAAGGCTAAGTTTGAAACTGTTAGTGGTGAAAAGAGGAAATGGGACAACAACCACAACAACAACAGGGGTAGGAACTATGATCAAAACCCGACAAAACGACATGAAGGGTTCAGGCAAAACAACAACATGCACAATAACAACACCAACCCCAACAACAACAACCGCACCAATCCGAACTACAAAGGAACCTTACCACAATGCAATAGGTGCTACAAGCACCACACTGGGTATTGCAATGTTATCTGTGAGAAGTGCCAACGATCTGGACATGTTGGCAAGGATTGCAAGGTTACCACTTTGAATGTGAAGCCAAACCACAACAACAATGGGCCTAAGAAGTGTTATGAATGTGGAAAGACGGGCCATTTCAGAAACGAGTGTCCTAACAAGCGTAAGGATGGCGGACCACCACGTGCTAGAGCCTTCAATGTTAATGCAAGAGATGCACGCGACAACCCCGACTTGGTAACAGGTATATTCAAAATCAACAATCTTTTAGCTTCTGTCCTATTCAATACTGGTGCCGATAGGAGCTATGTGTGTAGGCATTTTTGTGATAAGTTAGATTGGTCGTTAGTTCCTTTGAAGGAAAGTATGCTTGTCGAGGTCGCCAATGGAAAACTTGAAAAGGTTGACCATATTAGTCGTGGAGCTATTATCAACATAGCTGGTGCAGATTTCGAAATTGATTTGATACCTATCAAACTGGGAAGTTTTGACGTGATCGTCGGTATGGATTGGTTGAGCAAGATAAAGGCCGATGTTATCTGTGGAGATAAAGCACTTCGCATACCACAAGGAGATGGCGAACCACTGGTTATCTATGGAGAGAGATGTACCTCGAAGTTGAACCTCATTAGTTGCGTGAAAGCGCAAAAGATTATGAAGAAGGGACGCTTTGCTGTCCTAGCACATGTGAAAGCGGTAGAAACTGAGGTGAAGAACGTGAACGACGTTCGAATTGTGAACGAATTTTCTGATGTCTTCCCAGAGGAATTGCCTGGATTACCGCCGCAGAGAGCAGTAGAATTTCAGATTGACTTAGTGCCAGGAGCTGCACCTGTAGCTCGCGCACCTTATAGACTCGCACCTTCCGAGATGCAAGAATTACAGAGTCAACTACAAGAGCTATTAGATCGAGGGTTTATCCAACCAAGCTTCTCGCCTTGGGGCGCACCTGTGTTGTTTGTAAAGAAGAAGGATGGATCCTTCCGTATGTGTATCGGCTACCGTGAACTCAACAAATTGACTATCAAGAATCGATATCCTCTTCCACGAATTGATGATCTTTTTGATCAACTACAAGGATCGAGCATTTATTTAAAGATCGATTTGCGATCCGGATATCACCAGCTGAGGGTGAAGGAAAGTGACGTGATGAAAACTGCATTCAGGACCCGTTATGGTCATTATGAGTTCCTCGTGATGCCATTCGGTTTGACAAATGCACCTGCCGTGTTCATGGATCTCATGAATCGTGTCTGCAAGCCTTACTTGGATAAGTTTGTTATCGTCTTCATAGATGATATCCTCATCTACTCTAAGAGCGAAGAAGAACATGAGCAACACCTTCGGCTAGTGCTTGAACTCTTAAGACAAGAGCAACTTTACGCCAAATTCTCCAAGTGCGAATTTTGGTTGAAGGAAGTACAGTTTTTGGGTCATGTTGTGAGCGACCAGGGTATCAAAGTTGATCCCGCCAAGATTGAAGCCATCAGCAAGTGGGAGACCCCCACTACTCCAACGCATATTCGCCAATTTCTAGGTCTCGCCGGTTATTATCGAAGGTTTATCGAAGGATTTTCTCTGATTGCGCGTCCTTTGACCGCACTGACTCACAAGGGCAAGAAGTTCATTTGGGAACCCACACACGAATCAGCATTCCAAACTTTGAAGAAGAAGTTAACCTCCGCACCTATCCTATCACTTCCTGAAGGCAGTGACGACTTTGTTGTTTATTGCGATGCATCGAAGAGTGGTTTTGGTTGTGTACTGATGCAACGATCAAAGGTTATTGCCTATGCCTCCCGCCAATTGAAGATTCACGAGCGGAACTACACTACACATGATCTTGAACTTGGAGCCGTTGTCTTTGCACTCAAATTGTGGAGACATTATTTGTATGGAACTAAGAGCACTATCTTCACCGATCACAAGAGTCTCCAGCACATCTTCGATCAGAAGCAATTGAATATGAGATAGCGTCGATGGATCGAGACGCTCAACGACTACGATTGTGAACTCCGTTATCACCCTGGCAAGGCCAATGTTGTAGCTGACGCTTTAAGCCGAAAGGAGAGGACGGCACCTCTCCGTGTTAGGGCTCTGAACATCACCATCCATTCGAACCTCAACAACCAGATCAGAGTAGCCCAAGTTGAGGCTCTCAAGGAGGAGAACATATCTCACGAGCATTTGAACATACTTGTCTCTCGATTCGAGGTTAGAGAGTCTGGACTCCGATGTTATGTCGGAAGAATTTGGGTACCTTACTATGGAGATCTACGAAGCCTGATACTTGATGAAGCACACAAATCGAGATATTCGATTCACCCCGGTGCAGGTAAGATGTACCACGACCTTAAAGAACAGTATTGGTGGCCGAATCTTAAGAAGGACGTTGCGACTTATGTTGGTAAGTGTTTGACTTGCTCGAAGGTTAAAGCCGAGCATCAGAGACCTTCTGGGTTACTTCAACAGCCGGAAATCCCACAATGGAAGTGGGAAAGGATCACAATGGATTTCATTACTAAGCTGCCGAAGACGGTGGGCGGATGCGATACTATTTGGGTTATTGTTGACCGCCTCACCAAATCTGCACACTTCCTAGCGATGAAGGAAACTGATACAATGGAAAGACTTGCTCAGCTGTACATCAAAGAGGTTGTATCTCGTCATGGTGTACCTTTATCAATCATCTCCGATCGTGATCCCCGTTTTGCTTCCAGATTTTGGCGTTCTTTGCAAGAAGCCATGGGAACTCGTCTTGACATGAGTACTGCTTATCATCCTCAGACTGACGGGCAAAGCGAACGAACGATTCAGACCTTGGAGGACATGCTGCGTGCATGTGTCATTGATTTTGGAAAGGCCTGGGAAAGGCATTTGCCACTCGCCGAATTCTCGTACAACAACAGTTATCACTCAAGCATTAATGTTGCACCTTTTGAAGCATTGTATGGTCGTAAGTGCCGATCTCCTATTTGTTGGGCCGAAGTAGGCGAAAAGCAAATCACCGGACCCGAGGTAGTTCACGAAACCACGGAGAAGATTGCTCAGATCCAAGCTAGACTTAAGACTGCCCGTGATCGCCAAAAGAGCTATGCAGATCTTAAATGGAAAGACTTTGAATTTAATGTTGGTGATCGTGTAATGTTGAAGGTTGCACCTTGGAAAGGTGTGATCCGTTTTGGAAAACGTGGAAAGTTGAACCCACGATACATTGGTCCTTTCGAGATCTTGGAATGTGTTGGACCAGTTGCATACCGTTTGGATCTACCAGCACAATTGAGCTCAGTTCATCCTACCTTCCATGTGTCAAACTTGAAGAAGTGTCTTGCTGCACCCGAACTCATCATACCATTGGAAGAACTTACTATTGATGACAAACTCCACTTTGTGGAGGAACCTGTTGAGATTATGGATCGTGAGATCAAAACTTTGAAACGCAACAAGATTCCGATTGTACGAGTACGATGGAATGCCAAACGAGGACCTGAGTTTACTTGGGAACGAGAGGATCAAATGATGCGAAAATATCCTCATCTTTTCCCGACTCCTCCATCTACTTCAGCTTAAATTTCGGGACGAAATTTTCTTTAACAGGTGGGTAATGTAACGACCCTGGTTTTTCCAACGTTATTTATTAATAATTATTATTATTAATACGCTTGATTAAACGAATGTATGTTATTACATTTACATGTTGCTTTAATTGCCCGTACTTGAACTTTAAATGCCCGAAACGTCTTTGTGACACCCGGAACTTGCACGAATAATATTTTAAGATATTATTTACATCCATGATTAATTTTATTAATCATTTTAATTAACTAAGGCTTTTAGTTAGTTACTTGGGCTTAACTTGGACTTTTATTAATTTACTTGCTAACTACTTGAACTTGGGCTTTGTTTAGTTAATGAACTCATGTATTAAAACTTGTAAGCCCACCCTACTTATAATATGGATTAGTTAGCCCACTCTTGCTACTTGTAAGTATTAGTTCCATGCCTAACTAGTTAGTTGAACCATTTAGAATCTTGTTGCCTTATAATCCCCATGAGACTACATGCATTAACCACCTTTTATGAACTTTCATGCAAGAGACCACTAAACAAAACCTCCCCCCCTTAGAGTGCAGCTGGCCGTCGGCCTTTAGGGGTGTTTAGGAGGGTTTTTGATTCATTTTTTTTATCACATTCATTCTCTCATTCTCTCATTTCAAAATACACACACTTGCTTCATCTTTTCTCTTATCTTTCTCTCAAGTTTTTCTTTCTTTCTTGTAAGTAAAATGAACAATCTCCTCTTCCTTTTCTTACAACAAAACTGTGGCCTAGATCCACATAGATCATCATCATCCTTTGTTATTACTTGATTGTTTGTTGTAATTGTTACTTGTCATTGTTAAAGATCAAACTTAGTAGTTTGTATCTCATGTAATCTTGCTACTTCCATTATGTTTAAGGAAGTCAAGAACAAAGGATCTAAGTTCTTTCATAACTTATGGTTCTACTCTACTTGTTTTCAAGATTTAAAGTTTATAATCTTTATAATTGTTACTTGTGTTCTTGTTTGTTGTATGTTACTAGAATACCACCTTCATGGTTGGTTTAGGCTTATCATTCATTTTCTTTATTTCTTATTGTTAGTTGCTTACTACACATTTGAACAAGGACATGAAACCAACAAGAGCTTACACTTTGGTGCAAGTATCATGGATCCAACACTTGGTTGTGATCTTTCTTAGTGTTCATAAACTTGTTCATAAACTTACATGTAACCTTGGTCATGATTACTAGTTAATCTTGATCTTATATTTCTTGGATCTAACTTGTTAGTTCAAGAACAACACTTTAAACTCTCTAACTTGTGTTGATTTGACTTAAGAACTATAGATCTAGACTTTTGAGTCTTGAATCTTCAAGATCTAACTAAGAACTATGTTCTACAAGCTAAGATCTTGCTTACTTAAGTTCAATTCAAGTTTGTAACTTATTATTGTTTTAAAGTTCATGTGTGTGCTAGATCTAAGACTTTGATGAAACCTTGGTTCATCAAACATTATACAACTCTTAAGTGAGTTGATCTACATGTCTTAGACTCACACTTGTGTTGCTAGTGTCAAAACTTAGTTAGAATTACTTTCATTGTTCATGTGTGTGTAGATCTAGGACTTGATGTAACTTTGGTTCATCAAATTCATGTCTTAGACTTGCACTAAGGTTATGATGGACAAATCTTGGTTAAGATGATGTATACACATCCATGAGTTGTGCACTTGAAGCTAGACGCATCAAGGATGAGAACCATGATGAGCATCCAACACCAAGATCACCGGAACCCTTGAAAACCCACTGCATTCTGTCCAAAAGTTTCTGACCTACTGTTTCTGGACCAGACCAGTAGGTCTGGGCTGATCCCATCTTGATTTTTGGATAGAACTTTTCGAGTAAATAATTTTTCATTTAGGACTCGTCTTCATCCGAGTTACGGTTTAGGATTTATGGCCCTCCGATCGTCACTATGTCCGTTTAACGTTGTGCAGAAATTTCAGACCTACTCGTACTTATACCGTTGCCACGGTCAAACGAAGACGAGTTAGATTCTGAAAATTTAACCACACTTAAGCGACTCATATACGGAGCCATAGCCACTGGCCTCACCTCTGTTCGGTTTGCGTAGAGGCCGTGGTGACTGACCGAATCAGCCTTTGTTTTAAACGACTTTCTTAAACGAGTCTTACTTGTTACCTTTTGTTTAATGATGATTGATGATGACCCTTATGACCTTAATTACATACTTGTAAACCTTTTGAGACGACTTATTGACTTAGTGCTATTTGACTTAGGTTGAGGACGTTTGGACCGTTACTTGCACACCACTTTCCGACTACTACCTTACCGTTACTACTAATCATTGTGAGTTATAGCATTCCCTTTTTACTTTAACTTATTTTGGGAACTGAGAATGCATGCGGATTTTATGTTTTACATACTAGGCACGAGTACTTAAACTTTGTATATGTGTAGGTTATATAACGGCAGAAACATTCCCTTTAGCTCGGTAACGTTTAATCATTGGTTTTTGAACCGTGAACGCGAATCTTAGATATGGATCCATAGGGTTTGACATCCCCACTCGGGCTAGTAGCGCTAGCATTTAACGAGTGTTTAATACTTCAAGGTTATACGCACTTGCCAAGTTCACTTTAAGGGGGTACATTAAACGTTAAGTTAGTTACCGGGTGCCCACGGTTAAGCATATACTTTTACATACTTTTGAAACGCTCGTTGTAGCACTGAAATCTCGTGGCCTATTTACATTACTGTTATACTTAAACTATAGCTCACCAACCTTTGTGTTGACCTTTTTAAGCATGTATTTTCTCAGGTGCTTGAAGTCGCTTCCGCTATCTTACTAGTCGTGCTGTAGAACCCGCTGCCTAGAGTTGTTATCGCATGACTACTTATCTTGCATTCAAACTTTTTACTTATGAACTTATGTTATGTAACGACCATTATGGTCACGTACACTTATTTAATGCTTCTACTTAGTGAAGCATACTTTTGATTTGTAAAACAATTGACGTATGTTATAACGTCAATTTTATTAATGAATGCAAACTCTGTTTTGAAAACGCATATAGTACTTAACCTTGTAATGATCCTGTTGTTGATGGTCCGTACATGATGATTTAGTACGGGGCGTCACAGTATATATCCTTTGGCATATGCTATGGTAGAAGGTGAAAATTATAATTCTTGGTGTTGGTTTTTAAAATGTTTGGGTGATGTTTTGAATCTAACAACAATGTCAAACTTCACTTTCATAAGTGATAGACAAAAGGTATTCATTATTTTTATAATTATCATTAATATTTTTTTAGCTGTCAATAACTGAATAAGATAATTGAGTTTAATGTTTTATGTTAGGGACTTATTCATGCTGTGGAGAGGTTGTTCCCATGTGCAGAACATAGGTATTGTTTGAGACATATGCATGAAAACATGAAAACCAGGAATTTCAGGGGACTTGCATACAAGCAACACCTTTGGAAGTGTGCAACTGCTACAACTGTACCACATTTTGAAAGGTATATGCTTGATCTTAAAGCTTTTGATAAGTCTGATTGGAAGTACTTAGCTGATATATCACCACATACATGGTCAAGAAGTCATTTTACAGGTATATTTTAAATTTATACTTGTTATGATCAAATAATATAATAGTTGATAAATTCTAAAAAAATAAACAATGTGACAGGTAGAGCAGTTTCTGATGTTCTTTTGAGCAACATGTGTGAAGTGTTTAATAGGTGGATTGTGGATGGGAGAGATAAGCCAATTATAACATGTTTAGAGTTCATTAGGGAGTACTTAATGAAAAGAATTTATACAGTTAGAAAGAAGATAATGAACTCGGAAGGTATATTAACTCCTAAAGCAACAAAAGTGTTTGAAGGGATTAAAAAAGAAGCAAGCAAATATACTGTTAGTTATAATGGTAGTAGGATGTTCCAGGTTAATGGACCGTGGTTGACATGGGTCAACAAACATGTGCTTGTAGAAAATGGGAATTGACAGGTATGCCATGTAAACATGCCATTGCTTGTATTTGGAATATGAGGGCAAATGATCCTAAACTTCCTAGACCAGAGGGTTGGGTTAACCAAGTTCATCACCTAAAAAGATGGAGAGATACTTATGAGCATTGTATCAATCCATTGAATGGTAGGAATATGTGGCCTAAGTCTAATGTGACCATACCAATACTTCCACCTTTGAAAATTGCAACTGCTGGAAGACCCAAGAAGAATCGAAGAAATGGACTTCATGAGAATGATAACTTAGTTTTAGGTGGCAAGTTGTCAAAGAAAGGCCAAGTGATCACATGTGGTATTTGTAAGGGTGCAGGACATAACAGGAGGGGCTGCCCTAATCGAGGTATACAATGATTTTGTGATTTTAGTGATTTTGTGAACCTATGTTGATTAGGTGGTATTTCTGATATTTAAGAATCTGGTGAACCTATGTATTTTGGTTTTTGGTGTTTTTTGTGAACCTTATGTATTCAACTTATGTTTCTATTTTGTGATTTTGGTGATTGCAAACTGTTTCTATCTAATTATGATCAAAGTCAACATAGGTCAACTTTGATTGCAAACTGTTTCTATTTAATTATGATCAAAGTCAACACATGTCAACTGAGATTGCAAATGGTTTCTATGTGATTAAGATCAAAGTCAACACAGGTCAACTGAGTTTGTATTGTTATTATGTGCAAACTGAGATTGCAAACTGATTTTGTATTGTTATGATCAAAGTCAACACAGGTCAACTGAGTTTGTAATGGTTTTTTGTGACAATGGTATAAACTGATTTGGTTTCAAACTGAGTTTGTAATGTTTTGGTTGCAATGGTATAAACTGTTTACACTATTGGCATAATGTGCAATTCGACCATTCTATTTTGTACAAATTGCAATGGTACTAGAAACACAAGTAGCCACAATTCAACTTGAAACATAAGAAAGATTGGATTCAAACACTCATATAAGTAGCCACAATTCAACATAAAAACATAAACTTCATTCAAATTTCATTGTCAAATTACAAAAAACTAAAAATAGACGACTGGTACATTAGATTCAAGCTACAATTCAACTAGAAAAAGCTACATACAAAGCAATCCCTAACCAACTAAAAAACAACAGAATCTTCACGAATGCAGCTTCCCTTTGTGCAGTTTTGGCAATTGCATCACTCTTGTTTTTTGCTTCGAGCAGTCCTGGTATAATAACGGTTGCACGGTGACACATTGGTGGATCATACCAACCAACAAACTTACAACGCGATCCCTAAAACATCAAACATCATATAATGTATTCTGTGATTACCATATACAATATTTAGTAAACAAAAAACAAACTTGGGCGATTAGAATACCTGAATTGGACATCCAAAGAACCTACGTCCTGGATTTTTCTTTGTCCATGCTGTCGTAATCACAGCAACACGTCCACACCAACATCGAACCATCTCATGATTCATAAAAACTAAATCAATTTGTTTCAGGTGGAATCGATTAATATTAGGTTTTCAAATTGGGGAGAAAGAATTCGATGATTGGAATTAAAAAAAGGAGGGTTCGGCGTATTTTATAATAAAATAGGGAATATTAAGTGGACAATTTTACCCTCACACTTTTTGCACGTGACCAGTGTTAACGGGATAATGTTAACAGATGTTCGGGTTAGGGTTATCCAATTCGATTATAGAAAGATTAGGGTAATCTAAGTCCAAAAATTAGTTAAGGGTTATCCATGAAATTGTTGACAAAGTTAAGGTATCAACCGCGCAATTTTGTCTTTTCAAAAGACAAACTTTCATTTCATTGACAGTTGACGGCATGCATACCATTTCATAATTTATCCAACTATAATTGACTTAGTAATAATCTTGATGAACTCGATGACTCGAATGCAACGTCTTTTGAAATATGTCATGAATGACTCCAAGTAATATCTCTAATATGAGCAAATGCACAGCGGAAGATTTCTTTAATACCTGAGATTAACATGCTTTAAAGTGTCAACCAAAAGGTTGGTGAGTTATTTAGTTTATCATAAATAATCATTTCAGATAGTATAATAGACCACAAGATACTCATATTTCGAAAACAATCTGTGCAGGTCTGCTCACTGCTGGAAAATCATTCATATGAAGAACACCAGAACCTTTCAAACAACTCACCAACGGTAGCTAATGCGTACTGCAATCACAAAATCACCTCACCGTGGTAGTTAATACAATATAATTCTTACAACGGGGGCTAATGCGTACGCAATGCAAAATCATCCCTCCGAGGGTAGCTGAAACGGGGGCTAATGCGTACGCAATGCAAAATCATCCCTCCGTTACCAACTACAAAGTCGACTATAATACAATACAATACAATACATCGGTAGCTAACGCGTAGTGCAATGATGAAATCATCTCACCGATGGTAGTTAAAACGGTAGCTAACGCGTAGTGCAATGATGAAATCATCTCACCGTTACTAACTACTAAATCGAACCATATCGGTAGCTAACGCGTAGTGCAATGACGAAATCATCTCACCGATGGTCGATAATACAATCTTTATAGAAATCAAACCTTTGAATCCAAATAATTCTATCATAGAATGTAGTTTTGAATATTTGTGTCTATTTCGTCAAACGTTTATAGAAGCAGTTCATGTATTCTCAGTTCAAAAATATATCTCAAAAGCATTTAGGAAACAGTTATAAAAACAGCGCATGTATTCTCAGTCCCAAAAATGTAAAGAGTAAAAGAGAATCAAATGAAACTCACAATACGATATTTTGTAGTAAAAATATGCATACGACGGAACTGAACAATGCAAGGTTGGTCTCGGATTCACGAACCTATATCATTGGTATATATATTAACACATGTAATTGTAATCGTACAAATATATATTTAAATTTATTAGTTGTATCATTTTTATATTAATAATATATATATATATATATATATTCATATAAAAATATTAATTTTTATTATGTTATATGTATTAACTATATAATTTATTTGTTTGTTAAAAACAGTAGTTATAATAATACTAAAATAATATTAATATTGGTAACAATGATAATAACTATAATACTTGATATTACTAATAAAGGTAATAATGTTAATAATTCTATTAATGATAATAATAATGATATTAATAGTAATAACTGTAAAAATATTAATTTTATTATTAAAGATATTTATGATAATGATTTTAATAATTACATAATAATGATACTCATAATATTGATAATAATACTTATAATAATCTGATAACACTAATAATAATGATAATATTAATAATACATAATAATAATAATACTCATAATCATAGAATGATGTTTATATTAATATTTATGAAAATAATAATAATTACATTAATATCACTTATAATAACAATAATAATAATAGTAATAATAATATTGGTAATAATACTTATAGATATCATAATACTTCTAACTATATTACTAATAATAACAATCATAAAAATAACAATAATAATAACACTAACCATAATAAGAATATTAATAATAATAATAATAATAATAGAGATAATAAACTACCTCATAAGGTCCTTCCTAAAAAAAATGGCACATACAAGACTCGAACCCATGACCTCTCGAATACCCAAACACGCCCTTAACCATTGATTCAACTGCTGTTTTCTGTTTTAACGCACAACCCATTTATTATTAAACCGATATTATTTCTATTTCCCTTATCTCCTTCTTCTTCAAAAACTCCATCGGCCAGAAACATATAAAATTAAAATAACGAATTTAATTTTTGTTGAAGGCTTATAACAACCAGCACAATATATAGTTGTGTTTACAAAAATAAATGAAAAAGATAAATAAAAAAATAAAAATAAAAGAGCATCGCTGCTGCTGTTTTGCGAAACAAAAAAAAATAAGAACTTTAAATTGATTTTCAATTTTTCGAATTTTTTAGCTAAAGGTTATAACACAAAATATGTTTTAAAACTTTCATATAATCTTTATCAATCCTCAATTTCGTTTAATTCGTAACACAAAATTCGAATTTAAATGAAGAACATTGTTTGACTTTTTTTCCATAAGGTTTGACTTCAAAATTTATAATTAATATAAGGAATTGGAGAAAACAAACTTACAGAAAGATTGATTGGATGATTTCTAATACTCCTGAATTATTAGATTTTGATGATTTCTTCAGATTCAAGCTATAGACTAAAATATACCACGTACAGGGGAACCGAAACAGTTTTTCTATAATTTTGGTTTAATTCCTCACATAACAGTAGCTCAATAGCATTCTGTAATCGATATTTAGAGTGAAAGTTCAAATTATTTCAACAATTAATCATGATATGATCAGTTTTATGTAATGAAGTTTTTGGCTCAACACTAAATCACGAGTGAGCAGAGATGTAGGAAGAAAAATATACCCTGATTGTGACTTATCTGTATGTACGCCTATATATCTGTATTTATATCTGTTATTTTATATAACTAATTATTAAATATCTTAGTAATAATACTTGTTAATATTAATAGTAATAATTCTCATAATTCTCACAATTATACTAATAATAATAATAAGAATTATTTTATTAATAACAAAAATCATAGTTATAATAATGATAATAATAGAAATAACAATATTAATAATAAATGATAGTTTTTTTATATTATTACTTATATTAACAATGACAATAATTAAATACTATTAATAAAAATGTTAATAATGAAATTCTTAATAATAATAATAACTAGTGACATTTAAATTACCACTAAATTATACTTTTAATTAATCTATATATATATAATTTTTACTTTGATAACTTTACAATTATAACAATAATAATAATACAATTATTAATATTAATATTAATAGTAAAGTAATAATAATATTACAACAACAACTTTGTTTTACTTTGTAATTAAATTTAATATTTTATTATCACCTATTATTATTTATGTAATATATATATATTTATTTACAAACAATGTTCGTGAATCGTCGGGAATAGTCAAATGTCAAATATATACATGAACACAGTTCAAAGGTTTTGAGACTTTAACATTACAAACTTCGCTTATCGTGTCGAACTTATGTAAAGATTAAGTTTAAATTTGATCGAAAATCTCCGGGTCGTCACATTTTTGAGTTCAAACACCCATATCTCGTTTTGGCAATGTTTCGACACAAAAGCTTGTACATAGAACAAGTATAGACCATATAAAAACGTTTTCTAACATCAATTAGTGTTTACAACACCCCAAAATCCAAGTTTTGATTCAAAACCCATTTAGTTTAAAACTTAACCCAAAAATAAAGATTTCACTTCTAATTGAATCGTATATCAGTTTATAACTACCTTGTGGAGTTATTGAAATCACTAGACATCAAAACCAGCTTTAAATTAAGATCAAAATCACAAGATTTGAGATTAAGGTTTTAAGATGTTAAGTGTTTGTATGTGTTTATGGGTAGAATTTCCAAAAATGGAAATAGAAGAAATAAGGGAATAAAAGGCGAGGGAGGTTTCCTTCATAGGGAGGAAACCTTATTCGTGATTTACACGTGTATTTACCAGTTATCTAAAATCGTTCCACCTCATTAAACGGCCTTAAAGAGGATTTAAATAAACAAATATGTTCTGTGACCCATATCACAAAACGCACTTAACAGACTTGTGATGGCCTGCGCAAAATCACAAATGATTAGGTACAACAATATCCAGTCCCACAATGGAGTTATGCCCTCTATATGTACGTTTAACAAAAGTTTGCATTCAATTTAAAATGAGTTTTCCACAAGTGGGTAATCACTAAAGAAATATAGTCATTTCCCATAAATAATATGTTGATAAAAATAGCAGGTTTCCAAAAGTAGAAAATTAAAATTATCCATAACCAACGCATTTGAATAAACGAGTGAATGCAAAAGTAGTTCAAAATATGGCATGACAGACTCCATGCAGCACATTGTCAAATAGCAATGAAATAATCAGCAGAAGCACCTTATGAACCTGAGAATAAACATACTTTAAAAGTCAACACAAAGGTTGGTGAGTTATAGGTTTAAATAGTGCAACAGTAAATAAACTAGACCACAAGATATCCACGTTCAAAACATATAAAAGGATTCTACCAAAGTTGAGCACTCGGTAACTATGCTAAACATAAATATCAAGTACTCTTGAAGAAAAACACATCGATACATGTGTACCAAACTCAAATAATATACTCCCGTTAAATGCTAGCGCGACTAACCGTACGGGAATGTCCAACCCTATGGATCCATATATATCTATTCGCGCCCACCAGTTCAACACCCGGTAGTTACTAGTTATGAAAGCTAAGTGATTTTATATCAAACTCACTGTAGAATTAAGTAAGTATGCACTTGTATCTATTGCATAAAACAAAAATGTACGTATTCTCATCCTAAAAATGTATAGTTAAAAAGGGATTATAACTCACCTTGAAGCACGACAACAGTTCAACAATAATGTAACTTAAAGTGTTCACATCAAACAAAAGTAACCACGTAATAAGTATAGTGATCAATTAATGTCTATCATAAAAGGTTGGGTCATAATATAACTCAATCATAGTGTTCATAACCGACACACAAAATTAAGAAAAATAAACCAAAAGGTCAACTCATAAGTCAACTGATTTTAAATAGTGAAATATACTTCTAATAATTTTTCATTCCCATTGAATGTAATTTAACTAATAACATTTTCCAATAATGTCACTACTTACATTTACTAATAATTGTCTTTAAAAGTTTTACAAAATTCAATTCAGTTTAACGATTAAAATACACGATTTTTATAAATAAATAAATATCATTGAAATATACATAACGCCACTTGAAATAGTTTAATATATAAGTGAAATGTCCATATAAAAATACTCAAGTCTCAAACCTTATCCATTATTTATAAAACAATTCTGTTTTCAAAAACACAGGTTTAAAAGTACTTTTACAACAGTAACTTTCGGATTTTTCTTAAAAATCATCGTAACTCGAATTCAATCACGGCCAATTGGAGAATCGTCATTTTTAAGTCGAGAATCACTCCAATTTTCGTATAACCTGGTTCGAATCAGAACAGTCCCAGCAGCCGCATATTATAAAGACTCGTGCAACAAAATCGCACAATATCTACATGAAAAATTAATTAATTTTCGAGAGAAATTCATTTATGATATTATAAAGAATTTTCTGCTCCGTTGGTCACTGTATTATACTCCATTTTGCTAACAACATCCCTTGCTTATTAATTTGGCATTTAGAATCCTTTGTTTATCAAAAATTTGCAATCAGCGTCCCTCGAAGGGATGTTGTTAGCAAAATGGGGATATATTGCAAATTTGCAATCAACGTCCCTCCGAGGGACGCTGATTACAAATTTTAGATAAACAAACGATTCTAAATGCCAAATTAATAACCAAGGGACGCTGTTAGAAAAATGGGGTATAATGAAATGCCCCGTTCATATCGATTATAAATGTTTCATAATAATTAGTTTCATCGCGAGGTTTTGACCTCTATATGAGACGTTTTTCAAAGACTGCATTCGTTTTTAAAAACAAACCATAACCTTTATTTTATCGACAAAAGTTTAATAGACATAACATAGATTATCAAGTAATGATAATCTAAAATATAACATTTACACACGACCATTACATAATGGTTTACAATACTAATATGATACTTCAAAATAAGATCCCGAATGCAGTTTTTAAACATCTAATACATATGCTGACCCCAAATCTTGTCCTTAATTTAGCATGCAACAGCGGAAGTTCTTAATAATCACCTAAGAATAAACATGCTTAAACGTCAACAAAAATGTTGGTGAGTTATATGTTTAACCTATATATCAAATTGTAATAATAGACCACAAGATTTCATTTTTCAAAAAAAAATCGATCAGCATAAAAATCATTCATATGAATTGAACACCTGGTAACCGACATTAACTTTAATGCATAGAATATCCCCAAACAGAACCTCTCGTCTGTATAATATAAACCTCGAAGTACTAAAGCCATCCATAACCTGAATGGGGGTTGTTAGGCCCAATAGATCTATCTTTAGGATTCGTGTCAATTAGGGGCCATTTCCCTAATTCTTAGGCTACCAAGCTTGAAGGGGCGATATTCGGTTTAATAATCCAACCATAGAATGTAGTTTCAAGTACTTGTGTCTATTTTGTAAAACATTTAAAAAGCTGCATGTATTCTCATCCCAAAAATATTAGATAGTAAAAATGGGACTATAACTCACTTTCACAGATTTTTAATTCGTCGAGAATTAGACTTGGCCACGGGTCGATTCACGAACCTATAACAAATATATACATATATATCAAAGTATGATAGAAATATCATGTTATATATATATATATATATATATATATATATATATATATATATATATATATATATATATATATATATATATATATATATATATATATATATATATAAAATGTCGTTTTTATAAGTTTTAACGTTCGTGAATCGCCGGACAAATTGGGTGTCAATTGTCTACATAAAACTCATTTCAATTAATCAAGTCTTAACAAGTTTGATTGCTTAACATGTTGGAAACATTTAATTATGTAAATATGAATCTCATATAATATATAATCATGGAAAAGTTTGGGTCACTACATATAATACAGGGCCAACACAGCAAAAAAGTCTATTATAAATATATTTCAATTCATACTTTTCCGGAAAGATCAAATACGAATTTTAAACCGAAATTAAAATAGTCATATCTTTCAAACCGTACGTCAAAAACACGCGATTTCCAAATGAAAAATTATTAATTTTTCGAAAGATTTTCAACTACATAAAAATCATAATATGAAAATATCAATTTCATATCAGTAGGTTAAATATTAAATTTTGGATTTAATTACAAAACCTTTTTCGGACAAATTAACGACTAAAACACATCACACGAGCATGGACACGAGCACTATCTTTGATCTTTGATTATACTATATAATTGAAGAAAAATTTGAGATATAAAGTTTAGGGTTCTTAGATCTTACCTAAATCGAGCAATTAAACGGATAGATATATAAAGCTTTACGCGTAGAACACGAATATACAAACGATTTAATGATCAAGCAATTAAAAGTGATGATTTTGATGATGAAGGTGGTCGACGATGATGATGATGGGTCCTGGGGTCGTCGACTAGCAGAGGGAAAAAGAAGGAGGTTGCAGTTTAATGTGTTGTGATTTAACCTAACCCTTATCTAGTTATAAGCTTAACAAAAATACACAAACACCCCATCCCCAATGGGCCGATCGGTTTAGGCATCAAGGGGGAACGAAACTTTTATTTTTATTATATTGGACACAAGCATGTAAAATCTTAACAGTTAAAAGTCTCGAAAACGCTAAACCGCTAACGGTCTCTAACAATCATCAAGTTTAAACCACACAAAGTTAAGAATAAAATTTTCTAAATAAACTTATAGATCCCATATAAATATTAAGAATAATATTTATCATTAAAAGATAACATAAAAATGTTATTTCATCAAATCGTGACTAAAAAGTCAGTAATGATCGTTAAGTAACCCTTAACTAACAATAAATATTCTAATCAAGCTTTAACACGTAAATATTACAAATAATATTTATACTAAATCATAACATAAATGTCAACTAATTCACGTATGACACAAAAGTAAATTTAGCAGTCTTCAAAGAATTAAATCTCCGGACCCGTAATTTGTTTATCCCCCACCTCACTCTAACAAATCGAAGACCTGCACTTTCTACCATAAAGTGCCTCGAACGATGCCGCCTCAATACTCGTGTGGTAACTATTGTTGTAGGAAATTCTGCTAACGGTAGATGTCGATCCCAACCATTTCCAATATCAATAACACATGCTCGTAGCATGTCCTCAAGTGTCTGTATAGTTCTTTCACTTTGCCCATCAGTTTGTGGTTGATAGGCAGTACTCATGTCCAGACAAGTCCTCAATGCTTGTTGTAACGTCTGTCAAAACCTTAAAACAAATCTACCATCCCTATCTGAGATAATATAGATTGGTATTCCATGTCTGGAGATGACTTCCTTCAAGTATAGTCATGCTAACTTCTCCATTTTGTCATCTTCTCTCATTGGCAGGAAGTGTGCTGACTTGGTAAGACGATTGACTATTACCCAAATTGTATCATAACCACTTGCAGCCCTTGGCAATTTAGTAATGAAATCTATGGTAATGTTTTTCCATTTCCATTTCGGGATTTCGGGTTGTTGAAGTAGACCTGATGGTTTCTGATGTTCAGCTTTGACTTTAGAACAAGTCAAACATTCCCCTACGTATGTGGCAACATCGGCTTTCATACCCGGCCACCAAAAGTGTTTCTTGAGATCTTGATACATCTTTCACGCTCCGGGATGTATTGAATATCTGGTTTTGTGTGCTTCTCTAAGTACCATTTCTCTCGCATCTCCAAAATTTGGTACCCAAATTCTTTCAGCCATATACCGGGTTTCGTCTTCCCGAATATTAAGATGTTTTTTCGATCCTTTGGGTATTTCATTTTTCAAATTCCCTTCTTTCAAAACTCCTTGTTGCGCCTCTTTTATTCGAGTAGTAAGGTTAGTATGAATAATTATATTCATAGCTTTTACTCGAATAGGTTCCCTGTCTTTTCTACTTAAGGCGTCGGCTACCACATTTGCCTTTCCTGGGTGGTAACGAATCTCAAAATCGTAATCATTTAACAGCTCAATCCACCTACGTTATCTCATGTTCAGTTGTTTTCGATCAAATATGTGTTGGAGACTTTTGTGGTCGGTATATATGGTACATTTGACCCCATATAGGTAGTGTCTCCATATCTTTAATGCAAAAACAACAGTGCCCAATTCTAAATCATGAGTAATAAAATTCTGCTCGTGAATCTTCAATTGTCTAGACGCGTAAGCAATTACCTTCTTTCGTTGCATTAATACACAACCGAGACTTTGCTTCGAAGCATCACAATAACTCACAAAATCATCATTCCCTTTAGGCAATGACAATATAGGTGCTGTAGTTAACTTTTTCTTCAACAATTGAAATGCTTTCTCTTGCTCATCATTCCATTCAAATTTCTTCACTTTATGCGTTAATGCAGTCAAGGGTTTTGCTACTTTGGAAAAATCTTGGATGAATGTTCGGTAGTAACCACCCAATCCTAAAAATTGGCGTTTATGCTTCGGAGTTTTCGGGGTTTCCCAGTTTTCAACGGTTTCAATCTTTGACGGATCAATCTGAATACCTTCTTTGTTCACTACGTGTTCGAGGAATTGAACTTCTTTCAACCAAAATACACACTTTGAAAACTTAGCGTACAATTTTTCCTTCCTCAACAATTCTAGCACTTTTCTCAAATGTTCTCCGTGCTCTTAATCATTCTTTGAGTAAATAAATATGTCATCGATGAAAACAATGACAAACTTGTCAAGATATGGTCCACACACTCGGTTCATGAGGTCCATGAACACAGCTGGTGCATTAGTCAAACTAAACGGCATAACCATAAACTCATAATGACCATAACGCATTCTAAAAGTAGTCTTTGGAATATCATCCTCCTTCACCCGCATTTGATGATACCCGGAACGTAAATCAATCTTCGAATAAATCGACGAACCTTGCAGTTGATCAAATAAGTCGTCGATTCTCGGTAATGGATAACGGTTCTTGATGGTAAGTTTGTTTAACTCTCGGTAGTCGATACATAATTTGAATGTACCATCCTTATTCTTAACAAACAAGACAGGAGCTCCCTACGGTGATGTGCTTGGTCGAATGAAACCACGCTCCAAAAGTTCTTATAATTGGCTCTGTAATTCCTTCATTTAGATGGGTGCGAGTCTCTAAGGAGCACGAGCTATCGATACAGCTCCTGGTATAAGATCTATTTAAAATTCAACAGATCGGTGTGGAGGTAGTCCTGGTAATTCTTTCAGAAATACATCGGGAAATTCTTTTACGACGGGAACATCATTGATGTTCTTTTCTTCGGGTTTGACTTCTTTGACGTGTGCTAGAATGACATAGCAACCTTTTATTATTAGCTTTTGCGCCTTCAAGCTACTAATGAGATTTAATTTCGCGTTGCTCTTTTCTCCGTACACCATTAAGGGTTTTCCCTTCTCGCGCATAATGCAAATCGCATTTCTGTAACATACGACCTCTGCTCTTTCCTTTTTCAACCAGTCCATGCCAATTATCACATCAAAACTCCCTAACTCTAATGGTATCAAATTAATCTTAAACGTTTTGCCAACCAGTTTAATTTCTCGATTCCGACATATTTTATCTGCTGTAATTAATTTACCGTTTGCTAAATCGAGTAAAATTTATTATCCAAAGGCGTTAATAGACAATTTAATTTGGCACAAAAATCTCTACTCATATAGCTTCTATCCGCACCCGAATCAGATAGAACATAAGCAGGTTTATCGTCAATAAGAAACGTACCCGTAATAAGCTCCAGGTCTTCCTGCGCTTCTACCGCATTAATGTTGAAGACTCTTCCTTGGCCTTGACCATTATTATTCCCCTGGTTTGGACACATATATTTGTAATGGACCTTCTTCCCGCATCCAAAACAAGTAATGTTGGCATAATTTGCTTCGGCATTATTTGTTCCTTTAGCCATTGATCCGTAGATTTCGCACTTCGTCGCACCATGGACCTTTCTATTACACTTAGTACATGATGCCATACAGAACCCAGTTGGATGGTATCCTTTACACCTCTGGCATGGTTTCTGCCTCTTGTTGTTATTGTTGGGATTGTTGTTGTTGTTGTTGTTGTTGTTGTTGTTGTTGTTGTTGTTGTTGTTGTTGTTGTTGTTGTTGTTGTTGTTGTTGTCGTTGTCGTTGTTGTTGTGGTTGTTATTGTTGTTGGAACGGTTGTTGTAGTTGTTGTAGTTATTGTTGGGATTGCGATTGTTGTTACGGTTGTTGTGGTTGTTATAGCGATTGTTGTTGTTGTTGGATTGGTTACCCTTGTCACTGTTTTCTTCCCACTTTCTCTTGACTTGCTTCATTTTGGCCTCCTCGGCCGCTTGCTCTTTAATTCTTCCCTCAATCTGGTTTATGAGTTTATGAGCCATTAGACTTGCCTTTTTTATGGAGGTGGGCTCGTTTGAACTCACATCCTCTTGAATCCTTTCTGGTAACCCTTTTACAAACGCATCGATCCGCTCTTCTTCATCTTCGAACACTCTTGGACACAATAGGCACAACTCTGTGAATCGTCGTTTGTATGTGGTAATATCGAATCCTTGCATTTGTAATCCTCTAAGCTCTACCTTGAGCTTATTGACCTCGTTTCTGGGACGGTACTACTCATTCATCATGTGTTTGAATGCTGACCACGGTAGTGCGTAAGCAGCATCTTGTCCCACCTGCTAGAGATAGGTGTTCCACCATGTTAATACAGTACCTGTGAAGGTATGCGTAGCGTACTTTACCCTGTCTTCTTCAGAACATTTACTTATGGCAAACACCTATTCGACCTTCTCAGTCCATTATTTCAATCCGATTGGTCCTTCGGTTCCATCGAATTCCAGAGGTTTGCAGGCAGTGATTTCCTTGTAGGAGCATCCTACACGATTTCTTGTGGAATTAGTTTAATTGCTAGATTTAGAGTTGTTATTGTTATTTTGCATTGCAGCTTGTACTGCGGCTATGTTCGCTGTAAGGAAAACACGGAAATCTTCCTCGCTCATGTTCATGTTGTGTCGAGTAGTCGGTGCGATTTCCTTCAAAAATAGCCAAAAGAGTTCAGTTAATCATATAGAATATTAGGAGTAGTCAATAATATTTCGTAGCATAATATGAACTTATTTATAAAAGCTTTTTCTTCATATTAGCATTTTATAATTTTAATTCGGGTAGTACCTACCCGTTAAGTTCATACTTAGTAGCTAATATACAAATCAACTACTACAATTCTATCATGAAAAACTGATTACAATAATATTTCGCGTTCAAACTTTAATAAAATATTTTATAAACGTACAATACCGCTATTTTACATATAGCATGAAATGTAGCACACAATAAATTTGGTACAAAGCAGTTGTTAAGACAATTCTAGTGAAACTCAAATTGTTCAATAAAGGCAATAAAGGCACGCAATTCATAGGACCAGAAACAAGTCATGCATTCGGATTTCACTAATACTATTTCCCGTCTTTGGTCAAGTGGGAAATAGCCGTTGTGGTCGCTGGTAAGGCATCATGTTGTAACGTCGTCAAAAGGACAGAGATTACGTAATATCCAACAGCGCCTTAATAAGTTAAAAACCTTATCTCTTACCTCAACTACTGAATCCGTCACCTGTGGGAATGTTTTATTAAGAAGTTGCAACCCGATGTTCTTTTTCTCCTTTTGATGAGAGGCAAACATCACTAACCCGTAAACGTAACATGCTTCTTTAAGTTGCATGTTTGAAGCCTTTTCTAATGAACGAAGTCCTATATTGGGATATATCGGAGTCAAAATAGGCTCTCAACCCGTAGCGAAAAATTGCATTAGGGTTTCCCGCACACATAGCCTTAAAGAAAACACGAGCCAACTTAGGGTGTCCCCAGTGTGAGATACATCACCTATCGAAGGAAAGCCTTCTATAAATCAAGGCATGTCTGGAACATTTTTCAAATGTCTTACAAACTAATTTCACCGTAAATAATTGAGCCGATGAATTCTGACCAACTCTAGACAAGATTTCATCAATCATATCCCATGGTAGGTCTTCTAAAATATTCGATTGTCTATCCTTAACGTCCATTTTCTGTTTTTATACTGTAAAATAGACGAAGATTAGATTCGTAAAAGATAATTAATAAACAATACAAGCAATTTTTACATATAACATGGAAATATAAGTACGCTACAATACATATATTACACGGCCTGGTAAAAGTAAGTGATTACAACTCTTTATTCAGATTCACTTGTTTCTTCTTTCTCGGATTCGGTTCGTTTTGCTAATTTTCTAGGGATAAATGGTGGACGCGTACTAATACGAGCAGTCCTTTTCACAAATGGTCTAGAAAAATCCGGTCGCTTGGATGTTCCCGGGCTATAGTTAAAGTTTAAGAAATATGGGTGTTTACGGTATATTCCGTCAGTGTATTTCATGTTAACATAAAGTTCATCAGATTTGGGATCGGGTTTCTCTATTTTGATGGATTTCCCCTTATTGTTTTCTTTTTCTTTATTAAATTGAGCCTGGGTAATTTCTATCACTTCATCGGAATCCTCATCGGGATCCGATTCATCAGAAAATTGGTAATCTTCCCAATATTTTTCCTCCTCAGCGGAGACACCATCGACCATTTTTAACTTTGGTCCATTGGTTGAGGATTTCTTTTTATTTAACGGTTATTCTGTGATTTTTATCATTTCCTCCTCCGGATCTTCTTCTTCCAGTTCTTCTTCTTCTTCCGGTTCCTCTTCTTCCAGTTCCTCTTCTTCCGGTTCTTCTTCTTCTTCCGAATTTTGTGAATCTTCCCAAAATACATTTGACTCTTCATTGTTATTTGGTGATTCGATAGGATTGATACTAGAAGTAGACATCTATCACACAATAGCAAGCACATTAAGAGATTAATATATCACATGATATTTACATGTTAAAAATATATAGTTTCCAACAAAAGTGTTAAGCAATCGTTTTTAAAACAAACACGGTCGAAGTTCAGACTCACTAATGCATCCTAACAAACTCGGTTAGACATACTAATGTAAATTTTCTGGTTTTCTAAGACCAATGCTCTGATGCTAACTGAAATACCCCATTCATATCGATTATAAACGTTTCATAATAATTGGTTTCATCGCGAGGTTTTGACCTCTATATGAGACGTTTTTCAAAGACTGCATTCGTTTTTAAAAACAAACCATAACCTTTATTTTATAGACAAAGGTTTAATAGACATAACATAGATTATCAAGTAATGATAATCTAAAATATAACGTTTACACACGACCATTACATAATAGTTTACAATATTAATATGATACAACAAAATATGATACCGAATGCAGTTTTTAAACAATATAATACAACATGCTGACTCCAAATCGTGTCCTTAATTTAGCATGCAACAGTGGAAGCTCTTAATAATCACCTGAGAATAAACATGCTTAAATATCAACAAAAATGTTGGTGAGTTATAGGTTTAACCTATATATCAAATTGTAATAATAGACTACAAGATTTCATTTTTCATAAATATCGATCTGCATAAAAATCATTCATATGAATTGAACACCTGGTAACCGACATTAACTTTAATGCATAGAATATCCTCAAACAGAACCTCTCGTCTGTATAATATAAACCTTGAAGTACTAAAGCCATTCATAACCTGAATGGGGGTTGTTAGGCCCAATAGATCTATCTTTAGGATTCGCGTCAATTAGGGGCCATTTCCCTAATTCTTAGGCTACCAAGCTTGAAGGGGCGATATTCGGTTTAATAATCCAACCATAGAATGTAGTTTCAAGTACTTGTGTCTATTTTGTAAAACATTTAAAAATCTGCATGTATTCTCATCCCAAAAATATTAGATAGTAAAAATGGGACTATAACTCACTTTCACAGATTTTTAATTCGTCGAGAATTAGACTTGGCCACAGGTCGATTCACGAACCTATAACAAATATGTACATATATATCAAAGTATGATAGAAATATAATTAAGTCATAATTTTATTACGTGTTGATGATTTAAGTTGTCAAGTTAGCAGTTCAACGTTAGTAGTCCAACAGTCCGATATTCCAATAATATATATATATATATATATATATATATATATATATATATATATATATATATATATATATACATACATATATATATATATATATACATACATACATACATACATACATACATACATACATACATACATACATACATACATACATACATACATATATATATATATATATATATATATATATATATATATATATATATATATATATATATATATATATATATATATATATATATATATACATACATACATACATACATATATCGTGTTAGAATTAACTAACACTATTTTATATTGTCTTAATATAATTAAGACACATAGTATGTATATTATCTGCATCACCCACGACCCATTGTATGCATGTCTCAGACTCGATCACAACCCATGGTATATATATTATTTTGGAATCAACCCCGACCCATTATATGCTAACTCGAGCATTACCACATATAGTGTCTTATGGGTTATTCAAAATAATATATATAGATGATGTCAATATGATATGTCAAAACATTGTATACGTGTCTATGGATATCAAGTCATATATATACATGGTGTCTTACGATTTTTATTAAGACTATAATATATTGTCGTAGAATTAACCACAACTACTATAAATTGTATTTCTACTAGGAAGGATCAAGACATGAATAAATACATGTAGGATATAGGTAAAGTTATCTAGGATAAGGTTAGTATAGATTTGTTAGAAAAATTCACGTAGCTAAAACAAGCAAATCTATCCAATTTTATTTTACCCATAATTTCTTCATTACAAATCCGTTTTGAGTGAATCAAATGGCTATGGTTTCGTAACGAACCAAAATTTAATAATCTAGACAGAAAAAGTATAGGTTTATAGTCGGCAATACAGGTTACAAGTCGTTTTTGAAAGAAGTAGTCATTTTCGTTGAAAGAACGACATCTTGATGACCATTTTGAAAAACATACTTCTATTTTGAGTTTAGCCAAGATTTTGGATATAGTATCATGTTCATATGAAAAATAATTTTCCCAGAAGAACAACTTTTAAATCAAAGATTATCATAGCTTTTAATTTTTCCAACCCAAAACAGCCTGCGGTTTTACTACGACGGCGTACGTTCGGTTTATACAGTGTTCTTCGTGTTTTCAAGTTTTAAATCATTAAGTTAGCATATCATAAAGATATAACACATGTGTTAAGTTGTTTCTAAAAGTCAAGTTAGAAGGATTAACTTTATTTGCGAACAAGTTTAGAATTAACTAAACTATGTTCTAGTGATTACAAGTTTAAGTCTTCGAATAAGATAGTTATATATATATAAGAATCGAATGATGTTATGAACATCTTTACTACCTCAAGTATAGTAGGTAAACCGACTGGAAATGATGAAAAAATAACTTGAGCTTCAATGGATCTTGATGGCTTGGAAGTTCTTGAAGTAGAATCATGACACGAAAACAAGTTCTAGTAAGATTACTACTTGAATTAAGATAGTTATAGTTATAGAAATCGAATCAAAGTTTGAATATGAATATTACCTTGAATTGGAAAGATAACCTACTATAAATAACAAAGGTTTCTTGATCTTAGATGAATACTTGGAATGGATTTGAAAGCTTGGAAGTAATCTAGTAAACTTGAAAGTGTTTTTGATGTGTTTTTGAGTACTTGTTTTGTATGGTGATCAAAGGTTGGATTTATGAGCTAGATTGATGTAGAACTTGATGAAGATGATGAAGAACACTTAGAACACAAAGCTAGAACTTGAGAGAGATGAGTTTGATTCAAGAAAATTGAAAAAAGAAAGTGTTTTTGGTGATGGTTGAAAACGTGAACTAGGTGTTCCATATATGGTCAAATTAGTTTGTAATTTTGTTAGATATTTCATGCTAGTTGCCAAATGATGGTTCCCACATGTCTTGATGACTCATTAAGACTGCTAAGAGCTAATCATTGAAGTGTATATACCAATAGTATATACATCTAGAAGCTGGGTTTAATACGAGTACGAATACTGAATGAATACGAGTAGAATTGTTGATGAAAACGAATGGGAATGTAATTGTAACCATTTTTGTTAAGTATGAGTGTTTTGATATATGTCTTGAAGTCTTTCAAATGTGTATTAATACATATAAATACACTACATATATATACATTTTAATTAAGTCGTTAAATCATCGTTAGTCGTTACATGTATGTGTTGTTTTGAAACCTGGAAGTTAACGATCTCGTTAAATGTAATTAATCCCATTGTTATTATACCTAATGAGATGTTAGATTGTTATATTATCATGATAACATAGTGTATCAATATATCTTAATACGATATATAATTATTAAGACGTTATAACAACGATAACCGTTACATATATAACTCGTTTCGAAATCCTTAAGTTAGTAGTCTTGTTTTACATATGTAGTTCATTGTTAATACACTTAATGATATATTTAATTATCATTTTATCATGTTAATAATAGTGTATTAATATCTTAATACGATACATATATATTTAAGACGTTGCTATAACGATAATCGTTATATATATCATTTCCAGTTTCTTAATTCAGTAGTCTCATTTTATGCATATAAATTATTGTTAATATACTTAGTGAGATACTTACTTATCATAAAATCATATATATTATTAAAATGATATTATGATAAGTAAGTATCTCATTAGGTATTTTAACAATGAGTTATATACATAAAATTGAGTTTATTGAATTAAGAAACTCGAAACGACAATATATATAACGATTATCGTTATAACAACGTCTTACTAAATACATATGAATCATATTAAGATATTGATACACTATGTTTAATTATGTTAAATGATAAGTAAACATGTCATTAAGTGTATTAACAATGAACTACATATGTAAAAACAAGACTACTAACTTAATGATTTCGAAACGAGACATATATGTAACGATTATCGTTGTAACAACATTTAACTGTATATATATCATACTAAGATATATTAATATATCATAATATCATGATAATGTAATAATTTAACATCTCATTAGATATAATAAACAATGGGTTAACAACATTTAACAAGATCATTAACCTAAAGGTTTCAAAACAACATTTACATCTAACGACTAACGATGACTTAAAGACTCAGTTAAAATGTATATACATGTAGTGTTTTAATATGTATTCATACACTTTTTAAAGACTTCAAGACACTTATCAAAATACTTCTACTTAACAAAAATGCTTACAATTACATCCTCGTTCAGTTTCATCAACAATTCTACTCGTATGCACCCGTATTTACACATCTTTTAGATGTATGTACTATTGGTATATACACTCTAATGATCAGCTCTTAGTAGCCCATGTGAGTCACCTAACACATGTGGGAACCATCATTTGGCAACTAGCATGAAATATCTCATAAAATTACAAAAAATATTAGTAATCATTCATGACTTATTTACCTGTAAACAAAATTACACATCCTTTATATCTAATCCATATACCAACGAACAAAAACACCTATAAACACTTTCATTCTTTAATTTTCTTCATCTAATTAATCTCTCTCAAGTTCTATCTTCAAGTTCTATGTGTTCTTCATAAATTCTATAAGTTCTAGTTTCATAAAATCAAGAATACTTCCAAGTTTGCTAGCTTACTTCCAATCTTGTAAAGTGATCATCCAACCTCAAGAAATCTTTCTTATTTACAGTAAGATATCTTTCTAATACAAGGTAATACTCATATTCAAACTTTGATTCAATTTCTATAACTATAACAATCTTATTTCGAGTGGAAATCTTACTTGAACTTGTTTTCGTGTCATGATTCTGCTTCAAGAACTTTCAAGCCATCCAAGGATCCTTTGAAGCTAGATCTATTTTTCTCATTTCCAATAGGTTTATCCACAAAACCTGAGGTAGTAATGATGTTCATAACATCATTCTATTCATATATATAAAACTACCTTATTCGAAGGTTTAAACTTGAAATCACTAGAACATAGTTTAGTTAATTCTAAACTTGTTCGCAAACAAAAGTTAATCCTTCTAACTTGACTTTTAAAATCAACTAAAAACATGTTATAAATCTATATGATATGCTAACTTAATGATTTAAAACCTGGAAACATGAAAAATACCGTAAAACAGGACATACGCCGTCGTAGTAACACCGCGGGCTGTTTTGGGTTTGATAATTAAAAACTATGATAAACTTTGATTTAAAAGTTGTTCTTCTGGGAAAATTATTTTTCTTATGAACATGAAACTATATCCAAAAATCATGGTTAAACTCAAAGTGGAAGTATGTTTTTCAAAATGGTCATCAAGACGTCGTTCTTTCGACTGAAATGACTACCTCTTACAAAAACGACTTGTAACTTATATTTCTGACTATAAACCTATACTTTTTATGTTTAGATTCATAAAATAGAGTTCAATATGAAACCATAGCAATTTGATTCACTCAAAATGGATTTAAAACGAAGAAGTTATGGGTAAAACAAGATTGGATATTTTTTTGTTGTTGTAGCTACGGGAAATATTATAACAATTCTATACAAATCATATCCTAGCTAACTTATATTGTATTATACATGTATTCTAATATATTATGTAATCTTGGGATACCAAAGACACGTATGCAAATGTTTTGACATATCATATCGACCCATGTATATATATTATTTGGAACAACCATAGACACTCTATATGCAGTAATGTTTGAGTTAGCTATACAGGGTTGAGGTTGATTCCAAAAATATATATACTTTGAGTTGTGATCTAGCCTGAGACGTGTATACACTGGGTCGTGAATTGATTCAAGATAATATATATCAATTTATTTCTGTACATCTAACTATGGACAACTAGTTGTAGGTTACTAACGAGGACAACTGACTTAATAAACTTAAAACATCAAAATGTATTAAAAATGTTGTAAATATATTTTGAACATACTTTGATATATATATATATATATATATATATATATATATATATATATATATATATATATATATATATATATATATATATATATATATATATATATATATATATATATATATATATATGTGTGTATATGTATATATGTATATATGTATATGTATATGTATATATATTTGTTATAGGTTCGTGAATCGACCAGTGGCCAAGTATTACTCCCGACGAAGTAAAAATCTGTGAAAGTGAGTTATATTCCCACTTTTAAAATCTAATATTTTGGGATGAGAATACATGCAGTTTTATAAATATTTTACAAAATAGACACAAGTAAATGAAACTACATTATATGGGTGAATGATCGAAGTCGAATATGCCCCTTTTGCTTGGTAACCTAAGAATTAGTAAACCGATCTACTAATCGACGCGAATCCTAAAAATAGATCTATTGGGCCTAACGAACCCCATCCAAAGTACCGGATGCTTTAGTACTTCAAATTCGTTTTTATCATGTCCGAAGGATTTCCTGGAATGATAGGGGATATTCTTATATGCATCTTGTTAATATCGGTTACCAGGTGTTTACCATATGAATGATTTTTATCTCTATGTATGGGATGTATATTGAAATATGAAATCTTGTGGTCCATTATTATGATTTGATAATATATAGGTTAAACCTGTTACTCACCAACATTTTTGTTGACGTTTTAAGCATGTTTATTCTCAGGTGATTATTAAGAACTTTCGCTGTTGCATACTAAAATAAGGACAAGATTTGGAGTCCATGCTTGTATGATATTATGTAAAAACTGCATTCAAGAAACTTATTTTTGATGTAATATATTCTTATTGTAAACCATTATGTAATGGTCGTGTGTAAACGGTATATT
This sequence comes from Rutidosis leptorrhynchoides, assembly GCF_046630445.1. Classification (NCBI taxonomy): domain Eukaryota; kingdom Viridiplantae; phylum Streptophyta; class Magnoliopsida; order Asterales; family Asteraceae; genus Rutidosis; species Rutidosis leptorrhynchoides. Next base: position 656,715,281 of record NC_092333.1, on the reverse strand, counting down.
TTAGATTATCATTATTTGATAATCTATGTAATGCTTTTTAAACCTTTATAGATGAAATAAAGGTTATGGTTGTTTTAAAAATGAATGCAGTCTTTGAAAAACGCCTCATATAGAGGTCAAAACCTCGCGACGAAATCAATTAATATGGAACGTTTATAATCAATATGAACGGGATATTTTAGTTGGTATCTGAGCGTTGGTCTTAGAGAACCAGAAATTTGCATTAGTGTGTCTTATCGAGTTTGTTAGGATACATTAGTGAGTCTGGACTTCGACTGTGTTTTCTTTAAAAACGATTGCTTAACACTTTTGTTGGAAACTATATATTATTAACATGTAAATATTATGTGATATATTAACCTCTTAATGTGTTTGATATTATGTGATAGATGTCTACCACTCGTACAAATCCCATTGATTCATCTAATAATAATGAAGAGTCGAATATATTTTGGGAAGATTCATAAATTCCCGAAGAGGAACCGGAAGAGGAGGAACCGGAAGAAGAGGAACCGGAAGAGGAGAAACCGGAAGAAGAACAAGTTCTGGAGGAAGAAATATTGATACCTATAGTAAATCGATTAAATAAAAGAAAATCCTCAACCAACGAACCAAAGTTAATAATGGTCAATGGTGTTTTCGCCGAGGAAGCAAAATATTGGGAAGATTACCAATTTTCCGATGAATCGGATCCCGATGAGGATTCCGATGATGTTATAGAAATTACCTCGACCCAATTTAATAAAGCGAAAGAAAATAATAAGTGAAAAGGTATAAAAATAGAGAAACCCGATTCCAACCCCGATGAACTTTATATGTATCGGCAACATCCATATTTCCTAAAATGTAACAATGACCCAGGAACCTCTAAACCACCAGGTTTTTCTAAACCATTGTGGAAAACGACGGCTCGTATTAGAGGAACACCATATATTCCTAGAAAATCAGGAAAACGAACCAAGTCCGAAAGAAGAAGAAACCAGTGATTCAGATTAGAGGGTTGTAATCATGTTGTGTATTATATGTATTGTAGTGTGCTTGTACTTTTATGTTCTATGTAAAACTTGCTTGTATTGTTTGTTAATTATCTTTTACGAATCTAATCCTTGTCTATTTTACAGTATAAAAACAAAATGGATGTTAAGGGTAGACAACCGAATATTTTAGAAGATCTACCAGAGGATATGATTGAGGAAATCTTGTCTAGAGTCGGTCAGAATTCATAAGCACAATTAATTATGGCAAAATTAACTTGTCAAATATTTGAAAGACTTTCCAGAAATGCCTTAGTTTATAAAAGGCTTTCCTTTGATAGGTGGGGTATATCACATTGGGGAGACCGTAAGTTACGCCGTTTTTTTTTAAAGCTTTAAATATGGGGATCCCAAATGCAATTTTACGCTACGGGTTAAGAACCTATTTTGACTCAACATATCCCAACATAGAATTTCGTGAATTAAAAAGAGCTTCTAACATGCAACATAAAGAAGCATGTTATGCTTACTGGTTAGTGATGTTCGCTTCTTACCAAAGTGAGGAAAAGAACATCGGATTGCAACTTTTAAATAAAACCTTCCCACAAGTGACGGATTCAGTAGTTGGGGTGAGAAACAAGGTTTTTAGATTATTACGAGGCTGTTGGACATTACGAAACCCTCGTCCTTTTGACGACATTACAACATGCTGCCTAGCCAATGGTCATAACGGTTATTTTCCACAAGACCAAGGATGGGAAGTCGTCTTAGTAAAACCAGAATGCATGACTTGTTTCTGGACTTAAGAATTACGTGTCTTTATTTCCTTTGCTGAACAACTTGCGTATTAACTAGATTTATCTTCAAAACTGTCCTGTATCAAAGTGTACTATATTTCATGTTATATGTAATATAGCGATGTTGTAAGTTTGAAGAATATTTATATGTGATATATTATTATAAACAGATTTTCATATGGAATTATAGTAGTTGAATTGTATATTAGTTACTAAGTATGAACTTAACGGGTAGGTAGTACCTGAATTTAAATTTATAAAACGCTAATATGAAGAAAAAGCTTTTATAAATGAGTTCATATTATGCTACGAAATACTATTGACCACTCTTAATATTATGTATGATTAACTTGATTCAGTTGGCTATTTTGAAGGAAATGGCACCGACTACTCGACACACCATGAATATGAGCGAAGAGGAATTTCGTATCTTTCTTGCTGCAAACATAGCCGCAGTACAGGCTGCGCTACATACCAACAATAACTCTGAATCTAGCAATGCAGCTAACGGAGCAAGAAATCGTGTAGGATGCTCCTACAAAGAATTCACTGCCTGCAAACCTTTGGAATTTGATGGAATCGAAGGACCAATTGGATTGAAACGCTCGATCGAGAAAGTCGAATCGGTGTTTACCATAAGTAAGTGTACTGAAGAGGACAAAGTTAAATACGCTACGCATACCTTCATAGGTACTGCGTTAACGTGGTGGAACACCTATCTTGAACAAGTAGGACAAAATGCTGCTTAAGCACTACCGTGGTTGGCATTCAAGCAATTGATGAACGAGCAGTACCGTCCTTGAAACGAAGTCAATAAGCTCAAGGTAGAGCTTAGAGAGTTACGAACACAAGGGTTCGACATTACCACGTATGAACGACGATTAACAGAGTTGTGCCTATTGTGTCCGGGAGCGTTCGAAGATGAAGAAGAGAAGATCGACGCGTTTGTAAAAGGGTTATCAGTAAGGATTCAAGAAGATGTGAGTTCACACGAGCCCGCTTCCATACAAAAGGCAAGTCGAATGGCTCATAAACTCATAAACCAGATTGATGGAAGAATTAAAGAGCAGGCGGCCGAAGAAGCCAACACGAAACATCTTAAGAGGAAATGGGAGGAAAACGGTGACAAGAGTCACCAGTACAACAACAATAACAATTACAACCACAGTCGCAACAACTATCCCAACAACCGCAACAACAATCGCAACAATAACCGCAATCCTAACAATAACTACAACAAATATCCCAACAACAACAACAACTACAACAACTGTTTCAACAACAATAACAATCCCAACAACAACCTCAATAACAACAACGGCAACAAAAACTAAAAACAGCCATGTCATAGGTGTGAAGAAAATCATCAGGGGTTTTGCACGACATTTTGCAACAGGTGTAAGAGAAGTGGTCATGGCGCGGAAAAATGTGAGATTTACGGACCAAAGAACAACAAAAATAAAGAAACAAATAAAGTCGGAACAAATAATGCCGACGTAGTTTGTTATAAATGTGGAAAACCGAGCCACATTATTAGAAATTGCCCAAACCAAGGGAATACTAATGGGCAAGGCCACAGAAGAGTTTTCAATATTAATGCGGCAGAAGCGCAGGAAGACCTGGAGCTTGTTACGGGTACGTTTCTTATTGACAATACATCTGCTTATGTTTTATTTGATTCGGGTGCGGATAGAAGCTATATGAGTAGAGATTTTTGTGCTAAATTAAGTTGCCCATTGACGCCTTTGGATAATAAATTTTTACTCGAATTAGCAAATGGTAAATTAATTTCAGCAGATAATATATGTCGGGATAGAGAAATTAAACTGGGTGATGAAACGTTTAAGATTGATTTAATACCAGTCGAGTTAGGGAGTTTTGATGTAATAATTGGCATGGACTGGTTGAAGAAGGTAAGAGCAGAGGTTGTTCGTTACAAAAATGCGATTCGCATTATGCGTGAAAAAGGAAAACCTTTAAAGGTGTACGGAGAAAAGAACAACGCGAAGTTAAATCTTATTAGTAGTTTGAAGGCGCAAAAACTAATAAGAAAAGGTTGTTACGTCATTCTAGTACACATCGAGGAAGTTAAACCTGAAGAAAAGAACATCAGTGATGTTCCCATCGTAAAAGAATTTTCCGATGTATTTCCGAAAGAATTATCGGGATTACCCCCACATCGATCCGTTGAATTTCAAATAGAACTTGTACCAGGAGCTGCACCAATAGTTCGTGCTCCATACAGACTCGCCCTCAGCGAAATGAAAGAATTACAAAGTCAGTTACTGGAACTTTTAGAGCGTGGTTTCATTCGACCAAGTACATCACCATGGGGAGCTCCTGTTCTGTTTGTCAAGAAGAAAGATGGTACATTCAGGTTGTGTATCGACTACCGAGAGTTGAACAAACTTACCATCAAGAACCGTTACCCGTTACCGAGAATCGACGACTTATTTGATCAACTACAAGGCTCGTTGGTTTATTCGAAGATCGATTTACTTTCTGGATATCACCAAATGAGGGTGAAAGAGGATGACATTCCGAAGACTGCTTTTAGGACGCGTTATGGTCATTACGAGTTTATGGTTATGCCGTTTGGGTTGACCAACACACCAGCTGTGTTCATGGACCTCATGAACCGAGTGTGTGGACCATACCTTGACAAGTTTGTCATTGTTTTCATCGATGACATACTTATTTACTCAATAAATGACCAAGAGTATGGAGAACATTTGAGAAAAGTGCTAGAGTTGTTAAGGAAGGAAAAACTGTACGCTAAGTTTTCAAAGTGTGCATTTTGGTTGGAAGAAGTTCAATTTCTCGATCACATAGTGAACAAAGAATGTATTCAGGTGGATCTAGCAAAGATTGAAACCGTTGAAAAGTGGGAAACCCCGAAAACTCCAAAACACATACGCCAATTTTTAGGGTTAGCTGGTTATTACAGGAGATTCATCCAAGATTTTTCCAAAATAGCAAAACCCTTGACTGCATTAACGCATAAAGGGAGGAAATTTGAATGGAAGGATGAACAAGAAAAAACGTTTCAATTGTTGAAGAAAAAGTTAACTACGACACCTATATTGTCATTACCTGAAGGGAATGATGATTTTGTGATATATTGTGATGCCTCAAAGCAAGGTCTCGGTTGTGTATTAATACAACGAACAAAAGTAATTGCTTATGCGTCTAGACAATTGAAGATTCACGAGCAGAATTATACGATGCATGATTTGGAATTAGGCGCAGTTGTTTTTGCATTAAAGATGTGGAGGCACTAATTATATGGGGTCAAAAGTATTATATATACCGACAACAAAAGTCTTCAACACATATTTAATTAGAAACAACTGAACATGAGGCAACATAGGTGGATTGAATTGTTGAATGATTACGACTTTGAGATTCATTACCACCCGGGGAAGGCAAATGTGGTAGCCGACGCCTTGAGCAGAAAGGACAGAGAACCCATTTGAGTAAAAGTTATGAATATAATGATTCACAATAACCTTACTACTCAAATAAAGGAGGCGCAACAAGGAGTTTTAAAAGAAGGAAATTTAAAGGATGAAATACCCAAAGGATCGGAGAAGCATATTAATATTCGGGAAGACGGAACCCGGTATATGGTTGAAAGAATTTAGGTACCAAAATTTGGAGATATGAGAGAAATGGTACTTAGAGAAGCTCATAAAACCAGATACTCAATACATCCTGGAACAGGGAAGATGTACAAGGATCTCAAGAAACATTTTTGGTGGCCGGGTATGAAAGCCGATGTTGCTAAATACGTAGGAGAATGTTTGACGTGTTCTAAGGTCAAAGCTGAGCATCAGAAACTCTCAGGTCTACTTCAACAACCCGAAATCCCGGAATGGAAATGGTAAAACATTACCATGGATTTCATCACTAAATTGCCAAGGACTGCAAGTGGTTTTTGTGACAACCCGGAAATTTCCAACCAAATTTAAACTTTATCTTTATATTATTCCGACACGATAAGCAAAGTTTGTTAAGTTAAATCTCAAGAATTTTAAATTGTGTTCATACATTCATTATAACCTCGACCAAATTCCGACGATTCACGAACCGTTATATATAAATAAATATGTATATATATGTATATATATATTATAACTTGAGAATATTAATAAAGTATTAAACGTATAATACTTTACATGAACGTATTTGTTTCAATATGTTTATCGATGGAATTAGAAGATAATATCAAATGATTGATTTATCAGATACATTATGATATGATTACGGGTCTATGTTATGAGGTCCACTGTGATTTAAGAAATCTATTCTTTTTGACAACATTCGAAAAATGGTAAAGTGATTTATAAGTAAGAACGTGAAGTGTAAATAACTTAGATGTTGGATATCGACAAGTTATGTAACTCGACATTTTTCATTAAGATGATTTCATACGTTTATTTAACCTTTGAACTTTATCCCATGCTTCACCAACAAACTGTAATTTAAAAACTTGAAACCTATTATGAATATATATGATTCTACTTTTCTAAAACATTTTATGATATAACGATTTCCATTATTTTAACCTTTAAACAAAATGATTCTTAAAAATATATTTGGTTTTGGAAAACAAAATTATTATATTTATTTGATTTAGTTTCAAACGTACAAAAACGTTTTCAGTTTAAAAAGAACTTTATTATTAAAACGTATATAACTTTTATAAATATCTAGAACCACTTTTGACAACTCATTACTTAACCAGTATGATAAAGATAACGATATTTATATTTTATTTTATTAAATCTATATATAACGATTTAAATTAATATTATATATATTTATACGCGTATTATACGTACATAGTTTTATACTTTTACTATACTTAAACTTTACCTTTACTTTATTTTTACTTTACTTTAACTTTAATAATTCACTTTAATAATTCATACTTTAATAATTCATACTTTAATAATTCACTTTAATAATTCATACTTTAATAATTCACTTTAATAATTCATACTTTAATAATTCACTTTAATAATTCATACTTTAATAATTCACTTTAATAATTCAAAAATCTATTATAAATATAATTCAATAGGTTTCATTATTTCATAAGAAACTTGAAAATATTTTTCTCTAAACTCTCTCAATCGATTTACATATATATATTTACTCCGTATTATTTCAAGATATTATTAGTATACATAAAATATTACGTCAGAGTGCTGTCCTAGTGATTTCGAAATTGTTTTTCGAGTGGGATTGGATTAAGGAAATTATGGGTTATAGCTATGGAGGTGATTGGGTATGGTTCATGGGTATGCTCGTGAGATCAATATAGTGTTTATCATCTCCGTTGCGTCTACGTACCTTTCCTGCAATATTGAATCTCAATATTGATACATGAGTACTCATAATTTAACTTTTACATACTAATAGTGTATCCCTGACTAGTGCTCGAGTATATAGGATTATGCATGTTTGTACTTTTGATATTGCCTTTAGTTAGGTTATGTTGAATCCTGAATTAGTTAAATATGCAACTGAGATAAGGTATAAGATATGCATGTCGTTGGAAAGCTAGCGAAAAATTAAGAACTTTTCATTTAGATATCGAATGATTTCGATGAACGGATTTGAAGTTATAGTCCATCGAATTTTTGTATTATTATTAAAAATGATTATTATTATCGTCGTTATTATCGTCGTTCTAGTTTTATCTTATTATTATTATTATTATTATTATTATTATTATTATTATTATTATTATTATTATTATTATTATCTTTATCAATAAAAGGATTTATCATTAAAAATTGTTATTTTTTTTATTACTATCGTTATTATCGTTAAAGTTATAATTAGTATTATTATTATTATCCAATTATTATTATTATTATTATTATTGGTATTATTATTATTATTATCATTATTAATATATATATCATTATTTAAAAATGGTTATTGTTATTGTTATTATTATTATTACTATATTATCATTAAGATAATTATTAGTATTATCGTTAATAATTTTATAGTAACTATCATTATTAATATTAGTGTAATTAAAACAAATATTTGTAACACCTAATTATTTTGATTACTATTATTATCATTATTACGAACACGATATAAAAGACGATTAAAAGCTATTAAACGAAACGATTAGGAAATAATGGGTAAGAGTATCATGATGAAATTAAAATATTATAAGATATTGATTTAGATAAAATTATCGTTCTTATTATTTTTATCATTACTATTATTATTAAAATTATCATTAGTATTAAAACTATCATTTTAACAAAAATTATCATTTTAATAGAAATGTCATTGTTACTATAAAATATCATTATTATTATTATTATTATTTTAAATAGAATTATTATTTTAAAGATAATATTAAAAATTATCGTAAATATTAAAGTTATCATAATTAGAATTATCGTTTTATCATAATGTCATCTTAGTAATTATAAATATTGATATTTTTATAATAATAATTATTATTACAAAATAATACAACTTTTACTTACTATCATTATAGATATTATTTTATCAAATAAATATTTGATACAAACATATTTTACTACGTGTAATAACTTACTTTAATAATACCTATCATATTATCTTTATAATATTAAATGAACCCTATAAATTTTATTACTTAATATATATAAAAGTATATTTTATTATATAAATATAATATAAAATTTTATTTATTAATAAATAAATTATATTATTTACTCTAATAAATCTTTTAAAAATATTTAAAAATATAAAATGACGATAATTAAACTATATATTAATCATGTATAGATTTTTTGGAAATTATTTTGAGTCAAATTTACTTTTGTTGACTTATGCATATTAGTCTCGAGCATTAGGATTGTGGTACACTATGACTTGACCTAATTTGTTAGACAAATATTGACCAACACATAAATATATATAATTAATTTAGGTTCGTGAATCCGAGGCCAACCTTGCACTTGTTCAATGACGTTATATGTATTTTTACTACGAAATACAGTATGGTGAGTTTCATTTGCCTTTTTACCCTTTATATTTTTGGGACTGAGAATACATGCGCTTTTATAAATGTTTGACGAAATAGACACAAGTAATTGAAACTACATTCTATGGTTGAATTATCGAAATCGAATATGCCCCTTTTTATTAAAGTCTGGTAATCTAAGAATTAGGGAACAGACACCCTAATTGACGCGAATCCTAAAGATAGATCTATTGGGCCTAACAAACCCCATCCAAAGTACCGGATGCTTTGGTACTTCAAAATTTATATCATGTCCGAAGGAGGATCCCGGAATGATAGGGGATATTCTTATATGTATCTAGTTAATGTCGGTTACCATGTGTTCACCATATGAATGATTATTTTTGTCTCTATGCATGGGACGTATACTTATGAGAACTGGAAATGAAATTCTTGTGGTCTATTAAAATGATGGAAATAAATGATTATGATAAACTAATGAACTCACTAACCTTTTGGTTGACACTTTATAGCATGTTTATTCTCAGGTTTTAAAGAAATCTTCCGCTGTTCATTTGCTCATTTTAAAGATATTACTTGGAGTCTTTCATAGCATATTTCGAAGAACGTTGCATTCGAGTCATTGAGTTCATCAAAGATTATTATTAAATCAATTTATAGTTGGATAGTGGATATTATGAAATGGTATGCATGCCTGTCAATTTTCGATGTAAAGAAAGATTGTCTTTTAAAAACGAATGCAATGTTTGTAAAATGTATCATATAGAGGTCAAATACCTGGCAATGTAATCAACTATTGTGAATCGTTTATAATGTATATGAACGGGTCCTTTCAGTTTTGATACTATTTGAGTAATAGTTTATCGTCTCACCAAATCAGCACACTTCCTGCCAATAAGAGAAGATGACAAGATGAAGAAGATAGCACGACTGTATTTGAAGGAAGTCATCTCCAGACATGGAATACCAATCTCTATTATCTCTGATAGGGATGGCAGATTTATTTTAAGATTCTGGCAGACATTACAGCAAGCATTAGGAACTCGTCTAGACATGAGTACTACCTATCATCCACAAACTGATGGGCAGAGTGAAAGGACGATACAAATGCTTGAAGTCATGCTATGAGCATGTGTTATTGATTTCGAAAAATAGTTGGGATCGACATCTACCATTAGCAGAATTTTCCCACAACAACAGCTACCATTCAAGCATTGAGATGGCGCCGTTTGAAGCACTTTATGGTAGAAAGTGCAGGTATCCGATTTGTTGGATTGAAGTGGGGGATAGACAGATTACGAGTCCGGAGATAATACAAGAAACTACCGAGAAGATCATCCAAATTCAACAACGGTTGAAAACCGTCCAAAGTCGACAAAAGAGCTACGTCGACATTGAAAGAAAAGATATAGAATTTGAAATTGGAGAGATGGTCATGCTTAAGGTTGCACCTTGGAAAGGCGTTGTTTGATTTGGTAAACGAGGGAAATTAAATCCAAGGTATATAGGACCATTCAAGATTATTGATCGTGTCGGACCAGTAGCTTACCGACTTGAATTACCACAACAACTCGCGGCTGTACATAACACTTTCCACATCTCAAATTTGAAGAAATTTTTTGCTAAAGAAGATCTCACTATTCCGTTAGATGAAATCCAAATCAACGAAAAACTTCAATTCGTCGAAGAACCCGTCTAAATAATGGATCGTGAGGTTAAAAGACTTAAGTAAAACAAGATACCAATTGTTAAAGTTCGATGGAATGCTCGTAGAGGACCCGAGTTCACCTGAGAATGAGAAGATCAGATGAAGAAGAAATACCCGCACTTATTTCCAGAAGATACATCAACACTTCCAACTGCTTAGAATTTCAGGACGAAATTTATTTAACGGGTAGGTACTGTAGTGACCCGAACTTTTCCATGTTTATATATATTAAATGAAATTGTTATTTACATGATTAAGTGTTTCCAACATGTTAAGAAATTGAACTTGTTAAGACTTGATTAATTGAAATAGGTTTCATATAGACATTTGACCACCCAAGTTGAACGGTGATTCACGAACGATTAAAACTTGTAAAAAAACTATATGATGACATATATATGATTATATATATAGTTAACATGATATTATGATATGTAAGTATCTCATTAGGTATTTTAACAATGAGTTATATACATAAAATTGAGTTTATTGAATTAAGAAACTCGAAACGATATATATAACGATTATCGTTATAACAACGTCTTACTAAATACATATGAATCATATTAAGATATTGATACGCTATATTTAATCATGTTAAATGATAAGTAAACATGTCATTAAGTGTATTAACAATGAACTACATATGTAAAAACAAGACTACTAACTTAATGATTTCGAAACGAGACATATATGTAACGATTATCGTTGTAACAACATTTAACTGTATATATATATATCATACTAAGATATATTAATATATCATAATATCATGATAATGTAATAATTTAACATCTCTTTAGATATAATAAACAATGGGTTAACAACATTTAACAAGATCGTTAACCTAAAGGTTTCAAAACAACATTTACATTTAACGACTAACGATGACTTAACAACTCAGTTAAAATGTATATACATGTAGTGTGTGATGACCCAGAAATTTCTGACCATATTTAAACTTAATCTTTAATGTTTCTGACACGATAAGCAAAGTCTATGAAGTTGAATCTCAAAATTTTGAATTATTCAATTACCCTTCGATTGTTCTCAAAGATTCGCGAACAATTATATGTAAATAGGTACATATACTATAACTTGAAAATATAACAAAATGTTAAGTAAATGATACTGTGCATTAAACTTATTGGTTTGATTATCTGATTGATATATTCAACTACGGAATTAAAGATTATGCCAAACGATTGAATTAAAAGATATTTAATGAGTCCCTTAAAGATTATGATATTATTACGGGTCTCTGTTGTGTGGTCCACGTTGATTTGGGAAATCATTCATTCTTAATGGTATTCGGAATAAATGGTAAAGTGTTTGTTTAAATAACGTAATTTGGACACATACAATAATAAGGAATATTAACAGTTGGAATTAGATATATGAATAACTTGCGATATGTATTTTAAAACGTGTTTTTAATATTGAAAATATATATCTAACAATACGATAAAATATAATATTAACTTAGTCATAAAAATAAATTGTTATTATATATATATATTAACAAATAGTGAGACGATGATTTATAGAAGTAAATGATCAAAATGCTCGAAAGTTTAAGATATACTTTGAGTGGTATAGTTTAGGGATAATTTAAGGCTATATTTTGACAAAGGTACGTGACACGAAACGTAAAATGCAAGTTTTCTCAGCGTACGAAAGGACATTTGAAAAACCGGAACTGGGACATAAGTCGAGTGATGACGTATGACTTATCGGAACAAAAATTACAAGTCAACTATGCATGTGAATTTAATATAATATATAATTAATTATATAAATTAAATATATTATATGTATAATATAAAATTATGTCGACAAGCAAGAAGTTAAAAATTTGTGAGCTGTGCCAGGGTGCCATGCGATCGCATGGCCTAGAAGCACAAATCCCATGCGATCGAATGGGGTACTTTTTCAGAAAAGGTTCTATAAATTGCACAATTTTTGGCTCAGTTGAAACTATCTCTCTTTCTCTAGTATTATTACTCCGTAATATTTATTTAATTTATTTTATTATTATTATTATTATTATTATTATTATTATTATTATTATTATTATTATTATTATTATTATTATTATTTATATTATTAAGATTAATATTATTATTAATCTTATTATTATTAGTATTATTAATTATGTATTATACATAAAATACTACGATGAGGTCATGAGTGGGTTATTTTCAAAATGGTTTTCAAGCGGGATAGAGCTAAAGAAATTATGGGTTATTGCCAAGGAGGTTATGGGTAATGTTCGGGGGGTATATTTGTGAATCAAACCTAGTGTTTATCATCTCCGTTACGTCTACGTACTTTCCTGCAATATTGAATCTCAATACTAATACGTAAGCACTCATATCTTATCTTTTATATATTAATTATGTATCCATGTCTAGTGCTCGAGTATATATATTTATATATGCTTGTATGCTAAATTTCGTCGTTAAACAGTTTATAATGAATCACTAATTAAATACATATATTACTGGTAAAAGGTATATGATATACATATTTTTGGAAAGCTGGCGAAAAATCAATAACTTTTCATTTAGATATCGAATAGTTTCGATGAACGGATTAAAAGATATGATCAACTGAATTATGATTGACGTTAATTGAAATTGCTTTTGAATCTGCAATTAAGATTTAAATAACTTGTTTACGAGATTGATAAAGTGAACTTTTAAATATTACCAACCGAGTAAATGAATCCTTATATAAGGCACGTCTCGTTTTGTTGAACTATTGTCAAAATTGACTTTTTGAAACGACTTTGGATAACTATTATATGTCGATCTTGAGCATTAGGATTGTGATACACTATGACCTGACCTAGCTTGATAGACATTTATTGACCAACATATGTTCTCTAGGTTGAGATCTACGGTTATTTGGTAATCCGAGTTTCAGTCACATTTTGGTGAACGACTTTATATGCTGCTAAGGTGAGTTTCATTTGCTCCCTTTTTAATTGCTTTTGCAATCTATATTTTTGGGCTGAGAATACATGCACTTTATTTTAAATGCAATGGATACAAGTACATACTTAATTCTACACTGAGTTTGAACCGAAAATCCCTTAGCTTTGGTAACTAGTAACTGCCGGTTATAAGAACTGATGGGCACGAGTAGTTATATATGGATCCATAGGGCTTGACATCCCCGTCTGTTCCAGGTATAGAAACCCTAGCCTGAACTATAAAACAGACGTATGCTATTTGAGTTTAGTACACATTGGTTTGCGTGTATTGTACATGTTGGTTGCATGTATGTTAAAATAGGGGTACTTATTATAACGTTAAAGTTTAGCTACCAAGGTGCTCAATCTTGTAGAATATTTTGATAAACGTTTCTGGATGAAACAACTGAAATCTTGTAATCCACTTTTATATACAGATTATACGAAACACTAAAACTATGAACTCACCAACCTTTGTGTTGACACTTGTTAGCATGTTTATTCTCAGGTTTCCTAGAAGTCTTCCGCTGTTTTTTTATATGATAGACAAGCTATGTGCATGGAGTCTTACATGGCATATTTTTCAAGAAAATGTTGCATTCACCAAATCATCACCATGTATCTTATTTTGACTGCATTGCCAACGGAACTACTGTTGTAAACTATTATTTACGGTGATTGTCTATATGTAGAAATCATCAGATGTCGAAAACCTTTGATTTAAATATTCATATATGGTTTGCCTTTTCAAAAGAATGCAATGTTTATAAAATGTATCATATAGAGGTCAAATACCTCGCAATGAAATCGATTAATGACGTGTTCGTCCATATAGATTTGGAACGATTGTCACAGTTGGTATCAGAGCGTTGGTCCTAGTGAACCAGGTCTTGCATGAGTGTGTCTAACTGATAGTTGTTAGGATGCATTAGTAAGTCTGGACTTCGACCGTGTCTGCATGTTAAAAGTTTTGCTTATCATTTCTTGTCAGAAATTACATGCTTATCATTCTTAAGTTTAGACATGTTTTCCTGCATTTATTGCATAAATAGTGTATAGACAAAAATTCATATCTTAGCGTATATGTTACTGTAAACTTTTCCTGACATCTTCCGAAAATTTCTCCGTGATTTATGGAATTTGGTATTATATATACATATGTAAATTATGTATTGAAGAATACCAAACTAAATTCTATAATCTAATTCATATAAAAAAAAAAAAAAAAAAAAAAAAAAAAAAACCATCTCCCTAATTATACAAGATGGATCCTGTATCTAGTTCAAATTCCTTAAACTCTGACAGCTAATTCGATATAGATATTCACTTGAATTTCGAAGACAGTGTAACCGGAATGGATCAATCAATTAGCCATCATCTATTCTGGATGAATTAGGGATGGGTTCGTAGCCTACTTAATTATTGGAGACAAGAAGAAGGTGATCCCTTCCATCTACCACATTGCCCTCTTGGCGAAGAACCTGAAGCACTTACCGGCGAACCTGTTCGAGACACCATTTTCTCTCTCATTTCTAGAGTATCTCGTCACGATAATATACTATCTTAAATTCTGGATCTTATTCATCCGCTCGTCCGAACCGCCAATCATCCCGGTGTAGTAGAAGAAGTCAACGAGCTTCGCGCTCGGGTAGTGGCTTTGGAGAATATGGTGCAAAGGTTACAAGCACCAGCAGCATCACCGGCATCAACAGTACCACCGACAACAACGCCAACAGTACCATTACCACCACCAACAACATCAGCATCACAAACCTCAACTTCACAATATGTACCTTGAACATCAACGTCATACGCATCGTAGTTACCAAGAAATACCAGCAAAAATAACCGATGAAGTATTAACTCATTTTTCCCTGAAGAAATTTTATGTATATTTAATATATATGAATTTTAAAATCAAAATAAATCTTTTCGTACTAAGCTATTACGTGTGAATCTTAACTAGTAGGTACTACTCAGTTAGTTCATATTACTAATATGCAATGATGTACATGCTTTCTTAACAACTTAACCACTGTTAACTACAATCTCTGTTTCAACTTAATGAATTCCATTTCATAATAAACCAAGTGTATTATTCAATTACATAATTGATTTTACATTTTCATTTTCGATGTACTCGAAACTTTCCAGAAAACATCATATGTGCCTTGTAAGGTTCACAAAAATTCCACGAACACCAACATCCTTCACCGAGGAATATTAATAAGAATAATTAATGAAGTATTGATTTCATTAGTGAAATACTCCACGAAGATTATGTAATCTCTAATGTTTTAGAGATTATTCATTTCTAATTCAAGCCAAAAATTAAATGAGCTTAATATAATTTTAACTCATTTAATCTAAATTACATCTGAAGAAAATATACATACAGATATTTTCATAAAGACTGTAATGAAAAATTCTTTTGTACAAAATATTACTTGTGAAATCTTTAACGGGTAGGTAATACTCGGGAAATATATAAGTTTACAATTAATATGTTACACTGTACATTGTTCAACTTTAATTCATAAATCATTAACTATACTCACTACCTTAACTGCAATACACAATCATTTCATACAAATTCAATTACATATTCTGATATTGACGGATCAGAATCCAAGTCATAACTCTGAACCAGTGATATCATTCTTAGATCTCTATATCTTTCAAAGCTATACTTTGACTTCAAAACTGTGCAAGATCCTTTAGCGTTGTTTTTAACGAAAAGAATCTTGCAATCCCTTTTCAAAGTATCCAGTTTTATCACACTTCCAACTAGTCAACTTTGACTTTTCAGATTAGCCTTATTATAACCTTGACATATACGTTCTTGTTACTGGGGAACCTTTCATGTTCCACCACATTAGCAGTAAATTTACCAACAACTTTATTAATCCTTGACCTTTCGAAAAATCCTTATACTCATTGAAACCCTATCATGTACTCATCAACATCTTGTAACAATAATTGCCATACCAACTACCGGGAATTAGCCATCAGTATTTCGAATTTCGAAGCAATTCTACGCCAACAGTTATATATATACATATAATGTCTATCTTCTAGACTTATGTAACGACCCGCACTTTTTCGATCATACTATACTTATAAGATTAATATTTACATAAATTAAACCTTGCCAACATGATAAGCAATCCAAATTGTTGAGACTTATGTTTCCGAAAAGAGTTTTGCACAACGTTTGACCGTCTAGTTTGACCGATGATATCACGAACTATACAATATATAATAATTATACGTTTGTGTATATATATGTATATATACATATTTAACATGATTAATGAATGTTTTAATACCTCATTTTATATTAATAACAACAAGTTATATGTGTATTTTGAAACTACTAACTTAAGTTTTCAAAACGATAACTATACGTAACGTTATTTGACATAAATACTTAAGACATATAATGTTTATACATATATTGTATAAGAAATGTATTTAATCACTTTTAAAGACTTAAATACATAAAACCATATAAGTGTATTCACAAAAGATAGTTATATTTGAATCCTCATTCCATTTTTCACAAAATTTCTATACGTATACCTAGAGTATTTGTACTCGTATCATACCAAGCTCCTATACGTATTTACTAATAGTAAATACACATCAAATCACCACCAAACCTACTCTTGTTACTGCCCTTAGAGCTAGGTAATTGAACTTGGATACAAATAAGGCTAGATACATGAAATTATAACTTGAAACTTTGTCCATACCCCCCCTTGTATCACGTTTTTAAGAGCATCAAGGGATCCATCATTTGATTCATTTTTACTTCCATTTTCTTAACAAAAACACACACTTGTTCTTACTCTTTAAACTCCATAACAATCCAGCAAGAAACCTTAAAGATCTAGCCATAAAAACCTTAGTTAAACACCATAAGAAAACCATACAAAAACACTTCAAGAAAACCCTCCAAGAACACCAACTTACTTCCAATCTTTCATCCACTTCTATCACCCTTTTGATTCTAGCTTCTTACTTCTCTTTTACAGCAACTTCATCCAAGGAACTTGAGGTAGAATATATGTTCATAACCTTATTCGATTCATATATATATAGCTATCATATTTTGTGGTATACAAGTTTAACAACAAGAACATAGTTTGAATGTTTTCAAACTTGTTTGCAAACTAAATAGATCCTTCTAACTTAACTTTTAAAATACTTCAAGACCTGTAATATAACTTATGTATATGCTAATTTAACAAGGTAAAACTTGGTTTTTCAAAGTATAAGTATTTTTAGAAAAATGGTCATTAAATGATTTTGTTGTAACGAAAATGATTAACTTCATAAGTTTCACTAAAGTTTGACCTATGCCGTGTGATTTTGAATACAAACTAAGGTATTTACAGTTCATAGTCTTAAAGAGGGACTCGATCCAAGGAGATGGCAAGTTGAATCAACGAAAACGGACTTGTAACGAAGAAACTATGACCGAAACAAAATTGGTTATCCAAGGCTTAAATGACTTCGGGATTCATTGGAAAAATTTACATAAAATCACATACTTCTAAGATAACATGATATTTTATATATATGTACTCATAATTCAATTTCATATGGTTCAGGATCACCCGTAAGCAACACGAGAAGATTAATCATAAGATCCCATGATTGTACGCAACACGTCATTTGACAACACCGGTACCATGGGTCAAGATTAATCTCGACCAATACATTTATGATGGGGTTTTACGGGAGTTTTATTTATTTCGTTGGGGGTTGTATTTATTCATTGCGGGTATATTAAACATCTAAAAATGAACCATTAAAAATTGAATTGCTAACCTCGGACTGCTAACTTCGGACTAAGGAAATATTCAAAGTATTAAAAGTATAACAAGTATATATATATAACGTTTGTTTAAAATGAAAACATATTGATATATTATATATGGATAGGTTTGTGATATCAACCGGAAGACCGAGTCAAATTATTTATATCATCAAGACAAAAGTGAGTATATAGTCCCACTTTTAAACTCTAAATATTTCGGGATGAGAATACATGTATTTTATGTTTTACGATATGGACACAAGTAACTGAAAAAT
Organism: Rutidosis leptorrhynchoides; assembly: GCF_046630445.1. NCBI lineage: Eukaryota > Viridiplantae > Streptophyta > Magnoliopsida > Asterales > Asteraceae > Rutidosis > Rutidosis leptorrhynchoides. The sequence goes on along the minus strand of NC_092333.1, from coordinate 656,696,719 downwards.
ATGTTCTACGTTGAGTTGTACCACTGGCATACTTCCCTGTAGCTTGGTAACTAATATTTACAGCGGTATTGTAAACGCGAATCCTGTTGATAGATCTATCGGGCCTGACAACCCCAACCGGACTGGACGACCAGTATTCAACGGTTGCACAGTACTTCGTTTTGTGACTACACTTGGTACGGTGTAGTAAGATTTCATATTAAAGGGAATATGCGACGTGAAAATGTTAAGTATGGTTACCGAGTGCTCAACCACTTAGAATACTTTTATTAAACTGATTATATACGAAATCTTGTGGTCTATATATATATTGCTGCCGGCATTAAACCTATATCTCACCAACTTTATGTTGACCTTTTTAAACATGTCTATTCTCAGGTGATTTCTAAAGCTTCCGCTGCATCATGTTGGATCTAACCAGGATCTTGCGTACGCATGTTTGTGTCAAAAATAAAACTGCATATCCAAGATGTTGTACTGTAAAATATGCTAGAAACCGTGTTGTTATCATCATTTGTAAAGTTTGTAAGTCGAAGATTATCGCTAAACATTAATCTTCTTTTTATTGTCTTAAGTTTGTAACAAAAATAATGGTTATGGTTTGTAATGTATAATATATGCAGTTTTCTTTCAAAAATGTCTCATATAGAGGTCAATACCTCGCAATGAAATCATACGTTATCTAACGCGTTCTTATGGTTAAGGACGGGTTATGACATGTGGTATCAGAGCGGTGGTCTTAGCGAACCAGGTTTGCATTAGTGTGTCTAAACCGATAAGTCGTTAGGATACATTAGTAAGTCTGGACTTTGACCGGGTCTGATTTTAAAAAAAAAAAAAAAAAAACCATTGCTTATCACTGTTGGTTAAAATTTATATGTAAATATTATGTAGTACTAATGGGTTAGTTGTTGTGTGATAGATGTCGGGCTCGAAACTTATTATCACATTCAGCGACTCCGAATCAGAACCTTCAGATTGTGTTTCAGTCATTAACATATCCGATGACGAAAGTGGTATTTTTGGGGAAGACTCACAATTTCCGGATGAACCAACTATAGAAATATCGGAAAGTGAACCCGAGGAGGAAAGTGAACCCGAAGAGGAAAGTGAACCCGAAGAAGAAAGTGAACCCGAGGAAGAAATACTAGAAATTACGAAAGAAAAATTCGATCAAGGAAAGAAACGAAAAGCGAATGAATTAGAAAATTCAAATCCCGAACTTAGTGAGAATGACGTAGCACCAATTCCACTCAACACTACCACCCCTATTCCCGCTATTCCTATTAGTGCTATCCCCGCATCTAGTTCTTCGGCTCCTCAGCCAAAACGTAGGCAGACAGCTAGGATAAGCGTTAGGCCATTCATTGGAACTAAACGCCCTAGAAAATAGACCAAACGATGCACTGCCGTATTAAGCCATGGAATCATATAATGTTTTGTATAATATTATTAGTGTGGTTTGCTTAAAGTTTGATGTAAGATAAGCATATGTAAAATAGCGAAGTATGAAATGCAATAATTTTCCATGGTTAAGTATTATTTAGATTGTAGTAATTGGTTCTGTACTAAGCTATTAAGTATGAACATTAACGGGTAGGTACTACCCTAGATATAATTATAAAACGCTAATAAGAAGAAAAGGCTTTTATAATAATACCTGGTTCATATTATTAACAAGCTATAATGTACTATAAATACACACTACATCTATAATAATCCATGTGAATAATTATTTTCTTTCATTAGGAAATGGCGCGATTGAACCGAATGATGGAACAAGAAGTCGAGAACTTCATCAACCAGCGAGTCAACGATAGAATGCTATGGGTCGAAGCTGCAAGAGCTACTGCAGTTAATCCAAATCCTCGTGTAGGATGCTCCTACAAGACGTTTCAAGCTTGCAAACCTTCATCATTCAGTGGAACGGAAGGACCTATCGGTTTAACCCGATGGATAGAAAAGATGGAGACGGTGTTCAAAATCAGCGGTTGTGATGAAAAAGACATGACCAAGTATGCATCGTGCACTTTACAAGATAGTGCACTCACATGGTGGAAGAATTATGTGAAGGCGGTAGGAGGAGATGTAGCTTATGATACTCCATGGGAAGAATTCAAAGCAATGATAATCACCGAGTATTGTCCAAGGAATGAGGTTATTAAGTTAGAAGATGAGTTACGAAGTTTGAAGGTGGTTGGTACTGAAATCACCAACTACAACCAGCGATTCATGGAATTAGTTTTACTATGTCCTGAATTGGTCCCAACCGAAGCACGGAAGATTGAAATGTACAAAGGTGGTTTGCCCAAAAAGGTCAAGGCAAACGTTACGGCGTCGAAACCTAAGACAATTCATGAAGCTATAACCATGGCGAACGAGCTAATGGATCAGGTCATTTTGGACAAGAAAGCATTCAATACTGAGGTGAAGGTATTGGGGAACAAGAAAAAGTGGAATGGAGGTTATGATCGAGGTAACCAACAACAACCTTATAAGAAACAAGAAACCACGAAAGGTGCGGGTAGCGGTTCAGGCTTTGGTTACAAAGGACAAAGTCCTTTGTGCAACCGTTGTCACAAACATCATTTTGGTTACTGTAGTGTGTTGTGCACTAAATGCAATAGACAGGGACATCTTGCTGAAGATTGTAAGGCTCTCGTTACGAATGCAAATGGTAACAAGACTCCTGCCACCAACGCAAATAGAACTGCTTTGGCTAACATTACTTGTTTTGGGTGTGGAAAACAAGGTCATTATAAGAGCCAGTGCCCGAATCAGAATGGCGGACCTGCACGTGGAAGAGCGTTTGTTATTAATGCTAGAGAGGCACGAGAAGACCCGGAACTTGTTACGGGTACGTTTACCATTAATAACTTATCAGCATCTATTTTATTTGATACTGGCGCCGATAGAAGTTACGTGTGTATAAATTTTTACACTAAATTGAATTGTTCATCATTACCTCTAGATGCTAAGTACTTGATTGAGTTAGCTAATGGTAAGCTAATTAAAGCCGATAAAATTTGTCGTGATTGTGAAATAAATCTAGCCGGAGAAACGTTTAAAATCGACTTAATACCCGTAGAATTAGGAGGTTTTGATGTAATAGTCGGCATGGACTGGATGTCCAAAATAGGAGCGGAAGTTGTTTGTGCTAAGAAGGCAATTCGTATTCCTGGTAAGGATAAAATGCCAGTGATGATTTATGGAGAGAAGGGTAATTCAAAGCTAAAACTCATTAGTTGTTTGAAAGCCAAGAAGTGTTTAGAAAAGGGATGTTACGCTATTTTAGCACATGTTAATAAAGTCGAAAAGAAAGAAAAGGGCATCAACGACGTGCCTGTGGCAAGAGATTTTCCTGAAGTTTTTCCGGAAGAGTTGCCGGGATTACCTCCATTTAGATCGGTAGAATTTCAAATAGATTTAGTACCAGGAGCTGCACCAGTGGCTCGTGCTCCATATAGACTTGCACCGTCCGAGTTAAAAGAACTTCAAAGTCAGTTAAAAGAATTACTGGACCGTAGATTCATACGACCGAGTACTTCACCGTGGGGAGCTCCAATTTTGTTTGTTAAGAAGAAAGATGGATCTTTTAGGATGTGTATAGACTATCGTGAATTAAATAAGTTAACTATCAAGAATCGGTATCCACTACCGAGAATTGATGACTTATTTGATCAATTGCAAGGATCATGTGTTTATTCAAAAATCGACTTAAGATCGGGCTATCATCAACTACGCGTCAAAGAAGAGGATATTCCAAAAACTGCTTTTCGGACACGTTATGGTCATTATGAATTTTTGGTTATGCCGTTTGGATTGACGAATGCGCCAGCTGTATTCATGGACCTCATGAATCGAGTTTGTAGTCCGTATTTAGATAAGTTTGTTATCGTTTTCATTGATGATATTCTTATCTATTCCAAGAGTGAGCAAGAGCATGAAGAGCATTTAAGGTTGATATTGGAGTTGTTAAGAAAAGAACAGCTATATGCTAAATTTTCTAAGTGTGCTTTTTGGTTGAAAGAAGTGCAATTTCTTGGTCACGTTGTTAATAGCGAAGGAATTCAGGTTGATCCAGCAAAAACTGAAGCTATTGAAAAATGGGAGACTCCTAAGACACCAACGCAGATACGCCAATTTTTGGGTTTAGCCGGTTATTATAGAAGGTTTATTCAAGATTTTTCCCGAATAGCTAAGCCGTTGACAGCATTAACGCAAAAAGGGAAGAAATACGAATGGACCTCGGAGCAGGAGAACGCATTTCAATTACTGAAGAAGAAGTTAACTACGGCGCCTATTTTATCGTTACCTGAAGGGAACGATGATTTTGAAATATATTGTGACGCTTCGCGACAAGGTTTTGGTTGTGTTCTTATGCAACGAAAGAAAGTTATTGCATTCGCATCCCGACAATTGAAGATTCACGAGCGAAATTATACGACGCATGATCTAGAATTGGGAGCAGTCGTGTTTGCATTGAAGATGTGGAGACACTACTTGTATGGGGTTAAATTCACTGTGTTTACTGATCATAAAAGCCTTCAACATATTTTTGACCAGAAACAATTGAACATGAGGCAACGTAGGTGGGTCGAGTTAATAAACGACTATGATTGTGAAATTCGTTATCATCCCGGGAAGGCGAACGTGGTGGCCGATGCTCTAAGCAGAAAGGAACGAGAACCAATCCGAGTACGAGCGATGAACATAAAAATTCGCATGAATCTCAACTCACAAATCAAAGAAGTTCAACGAGAAGCACTTACTAAAGAAAATATAGGAAATGAAATAATGAAGAAGTATGAGAAGCAACTCGTTATGCGGGAAGATGGAATTCGATATTTTGCAAATCGTATTTGGGTACCGAAGTTGGGTGGATTAAGGAAGTTGATATTGAACGAGGCACATAAGACAAGATATTCGATACATCCTGGAGTTGGAAAGATGTACCAAGATCTTAAGACGCATTATTGGTGGCCTAATTTGAAGATAGACGTTGCAACATATGTTGGGGAGTGTTTAACTTGTTCTAAGGTCAAAGCAGAACACCAGAAGCCGTCAGGGTTACTTCAACAACCAGAAATCCCAGAATGGAAATGGGATGGTATTACCATGGATTTCATCACGAAGTTACCAAAGACTGCCTGGGGATACGACACCATTTGGGTGATTGTTGATCGTCTCACCAAGTCTGCACATTTCTTGCCTATAAAGGAAACGGATAGAATGGAGAAACTATTACGATTGTATATAAAGGAAGTTGTTTCAAGGCATGGGATACCTATTTCCATTATATCCGATCGTGATAGTAGATTTACCTCAAAGTTTTGGCAATCACTACAGGAGGCATTAGGAACTCGTTTGGATATGAGTACAGCATATCATCCGCAGACCGACGGGCAGAGTGAGAGAACAATTCAGACTCTTGAAGACATGCTCAGGGCATGTGTGATCGATTTTGGAAACGGATGGGATAAATATCTACCGTTAGCAGAATTCTCGTATAATAATAGTTATCATGCGAGCATTGGAGCTGCGCCATTTGAAGCATTGTACGGAAGGAAGTGTAGATCTCCTATCTGTTGGAATGAAGTAGGAGATCGACATTTAACTGGTCCCGAGATCATACACGAAACGACCGAGAAGATAGTACAAATCAAGGAGAGATTGAAAACAGCCCGTAGTCGCCAAAAGAGCTACGCCAATGTCCGAAGGAAACCATTAGAGTTTCAGGTCGGGGACATGGTTATGCTAAAGGTGTCACCTTGGAAAGGTGTAATACGTTTCGGCAAAAGGGGTAAACTGAACCCAAGATACGTAGGCCCGTTTAAGATCATCGAACGCATTGGACCGGTAGCTTATCGACTCGAGTTACCACAACAACTCGCCGGAGTACATAATACCTTTCACGTCTCAAACCTGAAGAAGTGTCTTGCAAAGGAAGACCTCACCATTCCTCTTGAAGAAATCCATGTCGACAAGAAACTACAATTCGTCGAAGAACCAATTGAAATCATGGACCGTGAAGTTAAACAGCTCAAACAGAGCAATATACCGATTGTTAAGGTTCGTTGGAATGCTAGAAGAGGTCCCGAGTTTACTTGGGAACGAGAGGATCAGATGAAACGAAAGTATCCGCATTTGTTTCTCGATGACGCAAAATAGGTACAATTTTAAAATTTCGGGACGAAATTTATTTAACGGGGAGGTAATGTAACGACCCGCACTTTTTCGATCATACTATACTTATAAGATTAATATTTACATAAATTAAACCTTGCCAACATGATAAGCAATCCAAATTGTTGAGACTTATGTTTCCGAAAAGAGTTTTGCACAACGTTTGACCGTCTAGTTTGACCGATGATATCACGAACTATACAATATATAATAATTATACGTTTGTGTATATATATGTATATATACATATTTAACATGATTAATGAATGTTTTAATACCTCATTTTATATTAATAACAACAAGTTATATGTGTATTTTGAAACTACTAACTTAAGTTTTCAAAACGATAACTATACGTAACGTTATTTGACATAAATACTTAAGACATATAATGTTTATACATATATTGTATAAGAAATGTATTTAATCACTTTTAAAGACTTAAATACATAAAACCATATAAGTGTATTCACAAAAGATAGTTATATTTGAATCCTCATTCCATTTTTCACAAAATTTCTATACGTATACCTAGAGTATTTGTACTCGTATCATACCAAGCTCCTATACGTATTTACTAATAGTAAATACACATCAAATCACCACCAAACCTACTCTTGTTACTGCCCTTAGAGCTAGGTAATTGAACTTGGATACAAATAAGGCTAGATACATGAAATTATAACTTGAAACTTTGTCCATACCCCCCCTTGTATCACGTTTTTAAGAGCATCAAGGGATCCATCATTTGATTCATTTTTACTTCCATTTTCTTAACAAAAACACACACTTGTTCTTACTCTTTAAACTCCATAACAATCCAGCAAGAAACCTTAAAGATCTAGCCATAAAAACCTTAGTTAAACACCATAAGAAAACCATACAAAAACACTTCAAGAAAACCCTCCAAGAACACCAACTTACTTCCAATCTTTCATCCACTTCTATCACCCTTTTGATTCTAGCTTCTTACTTCTCTTTTACAGCAACTTCATCCAAGGAACTTGAGGTAGAATATATGTTCATAACCTTATTCGATTCATATATATATAGCTATCATATTTTGTGGTATACAAGTTTAACAACAAGAACATAGTTTGAATGTTTTCAAACTTGTTTGCAAACTAAATAGATCCTTCTAACTTAACTTTTAAAATACTTCAAGACCTGTAATATAACTTATGTATATGCTAATTTAACAAGGTAAAACTTGGTTTTTCAAAGTATAAGTATTTTTAGAAAAATGGTCATTAAATGATTTTGTTGTAACGAAAATGATTAACTTCATAAGTTTCACTAAAGTTTGACCTATGCCGTGTGATTTTGAATACAAACTAAGGTATTTACAGTTCATAGTCTTAAAGAGGGACTCGATCCAAGGAGATGGCAAGTTGAATCAACGAAAACGGACTTGTAACGAAGAAACTATGACCGAAACAAAATTGGTTATCCAAGGCTTAAATGACTTCGGGATTCATTGGAAAAATTTACATAAAATCACATACTTCTAAGATAACATGATATTTTATATATATGTACTCATAATTCAATTTCATATGGTTCAGGATCACCCGTAAGCAACACGAGAAGATTAATCATAAGATCCCATGATTGTACGCAACACGTCATTTGACAACACCGGTACCATGGGTCAAGATTAATCTCGACCAATACATTTATGATGGGGTTTTACGGGAGTTTTATTTATTTCGTTGGGGGTTGTATTTATTCATTGCGGGTATATTAAACATCTAAAAATGAACCATTAAAAATTGAATTGCTAACCTCGGACTGCTAACTTCGGACTAAGGAAATATTCAAAGTATTAAAAGTATAACAAGTATATATATATAACGTTTGTTTAAAATGAAAACATATTGATATATTATATATGGATAGGTTTGTGATATCAACCGGAAGACCGAGTCAAATTATTTATATCATCAAGACAAAAGTGAGTATATAGTCCCACTTTTAAACTCTAAATATTTCGGGATGAGAATACATGTATTTTATGTTTTACGATATGGACACAAGTAACTGAAAAATATGTTCTACGTTGAGTTGTACCACTGGCATACTTCCCTGTAGCTTGGTAACTAATATTTACAGCGGTATTGTAAACGCGAATCCTGTTGATAGATCTATCGGGCCTGACAACCCCAACCGGACTGGACGACCAGTATTCAACGGTTGCACAGTACTTCGTTTTGTGACTACACTTGGTACGGTGTAGTAAGATTTCATATTAAAGGGAATATGCGACGTGAAAATGTTAAGTATGGTTACCGAGTGCTCAACCACTTAGAATACTTTTATTAAACTGATTATATACGAAATCTTGTGGTCTATATATATATTGCTGCCGGCATTAAACCTATATCTCACCAACTTTATGTTGACCTTTTTAAACATGTCTATTCTCAGGTGATTTCTAAAGCTTCCGCTGCATCATGTTGGATCTAACCAGGATCTTGCGTACGCATGTTTGTGTCAAAAATAAAACTGCATATCCAAGATGTTGTACTGTAAAATATGCTAGAAACCGTGTTGTTATCATCATTTGTAAAGTTTGTAAGTCGAAGATTATCGCTAAACGTTAATCTTCTTTTTATTGTCTTAAGTTTGTAACAAAAATAATGGTTATGGTTTGTAATGTATAATATATGCAGTTTTCTTTCAAAAATGTCTCATATAGAGGTCAATACCTCGCAATGAAATCATACGTTATCTAACGCGTTCTTATGGTTAAGGACGGGTTATGACAACTTACATACTTCGAATGTGAAGTTTCTGAAAAACATCCCAAACTATGAACTAGTTCTTATAAATTGGAACAATGCTGATGAAGCAGCAAAAACTGTAAACGACCTTAACAGTCAAAAGTTTGATGATAAAGAATAGTATGGTGGTAAAGCTGAGAAAAAGAGAAGGTTTGGAACTGGAAAACGGATTGAGCAAAGTATGAAGGAAGCTATAGACAAATCACAAGGACGAAATCTACCTTCAAAGAATCCAAATGATTCAGTGTCTGCTGAAACCATTAGTAAGAACCTTACTTCTTATTCTAAACCTTCACAGACAGATTTTCCGCATCATCCTCTGATATTAGAAATTCTAAGATATCATTGTATCTTCCATTATAAATATCCTCTATATTTCTGAAGATATTTTCATAACTATTCTTATCTGAAACCATTTATCTCTTCACGCTATCTTTGTTACATCATAAAAAAAACTATTTTAGTTTCTAAAATCTGAAAAATTCGAAAAATGGATGTTTTGAAGTAATGTTGAGAACTGAAGCATGAGTTAGTATAATATAATGACACTTGATCAACGTGATTATATTACAGTAAGTCATGCTGAGTTTCTAATGGAACGTGATAAAGGTTCACAGATCATACCCTCATCATGAACCATGTTACATAACTCTTTCATTCTATTTAACCTCTAAACATATCAAGAAAATATTTTTCTTGATGATTCGGTCTTTTTCGGATATTCTGGTAATTTGACAAGTCAGATTATGCCATTACCGTTTCTTTCTTAGAACATTAACTATGTTCATTTCAAAATCCATACCTACGAATTTTGGACCATTATTCGCTTGACTTAAAGTTGGGAAGAGAAAACGAAAGCATGAAGCTCCGAAATATAATGGAAAATATAAAGCCCGAAAATAACCCCGAAATTACAAACCGTATATATCAATGCGTATAGCAATATAAAGACACGAGAGAATGAAAAATAATATAACCCCAAGGTAATAGTAGAAGAAAATAACCTCCTCTGGTGGCAGATGAAAAAGAAGAATGAATGATATGATAGCCAAGAAAATATCAAGAATCAGAACTGGATGAAGCATTTTCACAAATCTTTTGTAAGTATTAAATAAGGAAGAAGATTATAGGAGTGGTGAAAATAAATGAAACGGAAGAGGTCAATTTATAGCGAAATATCAGACATAACAATCGAGGCAGATTACACATTTAATCAAAGAAAATCCTAATTTCCACAAATTCTGAAGAATCAAATCTTATTTAGATAATGAAGATTTTCTATTCCTTAAATTCCGGAAATCAATCGTTACTACGTCAAGAGATAAGACGCATCTCTATTCTCCATTTCACTCTATTACGATAACTTCCCCCATACGCTTCGAGTAATTGGATTGTTTTATCCATATTATTCAACGGTGATAAAAATTTTATTTATAACTCATATTCGTCATGAAAACATTTTTATTGTTAGCCATGACGACCTCACTCAAATTTCGGGACGAAATTTCTTTAACGGGGAGGTACTGTGATGACCCGGAAATTTCTGACCAAATTTAAACTTAATCTTTAACGTTTCCGACACGATAAGCAAAGTCTATGAAGTTGAATCTCAAAATTTTGAGTTATTCAATTACCCTTCGATTGTTCTCAAAGATTCGCGAACAAATATATGTAAATAGGTACATATACTATAACTTGAAAACATAACAAAATGTTAAGTAAATGATACTGTGCATTAAACTTATTGGTTTGATTATCTGATTGACATATTCAACTACGGAATTAAAAGATTATGCCAAACGATTGAATTAAAAGATATTTAATGAGTCCCTTAAAGATTATGATATTATTACGGGTCTCTGTTGTGAGGTCCACGTTGATTTAGGAAATCATTCATTCTTAATGGTATTCGGAATAAATGGTAAAGTGTTTGTTTAAATAACGTAATTTGGACACATACAATAATAAGGAATATTAACAGTTGGAATTAGATATATGAATAACTTGCGATATGTATTTTAAAACGTGTTTATTAATATTGAAAATATATATCTAACAATACGATAAAATATAATATTAACTTAGTCATAAAAACAAATTGTTATTATATATATTAATAAATAGTGAGACGATGATTTATAGAAGTAAATGACCAAAATACTCGAAAGTTTAAGATATACTTTGAGTGGTATAGTTTAGGGATAATTTAAGGCTATATTTTGATAAAGGTACGTGAAACGAAACGTAAAATGCAAGTTTTCTCAGCGTACGAAAGGACATTTGAAAAACTGGAACCGGGACATAAGTCGAGTGATGACGTACGACTTATCAGAACAAAAATTACAAGTCAACTATGCATGTGAATTTAACATAATATATAATTAATTATATAAATTAAATATATTATACATATAATATAAAATTATGTTGACAAACAAGAAGTTAAAAATTTGTGAGCTGTCCCAGGGTGCCATGCGATCGCATGGCCTTGAAGCACAAATCCCAAGCGATCGCATGGGGTACTTTTTCAGAAAAGGTTCTATAAATTGCGCAATTTTTGGCTCAGTTGAATCTATCTCTCTTTCTCTAGTATTATTACTCCGTAATATTTATTTAATTTAATTTATTTTATTATTATTATTATTATTATTATTTATATTATTAAGATTAATATTATTATTAATCTTATTATTATTAGTATTATTAATTATGTATTATACATAAAATACTACGACGAGGTCATGAGTGGGTTATTTTCAAAATGGTTTTCAAGCGGGATAGAGCTAAGGAAATTATGGGTTATTGCCAAGGAGGTTATGGGTAATGTTCGGGGGTATATTTGTGAATCAAACCTAGTGTTTATCATCTCCGTTACGTCTACGTACTTTCCTGCATTCTTGAATCTCAATACTGATACGTAAGCACTCATATCTTATCTTTTATATATTAATTATGTATCCATGTCTAGTGCTCGAGTATATATATTTATATATGCTTATATGCTAAATTTTGTCATTAAACAGTTTATAATGAATCACTAATTAAATACATATATTACTGGTAAAAGATATATATGATATACATGTTTTTGGAAAGCTGGCGAAAAATAAATAACTTTTCATTTAGATATCGAATAGTTTCGATGAACGGATTAAAAGATATGATCAACTGAATTATGATTGACGTTAATTGAAATTGCTTTTGACTCTGCAATTAAGATTTAAACAACTTGTTTACGAGATTGATAAAGTGAACTTTTAAATATTACCAACCGAGTAAATGAATCCTTATATAAGGCACTTCTCGTTTTGTTGAACTATTGTCAAAATTGACTTTTTGAAATGACTTTGGATAACTATTATATGTCGATCTTGAGCATTAGGATTGTGATACACTATGACCCGACCTAGCTTGATAGACATTTATTGACCAACATATGTTCTCTAGGTTGAGATCTACGGTTATTTGGTAATCCGAGTTTCAGTCACATTTTGGTGAACGACTTTATATGCTGCTAAGGTGAGTTTCATTTGCTCCCTTTTTAATTGCTTTTACAATCTATATTTTTGGTCTGAGAATACATGCACTTTATTTTAAATGCAATGGATACAAGTACATACTTAATTCTACACTGAGTTTGAACCGAAAATCCCTTAGCTTTGGTAACTAGTAACTGCCGGTTATAAGAACTGGTGGGCGCGAGTAGTTATATATGGATGCATAGGGCTTGACATCCTCGTCTGTTCCAGGTATAGAAACCCTAGCCTGAACTATACAACAGACGTATGCTATTTGAGTTTAGTACACGTTGGTTTGCGTGTATTGTACATGTTGGTTGCATGTATGTTAAAACGGGGGTACTTATTATAACGTTAAAGTTTAGCTACCAGGGTGCTCAATCTTGTAGAATATTTTGATAAACGTTTCTGGATGAAACAACTGAAATCTTGTGATCCACTTTTATATACAGATTATACGAAACACTAAAACTATGAACTCACCAACCTTTGTGTTGACACTTGTTAGCATGTTTATTCTCAGGTTTCCTAGAAGTCTTCCGCTGTTTGCTTATATGATAGACAAGCTACGTGCATGGAGTCTTACATGGCATATTTTTCAAGGAAAGTTGCATTCACCAAATCATCACCATGTATCTTATTTTGACAGCATGGTCAACGGAAGTACTGTTGTAAACTATTATTTACGGTGATTGTCTATATGTAGAAATCATCAGATGTCGAAATCCTTTGATTTAAATATTCATATATGGTTTGCCTTTTCAAAAGAATGCAATGTTTATAAAACGTATCATATAGAGGTCAAATACCTCGCTATGAAATCGATGAATGACGTGTTCGTCCATATGGATTTGGAACGATCGTCACATAGTGTTTTAATATGTATTCATATACTTTTGAAAGACTTTAAGACACTTATCAAAATACTTCTACTTAACAAAAATGCTTACAATTACATCCTCGTTCAGTTTCATCAACAATTCTACTCGTATGCACACGTATTCGTACTTGTACAATAAACAGCTTTTAGATGTATGTACTATTGGTATATACACTCCAATGATCAGCTCTTAGCAGCCCATGTGAGTCACCTAACACATGTGGGAACCATCATTTGGCAACTAGCATGAAATATCTCATAAAATTACAAAAAATATTAGTAATCATTCATGACTTATTTACATGTAAACAAAATTACACATCCTTTATATCTAATCCATATACCAACGACCAAAAACACCTACAAACACTTTCATTCTTCAATTTTCTTCATCTAATTGATCTCTCTCAAGTTCTATCTTCATGTTCTAAGTGTTCTTCATAAATTCTATAAGTTCTAGTTTCATAAACTCAAGAATACTTTCAAGTTTGCAAGCTTACTTCCAATCTTGTAAAGTGATCATCCAACCTCAAGAAATCTTTCTTATTTACAATAAGATATCTTTATAATACAAGGTAATATTCATATTCAAACTTTGATTCAATTTCTATAACTATAACAATCTTATTTCGAGTGAAAATCTTACTTGAACTTGTTTTCGTGTCATGATTCTGCTTCAAGAACTTTCAAGCCATCCAAGGATCCTTTGAAGCTAGATCTATTTTTATCATTTCCAGTAGGTTTATCCACAAAATCTGAGGTAGTAACAATGTTCATAACATCATTCGATTCATATATATAAAACTACCTTATTCGAAGGTTTAAACTTGAAATCACTAGAACATAGTTTAGTTAATTCTAAACTTGTTCGCAAACAAAAGTTAATCCTTCTAACTTGACTTTTAAAATCAACTAAAAACATGTTCTATATCTATATGATATGCTAACTTAATGATTTAAAACCTGGAAACACGAAAAACACCGTAAAAACGGACATACGCCGTCGTAGTAACACCTCGGGCTGTTTTGGGTTTGATAATTTAAAACTATGATAAACTTTGATTTAAAAGTTGTTCTTCTGGGAAAATGATTTTTCTTATGAACATGAAACTATATCCAAAAATCATGGTTAAACTCAAAGTGGAAGTATGTTTGTCAAAATGGTCATCAAGACGTCGTTCTTTCGACTGAAATGACTACCTCTTACAAAAATGACTTGTAACTTATATTTCCGACTATAAAACTATACTTTTTCTGTTTAGATTCATAAAATAGAGTTCAATATGAAACCATATCAATTTGATTCACTCAAAACGGATTTAAAACGAAGAAGTTATGGGTAAAACAAGATTGGATATTTTTTGATTGTTGTAGCTACGGGAAATATTGTAACAATTCTATACAAATCATATCCTAGCTAACTTATATTGTATTATACATGTATTCTAATATATTATGTAATCTTGGGATACCATAGACATGTATGCAAATGTTTTCACATATCATATCGACCCATGTATATATATTATTTGGAACAACCATAAACACTCTATATGCAGTAATGTTTGAGTTAGCTATACAGGGTTAAGGTTGATTCCAAAAATATATATACTTTGAGTTGTGATATAGCCTGAGACTTGTATACACTGGGTCGTGGATTGATTCAAGATAAAGTATATCAATTTATTTCTGTACATCTAACTATGGACAACTAGCTGTAGGTTACTAACGAGGACAGCTGACTTAATAAACTTAAAACATCAAAATGTCTTAAAAATGTTGTAAATATATTTTGAACACACTTTGATATATATATATATATATATATATATATATATATATATATATATATATATATATATATATATATATATATATATATATATATGTATATATTTGTTATAGGTTCGTGAATCGACCAGTGGCCAAGTCTTACTCCCGACGAAGTAAAAATCTATGAAAGTGAGTTATAGTCCCACTTTTAAAATCTAATATTTTCGGATGAGAATACATGCAGTTTTATAAATGTTTTACGAAATAGACACAAGTAAATGAAACTACATTATATGGGTGAATGATCCAAGCCGAATATGCCCCTTTTGCTTGGTAACCTAAGAATTAGTGAACCGATCTACTAATTGACGCGAATCCTAAAGATAGATCTATTGGGCCTAACGAACCCCATCCAAAGTACCGGATGCTTTAGTACTTCGAATTCGTTTTTATCATGTCAGAAGGATTTCCCGGAATGATAGGGGATATTCTTATATGCATCTTGTTAATGTCGGTTACCAGGTGTTTACCATATGAATGATTTTTATCTCTATATATGGGTTGTATATTGAAATATGAAATCTTGTTGTCTATTATTATGATTTGATAATATATAGGTTAAACCTATAACTCACCAACATTTTTGTTGACGTTTTAAGCATGTTTATTCTCATGTAATTATTAAGAACTTCCGCTGTTGCATACTAAAATAAGGACAAGATTTGGAGTCCATGCTTGTATGATATTATGTAAAAACTGCATTCAAGAAACTTATTTTTGATGTAATATATTCTTATTGTAAATCATTATGTAATGGTCGTGTGTAAACGGTATATTTTAGATTATCATTATTTGATAATCTACGTAATGCTTTTTAAAACTTTATAGATAAAATAAAGGTTATGGTTGTTTTAAAAATGAATACAGTCTTTGAAAAACGTCTCATATAGAGGTCAAAACCTCGCGACGAAATCAATTTATATGGAACGTTTATAATCAATATGAACGGGACATTTCAACTAAAAAGTCGGTAATTATCGTTAAGTAACACTTAACTAACAATAAATATTCTAATCAAGCTTTAACATGTAAATATTACAAATAATATTTATACTAAATCATAACATAAATGTCAACTAATTCATGTATGACACAAAAGTAAAATTAACAGTCTTCAAAGAATTAATGGGAAAAGTTGACGGAAAAATGAGGGTCATTACAGTACCTATCCATTAAAGAAATTTTGTCACGAAATTTAGCTTGTGCTAGTTGTTTCTGTTGCATCTGGGAACAAATGCGGATATTTAAATTTCATCAGATCTTCTCGCTCGCAAGTAAACTCGGGTCCACGTCTAAAGTTCCATCGAACTCTAACGATAGGTATTCTGTTTTGTTTTAGTTTCTTGATCTCTCGGTCCATAATCTCAATAGGCTCTTTAATAAAGTGAAGTTTCTCATCGAATCAGATCTCATCAAGAGCCTCCTCAGCCAAACACTTCTTCTAGTTCGACACATGGAAAGTTTCGTGAATACTACTCAGCTCTTGTGGCAATTTCAACCGATAAGCCACCGGTCAAACCCATTCGGTGATTTCAAATGGTCCAACATATCGGGGAGTTAACTTTCCTCATTTTTTAAAACCTATTACACCATTCCAAGGTGATACTTTCAACATAACACAGTCACCGACCTGAAATTTTAATGGTTTCTTTCCAACATCATCATAACTCTTATGCCGACTCCTGGCCGTTTTAAGTAGTTCCTTAATTTAAACAATCTCTTCTGTAATCTCGTGGATGATTTCTGGTCCAGTAAGTTGTCTATCCCTAACTTCATTCCAACAAATGGGAGATCTACACTCTATACTATACAATGCCTCGAAAGGTGCAA
This sequence comes from Rutidosis leptorrhynchoides, assembly GCF_046630445.1. NCBI lineage: Eukaryota > Viridiplantae > Streptophyta > Magnoliopsida > Asterales > Asteraceae > Rutidosis > Rutidosis leptorrhynchoides. The sequence goes on along the minus strand of NC_092333.1, from coordinate 656,679,689 downwards.
TATTCATGCACGTGTGGTAACTACCGTTATAAGAAACCTCGATTAACGGTAGATATCTATCCCAGCCATTTATGAAATCTATAACACACGCTCGAAGCATATCATTAAACAAACCAGCCGGCGCCAACAGCAACCGCGTGCCAGCTGCAGTAGCAGCTACCGTCGGCAGCTGCAGTAGCTGTGTGGCAGCTGCGGTGCAGCATAGAGAAATAGTAACACCAGCGATAGATGCTGCTACACCCGATTTCACATCTAAATTTAATATTTCAGGCAGCTTTTTGGTCAAATTACCCACATGCAAATAACCACTATAATGTATATAGCAATAATCAAGCACCAAAACTAGATTACCAACACAATTTGAACATGAATTGAAAAAAAAAAATTGCATTTTCTAACTTTTTATCAAGAACACTAATTTAAAACAAGATTCGAACACAATTAAAAGGACAAACCTAGTTGTTGGAGGTTATAGATGCACAATTTCGGTTTTAGGGTTTGGATTTCATCATAATCTTCACCAAAGAAACTAGGGTTCTTATGGTTTGACTCAATAGAAAAGAGAGGAAGAAAAGGGGAAACAGAAACTGGAAATAAAAATGAAATCAGGGGGTGGTTTGTCTAATTAAATGGGTATTAAACCCATACCCAATTATAATACACGGATATTTATCTGTTATCAGATGTCTTTCGTATCCGGTTCGGTAAATCAAATAATGTAAGAAATAAATAATGAAACCTGTTTCAGGACCCTGATCATAAAATGAACTTATTGGACTAATAAAATTATACAAAAAATTAATAAGTAATAATTACATTAAAATGTGATTGAATCACTTAAAGGGCAAAAAGGTAAATTTCTACTTAAGCCCAAATCCAGGGTGTTACAGATATTTCATGTGATGAAAAACAATCAAAGTCTCCTTCATCAACTCAAGAACTTCAGCAATACAAGTTTTGCAAAGACAATTCGTCATCAACACCAAATCAAGATCTTTAAAATTAATGAACAACGACAATAATCGAGCCTACAAACTAAACAAGCATTCGCACCAACTATTTGAAGATCTTATCAACTCAATAACATTCAAAGAAACAAATAGTTGTCTAAACAAGGGAGAGAAAGAGAACACAATGATTAGGGGGAGCGAGAGAATGGATCAATCTAGGGGATCAAGAGAAAATTGTAACAACTCGTGACCACCAGAATTGGCCATGGGTCGCGTCACGACTCCAGCTAGTTTATGGTGGGCTGTTTTGTAAATAAAAAATAAGTTTAAGGGCCTTTTTGCAATTTTGCATGGCTGAGTGGGGCTGTTCTAGATCAGATTGTTGAGCTCACTTAGTCATTTTCACTTTCACCAAAACGCTCCTAAAGTTAGCGTGAGAAAACCCGACCTAGTGAGAGAAAGATTGGCTCTTGTGAAGAAAAAGCTCAATCCAACCCCCATTGAAGTTCTATCTTGTTGTACCTGCATTTTAGTGTTGTGTTACACTTGAGTTAAGGACCCTAACTCGAATTTTATGTGTAATTTTATGTTTTGGTTAGGGTTTAGGTTGGTGATGAGTTTAAAACTCAATTTCTTGAGGAATTAGGGTTCTTTATATATGATTTGGGTGTATGAGTCCCAATTTGTGATTTTTGGGTTTAATAAAGAATTTTCATGTGCATGACCTTGCAAATGCTTGATGTTCACTTGAACACTTGCTATTTGGTGGGTTTGTTGTTGAATGAACTAAGTTTTTGGTGTAAACTCTATTTTGCGTCAAATTAGTCTAAGAGTACTCCAGGTACTAGACCTATAGTCTAATTGGTGGTCCCTGGGACAAAATCACTAACTATTAGTGGTTTAGGGTTTTAAGTCATGGTCTTGACTTGGTTTGGTGGCCAAGTGAAAAATGGGTGAAATTGCACTTGGGGTGTTTTGGGTTGTAAGAGCTATAGTTGATTATTGAGATGACCCGTCCTAATCCATAAGAACGAATACAATAACATATGATTACATCGCGAGGTATTTGACTTCTATATGATACATTTTACAAACATTGCATTCGTTTTAAAAGACAAACTTTCATTATATCAAAAGTTGACAGGCATGCATATCATTTTATAATATCCATCTATAAATGATCTAATCTGTCATTTACTTAATCATAATCTTTACCGAACTCAACGACTCGAATGCAACGTCTTTCGAAATATGCCATGAATGACTCCAAGTAGTATCCTTAAAATGAGCTAATACACAACGGAAGATTTCTTTAATACCTGAGAATAAACATGCTTTCAAGTGTCAACCAAAAGGTTGGTGAGTTCATTAGTTTATCATAAACATTCATTTCCATCATTTTAATAGACCACAAGATTTTCATTTCTCATAAATATACGTCCCATGCATAGAGACAAAAATAATCATTCATATGGATTGAACACCTGGTAACCGACATTAACAAGATGCATATAAGAATATCCCCTATCATTTCGGGAAATTCTTTGGACATGATAAAACAACATCGAAGTACTAAAGCATCCGGTACTTTAGATGGGGTTCGTTAGGCCCAATAGATCTATCTTTAGGATTCGCGTCAATTAGTAGACTGGTTTACTAATTTTTAGGTTACCAAGTAAAAGGGGCATATTCGGCTTCGATCATTCAACCATATAATGTAGTTTTGATTACTTGTGTCTATTTCGTAAAACAGTTATAAAAGCAGCGCATGTATTCTCAGTCCCAAAAATATATATATTGCAAAAGCATTTAAAAAGGGAGCAAATGAAACTCACAATACTGTATTTTGTAGTAAAAATACATATGACGAAACTGAACAATGCAGGGTTGGCCTCGGATTCACGAACCTATATCAATTGTATATCTATTAAAAAATATAATGGAAATCACATAATTTCCTTTATTAATTATATATTATTTATGTGTTTGTAGTTTATATAATTTATATTAAATTTCATTTAAAAATATATACTTATATTATATTTTAAAGTATATGTTATATATATTTATTTTATATATATTTATAATGATTAGAATCTATACATTTAGTTATATTAATATATCCATATATATATATATCTAGTATTATATTAAAAATATTGAATTTGTTGTATGTCGGTATTTATATAAGAAATGTTAATATGTCTTGTATATAGTTGTATAGATTATTAATATAGTTGTAGTATATATAATAAGTAGGTTTTATGTACCAAATATCTATTTGTTAAAAATGATAGTTTTGATATTAATGATTTTGCTAATAATAGTCCTACTAATAATAACTTTATTAATAATGATAATACTAATAATAAAAATGATAATGATAATAATGATAATACATATGTTAATAATGATTCTAATAATACTAATAAGTACATAATGATACTAATACTAATATGAATAATAATAATAACAGTTTGTGTTATTTTGATAATAATAATAATAATAATAATAATCCTAATCATAATAATAGTAATAATACACATATTAGTAATAATAATAATGATAAAAATTATAATTTTAGTAACAATAACAATAATAATAATAATAATAATAATAATAATAATAATAATAATAATAATAATAATAATAATAATAATAATAATAATAATAATAATAATAATAATAATAATAATTTTGGTAATGAAATCTACCTTCCAAAGCTTTTCTAAAAAAAACATGTCCCGAATAGGGCTCGAACCCGAGACCTCTCGCTCAACCGCAAACACCCTTAACCATTCCCTCTATCTTGTTTATCTGATTTATAATACAACCCAAAGTATTTATCTAGTACATGTTTCAACCCACTTCATCTTCTTCACCAAAATCCAAACGATCATACAACTTCATTCTTAATAGTCAATCATCAAAATAGTTTTAGGACTTTTAAACAAACATGAAAAAAAAAAGTGTTCTTGTAATTAAGAAAATTCAAAAAAAAAAAAAAAAACTGAAAAACAACCTACTGCTGAAGCTCGTAGCTTCCTTAAAAAAAATTGTTTTCAATTTTGAGTTCGTTTTGGACAATATTTACAACATGAAATATGTTTCAAATCATTCCTAAAAACTATTGAAATCATCAATTGAACTTAAAACATCAAAACAAGCTCTAATTTCTCGATGAACAAATTAGTTGACTTTTGACAAAATAACTTTGACTCGCAAATTCGAATTCGTTATTAAGAATTGGAACTTGAGATTTTACAGAAAGTTTAAGTAAATGATTCCTAACAACTCTGCATTTTTAGTTTTTGAAATTTGTTTCGAATTCAAATTTGTGTATCTCACTGTCAAGAATACATGAGCTCAAAATTTGGTTTTGAGATTAAGAATGTTATAGGTTATGATTACAACATGAATTGTGTTGCAAATCATTCCTATAATCTTTATGGATCATCAAATTAACCGGAAACATCAAGACAAACTCGGATTTGATTCAAGAACACTTAGTTGACTTTTAAAACCCAAAACTTTGACTCTTAAATTAGAGATTAATAGAAAGAATTGAGGATTGAAAACTTACAGATAGTTTTGATAGATGATTCCTAACAAGACTGTATTATTACATTTTAAAAATTCATTCGAAATCAAAATATGGTTAAAAAGATGAATGTACAGAGTGTCGAGCTTATTTAGTGATTTTCTCAGTTTGATTCATTCACTGGATGCAAGAGACAATATATAGCACAAGATTTCTGTCTTGAATTATGATCGAGAATGACTGGTAACAAATTAGAGACAAAAACAAAATTCAATTACAGTGTTGATAGATACCTGCAACTTGTGACGACCCGGAAATTTTCGACCAAATTTAAACTCAATCTCGACAAGATAAGCAAAGTATGCAATGGTGAGTCTCGAAAATCTTGGAACTATGTTCATATAATCAATTGACCTTTGATTATTACCCGACGATTCACGAACATATAATTGAAAATATAAATGTATATATAAATAACTAGACATGTAAATAATTATATACAATAAATTAAATATAATAATGAACTACAATGAGATTTAGTTATTATGGAAAATAGCTTCAAATAAGAAAAACTTGTTAATTTGAATATATAAAGTATATTTAAGATAAATAATTTTGAACATTAATTGTCAACAACAACAAGGTATTAAAATTTATAATATTATACTTTGAGTTTAATTGATCCAATATATATAATTAATATATTTATCTACGTAATAAATATGATATTTAAAAACATAATTATACTTACAGTAGTGAGAATAGATATGTGACATCTATACATAAATAGTACTATATGTATATTGATAGAATGTATACATATTAAATTTATATAAAGTAAATAATTAATAACATAAATAAATGTAACTACAAGATAAAAATACAGTTGTTGTATTACTGATAATACCAGTAGTAATAATAGTATGATATAAATATGAAACTGAATATGTGTAAATTATTAGATTTTATTTGGTAATATTATTATTAATTAATATTATCTATATTATTAAAGTTAGTATTATTATTAATGTTATTAATAAAATTATTATTATCATTATTATTATTATGATTAGTATTATCATGATTGATATTATTATTATTAATTTATTATTAATATCATTTTTAGTATTATTTGATAATAATAATATTATTGTTATTAATATTAATTCTATTATTATTATTATTAGAATTCTTATTATTAGTAATATGATTAATAATCTTAATGATTAATTATTATGATATAATATGGAACGTATCAATTCAGAATCAGATTCAGTTTGGTGTATCTTTCACACTATTTTAAAATCTTGTTTCTGTCTTTAGATTGATCCCAACCTGAATATAACAATGGCATACAAACAAAATTAGTTAGGGGATTGATAGAGTTTTTATTTTATTTTTATTTTTTTCTTTTCTACCTGCTACTGCTTTCTGTCACAATCGAATACCTTCATTTACTCTACACGTTTATGTTTCATAATACAAAACTTGTTAAATTGCTACTTCATTACAGTTTGGTTAACCAAACCAAAACCACACCATTCGCCTTTGCAAAAACCACCATAAACCTCAACAAACAACCACGGATTTTCTGCTACTACATGTTTCTATTTCATCTCAAATCAAACTCAAAAACAATTACACAATACAACTATATCCTGTTACTCGCCTTAATTGTCTCCTATTACGAATACAAATCCAAACCATCACCACTGTCTCGTTCAAATATGATCATGATCCACCACTTCACCTTCACCACTTTTTCATCTCTTTCTTCTCTTTATATTTTCCTTCTATGCTCGACCAAAACAATCTTCTACAGACGTAAACCCGACTAGAACAAACATCTTCCATTACCTCCATCATGAACACCACCAAATCCGCCACCCTTGAGTCACCTAAAACCTTCACACGATGTTATGTCCTATTTTCTTTTTAAACCGAGACCCAACACCTTCGGTCATTTTATTTCTTATCCCTCACAACTCTCTCTCTATTCTTCTCTACTACTTCGTGAACAATTAACCCACGATATTATCACACAACCATCCTTAAACCCCACGAACCAACATCATGTACTGCAAACAGGCTGCTGCTATAACAGCTTTGCTGCTGCCATCGTTTCCAGTTTTCCAGCCCCAAAAACCCTCACCCAAACTACACTTTAATCGCTGGTAATTTTTTTTCTCTTTACTCAACCACCTGCTATTAGATATAGGAACCGAATTGGAGAATATATATAATGGATTCACAGTTTTATAATTTAAATATTGTCAACTTGGTTATAAAGATATCCATTATCAAATACTAGTGGACCAAAAACAAAACATTATGGCCAACATAAAGTGAAGGTTAAGGGATGACAAAAAGGGGTATACAGCGAATTACTTGCTCCCACTTGTTCGTTGATATAAAAAAAAAGAAAAGGAAATTAGTTATAAAGACTTGATGTTTAGGTGGGACTAGTAGTTACACATGGCCGACCATGAAGTAAGAAAACGTTCCATTTATTTTTCCTTTTAGGTGATTAAGGGATGGGTCCACGAATGATAATTGTGATGAAGAAAAACTGTTACGTGTCCTTCCTGTTTTATTTTACTTCCAGTCGACAGAAACCACAATAAGTGACGGTTGACTCTGAGTTGGGCGAAGTTAATTTGGGCCGTGACCCAATTCATTTTTCTGTTGAGCTAGGAAATCAAATTCTGTTTGACTGGAATGAAACGAGGTTCATAGATGGTATGTGATAAGATAAAAGATGATTATATTTTAATGATAATCGATGATGATGATGATGATGATGTTTACTGATGTTAGATGATGTTAAGGTTATGATGAGGAAGATGATAATCGTAAATTGGGTTTAGAGGAAGGAGATGAAAACAGATACATTAAGTAAAGTCCTTATTAAAGCATAAAAACAAGAATGGATGGATGGTTAGAGGCGTTGGTGTTTAGCGGGAGGTTGCGGGTTCGAGCTCGCGCCGGGGCATTTATCTTTTAAAGCTTGTTAATTAAGGTAGTTCTTATGATTATTATTCTTTTCATTATTATTATTATTATTATTATTATTATTATTATTATTATTATTATTATTATTATTATTATTATTATTATTATTATTATTATTATTATTATTATTATTATTATTATTATTATTATTAACATTACAATCATTATTATTTTATTATCATAAGTTTTAGTATTACTATTAGTAGTATTATTATCATTAGAGTTAATATTAAAAATATTAGTATTATTATTATTATTAATAAAATCATTATATTTTTTTAGTTATTATTATTAGTATTTATTGTTAAAAGTATCATTTTTATAAAAATTATTATCTTTATTATTATAACTATTAGTATTATAGGATGAAACAACTTTTTACTTATTATTATAAATATTAATTTTATCAAACTGTTAGTTATACAAAACTATATTTAACTACATCTAACATAACTTTATTAATATTTTATATTAATAAATTTAATTAATTAGGTTATTTAAGAAAAACATAATTAAAATAACAATTAAATCACTAATAACAACAATATATATATATTTGTCCAATTACAATTACGTGTGTTAATAAATATACAATCGATATAGGTTCGTGAATCCGAGGTCAGTCCTATACTTGTTCAATGTTGTCTTATATATTTTTACTATAATATACAGTATGGTGAGTTTCATTTGCTCCCTTTTTAATTGCTTTTGCAATATATATTTTTGGGCTGAGAATACATGCGCTGCTTTTATAAATGTTTACGAGATAGACACAAGTACTTAAAATATATTCTACGTTGAGTTGTACCACCCTGCATATCTTCCCTAATAGCTTGGTAACTACTATTTACATGTGATATTGTAAACGCGAATCCTGTTGATAGATCTATCGGGCGTGACAACCCCAACCTGTAACAACCCGAGTTTTTCCGTTAAAGCTTCCGTTAAATACTTGACGATCGTTAGTTAAATCATACAATTTTCATACGCCAATTTTTTTTCCAGAATAGTTAACAGTGGCTACGTGAAACTTTTTTGTATTTAAAGTAATTAAATGCGTACTTGATCCTTAGTGGATTACTTGAATTAATATGTTATATTAATTAATGGACTTAATTCGGTTGACGAATTAAACTAGAAACGATACGATTAAAGTTAATCGCCTATAAAACTTTTCAGTTAACGGAACTCAGAAAAACGATAGAATAATTATTCTTAATAATTATTGAACTTATGAAAGAAATTTAATTTATTATTTACTTAATGAATTAAACACGGTGATTTTGTTTCAACGACTAGTTAACGTTCCGGAGATTCGGTACGGTTAATGGCACTCGAAACGAACCACGCGCGAACGAGCTTTTACACAAAACGAGCCCGAGACCCGAGCCCGAGGCCACATGGCCATGACCTCATACCTCATCATCCTTGGTCCCATGAGTAGCCAATGCATGTTGACTATTAGTTTAGGCCCATGTTTGTTGACTTTTGGTTGTTTAGGACACTAACTATATTCTCTTAATTTCTAAGTAACAAGAGAACATGTCCCATTCTTTTTCCTATCATTCTTGCTCCATGATTGCAGCCCCATACACACCAAATAATCCCATACCTTCATCCCTACAATTCTCCATCAAGTTTTGATCTCTTGTTTTTGCTTCTTTGATCAATATTGTTGCTTGCATCGTTCTCTACGCGTTTGTATAAACGATTTTGTGATCAAAGGTATAAACACATAAACTCTAATCTCTAAAATCAGATTTTTATTAAGGTTTCATGCATTAGGTTGTCTATTGCTCAAGTCTTGATGTTTGATGAATACTAGATGCGATAAATTGCTCGTCTTGATTGTTTTATGCGAAAACCGAATTTGTATTTGATGTGTACAGTAATTTTAATTTTTTCAATTGTATGATATTATATTATAATTAGATTCCTTGTTAAAAACTATTGATTTTAGGCTTTGGATTCGCTTGATTTCATTTCCGGATGATCAAGTTATGGCCAATTGAAATTAACGTTGTGTTTTTGTGATTGATCAGAAATCTGGGTTTGATAGACCACGAATTGGATTGTTAAATTTATAACATTGGATAGGTAATTTAAAAACACTCAGTTTACACTAGGATATCATGTTGTTTGCTTATGTAAAACCCGAGATATGCTTGAATTAGTGTAAAACTAGTTTTATACAGCACTTGCATGAAAACAACCTTGTATGATAAAATATGTTAGCTTCTATAATTAAAGCTTTGCATATTTGAAATCTACACAAAAATTACTTCATCTTTCATGTAGATATCATAGGCTAATTGTATCTAGATCTTCGGCTCGCGTGCGAATGTGATATGTGACTTATTGTTAGTTTATGTCAATCTCTGAAACCTTATGCATTGGGCACAATAGGGCCATACTTTATGTAAATTCTGATTTGAGCTGAAAAACTGAATGTTCAATTTGCATGAATAAACTGTACAAATTGGCTAAACCAAAATTGCTCGATTTTTTATATGTGTTAGTTTAACTTGTTTTTGAACTATGGCCACTGGTCTTGTATCGATTTCACGTTCCTAACTCCGGTTATAGCTAAAACCAAATCAGTGCGCGGTCAGAAACTGACTTGGTGAACCCCAAATGTACCCCTTCTGATTCCTGACTTTTAATTATCGTATGAGACCCTGGCCAGACTTTTTGGAATCGATTTTGAGTATGCTTATGATCTGGATTTTTCCATGTTTACTTGAATTTTGTACTATGAGATAATATGCTAAGTTTGCTACATGTACATGAACTTTGTGCACAACGATAAACTGAAATTGTGAAATTGACCAATTATGATCTAAAACGTGTTGTTTGACTTAGGTTTGATATGTTGACCAACATTTGACATGAACCTACTGATGTTGACTTTAGTTGACTACTTTGACCAAGTTTGACTTTCGATTTGACTTCGGTTGACTTTGTTTGACTTGCATGAATTAGTTGACTGTATGTTGACTTCTACTTTGAAACGCGCCGATTCGAGCAATAAGACAACTTATACTATGAAACCACACTTGTTTAAGACATATTTATTGACCAACCTAAATACATATACTTAGGTTGCATTACTCGGCTATAAACCGTACAAGTAAATTGTCCACTTTTCAATCCGAGCTTTATTCAAAGGTGAGTCTACAGTCTCGCTTTTTACATGTTTTCAGGGATGAGAATACACGCAGTTATACTTACATTTTTACAAATGCTTTTTGTATTGACACGAGTACTATATCTGCATATTGAGTTTGTACACAAAGCCTCTAGCTTGAATACTTTAAATACCATCGGTGTAGGCACAATTTAGATGGACGGATCCGTTAGGTTGATAACCTCACCCGCTATAAAAACTATGGTGCATTTACTTTGAACATAATACATTCATACAAGTGTATAACATTTTTATGAGGTAAAGGCAGGTATAGTGGATTCTATACTTGGGTCATTGCTAGTATTCAGGTGCTCATAGATTATGCAAACGTTTCGCAACTTGGAGTTGTACTTGTAAAATCTCGTGGTCAAGGAAACTAAACTATATTTCTGATAACTATTTTTCAGATACTATACAACGTTATTTAAAACTGTGGTTTACGAACAAATGAGATAAAACTTGACATGGTATTGTCTACGAATATTTGAAACTTGACATGGTATTGTCTACAAATGATTGAAACTTGACATGGTAGTGTCAAAAAACTTTTGAAATGGGACACGGAGTTGTCTAACTTTTAACATTGAACCTTGGTGGTCTTCCACTAATAACCGTTTTCGAAATGTATTTCTTAAACATACTGTATTGTTTACCTAAAACCTGTAGATTCACTCAACATTGTTGTTGATCCATTTTGCGTGTTTTATTCTCAGGTATTAATTGCTTCCGCTGTAGAATATTGCTGTTACGTAGAAGTCAAGCCAAGCACTGGGACCAGAGTTAACATTCCGTTAAAGGGATTTTTGACGGGGTGTTAAAGATGGTATCAGAGCTTTGGCTATAGGGAACTAGGATGCATTAGTGTGTCTAACCGTAGGACGCATTAGTGAAGTCTAGTCTATAGCCGTGTGTCTTGGACGACTTTTATGCACCGTACTTACACTGTATGTGTCAATATGCTACATGTATGGCTACATACTACATCACGTACATATACACCTTACACTCATATGATATGGACTTGAACTGAACACCATACTACAAAAGATATACGTACACGCGACGCGAGATTTAACTAAATTAAGTTGATGATGCCATCTTGAACTTATGGAGTGATGTCGAATAGAAATGTGAGATAGCGTAATGTAATGACCGGGATTACATTACGGTAACTCATATAGAAGTTCCGACATCGCAAAATAAGGAATTGGGAGCGAGTCAAGTAGGTTACTTGGATAAATACCGTTTAGAACATAAACCGTTTAATTTCAAATATGAGTAGAAATTTACACCGTACGATTTAATTGTTATTATAACCTATAAGGAGCGTGTAATCACGTCACAATTCGTCACTACCCGACACTGTCCGTCACCCCTGATTTCTACTTGGCACTACGAAGACACTGCCTGGACATACTCATCATCTTATACCACTACCCCTTGCTATTTATCGTTGGTTACTACTACTCAACGCCGCCTCTCACCACTAGTCGCGACCGATCACTACTTCTCACTGTTTATCATTTTTGATCCACCGACATCTTACTGCAATTATTGTACCAATTACATATAGGCTAATCCTGTCGCTATCATACTTATTATATTAGATTTTTCTGATATATTTCCTAAATTTCCTCCGTAAATTACGAAAATCTTTTTGCTATATACACTTATTCAAGGAGACAAACATAGCATCCAACACTCAATTCATATCAAACCCTATTCTAAACACATAATATGAATTTCTCATCTGATTCCTCGAGCTCCATGGACAGCATAACCGGAATGAACGAACCTATTAGCCATCATCTTTTCTGGATGAATTGGGGGTGGGTTCGTTGTTAACTTAATCAATGGAGGCGAGAAGAAGGCGATCCCTTCCACCAACCGAATTCACCTCTTGGTGAAGAACCTGAAGCACTTACCGGCGAACCAATCCGGAACACCATTTTCACCCTCATTTCCAGGATATCCCACCACGAATATCTAATATCCAGAATTCTAGATCTTATTCATCCACTTGTCCGAACCGCCAATCATCCCGGAATAGTAGAAGAAGTCAATGAAAGGACCCGTCTTAACCTATCCGGACGAAGTCCATATTGATTATAAACGATTCACATCAGTTGATTACATCGCGAGGTACTTGACCTCTATATGATACATTTTACAAACATTGCATTCGTTTTTGAAAAGACAATCTTTCATTACATCTAAAGTTGACAGACATGCATACCATTTCTTAATATATTCAACTATAATTGACTTAATAATGATCTTGATAAACTCAATGACTCGAATGCAACGTCTTTTGAAATATGTCATGAATGACTCCAAGTAATATCTTTAAAATGATCAAATGCACAGCGGAAGATTTCTTTCGTACCTGAGAATAAACATGCTTTCAAGTGTCAACCAAAAGGTTGGTGAGTTCATTAGTTTAGCATAAATAATCATTTCATAATTTTAATAGACCACAAGATTTCATATTTCCATTTCTCATAAACATACGTCCCATGCATAGAGACAAAATATCATTCATATGGATTGAACACCTGGTAACCGACATTCACAATGTGCATATAAGAATATCCCCATCATTCCGGGATCCTCCTTCGGACATGATATAAATTTCGAAGTACTAAAGCATCCGGTACTTTGGATGGGGCTTGTTGGGCCCGATAGATCTATCTTTAGAGTTCGCGTCAATTAGGGTGTCTGTTCCCTAATTCTTAGATTACCAGACTTAATAAAAAGGGGCATATTCAGTTTCGATCATTCAACCATAGAACGTAATTTCGATTATTTGTGTCTATTTCGTAAAACAGTTATAAAAGTTGCGCATGTATTCTCAGTCCAAAAATATAAAGGGTAAAAAGGTAAATGAAACTCACACATATAAATATTGCAAAACAGTTATTAAAACATTGCATGTATTCTCAACCCAAAAATGTAATGAGTAAAAAGGGAAAATGAAACTCACACATATAAATATTGCAAAACAGTTATTAAAACATTGCATGTATTCTCAGCCTAAAAATGTAATGAGTAAAAAGGGAAAATGAAACTCACACATATAAATATTGCAAAACAGTTATTAAAACATTGCATGTATTCTCAGCCCAAAAATGTAATGAGTAAAAAGGGAAAATGAAACTCACCTAATGTATTTTGTAGTAAAAATACATATGACGACATTAAACAAGTGTAGGGTTGGCCTCAGATTCACGAACCTATATCATTTATATATATATTAACACATAATATGGTAATCGAACGAATTTATATTATTAGTGATATACTTGTTATTTTAATAACTTATATGTTATATGTTTTAAATTTAGTGTTATGTACTAATTGTTAGTTGGTAAAATAATATTAATATTCGTAACTAAAAAGTTGTAATCTCTTTATAATGTTAATAATAATGATATCAATAATGTCAATTCAAAATAATAAATAAAAAAATAGTTTTATTAAAAAATGTTATTTTTAATAAAAATATAGTTTTAGTAAAAATGATAATTTTAACAATAATGATACTAAAATAAAAAGTTTGTATTGTTTTTACAATAAAAATTATAATTTTGATAATAACCCTTAATATTAATAATGCTTAATAATCATACTTGATAATAATTAATGTTAATAATAAAAATAATATTAATGATAATAATAGTTATAATATTGATAGTATAATAATAATAATAATAATAATAATAATAATAATAATAATAATAATAATAATAATAATAATAATAATAATAATAATAATAATAATAATAATAATAATATAATAACAAGAACTACCTCATGGAGTTTTTAAAAAAAACAGCCCTTGTAGGGGCTCGAACTCGCGACCTCTCGCCTAAACATCTTCCTTCCCAACCACTGACCCATTTGATCGTTTCTGTTTTAAACCGCTTGACTATTTATTTAATATGTAAGAACCGTTTGTCATCATTATTTTTCTTTTCATTATCACCATCAAATTTTTCCTAATTCAAGTTTGGGTTTTCGGCCCAACTAAAATCAAATTTTAATATCGGCCCGGTTAGCAATTGGACATAATCCTGGAAGCCCAACAACGATTAATCGGCCCATCTAGAAAGTTTATATATATGATCCAACACCTCACTTTGAAGACTGTTCAGCTCTCATAAAAAAAAATATAGTTCGTCTAGGCCGACTTTCGAACTCGTGACCTCTCGGTTAATGCCAATACCCCTAAACCATTGAACCGTTGTTTCTCTCTTGAATTAAATAGCAAGTTAAATTTATTTAACCTTATGATACTTATTGTCTTCTTCTTAACCAAAACCCATTTAATTCAAATCTTCATCATCATCATGGATTTCCATCTCCATCATATTACATCATCTTATCATCATTGATAAGAACCATCATCATGTACGACATCATGACTATATCATTTCGATCATCATCTTCATTATACTCGTTCATTATCATCACCATCATTATCGTGATTTATCTCATCATCTTCAATCATTTTCACGATCACCTCATCATCATCATGATCATTGTAACATCATTAACGAACATCATCAATTCGTGCTATCATCTTTTCATCATCACATCAAGACAGAAGGAAAGAATGTAGCGATTGATGTAGTGGTGTTTAAGTTGATGATTGAAGATATGTTAAACCAAAGTGCCTTGTTCATCGGAAAGAAACAGAAAATAGAAGGTTAAGTGGTAGTAGAAGGTGGTTGCAATCGAAGTGGGTTTAAGGTGATGAGGTTATATCGATGGTTTGTTGGTCGTGGAGGTAGGTGTTGAATCTCGTGGTGGTTGTTAGAGTAGTAATCATGCGTGTGAATCTTCGGTTAATATTGATACGAATAAAGTCTTTGGTCTTGATAGTATTCGAACACAAGTAGAAATATATAGACGAAGATGATCATCGTGAGTTTAAATTCTTGTGGTTTAAGGTGATTTAGACGAGGACTAGAGAAGTTCTCAGTATATACATATATTTATAAAAGTGATATGTTGGAAGACAAAAATAGTAACCAAATATATTATATGAATTATAAAGTTATGGAAACATGGGGTATGAGTATATATATATATATATATATATCTACGTTCAATTAGTGGAGATAAGAAGAAAAGCAAGCACACTTACATCATTAATAATTTCATGAATTATTCACACAGTATAGCCATCGATCTATTATTGGTTTAATTCTTTCACGGATGAAATTAGTAAGTGAAATGATAGAACAATTAACAGAAAGTAGTATATGGTGGGGTGTTTGCTTTGACATAGACAGAAAGAAACATGAATTTGGTTGATAAAAGCAATATACACCTCACATTCAAACATAGTAAAAGACTTTATGTCTTAATTCAAAACACTCGTACCAATCCAAACACAGTAAAAAGGCTTTATGTCTTAATTCAATTTATTCTTACTAATTGAAAACAGAAAGATATATATATATATATATATATATATATATATATATATATATATATATATATATATATATATATATATATATATATATATATATATATATATATATATATATAATAATATTAATAATAATAAATGTGTACAATCAACGACAGTTTTAATAGGGATAGTATTTCGTACTCTGTTGTTAATAAGTGGCGAATAAAAGACTTCAGAAAAAATTCCATATTTTTAAATTAGCTATATTTATTTATTTTGATCATTATGGTATAAAATTCGATCATTAACTATTAAGTAACATTTACATTAATTATTCACTCTCATCCCCCAAGTAAAATATAAAAAGTTTTAAAATTTGACAAACAACTTCTAAATATATTATTACTAAGCCTAAAATTTATAAAACCATTTTCGGATCACCGTTTATTTTAAAATCATATAAGTTCAAATTAAACATCTCTAATGTCAATCGGAACATCAAACGAGTATTACAATCATTTAATATTTATTTTTAATATACTTTTATGTATATATAGATATGTTTTAAATAATAATTATTATAAATCATATTTCTTAACAAGAACATTCAATAATTCAAATTATACTTCCAATTATTATTTATATATATACACACATATCAATTTATAAATAGTTGTTCGTGAATCGTTGAGAACAGTCAAAGGGTAATTGAATATATTAAAACAGTTCAAAAATTTTGAGACTCAACATTCAGACTTTGCTTATCGTGTCAGAAACATATAAAGATTAAGTTTAAATTTGATCGGAAATTTCCGGGTCGTCACAGTACCTACCCGTTAAAGAAATTTCATCCCGAAATTTGAGTGAGGTCGTCATAGCTAACAATAAAAATATTTTCTTGACAATATGAGTTGGTAAATAGAGTTTTATCATGCTATGTATTTGAATAGAATAATTAAATTACTTGGATCGTATGAGAGAAACTATCGCAAAAGATTTGAATAAAGATACGCCTTAATTTTTGACGTAGTCATGGTTGAATTTAGGAAAATGAGGTTCGTCTTAACTTTTGACGTCATCTTGGTTGAATTCCGGAATTCAAGGGATTTAAAGAAAATCTATGAAATCTATAAGATCTGATTCTTTGGCGAATAAGGAAATTAAGATCTCTATAATTAAATACGGTGATCTGCCTCGATTGTTATGTTTGATATAAATTCATCTCTTCCGTTCCATTATTTTTACAACTCCTCTAATTCCTTCTTATTTTTAAGCTTCATGCTTCTGTTTTCGTCTCGACTTTAAGTAAAGTGATCAAGACGTCTCGGTTTGTAGGTATGAAGTTCGAAAGAACATGACTAAGATTATAAGTAGGAAAGAGAGGTAACAGCACGATTTGATTAGTTAAATTACCAGAATCACTGAGGATTGAACTATCAGGAATATATTTTCTTGATATGTTCAGAGATTAAGTAGAATGTAAGAGTTATGTAACATGTCACATGATGAAGGTATGATCTACTGTGAACCATCATCACGTTTCATTAGAAACTCAGCATACATTACTGTAATATAATCACGTTGGCCAAGCGTCATTATATTATACTAACCATGCTTCAATTCCCAACACTTCTCCATAATTCATTCATAATTTTATACTTAGATCTTACAGAAGTTTCCAATATACTGGAATACAGACGTTACAAAGAGGTATATAATTTTGGACGATTATATTTATGAAAATATCTTCAGAAATATCGAAGATATTTATGATGATATTTTGGGATTTCTAAGTTCAAAAGTTGATAAGGAAAAATTTTCCGCAAGATTTTAACATGACTTCGGAGCAAGATATTCTCTAAAGATTTCATCGGATCCAGAATTACCTGGATTCTTTGAATATAGGGTTTGGTCCTTGTATTTGTCCTTGGTCTCCTTCATGGTTAGCTCAATTCGTTTTTCAGTACCAAATTTTCTATCGAGCGTTCCCAACACTCCATTCTTTATCATCAAACTCTTGGCCATTCGGGCCATCTACAGTTTTACTGTTTCCTTTGCATTTAATGCAGCCATATCTGGATAGTCGGTTATCAATCCGAGGTGGTTTCAAGAGAATTGTATTTTTAGATGATTAAACGCTGATGGTAATATGGTAGAATATAAAAGGTTCTCTGGTAACAATAAATGAGTACGCATATATGTCAAGGTTATAGTAAAGTTGTTTCGAACGAAAAGTCAAAGTTGATTTGCTGGAGCTGTGACGAAATTGGCTAATTTTGAAAGGAATTGCAAAGTTATTTTTTTGTAATAACAATGCCAAAATAATTTAACACAGATACGTGTTTAACATTTACTTAGGTTCCGAGTGTTTTCAGGTGCATAACTATATGCATCAATCTTTTCTTCTGTCATAACCCGTCCTTAACCATAAGAACGTGTTAGATAACGTATGATTTCATTGCGAGGTATTGACCTCTATATGCGACATTTTTAAAAAGGAAAACTGCATATATTATACATTACAAACCAAACCATTATTTTTGTTACAAGCTTTAGACAATAAAAAGATGATTATCGTTTAACGATAATCTTCGACTTACAAACTTTACAAATGATAATAACAACACGATTTCTAGCATATTTTACAACACACGTCCTCGGATATGCAGTTTTATTTTTGACACAAATATGAGTACGCATGATCCTGCTTAGATTCAACATAATGCAGCGGAAGCTTTAATTATCACCTGAGAATAAACATGTTTAAAAACGTCAACATAAAGTTGGTGAGATATAGGTTTAGTGCGCAGCAATATATATATATATAGACCACAAGATTTCGTATATAAACATTTCAATAAAAATATTCTAAGTGGTTGAGCACTTGGTAACCATACTTAACATTTTCACGTCGCATATTCCCTTTAATATGAAATCTTACTACACCGTACCAAGTGTAGTCACAAAACGAAGTACTGTGCAACCGTTGAATACTGGTCGTCCAGTCCGGTTGGGGTTGTCAGGCCCGATAGATCTATCAACAGGATTCGCGTTTACAATACCGCTGTAAATATTAGTTACCAAGCTACAGGGAAGTATGCCAGTGGTACAACTCAACGTAGAACATATTTTTCAGTTACTTGTGTCCATAACGTAAAACATAAAATACATGTATTCTCATCCCTAAATATTTAGAGTTTAAAAGTGGGACTATATACTCACTCTTGTCTTGATGATATATATATTTTGACTCGGTCTTCCGGTTGATATCACGAACCTATCCATATATAATATATCAATATGTTTTCATTTTAAAACAAACGTTATATATATATATACTTGTTATACTTTTAATATTTTGAATATTTCCTTAGTCCGTAGTTAGCATTCCGATGTTAGTAATTCAATTTTTAATGGTTCATTTTTAGATGTTTAATATACCCGCAATAAACAAAACCCCCAACGAAATAAATAAAACCCCATCGTATATGTATTGGTCGAGATTAATCTTGACCCATGGTACCGGTGTTGTCAAATGACGTGTTGCGTACATAAAGTACCGGTGTTGTCAAATGACGTGTTGCGTACAAACATGGGATCTTATGATTAATCTTCTCGTATTGTTTACGGGTGATCCTGAACCATATAAAATTGAATTATAAGTACATATATATAAAATATCATGTTATCTTAGAAATATGTGATTTATATCATTTTTTTCCAATTGATCCCGTAGTTGAAATGATCTAGGATAACCAATTTTGTTTCGGTCATAGTTTCTTCGTTACAAATCCGTTTTCGTTGATTCAAATTGCCATCTTCTTGGATCGAGTTCTTCTTTAAGACTATGAACTGTAAATACCTTGGTTTGTATTCAAAATCATACGGCATAAGTGAAACATTAGTGAAACATATGAAGTTAAACATTTTTGTTACAACAAAATCATTTAATGACCATTTTTCTAAAAATACTTATACTTTGAAAAACCAAGTTTTACCTTGTTAAATTAGTATATACATAAGTTATATTACAGGTCTTGAAGTATTTTAAAAGTTAAGTTAGAAGGATCTATTTAGTTTGCAAACAAGTTTGAAAACATTCAAACTATGTTCTTGTTGTTAAACTTTTGTACCACAAAATAAGATAGCTATATATATATATGAATCGAATAAGGTTATGAACATAGATTCTACCTCAAGTTCCTTGGATAAGTTTGCTGTAAAAGAGAAGTAAGAAGCTAGAATCAAAAGGGTGATAGAAGTGGATGAAAGATTGGTAGTAAGTTGGTGTTCTTGGAGGGTTTTCTTGAAGTGTTTTTGTATGGTTTTCTTATGGTGTTTTAGTATGGTTTTTGAAGCTAGATCTTCTTGGAAACTTTGCTGAATTGATTAAGGGTTTTAAGGGTTGTGAAAGAGTGTGTGTTTAACTAAAAATGAGGTTAGAAAATGAACTAGAAATGGTGATACTTATAACCTAAAAAAAATGTGTATCATGTAATACATGATAAGATTTTTAGTTTGTAATTTTGTTAATTAGTCAAGTAATCATCCAAAAGTAATTACCTAGCTCTAAGGGCATGAATAATGGCTGGTTAGGTGGTGATTTTGATGTGTATTTACTATTAGTAAATACGTATAGGAGCTAGGTATGATACGAGTACAAATACTCTAAATATACGTATAGAAATTTTGTGAAAAATGGAATGAGGATTCAAATATAGCTATCTTTTGGGAATACACTTATATGATTTTATGTATTTAAGTTCTTAAAAGTGATTAAATACATTACTTATACAATATATGTATAAACATTATAGTCTTAAGTATTTAAGTCAAATAACGTTACGTATTGTTATCGTTTTGAAAACTTAAGTTAGTAGTTTCAAAATACACATATAACTTGTTGTTATTAATACAAAATGAGATATTAAAACATTCATTAATCATGTTAAATATGTATATATACATATATATACACAAACGTATAATTATCATATATTGTATAGTTCGTGATATCATTGGTCAAACTAGACGGTCAAACGTTGTGTAAAATTCTTTTCGGAAATATAAATCTCGACAATTTGGATTGCTTATCAAGTTGGTAATGTTTAATTTATGTAAATATCAATCTTATAAGTATAGAACGATCGAAAAAGTGCGGGTCGTTACATTACCTCCCCGTTAAATAAATTTCGTCCCGAAATTTTAAAATTGTACCTATTTTGCGTTATCGAGAAACAAGTGCGGATACTTTCGTTTCATCTGATCCTCGCGTTCCCAAGTAAACTCGGGACCTCTTCTAGCATTCCAACGAACCTTAACAATCGGTATATTACTCTGTTTGAGCTGTTTAACTTCACGGTCCATGATTTCGATTGGTTCTTCGACGAATTGTAGTTTCTCGTCGACATGAATTTCTTCAAGAGGAATGGTGAGGTCTTCCTTTGCAAGACACTTCTTCAGGTTTGAGACGTGAAAGGTATTATGTACTCCAGCGAGTTGTTGCGGTAACTCGAGTCGATAAGCTACCGGTCCAATGCGTTCGATGATCTTAAACGGGCCTACGTATCTTGGGTTCAGTTTACCCCTTTTTCCGAAACGTATTACACCTTTCCAAGGTGACACCTTTAGCATAACCATGTCCCCGACCTGAAACTCTAATGGTTTCCTTCGAACATCGGCGTAGCTCTTTTGGCGACTACGGGCTGTTTTCAATCTCTCCTTGATTTGCACTATCTTCTCAGTCGTTTCATGTATGATCTCGGGACCAGTTAAATGTCGATCTCCTACTTCATTCCAACAGATAGGAGATCTACACTTCCTTCCGTACAATGCTTCGAATGGCGCAGCTCCAATGCTCGCATGATAACTATTATTATACGAGAATTCTGCTAACGGTAGGTATTTATCCCATCCGTTTCCAAAATCGATCACACATGCCCTGAGCATGTCTTCGAGAGTCTGAATCGTTCTTTCACTCTGTCCATCGGTTTGTGGATGATATGCGGTACTCATATCCAACCGAGTTCCTAGTGCCTCCTGTAGTGATTGCCAAAACTTTGAGGTAAATCTACTATCACGATCGGATATAATGGAAATAGGTATTCCATGCCTTGAAACAACTTCCTTTATATACAATCGTAATAGTTTCTCCATTCTATCTGTTTCCTTTATAGGCAAGAAATGTGCAGACTTGGTGAGACGATCAACAATCACCCAAATGGTGTCGTATCCCCAGGCAGTCTTTGGTAACTTCGTGATGAAATCCATGGTAATACCATCCCATTTCCATTCTGGGATTTCTGGTTGTTGAAGTAACCCTGACGGCTTTTGATGTTCTGCTTTGACTTTGGAACAAGTTAAACATTCCCCAACATATGTTGCAACGTCTGTCTTCAAATTAGGCCACCAATAATGCGTCTTAAGATCTTGGTACATCTTTCCAACTCTAGGATGTATCGAATATCTTGTCTTATGTGCCTCGTTCAATATCAATTTCCTTAATCCACCCAACTTCGGTACCCAAATACGATTTGCAAAATATCGAATTCCATCTTCCCGCATAACGAGTTGCTTCGCATACTTCTTCATTATTTCATTTCCTATATTTTCTTTAGTAAGTGCTTCTCGTTGAACTTCTTTGATTTGTGAGTTGAGATTCATGCGAATTTTTATGTTCATCGCTCGTACTCGAATTGGTTCTCGTTCCTTTCTGCTTAGTGCGTCAGCCACCACATTCGCTTTCCCGGGATGATAACGAATTTCACAATCATAGTCGTTTATTAACTCGACCCACCTACGTTGCCTCATGTTCAATTGTTTCTGATCAAAAATATGTTGAAGGCTTTTATGATCAGTAAACACAGTGAATTTAACCCCATACAAGTAGTGTCTCCACATCTTCAATGCAAACACGACTGCTCCCAATTCTAGATCATGCGTCGTATAATTTCGCTCGTGAATCTTCAATTGTCGGGATGCGAATGCAATAACTTTCTTCCGTTTCATAAGAACACAACCAAAACCTTGTCGCGAAGCGTCACAATATATTTCAAAATCATCGTTCCCTTCAGGTAACGATAAAATAGGCGCCGTAGTTAACTTCTTCTTCAATAATTGAAATGCGTTCTCCTGCTCCGAGGTCCATTCGTATTTCTTCCCTTTTTGCGTTAACGCTGTCAACGGTTTAGCTATTCGGGAAAAATCTTGAATAAACCTTCTATAATAACCGGCTAAACCCAAAAATTGGCGTATCTGCATTGATGTCTTAGGAGTCTCCCATTTTTCAATGGCTTCAATTTTTGCTGGATCAACCTGAATTCCTTCGCTATTAACAACGTGACCAAGAAATTGTACTTCTTTCAACCAGAAAGCACACTTAGAAAATTTAGCATACAGTTGTTCTTTTCTCAACAACTCCAGTATCAACCTTAAATGCTCTTCATGCTCTTGCTCACTCTTGGAATAGATAAGAATATCATCAATGAAAACGATAACAAACTTATCTAAATACGGACTACAAACTCGATTCATGAGGTCCATGAATACAGCTGGCGCATTCGTCAATCCAAACGGCATAACCAAAAATTCGTAATGACCATAACGTGTCCGAAAAGCAGTTTTCGGAATGTCCTCTTCTTTAACGCGTAGTTGATGATAGCCCGATCTTAAGTCGATTTTCGAATAAACACATGATCCTTGCAATTGATCAAATAAGTCATCAATTCTCGGTAGTGGATACCGATTCTTGATAGTTAACTTATTTAATTCACGATAATCTATACACATTCGGAAAGATCCGTCTTTCTTCTTGACAAACAAAATTGGAGCTCCCCACGGTGATGTACTTGGTCGTATGAATCCACGGTCCAATAATTCTTTTAACTGACTTTGAAGTTCTTTTAATTCAGACGGTGCAAGTCTATATGGCGCACGAGCTACTGGTGCAGCTCCTGGTACTAAATCTATTTGAAATTCTACCGATCTAAATGGAGGTAATCCCGGCAATTCTTCCGGAAAAACTTCAGGAAAATCTCTTGCCACAGGCACGTCGTTGATGCACTTTTCTTTCTTTTCGATTTTATTAACATGTGCTAAAATAGCGTAACATCCCTTTTCTAAACACTTCTTGGCTTTCAAACAGCTAATGAGTTTTAGCTTTGAATCACCCTTCTCTCCGTAAATCATCACCGGTATTTTATCCTTACCAGGAATACGAATTGCCTTCTTAGCACAAACAACTTCCGCTCCTATTTTGGACATCCAGTCCATGCCGACTATTACATCAAAACCTCCCAATTCTACGGGTATTAAGTCGATTTTAAACGTTTCTCCGGCTAAATTTATTTCACAATCACGACAAATTTTATCGGCTTCAATTAGTTTACCATTAGCTAACTCAATCAAGTACTTAGCATCTAAAGGTAATGATGAACAATTCAATTTAGTGTAAAAATTTATACACACGTAGCTTCTATCGGCGCCAGTATCAAATAAAATAGATGCTGATAAGTTATTAATGGTAAACGTACCCGTAACAAGCTCCGGGTCTTCTCGTGCCTCTCTAGCATTAATAACAAACGCTCTTCCACGTGCAGGTCCGCCATTCTGATTCGGGCACTGACTCTTATAGTGACCTTGTTTTCCACAACCAAAACAAGTAATGGTAGCCAAAGCAGTTCTATTTGCGTTGGTGGCAGGAGTCTTGTTGCCATTTGTAACGAGAGCCTTACAATCTTCCGCAAGATGACCTTGTCGATTACACTTGGTGCATAACACACTACAGTAACCAAAGTGATGTTTGTGGCAACGGTTGCATAAAGGACTTTGTCCTTTATAACCAAAACCTGAACCACTACTCGCACCTTTTGTGGTTTCTTGTTTCTTATAAGGTTGTTGTTGGTTACCTCGATCATAACTTCCATTCCACTTTTTCTTGTTTCCCAATACCTTCACCTCAGTATTGAATGCTTTCTTGTCCAAAATGACCTGATCCATTAGCTCGTTCGCCATGGTTATAGCTTCATGAATTGTCTTAGGTTTCGATGCTGTAACATTTGCCTTGACCTTTTTGGGCAAACCACCTTTGTACATTTCAATCTTCCGTTCTTCGGTTGGAACCAATTCAGGACATAGCAAAACTAATTCCATGAATCGCTGGTTGTAGTTGGTGATTTCAGTACCAACCACCTTCAAACTTCGTAACTCATCTTCTAACTTAATAACCTCATTCCTTGGACAATACTCGGTGATTATCATTGCTTTGAATTCTTCCCATGGAGTATCATAAGCTACATCTCCTCCTACCGCCTTCACATAATTCTTCCACCATGTGAGTGCACTATCTTGTAAAGTGCACGATGCAAACTTGGTCATGTCTTTTTCATCACAACCGCTGATTTTGAACACCGTCTCCATCTTTTCTATCCATCGGGTTAAACCGATAGGTCCTTCCGTTCCACTGAATGATGAAGGCTTGCAAGCTTGAAACGTCTTGTAGGAGCATCCTACACGAGGATTTGGATTAACTGCAGCAGCTCTTGCAGCCTCAACCCATAACATTCTGTCGTTCACTCGCTGGTTGATGAGTTCCTCGAGTTCTTGTTCCGTCATTCGATTCAATCGCGCCATTTTCTAATGAAAGAAAATAATTATTCACATGGATTATTATAGATGTAGTGTGTATTTATAGTACATTATAGCTTATTAATAATATGAACTAGGTATTATTATAAAAGCCTTTTCTTCTTATTAGCGTTTTATAATTATATCTTGGGTAGTACCTACCCGTTAATGTTCATACTTAATAGCTTAGTACAGAATCAATTACTACAATCTAAATAATACTTAACCATGGAAAATTATTGCATTTCATACTTCAATATTTTACATATGCTTATCTTACATCGAACATTAAGCAAACCACACTATTAATATTATACAAAACATTATTCGGTTCCATGGTTTGACACAGTTGCGCATCGTTTGATCTATTTTCTAGGACGTTTAGACACAAAGATTTGCTTAACGCTTATCCTAACTGTCTGCCTATATTTTGGCTGTGGGACTGAAGAACTGGATGCCGGGACAGAACGAATAGGAATAGCGGGGATAGGGGTGGTAGTGTTGAGTGGAATTGGTGCCACATCATTCTCATTAAACTCGGGATTTGGATTTTCTAATTCATTAGCCTTTCGTTTCTTTCCTAGTTCGAACTCGTCTTTTGTAATTTCCTGTATTTCTTCCTCGGGTTCACTTTCCTCCTCGGGTTCACTTTCCTCCTCGGGTTCACTTTCCTCCTCGGGTTCACTTTCCGGGTTCTTTATAGTTGGTTCATCCGGAATTTGTGAGTCTTCCCCAAGGATATCATTTTCGTCATCGGACAGGTTAATGACTGGAACGCCATCTGAAGATTCTGATTCGGAGTCGTTGATTGTGATAACAATTTTTGAGCTCGACATCTATCACACAACAACTAACCCATTAGTACTTATATAATATTTACATATAAATTTTAACCAACAGTGATAAGCAATGGTTTTTTTTTTTTAAATCAGACCCGGTCAAAGTCCAGACTTACTAATGTATCCTAACGGCTTCTCGGTTAGACACACTAATGCAGACCTGGTTCGCTAAGACCAACGCTCTGATACCACATGTCATAACCCGTCCTTAACCATAAGAACGTGTTAGATAACGTATGATTTCATTGCGAGGTATTGACCTCTATATGCGACATTTTTAAAAAGGAAAACTGCATATATTATACATTACAAACCAAACCATTATTTTTGTTACAAGCTTTAGACAATAAAAAGATGATTATCGTTTAACGATAATCTTCGACTTACAAACTTTACAAATGATAATAACAACACGATTTCTAGCATATTTTACAACACACGTCCTCGGATATGCAGTTTTATTTTTGACACAAATATGAGTACGCATGATCCTGCTTAGATTCAACATAATGCAGCGGAAGCTTTAATTATCACCTGAGAATAAACATGTTTAAAAACGTCAACATAAAGTTGGTGAGATATAGGTTTAGTGCGCAGCAATATATATATATATAGACCACAAGATTTCGTATATAAACATTTCAATAAAAATATTCTAAGTGGTTGAGCACTTGGTAACCATACTTAACATTTTCACGTCGCATATTCCCTTTAATATGAAATCTTACTACACCGTACCAAGTGTAGTCACAAAACGAAGTACTGTGCAACCGTTGAATACTGGTCGTCCAGTCCGGTTGGGGTTGTCAGGCCCGATAGATCTATCAACAGGATTCGCGTTTACAATACCGCTGTAAATATTAGTTACCAAGCTACAGGGAAGTATGCCAGTGGTACAACTCAACGTAGAACATATTTTTCAGTTACTTGTGTCCATAACGTAAAACATAAAATACATGTATTCTCATCCCGAAATATTTAGAGTTTAAAAGTGGGACTATATACTCACTCTTGTCTTGATGATATATATATTTTGACTCGGTCTTCCGGTTGATATCACGAACCTATCCATATATAATATATCAATATGTTTTCATTTTAAAACAAACGTTATATATATATATACTTGTTATACTTTTAATATTTTGAATATTTCCTTAGTCCGTAGTTAGCATTCCGATGTTAGTAATTCAATTTTTAATGGTTCATTTTTAGATGTTTAATATACCCGCAATAAACAAAACCCCCAACGAAATAAATAAAACCCCATCGTATATGTATTGGTCGAGATTAATCTTGACCCATGGTACCGGTGTTGTCAAATGACGTGTTGCGTACATAAAGTACCGGTGTTGTCAAATGACGTGTTGCGTACAAACATGGGATCTTATGATTAATCTTCTCGTATTGTTTACGGGTGATCCTGAACCATATAAAATTGAATTATAAGTACATATATATAAAATATCATGTTATCTTAGAAATATGTGATTTATATCATTTTTTTCCAATTGATCCCGTAGTTGAAATGATCTAGGATAACCAATTTTGTTTCGGTCATAGTTTCTTCGTTACAAATCCGTTTTCGTTGATTCAAATTGCCATCTTCTTGGATCGAGTTCTTCTTTAAGACTATGAACTGTAAATACCTTGGTTTGTATTCAAAATCATACGGCATAAGTGAAACATTAGTGAAACATATGAAGTTAAACATTTTTGTTACAACAAAATCATTTAATGACCATTTTTCTAAAAATACTTATACTTTGAAAAACCAAGTTTTACCTTGTTAAATTAGTATATACATAAGTTATATTACAGGTCTTGAAGTATTTTAAAAGTTAAGTTAGAAGGATCTATTTAGTTTGCAAACAAGTTTGAAAACATTCAAACTATGTTCTTGTTGTTAAACTTTTGTACCACAAAATAAGATAGCTATATATATATGAATCGAATAAGGTTATGAACATAGATTCTACCTCAAGTTCCTTGGATAAGTTTGCTGTAAAAGAGAAGTAAGAAGCTAGAATCAAAAGGGTGATAGAAGTGGATGAAAGATTGGTAGTAAGTTGGTGTTCTTGGAGGGTTTTCTTGAAGTGTTTTTGTATGGTTTTCTTATGGTGTTTTAGTATGGTTTTTGAAGCTAGATCTTCTTGGAAACTTTGCTGAATTGATTAAGGGTTTTAAGGGTTGTGAAAGAGTGTGTGTTTAACTAAAAATGAGGTTAGAAAATGAACTAGAAATGGTGATACTTATAACCTAAAAAAAATGTGTATCATGTAATACATGATAAGATTTTTAGTTTGTAATTTTGTTAATTAGTCAAGTAATCATCCAAAAGTAATTACCTAGCTCTAAGGGCATGAATAATGGCTGGTTAGGTGGTGATTTTGATGTGTATTTACTATTAGTAAATACGTATAGGAGCTAGGTATGATACGAGTACAAATACTCTAAATATACGTATAGAAATTTTGTGAAAAATGGAATGAGGATTCAAATATAGCTATCTTTTGGGAATACACTTATATGATTTTATGTATTTAAGTTCTTAAAAGTGATTAAATACATTACTTATACAATATATGTATAAACATTATAGTCTTAAGTATTTAAGTCAAATAACGTTACGTATTGTTATCGTTTTGAAAACTTAAGTTAGTAGTTTCAAAATACACATATAACTTGTTGTTATTAATACAAAATGAGATATTAAAACATTCATTAATCATGTTAAATATGTATATATACATATATATACACAAACGTATAATTATCATATATTGTATAGTTCGTGATATCATTGGTCAAACTAGACGGTCAAACGTTGTGTAAAATTCTTTTCGGAAATATAAATCTCGACAATTTGGATTGCTTATCAAGTTGGTAATGTTTAATTTATGTAAATATCAATCTTATAAGTATAGAACGATCGAAAAAGTGCGGGTCGTTACATCTTCCGTATATGAAGTGCGGTTGGTTCATCCTCTGGATTGAGGTGTTTTCAAGAATCATGAAAGGTTTGAACGCAGATTGTAATCGTCAGGATACAACTGAGGTTTAAGATGAAATCAAGTGGCAAACTTGAAGAATTTTTTAGTTTCCTATGTTATAATCAATATTTTAATTCATTTTAATTGTCCAGTGTTGATAGTCCTCAGTTGATAATCCACAGTTATCAGTCCAATAATTCATATATAGTTTAATATATAATATTCGATATTCGATTCAATTAATATGTATCGTGACCCGTATACGTCTCAGACTCGATCACAACTCAAAGTATATATATATTTTGGAATCAACCTCAACCCTGTATAGCTAACCCCAACATTTGCATATAGAGTGCCTATGGTTGTTCCGAAATATATATATAGATGGGTCGATATGATATGTCAAAACATTGTATATGTGTCCCGATAATTAAAGTGCGTAAAATAAATAACAGAAATTAAATGACGATAATTAAAGTGCGTAAAGTAAATAACAAAAATTAAATGACGATAAATAAAATTGCGAGAATGTAAATTGCGATAAATAAATTGCGATAATTAAATGTACAATAATGAATTAACAGTTAGCTAGGAACAGTTAGCTAGGATTTTGTTAGCGTGAATTCTTAACGAAATTTTTCGTAGTTAATTTATTTGTTTCTATCAAATTTTTATTTCGTCAAATGTGTTCTTCATTATGCCACTTGTTGGATTCTGATAGATCAAAATTCAAGTATGAAATTGAATGAAAATGGTTATTCTGTGGTGAACGGATACGTATATCGGTGGATGTAAGTAGAATAGTAAATGACTGTTGAATCAGATTTGAAGAATGTACAGTGTAACTTATTAATGTGAAATTTAAATATTCCTCGGGTATTACCTACCCGTTGAAATATTTTCACCATTATTAGTTTGTACAAAAGAATTTTAATTACAATCTTTATGAAAATATACTTACATATATATTTTCTTCAGATGTAATCATAAATTTAATGGGTCAATATGATATTAGACTCATTTGATTTACCGTTAGAATATGAATATATAATCTCTTAAAATATTAAAGATTATATGATCACCATGTCGAACGAAGATAAATAATGTAGAATGATTCATAGAATGATGATTATGCTCGAGGTACAGAATGAGATATTGGGGCATGTGATGTTGAAACTTGTGTTGTTGGTGATACTGTTGATGCCGGTGATGTTGTTGAAGCTAGTACGTTTTGCACCATATTCTCCAAATTGATTACTCGATCTCGAAGTTCGTTGACTTCTTGTATTACTCCGGAATAATTGTCGGTCGGAACGAGCAGATGAGTAAGGTTTCAAATTATGGATAGAATATAATCATGTCGAGCTACTCTGGAAATGAGGGTGAAGATGGTATTTCGGATTGGTTTGCCAGTGAATGTTTCAAATTCTTCGCCCAGCGAACAATATGGTGGGTGAAAGGGATCGATTCTTCTTGTCTCCAATGATTAAGTAGACTACGAACTCATCATATGAATTGGGGATGGTTGGTTGGTTGATTCATTCTGGTGACAATGCTTTCGGAGCTTAGGTGAACGTCCACGTCGGAATAGCTGTCGGAATAACTATCAGAATAGTTATCGGAATTCGAGGGACTCGAACTGGTTGAAGGATTCATCCCGTACGATCAGATGAAGGATTTTCGATAAGAATTAGATTATAGGATGTAGATTAGTACCCTGCAATACATAATTTACATATGCATATATAATACTAAAATCCCATAAGTTACGGAGGAATCTACGGAAGCTGTCAGGCAAAGATAACAATAACAGGTACGCTAAGATATGAAGTAGCAGATACGTTAAGATATGAATTTTTTTTTTTTTTGTCTATACATTATTCATGCAATCATTTCAGTAAGATGTGTCTAGACTAAGAATGATAAGCAAGTAATTTCATAAGGATGATAAGCAGATGATTTCTGACAAAAATGATAAGCAAAACTTTTAACATGCAGACACGGTCGAAGTCCAGACTCAATAATGCATCCTAACAACTTATCAGTTAGACACACTAATGCAGACCCGGTTCACTAAGACCACCGCTCTAATACCAACTGAAAGGACCCGTCCTAACCTATCCGGACGAAGTCCATATTGATTATAAACGATTCACATCAGTTGATTACATCGCGAGGTACTTGACCTCTATATGATACATTTTACAAACATTGCATTCGTTTTTGAAAAGACAATCTTTCATTACATCTAAAGTTGACAGACATGCATACCATTTCATAATATATTCAACTATAATTGACTTAATAATGATCTTGATAAACTCAATGACTGGAATGCAACGTCTTTTGAAATATGTCATGAATGACTCCAAGTAATATCTTTAAAATGATCAAATGCACAGCGGAAGATTTCTTTCGTACCTGAGAATAAACATGCTTTCAAGTGTCAACCAAAAGGTTGGTGAGTTCATTAGTTTAGCATAAATAATCATTTCATAATTTTAATAGACCACAAGATTTCATATTTCCATTTCTCATAAACATACGTCCCATGCATAGAGAAAAAATATCATTCATATGGATTGAACACCTGGTAACCGACATTCACAATGTGCATATAAGAATATCCCCATCATTCCGGGATCCTCCTTCGGACATGATATAAATTTCGAAGTACTAAAGCATCCGGTACTTTGGATGGGGCTTGTTGGGCCCGATAGATCTATCTTTAGAGTTCGCGTCAATTAGGGTGTCTGTTCCCTAATTCTTAGATTACCAGACTTAATAAAAAGGGGCATATTCAGTTTCGATCATTCAACCATAGAACGTAATTTCGATTATTTGTGTCTATTTCGTAAAACAGTTTTAAAAGTTGCGCATGTATTCTCAGTCCAAAAATATAAAGGGTAAAAAGGTAAATGAAACTCACACATATAAATATTGCAAAACAGTTATTAAAACATTGCATGTATTCTCAACCCAAAAATGTAATGAGTAAAAAGGGAAAATGAAACTCACACATATAAATATTGCAAAACAGTTATTAAAACATTGCATGTATTCTCAGCCCAAAAATGTAATGAGTAAAAAGGGAAAATGAAACTCACACATATAAATATTGCAAAACAGTTATTAAAACATTGCATGTATTCTCAGCCCAAAAATGTAATGAGTAAAAAGGGAAAATGAAACTCACCTAATGTATTTTGTAGTAAAAATACATATGACGACATTAAACAAGTGTAGGGTTGGCCTCAGATTCACGAACCTATATCATTTATATATATATTAACACATAATATGGTAATCGAACGAATTTATATTATTAGTGATATACTTGTTATTTTAATAACTTATATGTTATATGTTTTAAATTTAGTGTTATGTACTAATTGTTAGTTGGTAAAATAATATTAATATTCGTAACTAAAAAGTTGTAATCTCTTTATAATGTTAATAATAATGATATCAATAATGTCAATTCAAAATAATAAATAAAAAAATAGTTTTATTAAAAAATGATAATTTTAACAATAATGATACTAAAATAAAAAGTTTGTATTGTTTTTACAATAAAAATTATAATTTTGATAATAACCCTTAATATTAATAATGCTTAATAATAATACTTGATAATAATTAATGTTAATAATAAAAATAATATTAATGATAATAATAGTTATAATATTGATAGTATAATAATAATAATAATAATAATAATAATAATAATAATAATAATAATAATAATAATAATAATAATAATAATAATAATAATAATAATAATAATAATAATAAAAATAATAACAAGAACTACCTCATGGAGTTTTTAAAAAAAACAGTCCTTGTAGGGGCTCGAACTCGTGACCTCTCGCCTAAACATCTTCCTTCCCAACCACTGACCCATTTGATCGTTTCTGTTTTAAACCGCTCGACTATTTATTTAATATGTAAGAACCGTTTGTCATCATTATTTTTCTTTTCATTATCACCATCAAATTTTTCCTAATTCAAGTTTGGGTTTTCGGCCCAACTAAAATCAAATTTTAATATCGGCCCGGTTAGCAATTGGACATAATCCTGGAAGCCCAACAACGATTAATCGGCCCAACTAGAAAGTTTATATATATGATCCAACACCTCACTTTGAAGACTGTCCAGCTCTCATAAAAAAATATATAGTTCGTCTAGGCCAACTTTCGAACTCGTGACCTCTCGGTTAATGCCAATACCCCTAAACCATTGAACCGTTGTTTCTCTCTTGAATTAAATAGCAAGTTAAATTTATTTAGCCTTATGATACTTATTGTCTTCTTCTTAACCAAAACCCATTTAATTCATATCTTCATCATCATCATGGATTTCCATCTCCATCATATTACATCATCTTATCATCATTGATAAGAACCATCATCATGTACGGCATCATCACTATATCATTTCGATCATCATCTTCATTATACTCGTTCATTATCATCACCATCATAATAGTGATTTATCTCATCATCTTCAATCATTTTCACGATCACCTCATCATCATCATGATCCTTGTAACATCATTAACGAACATCATCAATTCGTGCTATCATCTTTTCATCATCACATCAAGACAGAAGGAAAGAATGTAGCGATTGATGTAGTGGTGTTTAAGTTGATGATTGAAGATATGTTAAACCAAAGTGCCTTGTTCATCGGAAAGAAACAGAAAATAGAAGGTTAAGTGGTAGTAGAAGGTGGTTGCAATCGAAGTGGGTTTAAGGTGATGAGGTTATATCGATGGTTTGTTGGTCGTGGAGGTAGGTGTTGAATCTCGTTGTGGTTGTTAGAGTAGTAATCATGCGTGTGAATCTTCGGTTAATATTGATACGAATAAAGTCTTTGGTCTTGATAGTATTCGAACACAAGTAGAAATATATAGACGAAGATGATCATCGTGAGTTTAAATTCTTGTGGTTTAAGGTGATTTAGATGAGGACTAGAGAAGTTCTCAGTATATACATATATTTATAAAAGTGATATGTTGGAAGACAAAAATAGTAACCAAATATATTATATGAATTATAAAGTTATGGAAACATGGGGTATGAGTATATATATATATATATATATATATATATATATATATATATATATATATATATATATATATATATATATATCTACGTTCAATTAGTGGAGATAAGAAGAAAAGCAAGCACACTTACATCATTAATAATTTCATGAATTATTCACACAGTATAGCCATCGATCTATTATTGGTTTAATTCTTTCACGGATGAAATTAGTAAGTGAAATGATAGAACAATTAACAGAAAGTAGTATATGGTGGGGTGTTTGCTTTGACATAGACAGAAAGAAACATGAATTTGGTTGATAAAAGCAATATACACCTCACATTCAAACACAGTAAAAAGGCTTTATGTCTTAATTCAATTTATTCTTACTAATTGAAAACAGAAAGATATATATATATAATTGATGATGTAGCGTGAGGGTACGAAATAGTATTATTTTTACTAGGAAATACTACAAAATATGACACAAGTTTTATTAATTTACGGATGGGATATACCTAAACCTTGCTACAACACTATAGGCAGTGTACCTAATCGTAGAGTAGTGTAGTTTTTAGTAAGTCCGGTTCGTTCCACAGGGAGCTGGTGATACTTACTATATTTTTAAAAACTATATTTATACAAAATATATATAATTATATAAGTAGTAATATTATTATAAAAGGGGGGTTTTACCGTTTAATGACCGGTTTGTCGATTCTATATTTTAAGCGCAAAGATAAATGACGATAATTAAAGTGCGTAAAATAATGACAATAAATAAAATGACAGTAAATAAAATTGCGAGTAATAAAATGACAGTAAATAAAGATACGATGAGAAATACAATAAAAGAATTATGCTTATTTAAACTTCCGTAATCATGATGTTTGACGTGTTGATTTTAATTTATTACCATGGGTTAATTGTCCTTTGTCCTGGTTTATTTGATACGTCTATCTGGTTTTTGTCCATAATAGTCCATCGGTCATAAATATAAAGTGCGAGTATCCTCGTCAAATTACCCTTATACCCGAAGTCAAATATTCCAACTGATTAAGGATTTAAACTGTGACGCAGTTATCACTTCTGTCAACAATTACACCAGTTATCACTGTATGTAATCCACCCCTGTTTTAATTAGTTTATGAATATTAATTCATCCACTTGATCAGAATGAATAATCAATTACCCAACCCAATTGATTAATTAAATGATTATAACAGATTCCATATGAACGTCACTAAATAGGACAACCATAATCATTATTAATTATTAGGATAATTAATTTGAAGATAGGTTCGACAGACTCCAATGAGTTGTCACTCAATTAGACAATACCCCCCATCTATTAATAGTCAATAATCCAATTTCCACAAGTGTCGGTCTTTTGCCCAAACCTTAATTATGGTCCAAAGTTCAATAACCCAATTTTAGTAATTAGCCCAACATCATGAGTACTTCATTTTAAATAAGCATAATAACGACTTAGCTACGAGACATTAATGTAAAAAGGTTGAACATAACTTACAATGATTAAAAATAGCGTAGCGTTACACGGACAGAATTTCGACTTACACACTCAAACGATCTCTATCATAAATCTTATTATTATCATAATTTAAAATTAAAATTAAGATTATTGTTATATCTGATTACATTAACATTATGATAGAGAATTATAAATATAGATATTGATATTTGATAGATAGAAAAATAAGAAAAAGATAGAAGAAGAAAAAAAGATCGGAAAAAAAGTTCTTCTCCTCATTCATCGAACATATCGTTCCTTTTATAGGAAAATTAGAATTCAAATTTTCATTTACGACCCCTGAACTATGCTCAATTAACAACTTTTTATTATTTAATATTATTCTTATTATGATTTATTTAAATATTATATTTTATTCTTGTGCATAGTTGACTTGTAATTTTTACACCGTTACGTCGAGCGTTGAGAGTTGGTTCATGTCCCAGTTCCGGATTTTCGAACGTCCTTTCGTACAATTTTATATCGTGTACTTTGCGTTTTGTAACTTGTACTCTTGTCATTTTTAGACGTTCTTCATCAATAATTTGAACCTTTTTGATTGTATCTTGTACTTTTGAGCTTTTTGGACGTTTTGGTCTTTCAAATCTTCGTTTTTGTCTTTAAATCTTCATTTTCGAGCGATTTGCGTCTTTCGTCTTCGCACTTATTTATTTAACTATTACAACTAAAAATAAGGAAATTACATTTAAAAACTTTACATATTGGAACGATATTGCTACTAAATATATGTTCATTTGGAACACTATGAAATATCCCCACACTTGAGCGTTGCTTGTCCTCAAGCAATACAGAACTTGAAATAAAAACATACATGAATCACTTTTTTATTCATCACATTTTGTACATCAGTGATTTTGATATAGCGGTATAAACAATGACAGTAATGATGGTTAAAGGTGGGTGTGTCATCCACAGTTGCCTTGGGTTTAGGTCAACGACACTTGCAATCAAATAGCCGATTTACTTTCGGTTTCCAAAGCAAAGTGCACATTTGAAAGGCGGTTTACAGTCCCACATGACTATAAAAATGTAGATCCTCTAGGAAATTGGATCTTTATGAAAACATTTGATCTTTTAAAAATTCAAGCTAGATTTTACCCTAGATAAGTTTTCCGGAATAACCCTTCACCGGTGTTTGCAAAATATTTTTGTGGGTTGTGTGGGTTTCAGATTTGAAAATTTTAGCTCAACACTTGTGATTTTGTGTTACCCACTTGCTAACCTTGTATTAGGAAAGCAACACGTCCAGTTTACTTGTCCCGTATATTACCTTTCGGCAAACTACCGTCCGGTTGTAAAGGAAAGCGATGAACAAGAAACTGTTAAGGCAATGTCCCGTGACATGCAGATGATTATGGTCTTTTAACGTGTCGGATGCTAGAACTATCCTTGGTAGGAGCGATAGTAAAGATCATCCTATGATTTTTCGGTCTGGCACAAGGTCCTGTCTCCGACCATGCTATGCAACCACCGTTCTTACGGTTGACACCCGATTTGGTTCAGGTGACCTAATGAATTCCAGGTGAATTCCTAGGATTTTACGTTCAATGGTAATGAACGCATTGAAAATGGGTTTTCAGAAAACAAATCGGTTTGTATTTTTGATCAAAATATTTTCTCGTTCAAGCTCGAGTTTAGATATCATTGAATTCCATGAGTTTGAATTCTCAATCTTTAAGGTCAATCTCAAGGATTGAGTAATATCAGTCTTAAAAGCTGATTTTTAATCTTTAAGGAGATTATCCTTTCTGGGGATCTGATTCATTAGTCTTATCAAGCTAATTTGCACGGTGCCTCCCCATTGTACGAGATAAATCCTTCTCATGGTTAGGATAAATCTGACCACTTGGCGACCCTGTTTGATGCTGAGGTCCGTGGATTTCCTGCTGATTTTAGAGATGACTTTTCTAGATTTTTCGTCAACCTACAGCTGGTCTGGACGACAACTTCTTGACCTAAATCAAGAAGCGCGTGTCTTTTTCGGAAGACTTTACTTCCTTTTAATGATGGAATTGATTCATCGTGTAGATCCATCTTTCTTTCAAATATATTACAGTAAATTGGGTAAAACTGATTAGTATCGTCCAAAGCAAAAGTACCTGCAATATCTTTACAGAACATGTGATAGATAGTTTTCAATTGAATAACTTGGTACATTCTCCCCACACTTAATTTCTTTCTTTGCCTTTTTATTTTCTTCTATTCCATTTTAAATGAATTCAAGCATTTTAGGTTGTTTCTCAATTTATGTCCTTTCCGAGGTAACGATAATTTCGGTATTATCACCTAGTTTTCACCGTTCATAAATATGTATAAACATGATTTTGACTTCATTTAATTGAAAATTTTTCAAATTTTCACAAAATTTGGCAAATAAACTAAGTGTAAACCCGAGAGAATTTATAACCCTTCCCCACACTTGAGATCATGCAATGCCCTCATTTGCATGAAATCAGACTATAATTATAAATTCATGAGGGTGATTAGTGTAGAAAAGTGATTAAAAATACCCAGTTTGTAAGCATATTATTTTACATCACATTTGATATTTTGCGCCTTGTCATCAAAATTAGTAGCTTTTTGTTGAACTTAATGACAGTATTTGAAAGTGCGCTGTTTTACCCTGTTGTGTACATAAGATAAAATACAAACATATATATATATATATATATATATATATATATTTTTGAAGTTTGGTTTATAACCCCAC
Source organism: Rutidosis leptorrhynchoides (assembly GCF_046630445.1). Classification (NCBI taxonomy): domain Eukaryota; kingdom Viridiplantae; phylum Streptophyta; class Magnoliopsida; order Asterales; family Asteraceae; genus Rutidosis; species Rutidosis leptorrhynchoides. Next base: position 656,640,808 of record NC_092333.1, on the reverse strand, counting down.
TTTTCAAAAATTTATAAAGTATAATATTTTTGGCATACTTTAAATCAATAAAATTAAAAATAATGATAACAAAATTTGTCGCCCCGCCCTCGGGTAAAGCAATTTCGGCTCAACGACCTAGTCTTTAACTCACGACGAATTTTAGAATTCATTTTTTTAAACTTAATGAATTAAAGTAAATTTTGTTTTTAAAAACTTAAATTAAAATGCATATTAATTTCATAAAAAAAAACCTACAAAAATTCAGAATGGAGGGAGAAAACTAGTTCTTTAGTGTCTGCTAGCGGAAAAGACCAATCGGATTCCATTCTCGGAACTACACGAGAACAGAACAACTAACTCTAGATAACATTTTCTTAGAACATTTGAATCTCCCCACACTTAGGTAGCTGTGGTGTCGAAATTGTGATTAACTTCATCGTCAATTTCTTTTGGTCCATAATCAACTTGCCTATCTGTGACTTTTTCTTTAAGCCAGTGCCCGGCTTCTTCCGTAATATCCCAAAATTCAACTAGTTTCGCCTTTTCTTTAGGCGACAGATTGGATACTAACCGGTTACATAACTTAAAGTTCCCCTTACTTCTAGCATCGATAGCCCGTTTAAAAAGTTTCTTCATTGAACTGTTAATAACGGGGTCATTTAATTTCGTATCAACAACGGGGTTCTTTGTTATCATGTCATCATTAGGTTTTACTTCATTTTCCCCACACTTAGGCGTTTTATTATTGCTAAGCACTACCGTTGGAGTTGGTAAAACAACATGGTTATTACCAATCGTTTTTACTGGTTCAACGGTTTTAGTTGGTGGAGATTTAGACTTTCGAATCATAAAGGTGATTGATTTGTTACCACTTTTAAGTGTCATTCTTCCATTTCCTACATCAAATAACGCCCCGGTGGACGCAAAGAATGGTCGACCTAAAATTAGAGGAACGTTTGGGTCCTCTTCTATGTCAATGACAATAAATTCGACTAGAAAGGTTAAATTGCCTACTTGAACGGGTAGGTTGTCAGCAATTCCAACTGGGTGCTTAATGGTTTGATCAAAGAGTCGAACACTCATATCCGTTGGACTTAACTTACCTACACCTAATCTCTTATATAAGGAAAGAGGCATAACACTTACACTTGCACCTAAATCTGCTAGTGCATCATACATGACACAATCACTAAGTAGACAAGGAACAATAAATTCACCCGGATCACCTACCCTAGGTGGAGGTTTTGGTGGAACTGTCTTCACCGGGTTTACTTCTACGGCTTTTGTTTCTTGTACTTTCTTATTCTTTTTCTTCTTCTTCTTTCCAGAGGTATCACAATCTTTATTACCTATCACTTGCTCATACTCAACTCCTTTTCTTAGAAACGGGATGGGTGGTTTGTATGGTGCCACCACTGGCTTTACATACTCGGGTGGTGGTGGTGTAACTTCTTCATTGTTACTCTCATCTAAAACCTTCCCATCTTCTGGTGCTGGTTTTTCAGAATTCGTTGAAACCATATTAACATTCTCATTCCGAGTATTTACTTCAGTATTACTCGGTAGCTTTCCTTGTTCCCTCTCACTCATCATGCTAGCAAGAGTACCTACGTGTTTTTCTAGATTCAAAATGGAAGCTTGTTGAGTTCTTAATGACTGATCAAATCTCTCGTTCGTTTGGGTTTGAGTTTCAATAAATTGTGTTTGAGATTCAACTAGCTTGAATACCACGTCTTCCATATTTGACTTTTTCTCTTCGGTTTGTTGTTGTGGTTTATATAAGCCAGGTCTTTGTTGATTGAAAGTGTTGTTTTGAGTTGGTTGGTTATTCGGACCTTGTTGGTTATACCAGTTATTTTCGGGTCCTTTTGGATTGTAAAGAATGTTTTGATTTCGATTGAAGTTTAGCTTTGGCGGTTGATAATTATTTTGATAATTATTTCCAGGCCTTTGGTTCATATAAGAAACATTCTCTCGTTGTTCCATCGTTGGTTCAATGTGACAATCTTTCAATAAGTGTGGTCCACCGCATTGCTCACAACTGATTCGTATTGCGTGAATATCTTTATTCATCTTTTCCATTCGTCTTTCGAAAGCATCTATTTTTGCGGAAACGGAATCAAAGTCATGGCTAGAATCGGCTCTAGCCGCTTTAGATGATCGAAAGATATCTTTTTCTTGGTGCCACTCATGCGAGTGGGAGGCTGTGTTATCAATAATTTTGTAAGCTTCAGTTGCGGTTTTCTTCATAATGGAACCACCAGCGGTTATGTCGATGTCTTTTCGTGTGGCGATGTCTACGCCTTTATAGAAGATTTGTACTATTTGAAAAGTATCTAATCCGTGTTGAGGACATCCTCTCAACATCCTTCCGAATCTTGTCCACGCCTCATATAATGTTTCATTTGGATTTTGCGCGAACGTAACAATTTCTCCTTGAAGTCTCACGGCTTTAGATGCCGGAAAGAATCTTTTAAGAAATTTCTCAACTAAAACATCCCATGTGTCAATCGCCCCTTCAGGTAACGATTCTAACCAATCTTTGGCTTCTCCCTTTAAAGTCCAGGGAAACAACATGAGATAGATCTGTTCATCCTCCACTTCTCGGATTTTGAATAGTGTACAAATTCTTTTAAACGTACGAAGGTGTTCGTTTGGGTCTTCATTCGGCGTACCACTATATTGGCACTGATTAGTCACCATGTGTAGAATTTGTCCTTTGATTTCATAATCTGGAGCATTAACTTCTGGTTTAATAATGGCATGACCTTGGCCCATGCGTGTAGCTCTCATTCGGTCTTCCATACTTAGAGGTTCTAGATTTTCCATGATTGGAAGTGTTGTATCTGAATCACTAGAGGTTTCTGATTTAATGGTTTCTTCCTCAACAATCTCTGTTTGAATGATTGGTGGTTCCGGAGGAAAGTTTAATGGTTCGGGATCTACAAACCGTTCCTGAATATTCTCCGGATTCTCAATTGTGAGGTTGGGTTCAAAAAATGGATTATCGGAAATTTGAACTGAAGTACTTGGTCGACTGGATGACGATTCTAAAGAAAAATCAACGGCGGTTATATTTGTTAAACGATGTCTTGATCGAGTTACAGGTGGTGAACGTACAAAAGGTGGTGAACGTCTTGCTCGGTGCATTCACTGAATATCCTATTAGTTTTAAAAAGGAAAGAAAAATTATAATAAGTTATCCAACCAATAGACTTTTCTGATTTTGCCCACGTTTCGAATAGCCAAAAGATGCAGCAGAGGGGCAGGATTCGTTTGGTCTCAATATAATTGAGGACTGTTTGGCTCCAATAACCCGGTCCACGTACAAATCCAACTATTACTACGAACCAGAAAATTTTGATGTCTATCAATTTAACCACTTAAAATAAATTTTCGTAATTTTAAGAAATTTAGAGAAGAAGTAGAAAAAATTCTAAGTCCTAAAAACTAGAATGGCGAGAAATAAGAAAGAAATAGATTGCGCGTCGAAAAGTGTCGAAAAACGAAAAAGGCGAAAAATAGGCGTCGAAAAATAAAAATAAGAAAGTAGTGCGAAATACGGCGTCGTAAAATTCTAAAGCACCTAAAACTTAGTCTAAGGAATAAGCACTTAAGGGATTTTACGGCAAAGCCTAAAAATTCTAGAAGTAAAAATAACTATGGCAAAACTAAACTTAATACTAAAAGTTGCGATAATAGTCTAAAAATCTAAAGGTAATAAAACTAAAAAAAAAACATTTTTTTTTATAGACAAAATTTTAAAAATATATATATTTTTTTTTAATAATTTTTTTTTTTTTTTTTTTTACGTTTTTTTTTTTTTTTTTTTTACGTTTTTTTACGTTTTTTTTTTTTTTTTTTTTTTTTTTTTTTTCGTTTTTTTTTTTTAAATTTTAAAAAAAAAACGATTTTTTTTTTTTTACAAATTTTTTTTTTAAAACGATTTTTTTTCTTTTAAAAAAAACGATTTTTTTTTTTTTTTTTTACACAAATTTTTTTTTTTTTTTTTTTAAAAAACGAAATTTTTTTTTTTTTTTTTTTTAAAAAAAACGATTTTTTTTTTTTTTTTTTTTTAAAACGATTTTTTTTTTTTACAAATTAATAATTTTTTTATAATTATAATTTTTTTTTTTTAAAACTTTTTTTTTTAATTCATTTACTATTCATGAATAGTAAATGAAAATAAATTAATTAATTTACTATTCACATGAAAGCGACATGATAGCAATTATTAATTATAAGTTACATAATGTACCCCTGAAGTATTTAATAAATACGACTTTTTTTTTTAAAAATTTACGTAAATGATTCTTAAATATTTTTATATTATTATATTCTATTTCAATATTATTATATTATTATATTCTATTTCAATATTATTATAATTAAAAATATAGCGTTTTAGCGCTCCCCGGCAGCGGCGCCAAAAACTTGATGATGTAGCGTGAGGGTACGAAATAGTATTATTTTTACTAGGAAATACTACAAAATATGACACAAGTTTTATTAATTTACGGATGGGATATACCTAAACCTTGCTACAACACTATAGGCAGTGTACCTAATCGTAGAGTAGTGTAGTTTTTAGTAAGTCCGGTTCGTTCCACAGGGAGCTGGTGATACTTACTATATTTTTAAAAACTATATTTATACAAAATATATATAATTATATAAGTAGTAATATTATTATAAAAGGGGGGTTTTACCGTTTAATGACCGGTTTGTCGATTCTATATTTTAAGCGCAAAGATAAATGACGATAATTAAAGTGCGTAAAATAATGACAATAAATAAAATGACAGTAAATAAAATTGCGAGTAATAAAATGACAGTAAATAAAGATACGATGAGAAATACAATAAAAGAATTATGCTTATTTAAACTTCCGTAATCATGATGTTTGACGTGTTGATTTTAATTTATTACCATGGGTTAATTGTCCTTTGTCCTGGTTTATTTGATACGTCTATCTGGTTTTTGTCCATAATAGTCCATCGGTCATAAATATAAAGTGCGAGTATCCTCGTCAAATTACCCTTATACCCGAAGTCAAATATTCCAACTGATTAAGGATTTAAACTGTGACGCAGTTATCACTTCTGTCAACAATTACACCAGTTATCACTGTATGTAATCCACCCCTGTTTTAATTAGTTTATGAATATTAATTCATCCACTTGATCAGAATGAATAATCAATTACCCAACCCAATTGATTAATTAAATGATTATAACAGATTCCATATGAACGTCACTAAATAGGACAACCATAATCATTATTAATTATTAGGATAATTAATTTGAAGATAGGTTCGACAGACTCCAATGAGTTGTCACTCAATTAGACAATACCCCCCATCTATTAATAGTCAATAATCCAATTTCCACAAGTGTCGGTCTTTTGCCCAAACCTTAATTATGGTCCAAAGTTCAATAACCCAATTTTAGTAATTAGCCCAACATCATGAGTACTTCATTTTAAATAAGCATAATAACGACTTAGCTACGAGACATTAATGTAAAAAGGTTGAACATAACTTACAATGATTAAAAATAGCGTAGCGTTACACGGACAGAATTTCGACTTACACACTCAAACGATCTCTATCATAAATCTTATTATTATCATAATTTAAAATTAAAATTAAGATTATTGTTATATCTGATTACATTAACATTATGATAGAGAATTATAAATATAGATATTGATATTTGATAGATAGAAAAATAAGAAAAAGATAGAAGAAGAAAAAAAGATCGGAAAAAAAGTTCTTCTCCTCATTCATCGAACATATCGTTCCTTTTATAGGAAAATTAGAATTCAAATTTTCATTTACGACCCCTGAACTATGCTCAATTAACAACTTTTTATTATTTAATATTATTCTTATTATGATTTATTTAAATATTATATTTTATTCTTGTGCATAGTTGACTTGTAATTTTTACACCGTTGCGTCGAGCGTTGAGAGTTGGTTCATGTCCCAGTTCCGGATTTTCGAACGTCCTTTCGTACAATTTTATATCGTGTACTTTGCGTTTTGTAACTTGTACTCTTGTCATTTTTAGACGTTCTTCATCAATAATTTGAACATTTTTGATTGTATCTTGTACTTTTGAGCTTTTTGGACGTTTTGGTCTTTCAAATCTTCGTTTTTGTCTTTAAATCTTCATTTTCGAGCGATTTGCGTCTTTCGTCTTCGCACTTATTTATTTAACTATTACAACTAAAAATAAGGAAATTACATTTAAAAACTTTACATATTGGAACGATATTGCTACTAAATATATGTTCATTTGGAACACTATCAATAATAATAATAATAATAATATTAATAATAATAAACGTGTACAATCAACGACAGTTTTAATAGGGATAGTATTTCGTACTCTGTTGTTAATAAGTGGCGGATAAAAGACTTCAGAAAAAATTCCATATTTTTAAATTAGCTATATTTATTTATTTTGATCATTATGGTATAAAATTCGATCATTAACTATTAAGTAACATTTACATTAATTACTCACTCTCATCCCCCAAGTAAAATATAAAAAGTTTTAAAATTTGACAAACAACTTCTAAATATATTATTACTCAGCCTAAAATTTATAAAACCATTTTCGGATCACCGTTTATTTTAAAATCATATAAGTTCAAATTAAACATCTCTAATGTCAATCGGAACAACAAACGAGTATTACAATCATTTAATATTTATTTTTAATATACTTTTATGTATATATAGATATGTTTTAAATAATAATTATTATAAATCATATTTCTTAACAACAACATTCAATAATTCAAATTATACTTCCAAATATTATTTATATATATACACACATATCAATTTACAAATAGTTGTTCGTGAATCATTGAGAACAGTCAAAGGGTAATTGAATATATTAAAACAGTTCAAAAATTTTGAGACTCAACATTCAGACTTTGCTTATCGTGTCGGAAACATATAAAGATTAAGTTTAAATTTGATCGGAAATTTCCAGGTCGTCACAGTCAACGAGCTTCGCGCTCGAGTAGTGGCTCTGGAGAATATGGTGCGAAATCTAAGAGCATCAGCAGCACCAGCAGCATAGCCAGCACCACCAGTACCATCAACATCACCACCAATAGCATCAGCTTCACCAACAACAACATCCGCATCCCACACCTCAACATCACACTCGGTACTTCGGATATCAACATCATACACCCCATAGATACCAAGGAATATTAGTAATTGTGAGTTAAGATGTATTGACTCATTCTTCCTGGAAAAAAAAATTATATATGTATACTTTATATATATATGGTTTGGAACAATAATAAATCTTTTCGTACTAAACTATTACATGTGAATCTTAACTAGTATGTACTACTTGGTTAAATCATATCACTAATATGCTATGATGTACATCCTTCGTTAATGACTTAACAATCATTAATCACTGCTTCAGCACAATAAACTCCATTTCATAATAAACTAAGTGTATTATTCAAATACATGTTTGATTTTTCACTTCTATTTTCGATGTACTCGAAACTTTCTAGAAAACATTATTCGTGCCTTGTAAATTTCACAAGAACTTCACGAGCATCAATATCATATACCGAGGTATATCAATAAACAATGAACGATGAAGTATTGATTCATAACTTCATTAGCGAAATATTTCGCGACAATTATGAAATCTCTAAGGTTTTGGAGATTATCTTCAACCATAAATCAAATGAGTTTAATATTATATTAACTCATTAAATCCATGATTACATCTGAAGAATATATACGAATATATATCTTCATAAAGATTGTAATTAAAAACTCTTCTGTACAAACTGTAAATTGTAAAAATATTTAACGGGTAGGTAAAACCCGAGAAATATTTATATCTCACATTAATATGTTACATTATACATTCTACAAATTCTGATTCAATAATTAGTAACTATACTAATTACACTCACAAGATATGTGTATCCGTTCACTAAAGAACAACTACTATATATTCTGATTTTGACGTATCAGAATCTAAGTAAAGCTTTAGCAAGTGTTATCTTCCTAAAGATCACTACATTCATGAATTATATTCATTTGTATTGTATGATGAATTATCACATCAAACCATCGAAAATATCATTCATTACTTTTGAAATCAACAATGCCTATTCGTCAACCATTAGATCCGTTAACGATTACAATCAACGTTTAATCATCTAAAAATAAAATCTCTTGAAACCATCTCGGATTGATAACCAACGATTCAGATTCGTTAACCTTGAGAGTGCTGACGAAGCAGCAAAAGCTATAGATGGTCTTAATGGCCAAAAGTTTGATGATAAAGAATAACGTATTGAAAAAGGCTCAGATTTGGAACTGAAAAACGGATTGAGCTAACCATGAAGGAGACCAAGGACAAATACAAGGACCAAACCCTATATTCAAAGAATCCAGGTAATTCTGAATCCAATGAAATCTTTAGAGAATATCTTGCTCTGAAGTCATGCTAAATTTCTAATGGAAGATGATGATTCACAGACCTTACAATCATCATGAACCATGTTACATAACTCTTTCCTTCTATTTAACCTCTAAACATATCAAGGAAATATATTTCTTGATGATTCGGTCTTTTCCGAATATTCTAGTAATTTGACAAATCAAATTGTGCTATTACCTTTCCTTTCTACTTTGTATATTATGATCATTCGAAACTCCATACCTACGAATTCTGGACCATTACTTGCTTGATTTAAAGTCGAGAAGAGAAAACAAGGTGAAAACGGATACTATGACGATGAACAGCGAATGTTTCTGCATCATCACCAGCTATTGACCCGTATTATTTGACCATGTATAGAAGAATAAGCTGAAGATCTTCTTGGATAAAAAGCATGAGTCTTCGAAAAATAGGTCAGAATATAAAAGGCAACAAACATGGAAAATCATAAACCATTTATATCAATAAGTATTGAAAAACATAGGAGTGGTAGAATTAAAAATACTGTCACCCCTAAAGCATTATAGAAGAACATAGATTCTTCTGGTGGTAGACTAAAAAGAAGAATGACTGCATACACAGTCAAAATAGTAACGAAAATCAAGAGCGGATGTAGCATCTTCACAGAACTTTTGAAAATAGAATTTTGAAAGTGAGAAGATTGAGGTTGAGAAAATAAGGGCGCATAGATGATTAATTTATATCAAAACTTTCTGCCATAGCAAACGCATCAGCCGATTAAGATAATCGTATTAAATCGAAAAGGATTCTAATTTCCTTAATTACCGGGATCCAAATCTCATAGATTTCAAACGATTATATTCAAATCCCTTAAATTTAGGAGAATCAATAGTGATTACATCGAAAAGTCAAGGCGGACAACTATTACTTCAATACATCCATTAGTGACATATTCAGTCGTATTTTTACACGTAACCGAATCATTACATTCATATTCTTGATGATAAGAAATACTATACACTTAACTCGTATTCATTACGAAACTGAACGGACCTTAGAAATCCATCCGTATAGAGATCTCGAAAGATTATTTAATCTTATCATATTAGTTGACGAAACACTCGTATATGACCAAATTCTTTTATTAAAAGAATCTATGAAGGCTTACGTCTGGAAAGACAAACTATTCAAGCCAAGTATAAACTTTATTTGCAAACTTCGTTATAGAATTCAAGCTCACGTTGAAACGTGGATTTCTAATGATACGAAAATATTTTATTTTCATCAATAACTGCCATCATCCAAATTTCGGGACGAAATTTTCAATAACAGGTGGGTAATGTAACAACTCGAGTTTTTCCATTAAAGCTTTCGTTAAATACTTGATGATCGTTAGTTAAATCATACAATTTTCATACGCCAATTTTTTTTCCAGAATAGTTAACAGTGGCTACGTGAAACTTTTTCGTATTTAAAGTAATTAAATGCGTACTTGATCCTTAGTGGATTACTTGAATTAATATGTTATATTAATTAGTGAACTTAATTCGGTTGACGAATTAAACTAGAAACGATACGATTAAAGTTAATCGCCTAGAAAACTTTTCAGTTAACGGAACTCAGAAAAACGATAGAATAATTATTCTTAATAATTATTGAACTTATGAAAGAAATTTAATTTATTATTTACTTAATGAATTAAACACGGTGATTTTGTTTCAACGACTAGTTAACGTTCTGGAGATTCGGTACGGTTAATGGCACTCGAAACAAACCACGCGCGAACGAGCTTTTACACAAAACGAGCCCGAGACCCGAGCCAGAGGCCACATGGCCATGACCTCATACCTCATCATCCTTGGTCCCATGAGTAGCCAATGCATGTTGACTATTAGTTTAGGCCCATGTTTGTTGACTTTTGGTTGTTTAGGACACTAACTATATTCTCTTAATTTCTAAGTAACAAGAGAACATGTCCCATTCTTTTTCCTATCATTCTTGCTCCATGATTGCTGCCCCATACGCACCAAATAATCCCATACCTTCATCCCTACAATTCTCCATCAAGTTTTGATCTCTTGTTTTTGCTTCTTTGATCAATATTGTTGCTTGCATCGTTCTCTACGCGTTTGTATAAACGATTTTGTGATCAAAGGTATAAACACATAAACTCTAATCTCTAAAATCAGATTTTTATTAAGGTTTCATGGATTAGGTTGTCTATTGCTCAAGTCTTGATGTTTGATGAATACTAGATGCGATAAATTGCTCGTCTTGATTGTTTTATGCGAAAACCGAATTTGTATTTGATGTGTACAGTAATTTTAATTTTTCAATTGTATGATATTATATTATAATTAGATTCCTTGTGAAAAACTATTGATTTTAGGCTTTGGATTCGCTTGATTTCATTTCCGGATGATCAAGTTATGGCCAATTGAAATTAACGTTGTGTTTTTGTGATTGATCAGAAATCTGGGTTTGATAGACCACGAATTGGATTGTTAAATTTATACCATTGGATAGGTAATTTAAAAACACTCAGTTTACACTAGGATATCATGTTATTTGCTTATGTAAAACCCGAGATATGCTTGAATTAGTGTAAAAGTAGTTTTATACAGCACTTGCATGAAAACGACCTTGTATGATAAAATGTGTTAGCTTCTGTGGTTAAAGCTTTGCATATTTAAAATCTACACAAAAATTACTTCATCTTTCATGTAGATATCATAGGCTAATTGTATCAAGATCTTCGGCTAATCGCGTGCGAATGTGATATGTGACTTATTGTTAGTTTATGTCAATCTCTGAAACCTTATGCATTGGGCACTATAGGGCCATACTTTATGTAAATTCTGATTTGAGCTGAAAAACTGAATGTTCAATTTGCATGAATAAACTGTACAAATTGGCTAAACCAAAATTGCTCGATTTTTGATATGTGTTAGTTTAACTTGTTTTTGAACTATGGCCACTGGTCTTGTATCGATTTCATGTTCCTAACTCCGGTTATAGCTAAAACCAAATCAGTGCGCGGTCAGAAACTGACTTGGTGAACCCCAAATGTACCCCTTCTGATTCCTGACTTTTAATTATCGTATAAGACCCTGGCCGGACTTTTTGGAATCGATTTTGAGTATGCTTATGATCTGGATTTTTCCATGTTTACTTGAATTTTGTACTATGAGATAATATGCTAAGTTTGCTACATGTACATGAACTTTGTGCACAACGATAAACTGAAATTGTGAAATTGACCAATTATGATCTAAAACGTGTTGTTTGACTTAGTTTTGATATGTTAACCAACATTTGACATGAACCTACTGATGTTGACTTTAGTTGACTACTTTGACCAAGTTTGACTTTCGATTTGACTTCGGTTGACTTTGTTTGACTTGCATGAATTAGTTGACTGTATGTTGACTTCTACTTTGAAACGCGTCGATTCGAGCAATAAGAAAACTTATACTATGAAACCACACTTGTTTAAGACATATTTATTGACCAATCTAAATACATATACTTAGGTTGCATTACTCGGCTATAAACCGTACAAGTAAATTGTCCACTTTTCAATCCGAGCTTTATTCAAAGGTGAGTCTACAGTCTCGCTTTTTACATGTTTTCAGGGATGAGAATACACGCAGTTATACTTACATTTTTACAAATACTTTTTGTATTGATACGAGTACTATATCTGCATATTGAGTTTGTACACAGAGCCTCTAGCTTGAATACTTTAAATACCATCGGTGTAGGCACAATTTAGATGGACGGATCCGTTAGGTTGACAACCTCACCTGCTATAAAAACTGTGGTGCATTTACTTTGAACATAATACATTCATACAAGTTTATAACATTTTTATGAGGTAAAGGCAGGTATAGTGAATTCTATACTTGGGTCATTGCTAGTATTCAGGTGCTCATAGATTATGCAAACGTTTTGCAACTTGGAGTTGTACTTGTAAAATCTCGTGGTCAAGGAAACTAAACTATATTTCTGATAACTGTTTTTCAGATACTATACAACGTTATTTAAAACTGCGGTTTACGAACAAATGAGATAAAACTTGACATGGTATTGTCTACGAATATTTGAAACTTGACATGGTATTGTCTACAAATGATTGAAACTTGACATGGTAGTGTCAACAAACTTTTGAAATGGGACACGAAGTTGTCTAACTTTTAACATTGAACCTTGGTGGTCTTTCACTAATAACCGTTTTCGAAATGTATTTCTTAAACATACTGTATTGTTTACCTAAAACCTGTAGATTCACTCAACATTGTTGTTGATCCATTTTGCGTGTTTTATTCTCAGGTATTAATTGCTTCCGCTGTAGAATATTGCTGTTACGTAGAAGTCAAGCCAAGCACTGGGACCAGAGTTAACATTCCGTTAAAGGGATTTTTGACGGGGTGTTAAACAACCGGACTGGACGACCAGTATTCAACGGTTGCACAGTACTTCGTTTTGTTACTACACTTGGTACAGTGTAGGGAGATTTCATAATAAAGGGAATATGCGACGTTGATTAAATGTTAAGTATGGTTACCAAGTGCTCAATCACTTAGAATGCTTTACATACACTTGCGAGTGTATTATGTTTATGAAAATGAAATCTTGTGGTCTATTAACATATTGAAATGATTGTTATGATAAACCTATGAACTCACCAACCTTTTTGGTTGACACTTTAAAGCATGTTTATTCTCAGGTACGAATTAAGTCTTCCGCTGTGCATTTGCTCATTTTAAGGACATTACTTGGAGTTGTTCATCGCAATGGAACCAAATGTTAATGACTTCGTCCAGGTGGATAAGGACAGGTCCTTTCACAACTGATTTTGATTCTTTGTAATTCAATTTAATAAATATTAATAGTAATTGTACTAATAATATTAATAATAATTATATTAATAATAATAATAATAATAATTCTTTAAAATAACTAAATACTAGTAATAATATTATGAAAATGATAATAAAAATATAAGAATTCATTTAAATCATAAATAAATTTTAATCTTTGTTATCTTCATCATTCTTATAATATTGATAACAATAATACTATTAGTTTTGTATTATTTTCTATTAATAATAATTACTATAATAATAATAATGCTTTTTTTTAAAACAATAATAACACATTAATATCCTAAATTACATGTATTAACTTTTATATGTAATAATAGTAATATTCATAATACTGAGATTAATAATAACACTTATTTTTAATGAAAGTAATAATAACCTTATTAATATAATAACTTTTATTGATTATTTATTATTTCTAATATTTCTATATATTACAATATACACATAATAATAATTATGCATAGAAATCATATGTATTTATATATAGATTCATTTTAAATTGTACTTACTTATTTTGTATCTCATTTTACATATTTATTTCTAATGTTAATATTATATTTTATAATTTCAAATTATAATATAAACTTATATTTATATATATACATATTTATTTACAAACAATTGTTCGTGAATCGTCGAGCATAGTCAAAGGGTAATTGATTACATAAATATAATTCAAAAATTTTTGAGACTTAACATTATAGACGTTGCTTATCGTGTCGGAATTATATAAAGATTAAGTTTAAATTTGGTCGAAAATTTCCGGGTCGTCACAGTACCTACCCGTTAAAGAAATTTCGTCCCGAAATTTGATCGAGATCGTCATGGCTAATAATAAAAATGTTTTTATGACGAATATGAATTGATAATTAGAGTTTTATCATTATTGAGTAATATAGATAAAATAATTCGATTATTCGAAGCGTACGAGTGAAGCTATCACGAAAGAGTGAATTGAAGAAATAAAGTTTCGTCTTAACTCTTGACGTAGTCACACTTGAATTTAGAAAGTAAGGTGCATCTTAACTTTTGACGTTGTCTTGGTTGAATTCCAGAATTCGAGGGATTCAAAAGGAAATCTTGAAAATCTATAAGATTTGTTTCTTCGGAGAATAAGGAATTTAAGATCTCTATAATTAAATATGGTGATCTGCCTCGATTACTCTGTCTGATATTTCTATTATAAATTAAACTCTTCCGTTCCATTATTCTCACCATTCCTATACTTTCTTTCTTAGTTCATATATCCAAAAGATTGTGAGAATGCTTAATCTCGTTCTAATCCTTAATATTTTCTAATTATCATTTCTGTCATCCTTCTTTTCAATCTTCCACCAAAAAACTCTGTTTACTTCTACTATTACCTTGGGGTGATACTATTCTTAATTATACCGTGTGTTTATATTGCTATTCATATTAATATCCACAGTTTGTAACTTCTGAGTTGTTGTTGGGTTTTTATATCTTCCTTTATATTTCGATGTCTCTGCTTCTGTCCTTCTATAATCATTGACATCCACAGTTAATACTCTCTCCAATTTACTGTGATTTATATTCCCATTTTTATTTCAGATCTTCATTATTTTGTTTTCTCTTCCCGATGTTAAATCAAGTGAATAATGGTTCAGAATTCATAGGTATGGAGTTCCGAATAATCCTAATGTTCTAAGTAGAAAGGGACGTAATAGTACGATCTTGATTGGTTAAATTATCAGAAGCTACGGGAAAAGATTGAACTATCAAGAATATTTTTCTTGTTATGTTCAGAAGTTAAGCAGAATGAAAGAATTATGTAACATGACACATGATGATGTTATGATCTGTGAATCACCACGTCCCATTAGAAACTCAGCATGACTTACTGTAATATAATCACGATGATCAAGTGTCATTATATTATACTAATTCATGCATCAATTTCTTTACATTTCTCCAGAATTCATTCATAAATTAAACTTAAATTTTACAGAAGTTTCCAATATAATGAAACACAGGAAGCACGAAGAGGTATATAATTTCGGATGAGAATATTTATGAAAATATCCTCAGAAATATCGAAGATATTTATGATGATATTTTGGAATTTTCAAATTCGAAGGTTGATGAATAAAAATTTTTCGCAAGATTTTAACATGACTTCGGAGCAAGATATTCTCTAAAGATTTCAACGGATCCAGAATTACCTGGATTCTTTGAATATAGGGTATGGTCCTTGTATTTGTCCTTGGTCACCTTCGTGGTTAGCTCAATCCGTTTTTCAGTTCCACCTTTTCTGAGCTTTTCCTACATATTATTCTTTATCATCAAACTTCCGACGATTAAGGTCGTTTACGGTTGCCTACAGTTTCTGCTGCTTCATTCAGCTTTTTCAAAGTTCAATGTACTGATTCGTAGGCTGGGTGCTTTTCAAAATTTCATAATTGTAGATCGTAATTCTAGGAGATAATTGTTATATGTATACATATAACTATTGATGTGGAAATACTACGAGATTCAAAATACTGATTGCTGATTCTCGGTAATTGGTATGGCAATCATTGTTACAGGGTATAGATGAATACACGATGGGGTTTCAATGAATATAATGATTTTTCGAAAAGTCCAAATTCATTGAAGTTACTGGCAAGTTTACTGCTAATGTGGTGGAATATAAACAGTCCCCTGATAATGATGACGACAGGCGAACTTAAATATCGAGGTTATAATAAGGCTAATTCGAATGGAAGTCGAACTTGATTTGCTGAAGCTGTGACAAATTTGTAGTGACCCGAACTTTTCCATGTTTATATATATTAATTGAGATTGATATTTACATGATTAAATGTTTCCAACACGTTAAGCAATCAAACTTGGTAAGACTTGATTAATTGAAATATGTTTCATATAGACAATTGACCACCCAAGTTGACCGGTGATTCACGAACGTTAAAACTTGTAAAAACTATATGATGACATATATATGGATATATATATATAGTTAACATGATACTATGATAAGTAAACATATCATTAAGTATATTAACAATGAACTACATATGTAAAAACAAGACTACTAACTTAATGATTTTTAAACGAGACATATATGTAACGATTATCGTTGTAAAGACATTTAATGTATATATATCATATTAAGAGATATTCATACATGATAATATCATGATAATATAATAATTTAAAATCTCATTTGATATTATAAACATTGGGTTAACAACATTTAACAAGATCGTTAACCTAAAGGTTTCAAAACAACACTTACATGTAACGACTAACGATGACTTAACGACTCAGTTAAAGTGTATATACATGTAGTGTTTTAATATGTATTTATACACTTTTGAAAGACTTCAATACACTTATCAAAATACTTCTACTTAACAAAAATTCTTACAATTACATCCTCGTTCAGTTTCATCAACAATTCTACTCGTATGCACCCGTATTCGTACTCGTACAATACACAGCTTTTAGATGTATGTACTAATGGTATATACACTCCAATGATCAGCTCTTAGCAGCCCATGTGAGTCACCTAACACATGTGGGATCCATCATTTGGCAACTAGAATGAAATATCTCATAAAATTACAAAAATATGAGTAATCATTCATGACTTATTTACATGAAAACAAAATTACATATCCTTTATATCTAATCCATACACCAACGACCAAAAACACCTACAAACACTTTCATTCTTCAATTTTCTTCATCTAATTGATCTCTCTCAAGTTCTATCTTCAAGTTCTAAGTGTTCTTCATATATTCTACAAGTTCTAGTTACATAAAATCAAGAATACTTTCAAGTTTGCTAGCTCACTTCCAATCTTGTAAGGTGATCATCCAACCTCAAGAAATCTTTGTTTCTTATAGTAGGTTATCATTCTAATACAAGGTAATAATCATATTCAAACTTTGGTTCAATTTCTATAACTATAACAATCTTATTTCAAGTGATGATCTTACTTGAAATTGTTTTCGTGTCATGATTCTGCTTCAAGAACTTCGAG
Source organism: Rutidosis leptorrhynchoides (assembly GCF_046630445.1). Classification (NCBI taxonomy): domain Eukaryota; kingdom Viridiplantae; phylum Streptophyta; class Magnoliopsida; order Asterales; family Asteraceae; genus Rutidosis; species Rutidosis leptorrhynchoides. The sequence goes on along the minus strand of NC_092333.1, from coordinate 656,623,471 downwards.
CCATCCAAGGATCCGTTGAAGCTAGATCCATTTTTCTCTTTTCCAGTAGGATTATCCAAGGACCTTAAGGTAGTAATGATGTTCATAACATCATTCAATTCATACATATAAAGCTATCTTATTCGAAGGTTTAAACTTGTAATCACTAGAACATAGTTTAGTTAATTCTAAACTTGTTCGCAAACAAAAGTTAATCCTTCTAACTTGACTTTTAAAATCAACTAAACACATGTTCTATATCTATATGATATGCTAACTTAATGATTTAAAACCCGGAAACACGAAAAACACCGTAAAACCGGATTTACGCCGTCGTAGTAACACCGCGGGCTGTTTTGGGTTAGTTAATTAAAAACTATGATAAACTTTGATTTAAAAGTTGTTATTCTGAGAAAATGATTTTTATTATGAACATGAAACTATATCCAAAAATTATGGTTAAACTCAAAGTGGAAGTATGTTTTCTAAAATGGTCATATAGACGTCGTTCTTTCGACTGAAATGACTACCTTTACAAAAACGACTTGTAACTTATTTTTCCGACTATAAACCTATACTTTTTCTATTTAGATTCATAAAATAGAGTTCAATATTAAACCATAGCAATTTGATTTACTCAAAACGGATTTAAAATGAAGAAGTTATGGGTAAAACAAGATTGGATAATTTTTCTCATTTTAGCTACGTGAAAATTGGTAACAAATCTATTCCAACCATAACTTAATCAACTTGTATTATATATTATGTAATCTTGTGATACCATAGACACGTATACAATGTTTCGACCTATCATGTCGACACATCTATATATATTTCGGAACAACCATAGACACTCTATATGTGAATGTTGGAGTTAGCTATACAGGGTTGAGGTTGATTCCAAAATATATATAGTTTGAGTTGTGATCAATACTGAGATACGTATACACTGGGTCGTGGATTGATTCAAGATAATATTTATCGATTTATTTCTGTACATCTAACTGTGGACAACTAGTTGTAGGTTACTAACGAGGACAGCTGACTTAATAAACTTAAAACATCAAAATATATTAAAAGTGTTGTAAATATATCTTGAACATACTTTGATATATATGTATATATTGTTATAGGTTCGTGAATCAACCTGTGGCCAAGTCTTACTTCCCGACGAAGTAAAAATCTGTGAAAGTGAGTTATAGTCCCACTTTTAAAATCTAATATTTTTGGGATGAGAATACATGCAGGTTTTATAAATGATTTACAAAATAGACACAAGTACGTGAAACTACATTCTATGGTTGAATTATTGAAATCGAATATGCCCCTTTTTATTAAGTCTGGTAATCTAAGAATTAAGGAACAGACACCCTAATTGACGCAAATCCTAAAGATAGATCTATTGGGCCTAACAAACCCCATCCAAAGTACCGGATGCTTTAGTACTTCGAAATTTATATCATATCCGAAGGGTGTCCCGGAATGATAGGGATATTCTTATATATGCATCTTGTTAATGTCGGTTACCAGGTGTTCACCATATGAATGATTTTTATCTCTATATATGGGATGTGTATTGAAATATGAAATCTTGTGGTCTATTATTATGATTTGATATATATAGGTTAAACCTATAACTCACCAACATTTTTGTTGACGTTTTAAGCATGTTTATTCTCAGGTGATTATTAAGAGCTTCCGCTGTCGCATACTTAAATAAGGACGAGATTTGGAGTCCATGCTTGTATGATATTGTGTAAAAACTGCATTCAAGAAACTTATTTTGTTGTAACATATTTGTATTGTAAACCATTATGTAATGGTCGTGTGTAAACAGGATATTTTAGATTATCATTATTTGATAATCTAAGTAAAGCTTTTTAAACCTTTATTGATGAAATAAAGGTTATGGTTTGTTTTAAAATGAATGCAGTCTTTGAAAAACGTCTCATATAGAGGTCAAAATCTCGCAACGAAATCAATTAATATGGAACGTTTTTAATCAATAAGAACGGGACATTTCAGTTGGTATCAGAGCGTTGGTCTTAGAGAACTAGAATTTTGCATTAGTGTGTCTTATCGAGTTTGTTAGGATGCATTAGTGAGTCTGGACTTCGACCGTGTTTACTTGAAAAATGATTGCTTAACAAATTTTGTTGGAAACTATATATTTTTAACATGTGAATATTATGTGATATATTAATCTCTTAACGCGTTTGATATTATGTGATAGATGTCTACCTCTAGAACAAGTCCCATTGACTCACCTAATAATAATGAAGAGTCAAATGTAAATTGGAATGATTCGTGGACTGATTCACAAGTTCCCGAAGAGGAACCGGAAGAAGAGTCGGAACCAGAAGAAGAATCGGAACCGGAAGAAGAATCGGAACCGGATGAAGAAATAGAACCGGTGGGGGAAATAATAAAACGGTTAAGTAAAAGAAAATCCTCAACCAACCGACCAAGGTTAATTATGGTCAATGGTGTTTTCGCTAAGGAAGCAAAATATTTGGAGGATTACCAATTCTCCGATGAATCGGATTCTGACGAGAATTCCGATGATGTTATAGAAATTACCCCAACTGAATTTAAAAAGGCAAAAGAAAATAATAAAGGAACGGGCATAAAAATAGAGAAATCTAATTCCAACCCCGATGAACTTTATATGTATCGTCAACCCCCGAAGTCCTTAAGTTGTAACAATGACCCGGGAACCTCTAAACCACCAGGTTTTTCTAAACCAATGTGGAAAACGACGGATCGTATTAGGGGAACATCATATATCCCTAGAAACTTGGCAAAACGAACCAAAACCGAAGAAGAAGAAACAAGCGAGTCGGAATAAGATAGTTGTATTCGTGTAGTGTAATATATGTAATATAGTGTGCTTATGCTTTATGATATATGCAAAAATTGCTTGTATTAATAAGTATTTTTTTTATGAATCTAACTCTTGTCTATTTTACAGTATAAAAACACAAAATGGATAGACAACCCAATATTTTAAGAGACCTACCCGGAGACATGATTGATGAAATCTTGTGTAGAGTCGGTCAGAATTCTTCGGCACAACTATTTAAGGCGAGATCAGTTTGTAAGACATTCGAAGAACGTTTCAAGAATGCCTTGGTTTATAAAAGGCTTTCGTTCGAAAGATGGGGGATATCACATTGGGAAATCCATAAGTTACGATGTGTTTACTTTGACGCATATATTGCGGGGAACCCAAATGCTATTTTACGCAATGGGTTAAGAAATTATTTTGACTCAATATATCCGAATATTGGACTTCGTGATTTAGAAAAAGCGGCTAACATGCAACATAAAGAAGCATGTTATGTTTACGGATTAGTAATGTTCGCTTCTCACCAAAGTGAGAACAAGAACATCGGGCTACAACTATTAAACAAAACGTTCCCACAAGTGACGGAGTCGGTAATTAGGGTAAGAAATGAGGTTTTTAGATTGTTATGGGACTGTTGGACATTACGTAACCCTCGTCCCTTTGACGACGTTACAACACGCTGTCTTATCAACGGCCATAACGGTTATGTTCCACAAGACCAAGGATGGGAAGTAATCCTAGTAAAACCAGAATGCATGACTTGTTTCTGGACGTATGAATTACGTGTCTTTATTGCCTTTGCTGAACGACTTGTGTACTAGCTAGAATTATCTTCACAACCATCTTGTATCAAATTTATTGTGTGCTATATTTCATGCTATATGTAAAATAAGCGGTATTGTAAGTTTGTAAAATATTGTGTAAAAGTTTGAACGCGAAATATTATTATAATCAGTTTTTCATATAGAATTGTAGTAGTTGAATTGTATATTAGCTACTAAGTATGAACTTAACGGGTAGGTACTACCCGACTTTAAACTTATAAAACGCTAATATGAAGAAGACGATGCGTACGCACTACCGTGGTCAGCATTCAAGCACTTGATGAACGAGAAGTACCGTCCCAGAACCGAGGTCAATAAGCTCAAGACAGAACTTAGAGGGTTACGAACCCAAGGATTTGATATTACCACGTACGAAAGACGATTCACAGAATTGTGCCTATTGTGTCCGGGAGCATTCGAAGATGAGGAAGAGAAGATCGACGCATTTGTGAAAGGATTACCGGAAAGAATCCAAGAAGATATAAGTTCACACGAGCCCGCCTCCATACAACAGGCATGTAGAATGGCTCACAAACTAGTGAACCAGATTGAAGAAAGAATTAAAGAACAGACTACTGAAGAGGCCAATGTGAAGCAAGTCAAAAGAAAGTGGGAGAAAAACGGTGATAAGAATCACCAATACAACAACAACAGCAATTACAACAATAATAGCAACAATTATCCCAACAATCGCAACATCAATCGCAACTACAACAAACGGCCCAACAACAACAACAACAACAACAATAACAACAACAACAACAACAACAACAACAACAACAACAACAACAACTACAACAATCATCCCAACAACAATAATAACCGCAACAACAACAACAATCAGAAGCAGCTATGCCAAAGGTGTGAAAAGTATCACTCGGGGTTCTGCACCAAATTTTGCAACAAGTGTAAAAGAAATGGTCATAGTGCGGCGAAGTGTGAGGTCTACGGACCAGGGGTTAATAGAACGAAAGGAACAAATGGTGTCGGAATGAGTAATGGCGGAGCAAGTAGTGTCAGAGCAAGTTATGCCAATGTAGTTTGTTATAAATGTGGAAAACCGGGCCACATTATTAGAAATTGCCCGAACTAGGAGAACACGAATGGACAAGGCCGCGGAAGAGTTTTCAATATTAATGCGGCAGAGGCACAGGAAGACCCGGAGCTTGTTACGGGTACGTTTCTTATTGACAATAAATCTGCTTACGTTTTATTTGATTCGGGTGCGGATAGAAGCTATATGAGTAGAGATTTTTGTGCTAAATTAAGTTGTCCATTGACGCCTTTGGATAGTAAATTTTTACTCGAATTAGCAAATGGTAAATTAATTTCAGCAGATAATATATGTCGGAATCGAGAAATTAAACTGGTTAGCGAAACATTTAAGATTGACTTGATACCAGTAGAGTTAGGGAGTTTTGATGTGATAATCGGTATGGACTGGTTGAAAGAAGTGAAAGCAGAGATCGTTTGTTACAAAAATGCAATTCGCATTATACGAGAAAAAGGAAAACCCTTAATGGTGTACGGAGAAAAGGGCAACACGAAGCTACATCTTATTAGTAATTTGAAGGCACAAAAACTAATAAGAAAAGGTTGCTATGCTGTTCTAGCACACATCGAGAAAGTACAAACTGAAGAAAAGAGCATCACTGATGTTCCCGTCGCAAAAGAATTTCCCGATGTATTTCCGAAAGAATTACCGGGATTACCCCCACATCGATCCGTTGAATTTCAAATAGATCTTGCAACCAGGAGCTGCACCAATAGCTCGTGCTCCTTACAGACTCGCACCCAGCGAGATGAAAGAACTGCAAAGCCAATTACAAGAACTTTTAGAGCATGCTTTCATTCGACCAAGCACATCACCGTGGGGAGCTCCTGTTTTGTTTGTCAAGAAGAAAGATGGTACATTCAGGTTGTGTATCGACTACCGAGAGTTGAACAAACTTACCATCAAGAACCGCTACCCACTACCGAGAATCGATGACTAATTTGATCAACTACAAGGCTCGTCTGTTTATTCAAAGATTGACTTACGTTCCGGGTATCATCAAATGCGGGTGAAAGAAGATGATATTCCAAAGACTGCTTTCAGAACACGTTACGGTCATTACGAGTTTATGGTCATGCCATTTGGTTTAACTAATGCACCAGCTGTGTTAATGGACCTTATGAACCGAGTGTGTGGACCATACCTTGACAAGTTTGTCATTGTTTTCATTGATGACATACTTATTTACTCAAAGAATAACCAAGAACACGGTGAACATTTGAGAAAGGTGTTAGAAGTATTGAGGAAGGAAGAATTGTACGCTAAATTTTCAAGGTGTGCATTTTGGTTGGAAGAAGTTCAATTCCTCAGTCACATAGTGAACAAAAAAGGTATTAAGGTGGATCCGGCAAAGATAGAAACTGTTGAAAAGTGGGAAACCCCGAAAACTCTGAAACACATACGCCAGTTTTTAGGACTAGCTGGTTACTACAGAAGGTTCATCCAAGACTTTTCCAGAATAGCAAAACCCTTGACTGCATTAACGCATAAAGGGAAGAAATTTTAATGGAATGATGAACAAGAGAAAGCGTTTCAGTTATTGAAGAAAAAGCTAACTACGACACCTATATTATCATTGCCTGAAGGGAATGATGATTTTGTGATTTATTGTGACGCATCAAAGCAAGGTCTCGGTTGTGTATTAATGCAACGAACGAAGGTGATTGCTTATGCGTCTAGACAATTGAAGATTCACGAACAAAATTATACGACGCATGATTTGGAATTAGGCGCGGTTGTTTTTGCATTAAAGACTTGGAAGCACTACTTATATGGGGTCAAAAGTATTATATATACCGACCACAAGAGTCTTCAACACATATTTAATCAGAAACAACTGAATATGAGGCAGCGTAGGTGGATTGAATTATTGAATGATTACGACTTTGAGATTCGTTACCACCCGAGGAAGGCAAATGTGGTAGCCGATGCCTTGAGCAGGAAGGACAGAGAACCCATTCGAGTAAAATCTATGAATATAATGATTCATAATAACCTTACTACTCAAATAAAGGAGGCGCAACAAGGAGTTTTAAAAGAAGGAAATTTAAAGGATGAAATACCCAAAGGATCGGAGCAGCATCTTAATATTCGGGAAGACGGAACCCGGTATAGGGCTGAAAGGATTTGGGTACCAAAATTTGGAGATATGAGAGAAATGGTACTTAGAGAATCTCATAAAACCAGATACTCAATACATCCTGGAACGGGGAAGATGTACAAGGATCTCAAGAAACATTTTTGGTGGCCGGGTATGAAAGCCGATGTTGCTAAATACGTAGGAGAATGTTTGACGTGTTCTAAGGTCAAAGCTGAGCATCAGAAACCATCAGGTCTACTTCAACAACCCAAAATCCCAGAATGGAAATGGGAAAACATTACCATGGATTTCATCACTAAATTGCCAAGGACTGCAAGTGGTTTTGATACTATTTGGGTAATAGTTGATCGTCTCACCAAATCAGCACACTTCCTGCCAATAAGAGAAGATGACAAGATGGAGAAGTTAGCACGACTGTATTTGAAGGAAGTCGTCTCCAGACATGGAATACCAATCTCTATTATCTCTGATAGGGATGGTAGATTTATTTCAAGATTCTGGCAGACATTACAGCAAGCATTAGGAACTCGTCTAGACATGATTACTGCCTATCATCCACAAACTGATGGGCAGAGCGAAAGGACGATACAAACGCTTGAAGACATGCTAAGAGCATGTGTTATTGATTTCGGAAACAGTTGGGATCGACATCTACCGTTAGCAGAATTTTCCTACAACAACAGCTACCATTCAAGCATTGAGATCGCGCCGTTTGAAGCACTTTATGGTAGAAAGTGCAGGTCTCTGATTTATTGGAGTGAAGTGGGGGATAGACAGATTACGGGTCTGGAGATTATACAAGAAACTACCGAGAAGATCATCCAAATTCAACAACGGTTGAAAACCGCCCAAAGTCGACAAAAGAGCTACGCTGACATTAAAAGAAAAGATATAGAATTTGAAATTGGAGAGATGGTCATGCTTAAAGTTGCACCTTGGAAAGGCGTTGTTCGATTTGGTAAATGAGGGAAATTAAATCCAAGGTATATTGGACCATTCAAGATTATTGATCGTGTCGGACCAGTAGCTTACCGACTTGAGTTACCTCAACAACTCGCGGCTGTACATAACACTTTCCACGTCTCGAATTTGAAGAAATGTTTTGCTAAAGAAGATCTCACTATTCCGTTAGATGAAATCCAAATCAACGAAAAACTTCAATTCATCGAAGAACCCGTCGAAATAATGGATCGTGAGGTTAAAAGACTTAAGCAAAACAAGATACCAATTGTTAAGGTTCGATGGAATGCTCGTAGAAGACCCGAGTTCACCTGGGAGTGTGAAGATCAGATGAAGAAGAAATACCCGCATCTATTTCCAGAAGATTCGTCAACACCTTCAACAACTTAAAATTTCGGGACGAAATTTATTTAACAGGTAGGTACTGTAGTGACCCGAACTTTTCCATGTTTATATATATTAATTTAGATTGATATTTACATGATTAAATGTTTCCAACATGTTAAGCAATCAAACTTGTTAAGACTTGATTAATTAAAATATGTTTCATATAGACAATTGACCACCCAAGTTGACTGGTGATTCACGAACGTTAAAACTTGTAAAGACTATATGATGACATATATATGGATATATATATAGTTAACATGATACTATGATAAGTAAACATATCATTAAGTATATTAACAATGAACTACATATGTAAAAACAAGACTACTAACTTAATGATTTTTAAACGAGACATATATGTAACGATTATCGTTGTAAAGACATTTAATGTATATATATCATATTAAGAGATATTCATACATGATAATATCATGATAATATAATAATTTAAAATCTCATTTGATATTATAAACATTGGGTTAACAACATTTAACAAGATCGTTAACCTAAAGGTTTCAAAACAACACTTACATGTAACGATTAACGATGACTTAACGACTCAGTTAAAATGTATATACATGTAGTGTTTTAATATGTATTTATACACTTTTGAAAGACTTCAATACACTTATCAAAATACTTCTACTTAACAAAAATGCTTACAATTACATCCTCGTTCAGTTTCATCAACAATTCTACTCGTATGCACCCGTATTCGTACTCGTACAATACACAGCTTTTAGATGTATGTACTATTGGTATATACACTCCAATGATCAGCTCTTAGCAGCCCATGTGAGTCACCTAACACATGTGGGATCCATCATTTGGCAACTAGCATGAAATATCTCATAAAATTACAAAAATATGAGTAATCATTCATGACTTATTTACATGAAAACAAAATTACATATCCTTTATATCTAATCCATACACCAACGACCAAAAACACCTACAAACACTTTCATTCTTCAATTTTCTTCATCTAATTGATCTCTCTCAAGTTCTATCTTCAAGTTCTAAGTGTTCTTCATATATTCTACAAGTTCTAGTTACATAAAATCAAGAATACTTTCAAGTTTGCTAGCTCACTTCCAATCTTGTAAGGTGATCATCCAACCTCAAGAAATCTGTGTTTCTTACAGTAGGTTATTATTCTAATACAAGGTAACAATCATATTCAAACTTTGGTTCAATTTCTATAACTATAACAATCTTATTTCAAGTGATGATCTTACTTGAACTTGTTTTCGTGTCATGATTCTGCTTCAAGAACTTCGAGCCATCCAAGGATCCGTTGAAGCTAGATCCATTTTTCTCTTTTCCAGTAGGATTATCCAAGGAACTTAAGGTAGTAATGATGTTCATAACATCATTCGATTCATACATATAAAGCTATCTTATTCGAAGGTTTAAACTTGTAATCACTAGAACATAGTTTAGTTAATTCTAAACTTGTTCGCAAACAAAAGTTAATCCTTTTAACTTGACTTTTAAAATCAACTAAACACATGTTCTATATCTATATGATATGCTAACTTAATGATTTAAAACCTGGAAACACGAAAAACACCGTAAAACCGGATTTACGCCGTTGTAGTAACACCGCGGGCTGTTTTGGGTTAGTTAATTAAAAACTATGATAAACTTTAATTTAAAAGTTGTTATTCTGAGAAAATTATTTTTATAATGAACATGAAACTATATCCAAAAATTATGGTTAAACTCAAAGTGGAAGTATGTTTTCTAAAATGGTCATCTAGACGTCGTTCTTTCGACTGAAATGACTACCTTTATAAAAACGACTTGTAACTTATTTTTCCGACTATAAACCTATACTTTTTCTGTTTAGATTCATAAAATAGAGTTCAATATGAAACCATAGCAATTTTATTCACTCAAAACGGATTTAAAATGAAGAAGTTATGGGTAAAACAAGATTGGATAATTTTTCTCATTTTAGCTACGTGAAAATTGGTAACAAATCTATTCCAACCATAACTTAATCAACTTGTATTATATATTATGTAATCTTGAGATACCATAGACACGTATACAATGTTTCGACCTATCATGTCGATACATCTATATATATTTCGGAACAACCATAGACACTCTATATGTGAATGTTGGAGTTAGCTATACAGGGTTGAGGTTGATTCCAAAATATATATAGTTTGAGTTGTGATCAATACTGAGATACGTATACACTGGGTCGTGGATTGATTCAAGATAATATTTATCGATTTATTTCTGTACATCTAACCGTGGACAACTAGTTGTAGGTTACTAACGAGGACAGCTGACTTAATAAACTTAAAACATCAAAATATATTAAAAGTGTTGTAAATATATCTTGAACATACTTTGATATATATGTATATATTGTTATAGGTTCGTGAATCAACCAGTGGCCAAGTCTTACTTCCCGACGAAGTAAAAATCTGTGAAAGTGAGTTATAGTCCCACTTTTAAAATCTAATATTTTTGGGATGAGAATACATGCAGGTTTTATAAATGATTTACAAAATAGACACAAGTACGTGAAACTACATTCTATGGTTGAATTATTGAAATCGAATATGCCCCTTTTTATTAAGTCTGGTAATCTAAGAATTAGGGAACAGACACCCTAATTGACGCGAATCCTAAAGATAGATCTATTGGGCCTAACAAACCCCATCCAAAGTACCGGATGCTTTAGTACTTCGAAATTTATATCATATCCTAAGGGTGTCCCGGAATGATGGGGATATTCTTATATATGGATCTTGTTAATGTCGGTTACCAGGTGTTCACCATATGAATGATTTTTATCTCTATGTATGGGATGTGTATTGAAATATGAAATCTTGTGGTCTATTATTATGATTTGATATATATAGGTTAAACCTATAACTCACCAACATTTTTGTTGACGTTTTAAGCATGTTTATTCTCAGGTGATTATTAAGAGCTTCCGCTGTTGCATACTTAAATAAGGACGAGATTTGGAGTCCATGCTTGTATGATATTGTGTAAAAACTGCATTCAAGAAACTTATTTTGTTGTAACATATTTGTATTGTAAACCATTATGTAATGGTCGTGTGTAAACAGGATATTTTAGATTATCATTATTTGATAATCTAAGTAAAGCTTTTTAAACCTTTATTGATGAAATAAAGGTTATGGTTTGTTTTAAAATGAATGCAGTCTTTGAAAAACGTCTCATATAGAGGTCAAAACCTCGCAACGAAATCAATTAATATGGAACGTTTTTAATCAATAAGAACGGGACATTTCAAAATTTGGCTAATTTGAAAAAGAGTTGCAATGTTATTTTCGGTAATAACAATGCCGAAGGAGCTAGCACAGACACGTGTTAAACGTTTACACAAGTTCCGAGTGTTTTCAGGTGCATAACTATATGCATCAATCTCTTCTTCCGTAGATGAAGTGCGGTTGGTTCATCCTATCGATTGAAGTGTTTTCAAGAATTATGAAAGGTCTGAATCGCAAATTGTAATCGTCAAGATACAAATGAGGTTTAAGATGAAATTAAGTGGCAAACTTGAAGAATTGTTTAGTTTCATATGTTATAGTAAATATTTTAATTCATTTTAATTGTCCAATGTTGGTAGTCCATAGTTGATAGTCCACAGTTAGCAGTTCAATAATTTAATATATAATATTCAAATTAATTAATATGTATCGTGACCCGTGTACATGTCTCAGACTCGATCACAACTCAAATTATATATATTATTATAGAATCAACCTCAAACATGTATAGCTAACTCGATCATTAATGCATATAGAGTGTCTATGGTTATTCCAAATAATATATATAGATGCGTCGATATGATATGTCAAAACCTTGTATACGTGTCCCGATATTTAAAGTGCGTAAAATAAATAACAAAAATTAAATGACGATAAATAAAATTGCGAGAATTAAAATTGCGATAAATAAATTGCGATAAATAAAATGTAATCAGTTAGCTAGGAACAATTAGCTAGGAACAGTTAGCGTGGATTCTTAACAAAAATTTTCTCGTAGTTAATTTGTTTGTTTCTAACAGGTTTTATTTTGTCCAGTGTTTTCTTCATTATGCCACTTGTTGGATTCTGATAAGTCAAAATCCAATATGAAATTGAGTGAAAATGGTTATTCTGCGGTGAACGGATACGTAAATCTGTAGATGTAAGTAGGATAGTAAATGACTGTTGAATCAGATTCGAAGAATGTACCGTATAACTTTTTAATGTGAAATCTAAATATTCCTCGGGTATTACCTACCCATTAAAATATTTTCACCATTAACAGTTTGTACAAAAGAATTTTTTAATTACAATCTTTATGAAAATATACATAGATATATATTTTTTTTCGGATATAATCATGAATTTAATGAGTTATTATAATATTAAACTCATTTGCTTTTCGGTTTGAGCTAGAATAAGTAATCTCTAAAACTTTTAGAAACCACATATTCTTCGCAGAATATTTCTTCAATGAAGATGTGGATCAATACTTCATCGTTCATTGTTGTTGGTATTCTTTAGTATCTACGGTGCGTATGATGTTGATGTTCGTGGGACAGATTATGTAGTTGAGGTTTGCGGTGCGGATGTGGTTGTTGATGGTAGTGATGATACTGTTGATGTTGTTGATGGTGGTATTGGTTATGCTATTGGTGCTGCTGCTGGTGTTTGTAACCTTTCACCATATTCTCCAAAGCCACTACCCGAGCGCGAAGCTCGTTAACTTCTTCTATTATGCCGGGATGATTGTCGGTTCGGACAAGAGGATAAATAAGATTTAGAATTGTGGATAGAATATAATCATGACGGGATATTCTGGAAATGAGAGAGAAGATGGTGTTTCGAACAGGTTCGCCGGTAAGTGCTTCAGGTTCTTCACTGAGTGGGTAATTTGGTGGGTGGAAAGGATCGCCTTCTTCTTGTCTCTATTGATTTAGTCGGCTACGAACCCATCAGATGAATTGGAGATGGCTGATTGGTTGATTCATTCTGGTGACGCTGCTTCCGGAGCTTAGGTGAATATTCATGTCGGAATAGCTGTCGGAATAACTATCGGAATAGCTATCGGAATCTGAGGGACTCGAACTGGTTGAGGGATTCATCTCGTACGATCAGATGAAGGATTTTTGATAATAAATAGATTATAGGATGTAGATTAGTACCCTGCAATACATAGTATACATATGCATATATAATACTAAAATCCCATAAGTTACGGAGGAATCTACGAAAGCTGTCAGGCAAAGGTAACAATAACAGATACGCTAAGATATGAATTTTGTCTCTACACTATTCCTGCAATCAATGCAATAAAAAGTTTCTAGACTAAGAATGATAAGCAGGTAATTTCCTAAGGATGATAAATAGATGATTTTTGACACGAAATGATAAGCAAAACTTTTGACATGCAGATACGATCGAAGTCCAGACTCACTAATGTATCCTAACGACTATCAGTTGGACACACTAATGCAGACCTGGTTCGCTAAGACCACCGCTCTGATACCAACTGTAGACGACCCGTCCTAATCCATAAAAACGAATACAATAACATATGATTACATCGCGAGGTATTTGACCTCTATATGATACATTTTACAAACATTGCATTCGTTTTAAAAAGATAAACTTTCATTACAACGAAAGTTGACAGGCATGCATACCATTTTATAATATCCATCTATAAATGATCTAATCTGTCATTTACTTAATCATAATCTTTACTGAACTCAACGACTCAAATGCAACGTCTTTCTAAATATGCCATGAATGACTCCAAGTAATATCCTTAAAATGAGCTAATGCACAGCGGAAGAGTTCTTTAATACTTGAGAATAAACATGCTTTCAAGTATCAACCAAAAGGTTGGTGAGTTCATTAGTTTATCATAAACATTCATTTCCATCATTTTAATAGACCACAAGATTTTCATTTCTCATAAATATACGTCCCATGCATAGAGACAAAAATAATCATTCATATGGATTGAACACCTGGTAACCGACATTAAAAAGATGCATATAAGAATATCCCCTATTATTCCGGGAAATCCTTCGGACATGATAAAACAACATTGAAGTACTAAAGCATCCGGTACTCTGGATGGGGTTCGTTAGGCCCAATAGATCTATCTTTAGGATTCGCGTCAATTAGTAGACTGGTTTACTAATTCTTAGGTTACCAAGTAAAAGGGGCATATTCGGCTTCGATCATTCAACCATATAATGTAGTTTCGATTACTTGTGTCTATTTCGTAAAATAGTTATAAAAGCAGCGCATGTATTCTCAGTCCCAAAAATATATATATTGCAAAAGCATTTAAAAAGGGAGCAAATGAAACTCACAATACTGTATTTTGTAGTAAAAATACATATGACGAAACTGAACAATGCAGGGTTGGCCTTGAATTCACGAACCTATATCAATTGTATATCTATTAAAACATATAATGGAAATCACATAATTTCCTTTATTAATTATATATTATTTATGTGTTTGTAGTTTATATAATTTATATTAAATTTCATTTAAAAATATATACTTATATTATATTTTAAAGTATATGTTATATATATTTATTTTATATATATTTATAATGATTAGAATCTATACATTTAGTTATATTAATATATACATATATATATATATATATATATATATATATATATATATATATATATATATATATATATTTAGTATTATATTAAAAATATCGAATTTGTTGTATGTCGGTATTTATATAAGAAATGTTAATATGTCTTGTATATAGTTATATAGATTATTAATATAGTTGTAGTATATATAATAAGTAGGTTTTATGTACCAAATATCTATTTGTTAAAAATGATAGTTTTGATATTAATGATTTTACTAGTAATAGTCCTACTAATAATAACTTTATTAATAATGATAATACTAATAATAAAAATGATAATGATTATAATGATAATACATATGTTAATAATGATTCTAATAATACTAATATGTACATAATGATACTAATACTAATATGAATAATAATAATAATAATAATAATAATAATAATAATAATAATAATAATAATAATAATAATAATAATAATAGTTTGTGTTATTTTGAGAATAATAATAATCCTAATCATAATAATAGTAATAATACACATATTAGTAATAATAATAATGATAAAAATTATAATTTTAGTAACAATAACAATAATAATAATAATAATAATAATAATAATAATAATAATAATAATAATAATAATAATAATAATAATAATAATAATAATAATAATAATAATAATAATAATAATTTTGGTAATGAAATCTACCTTCCAAAGCTTTTCTAAAAAAAAATGTCCCGAACAGGGCTCGAACCCGAGACCTCTCGCTCACTCGCAAACACTCTTAACCATTCCCTCTGTCTTGTTTATCTGATTTATAATACAACCCAAAGTATTTATCTAGTGCATGTTTCAACCCACTTCATTTTCTTCACCAAAATCCAAACGATCATACAACTTCATTCTTAATAGTCAATCATCAAAATGGTTTTAGGACTTTTAAACAAACATGAAACAAAAAATAAAAGTGTTCTTGTAATTAAGAAAATTAAAAAAATAAAACTAAAAACAACCTACTGCTGAAGCTAGTAGCTTCCTTAAAAAAAAATTGTTTTCAATTTTGAGTTCGTTTTGGACAATCTTTACAACATGAAATATGTTTTAAATCATTCCTAAAAACTATTGGAATCGTCAATTGAACTTAAAACATCAAAACAAGCTCTAATTTCTCGATGAACAAATTAGTTGACTTTTGACAAAATAACTTTGACTCGCAAATTCGAATTTGTTATTAAGAATTGGAACTTGAGATTTTACAGAAAGTTGAAGTAAATGATTCCTAACAACTCTGCATTTTTAGTTTTTGAAAATTGTTTCGAATTCAAATTTGTGTATCTCACTGTCAAAAACACATGAGCTCAAAATTTGGTTTTGAGATTAAGAATGTTATAGGTTATGATTACAACATGAATTGTGTTGCAAATCATTTCTATAATCTTTATGGATCATCAAATTAACTGAAAAAATCAAGACAAACTCGAATTTGATTCAAGAACACTTAGTTGACTTTTAAAACCCAAAACTTTGACTCTTAAATTAGAGATTAATAGAAAGAATTGAGGATTGAAAACTTACAGATAATTTTGATAGACGATTCCTAACAAGACTGTATTATTACATTTTGAAAATTCATTCGAAATCAAAATATGGTTAAAAAGATGAATGTACAGAGTGTCGAGCTTATATAGCACAAGATTTCTGTCTTGAATTATGATTGAGAATGCCTGGTAACAAATTGGAGACAGAAACAAAATTCAATTACAGTGTTGATAGATACCTGCAATTGATTTTGATTCTTTGTAATTCAATTTAATAAATATTAATAGTAATTGTACTAATAATATTAATAATAATTATATTAATATTAATAATTATAATAATAATAATAATAATAATAATAATAATAATAATAATAATAATAATTCTTTAAAATAACTAAATACTAGTAATAATATTATGAAAATGATAATAAAAATATAAGAATTCATTTAAATCATAAATAAATTTTAATCTTAATTATCTTCATCATTCTTATAATATTGATAACGATAATACTATTAATTTTGTATTATTTTCTATTAATAATAATTACTATAATAATAATAATGCTTTTTTTAAACAATAATAACACATTTATATCCTAAATTACATGTATTAACTTTTATATGTAATAATAGTAATATTCATAATACTGAGATTAATAATAACACTTATTTTTAATGAAAGTAATAATAACCTTATTAATATAATAACTTTTATTGATTATTTATTATTTCTAATATTTCTATATATTACAATATACACATAATAATAATTATGCATAGAAATCATATGTATTTATATATAGATTCATTTTAAATTGTACTTACTTATTTTGTATCTCATTTTACATATTTATTTTTAATGTTAATATTATATTTTATAATTTCAAATTATAATATAAACTTATATTTATATATATATATACATATTTATTTACAAATAATTGTTCGTGAATCGTCGAGCACAGTCAAAGGGTAATTGATTACATAAATGACATTCCAAAATTTTTGAGACTTAACATTACAGACTTTGCTTATCGTGTCGGAATTATATAAAGATTAAGTTTAAATTTGGTCGGAAATTTCCGGGCCGTCACAATTATAGCTTGTTATGTGTAATTTGATTTAGGTGACTTGAAATAGGTTGATTGTGAAGCTCAAGCGTTGATTATAACTCATCAATTTGATTAAGGTGAGTGGAATACTTATACATCTATGTGTATGATTAACTTGCTTGAGTTTGATGTGCTTTAGTGATTCCAAGTGTGTCAGTTTCACTAGCGTGATTACCAAGTGTGTCGGTTTCACTCAAGTTCGTGTGTTTGATACCACATGGGTCGTATGGTGTATATCGTTTGTTCGTGTCACCATGGGTTGTATGGTATATATCGTATGTTCGTATCACCATGGGGTTAGTGTATATCGTGTGTTCATGTCACTAACGATTGTTGTGAACAATTGGTGGCCCTTTGAAGGAACCACTCCCTTGTGCTAATGGTTAATCATGAAGTGTTGGATTATAATATCGCGTTTAGCATGCTAATTTGATTATTTGTGCTATGTAGATGTGGTGATATGTGTATATACATATGTGTTAAATTGTTGTGGTAATTCGAGTCGGTAAGTCGTATGCATATATGTATATTTATTCTTATCACACAACATTGCTTACCCTCGTTGTTTTACTCTTTTTATAGATTCTTGCACTTCAAAGACTAAGGGTAAGGGCTTGGCTTAGCTCTCGTGTTGGTGGTTTTGGGAAGAAACGCTTTTGGTAAGGGTCCCGACAGTCATGCTCTATTTTGGGTCATTTGATGTAAATGGGTCGTAATGTACACTTTGTCAAACTATGAGACTTGAGTTCCCGATGGTGTAAACTCATAACTTGTTGTATTTTGCATCGTACTTGACTTTTAAGCAGGTTAACGTGAATTGAGACTTAAAATGTTGGAAAATACTTGTGTTTAAGTTGTTGCAAATAGAAATTTGACCCAGCGTGAGGTCGTGCTGCGACACCACTTGCAGTTAATTTTGAATGCCGAGCTTAATTTAAGGAATAGACCATATGGCATAGTGTGAGGTCGCGACACGACTTAGTGCTGGAAAGGATGGTCCGGACTGGTGATTGTACTCGGTATCAAAAACATACTTGGGACCGCGCCGCGACCAGTTTGGCCCTCGACACGATGAGCCTTTTTTTTAAAAAAAAGAGAAAAAGTGAGTCGTTTTTCGGTATCGGGTTTGAGTCATTTCAAAAATCATAGATCTCAAGCTTCGTATCAAAGATCTCTCTTTCTTATTCACAAAACAAGTCACAACAAGTCAACAACATCATTTAAAGACAAAACAGTCAACAACCATTCCTGATCAAAAGAATCACTCGAAAGAAGAAGATTCTGTGACAACATCAACCAAATGTCTCAACAACTATTCAACAATACAACACAACTACCTTCAAAGATTGTGAGAGTTTCCAAAAGAAGAACTTCTTAAGATAATCAATAAATCAACACAACTATCTACAACAAGACACAAAAGAACCATACTTACATTAAAGAATTAAAGCTAACTTTAAAGCCTTCTAACAAGTCTTCCTCAAGAAGATCAAAGTCTATATATGATCAACGACAAATCACATCTAAGGGGGAGATTGTTAGGTCTAGATAGTAGTTACAATTTGTACATGTACTTTTGGGAGTATAAATACTCTCCTTGACTTAGAATGTAAGCTAGTCTTGACCCTCACAAAACACACATGCTCTCAAACTCACACCTTGTAACTAACTCATTCTCATATGTAATTGTAACACTATGTACTTAATTCATATCATCATCTTCATCCAAATTAGATTACAATAGAACCATTATCATCTTAATCACTTATACACATATACATACATACGGCATATACATATACATATACACGATCACATACACAATCACAAACACGAATCTGAGCTGAAATCATACCTTTTAGCTGCAGTTCAAGCTAAAACTTTTTGGGATTTATTTCTGCAGTTGTGGTAGAAAATTCATTGTGGGTTCGTCTATCATTGGAACAATTGATTTTTGGATTGTAGTTTTGTGACATACTGGTCTAGTGCTGCTAATAATTTGTAGATGATCTGAACGGTGGATCTTGAGATACATTTTTTCTAAGTTGAGGCAGTTTATGGGAGAGTTTTCGGGTTTAATGTCGCGAGTGGAAAGACGATTTTGTTTTCCTAAGTTTCGGGCGTTAAAGGATGGATTTTTAGAGATGTAGGCTTGTTACGAGAGCCAAACTATTTGCCTGTTAGGTTCAAGAATATTGATGCGATTTGTTGTTAAAAGGAAGAAATACCTATAGTATAATTTTACTAGTTTACCCTTTATCCACTTGAATGTACATGGTAAGTATGAGGTATAACTACATACCATCTCCTCCCTATGCAAGGCAATCCTTCATAATCCTCAACCCCCCACACCTTAGAAAACACACATAACAAAATCCTCTCAACCTCACATTTGTAACCTTGATCTGAAACTAATCTTAACAATGAGTCTTGTTAGAATCTGTCACTAATCTCTATCATCATCATTCTTATCTTCATATTCAGTTACATACATATACATATCTCATATTTGTATACTTCTATTCATCTCTATAAACAAACGAACACGAATTAAAAGTTTTCTAGCTATTACACGTGGTATCAAAGCATAAGTAGCTAGCCTACAATTTTCCATATCAAAATTCGTGTTCTTATTCATCGTAAAAGTCAGTTTTCAAGTTTGTTCAAGTTTCAAACTGTTTCTGGCGGTATCGGATTTCAAAAAGTTTTGATGTATTCTGTTAATGTAGATAGTTTTTTCATCATCTAATGATCGTTCGTTCCAAATTTCACAATCTTATTCCATATATCGAGTTCTAATTTCAAGATTCTTAGTTTGAAAAAGTTGAATCTGAGATTAAATTGATCAATTTGTAATGAATTTCGAAAGATTAAAAGTGTAGAAGTATTAGGAATCGAGTCACGAACCTTTCTGCCATTTTTCATATCATAACTCAAAATTTTGAACAATCTCCATCGTGAAACCGCCACAAACAACCTCTTTCCGGTCACCGGAATCTGAACGAACCTTCAATAATCTGATGAACACCATCGACCGATGGTCTCCTTTCATCAACCGATAGTCTAGCCACCATCGACCGGTAGTAGACAATCGATAGTAGACCTCCATCGACCGAGAGCCAAACACCAATGACGAGGGACTGTTAAATCAAAATTCACCGATTGCACTGTTATTGTGCCCATTTTTTTTTTTTTTAAAACACGACCGATTATCAGCTAAAGATAACCGTCGGTTCTAAAAGGGAATTTAGAAAGGCAATCAGAAGCTTTTATTGGAAAATCAGGGCTCTTAATTTATGGATTATTAGTTTCAATGAGTTTTGAAGAAGAAAAGAAGAAAAATATAACAAGGTTACGTATGATCTGATTGGAATTCGTTTGTTTTTTGTTTTTTTTTTTTAACGAATTAAAGGTGAAAGATTAGGTTACTGGTGTGTGTTTTGTATCTATTAAAAGAAGAAAAGTTTGTATTTGTGGAAAGGAGACAAAATAGATCGAAGGGTCTTAAACAACTATCTTAGTTATTTTTTAGAAAAACAAGCTAGTTTTTAGGAAAACAAGATTATTGATGCGATTTGTTGTGTTAAAATGACTAAATACTCTAGTGTAACAACATATCTTTTGGTTGTCCTTAATGTACATAAAATAAGTGTACATTTAAAAAGTATCGTTTTCAGCAGTAAATAACCGCTCAATAGATTCTTTTAAAACACACTAACGACAATTCTAATGATTGTGGACTATCGTTAGCAAAATCTCTAAACATTAAATACTTATACCTTGTCTCAATACTTATATCTTTTCTCAATATTGTCAATGATGTCATGTAATGTATAATATACACTACTACAAAAACAGAGTTTCGAGACCGGTTTTTTGGACTTTCGAAACCGGTTTGCAAAGGGAGGGGTTTAGAAAGTCGAGACCAGTTTTAAAACCGGTTTGCAAAGGGGGGGTTTCGGAACCGGTTTTTAACAAAAACCTATCTCTATTCTCATTTTTTTTTTTTTTAAAATTTATTATCTATAATCACCATCATCACTACAATCCAACTTTTTTGGGTAATTTGCAAAAAACAAAATCACATATACAGATTTTTATATCAAGTTTATACCCATATCGATTTGAACTACGAAGGATGTTACAAAAAAGAAAATACTAACATGAACTTAAAATAGATTCAATTCTCATTTGAGTTGTACAAAATACGACTTTTACATCAAAAAATTCGGTGACAATGGTGAACACCTCTTCAGTCGAGTTCCGGTGACGATGGCGAAAAGTGGTGGTGGTCAAACACACCTTAATCTTCATCTTCCAAGTCTAAATCCTGAAAAACATAGAAACAAGAATTGGTCAATAATAAAAATAGGATGTTGAAAATATACCCAGAAATAATAAGCAAGATTAAGAGTAAAAATGTGATAAATTTTCAAAAATGTTGGAGTAAATATAAAAAGTGTGGAGTGTTGGTGAATACATATCTAGAATTGAATTAGTAATGATTGGTGGTGAGAGAGATATCTAGATATTTGTTTAAATTTTTATTTCCCTCTCAATTTTTCCTTCTCAAATTTTCGTCTACTGTATGTCAAAAACGAAATTAGTAAGTGTTGGTTAACTTTGGAGAGAGGTTTTCTTAAAAAGGGGGTTTCAAAGGGGTGAGAGAGGTTTTTTAAAAAAAGGGGTTTAGAAGGTCGACTTTCGGAACCGGTTTTTTGTAAAAACCGGTTTCCCATTTCCGGATTTTTTAAACCGGTCTCGTTTACCTTTCTGAACCGGTTTTTACCCATTACCTACAA
Organism: Rutidosis leptorrhynchoides; assembly: GCF_046630445.1. Classification (NCBI taxonomy): domain Eukaryota; kingdom Viridiplantae; phylum Streptophyta; class Magnoliopsida; order Asterales; family Asteraceae; genus Rutidosis; species Rutidosis leptorrhynchoides. Next base: position 656,601,230 of record NC_092333.1, on the reverse strand, counting down.
AACCGGTTTCCAAAAGGGGTTTGGAAACTCATTTGTGTAGTAGTGATATAATAATTAAATATAATAAATATTTTTACTTTAACTATTTTTAATATATTTGTTGTGATTCTCTGTCTAGACCTTAAATCTAATTAATTACTGTTTTTACGAGTTTTTAGACATAAAACCAAGGTTGTAAAAGACGCGAGTCGAAAACGCATCGTTCATGTCTAAAAAATGATGTGTCGGACGCAACGGTGACGCAACGGGTATTCACTAACGTTGACTTTTTAAAATAGTTTTATTAAATTTATATTTATATTTATTTATATATAATATTATATAGATCGAATATTAAAATATAAACTATATTTACAATAAACATTAACAATTAACAATTATTAACAATATTAAAAAAAAAAAAGTTGACCGACTTTGACAGACTTTTTTCGAATTTGACCGACTTTTTTTCGACTTTGACCGACTTTTTACCTTTGACCAACTTTTTAGCAGCAATGCATCGGCCGTGCCTAAAAAACGATAAATCAGCCGACGCGTCGATCAAATCGGCCGATTTTTGCAACACTGCATAAAACACAACATCAAAATACGGAGTAACTTAAAATTCATTTTATGTGACACTTATATTCAAGCAAGTTAAAAAACTGAATATTTTTAAAAAGTTTAGTAACAGAGTCGGGTGAACATAAGTGGTCACGTGGCAAGTACTCAACCACGCCTTGTGTATGATTTAGGGTTTTTCGGTCGGCATCGCTAGGTGGAAAGAGTTAGGGTTTTTTAATTTAATATTGTTGACAGTGACCGTATGTTTTGTGTTTCAAAATAAAAATGATGGAGAATTAAATGCAGCACATGCTCTAGACACTTCTGTACCCAAATATTTTGATTTGTTGATTAAATTATGTAAATTATCTAAAGTATATTTAGATTTAGTAGTCCGTTGAAAATCAGCTTTGTATTAAGATCAATAAATAAAGATGTAATGGTATTTTGCGGTCCTTTTATGCGAATAATAAATAACACGGAGGGTAAGGTTACGATATAAAATGTCTAACTTTAAAAAGGGTTAAAATGAGCTAAAATTATTAATACACACAATTGACTCATAAAATAAATTAATAATGTTAATTTGATATATTATATATATTTATAACGAAAAAATGGATACATTCCAACCTCACTTTGAAACCTTCCTTTAATATATATATATATATATATATATATATATATATATATATATATATATATATATATATATATATATATATATATATATATATATATATATATATATATATATATATATATATATATATATATATATATATGGATACATTTTGCACATTTACTAAGAAAATAATCGATACACTTTTCACCCTTATCTGAAAAGAAGTGATTTGTACATCATTATTTTTAGTCATACACAACCAACTGTTATTTATTGTATTGTACAGTACAATACTTTAAAGCACAGTTGGTGATGTATGGCTAAAAAGTGTTAATGTACGAATCATCTTGTTGATAGATTTCTACATTTTGAGTTATTATTTAAAAGTTCGATTCATATTTCAAACCATCATTATTATGAATAAAAGTTGAGACAATGACATAAAATTAATTAGGGCCGTCTCAACAATTCGAAGGCCCTAGACGAAAATAAAAATGGACCCTCACACACGTTTAATTTTTTAATACATATAAAAAAGATAATACTTAAATTTATCAAATTGTATATACTTACAATGCTTTTTAACTATTTAAAATAACAATATTACAATTTAAATTGACAATTTTTATTTAACTAAATATAATAGTTTGAGAATATATATATATATATATATATATATATATATATATATATATATATATATATATATATATATATATATATATATATATATATATATATATTAAATTTTGGGCCCTTCAAATATTTTGGGCCCTAAGCGGTCGCCTATCTTGCCTATGTTCAAAGACGCCTCTGAAATTAATTAATAAAAAAGTCAATATAAAATATTTATTTTTCTTGAACTAATTTCCAATAGAGAGTAGTAATTCTTGTAGTTTTAAATTCTTATAAGCATCATCCTTTTCACTTATGGCCATTAGTTATTTGCGATACTCATTTCATCATATATATATATATTTTTTTTGAAAGGCAAATATCATTAAACCAAAAACGGATACAACGAAAAGATGCCCCTTACATTAGGGCATCAACCAAGCACGAAGGCTATACAAACAGAGGCTGCGAAGGAAGCAACCTAGCCTATTCCAACGAAAATAAAGACACACTAACACCTTATAAGTTACAAAGAATTGAAATAAACACTAGGATTCGAAAGCCACGAAAGCCAACTATCTATATATTTAAGAAAAAACTATATATCAGTAAATCATATGAACCAACTATCTATTCCTTAAAATTTACTCGGTAATCTAACAGAATACTTTTTTTGTAAATTATATTGACATTTATTTATTTAATTATTTATTATTCTTTTATAGGTATATTTATTTTTAAAACTATATATCTTTAATTTTAATTTTAAACAACTATTTTTTTTTCAAATATATATCAAATATAACATCTATCAAAATTTATCTGTTCACCAGATAATTTCAACTTATTTTCTTTAATTATCATGTGCAATTTTTTATTTTAATATTATTAAATTCAAAGTTTCAATTATTTTTGTAATATCCAACGGCAGCTGACTACTTTTGTAGCTGTCGTTAACACGCATAAAATGCTTGTATAATTTAATAATTGCCACTACAAAGTCTATATATAACCTCTATGTACAATACTTTTATGCATATTAACGACGTTTTTAAGAGTTGTCGTTAAAAAAATCTATTTTTATACCTTTAAGGGCAAAATGCAGAAAAATGTAAATTCATTTTTTCTTAAAAAATGGTATATCAGTTTTTCTTTGCCCATAAATGAGTTTGATCTTAACCACCGAGGCATTACCTGAGTGATATAAGCTCTGGGTTGTACTTGAGTCCTACTTGGCGAATGTTCGAATCTAAGGGGAGGCTTTTCCAAGGATTCCGTTGTGGTGAATAAAGGTGTATGCCCTAAGCCACTCGATTTAATTCAAAGCACATCAGGTACCCAATGCGGTGATGGTGTGTGAAGAGTTTCCTTCGAACGCGTATTTGAATGACACATGAGAGAATTCGATGTCAAAATAGTCGTTCAAAAAAAGAGTTTGATTTTAATATAGTGAGTAAAATGGTGTCTAATTTAAAATGGTGTTAAAGGTATAAATTGACACCTTGATTTCTTTTATTGCTAACATTATTTCCATGCCATTTTTAATACATTTCCAGGGATAATTTAGAGTTCGTAACCCTAACAATGAACTTGAGATCAACAATAAATACTGTATGTACTTGCAACCGTGCGGTTGCAGGTTGCAGGATGCAACCGTGCGGCTGCACTATGACAAGGTACAGATGCATTCTGCATCCGTTCGGTTGCCTAAACAGTGAGTAAATCAACTTTAAATGTATACCAACACTTATATTATTCCTCACCGTATACTAACTTCAACGTAACACTTATAAGAAACTTGGGACTAACATAAATGCACTAACAAATTTAACTATATTACTCCGTATTACTTTAGGAGAAACTCCCCTTCATATGGTGTGTTTGGATGAAACTAGCTCGAGTTGGAGCTTGTAGCTGGAGCTGAAGCTTAGGCCCTCTCTAACCTTGTGTGCTCATGGTGTGTTAGGCATGATTTGAGCCGAGCACGCCTCTAATGGTAGGTGTTGGCGACGTGTTAAGATGGCATGCTGGGAAGTTGCACGGGAAACGTTTGAGCGTGTTAGAATTTAACTCGAATTTGATTGGTCCAAGTCTATTTATTTTTTTTTTTATTTTTATCCACTATTTTACCCAACTTCCAATCATATTTTAACACATCACCCAACACGTCACTCAACACTCTACCCCATTATTTCCCAGTTACTAGCACGCCCATCAAGCGCCCCACCTCTACCCAGCAACACGCCAATACGCCCTTTAGGGTTAAAGATGGTCTTATGGACACGAGCTGGAGCTGGAGCTTATTTTTGAAGCTGGTAGCTGGAGCTTATTATATTCTATAAGTGTTTGCTAAACTAGCTGGAGCTTGTTTTTCAATTTATAAGCTCTACTTTTTTTTCATAAGCTAATAGAAGTATCTTATTTTTTAAGAGCTTATGATTTTCATAAGCTCTACTTTTTATGTCTACCAAACGAAGCTTATTACTTGGAGCTTATAAAAATCATAAGCTCAAGCTCTTATAAGCTCTCACAAGCTCCAATAAGTTGTTGCGCCAAACACACCCATAGACAACTTTGAATTTTTATCTTTAAAAAGAATTGATTTTAAAATTCCTATAACTACTCGCTAAATATAGCAATAATATCATGTATAATAACAATAAAAGAAAGCATTATAACGGGTAGAGTAAAAGGGATAAAAGTACCAGTAGATTAGACGAGTTCTGAAAGTACAAAAGTGACAACTTCGACCTCTAGACAGCTTCTAATACGATATTCGGCGTTCGCCTTCGGGTACTAAATTTCTCGCTCGGAGGTGAGAAGGTCTCGAAAGTAAAGACTTTGATAAGTATGAAATAAGAAGTGTGAAGTGGGAAGTGTGTTTGAAATGGATTACAAATGACCTATTTATAGTAAAAATCTAGCATAGTGAGCCGTGTACACGGCCAGGCAAATCTTGGGTAGGCCGTATGCCCTGGACGTGTGGATCACTACCATGCCCGGATGCTGCAGCCGTATGCTAGGTGACTGGGCAAGCCGTGTGGTCTTCTAGTAGGCCGTGTGGCAGCCAATTTGGGCAGGCTGTGTGCATAAAATATTGTAGGTATCTGATTGCTTTAGAGTTTCTGCTATGATTACGAGATCTCAAGAGAAATTCATGTAAGCATAGTGTAACTTCTTAAGTGTTTAACATTATTGTTTGTTATTGTTGGCACTATAAAGGTGGAAAGAATGTAACTTATTATTTAGATGAAAAAATTGTAAATGTGTCGAGTACTAATTCAGAAATCCAAAGATGGAGGATTGGATGCTCTTGAAACTTTTGTTTTCTAGTTTTTTTTAATCATTCTTTTAAAATTTACTTGATGATGGTTCTTTCTTTTAGTTTACCTTTAGAATTTTGATTCACCAATTAGCTCATGTTTTTATTTTATAATGTAGATAATAAACGCTTGAAGGATGGATCGTATAGTTAATGGAAAGAAGTATTTATAATAGCTTGATTATATGGTGAGGTTAAGGCCTTTTGTATTAGTCCTAAATTGCTTAAAGTGTCACATGTTAGTGTCTTTTTTTGTGTGGGTTTGTTTTGAATTTTTAAAGTTTATACTTCAGTTTGGATAGTAATTCCAAGTACAGAGCTCTCAATAGTGATAGCTCAAGAGGTGTTGTTGTTGTTGCAGAAGAATGATGGTTTCTTTGGGTTCACCAATTTACCAGGTCTGGAGCCTTTAATAATGTGTAGGTAAACAGTTCTGCTTGCGATTATCCAATTATCATTAGCTTTGGATAATCTCTTTTATATTCGTAGAGTGTATTCTAATGTAGATGGTGGTGAAACTGATGAAGAGGTTCAAAGAAATGACTTACGGGATTCAGAAAATGAGCTTGCATCTACTGAACTGCATATTTCAATGGGATTGAAAAAATCTTCAAAGTAGTTTTTCAAGGAATTATGTTCATATGGAAGCAAGGTACTGGACTGGTGTGATTGGATAATCACATACTTAATAGCTAATGAATGTACATTGGAATGTCTCAATTGCAGTAATGGGCTACTGTGATTCACTGGAAGCCAGGTGATTACCCTTCAAATGCAAGTCACAGAACATAGTTACGGATTCTAGATAAGTTTTTATTCACAAGCATGATTACATTTGTTATGTGTCAAGCATGATGTTGTTGTTTTATGTTTTACAGTCGAGGAATGTCTCAACTGACAGTCTTTGGTCAACATTCTTCACAATTAATAGTATATTCTATATTATATTAAGTTTTTATGAAAAAAAAAAAAAAAAAACAATTCTTTTCTCGAGATGTTTGCGATTGTTTTGTGACATTTAACAAGTCTTAAATATGGTTGGTAACTTTGTGAAAACTTAGTTCTTCGTCAATGATTCTCTTCAAGATGTTTGTTGCAGGTCTTCTATCCTTTGAAACTTTGTTTCAAATAATTATTAGTCACTTTACACTTTTTGTTTACCATCCGTGTTCCTGTTTATTTGCAGTCTTGGATTTTGTTGTACAATTAGAAATGAGAAAAGTGGCTTGAAGTATTTTGGTGGTAAGATTTGACCTCCCATAACTTTATTTCTTTTATGTTATTACTTGCGGTTTTTACATCCACTTTGTTCTTAAAAAAGCATCTTTAGCTTATTCTAATTCTTTCCTGATTTTCTTTTAAATGTAACTTGATGCTTTCTAATCTTTTTGCTACCGTTGATTTGGGCTTTGAACTTTGTGGTTTTTGAAAATTTTACTTTCGATTTCAGGTTATAAAATTTTGATTTAGTTGTGTATGATTTGGTATATATCAGGAAATGTAACGTTTGTGCAATTAGCTCTCACTATATGCGTTGTATCATCTTATTGCTAAAGTATACATTGAACTATTTCCGTTGTAAATAATAACCATCTATATTTTCCTGTTGCTATGGATTGAATATATGAGGTTTTAGTAGAGAGGTATTTCTGATGTGTTAACGTTATAAAATTCACAGCCATTAAAACTTAAATCTTGCTACACGTCTTACGGAGTAAACTCGAAAACCCTAAACTCTAAACCCTAAACCCTAAACCCTAAACTCTAAATCGGGCTAAATTCGAAAAAAACACTTCACACAAGATGAAAACAAAATGATGCAAATAAACTCAGCAGCGAAACATTCAATGCATTGAATGTTTTAATTTTTTTCTTCGAGCGTTGTTCTGCCAAAATAATGATATTCATCACAAAGTGTCTTTTTTAAATGTTCATATTTTCATCTAATCTATAATGTTCGTGAGCAAAGTTTTTTCAAAAAACGAAAAAATAAAAAAATATAATTTGCTTCCCCTTCCCCCCAAAAAAGTGTTTCCCTCTTGATTATGACTATATATATATATATATATATATATATATATATATATATATATATATATATATATATATATATATATATATATATATATATATATATATATATATATTTAATCAAGAGGGAAGCACTTTTTAGGGGGAAGTGGGGGAAGTAATTTTTTTTCGTTTTTTGAAAAAACTTTGTTCACGAACATTATAGATTAGATGAAAATATGAACATTTAAAAAAGACACTTTGTGATGAATGTCATTATTTTGGCGGGAAAACAATCGAAGAAAAAAATAAAAACATTCAATGCATTGAATGTTTTGCTGCTGAGTTTTTTTAAGGGGTTAGAAATTAGGGTTTAGAAATTAGGTTTTAGAAATTAGGGGGTTATAAATTAGGGTTTAGAAATTAGGGTTTTGGGTTTAGAAATTAGGGTTTAGGGTTTAGAAATTAGGCTTTAGATTGAATATTTTAACACGAACGGTTTAGAGTTTAGGGTTTAGAGTTTAGGGTTTTGAGTTGAGGGTTTACGGAGTAAACCCTAAACCCAAAACCCTAAACTCTAAATCAGGCTAAATTCGAAAAAACACTTCACACAAGATGAAAACAAAACGATGCAAATAAACTCAGCAGTAAAACATTCAATGCATTGAATGTTTTAATTTTTTTATTCGAGCGTTTTCCCTCCATAATAATGACATTTATCACAAAGTGTCTTTTTTAAATGTTCATATTTTCATCTAATCTATAATGTTCGTGAACAAAGTTTTTTCAAAAAACGAAAAAATGAAAAAAATAATTTGCTTCCCCCTTGTTCAAACGAGAACCACAAAAAAGCGAGAACGGCGAGAACTTTTTAATCTCATAGTTTTTATGCATTTAAATGCAACAAATTAAATGACAATGTTAATTAATGCTCATATCATAAACAAACATACGTTCATTACCAAAAATTACATGTTAGATTATTATACATATACTAATAGACGTTAAGAACTTGGTTGTTGGCTCAAGGCCAAAATGAAATAGTTATACCCCATTTTCACACTTGATTTTTCATTCTTCCCTCCTTAACTATAAACACCTTACAAAAACTACCTCAAACTGCAGGGGGTTAAACTGTCAATTTTGTAAATTAAATAAAAACTCCACCCACACACTTCGACAGCCCGTATGTTCCTCCTCGCCCCGAGTTAAATTTCACCGAGCATACCGTTAAACTCGAAATAATTTTATGAACAAAACGAAACTAGATATGATTGAAACGGACACTTTTTAAAAAACTCTAAACACAACGACAGCTCGTATCTTCTCGCTCGCCGCGAGTTAAATTTTTCCGACAGCAGCGTCAGACTCGAAATAATTTTATGAAAAAATGAAAATAAGCACGTTCGAAACGGACACTTTTTAAAAAATGCTAAACACAATGATAGACCGTATCTTCCTGCTCGCCGCGAGTTAGATTTTTCCGCCAACACCGTTAGACTTGAAATAGTTTTATCAACAAAACGAAACTAACTACGTTCGAACCCGACATTTTTTAAAGAACACTAAAGTCGACAACACCTAAAATGGCGGCTAACACATGGGCCGTTTTCCCTTGTGTAAATAATAAAACTACGTTAAATATGAATACGTAGGCCGAAAGCCCCCTTGTTAATAATATGAAGTGTTCACATGATACATAAACAAATATGCACAAGTGAATGGGAAACTATATATTTAATTATATATGGAAAATATAAGTTTTTAAAAATATTTATGTTTATTTTTACTCTCCATCAATATTTAAGGGTTATTTGAATCTACTCACATGTAAAAATCGTTGTAAATTAAATATTTTCGCAATTCTCGTCTTTTTTGTGGTTCTCGTTTGAACTTTTGACACACACACACACACACACACACACACACACACATATATATATATATATATATATATATATATATATATATAGTGGTAAGATCAAGAGGGAAGTAACCATTCGGGGGGAAGCAAAAACTTTTTTTTTCGTTTTTTGAAAAAACTTTGTTCACGAACATTATAGATGAGATGAAAATATGAACATTTAGTAGAGACACTTTGTGATAAATATTTTTATTTTGGCGGGAAAATGCTCGAAGAAGTAATATATAACAATTATCGTATTTTTCGAGCGTATTTTGAGGTTTTAGCTATTGGGGTTTAGATATTAGGGTTTAAATATTAGGGTTTATAGGGTTTAGATATTAGGGTTTAGAAATTTAGGGTTTAGGGTGTAGATTTAGGGTTTAGATTTAGGATTTAGTTTGAGTTTTTAACACGAACGGTTTAGGGTTTTGGGTTTAGGGTTTAGGGTTTGGTGTTTTGATTTTATGGAATAAACCCAAAACACCAAACCCTAAACCCTAAACTCTAAATCGGGCTAAATTTTACTTCACAAAACATGAAAAAAAAAAAAAAAAAAAAAAACGTTCATATTCTTCACGAACAATATTATCTTGAATGTTATTTTTTTCGATCGTTTTCCTGCATAAATAATAACATTCATCTCGAAGTGTCTCTTCTAAATGTTCATATTTTCGTGTGATCTTGATGCCGGAAAAAAAAAATTCAAAAAAAATGAAAAAAATTTTTTGTTTTCTCCCGATTGGTTACTTCCCCATTGATCCTGCCCATCTAAAGTAAAATTTTTTAAAAAAAGCCTAAATCAGTTGAAAACAAGTAAATCAATCATAGTCTAGGACCAGTGTATGATTTAGGTTTTCTTGGTCGCCATCACTAGGTGGAGGGATTTAAGGTTTTTTTGTTGATAGTGACCAAATTTTTGTGGAGTGTCAAAATAATAATGATGAAGTGAATTAAATGCCTGAACGGTAATGGAAAAGTGCCGGCGCACATGCTGCTTACACTTCTGTCTACATCTATAAGACTATAACCATTAGATTTGTTGATTTAATTATTAAATTTAATATTAAAAATAAGCTTTGTAAATTTAGTAAGAGCAGTGGGAGTGGTGACTGAGGTCACTTGACATATCAGGCGTGACTTGATGAGTCAGAAAAAATGGGGAGTGGTGACCTATGTCAGTTAGTGTGTTAGTTAGTGTGTTAAAATTATATTTTATTATATTAATAAATTATCCCTTTGGAAAAAAAAAGCAAAAAAAAAAAAATGGGAAGAGTCCGTCGCCTACACGACTGACTGAGGGGGGACGCATGAAGGTGACGGGGTGGGGGAGTGGGGTGACTGGCGACGGGAGCTGCGACGTGGGGAGACTGACCTCCCACTCCTGGTGCTCTAAGAGGCAAGTGGTATTGGTATTTAGTAAGGGGCAAGCTTTGTAAAAAAAACATCAATATAACTTATATTGATGTTTTTTTTTAAAAAAATAGTAATTTTGATCAAATATTTTGCTAAAACAGAAAAACGCTTTTTTTTACGGAAACGGTAAAACCGAAGTTTGAAACTTCGGTTTTGCCATATCCGAAGTTTCAAACTTCGGTTTTGGGGTGTTCACGTCAGATAAACTCTAAACCGAAGTTTGGAACTTCGGTTTTGGCCAAATCCGAAGTTTCAAACTTCAGTTTTGTGTATGCAGTATTTAAACCATAATATACTTATTAACGCTTATATTTGATAGTTATTTTATAGTTATTTACGCTACTATTACATTAAATTCAATAATAACATTACAAATAAAAAATTAATAGTAGTAATATGCAAATACAAATTTTTTGAACAACACTTTTATTAATAACAATAACACGTTTACATTTTTTTGAAAATAAAAATACATAACTAAAAACATCACATAGAAATTTAACACATAATTAAATTGGATGCAAAGAAAGAGGTTGATTATTCACAATTGCTAAGTTTTTAATTAAATTCCATTCATCTTCCTCGCAAAGATGCTCGAATTTTCCTTTAGCTTCATTCCTAAACATCACGCTCGAGTGTTCTACCGTAGTGTTTTCTTTGAGCCACTCAAATACCTTCCAAATTGTCATCTGACTAACATTCACATTATGAAAGTACTTATATTTGTACCAAGAGTAAAACTTGAATTGTGGTAAAAACTTACCATTCCAATAGACATTGATCTGAACAAGAATTGGTGACATGTTTACAAATTTAAAATTGATGTTTGGAGAAGAGAGTGATACATCCGTTTCTTCTAATAGATGTCGGTTTATATAGAGTAGTTTAAAACTGAAAAATCGAAATTTCAAAATCCGATTTCAGTAAAAGCTGACGAACACTAAAAGGTAACAGTAACATATCTTTAATTGCTTTTTATGACATGTCTAGTACCTGACAAACCAAAGTTTCAAACATCAGTTTTGCATACTTTTTCTGATAGGTCTGAAACCGAACTTTAAAACTTTGAATTATTTGAAGATGTACGCTTATAAAAATGAATTTTGATTGTTCATAAACTCATAACAAAAAATGGATCCGAAATACGTTTCAATTGACGTGTATCATGGTTGTGATTTTGAATGGAATGATGAAAACATGGAACTCTCTAAAGGGCATAAAATGACGTTTGATAACGTAGATGTTCGCGGCTTTAATATGGAGAAGTTGATAGAGTTCCTTCGATAAAAGCTACCAGAGAATCCAACATCAATGGACACTTACTATTACAAACCAGGAGTTGCTGTACTCGAAGCAATGTGCTATGATGAAGAATGGTATACATTAGTAGGGAAATCGTGTACACTTTCAGAAAATATTGAGTTATATGTTTTATTTGGAGTTTTTGAAGACGCATTTGAGTTCGATACGATGTATGATAGTCATGGTGAATACTATTATGCACCTAGACCTTTTATATATTAAAGTTACTTGTAATAGATTATTAACGTGCAATTTCATTATTTCAACAACACTTTTTATTCATACACATAAAAAACGATTACAATTTTTATTCATAAACATAAAAAACGATTACAACAAACATAGTAAAGCAAATTACTACTAAAAACCTATGGCAATCTAGTAGTTGGACAGGTATTCCTGTTGTGACCTTCAGCCCTGCATATACCACACTTTGGTTTTTGCTTTTCACGTTCATTCATCTGGTTCTTAATACGTTTTGATTTCTTCCTCCCCTGTGCTTAATCATTCTTGATGGATCGGCCATAATGTCCCATTCTATATGTGCCCAACTGCTCGCGTCTCTTAGTAGATTAAAATGATGGATATATTGCTCTCTCCATCTAGTAGTTGTGTACTTTTTACTAATGCAGTTATTTATATCCTCGTTTAGATAGCTACACACGAAAATGGCATGAGAGCAAGGTGATCTTTGGTGTTCTCAAATTCCACATGAACACTTTTTCTGTTTAAACTCCACAGTGTAATCGGTGCCACCTTCATCACTTCTTTTTTAAGTTGATTGAACCTTGAACACACCTTGTTGTTCGTTATAACATGTTGTTTTGTATCTTTGAGCTCTTTTTGCCCGTTCGTTAAAGATGTTAAACATATCTTGGACAGTGGTGAATTACATTGCCTTGCTTCTCGACTTTGATTGTAGAAGTATTGTCTGGTGTAATCAAATGTATATTCAATACACGCTTTGATCAGCATCATACGGGCATGACTTAACACATTGTTGAGGGACTCAGCAATATTTGTCGTTGTGTTACCCCAACGATTCCTCTCTTTGTCCCTATACACAGTCCACTTGCCTAAATCAGCATCATGCAAATATTTCCTAGCCTCTATACTAGCTTGTTTGATGGCTCTGAGGGAATTCTTCTAGAGTATTTGATTGGTTGTCGAACCGACTGTCCAACACAAGTGTTTGAGCGATTTTACTTTAGTATATTTGCTCAATAAGTTGCTACGAATGTGGTGCAAACAGTACCTATGTTCCCAACCGTACGTTTGAGCACCCATTGCATGTAAGATACCTGGGTGTCGATCAGAGATGACACACAACTTTCCGTTTCTAACAACATTTTCTTGGAGCATTTTCAAAAACCAAACCCAACTTTCGTTACTTTCTTCATCAACTAGTGCAAAGGCAACGAGTATAATTTGATTGTTAGCATTTTCCCAACCGCCGTTAAAATCTTTCCCCTATAACTACCTTTCAAATGGGTGCCATCGAAGCAAATAATCGGAATACACAATTTATATGCTTTAATGGCTGGACCGAATGCCCAAAACACAAATTTGAATGTGTCGAAACCTTCTTCAATTTCAGGTCCATTTTTAAACACAACAATTGTGTCTGGATTGGTAGAACCTAATTCATTCAAATAATTTGGTAGTTGAATAAAATTACTTTCCCAAGTTCCAAACAATCGTTCGATTGCAATACGCCTAGCATTCCATGCTTTAGCGTAACGGACAACCACATGCCATGTAATTTTTATTTGTGCTTGGATGTTGGCAACAGAAAAAGCAATGTTTAAACATACTTGATGGAAAATTTCACTAGCAATTAAGCTAGAGGTTAAACAACGGTTGTTGTTTTCCGATACGTGTCCATAACACGTGTGTTCATCTTTCCATTTTGTAATTTTCCATACATTCGATCGATTGTGACACGAACCACTTACACTCCAGCAATAATGGTATCTTTCTTGTGGACCCTTGTAATTTGAGCTATTTGTTCTACAACGTGCTTGCCAATAACCCGGCTTGCTTTGTGTAACAACTATTTCTCTATTATTGTGTATATTCCATTTCCGAACAGCATATGTAAGTTCGGCTTCGTTCTGGAACACCATTCCTTTTGAAATAATACCGATCTCCTTATCATAAAAAATCCATGAAGCTTCTTGGTCATCATCGAATGGAAAAGTATTACTAGCCTCACCTTGATTAACAACCTCAAAACGTGAAACTGGGGCAGGCTTCGGAATTGGTTCCACTTCCTCTTCTCTACCTTGTTCACCAGAAACATTCTCTTCAACGCTATAATCAGAAATTGTACCGTTGCTTGCATTTAACATACCATCATCTGAGTCTACTACATTTTGTTATTCATCTCTTCGTTCTTGTTCATCTTCAACAACTGTTGAATGGTAGTGAGATGTTGTTGAACCACCTTCCAAAGTTTGAATAAGATCCATAAAACCCGAACTTTGTGTGGTTGGAAAAACTTCCTCAAACCGAATTTCAATTTGAGCCTCGTAACTTGGATCATTCTGAGAATAATAATATATTGTTTCCAAAGTGTTATCGTTAGTAAGTTCATTTTGCCATTCATTTCCATTAAAAAGAACCCACAAGAACATTTTCAATGTGTGTGATCTTTGATTCGCCCCTACATAATTATACGCCATTTGGTTTAACTGCATACAGTTAACCTTGGTGTTCAACACAAAACCTCTTCTAATTGTTATGTTATCACCAGTAAGCCAACCATTTTGAAATGAAATTTGGCCTCCCTAAACAAAATGCACCATAAATGGACGAATTATAGACATTTTTGTATTTGTTGATGTATGAAACTGATTTTGATTTGTTTGAATTGTGGTGTTGGTGATGTTTGTGTTTGAAACTAACTTTAATATGTTTGAATTGTGTTCTTGGTGATGTTTGTGTTTGACTTGATGATAATGGTGATATAAATAAATGTAAAAAGATGATAAATCAGATTTTGACAAGATAGGGTTGCAGGTTTCAGTCCATAATTGAGACTGTTAAAGCAGACTGCAAAACCGAAGTTTGAAACTTCAGTTTTACTGTATATCTGCAAAACCGAAGTTTCAAACTTCGATTTAGGGTTTCCACTGACACAACAGGCAAAACCGAAGTTTGAAACTTCGGATATGGCAAAACCGAAGTTTCAAACTTCGGTTTTACCATTTCCGTAATAAAAAAAAGGTTTTTCTATTTTTACAAGAAATTTGATTAAAATTACTATTTAAAAAAAACATCCGTATGGAGTAGTGATTCTTGTAGTAATTTTTTAAATCACTCTGAGTTGCAATGGCATTTTCAGGATTATAACTTTATGAAGTTCTGAAACTTCTTTAGTACCAATTATATTAGAATGTTATTATAGTAGTAGTTGATTTTACGAAAAATTGTTCGTAGTAGAGAACAAATCTTTTTTTCAATACTGACACTTCTAGTTAATAATCCTAATGATTGTATTTCTATGTTTATGTTAATAGAAAATACGATACGATATTTAAATAACGGATTTTTGGTCGAATGACTATTCAGCTATTGTATTTTCGAACGCACTTCTAACACCTGTTCCACTTTTGGAAGACCTTGAGTTATATCATCAGATCTTGATTTTTCATATATAAATGTAACTAATGTAAACCTACTAATTCAAAAAGTATATGGAGTCCGAGTAGATAAATTTGGTAGTGTTGATGTGTTAAGACGTAACCTTTAAAATGTAGACAATATGCTTAATAATTAACACATAATACAGGCAACTAAAACCCGATCATGTAGTAACTAGCAAGTAAATTGACCAGTTCGATCCACAGGGAGAAGTTTGTTTAAATGATTTTACCACGATTAATTATTCTAAAAATGGGGTATATCTTTGAAGTTGTGTTTTTGTTTAACGAAACAGTAAATAAATATAATGAATGACAATAATGAGAATGCGGTGTTTACTTCTATGCTTGATAGATGACAGAGATTGTTCTTTTATAATTAAAACCGTTATGCGATAGTTACAATAGAGTAGTTTATATCAATTTCACAATATCTATAAACTTAAGAACTATGTTTAATCAACAGGATTCTTTCTTGGTTAAATTCACATAAAACCTAGTTTACTAAGATCACTATAAGTAAACTACATGATTGTAACACCTAAATATCATCCAATTACCATCCTATATTCACATATATGTGTCTAGATCACTAGGTGTTGAAGTACAAATTATAGCCTTTGATAAATTCACATAAATCAAGTCATAACTCGTATAATTGAACTAGAATATAAAGATAGTTACAACAATGGATTTCTTGAAAGAACATGGTGATTTAGATTGATTAACTAACTAGATTCAACCCGGTTAAACTCACGTGAAACCTTAATTACAACAATCACTTGAGGTAATTTCATAACTATGTTGCTTTGGAACTTATTCAATTACCGAATTAAACACATAACAAAATCACTTAAGTGTATGTATGTAATCGTCTAGATTACTAGATGTATTGAAGTATAGATTGTTTTCCTAGTTAACTCACATTAATAGGTTGCAATCTATATAATTGAAGTAATGATCTAAACATGCATAACAATGGTTCTTACGGTTGAACTAGATAATTAAATCAATCAAACATATGTATAACTAGCATAACATCAAAGTATAGAACAATCCCAAGCCATAAATCTTACATTGAAGCAAACACACAAGGCTTTTAGCCTAACATAATCATATTAGAACTAATGAAACAGTAAATACAAGTTGAATTCATGTTAAAAAGATATAGAACAATAGTACCAATTGCGATAAACGATCCTAGCTTAATATTGATGTTGAAAGAGTGGAGATTAACTTGCAGCCTTCCTTGGACCTTGAAAATCGTCTTAAAACTGGGGGAGAACGTAGTAGTGAAGGTCTCCCAAGTAAGTAACCATTTGCTTCATTAAATAGCCTAAAAAGTTAGGTATTTTGGCCAGAAAGTGACCAGATGCGCCGCATCTCTTTGGGATGCGCCGCATCTCTTTACGTTTAGTAGATTCCAGCTCGATTCTGCACTCAGGACTGTCGGCAGGGGGTCAGATGCGCCGCATCTGGGACAGATGCGCCGCATCTGCCTTGGATGCGCCGCATCCATCTCAGATGCGCCGCATCTGTTGCTATTTTGGCCCAGAAGTCTTCATGCTCCGCATCTGAAACTGTCGGGAGTTATTTGGTGTAAAGATGCGCCGCATCTAAGAGAGATGCGCCGCATTTGGACCTGTTTCAGTGGTTTCGGGCTGTTTTACGCATTCGATCTTCGTTTTAACTCTGTTTTCGCTGTTGGTCTTCATTTATTCATTCACAATGGACTTTTTACAAATGTACATGAATTACAATACATACGTATAACAATTACATACAAATGGAACAACATTGGATCGAAATAACGACAATAAACATGTATAATTTTGGCGTCATCAAAATTCCCACACTTAAACCTTGCTTGTCCTCAAGCAAGACTTACAAGAAATCTAAATATACTACAGTAAACACACTTATTTAAATGGGAACACACAAAAAAAAAAAATGGGACTCACACTCTCTCGATATAATACACAAGACACACAAGTTATTTAGTAACACAATAACTCACGCTATATGGAAATCACACTCGGGTCACAATAAATCACACTCACACTTATTTCACACACGAATCAAACTCACGTGTTTTGAGTACACACACCTTTGGACTACACACGCGAAATGAAATCACGCCAAAGTCGAAAGGTGGGTTTTAAAGTCCACATTTCTTGAAAATTTGGATCCTTAAGGAAATTAGGACCTTTGCTAAAAACCTTTTATGTTTTGAAAATTATTCATGTTAGTTTTTACACTAATCAAGTTTTCCGGTTTTAACCTCAAAGTCCGGTTGAGGGTAACTGAAAACTGAAGCCTCAGTTGGCGCTTAGCAAGCTACTCGCCCCCATGATTGAAGTATCATGGAACTTGAAACCGGATGTCCTAAAAATGGTTTTACACAATATAGTTCATAAAATAGCATAAGTTTTAGAAGAAACTATATCATGTCCAAATATCATCGGTGAACCATGAGTTTGCACACCTCAATTTTTTATGGCATATGTATGTTAACCGCGGTCAACATAGATGCGGTTGATCTTTACGGAGATCATCCATCTGGGGATTAGATTCATTAGTCTTAAAAGCTAATTTGCACTGTGCCCCCCCCCATTGTACGAGACAGATCCATCTCATGGTTAGGATAAGTCTGACCACCAAAAACCCTGTTTGATGCTGAGGTGAGGTGGATTTCCAGCCGATGATAGAGATGACTTTTCAAGATATTTCGTCAACTTACAGCTGTTCTGGACTACGACTTCTAACATAAGTTAGCAAGTGTGTCATATTGGAAGACTTGACTTCTATCACAATCATTACATGGATGAACATTGGATTAGATTGTTAGAACAACAAATTACTTGATGACTTTCATTTCATCCAGAATGTGGTATAGCATGATGATTATATCTTTTATATGACAAACTTAATCATTTGGTTGTTTCTTAATTTGTTTTGTGATAATAATTTCGGTGTATACACCTAGTTTTAAAATCTACAAATTTTAAACAAAATTTGAATTTATGAAGATAAAAGTTTAAAAATTTTCACCATTTTAAGCCTTTTTAACTAAAATCAAAAACCCGAAAGAATTTATAACTTCCTCCCCACACTTGAGTTCATGTATCGTCCTCGTTACATGAAATCATAAAAATTTAAATTCAAGAGGGTCAAAGAGTGTACGAGAGTTTATTACTTTCAAGGTTTAAAACCGAAGTTCACGGGATGATGGCGCTGAACTGAATGCCAGCATAAGAACATCATTTGCTTCTTGCAACCACAAAACAATCACCAATCAAGTATGTGCTGAACTTACTGCCAGTCTTTGTAAAAATGCAGCATATAGCACAATGCTCACCTGTAGCAATTCAAACAAAGGTACCATACGATTCACACAAATAAATAGGGGTGTACTCCATGTACTAAAAACCCCACTTTCAATTATCTAAATTATTCAAATCACAATTATCCAAAATATTATCTAGTTATTACACACCAAACTTGAAAAGAAACTGTTTTTGAAATAAACCAACATCAACCAAACCTGTCACACATCAGGAAAAAAATTACGGCATCTTCAGAAAAATCCCCAAAATGAGTTACTTGGGCCAGCTCCACCTTCGCTTTGATTTCCCGCGTCGTCGTCCTGAAATATTGAGGGGTTGTACCCCTGATAAGTTCCTTGAGCAGGGACGACCGCAGTGTCTTCAGTAGGCGGGTTAGGAGGAGGAGGATAAGGCGCAGGATATGGATCACCCATTCGAACCCAAGGATCGTATGCAGGCCAAGGAGAGGGGGTATAATTAGCGGGATCTGCAGCGTATGACACTGTCTATTCATGTATCCAATTAAGCTGATTTTGCTGCCCCGCTTGAGTATACCATGTTCGATCATTCCCAACATCAATGTAATGTTGGATCTCCCTGTTACCTGCATCGTAGTGATCAATTACCTTTTGGGTGTTTTGATCACTATGGAGTCGCATATCTGAAAACTGGCGCGCCATGTAAGCCTCCCAATCATTTCCCGGACCCGAACTACTTCCAACATTCGACTGTGGATCTGGTTGCTGTTGAGGTTGTTCTGGTTGCCTGTTCACTGGATCCTCATACCTAGTTAGAAGGCCGTTCGACCCCCTCATCAAAATGTTCGCCCTTGTATAACTCACTCTATCAAAGGCAATCATATGTTTCTCCTCTAACCCACTTGTGTTGATTCGAAAATGTTCGGCAATCCTGGTTACAAAATGGCCGCCCATGATTGGTGTAATCTTTTTCCCTTCTTCGAGGAGGAAAGTGAGAATCATTCGTGGGATATGAACATGGGAGTGATCCATTATCGCGTGAATATACCATATATCCAAGTTGGTGACTTTTTCACTACTGTCTTTTCGACAGTTTATGGTACTTGAAATGAATCGTTGGACGCATCGGTGCTCGTAGGTACGTAGCTTGCTACAAGTCTGCTTGCTTGCACTATATGCGGTATTGCTCATGTCCACCCATGCTTCTGAATGATTAAAAGAAGAAACATAGTATATACACTGATTAAAGTAATTTTGCATCAGTTGATGTGGCAACCCTTCATAAATATCCAACGCCTTCACAAATTGCAGCAGCGTTAATGTCCTGTCTTGCCCTCCAAGACGAAATCTCATAAATGTACCCGATGTTGGTGATGTGTAATCAACCCTAAGTGAACCAACGAATTCTTTGACTAAAAGTGGATACACTTTTTCTTGCATTCTGAACATGTTTTCCCAAGCAAATATTCGATGGCCGTGATACGTTACTCGGAAAAGGTTGCGAAAATTTTGATATTCGCCGGCTTCCTCTAATGGTGTCCAATCGATATATTTCCCTGGATATACATCTTTGTGTAGAAGTGCCTTCATCCGTTCATGGTATTCCGGATGCCTCAAAACTGCATTGATCCATGGATCCGGAGTGCTTAATCCACGGACATTTAACTGCCGGTTATCAATATCCATTTCTTCCTCTTCAGCAGCATGTTCTTCTTCACTTGTATCCTCATCTACAATTGCTGGGGCTTTTTGCTTCTTTGATTTTGGGTTTGATGATGATGCTCTAGTCTACAAAAACACAACAAAACCAAACAAACAAAAATAACAAACCAAGTTGATTAGCGTTAAAGAATTTCAAAACATCTTTCATATTGTACCTAGTGAAAACCATGTGGACATGTTAAGTTCCAATTAAATCTCAATGTTGATGTTAACCAATATCTTAACATGGTATGAACTATTTTCACTCTTAATAAACATGAACTAGTATGCCAATTGATTCAAATCACTTTACAAGTATAATCATACATGGCATGCTTCATTTCACCAAACACTTGCAATGTCATAACATATGGAACCATAGGCATTCATCAAAAAGCATGTTAAACAAAATGCAATCAATGGTTTTCATACATTTAGAACATTAAATTCATCTCAAGTCAACAACTTCATCAAAATGCTTAATCATATAATCCTCAACTTATATAATAATTACTTTCAAATCGAAATAACACCAAGTTAAGGTTCACATGTGTTTACCATAAGTAATGATTTGCATAACTTCAACTTAGAACACTTACTAGTTAACAAAAGTCAAAATCCCTAATTCAAGAACCCTAAAATTCAATAATTTGTGTATTCGTGTAATTCAACAAAGGTTCATGCGATTTTGTTAATGTATACTAGTAATCAAACTTCAAAATATCTCAATTGAATAATTTAATGGCCAAAAGTCCGAAACCCCTAAATTCATGAAGAACCCTAATTTCCAAAGTAAAGATTTAAGCAAATAATCATGAAATTAGAGCATGAATAAGGATTAGTAGCAACAATTTAAGCATATAATGACCAAAACATGAACATTCAAACATCCTCACACTAAGAACAAGCTAAATCTGATTTTTAGATTGAAGAACACAAGAATCATGAAGTGTTTAGGATTAGTCTTACCTTTCCCATGTTGATATTTGGATTTGATGCTCAAAGATGTGATTAATCGGTTCAATTAGTGAGTAGAGATTGAAATTTTGAGAGAGAATGAGATGGAATTCGGAGTAGTAGGTGAAAAATGAGAAAAAAAATGATAAACTCCCGTATTTGTGCAAAAAAATTGGGCAGAATCCAACATACAGACACAGATGCGGCGCATCTGTAGAAGATGCGGCGCATCTGGCTCAGATGCGGCGCATCTGAAGCAGATGCAGCACATCAGATGGTCCAAACGCGGCGCATGACCCTTTCTCGGCGCATTCAAAATTCACGGGATTTTTCTTGCCTGCAGATGCGGCGCATCCATCACAGATGCGGCGCATCTGCCCCTGTTGCACCAGCTTTTGACGTTTTTTCGCGTTTTAAACATTTCGGAAGGTCCCTAAACAACTTGGTTCGTATAATAACTTAGAAATCACTTAAAACACTCAAATATATTAAAATACGTACACGAGTGGGACTATATACATGTTGTGAAGTTTAACGAGTCGTTCACGCGACTCCGTCCCAAGCTAATTAGCGTTGGGGAATAGGGTGATGTCATCTCGAACCGTGGTGTCCACTCCATCGAAATAGAGTTTCAAGCGATGACCATTCACCTTGAAGGTATTTCCGTTTCCAAACAACTCAACATATCCCGATGGAAATGCTTGTTTCACCAAATAAGGTCCCGTCCATCGGGACTTCAACTTTCAGGGAGAAAATTTAAACCGTGAGTTAAAAACCAAAACCTTATCACCGGTTTTAAATTCTTTCACTTCTTTCAATCGGGCATCATGCTACCTTTTCGTTTTCTCCTTATACGAGCTCGAATTCTCGTACGCTTCTAACCTCAATTCTTCCAATTCATGCAATTGCATGAATCGGTTTTCACCAGCCTTTTCCATGTCTAAATTACAAAGTTTTAATGCCCAGTACGCTCTATGTTCCACTTCAACCGGAAGATGGCATGCTTTACTGTATACAAGTCTAAATGGTGTGGTACCGATTGGTGTTTTAAAAGCAGTCCTAAAGGCCCACAACGCATCATCCAACTTGCGTTGCCAAATCTTAGGGTTGTTATCAACCGTCTTCTCAAGTATGCGTTTCAAGGCACGATTTGTGTTCTCCACTTGACCACTCGTTTGTGGGTGGTACGGAGTAGAGAAACGATGAGTTACGCCATACTTCTTCAACACCTTTTCAAGAAGGTTGTTGGCAAAATGAGTTCCTCGATCGGATATGAGCGCTTTTGGGATTCCAAAGCGCGAGAAGAGATTTTTCAAGAAGTTCACCACCACCCTAGCATCATTCGTAGGTAAAGCTTTTGCTTCAGCCCACTTAGATACATAGTCAACGGCTACTAGGATGTATTTGCACTTATGGGAACTTGGAAATGGTCCCATGAAATCGATTCCCCAAATATCAAAGATTTCACAAACTTGGATGCCGGTTTGAGGCATCTCATCCTTTTTCGTGATGTTACCCATTCGTTGGCATGCATTGCAAGTCCGAACAAAATTATGGGCATCTTTAAAGATCGTGGGACAATAAAAGCCCGAGTCAAGGATTTTTCTTGCGGTGTGGTTTGGTCCGAAATGACCGCCGGTGGGCCCTTGATGGCAATGCTCGAGAATTTGTTAAGCCTCTTTTCCGTACACACAACGGCGAATCATTTGATCTGCACCAACACGGAATAGGTCGGGATGTTCCCAGAAATAGGACTTCAAATCCGCAAAGAATTTCTTCTTTTGTTGATAAGAAAGTCCTTTTTGAAGAATGCTTGAAGCAAGATAGTTTGCAAAATGGGCAAACCATGGGATTTCAGATTCCTTGTCAACCCTCATTAGAGATTCGTCCGAAAATGTGTCCTTGATGATTGTATCATCGAGTTTATCTAATTCGGGGTTTTCAAGTCGGGATAAATGATCGGCGGCTAGATTCTCGGCTCCTTTCTTATCACGTATCTCAATGTCAAACTCTTGAAGTAGAAGAACCCAACGTATGAGACGATGTTTTGCATCTAGTTTCGAGAATAAGTACCTAAGAGCCGAATGATCCGTGTAAACAATGGTTTTGGACAACACCAAATATGACCGAAATTTATCAAACGCATAAACAACCGCTAGGAGCTCTTTTTCCGTGGTGGTGTAATTAATTTGAGCCCCCGTTAGCGTTTTGCTTGCATAATAAATTGGAAGAAAATGATTATCGGGTCGTTGTCCTAAGACAGCACCTAAGGCATAGTCGCTTGCATCACACATTAGCTCAAATGGCATACTCCAATCCGGAGATACGATAATTGGAGCTTGTGTGAGTTTTGACTTAAGAATCGAGAATGCATTTTCGCAATTAGAATCAAAGTCAAATGGAGCATCCTTTTCAAGAAGCTTGGTCAATGGGCGGGCGATTTTAGAAAGATCTTTGATAAATCGCCTATAGAATCCCGCGTGACCAAGAAAGCTTCTAATTGCCTTGACATTCGTTGGTATAGGTAGCTTAGAGATAACTTCAATTTTAGCTTTATCTACCTCTATTCCCGCACGAGATATTTTGTGACCAAGTACAATGCCCTCCTTCACCATGAAGTGGCATTTTTCCCAATTCAGGACCAAATTTGCTTTCTCACATCGGATAAGCATACGTTAAAGGTTAAAAAGACACGATTCAAAGGAGTCTCCAAATACGGAAAAGTCATCCATGAAGACTTCCATACAATCCTCTACCATATCATCAAAAATTGCCATCATGCACCTTTGAAAGGTTCTGGGTGCATTGCATAAACCAAATGGCATGCGGCGATAGGCAAAGGTCCCAAAAGGACAAGTGAATGTGGTCTTTTCTTGGTCGTTGGGATCAATTGGAATTTGGAAGTAACCGGAGAAACCATCTAGAAAGCAATAGTATTCTTTCCCCGCTAATCGTTCAATCATTTGATCAATAAAAGGTAACGGGAAATGATCTTTTCTAGTGGCATCATTGAGACGCCTGTAATCAATACAGACTCTCCAGCCGGTAACCGTTCTAGTTGGAACGAGTTCGTCTTTTTCATTTACAATAACGGTTGTACCCCCCTTTTTGGGTACTACTTGTACTGGACTAACCCAAGGACTATCGGAGATGGGGTAGATTAACCCGGCGTCAAGAAGCTTGACTACCTCCTTTTTAACAACCTCTTTCATGTTGGGATTTAGCTTGCGTTGTCTTTGTACTACTAGTTTGAAGTCATTTTCAAGGAGAATTTTATGTGTACAATAAGACGGGTTTATCCCTGGAATGTCGGTCGTTTTCCAGGCTATAGCCTTTTTATGGGTTTTCAAAACAGAGATTAACCTTTTCTTCTCGTTACCGGAAAGATGTGAAGCAATAATTACTGGCAATTGAGATGTACCTTCGAGGTAAGCATACTCCAAGTGTTTGGGTAGCTCCTTAAGCTCTAGTACGGGTGGTTCTTCCAAGGAATTCTTTATTCGGAATCTATCTTTATTTCTGATATCTTCAAATGATTCTTCTTCCTTGGGAAACTCTTCTTTCATGGTTTCATCATCCGTGACCGCTTTCATCAACTCATCAAAATCCTCATCAATATTGAAATATTCACTTTCACTCACCGGGGCAAACCCCGAGGTATCAATTTCAAGTAGCTCCTGTAATTCATTCTCAACACAAAAGTTTATAACGTCAATTTGAAAACAAGAGTCATCGGTGGAAGTGGGTCTTTTCATGGCTTTGTCAATATTACAAACTATTCTCTCGTCTCCCACACCTAGACTTAATTGTTCTTTTTGGACATTAATGATAGCATCTGCAGTGTTAAGGAAAGGACGTCCTAAAATGATAGGAACTTTTGTGTCCTCTTGCATTTCTAGAATAACAAAGTCGACGGGAAAGACAAGTGAGCCGACTTTTACAAGAATATCCTCGGCTATACCTATGGGAGTATCAAATGATTGGTTTACTAATCGAATACCCATCCGGGTTGGTTTCAAATCTCCTAAGTCAAGTTTCAAGTATAACGAGTAAGGCATTAGGTTAACACTTGCACCTAGGTCGGCTAGTGCATCATACACTACCGAATCACCCATCATACATGGTATGATAAAACTACCCGGATCTCCCAATTTTGGAGGTACATTTTGCTTTTTCAAGATGGCCGAACACTCCTCATGGAGGAATGTGGCAGATACTTCTTGGTATTTTCCTTTCGAGGATATGAGATCTTTCAAAAACTTCCCGTAATGGGGCATACCCTTAAGAACCTCTGCGAGTGGCATGTTAATGCTGATTTGCTTGATCATATCCGCAAATTTCTGATATTGGCTCGCGAGTCTGTCTTTCTTCAACGCTTTTGGGTATGGAATAGGTGCCTTGTACACCTTCACTGGTGGTTCTTCACTTTTCTTCGATATGATCTCCGGTGGATCACCTTTCTCTTGCTCTTTTTCAACATGTTCATCTATATCAACAGGCACCTGCAAAACAGAAGGAGACAAGGGAACTTCCGGGGACTTAAGGGTCTCTGGGTTAGTAGTTAAACCGCTTCTAGTGGTTATAGCATTTACATGCTCATTCCTTGTTTGATTGTTACTAGGATTCACTTGAGTATTTGAGGGGAGAGCACCAAGTGGTCTCTCTGCTAGTAACTGTGAGATCCTTCCAACATCCCTTTCTAAGTTTTGAATCGTAGCTTGTTGATTGCGAATTTGCTGAGTTTGAATTTCTGCATTTTGTTCGTGTTTAACCATAAAATCTCTCAACAGATCTTCTAAACCGGATTTCTTCTCAGGTTGTGGTTGTATAAGTGCTTGTGGTTGTGCTTGTGGTTGATTTTGATGAAAATTATTTTGGTAATTTCGTGGAGGTTGATTACGATTGTTTAGATGATTGTAACCCGGTGGTGTATTTCTATGATTTTGATTCTGGAAATTTCGGTTATTTTGGTAACCTGTATTCCCTCCGTGGTAGTTGTTGTTTGAACTTGAAGGTCCTCCTATTTGATAACTGTTGACAGGAGGATATTTCCAGTTATTTGCTTCAACCGCCGGAAAGTCGTCAAAATTCATCTCACCTTTTCGCATGTAACCTAGGAAATTTTCTTGCTCTTCCATCGTCGTTTGGTCGCAATCTCGTGTGAGATGGGGACCTTGGCATAACTCGCACCCTACCCTGATAGCGTGCATTTCTTTGGTTACCTTTTCGATTTGCCTTGCTTGATTTGCCAATTGAACTTTTAATGCAGCGATTTCATTGTTGCTTTCGACATTAGCAACTGTTGACGATCTAGAGAATTCCATCTCCTGATGCCAATTATGAGAATGGGCTGCTATATCGGCAATTATTGTGTGAGCGTCTTCGGGCATTTTTTTCATGATTGATCCTCCTGCTGCAACATCTATATCCTTCCGGGTAGCCACATTGACTCCTTTATAGAAAATTTGGACTTTTTGGAATGTATTCAACCCGTGTTGAGGACATACCCTAAGCATTTTATTAAATCGGGTCCAAGCTTCATAAAGAGTCTCGTTAGACTTTTGCTTGAAGTGATTTATGTCACTTTGCAATTTTGCTGCTTTCGAAGCGGGGAAGAATTCTGACAAAAATTTGTCCATCATATCATTCCAGTTTTCAATATAACCTTCCGGTAATGAGTCTAGCCAATCTCTTGCATCATCCTTTAGGGACCATGGAAAGATTTTTAGACATGCAACTTCATCGGAGACATCTTTGATTTTGAAAAGCTTGCAAATGCTTACAAACTTACGAAGATGCTCGTTAGCATCCTCATTTGGGGCTCCACCGAATTGACATATATTAGTCACCATGTGGAGAAATTGTCCCTTTATTTCAAAACCATCAGTCATCGTAGGTTGAACAATTGCGTGGCCTTGTCCTGTCCTTGTTGCCTTCATCAAAGCATCCATCGTTTGATTTGTAGCAGTCATATCTTCCTCTTCTTTAATGACTGGCTCGATGATTGGTTGAACAATTGGTTCAGAGTTAGAATCTAACGAAAGTGATTCTAAACCTTGAGCAAGAGCTTCTACTTCTTGAGCTCTTAAGCGTTCGTGAAGTTCTCTTTCAGGTTCAGGATATAAAGGAATTAAATTAGAGTTGGAAGAACGTAGATTCATGCACTAATGCCTATCCTGCAATCACAACACCACAAACAAACCAATTGCAAAAATACAAGCTTACAATAAAAAGTAACTTTTCTAGGAATTGAATTCCTACAAAAGGATCGAATAATTCAAAGTTTATTAAAATCTTTTAACAAAACCGCTCCCCGGCAGCGGCGCCAAAAAGTTGATGTGTTAAGACGTAACCTTTAAAATGTAGACAATATGCTTAATAATTTACACATAATACAGGCAACTAAAACCCGATCATGTAGTAACTAGCAAGTAAATTGACCAGTTCGATCCACAGGGAGAAGTTTGTTTAAATGATTTTACCACGATTAATTATTCTAAAAAAGGGGTTTATATTTGAAGTTGTGTTTTTGTTTAACGAAACAGTAAATAAATATAATGAATGACAATAATGAGAATGCAGTGTTTACTTATATGCTTGATAGATGACAGGGATTGTTCTTTTATAATTAAAACTGTTATGCGATAGTTACAATAGAGTAGTTTATATCAATTTCACAATATCTATAAACTTAAGAACTATGTTTAATCAACAGGATTCTTTCTTGGTTAAATTCACATAAAACCTAGTTTACTAAGATCACTCTAAGTAAACTACATGATTGTAAAATCTAAATATCATCCAATTACCATCCTATATTCACATATAGGTGTCTAGATCACTAGGTGTTGAAGTACAAATTATAGCCTTTGATAAATTCACATAAATCAAGCCATAACTCGTATAATTGAACTAGAATATAAAGATAGTTACAACAATGGATTTCTTGAAAGAACATGGTGATTTAGATTGATTAACTAACTAGATTCAACCCGGTTAAACTCACGTGAAACCTTAATTACAACAATCATTTGAGGTAATTTCATAACTATGTTGCTTTGGAACTTATTCAATTACCGAATTAAACACATAACAAAATCACTTAAGTGTATGTATCTAATCGTCTAGATTACTAGATGTATTGAAGTATAGATTGTTTTCCTAGTTAACCCACATTAATAGGTTGCAATCTATATAATTGAAGTAATGATCTAAACATGCATAACAATGGTTCTTACGGTTGAACTAGATAATTAAATCAATCAAACATATGTATAACTAGCATAACATCAAAGTATAGAACAATCCCAAGCCATAAATCTTACATTGAAGCAAACACACAAGGCTTTTAGCCTAACATAATCATATTAGAACTAATGAAACAGTAAATACAAGTTGAATTCATGTTAAAAAGATATAGAACAATAGTACCAATTGCGATAAACGATCCTAGCTTAATATTGATGTTGAAAGAGTGGAGATTAACTTGCAGCCTTCCTTGGACCTTGAAAATCGTCTTAAAACTGGGGGAGAACGTAGTAGTGAAGGTCTCCCAAGTAAGTAACCATTTGCTTCATTAAATAGCTTAAAAAGTTAGGTATTTTGGCCAGAAAGTGACCAGATGCGCCGCATCTCTTTGGGATGCGCCGCATCTCTTTACGTTTAGTAGATTCCAGCTCGATTCTGCACTCAGGACTGTCGGCAGGGGGTCAGATGCGCCGCATCTGGGACAGATGCGCCGCATCTGCCTTGGATGCGCCGCATCCATCTCAGATGTGCCGCATCTGTTGCTATTTTGGCCCAGAAGTCTTCATGCTCCGCATCTGAAACTGTCGGGAGTTATTTGGTGTAAAGATGCGCCGCATCTAAGAGAGATGCGCCGCATTTGGACCTGTTTCAGTGGTTTCGGGCTGTTTTACGCATTCGATCTTCGTTTTAACTCTGTTTTCGCTGTTGGTCTTCATTTATTCATTCACAATGGACTTTTTACAAATGTACATGAATTACAATACATACGTATAACAATTACATACAAATGGAACAACATTGGATCGAAATAACGACAATAAACATGTATAATTTTGGCGTTATCGAGTGTCCTATACAATTTAAAGGAAAAACTATAAATTTAAAAAATATATGAGGTCCTGCAGTTAAATTTAGTGGTGTCCTATACAATTTAGATGATATTTTCTGCTAAAAATTTTCAAATTAGTGGTGTCCAGTGACTTCACGAGTCAACACATAGATTCGCCTCTGTCGAGTTGTGATATTAAATTCAATGTCTAATTTCAGTATTTTTCAAACACTGAAATTTAACACTGAAAATAAAAGTGAAAAATGATTCAGTTTTAAAATTTAATGTCTAATTCAGTGGATAGTTGTTCGGTATAAATTATGTGTCGCCTATTTAACTTTGAAAGTAGACACTGACTCAAAATGGCGGTTTAACGCAGGGTCGGTGTTTGTGGCACCGAGATACCGACATTGAATTTGGTCAACTATGAAAACTTGTAATGACTCCATGTGCTCTTATAAGCTTAATTTGGTTAATCATACGTTCATATTACATGGACCAACTCTGTTTTTCTTTTAAAAAATAATTCATAGAAATACAATACTCTTTAGTAAATTATATTTGCAATTATTTTATTATTTATTATATTTTTCTAGTTATATTAATATTTTATATTGTATTTTAAAACTTCAATTTTACATAACTAATTTACTTTTTTAAAGTTTATATCAATATAACATCTATTGAAATTTATTTTTTTCACTGGATGTAATTTTCGAATTTGTTTTCATTAGTTGTCATGTGCGATTTTCTATTTACACTTCATAAAATGCAACGTATGAGTATTATTTTATTTTTTAAAAATTTTCTAACGACAACCCTTAAAATTATCGTTAATGAGCATATAAGGCTTATATATACATATACATATATATATATATATATATATATATTTTAAAAAGTAAATATTATTAAAAAACCGAAGAGATACAATACAAGGGAATTCTTGCATACAATGAATCACCCTAATAAACAAGAACTAATGATTAGGAATAACAAAGAGGGCAACTTGATTAAATATACAACACAACAACACGACTAAGATAAATACACAATAGGATTAGTTAACCATGTCAACCAATCGAGTTTTCTTTTCTTTGACCTCGAATTGATCCACTCGAAGGATTTAACTTGAATTTCATTTAACGCCTCTGGAGCGGTCCAAAATTTGTTGCTTAAGACCTTATTGTTCCGATTTTTCCATAATAAATATACACAAATCCATCGCAAGGCTTGCCATAGTTTCTTTTCGAAGGGAGATGTCGAAGATGCACCTTCGTCAATAAATTACTCGGCAAGACTATAACTCGAAAAGGTACCTTGATTCCACCAATTGAACACACGAACCCACACTTCCATAGCATGATTGCAAAAGATAATGGAATGATCTACCGACTCAATATCATCACATAACGGGCAAAGTATACTATTTAAATTAATTCCTCTTTTATCAAGTTCAACTCGAACGGAAATCTTTTTTTTAGAGTTCGTCAAATAAATAATTCTATCTTTTTAGGAACTAGATTGTTAATAAAGGCTTATATTATTTAATATCTACCACTACAAAGTCGTTACATATCCGTCATGTACAATACTTTTATCCGTCTTAATCATATCTCTAAGAGTCGTCGTTAATTCTTAAAAATTTTCGTTAGAAAAATTAAAACTTTTATTCTTTTAATCACATAACCGTGATTATAATCTGTAAGGTATTATTTACCCCCTACAAATACACATGTACAAAACATCTACGAAGCTGATGGGATTTGAAAAGAAAAAACAAAATAAATTGAAAACATTATCCCGTTATGAAACCAAAAATTGATGTTATTCTTAGACCAATACCAACGGTTACGTCATTTTCATTGTCATCTTGTAAAAACTAAAGACACCATAGGGATGTTAGTGTCTTTCTTTGTCTTTTTCTAGACAAATATTTGTTTCGTCCTTTTACAAACAAAAGAATACGGGTGGTGGGGTCATTATTTTTTGAAATGTCAGCATATCCACTCATTTTATTGTTATTTAATGTTACTACTTTAAAAAGCTACCGAGTTTTCTGTTTCAAAAGATTAGTTTTTTTATTAAATGATAATGGATGGGTCCTATTTTTTAAAGAAGTATGTTATTTCTGGTAGTAGTCAGTCTTTTTCAGTCGTTTTATAAAAGTGTTTATGTAGCGCTGATATGTCACTCAGTCTTTTTAAAAAAGCATGTAGAGTGGTCGTCTTAGTGAATCTTATTGATTGTTTGATTTTAACATTACTTAAGGAGCGACTCAAATTCAATCTCACAACTTGAAATTTTGTCTTTAGCCCCATTTGTTTAAAACTTAAATGAACTTAATATTATAATATTTAACAAGTTGTATAGCGTTTTTTTTTTTTTTTTTTGAAAATATAATGACTTCATATTTTATGTTACGAAAATGTGAATTTTCATAATCACCTTCACTCTTTAAACTGCTAACATAATTGTCTATAATTATCGTATGTAAAAGGTCAAATTTATAATTTTAATTATTCACCACGTAAAATAAACGATAACAAAACCTTGTGTTGTAGCTCATGTGGTAGTGACTTGTCTCTCTTAGCGAGGGGTCATTAGTTCGACTCCCGTGGGGTACAACATTGCACACAAGGTTGCCCCTTTACCTCTGAATTCCACCCAAGGGTGTCTTTCGCACATCGTGTTGTGGGAGCAGTGTGAGAGGGAGTTTTACCGCTCATGCCCTCGGATTGGGTCGGGTTTCCTCCTAGACAGTGGTTAGGGTGGGTTATGCAACCGCAGGAAATGAGCGCGTGAATCGTTAAGTCCTCAGGGTCGTACTACTGTTAAAACAATAATAATAAACAATAACAATTTATTTATAACTTAATCTCACTGATATCATAAGTTTATTCAAACCATGTAACTTAAAGAAAATAAATAATAAACGAGACCTTTAAAAAGTTGATTTAAAATTCTTACTATACTTTATTTTTAAATGTATTAGACAATTAAAGAATATATAGGATTCAAAACTAAGATAAGCACTTTGGGTTTTACTTTGTTGGTCATAAGTGTGGTTTGCTTATGAGTTATGACAACCATAGACGTTGTTAATAGGATCTTAGAAACGTCTGTGACTCGATCTAATGGCGGAAATTACTAGAACAAGATTAACTGAATGACGGGTCGTGTTGGGGTCGAATTAGTCGAACCTAGGATTGGAACTAGATTAGAACGACACCTAAACGCTATGATTCGGTGGGTTTTGGTGTTGGGAACCGGAAGGAACGAAAGACAATCGTATTATGATTATGGGAATGTGTAACCTCACAAAGGAGGTTAAGTCCTATATATATACTACATCCAGACACAGTTGGTCGACTGTGTTAGACAGTCCGTCGACTGTGTGACTCAGTCGGTCGAGTGAGAGATCTCACTCGGTCGACTGTGTTTGTAGTTTAATTATTGATATAATTATTAACCAGATATAATTATTAACGCACATACATAACAATTCAATAGTCACATATAAAATGTTATTACATGACCGAATGTATTCAAATGACAAAACGTAGAAATATAGATTACATGCACCAACAAACTCCCCCTAAGACCTAGTTCGAAGTAAATTTCCGGTAATGATTTTCACTACTCATACGGATTCGCCACCCAGTTCCTCAGATAGCACAACTTGGCAACTCTTCGATAGTGCTCAGCATGAACGAGATTCTCTGGGCGATACAACATCGGATTGTAGTACAGAGTGAACATGTCTGCTTCATAACCATTCCTAAGCCAGGCTGGATCTAAAACCCTGATGTTGTAATCTTCATCGTTCCCACCCTTCTCCAACACAATGGCTGCTTCTTCCGAGAGCTCATCGTAATACCACCAACGAAAACGAGTGCTGAAATTCTGCGGTATCTTCTTTACTGGAACTTTCCACATATATTTCACTGGTTCATATTTAACAATTTTCCTTCTAATGCCCGTTTTCTTGTTCATTCATGTAAGTAATCATTGGGAATTGCGGTCGAAATTCCTCAAAATTTTTCGACCTGAACGATTTTCTTATCTTACGAACCAAAAGATCAGGAATTCCAGGAAAATCCTGATAAAGCATCTTCAACCTGGAAATCTGCATAAACTCAAAGTATGGAAGTGTCGTGAATTGAAAAGAATGCTTGATGTAATCCACTCCATATTCCTTCTTTATCGCATAGATGTCAAACTCCTTAAAATATGTGCAGGCTAAGATTTTCCCTTTCACACTTAAGCAGTTGTGTCTATCAATAAACTTCAAATACTTTAGTTCTACCACATGTTTCGTAAAATACCGTCGTATACGCATCAAAACCTTGCAACCTTATTCGAAAACCTCAACTTTCTCTTTATTCAACTTTACCGGCAAAAACCCTTCCGGTAACATCTCAGTTCTTTATTTTTCTTCATACTTTCTATTCACAACCTCTTCATTCATTTCGAAGTAATCAGCAAAAGTTAGAAGATCCTCCTTAGCAATTCCCTGATATCGAGGATAATCTTTCGTTGGTTCATCTTCGATATCACTTCATCAAAATTGCCGTCACTTTCATCAACTGCTTCAGTTTCACTTAAGTCATCATCAAGGTTATTGGTTCTTGAAGATGATGTTGTTGTTGTCGCGTCAACAGATTCATTCGCTTCTTGCTCTAGACGCACCATCAGATCAATTTCCTCCCTTGTGAAGTCGTGAGGAATCTCCCCCTCTTCTAGATCATTATAAACAGCAGTGTGATTAAGGCGATCATGCATAGCTAAATATTCAGAAACAGTTATTACTTGAAGAGGAGTAACGTACAGTCAGTTATCCTCATCGTAACCCTTAGCAATTTCCAACTTAAGATTTTCTTCCTCAGTATCTGAATGTCCAAAAGGATCATGACCTTCATCTTTTTCCTCAATAACAACCTTATTTTCCCACTCATTTAGCCTCTCAGTCAAATCTCTCGAGTCAGTCTGAAGAGACACAATTGTTAAAGCCCGACTGTTCACCGTCGTTTCCAGCGCATTAATCTTCTTTTGCTGACTCTCAATAGTAGCTCTCATTTGCGTCTTCTCAGCATTCTGTTTTGCTTTATCTGCCTCAACAGCCGCTTAAAATTTTTCAAGATCGGTGATAGGACTACAACGGACGGTTTTATTTGTGCGGAGTCGCTAGGTCGCAGGACGTCCGGTTCGGTGTAGCACACAGGGGTTTCCGTTTAATTTATATTGTGCGGGGCCTAAATTTACTTTTAACTTTCTAATGTAGAAGGTGTAAGTTAACCTAGGGTCGTGTTTTTGAATAGTTTAACGAGTTAAAGATCAAGTGGATAATTGTCTTTTATTTAATTTACCCGAATAGTAGTTGTTTAAGCTAAAGTCCTAATTGAGGAAAAGTAAATAAAGTGGGAGGATGTCCGGAGTATGCAGATCAGGGAAATATTGACCAAGATATTAATTTGGGCTAGGAAAAGGTAATTATGTTGATATTAAAGCTTATGATTGAAGTGGTGTAGATCTGGTTGGATAAGCCAATTACACAAACCTACTTATCTCTAGACTCTCAGAGTTCTCGTTGAGTAGTAAAAAGTATGTCACGTGGTTGTATAATTGAAACGTGAATATACCTCGGAGGTTATCCTTAAAAAAGCACTAGGTTTATTAGTGATTTGAGTTCTAATCCTAACCTTCGTTACAAGTTTGGTTAACTGAATAACAACATGCCGTGTTGATTGAACACTGATCACAAACAGAAGGAGTCCGTCGGGTTAAGTTGACAAAAATTTAGATGAAAACTAACAACCGTTTCATCATACTAATGAGATCAAACCAAGACAAATATTATACAACATTAAAGTTGATATACTGAAAGTAAAGCAGATAGAAACCTAACAGATACCTAAACAGTTGATATGACTTAATCCTAGGGAAACAATCAAAAAAGAACATGCAATAGGCTTGGGTCATACAATCAAGGCACTAGCTAGATCTTAACAGCTTCTAAGAGGTCTCCTTGGAACAGTTAATAGGCATACTAGGTCATTCATGTCTCAATTCCTAAGTTCCGTGTCCTAAAAGCGCATTAGATGCCTCTCGGGAACTCCGGCCTTACTGAGCTCATAGAATCTTCAGATACAGTATAACAAGGGGTCTTAATCCTATGAAGTAGCTAAGTTTATATAGGTGGACAAGTCCAGATCACAACCTAGGTTGGTCAATCCTTAAGATGCTAGCATACAAATCTATCAGACTCACAAGTTCAGCATAATAACAATAACCGTACTAATTTAACATAATTACGCTAACCCAAACTTCTATCATGGCAACATACAGATTAATTAAGCCATCATGGTAATATCAGAACGCATTATTAAACATAAAAGGTAAGAATACATGTTTAATACAAAAGAGAAGAATTTCGGATAAAAACCTAAAAAGACTGAAGAAATATGCCCGAGATCGCAGGGACTCGCCGGGATATCCTCTGAAAAATAAAAGCTAAGCTAGCTACTACTAAAAACTAACTAAAACTTGAAAATATAAAATGAATTGTAAATTGAGTGTGTGTTGAAATGGATGGAGGAAGCCCTTTAAATAGACTTGGATTTTGCCTGCAAACGGCTGGCAGGCCGTTTGGCAGGCCATTTGCAGGGGCCGTTTGCCAGGTTTGCTGTTTAAGGTGCCCGTCTGATCTGGCCATTTGGCAGGCCGTTTGTGAGCCAGGCAGGCCGTTTGGCAGGCCGTTTGTGAGCCAGGCAGGCCGTTTGGTCTGCCTGGTCGGCTGATTTTCACTGGATCGTAACTTGATTTCTTGTCTTTCACCGTTTTCGCTCTAGATTCTTCTTTTAGCTTCGTTTTACTTAATTCTTTTTGCATTGCCTTTGTAATTACTTAACCTACATAAAAATCAACTGACAAATCGATTATTTTTGCGATAAAGTTTGGAACTTTATGGGTTTTAGGGCCCAATATCGGGGGTAAAAACGTGACTTTTTGACCGATATCAATCGGCAGATAACTGAAGATAAAGTCTGCTTAATATACCAATAGAATCTAGAGCAGCAGTGGTTGATTGTTTAGTTTAGGTGGTTATTGCAGTTGTTGTTGATTTGGTTGTGGTTGTGTCACCTCACCACCACCAGCAGGTTGAGAAGATAGATTGATCCTTGGATGAGATTTAGTAGCCAGGGACGATCCACCTTCTCTATCAAAAACCTTGATCCTCAAACGCTTTTGTCTTTGTTTGGTAGACACACTAAGAGCTTATGCCAGCTTTCGTTTCATCAACTCCACTTGACTTGCCTCTACCCCTGCAAGCTCATCCTCATCTCTCAGTTCACTGGCAGTTTGTTTAAGAGGAGTCTGATTCTCTTCTTGGTCACCACCAATCACCTCAATATCAGTCTCAACACCAGATGTGTTGTTTTCATGTTGACAAGCCAAACCCTCCGGACAGACATAATCAGGGTTAATCAAATGACCGATCAACCGTTTAATTGAGATCTCAGGAACTCGCGTTCTCTGCTGCATGAATCGATTGAAGGACTGATCATTTAGGTGTTGTTGCTTGATTACATCCTCACGAATCTTTGCAGGTCCCTGAACCTGTTTGTTTAGCATTATTTGCATGAATCGGGGAAACACGATATGACTCTTTCTCTTAACATTCAGTAACATGCCATCGAAAATAACTTCAGGAAACTTGAAATCCGCATTGAGAACTAATGCAACAAACATTGAACCGTACTTCCCAGTCATTTCATCGAATTCGCCCTTCATTTGTGCTCAAGCACCTTAACAACATGTACGTCAGATAACGATATTGTTGGCTGAACTTTATATGTTTCACAGCTTTTGTAATGTGTCCCGCATAGCCACATCTCTATAAGCACCTTCTAACCTTTAACGGTGGTAAAGAAGAAGGCATCGAATCATCATCCAGGAAATCGATATCTTCCCTCATTGTCTGAGCAGAAATGCAAACAATATAATGTGCATTCAATAGTAATCGCACGGAAGATCTCGATCTTTTCAGGAAAAGAATAATATCAAGAAATTTCTTCTTGGCCTCCAGGCCAGTCTCATCAACACACACTAAAACATTCGTTTCTGAACTCGCAATCAATCCTGGCAATTTTGACAGAAGATGAATCTCAACCGCGTCCTCAGATGATTGCCTTTGTTCCTTAGACATTATATCTAGCTGCAGCAAAGCTCAAAAAACAAAACGTTAGACATTACCTCCATGTATCATGGGGTATCAATATCAAAACAATCATTAATGTCATCACATAGATATATAAATCAAACAATCATACTGATGTTATGCGAGGGGTATATGAAATAGTATTAATTTTTACAAGGAAATACTATTAAATACGATACAATTTTACACAAGTTATTTATTTATTTACAGATGGGATATACCTAAACCTTGCTACAACACTATAGGCAGTGTACCTAATCGTAGAGTAGTATAGTTTTTAGTAAGTCCGGTTCGTTCCACAGGGAGACGACTTATTTTACACTATATTTTTAAACAATTATATTTGTACAAAATATATTATACATAGTAAATATATATAAAAGGGGGTTTACCGTTTAATGACTAGTTTGTCGATTTTATATTTTAAGTCACAATTAAAACCTAATGCAAAATATAAATGACGATAATTTAAGTGCGTAAAATAAATAATAATATAATAATTATGCTTATCTAAACTTCCGTAACCATGATGTTTGACGTTTTGATTATAATTTATTACCCTGGGTTAATTTTCCTTTGTCCTGGATGTATTTGAAACCTATCTCGTTTTTGTCCATAATAGTTCATCGGTCATAATTATAAAATGCTCGGCAAATTTAACCTTATACCCGAAGTCAAATATTCCAACTAATTGGGGATTCGAACTGTAACAAGGTCTTATTACTTTGTTTAATGAATACACTAGGTTATCGACTGTGTATAAACCAAGGTTTTAATACTTTGTTAATAATTACACCAATTACCCTTGAATGTAATCCACCCCTATTTTAATGAGTCCATTGGCTATTAATCCATCCCCGTGTCCGGTCAAATGAACAATAATTTGTATTTATAAATATCCCGCCCATCGTATCCGATTAAGCGTATGTGGTTATATATAGATATGTCAAATTATAACCTTCATATTAAATTAACAAGGTATCGTTAATTTAATATAAAGCCCATTAATAGCCCATAGTCTAATTTCCACAAGTGTCGTTCTTTTGTCCAAACCCCAATTATGGTCCAAAGCCCAATTACCCCATCTTAATATTTAGCCCAACATCACGATTACTTCGGCTCAAATAAGCATAATAATAACTTAGCTACGAGACATTAATTTAAAAAGGAGAACATAACTTACATTGAGTATTTATCGCGTAGCTTTATACAGACAGAACTTTGACTTTAAAACCCGTAACATAGCCTTTACATAACCCAAACTAACTAATATAAGACTACCCTATACTATATATTATATATATATATATATATATATATATATATATATATATATATATATATATATATATATATATATATATATATATATATATATTATAAATTAAATAGAGGGAGTAACATATATTGTGGTGTGTTTTTCTCTGGCCAAAATCGTTGCTTATTTATAGATGTGACCAGGATTTTGGCCCCATGCGATCGCATAGATTTTTGCCTTCCAGGCCATGCGATCGCATGGCCAGCTGGATCCAGCCACATTTGATTTGTTTCCTTGCTTGTCGACGTTTTATTTAAATATATATAATATATAAATAATTTATATAATTATTTAAATATTATATTATATTCTTGTGCATAGTTGACTTGTAATTTTTGGTCCGTTGCGTCGGGCGTTGATAGTTGGCTCAGGTCCTGGTTCCGGATTTTCGAACATCCTTGCGTACTATTTAATATCTTGTACTTTGCGTTTCGCTTCTTGTACTCTTGTAATTTTGAGACATTTCTGATGTTTCGCGAGGTGTATATAAAATACTATTAAATTTTACAAGGAAATACTATTAAATACGATACAATTTTACACAAGATATTTATTTATTTATAGAATGGATATACTTAAACCTTGCTACAACACTTATAGGCAGTGTACCTAATCGTACAGTAGTGTAGTTTTTAGTAAGTCCGGTTCGTTCCACAGGGAAAATCTTTAAACAAAGCTTAACGCTATATTAGTTTACTTTTATAAAAATACAAATATATATATATAAGTAATATTATTATTATAAAGGGGGGTTTTTTACCGTTTAATGACCGGTTTGTCAATTTTAAAACTTTAGTCGCAGTTAAAACCTAATGTAAAATATTAAATAAATAAAAGACTTAATTTAAAGCATAAAATAAATAACGATAATGAAATTGCAATAAATAAAAGTGCGATAAAATAAAATTGCGATAATTAAAAAGTACGATAATTAAAAGTGCAATTAAATAACAATAAATAAAAGTGCGATAATTAGAAGTGCAATTAAATATAAAATAAAGGAAATTAAATATGAAATAAAAGAATTATGCTTATTTAAACTTCCGTAATCATGATGTTTGACGTGTTGATTTTTAGTTTATTCCCATGGGTTAATTGTCCTTTGTCCTGGATTATTTAATATGTTCGTCTGGTTTTTGTCCATAACAGTCCATCAGTCATAATATAAAGTGCGAGTGTCCTCGTCAAATTATCCTTATACCCAAAGTTAAATATTCCAATGTAGTGACCCGAACTTTTCCATGTTTATATATATTAATTGAGATTGATATTTACATGATTAAATGTTTCCAACATGTTAAGCAATCAAACTTGTTAAGACTTGATTAATTGAAATAGGTTTCATATAGACAATTGACCAC
This sequence comes from Rutidosis leptorrhynchoides, assembly GCF_046630445.1. Classification (NCBI taxonomy): domain Eukaryota; kingdom Viridiplantae; phylum Streptophyta; class Magnoliopsida; order Asterales; family Asteraceae; genus Rutidosis; species Rutidosis leptorrhynchoides. Next base: position 656,560,911 of record NC_092333.1, on the reverse strand, counting down.
CCAAGTTGACCGGTGATTCACGAACGTTAAAACTTGTAAAAACTATATGATGACATATATATGGATATATATATAGTTAATATGATACTATGATAAGTAAACATGTCATTAAGTATATTAACAATGAACTACATATGTAAAAACAAGACTACTAACTCAATGATTTTTAAACGAGACATATATGTAACGATTATCGTTGTAAAGACATTTAATGTATATATATCATATTAAGAGATATTCATACATGATAATATCATGATAATATAATAATTTAAAATCTCATTTGATATTATAAACATTGGGTTAACAACATTTAACAAGATCGTTAACCTAAAGGTTTCAAAACAACACTTACATGTAACGACTAACGATGACTTAACGACTCAGTTAAAATGTATATACATGTAGTGTTTTAATATGTATTTATGCACTTTTGAAAGACTTCAATACACTTATCAAAATACTTCTACTTAACAAAAATGCTTACAATTACATCCTCGTTCAGTTTCATCAACAATTCTACTCGTATGCACCCGTATTCGTACTCGTACAATACACAGCTTTTAGATGTATGTACTATTGGTATATACACTCCAATGATCAGCTCTTAGCAGCCCATGTGAGTCACCTAACACATGTGGGAACCATCATTTGGCAACTAGCATGAAATATCTCATAAAATTACAAAAATATGAGTAATCATTCATGACTTATTTACATGAAAACAAAATTACATATCCTTTATATCTAATCCATACACCAACGACCAAAAACACCTACAAACACTTTCATTCTTCAATTTTCTTCATCTAATTGATCTCTCTCAAGTTCTATCTTCAAGTTCTAAGTGTTCTTCATAAATTCCAAAAGTTCTAGTTTCATAAAATCAAGAATACTTTCAAGTTTGCTAGCTCACTTCCAATCTTGTAAGGTGATCATCCAACCTCAAGAAATCTTTGTTTCTTACAGTAGGTTATCATTCTAATACAAGGTAATAACCATATTCAAACTTTGGTTCAATTTCTATAACTATAACAATCTTATTTCAAGTGATGATCTTACTTGAACTTGTTTTCGTGTCATGATTCTGCTTCAAGAACTTCAAGCCATCCAAGGATCCATTGAAGCTAGATCCATTTTTCTCTTTTCCAGTAGGTTTATCCAAGGAAATTAAGGTAGTAATGATGTTCATAACATCATTCGATTCATACATATAAAGCTATCTTATTCGAAGGTTTAAACTTGTAATCACTAGAACATAGTTTAGTTAATTCTAAACTTGTTCGCAAACAAAAGTTAATCCTTCTAACTTGACTTTTAAAATCAACTAAACACATGTTCTATATCTATATGATATGCTAACTTAATGATTTAAAACCTGGAAACACGAAAAACACCGTAAAACCGGATTTACGCCGTCGTAGTAACACCGCGGGCTGTTTTGGGTTAGTTAATTAAAAACTATGATAAACTTTGATTTAAAAGTTGTTATTCTGAGAAAATGATTTTTATTATGAACATGAAACTATATCCAAAAATTATGGTTAAACTCAAAGTGGAAGTATGTTTTCTAAAATGGTCATCTAGACGTCGTTCTTTCGACTGAAATAACTACCTTTACAAAAACGACTTGTAACTTATTTTTCCGACTATAAACCTATACTTTTTCTGTTTAGATTCATAAAATAGAGTTCAATATGAAACCATAGCAATTTGATTCACTCAAAACGGATTTAAAATGAAGAAGTTATGGGTAAAACAAGATTGGATAATTTTTCTCATTTTAGCTACGTGAAAATTGGTAACAAATCTATTCCAACCATAACTTAATCAACTTGTATTGTATATTATGTAATCTTGAGATACCATAGACACGTATACAATGTTTCGACCTATCATGTCGACACATCTACATATATTTCGGAACAACCATAGACACTCTATATGTGAATGTTGGAGTTAGCTATACAGGGTTGAGGTTGATTCCAAAATATATATAGTTTGAGTTGTGATCAATACTGAGATACGTATACACTGGGTCGTGGATTGATTCAAGATAATATTTATCGATTTATTTCTGTACATCTAACCGTGGACAACTAGTTATAGGTTACTAACGAGGACAGCTGACTTAATAAACTTAAAACATCAAAATATATTAAAAGTGTTGTAAATATATTGTGAACATACTTTAATATATATGTATATATTGTTATAGGTTCGTGAATCAACAGTGGCCAAGTCTTACTTCCCGACGAAGTAAAAATCTGTGAAAGTGAGTTATAGTCCCACTTTTAAAATCTAATATTTTTGGGATGAGAATACATGCAGGTTTTATAAATGATTTACAAAATAGACACAAGTACGTGAAACTACATTCTATGGTTGAATTATCGAAATCGAATATGCCCCTTGTTATTAAGTCTGGTAATCTAAGAATTAGGGAACAGACACCCTAATTGACGCGAATCCTAAAGATAGATCTATTGGGCTTAACAAACCACATCCAAAGTACCGGATGCTTTAGTACTTCGAAATTTATATCATATCCGAAGGGTGTCCCGGAATGATGGGGATATTCTTATATATGCATCTTGTTAATGTCGGTTACCAGGTGTTCACCATATGAATGATTTTTATCTCTATGTATGGGATGTGTATTGAAATATGAAATCTTGTGGTCTATTATTATGATTTGATATATATAGGATAAACCTATAACTCACCAACATTTTTGTTGACGTTTTAAGCATGTTTATTCTCAGGTGATTATTAAGAGCTTCCGCTATCGCATACTTAAATAAGGACGAGATTTGGAGTCCATGCTTGTATGATATTGTGTAAAAACTGCATTCAAGAAACTTATTTTGTTGTAACATATTTGTATTGTAAACCATTATGTAATGGTCGTGTGTAAACAGGATATTTTAGATTATCATTATTTGATAATCTACGTAAAGCTTTTTAAACCTTTATTGATGAAATAAAGGTTATGGTTTGTTTTAAAAATGAATGCAGTCTTTGAAAAACGTCTCATATAGAGGTCAAAACCTCGCAACGAAATCAATTAATATGGAACGTTTTTAATCAATAAGAACGAGACATTTCAGTTGGTATCCGAGCGTTGGTCTTAGAGAACCAGAAAATTTGCATTAGTGTGTCTTATCGAGTTTGTTAGGATGCATTAGTGAGTCTGGACTTCGACCGTGTTTTCTTTAAAAATGATTGCTTAACATTTTTGTTGGAAACTATATATTTTTAACATATGAATATTATGTGATATATTAATCTCTTAACGTGTTTGATATTATGTGATAGATGTCTACCTCTAGAACAAGTCCCATTGACTCACCTAATAATAATGAAGAGTCAAATGTAAATTGGAATGATTTGTGGACTGATTCACAAGTTCCCGAAGAGGAACCGGAAGAAGAGTCGGAACCGGAAGAAGAATCGGAACCGGAAGAAGAATCGGAACCGGATGAAGAAATAGAACCGGTGGGGGAAATAATAAAACGGTTAAGTAAAAGAAAATCCTCAACCAACCGACCAAGGTTAATTATGGTCAATGGTGTTTCCGCCAAGGAAGCAAAATATTGGGAGGATTACCAATTCTCCGATGAATCGGATTCCGACGAGAATTCCGATGATGTTATAGAAATTACCCCAACTGAATTTAAAAAGGCAAAAGAAAATAATAAGGTAAAGGGCATAAAAATAGAGAAGTCTAATTCCAACCCCGATGAACTTTATATGTATCGTCAACCCCCGAATTCCTTAAGTTGTAACAATGACCCGGGAACCTCTAAACCACCAGGTTTTTCTAAACCAATGTGGAAAATTACGGCTCGTATTAGGGGAACATCATATATCCCTAGAAACTTGGCAAAATGAACCAAAACCGAAGAAGAAGAAACAAGCGAGTCGGAATAAGATAGTTGTATTCGTGTGGTGTAATATATGTAATATAGTGTGCTTATGCTTTATGATATATGTAAAAATTGCTTGTATTAATAAGTATTTTTTTTTTATGAATCTAACTCTTGTCTATTTTACAGTATAAAAACACAAAATGGATAGACAACCCAATATTTTAAGAGACCTACCCGGAGACATGATTGATGAAATCTTGTCTAGAGTCGGCCAGAATTCTTCGGCACAACTATTTAAGGCGAGATCAGTTTGTAAGACATTCGAAGAACGTTCCAAGAATGTCTTGGTTTATAAGAGACTTTCGTTTGAAAGATGGGGGATATCACATTGGGAAACCCATAAGTTACGATGTGTTTACTTTGACGCATATATTGCGGGGAACCCAAATGCTATTTTACGCAACGGGTTAAGAAATTATTTTGACTCAATATATCCGAATATTGGACTTCGTGATTTAGAAAAAGCGGCTAACATGCAACATAAAGAAGCATGTTATGCTTACGGATTAGTAATGTTCGCTTCTCACCAAAGTGAGAACAAGAACATCGGGCTACAACTATTAAACAAAACGTTTCCACAAGTGACGGAGTCGGTAATTGGGGTAAGAAATGAGGTTTTTAGATTATTACGGGACTGTTGGACATTACGTAACCCTCGTCCCTTTGACGACGTTACAACACGCTGTCTTATCAACGGCCATAACGGTTATGTTGCACAAGACCAAGGATGGGAAGTAGTCCTAGTAAAACCAGAATGCATGACTTGTTTCTGGACGTATGAATTACGTGTCTTTATTGCCTTTGCTGAACGACTTGTGTACTAGCTAGAATTATCTTCACAACTATCTTGTATCAAAGTTATTGTGTGCTATATTTCATGCTTTATGTAAAATAAGCGGTATTGTAAGTTTGTAAAATATTGTATAAAAGTTTGAACGTGAAATATTATTATAATCAGTTTTTCATATAGAATTGTAGTAGTTGAATTGTATATTAGCTACTAAGTATGAACTTAACGGGTAGGTACTACCCGAATTTAAACTTATAAAATGCTAATATGAAGAAAAAGCTTTTATAAATGAGTTCATATTATGCTACGAAATACTATTAACTACTCTTAATATTCTGTATGATTAACTTGTTCCATTTAACTATTTTGAAGGAAATGGCACCGACTACTCGACACACCGTGAATATGAATGAAGAGGAATTCCGTACTTTTCTAGCTTCAAACATAGCCGCAGTACAGGCTGCGCTACATACCAACAATAACCTTGGATCTAGCAGTACAGGAAATCGTGTAGGATGCACCTACAAAGAATTCACTGCCTGCAAACCTTTGGAATTTGATGGAACCGAAGGACCGATCGGATTGAAACGGTGGACCGAGAAGGTTGAATCGGTGTTTGCCATAAGTAAGTGTACTGAAGAGGACAAAGTGAAGTACGCTACGCATACCTTCACAGGTTCTGCGTTAACATGGTGGAATACCTATCTAGAGCAAGTGGGACAAGATGATGCGTACGCACTACCGTGGTCAGCATTCAAGCACTTGATGAACGAGAAGTACCGTCCCAGAACCGAGGTCAATAAGCTCAAGACAGAACTTAGAGGGTTACGAACCCAAGTATTTGATATTACCACGTACGAAAGACGATTCACAGAATTGTGCCTATTGTGTCCGGGAGCATTCGAAGATGAGGAAGAGAAGATCGACGCGTTTGTGAAAGGATTACCGGAAAGAATCCAAGAAGATATAAGTTCACACGAGCCCGCCTCCATACACCAGGCATGTAGAATGGCTCACAAACTAGTGAACCAGATTGAAGAAAGAATTAAAGAACAGACTGCTGAAGAGGCCAATGTGAAGCAAGTCAAAAGAAAGTGGGAGGAAAACGGTGATAAGAATCACCAATACAACAACAACAGCAATTACAACAATAATCGCAACAATTATCCCAACAATCGCAACATCAATCGCAACTACAACAAACGGCCCAACAACAACAACAACAACAACAACAGCAACTACAACAATCATCCCAACAACAACAATAACCGCAACAACAACAACAACAATCAGAAGCAGCTATGCCAAAGGTGTGAAAAGAATCACTCGGGGTTCTGCACCAAATTTTGCAACAAGTGTAAAAGAAATGGTCATAGCGCGGCGAAGTGTGAGGTCTACGGACCAGGGGTTAATAGAACGAAAGGAACAAATGGTGTCGGAACGAGTAATGGCGGAGCAAGTAGTGTCGGAGCAAGTTATGCCAATGTAGTTTGTTATAAATGTGGAAAACCAGGCCACATTATTAGAAATTGCCCGAACCAGGAGAACACGAATGGACAAGGCCGTGGAAGAGTTTTCAATATTAATGCGGTAGAGGCACAGGAAGACCCGGAGCTTGTTACGGGTACGTTTCTTATTGACAATAAATCTGCTTACGTTTTATTTGATTCGGGTGCGGATAGAAGCTATATGAGTAGAGATTTTTGTGCTAAATTAAGTTGTCCATTGACGCCTTTGGATAGTAAATTTTTACTCGAATTAGCAAATGGTAAATTAATTTCAGCAGATAATATATGTCGGAATCGAGAAATTAAACTGGTTAGCGAAACATTTAAGATTGATTTGATACCAGTAGAGTTAGGGAGTTTTGATGTGATAATCGGTATGGACTGGTTGAAAGAAGTGAAAGCGGAGATCGTTTGTTACAAAAATGCAATTCGCATTATACGAGAAAAAGGAAAACCCTTAATGGTGTACGGAGAAAAGGGCAACACGAAGCTACATCTTATTAGTAATTTGAAGGCACAAAAACTAATAAGAAAAGGTTGCTATGCTGTTCTAGCACACGTCGAGAAAGTATAAACTGAAGAAAAGAGCATCAATGATGTTCCCATTGCAAAAGAATTTCCCGATGTATTTCCGAAAGAATTACCGGGATTACCCCCACATCGATCCGTTGAATTTCAAATAGATCTTGTACCAGGAGCTGCACCAATAGCTCGTGCTCCTTACAGACTCGCACCCAGCGAGATGAAAGAACTGCAAAGCCAATTACAAGAACTTTTAGAGCGTGGTTTCATTCGACCAAGCACATCACCGTGGGGAGCTCCTGTTTTGTTTGTCAAGAAGAAAGATGGTACATTCAGGTTGTGTATCGACTACCGAGAGTTGAACAAACTTACCATCAAGAACCGCTACCCACTACCGAGAATCGACGACTTATTTGATCAACTACAAGGCTCGTCTGTTTATTCAAAGATTGACTTACGTTCCGGGTATCATCAAATGCGGGTGAAAGAAGATGATATTCCAAAGACTGCTTTCAGAACACGTTACGGTCATTACGAGTTTATGGTCATGCCGTTTGGTTTAACTAATGCACCAGCTGTGTTCATGGACCTTATGAACCGAGTGTGTGGACCATACCTTGACAAGTTTGTCATTGTTTTCATTGATGACATACTTATTTACTCAAAGAATGACCAAGAACACGGTGAACATTTGAGAAAGGTGTTAGAAGTATTGAGGAAGGAAGAATTGTACGCTAAGTTTTCAAAGTGTGCATTTTGGTTGGAAGAAGTTCAATTCCTCGGTCACATAGTGAACAAAGAAGGTATTAAGGTGGATCCGGCAAAGATAGAAACTGTTGAAAAGTGGGAAACCCCGAAAACTCCGAAACACATACGCCAGTTTTTAGGACTAGCTGGTTACTACAGAAGGTTCATCCAAGACTTTTCCAGAATAGCAAAACCCTTGACTGCATTAACGCATAAAGGGAAGAAATTTGAATGGAATGATGAACAAGAGAAAGCGTTTCAGTTATTGAAGAAAAAGCTAACTACGGCACCTATATTGTCATTGCCTGAAGGGAATGATGATTTTGTGATTTATTGTGACGCATCAAAGCAAGGTCTCGGTTGTGTATTAATGCAACGAACGAAGGTGATTGCTTATGCGTCTAGACAATTGAAGATTCACGAACAAAATTATACGACGCATGATTTGGAATTAGGCGCGGTTGTTTTTGCATTAAAGACTTGGAGGCACTACTTATATGGGGTCAAAAGTATTATATATACCGACCACAAAAGTCTTCAACACATATTTAATCAGAAACAACTGAATATGAGGCAGCGTAGGTGGATTGAATTATTGAATGATTACGATTTTGAGATTCGTTACCACCCGGGGAAGGCAAATGTGGTAGCCGATGCCTTGAGCAGGAAGGATAGAGAACCCATTCGAGTAAAATCTATGAATATAATGATTCATAATAACATTACTACTCAAATAAAGGAGGCGCAACAAGGAGTTTTAAAAGAGGGAAATTTAAAGGATGAAATACCCAAAGGATCGGAGAAGCATCTTAATATTCGGGAAGACGGAACCCGGTATAGGGCTGAAAGGATTTGGGTACCAAAATTTGGAGATATGAGAGAAATGGTACTTAGAGAAGCTCATAAAACCAGATACTCAATACATCCTGGAACGGGGAAGATGTACAAGGATCTCAAGAAACATTTTTGGTGGCCGGGTATGAAAGCCGATGTTGCTAAATACGTAGGAGAATGTTTGACGTGTTCTAAGGTCAAAGCTGAGCATCAGAAACCATCAGGTCTACTTCAACAACCCGAAATCCCGGAATGGAAATGGGAAAACATTACCATGGATTTCATCACTAAATTGCCAAGGACTGCAAGTGGTTTTGATACTATTTGGGTAATAGTTGATCGTCTCACCAAATCAGCACACTTCCTACCAATAAGAGAAGATGACAAGATGGATAAGTTAGCACGACTGTATTTGAAGGAAGTCGTCTCCAGACATGGAATACCAATCTCTATTATCTCTGATAGGGATGGCAGATTTATTTCAAGATTCTGGCAGACATTACAGCAAGCATTAGGAACTCGTCTAGACATGAGTACTGCCTATCATCCACAAACTGATGGGCAGAGTGAAAGGACGATACAAACGCTTGAAGACATGCTACGAGCATGTGTTATTGATTTCGGAAACAGTTGGGATCGACATCTACCATTAGCAGAATTTTCCTACAACAACAGCTACCATTCAAGCATTGAGATGGCGTCGTTTGAAGCACTTTATGGTAGAAAGTGCAGGTCTCCGATTTGTTGGAGTGAAGTGGGGGATAGACAGATTACGGGTCCGGAGATTATACAAGAAACTACGGAGAAGATCATCCAAATTCAACAACGGTTGAAAACCGCCCAAAGTCGACAAAAGAGCTACGCTGACATTAAAAGAAAAGATATAGAATTTGAAATTGGAGAGATGGTCATGCTTAAAGTTGCACCTTGGAAAGGCGTTGTTCGATTTGGTAAACGAGGGAAATTAAATCCAAGGTATATTGGACCATTCAAGATTATTGATCGTGTCGGACCAGTAGCTTACCGACTAGAGTTACCTCAACAACTTGCGGCTGTACATAACACTTTCCACGTCTCGAATTTGAAGAAATTTTTTGCTAAAGAAGATCTCACTATTCCGTTAGATGAAATCCAAATCAACGAAAAACTTCAATTCATCGAAGAACCCGTCGAAATAATGGATCGTGAGGTTAAAAGACTTAAGCAAAACAAGATACCAATTGTTAAGGTTCGATGGAATGCTCGTAGAGGACTCGAGTTCACCTGGGAGCGTGAAGATCAGATGAAGAAGAAATACCCGCATCTATTTCCAGAAGATTCGTCAACACCTTCAACAGCTTAAAATTTCGGGACGAAATTTATTTAACGGGTAGGTACTGTAGTGACCCGAACTTTTTCATGTTTATATATATTAATTGAGATTGATATTTACATGATTAAATGTTTCCAACATGTTAAGCAATCAAACTTGTTAAGACTTGATTAATTGAAATAGGTTTCATATAGACAATTGACCACCCAAGTTGACCGGTGATTCACGAACGTTAAAACTTGTAAAAACTATATGATGACATATATATGGATATATATATAGTTAATATGATACTATGATAAGTAAACATGTCATTAAGTATATTAACAATGAACTACATATGTAAAAACAAGACTACTAACTCAATGATTTTTAAACGAGACATATATGTAACGATTATCGTTGTAAAGACATTTAATGTATATATATCATATTAAGAGATATTCATACATGATAATATCATGATAATATAATAATTTAAAATCTCATTTGATATTATAAACATTGGGTTAACAACATTTAACAAGATCGTTAACCTAAAGGTTTCAAAACAACACTTACATGTAACGACTAACGATGACTTAACGACTCAGTTAAAATGTATATACATGTAGTGTTTTAATATGTATTTATGCACTTTTGAAAGACTTCAATACACTTATCAAAATACTTCTACTTAACAAAAATGCTTACAATTACATCCTCGTTCAGTTTCATCAACAATTCTACTCGTATGCACCCGTATTCGTACTCGTACAATACACAGCTTTTAGATGTATGTACTATTGGTATATACACTCCAATGATCAGCTCTTAGCAGCCCATGTGAGTCACCTAACACATGTGGGAACCATCATTTGGCAACTAGCATGAAATATCTCATAAAATTACAAAAATATGAGTAATCATTCATGACTTATTTACATGAAAACAAAATTACATATCCTTTATATCTAATCCATACACCAACGACCAAAAACACCTACAAACACTTTCATTCTTCAATTTTCTTCATCTAATTGATCTCTCTCAATTTCTATCTTCAAGTTCTAAGTGTTCTTCATAAATTCCAAAAGTTCTAGTTTCATAAAATCAAGAATACTTTCAAGTTTGCTAGCTCACTTCCAATCTTGTAAGGTGATCATCCAACCTCAAGAAATCTTTGTTTCTTACAGTAGGTTATCATTCTAATACAAGGTAATAATCATATTCAAACTTTGGTTCAATTTCTATAACTATAACAATCTTATTTCAAGTGATGATCTTACTTGAACTTGTTTTCGTGTCATGATTCTGCTTCAAGAACTTCAAGCCATCCAAGGATCCATTGAAGCTAGATCCATTTTTCTCTTTTCCAGTAGGTTTATCCAAGGAAATTAAGGTAGTAATGATGTTCATAACATCATTCGATTCATACATATAAAGCTATCTTATTCGAAGGTTTAAACTTGTAATAACTAGAACATAGTTTAGTTAATTCTAAACTTGTTCGCAAACAAAAGTTAATCCTTCTAACTTGACTTTTAAAATCAACTAAACACATGTTCTATATCTATATGATATGCTAACTTAATGATTTAAAACCTGGAAACACGAAAAACACCGTAAAACCGGATTTACGCCGTCGTAGTAACACCGCGGGCTGTTTTGGGTTAGTTAATTAAAAACTATGATAAACTTTGATTTAAAAGTTGTTATTCTGAGAAAATGATTTTTATTATGAACATGAAACTATATCCAAAAATTATGGTTAAACTCAAAGTGGAAGTATGTTTTCTAAAATGGTCATCTAGACGTCGTTCTTTCGACTGAAATGACTACCTTTACAAAAACGACTTGTAACTTACTTTTCCGACTATAAACCTATACTTTTTCTGTTTAGATTCATAAAATAGAGTTCAATATGAAACCATAGCAATTTGATTCACTCAAAACGGATTTAAAATGAAGAAGTTATGGGTAAAACAAGATTGGATAATTTTTCTCATTTTAGCTACGTGAAAATTGGTAACAAATCTATTCCAACCATAACTTAATCAACTTGTATTGTATATTATGTAATCTTGAGATACCATAGACACGTATACAATGTTTCGACCTATCATGTCGACACATCTACATATATTTCGGAACAACCATAGACACTCTATATGTGAATGTTGGAGTTAGCTATACAGGGTTGAGGTTGATTCCAAAATATATATAGTTTGAGTTGTGATCAATACTGAGATACGTATACACTGGGTCGTGGATTGATTCAAGATAATATTTATCGATTTATTTCTGTACATCTAACCGTGGACAACTAGTTATAGGTTACTAACGAGGACAGCTGACTTAATAAACTTAAAACATCAAAATATATTAAAAGTGTTGTAAATATATTGTGAACATACTTTAATATATATGTATATATTGTTATAGGTTCGTGAATCAACAGTGGCCAAGTCTTACTTCCCGACGAAGTAAAAATCTGTGAAAGTGAGTTATAGTCCCACTTTTAAAATCTAATATTTTTGGGATGAGAATACATGCAGGTTTTATAAATGATTTACAAAATAGACACAAGTACGTGAAACTACATTCTATGGTTGAATTATCGAAATCGAATATGCCCCTTGTTATTAAGTCTGGTAATCTAAGAATTAGGGAACAGACACCCTAATTGACGCGAATCCTAAAGATAGATCTATTGGGCTTAACAAACCACATCCAAAGTACCGGATGCTTTAGTACTTCGAAATTTATATCATATCCGAAGGGTGTCCCGGAATGATGGGGATATTCTTATATATGCATCTTGTTAATGTCGGTTACCAGGTGTTCACCATATGAATGATTTTTATCTCTATGTATGGGATGTGTATTGAAATATGAAATCTTGTGGTCTATTATTATGATTTGATATATATAGGATAAACCTATAACTCACCAACATTTTTGTTGACGTTTTAAGCATGTTTATTCTCAGGTGATTATTAAGAGCTTCCGCTATCGCATACTTAAATAAGGACGAGATTTGGAGTCCATGCTTGTATGATATTGTGTAAAAACTGCATTCAAGAAACTTATTTTGTTGTAACATATTTGTATTGTAAACCATTATGTAATGGTCGTGTGTAAACAGGATATTTTAGATTATCATTATTTGATAATCTACGTAAAGCTTTTTAAACCTTTATTGATGAAATAAAGGTTATGGTTTGTTTTAAAAATGAATGCAGTCTTTGAAAAACGTCTCATATAGAGGTCAAAACCTCGCAACGAAATCAATTAATATGGAACGTTTTTAATCAATAAGAACGGGACATTTCATCCAACTAATTGGGGACTTAAACTGTAACAAGATTTTAATACTTTGTTTAATAATTACACCAGGATGTCGACTGAGTGTAACCCAAGGTTTTAATATTTTGTTATCAATTATACCAAGTGTCCTTGTACATAATTTCACCCCTGTTTTAATTATTCTAGTGGCTATTAATCCATTCCCGTGTCCGGTTAAATGAACGATTATTCGTACATATAAATACCCCTCCCATCGTGTCCGATCGAGTGTATATGGTAATTTATAGGGACGCCCAATTGTAAATCTTTATATTAACATTAACAAACTATCATTTAGTTAAACAAATATAAAGCCCATTAATAGCCCATAGTCTAATTTCCACAAGTGTCGTTCTTTTGTCCAAACCCCAATTATGGTACAAAGTCCAATTACCTAATTTTAGTTAACAAACCCCAATTATGGTACAAAGCCCAATTACCTAATTTTAGTAATTAGCCCAACATCATGATTACTTCGGATTAAATAAGCATAATAATAACTTAGCTACGAGACATTAAATTAAAAAGGTTGAACATAACTTACAATGATTAAAAATAGCGTAGCGTTACACGGACAGAATTTCGACTTACACCCTTACAATATTTGCTAACATACCCTTATTATTAGGATTTAAAATTAAAATTAAAATATAAATTATATATATATATTTACGTATATATTGAGAGAGAGAGATATATGATATGAAAAATGATCAGAATTCGGTTGGCTTTATAGGGACTTTCAGAATTTGGGCCTCCGCGACTCGCGGCCCTTTTTGCCTTCAAACTCCGCGAGTCGTGGAGTTTGTAAATACAGCTCACCCAAGTTTGGAGCCTTTCTTGCCGACGGTTTATAATATATTATATAATATATAAATAATTATAAGAATTATTTAAATATTATATTATATTTATGTGCATAGTTGACTTGTAATTTTTAGTCCGTTGCGTCGAGTGTTGAGAGTTGACTCTGGTCCCGGTTTCGGTTTTTCGAACGTCTTTGCGTACAATTTAATATCTTGTACTTTGCGTTTTGAATCTTGTACTCTTGTAATTTCGAGACGTTTCTTATGAATAATTGGAACCTCTTTGATTGTCTTTTGTACTTTTGAGCTTTTTGGTCGTTTGCGTCTTCAATTCGTCGAATCTGTCTTTTGTCTTCACCTTTTATTATTTAAACGAATATCACTTGTAAATAGAACAATTGCAACTAAAAGCTTGTCTTTCTTAAGGAATAATGCTATGAAATATATGTTCGTTTTTAGCATTATCAAATATTCCCACACTTAAGCGTTGCTTGTCCTCAAGCAATATCGTCTTGAAATACTAGAATCACTTCTTTATTCTTCACACTTTGTACATCAGTGATTTCTATACGGCGGTATAAACAATGGTAGTAACGATATGGTTTACAGTCCCACATGACTATAAAAATTTAGATCCATTAAGGAAATTGGATCTTTATGAAAACATTTGATCTTTTGAAAATTAAATCTAGTTTTTACCCTAGATAAGTTTTCCGGAATAACCCTTCACCGGTGTTTGCAAAATATTTTTGTGGGTTTGGTGGGTTTCAGATTTGAAAATTTTAGCTCAAAACTTATGGTTTTGTGTCACCCACTTGCTAACCTTGTATTTGGAAAGCAACACGTCCAGTTTACTTGTCCCGTATATTACCTTTCGGTAAACTACCATCTGGTTCTAAAGGAAAGCGTTGAACAAGCAACTGTTAAGGCAATGTCCCCTGACATGCTTTTAATTATGGTCTATAACGTGTCGGACGCAATTACTATCCTTGGTAGGAGCAATAGTAAAGCTCACCCTTATGATTTTTTCGGTCTGGCACAAGGTCCTGTCTTTGACCACTATGCAATCACCGTTCTTACGGTTGACACCCGATTTAGTTCAGGTGACCTAATGAATTCCAGGTGAATTCCTAGGATTTTACGTTCAATGGTAATGAACGCATTGAAAATAGGGTTTTCAGAAAACAAATCGGTTTGTAATTTTGATCAAAATATTTTCTCGTTCAAGCTCGAGTTTAGATATCATTGAATTCCATGAGTTTGTAATTCTCAATCTTTAAGGTCAATCTCAAGGATTGAGTAAGATCAGGCTTAAAAGCTGATTTTGGATCTTTTAAGGAGATTATCCTTTCTGGGGATCTGATTCATTAGTCTTATCAAGCTAATTTGCACGGTGCCCCCCATTTTACGAGATAAATCCTTCTCATGGTTAGGATAAATCTGACCACTTGGCGACCCTGTTTAATGCTGAGGTCCGTGGATTTCCTGCTGATTTTAGTGATGACTTTTCTAGATTTTTCGTCAACCTACAGCTGGTCTGGACGACAACTTCTTGACCTAAATCAAGAAGCGCGTGTCTTTTTCGGAAGACTTTACTTCCTTTTAATGATGGAATTGATTCATCGTGTAGATCCATCTCTTCTTTTCTTTCATCGACTAAAACAGTTTAGTTTAGTCCAAAGCAAAAGTATTTTCAGTTATTTGTTACAGATATATGTGACATATGTTTAAGATAACTTGGTAAATTTTCCCACACTTGGCTTTTATTTTCCTTTTTATCGTCCTCTATTCCATTTTAAATGAATTTTAACATTTAGGTTTGTTTTTGCATTTATGTCCTTTCCGAGGTTACAATAATTTCGGTGTTAAAACCTAGTTTTATCGTTCATAAATATGTATAAACATGATTTTGAGTTCATTTAATTGAAAATTTTGAAAAATTTTACTAGAATTGGGTAGTCAGTATATAAGACTAGGGCTGTTCTTTATTATCAGAGAGCACTAGATTCTAATACAACTACTACTTTATTATCAGACTAGGGCTGTTCTTTATTGAGGGTGATTTGTGTGAAATTGATTAAATTTTACCAAAGTTTCCAAACATATTGGCGTTTGTTTGCTGAATGATAAATGGTGCACATCATTTGTTCATTCCGTCTTGTTGTTATTTCACATATATTTTGCATCTTGTCGTCAAAATTAGTTGCTTTTGCTGAACTTAATGCCAGTCTTTGAAAATGCGTTGTTTTACCCTGTTGTGTACATAAGATAAACTGCAAACATATATACATATTTTTGAAGTTTGGTATATTACCCCACATTCAAAAATTATTAAAATCTAAGAATAAAAGTTAGAAAATTATAACAACTATTACAATATTAAATAAGTATTAAACGTATCAACATTACAAATTAGAAAATAAATAAAACTAAGTAGACTAGGGATGATACTGATACCAATAGGGGTTCCAAGCATAACCATAGATGCTATAGAATGCTTCGGCAGGGTTATACGTAGGATATGGTGGTTGCATCTCTATAGACCAGGGAGGGAATATGGGTTTTGGAGTAGGAATATAGTTTCTACCTATATGTTGGCAATGAGCTATGATTTAGTTTTGATGAACTTGCCAATCTTCAAATGCTCTCTGTCTAGCATTTTCGTACTCCTGTGAAGCTATAAACCTTTGCATTTCTTGCATTTCATTTCCCCCTCCTACATTACCTTGATGTTGGTTTCTCTCAACCTGTGGATGTCTACCATGGTATTGTACTGCGGCGTTATTTCGCCTCTTCAAAACTTTTGCACCATGGTATACATTTAAACCTATTGTATCGCGGGGTTCTGGTTCTTCGACTAATAATCCCCCCCGACTTATATCCACACCGAGATATTCAGCAATCAAAGTAATAAAAATACCACCTCCTATTATGCTATGCGGTCTCATCCCCCTAACCATAGCTGATAAATAATAACCCACACAATAAGGTATACTTACAGCGCTTTGTGGGTCTCGAATACACATATGGTAAAACAAATCCTGTTCATTTACCTTTTCCTTGTTCTTACCTCTTTGTGTAATCGAATTAGCTAAAAATCTATGAATTACTCTTAATTCAGCTCTATCTATATCCAAATAAGAGTAATTTCCCCCTTTGAATCGGTGATGGCTTGTCATTTGACTCCATACACCGTGTGTATCAAAATTTTCATCTATCTTTCTACCATTTAGTATCAACCCTCTACAATCGGCAGATGCTAACTCCTCAGGCGTATATATACGTAAAGCCTGGGCCATGTCTAGTAAAGACATGTGGCGCATCGAACCTCCTAACAAAAATCTAATAAAAGATCGATCGGTTAAACTAGCTACCCGATCATTTAATTCTATACTACACAACAATTCTTCACACCATACTTTATATACAGGTCTACGCATGGTGAATAAACGTACCCAGTCATTAAAAGTAGAATTACCATACCTCTGTGCAAGTAATTCCCTAATTGGCCCGGCCAATTCTACAGCTTCTAAGGGTCCCCATTCTATGACCCTAGGTACCTCAACAACTTTGGAATGAAGAGTATGCAAACCCCTTTGATATTTTGGATAATCTATCCAAAGTCTGTCAAATCTCAGGTTCGGGTGCAAATCTTCCAAGTGCATATCAGAAAATGTCATGACTGGATGAGGTATATCTTGCTTGTAGTAGTTATCCACCTCCTGTTGTTCCGCATTCTCAGCAGGAGCATTGCGAGCTTGAGATGAAGATTCACCCCTTTCAGTCTGCAAAACACATCAAACACAATTTTTGTGCATCCAAATATGCATTAGTGTCAGCAAAATCATCAATCAAAATAATTACAATGACATGATCAATTTATATCAAACTTAAGCTCATTTTCACATTTTTATCAAATCTACACTTTTTTAAATAAGCATATACGAAAATGTTCGCCAAGTTCATAAGCATTCAACTCAAATAACATGTCAAAATAATCATTACTAGCAATTAAACAAGTTTCAAATGGCATTATCTCTCAAAAATCAAGTTCATGAATTTTTAGACTTGAAAAAGTCCACTTTAATTCTCAAAATCATGTTTAGGCTCAAAGTTTGGATCATTTAACTACCTAAACATGTTACACTACTTAATTTAGTAACAATTCATGAAAAAAATCGGCCATAACCTGTTTATATCAAAAAGCCCCAAATTTGCTCAAGAACACAAACCCTAGATTACTCAAAATTTGAAGTTTAAGGCTTCTAATCATGTTAAATAGCATCAATCTAGGTTATACAAGCATAATACATAATCAATTTAAGCATAATTACATTAAAAAGCATCAAAATCAAATTGGGGAAAAAATTGCTCAAGAACACTAATTTTCGGATTAAATGGTGTTTAGGTGTAGAAATTTACCGTTTTTCTTGAGTAATTCCTTGATAGCATCCTTCTCAACATGATTTTAGTAAATAATTTGATGATTAACGGTTAAAAATTGTGATTTTGGGGGGTTTTTTTCGGGTTTTTTGCGTCTGTTTTTCGCTGTATGTGTGGGTGGTAGTGTGGACTGATCTGTTCTTTACGTTTTAATTTTTTTTGTATTTTGGTCCTCCCGCGAGTCGCGGGGTTTAAAGCTTCAAACTCCGCGAGTCGCGGAGTTTGTTAATATTATTTTTTTTATATCTTATACTATTTAAAACAATTAAGTAATTAATTTTAAAATTTTGCTTCCCTTGTTATTTAGGACGAGGTCGTTTCGGATCGATGTCCTAGTCCGTCCTTCGACAAAATTTTAAAATTTGTCTTTTTGTAGCGATTGTTTTAAAAGCTAATATTTTTAGGTTTTTAATGTTTTTTGCATACTTTAATTCAATAAGATTAAAAATAATGATAATAAAAGTTCTCGTCCCTCCCTTGGGTAAAGCAATTCCGGTTTAAAGACCTAGTCTTCAACTTACGACGAATTTTAAAAATCATATTTTTAACTTAATGAGATAAAGTAAATTTTTGTTTTTAAATTCACACAATTTAAATATAAAATTCAAAATTAATATTAAAAATTCACACCAAACTTACAATTTGAAATGCATAAAATTAAAAATTTATATTTTTAAAATTAAAAATTCACACCAAACTTAATTTAAAAATTCATATTATAAATTCACACCAAACTTATATTAATTTTTCAAATATTTACAATTTTAAATATATTGTTTTTACAAAGTTTACAATATTAATTTAAGATTTATATATTAATTTTAAAAACATGGTAAAAATAAAATTAAAAATCTTTTTAGCTTTTTATCCCACTTTAATCAATCAAATATTATCAAAAATATGCGCCCCTCTTTTCGGTAAAGTAATTTCGGTTCCAAGACCTAATTTAACTCATGACGAATTTTTGAAATATTTTGAGTTGATTGATTAAAGATATTTATACCTTAAGAATAAACGTTAAATTTCGCAGTGATGTAATAAATTTTTGAATGATATCAATAATTTCGGTCGCCAAACCTAATTTTATTCAATACCAATTTAATACTTTATAGCTAACAAATTAGCGTTTATTATCAAAAGGTTAAAAATAAAAATAAAAATAAAGACTGTACAGACCTACCTGTGAAATAGATTTCTTAGTTATATGATCTATCCCATTCATAAGATAGTCGGTTTAATTGGTTTTCCATGGCTACATAGGCGTAACCTCGAGCATTCAGTGTCTTTTCTTCTAAACATATGAACGGTCCGTCTCTGCATAAAGTAACAAATTCGGTATTTGAATAGGTTTGATTATTTGAACATTTACCTCCATGTGACCATTTTCCGCATTTGTGACATCTTTCTAGGTGTCGTGCTCTTCTTTTCGCTGCGGATTTTGATTTCCCTTTACCAAATTGTAACTTATTATCTTCGCATCTGGATTCTTTTCTAACTCCGTCCAATCTTTCTCTGATTACTGATACTATTTCACTAGGTAGTGTGTCATTATTACGTTTAGTGATCAAAGCGTGTAGCATTAGACAATGGTTTAGTTCACAGGCAGTCTTCATTTTGTAAAAACCTAAAAAAAATAAAAATTCAGAATGGGGGGAGAAGACTAGTTCTTTAGGGTCTGCTAGGGAAAGACCATTCGGGTTCCATTTTCGAGAACTACACGAAAACAGACAATCTAACTCTAACAGAAATACATATTATCCTTTAAAGACTTGATTCTCCCCACACTTAGTTAGCTGTGGTGTCGAAATTGTGATTAACTTCATCATCAAATTCCATTGGACTGTCTATGTAGTGTTTAACTCTGTGACCATTAACTTTAAATTCAATCCCATTTGAATTTATTAATTCTATCGTTCCGTATGGAAAAACTCTTTTAACTATGAATGGTCCAGACCATCTTGATTTCAATTTTCCAGGAAATAGCTTGAATCGTGAATTGAAAAGAAGAACTCTGTCTCCTTCTTTAAATTCTTTTGAACTTCTGATTCTTTTATCATGCCATTTCTTCGTTCTTTCTTTATAGATTAACGAATTTTCGTATGCTTCATGTCTTAATTCTTCTAATTCGTTTAGTTGACTTAATCGTAGACGTCCGGCTTCATGTAAATCAAGATTACATGTCTTCAAAGCCCAAAATGCTTTGTGTTCAATTTCTACTGGAAGATGACATGCTTTTCCATAAACAAGTCTAAAAGGTGTGGTTCCAATTGGAGTTTTGTAGGCTGTTCTAAAAGCCCAGAGTGCATTCTCCAATTTAATGGACCATTCCTTCGGATTTGATCCTACGGTTTTCTCTAGAATACATTTTAAAGCTCGGTTGGTATTTTCAACTTGTCCACTTGTTTGTGGATGATATGCGGTGGAGATTTTATGAGTTACTCCATATCTTTTAAGAACTTTCTCAAGTTGATTATTACAAAAATGAGTACCCCGATCACTTATTAAAGCTTTCGGTGTTCCAAACCTTGCAAAAAGACGTTTTAAAAAATTGACTACAACTCGTGCATCGTTAGTTGGGAGAGCTTGTGCTTCCGCCCATTTAGATACATAATCAATGGCTACGAGTATATATAGATTATTATGAGATTTTGGAAATGGACCCATAAAGTCAATACCCCAAATGTCAAATACTTCACATACTTGGATGACATTTTGTGGCATTTCATTACGTTGACTTATTTTTCTGGCCCTTTGACAAGCATCACAGGATTTGCAAAGAAGGTGTGCGTCTTTGTAAATTGTAGGCCAATAGAATCCAGCATCATAAACTTTTCTTGCTGTTAGTTGAGGCCCATAATGCCCTCCTGTTGGTCCTGTGTGACAATGGTTTAATATTTTACTAGCTTCATCTCCAAATACACATCGGCGTATTATTCCATCGGGACAACTTTTAAACAAATGTGGATCTTCCCAGAAATAGTGTTTTATATCACTGAAGAATTTCTTTCGTCTTTGGTACGATAATCCTTTTTCAAGGAATCCACAAACTAAATAGTTTGCATAGTCTGCAAACCATGGGATTTCTTTATAATCTATCTTCAATAGATATTCATCAGGAAAGTTATCTTGTATGGCCGATTCATTTAGAACTTCTAATTCGGGATTTTCAAGACGAGAAAGATGATCAGCGGCGAGATTTTCTGCTCCTCTTTTATCTCGGATTTCAATATCAAACTCTTGTAAGAGTAAGATCCAACGGATTAATCTTGGTTTAGCATCTTGTTTCGTAAATAGGTATCTAAGAGCAGAATGGTCGGTATAGACCACCGTTTTTGCTAGAACGAGATATGATCGAAATTTGTCAAAAGCAAAGACAATAGCAAGGAGTTCTTTTTCAGTAGTTGTATAGTTCGTTTGTGCTCCTTGTAACGTCTTACTAGCATAATATATAGGTTGAAATCGTTTTTCAATCCTTTGTCCTAAAACGGCTCCCATTGCAAAATCACTTGCATCGCACATTAGTTCAAATGGTAGATTCCAATTTGGTGTTATCATGATTTGTGCATTAGTGAGTTTCTCTTTAAGAATATTAAAAGATTTGATACACTCATCTGAAAAGATGAATGGAGCATCCTTTTCTAGGAGTTTATTCATAGGAGTGGCAATTTTAGAAAAATCTTTTATGAAACGTCGTTAAAAAACCGGCATGCCCTAGAAAACTCCTAACTCCTCTAACATTGGTGGGATGTGGAAGTTTAGCAATTACATCTACTTTAGCTCTATCCACTTCAATTCCTTCTTTTGAAATTTTATGTCCAAGAACGATGCCTTCTTTAACCATAAAATGGCATTTCTCCCAGTTAAGTACTAGATTTGATTGTTCGCATCTAATAAGTATTCGTTCCAGATTAACTAGACATGATTCAAATGTATCACCGAAGACTGAAAAGTCATCCATGAAAACTTCCATGCATTCTTCTATCATGTCGTGAAAAATCGCCATCATGCACCTTTGAAAGGTTGCAGGGGCGTTGCAAAGTCCAAATGGCATGCGTTTGTAAGCAAAAGTACTATAAGGGCACGTGAATGTGGTTTTCTCTTGATCTTCGGGTGCTATTGGAATTTGAAAATATCCGGAAAATCCATCTAGAAAACAATAGTAACTATTTCCGGCTAATCTTTCCAACATTTGATCTATAAAAGGTAAGGGAAAGTGATCTTTTCTGGTGGCGTCATTTAATTTTCTATAATCAATACACATACGCCATCCTGTTACATTCCTAGTAGGAATAAGCTCATTTTTCTCATTTGTAATGACAGTCATGCCACCCTTCTTAGGCACGCATTGTACTGGGCTTACCCATGGACTATCAGAAATTGGATAAATTAAACCTGCATCTAGCAGTTTAATAATCTCTTTCTTAACTACATCTTGCATATTAGGATTTAGTCTTCATTGGCGTTGCACATACGTTTTATGACCTTCTTCCATAAGGATTTATGTGTGCAATACGAAGGACTTATTCCTTTAATATCATGAATCTTCCATGCAATGGCTGGTTTATGAGCTTTTAACACAGAAATGAGTTGTGATTTCTCATTTTCAGTAAGAGAAGACGATATTATTACAGGTAATTCAGATTCACCATGTAAATAAGCGTATTCCAAATAGTTTGGAAGTGGCTTTAACTCTAATTTCGGAGGTTCTTCTATCGATGATTTGTATCGATATCTTTCTTCTTCTTTTAGCATTTGAATTTCTTCTGTTGTTGGTTCATATCCATTAGCTATAAGTGTAGCTAACATTTCAGCTTCATCAATTGGTTCATTACCTTCTCCTAAAGAACATTCTCCTGTTCCTTGTAATTCTGGAAATTCTTCTAATAATTCTGCATGTGCATCTATAGTTTGAATATAATAACATGTATCATCTGCAGATTGCGGTTGTTGCATTGCTCTATCAACTGAAAAGGTAACACTCTCCTCCTCTATACTTAGGGTCAGTTTCTTACCGAACACGTCTATCATTGCTTTAGCCGTATTTAAGAATGGTGTTCCTAATATGAGAGGAACTTGAGAATCTTCTTCCATATCCAGAACAACAAAATCTACTGGAAATACTAAAGTACCAACTTTAACTAGCATGTTCTCCATTATCCCTCTAGGATATTTTATTGATCTATCGGCTAGTTGTATGCTTATTCTGGTTGGTTTCAATTCTCCAAGGTCTAGTTTAGCGTATGGTGAATACGGCATTAAATTTATACTAGTACCTAAATCTGCTAATGCTTCTATTGAACTAAGACTACCCAGAAAACATGGAATTGTGAAACTTCCTGGATCAGATAGTTTTTCTGGTATCTTATTCAACAGCACTGCTGAACAATTAGCATTCATGGTAACAGCCGAGAGTTCTTCCATTTTCTTTCTATTTGAGATTAGATCTTTCAAGAATTTAGCATATCTAGGCATTCCTGAAATCACATCAATGAAAGGAAGATTTACATTTATCTGTTTAAACATATCCAAGAATTTGGATTGCTCGGCTTCAAGTTTCTCTTTCTTCATTTTACTCGGGTAAGGAAGTGGTGGTTGGTATGGTTTAACGTAAGGTTTAGCCTTAACTGTGTTATCTTCATTAACCTTTTCAACTACCGGTTCTTTTTCCTTATCTTGATTAGGTTGGGATTCTTGTGGAGTAGGTATAGCTTCATCAGAAGTTACAGGTATTTCATGTGGTTTAAGTGTTGTACCACTTCTTGTGGTAATAGCTTTAGCTGTTTCATTTCGGGGGTTAGCATTTGTATCACTAGGTAGACTTCCCGGTTTTCTTTCACCTATTAACCTTGCTAGGTTACTTACTTCTTGTTCCAGATTTTGAATAGAAGCTTGTTGATTTCTAAATGCTTGAGCATTTTGTTCATTGGTTTGTTTTTGAGATGTGAAAAACTGCGTTTGAGTTTCAACTAGCTTCGTCATCATATCTTCTAAATTCGGCTTTTTATCATCGGTTTGTTGTGGTGGTTTGTTTTGAAAATTAGGTCTTTGCTGGTTGTAAATATTATTGGATACTTGTTGATTGCTAGGACCTTGTTGGTTGTTGTATGGAATATTTCAGTTATAATTCTGGTTTTGATTGTAAATCGGTCTTGGCGGTTGATAATTATTCTGATAATTATTTCCAGGCCTTTGGTTTATGTATGAAATATTCTCTCTTTGTTCCATTGTTAATTCAATACTGAGACAATCTTTTGTCAAATGTGGTCCTCCACACTGCTCACAACTAATTCGTATTGAGTGAATATCTTTAGTCATCTTTTCCATTAGTCTCTCGACAGCATCTATCTTTGCGGAAATGGAATCTAAGTCATGGCTAGAATCAGCTCTAGCTGCTTTAAATGATCTAACGATATCTTTTTCTTGGTGCCACTCATGTGAGTGGGAAGCAGTGTTATCAATAATTTTGTAAGCATCAGTTTCGGTTTTCTTCATAATAGAACCACTAGCTGCTATATCTATGTCTTTCCTTGTAGTGATGTCGCATCCTTGGTAGAATATTTGTACTATTTGACAGGTGTTTAAACCATGTTGCGGACATCCTCTTAACAACTTTCCAAATCTAGTCCACGCCTCATATAGAGTTTCATTTGGCTTCTGTGTAAACGTAACAATTTCTGCTTGAAGTCTTACGGCTTTAGATGCCGGAAAGAATTGTTTAAGAAATTTTTCAACTAAAACATCCCATGTATCAATCGCCCCTTCAGGTAACGATTCCAACCAATCTTTGGCTTCTCCCTTTAAAGTCCAGGGAAATAACATGAGATATATCTGTTCATCCTCTACTTCTCGGATTTTAAATAGTGTGCAGATCCTATTAAAGGTACGTAGATGTTCATTTGGATCTTCCTTCGGCGCACCACTAAATTGGCATTGATTAGTCACCATATGTAAAATTTGTCCTTTGATTTCATAATCTGGCGCATTAATGTCTGGATGAGTAATTGCGTTACCTTGGCCAGTGCGTTTAGCTCTCATTCGGTCTTCCATACTTAAAGGTTCCAGATTCTCCATAATTGAATTTGTTGAATCGGAATCACTAGAGGATTCTGATTTAATGGTTCGTTCCTCAACAATCTCTGTTTGAATGATTGGTGGTGCCGGAGGAAAATTTAGTGGTTCACGATCTACGAATCGTTCCTGAATATTCTCCGGATTCTCAATTGTGAGGTCGGGTTCAAAAAATGGATTATCAGAAATTTGAACTGGAGTACTTGGTCGACTGGATGACGATTCTAAAGAAAAATCAACGGCAGTAATATTTGCTAAATGTCTTGATCTAGTTACAGGTGGTGAACGTACAAAAGGTGGTGAACGTCTTGCTCGGTGCATTCACTGAATATCCTATTAGTTTTTAAAAGGAAAGAAAAATTATAATAAGTTATCCAATCAATAGACTTTTCTGATTTTGCCCACGTTTCGAATAGCCAAAAGATGCAGCAGAGGGGCAGGATTCGTTTGGTCTCAATATAATTGAGGACTGTTTGGCTCCAATAACCCGGTCCACGTACAAATCCAACTATTACTACGAACCAGAAAATTTTGATGTCTATCAATTTAACCACTTAAAATAAATTTTCGTAATTTTAAGAAATTTAGATAAGAAGTAGAATAAAAATCTATGTCCTAAAACTAGAATAGCGAGAAATAAGAAAGAAAAAGAGTTCGTTGAAAAAGGTCAAAAAATAAAAATGGTTGAAAAATAAAAGGTGACGGAAAAATAAAAGAAACTTATAAAACTTAAAAACACTTGATTAACCTAACCTTATTACAACAACTAACTTAAAATTATAATCGCAAATTGAGATTACTAATTGGAATGATAATTGATACATATGTAAAAGTCGTCTAAAAATATCAAAGCTTACAGGAAAAACTATATCCCAAATGGAAATAACTTAAAAAGAAACTAAAACTTAAAAAGGCGTCGCAAAATTCTAAAGTACCTAAATCTTAGTCTAAAGAAAAAGCACTTAAGGAATTCTACGGCAAAGCCTAAAAATCTAGAAGTAAAAATAACTATGGCAAAAACTAAGTTTAAAACTAAATATGAGCTAAAAATACAAATATTACGCAAAAACGATTAAAAAGGGACAAAATATAAAAATATACAAAAAGTTTTAAAAAGTATAATTTTTATAAAAATATTATTTTTATATTATTTATTTATTAAAACTATTAATTTTACAATTTAATTAAACTAATTTAACTAAAATATAAATTAAATAAAAAGTAAAACTAAAAATAAAACTAATTATAATAATAATAATAATTAGGGTTAATAATAATAATAATTAATAATTACCCATAATTAAGGCTGAATTAAGGTTCTGTCAGTGCGTCAGAGCAGCTCCGCG
The DNA here is from genome assembly GCF_046630445.1 of Rutidosis leptorrhynchoides. Taxonomy (NCBI): domain Eukaryota; kingdom Viridiplantae; phylum Streptophyta; class Magnoliopsida; order Asterales; family Asteraceae; genus Rutidosis; species Rutidosis leptorrhynchoides. Next base: position 656,534,276 of record NC_092333.1, on the reverse strand, counting down.
AGTCGCGGTTCTCGAAGCTGCAAACCCCTCGAGTCGCGGGGTTCCAAAATTCAACTCTGGAACAGTTTATAACTTGACGCGTTTTTTTATTTTATTTGTGTTTTATATTTTCTGTTTTATAATCTAAAATTTTTATATAATAAAAACTTATATTTTAAAAACTAGAATAAAAATAGAACTACTTTATAATTTTATAAATAAAAATCTTAAAGCTAGATTTATATATATATATATATATATTTTTATGTTTTAAATAAAAACCAAATATTTAAATAAGACTTATATTTTTATAAAATAAAAATAAAGAAACTTTATAAAACTTAAATATTTAACAAAATCTTAAAAATACTTATATTTTTCTTTTTCTTTTTATATTTTCGAATATTTAAAACGTATTTTTACAAAAGCGTATTTTTTTTTATAAAAGTAAACTTAAAAATAAATTTTTTTTTTATATTAGCGTTGCGCTTCCGGCTTTTAAGACTGTCCCCGGCAGCGGCGCCAAAAATAACTTGATGTTTCGTGAGGTGTATATAAAATACTATTAAATTTTACAAGGAAATACTATTAAATACGATACAATTTTACACAAGATATTTATTTATTTATAGAATGGATATACTTAAACCTTGCTACAACACTTATATGTAGTGTACCTAATCGTACAAGAGTGTAGTTTTTAGTAAGTCTGGTTCGTTCCACAGGGAAAATCTTTAAACAAAGCTTAACGCTATATTAGTTTACTTTTATAAAAATACAAATATATATATAAGTAAAATTATTATTATAAAGGGGGGTTTTTTACCGTTTAATAACCGGTTTGTCGATTTTAAAACTTTAGTCGCAGTTAAAACCTAATGTAAAATATTAAATAAATAAAAGACTTAATTTAAAGCATAAAATAAATAACGATAATGAAATTACAATAAATAAAAGTGCGATAAAATAAAATTGCGATAATTAAAAAGTACGATAATTAAAAGTGCAATTAAATAACAATAAATAAAAGTGCGATAATTAGAAGTGCAATTAAATATAAAATAAAGGAAATTAAATATGAAATAAAAGAATTATGCTTATTTAAACTTCCGTAATCATGATGTTTGACGTGTTGATTTTTAGTTTATTCCCATGGGTTAATTGTCCTTTGTCCTGGATTATTTAATATGTTCGTCTGGTTTTTGTCCATAACAGTCCATCAGTCATAATATAAAGTGCGAGTGTCCTCGTCAAATTATCCTTATACCCGAAGTTAAATATTCCAACTAATTAGGGACTTAAACTTTAACAAGATTTTAATACTTTGTTTAATAATTACACCAGGATGTCGACTGAGTGTAACCCAAGGTTTTAATATTTTGTTATCAATTATACCAAGTGTCCTTGTACATAATTTCACCCCTGTTTTAATTATTCTAGTGGCTATTAATCCATTCCCGTGTCCGGTTAAATGAACGATTATTCGTACATATAAATACCCCGCTCATCGTGTCCGATCGAGTGTATATGGTAATTTATAGGGACGCCCAATTGTAAATCTTTATATTAACATTAACAAACTATCATTTAGTTAAACAAATATAAAGCCCATTAATAGCCCATAGTCTAATTTCCACAAGTGTCGTTCTTTTGTCCAAACCCCAATTATGGTACAAAGCCCAATTACCCAATTTTAGTAATTAGCCCAACATCATGATTACTTCGGATTAAATAAGCATAATAATAACTTAGCTACGAGACATTAAATTAAAAAGGTTGAACATAACTTACAATGATTAAAAATAGCGTAGCGTTACACGGACAGAATTTCGATTTACACCCTTACAATATTTGCTAACATACCCTTATTATTAGGATTTAAAATTAAAATTAAAATTAAAATATAAATTATATATATATATATATATTTACGTATATATTGAGAGAGAGAGATATATGATATGAAAAATGATCAGAATTCGGTTGGCTTTATAGGGACTTTCAGAATTTGGGCCTCCGCGACTCGCGGCGCTTTTTGCCTTCAAACTCCGCGAGTCACGGAGTTTGTAAATACAGCTCACCCAAGTTTGGAGCCTTTCTTGCCGACGGTTTATAATATATTATATAATATATAAATAATTATAAGAATTATTTAAATATTATATTATATTTATGTGCATAGTTGACTTGTAATTTTTAGTCCGTTGCGTCGAGCGTTGAGAGTTGACTCTGGTCCCGGTTCCGGTTTTTCGAACGTCTTTGCGTACAATTTAATATCTTGTACTTTGCGTTTTGAATCTTGTACTCTTGTAATTTCGAGACGTTTCTTATCAATAATTGGAACCTCTTTGATTATCTTTTGTACTTTTGAGCTTTTTGGTCGTTTGCGTCTTCAATTCGTCGAATCTGTCTTTTGTCTTCACCTTTTATTATTTAAACGAATATCACTTGTAAATAGAACAATTGCAATTAAAAGCTTGTCTTTCTTAAGGAATAATGCTATGAAATATATGTTCGTTTTTAGCATTATCAATTTCTCATCAATAATTGGAACCATTTTGATTGTACTTTGTACTTTTGAGCTTTTTGGACATTTGCGTCTTCAAATCTTAGTTTTCGCCTTTTGTCTTCGCACTTATTTAATATAAATGATTACAACTTAAAATAGGATAATTACAACTAAATAATTTACATATTGGGAGGATATTGCTACTAAATATATGTTCATTTGGAGCACTATCAAATATCCCCACACTTGAACGTTGCTTGTCCTCAAGCAATATATAACTTGAAATAAAATCACACTTCACTCGAATCACTTTTTTATTCTCACACTTTATACATCATTGATTTTGATACAGTGGTATAAAAATGATAGTAACGATGTGGTTTACAGTCCCACATGACTATGAAAATTTAGATCCTTTAAGGAAATTGGATCTTTATAAAAACATTTGATCTTTTGAAAATTCAATCTAGCTTTTACCCTAGATAAGTTTTCCGGAATAACCCTTCACCGGTGTTGCAAAATGTTTTTTTGGGTTGTTGTGGGTTTCAGATTTTAAAATTTTAGCTCAAAACTTGCGGTTTTGTGTCACCCACTTGCTAACATTGTATTGGGAAAGCAACACGTCCAGTATACTTGCTTTGTATATTACCTTTCGGTAAACTACCGTCCGGTTGTAAAGGAAAGCGTTGAACAAGCAACTGTTAAGGCAATGTCTAATGACATGCAGATGTTCATGGTCTAAAACGTGTCGGATGCAATTACTATCCTTTGTAGGAGCAATAGTAAAGATCATCCTATGATTTTTCGGTCTGGCACAAGGTCTTGTCTCCGACCATGCTATGCAACCACCGTTCTTACGGTTGACACCCGATTTAGTTCAGGTAACCTAATGAATTCCAGGTGAATTCCTAGAATTTTACGTTCAATGGTAATGAACGCATTGAAAATGGGTTTTCAGAAAATAAATCGGCTTGTAATTTTGATCAAAATATTTTCTTGTTCAAGCTCGAGTTTAGATATCATCGAATTCCATGAGTTTGTAATTCTCAATCTTTAAAAGTCAATCTCAAGGATTGAGTAATATCAGGCTTAAAAGCTGATTTTTGATCTTTAAGGAGATTATCCTTTCTAGGGGTCTGATTCATTAGTCTTATCAAGCTAATTTCCACGGCGCCCTCCCCATTTTACGAGACAGATCCTCTCATGGTTAGGATAAGTCTGACCACTTGGCGACCCTGTTTGATGCTGAGGTCCGTGGATTTCCTGCTGATTTTAGAGATGACTTTTCTAGATTTTTCGTCAACCTACAGCTGGTTTGGATGACAACTTCTTAACCTAAATCAAGAAGCGCGTGTCTTTTTCGGAAGACTTTACTTCCTTTTAATGATGGAATTGATTCATCGTGTAGATCCATCTATTCTTTCAAAAGTATTACAATAAATCGGGTAAAACAGTTAATTTAGTCCAAAACAAAAGCACATGCAATAAACTTTACAGAAACATGTGATAGATAGTTTTTTTTAATTGAATAACTTGGTACATTCTCCCCACACTTAGTTTCTTTTTTGCCTTTTTATTCTCCTTTATTCCATTTTAAATGAATTCAAGTGTTTTAGGGTGTTTCTCAATTTATGTCCTTTTCGAGGTAACGATAATTTCGATATTAACACCTAGTTTTCATCATTCATAAATATGTATAAACATGATTTTGAATTCATTTATTTGAAATTTTTTTAAAATTTTCACAAAATTTGGCAAATAAACCAAGTGCAAACTCGAGAGAATTTATAACCCTTCCTCACACTTGAGATCATGCAATGCCCTCATTTGCATGAAATCAGAATATAATTATAAATTCACGAGTGTGATAAGTGTAGAAAAGTGATTAAAAATACTCAGTTTGTAATAACAAAGCTCGTCGAATGATAGATGGCACGCCTCATCGTTCATTCCTTCTTGTTTTATCACACATGTTTTTCTTCAAAAATGGTTGCTTTTCTGAACTGTTTGCTAATCTTTGAAAATGCGTCTTTTACCCTAACTTATTATGCATGTTTATTAACGAGTTATGCACTAACCCGAACCCCGAATTTAACGTTAAGTGGGGTTAGACTTCCCCACACTTAGCTGACGACATGTGAAGTCGGTAGAATAAGTTCCACGAATTAGAATAATGAGCCAGTTATTTACATCTCGGGTGGTGTATAATATATCAATGGGTTTAAAGTTTAGAACCACCCGATCGTCACTACTTAATTCTTTTTTAAGTGTAGCTTTTAGTAAATGGATACGTCTCTTTTCTGGTTCTTCGTCAAATGGATCGATATACACCGACATACATATTTCTATAGGGTGGACAATTCCTAACATTTCCTTTCGTTTATTCTCGGGATCAAAGTTTTCACCTCTATTACCCAATTGGGTGAAATCTGAGGTGTCATTATCTATTACAGATCGTAGTTCATCTTCAGTAGATGACTTGTCTATTGAGAATATTGGGTTAGAAGGTTGTGGAATGGTGAATTTCAGGATCGAAGCAGATTCTTTTTCATTAACGGTACTTATCGGTCCCACCACTTTGGTCTCGAGGGTAAAGTTTTCAATGTTATCATTTTCCCAAGAGTACCAATTTGTCACCCTTACTTCTTCTTCATCCATTGATTGATCGATGATTTCATCGGTAGAGGCTAATGTGTCGATATGTTGTGAAATTGGTAAAGCTGAATAAAAAGTATCATCGGGATAGTTGGTGATTTCGGAGCTCTCGAATTCATCAAAATTCGATGATATGAGATTTTCTTGCACACGACTCCTCATATCAACAGGTGTGTAATCTGATAGAGTTTCAGCTTGCCGATTTACAAACTCTCTCATTGGTTCATTTTGAGCATCAAGTTCTTCGAGTTTGATTTTCATATAATCTAAAGAATTTTCAGGCACATAATTTTTCTCGTCTTCTGGTTGTTGAGTTTGGATATATTCTTGGGAATAATCCCAATTAGAATTGTATTCCTCATAATCATTCCATTCAGGTTCCATGGGTTCATAATTTTCCATAGGAACGTAATAATAACATTCCCATGTTGAGTGATAATCTCCACAGATTTCACAACCAGTTATTGTTTCATCATTCGTGATCCAAGATTGACCGAACGAATTGTCATCAACACCCGTTTGAGAGTATTGATTAAATTGATTTCGGATGTCATAAAGAGTTTCCAAAATATTCTCGAGATTTTCCATAATGCGCTTATTACCAAATTTTAGCTACAATGTGGTGGATTTACTAATAAAAAATTATATAAGTTATCAAATTAATAGACATTTCTTCCTTTGCCCACGTTTCGAATAGCCAAAAGATGTAGCAGGGAGCCAGAACCCTTTAAATCTGAAGCTCACAACTCAGCCACTAACAAATCCAACTATTACTACAAACCAGAAAATTTGGATGTCTATCAATTTAACCGCTTAAAATAATTTTTCGTTTTTGAAATTTTAGAGAAGAAATAGAAAATTCTATGTCCTAAAAACTAGATCGTCGAGAAATAAGAAAGAAAAAGAAGCGCGTCGAAAAACGTCGAAAAATAAAAATAAGAAAGAAAAACGTCGAAACTTAAAAGTCTAAAATTTATATCTAAAAAGTTGCGCCTAAAGGTCTAAAGGTAAATGCAATTTTATTCAGAAAACGACAATTACTTAAAGGCACTAAAATCTATTTAAAACTAAAACGAAAAACGGCGTCGCAAAATTTCAAAGCGCCTAAATCTTAATCTAAAGAAAAAGCACTTAAGGGATTTTACGGCAAAGCCTAAGAATCTATAAATATAAAATAACTACGGAAAAACTAATTTTAAAACTAATTGCGAACTAAAAATATACAAATGATTAAAATATACAAATTATAAAAAGAGACAAAAAATGATAAAATTACCTATTTTTATAAAAATATTATTTTTATATAATTATTTATAAAAGTATTAATTTTATATATTAATAAAACTAATTAAAACTTAATATTACTAATTTTAAGTAAAACTATAACTAAATATTAAAATAAATAACCCTAATTAATAATAATAATAATTTATAAACCCTAAACGTATTTAATGCTCGAGTCAGACCTGTCAGGGCAGGCCATGCGATCGCATGGTTGTGAGGCTTCTGGCTCATGCGATCGCATTGGCCTGTAAGTCCAGTTTTTTTTAATAACTTTATATTGTTTTTTCTAAAAATATATATAAATATATTTATACAAAAATAAATTAAAAATATTGTGTTTCGCCGATTCCCCGGCAGCGGCGCCAAAAACTTGATGTTATGCGAGGGGTATATGAAATAGTATTAATTTTTACAAGGAAATACTATTAAATATGATACAATTTTACACAAGTTATTTATTTATTTACAGATGGGATATACATAAACCTTGCTACAACACTATAGGCAGTGTACCTAATCGTAGAGTAGTATAGTTTTTAGTAAGTCCGGTTCGTTCCACAGGGAGATGACTTATTTTACACTATATTTTTAAACAATTATATTTGTACAAAATATATTATACATAGTAAATATATATAAAAGGGGGTTTACCGTTTAATGACCAGTTTGTCGATTTTATATTTTAAGTCACAATTAAAACCTAATGCAAAATATAAATGACGATAATTTAAGTGCGTAAAATAAATAATAATATAATAATTATGCTTATCTAAACTTCCGTAACCATGATGTTTGACGTTTTGATTATAATTTATTACCCTGGGTTAATTTTCCTTTGTCCTGGATGTATTTGAAACCTATCTCGTTTTGGTCCATAATAGTTCATCGGTCATAATTATAAAATGCTCGTCAAATTTTACCTTATATCCGAAGTCAAATATTCCAACTAATTGGGGATTCGAACTGTAACAAGGTCTTAATACTTTGTTTAATGAATACACCAGGTTATCGACTGTGTGTAAACCAAGGTTTTAATACTTTGTTAATAATTACACCAATTACCCTTGAATGTAATCCACCCCTGTTTTAATGAGTCCATTGACTATTAATCCATCCCCGTGTCCGGTCAAATGAACAATAATTTGTATTTAAAAATATCCTGCCCATCGTATCCGATTAATCGTATGTGGTTATATATAGATACGTCAAATTATAACCTTTATATTAAATTAATGAGGTATCGTTAATTTAATATAAATCCCATTAATAGCCCATAGTCTAATTTCCACAAGTGTCGTTCTTTTGTCCAAACCCCAATTATGGTCCAAAGCCTAATTACCCCATCTTAATATTTAGCCCAACATCACGATTACTTCGGCTCAAATAAGCATAATAATAACTTAGTTACGAGACATTAATTTAAAAAGGAGAACATAACTTACATTGAGTATTTATCGCGTAGCTTTATACAGACAGAACTTTGATTTTAAAACCCGTAACATAACCTTTACATAAACCAAACTAACTAATATAAAACTACCCTATACTATATATATATATATATATATATATATATATATATATATATATATATATATATATATATATATATATATATATATATATATATATATATATATATATATATATATATATATATATATAAATTAAACAGAGGGAGTAATATATATTGTGGTGTGTTTTTCTTTGGCCAAACTCGTTGCTTATTTATAGATGTGGCCAGGATTTTGGCCCCATACGATCGCATGGATTTTTGCCTTCCAGGCCATGCGATCGCATGGCCAGCTGGATCCAGCCACATTTGATTTGTTTCCTTGCTTGTCGACGTTTTATTTAAATATATATAATATATAAATAATTTATATAATTATTTAAATATTATATTATATTCTTGTGCATAGTTGACTTGTAATTTTTGGTCCGTTGCGTCAGGCGTTGATAGTTGGCTCAGGTCCCGGTTCCGGATTTTCGAACGTCCTTGCGTACTATTTAATATCTTGTACTTTGCGTTTCGCGTCTTGTACTCTTGTAATTTTGAGTCGTTTCTCATCAATAATTGAAACTATTTTGATTGTACTTTGTACTTTTGAGCTTTTTGGACATTTGCGTCTTCAAATCGTTGTTTTCACCTTTTGTCTTCGCACTTATTTAATATAAACGATTACAACTTAAAATAGGACAATTACAACTAAATAATTTACATATTGGGAGGATATTGCTACTAAATATATGTTCATTTGGAGCACTATCACATACGATACAGGAAATTAAGAGTAATACAAGCACATGATTGCATAGTCGTATTATTATATATTCGAATCAATGTCACAAGGCTAACAGACTAGCCTTTCTGAATTCAAAACATACATAACATCCAAATACAAGCCTATTCAACCCAACATTGGTTGACAAATCATCCCATGATAGAATCTTTTGGAACATGTTTCAAGGTATAACTATCTTGAATTAAGTCCAGCTCCTCAAACAGGTTGTGCAATAAGATAGCATAAAGAAACAGACTATCTAATTCTAGAATATCTTTCATTATGTTAATGATGATATGACCAAGGTTCACCTTTATGCGCTCTGTGGGACAATATAAGAGAATTGCTTCAGTACAACTCAGTACATTATCGTTGACATCTCTAAAGGTCACGATTCTCTTGATGATCCTTAGTTGAGGTACCAGGTCATCACGAATTTCACAGCCTCTTATCTCTACTCTACCTTCACTTATCACATGCCCGGGTTTACATAACTGTGTCACTAACGCCAAGGCACTAAACTTGCTAGGCATTTTCCTCAGGTCTTTACTAGAAGAGAAGAATTTGATTCCCACTATGGAACCTTTAACAGATCCGAGAATTCATGAATGGTCCATCTAAAATGTTGTCCAAAGAAACTAGCATGAACATATTTCTTCTTACCATCGTTAAAGTGCAATGCACCAATGCTGGTAAAGAATTCCCGAACCAACTTTGGATAATAGTAGCTCCTATGTTTAGGAAAGCTTCACTATCTAATCCTTGCCATAGATCATGTGAGGTGCGAGTTGCAATGACCTTTGATTCCACTTGAATCGGTCGATATCCAACCAACACTCTCCTACGGTCAATACTGAATATCCAGTACCCAATAAAAGATCCACCTGACATACTAAACAAAACTAATACAAACAACTTAGAATAATACGTCATGAGATAAAAAACAGTCGAACAATACAGGCAAAAATAGCAAAAACTTAATAAAAGTGAAAACCTAAACACAGTCGGTCGTGTGTACATAGACACACGACTGTCTCTGTCAACATAAGGTTGTGTGTAATAAACCATAAAACCTCTTGTCTTTCAAAGACACCCGGTCATGTAAAATATTCACTCGGTCAACTGACAAGACTTACTCGGTCGACTGTGTCAAGACAGTAGGTCGTGGGTGTTCTTCAGATCTGTTTGATCAAAAATTGCCAAATCATTCGAATATGTTGTTTTGGCTTGAAAACTGGTCAAATCATGTTCAGACATCACCGATTAACAAGTATTAAGCAGCAACAAACATCAAAAACATCTAAACAGTTCCAACTGAAACCCTAAAACTCGAACACAGAATTAATCAAAACTTGAGATTTAGATCGAGTTAATTTACCTCTTTTATGGCGCTGAAATTATAAGGAAAATTTGTGTATAAAAACTGAGATCAAAACTCCTTTCCTTGCATCGAAATTCAATGAAAATTTTGCCCAAATTTGTTTAAAGTGTCCAAACCGTCTGACACTGAACCCTTTATACTTCAGCACACACACACTCGGTCGAGTGTGTGACTTACTCGGTCGTGAGTGTTTGACACTCGGTTGCGAGTGTTTTATTCACCAATCATCTATTTCTCTATACAGTCGGTCGAGTGACTGGATACACTCGGTCTTGTGTTCTCTCACTCGGTCGACTGTGTCTAGGGTTTAAAACATAAAAAAAAATCGATTTCGAATTTTACTAACCCTTTCACTTACACTTCCCCTTGGCTGATATCTCCCCCTAAATACAAGACATTTTGTTCTATTAAGCATTTCAAACTTTAAAACTGTATTCCAAGGTTCCATTCACATCAAACATTGAGAATTGAGTTGTAATGCTACAAAACTGTGACTAAATGCAATTAAACACAGATGCAAGTATTTATGGATTGTTTTTTTTTTTTCATAAATAACATGCAAACATGAAGTGTAAGAACATATACAAGTACTAATTTCTCATAACGAACAATACCGAGTCAAGCATGTATTGCAACATCTGTAATATTCGTTGTTAACACATGCAACTTTATACATCGGTATTATCATTCATTCATCAAAACATCATAAATTACAAACTATCACGTGTTTTGTGAATCAGTTTAATCATTTTGATTCAGGGATCAGAACTGAACTATAGTGGCATTCATTCAATTTCCATGAAGTATATATAGGACAATTTTCAAATTATTGGTATCAATCATCATTAAGCATTTATCAACTTTCATCCCAGACATCGATGATCATGTCAAATTAATTACTTTAATATTTTAAATGCTAGATTATGATCAAAGACTTAGTCCTCATTTGAGATAGCACGATTAATTAGGTAATCAATTGAGCACAAATCTATTGACGTTGTGTGTTATCACATCGATTTACTTTCTATTTAATTGAACAGACAACTTCTCACGATGTTTCTAGCAATCCTGTCAGCATTGAGCTTCTACCTTAAACGCATACTTTTTGTTTCAGATAGTATAGCTTGTCTGAATTTTAATGCATACTCTGTAAGGACGCATTTAGGTACCATTCGTTATACACCTCATCCTTGAATGGAAAGTATGATAATGGATGATAGTGATATATTTGAGTGATGGAATGATGTGCTCGAATATCCTTCGGAATATGTCTACTGCTATCTAGGCCAATTAGTACAAACCCATACAACATACAGTAGATGTAAAGTCCTGCTACGTGTTAGCATTATGGACAAAATGATTTGAGTTCTCCATATCTGATAGTCTTATTTCATCTTCTTCCCCTCGGATGTAGATAACTTAAGTCATTTCGATCGATCTCTTCTTGAAGCATCTCTTGTCTCTGACATTGATAACGTGTGAATCCTTCCAACTTATTCAGTTCTTGATCGTTGATTTTCAAGTTGTGGTACACCATCTTTACTTAGAAACACAACTTAATCTACATTTTCTGGATTTTCTGATGTTGCCCTTTTCTCATTGCAATAATAAGCATAAAATATAAAGAAAGATACAAACATGATTATGATGCACCACAGTCTTTGTCTTAGGTTGAATTTTATAAAGACATATATGTAACCTCTAGTGTTAAAGGCTTCTTCTCCTCTTTGATGTTGCACGTTCATATCATTCATTTGTCTGTGATAAGAGATTGCATTTTCAGCCCGTTCATAACTTTGAATACCCAACATGTATGTAGAGTTTCGGTCCAAGCATTAAAGGTAAATAGAAACTGATATGCATCCTAGACAGAGTAAACTCACCTTGCGGACTTACTAAGCTATCCTTCTCTACCGAGTATAAATCATAGTAAGGGAGACCTCAACCATCTGTTGAGCTTCTGAACAATCATTTCTCGATACATTTTCAGTGATAATTAGGTGACTACCCTCAACCGCTGTAAATCTTACCATGATTTTCGTATCATGATATTTACGAGTTCTTAGTGTGATCATCTCTATCTAGGATTAGGTTGGTAAAGCCTACCAATACATCATCAGTTATCATGTACTACTTACTTTATAACAGTAAACATTCCATTTCAATAATGCTATCATCTCTCTACATATATACTAAGCAACTCATTTCAAGATTTTTAATTTTTTATGGATTTCATATTTTTCAGCTTTTTTTTTTGTTTTTCAGGATTTTATGATTTTCATGGCTTTTTTGAGTTTTATCTATTCACATACATAAGAAAATATGCATAACAGAAGATAAACATGCAAACAATTAAGAAATAATCTAATTATCAGGCAAACAAAACTGAACATGCAATAACTAAAGCTAACATGCAAATGTACACATAATTATACAAGCAGTCTCTTTGTCAGGATCCTCTTTGTCAGGAACATCAGTGACAGGAAACACATTAGTTAAGTTCTTAACACCTCTCTCATTTAACAAGTAGTCAAAACGTGGTTTATAAAAACCTTTTGTGAAGAGATCAACCCGTTAGATCGTAGTGTCTATCTGAACTACATCAATCAGTCTCTTCTCATAGAAATCCCTAATGAAATGGTATTTAATCCCTATGTGTTTGGTTTTAGAATGATTAGCAGGATTTTTAGTGACAGCTAAGGAAGCAGTATTATCAACATAAATAGGAGTATTATAAATGTTCAAACCGTAGTCAAGGTTAGATCCAGATAACATGAGATGTACAGCTAGCCGCAACAATATATTCAGCTTCATAAGTGGATTGTGCCATCGCTGTTTTCTTCTTGCACTGCCAAGTAACCAGTCCGCAACCTAGAAATTGAAAACCCTCAGAAGTTGACTTAAAATCTTTCTTGCATCTGCCATAATCAGAATCATGTAAACTCAAAACTATCATCACATGGATACCATAAACCCAAGCTTGGTGTATCCTTCAAGTACCGCAATATCTTCTCAACCACTAACATATGATGAACATTAGGATTTGCCTGATAACGGGCCTACAAGCAAATCAAAAACATGATATCTGGTCGAGAATTCGTTAGATACGTCAGAGACCCAATGATTTTCCTATACAAAGTCTGATCCACTTTCACACCATCACAATCCTGTGAGATCCCGTGATTCACCGACAACGGAGTCTTTGCAGGTCTTTCATCTTCCATTTGAAATCTCTTTAAGATATCAGCAACATACTTAGTCTGGTGCAAAAAGATGCCTTTATCCATTTGAGAAACCTGCAGACCTAGTAAAAACTTAATAGTTCTCATGGAACTCATCTTAAACTTTTTCTGCATTACCTCCTCAAACTCATTAACCATAGCCTGATCCGTTGACCCAAAAATGATATCATTAACATACACCTGTACAAGCATGAGATGTTGTCCCTTCTTCTTAATAAAAAGTGTTTGATCAATGACACCTCTCCTGAAACCGTTTACCAGCATATAATTAGACAAGGTAGTATACCACGCCCTTGGAGCATGATGAAGCCCATACAATGCATTTTCCAGATGATATACCTTATCTGAAAAGTGTGGATCTTTAAAACCAGGTGGTCGCTCAACAAACACCTTCTCATTGACAACAGAATACAAAAATGCACTCTTAACATCCATTTGATAAACTTTGAATCCCATGAAGGATGTGAATGCCAAGACTATTCGAATGGCCTCCAGCCTAGAAACAGGAGCAAACACTTCATCACAATCAATTTCAGGGCTCTGTTGATATCCCTTTACTACCAACCTTGCTTTATTTATGATCACAATCCCTTGATCATCCTTTTTGTTCTTTAAGACCCATCGTAGGCCATAGGGTTTGCAACCATGAGGTGGATTAACCAGCTTTCAAACCTTCAAATGTTTAAACTGCAAAAACTCCTCTTGCATAGCACTAACCCATTCATCATGTTGTAATTCTTCGTATACATCATCAGGTTCAATTTGACAAACAAAACTGGAGTCCGTATGTAAGAAAATTCTCCCAGTTTTATTCAAGGAAGAATAAGAAGTTATCACAACATTTTCACTCAAAGGTTCTGTATTCTCGTATGCTTTCGGAACTTCAGATGTTGATGGAACACCAGATGTAGATGCTTCATTTGTAGATACATGAGGAATATCAATATGAGGAATACCTTTCATATCAACAAGATAATCATCCAAATGTTTTAGACAAATGATAACACAATTTGACCTGCGGATACGTCCTGCTTCAGTAGGCAGTGTGATGCGTGCGTTACAATACATCTTTTTACCCTCTAAATTTATATTTGACTTAAACACTACAATCAAGCACACAAAACTAATGAGCACTTAAAACCCGGTTGTTATAGTACTTTAGTACAAATATTCTTGTCAAGTTCGTCGCAAGGGAAACGGTGTAAGTTGGTTATTTGAAACTAGTAATTGTCCTAGGGTTTGTTTGATTGGGGGGTTTTGATTAATATCAACTAACAACTAAAACTTGTGCAATTAAACGAACTTAAAATATCAAAGTAGCAAAGTATTAAAGACTTAATTCAATTAACTAAGACGTGTTCACTTATCTAATCCTCTCTATGCTTGGCTTGCCCCGTTTTGCCTATTTTGTTATCTCATAAGTTGTTGAACTATTACATGTTAGAATCACTTCTAAACCTCAATTCAAATGATACTCCACAAATTCACATAAGCTTTATATCCTAAGATCGAGTTAAGCATGATTTGGTCATTAAGATTGAGCTTGAGTTAAAATCACTTAAAACTCCCAACTATCGAAATCACTTAAGATAATCGGCACTACTTTGTTGACTAAAGACCAATTGAAAACCAACTTAGATCAAGAACACAATCACTTGTAATTACCTAGCTAGTTGTCTAGATCACCTAAGGTGTTGAAGCACACATTGATTCACTTCTCAAATCACTAAGAGAGCTACTCACCATATGTAATAAAAGTCAAGCCTAAAACAAACTTATAGTAATGGTTCTTTAGCCAATCTCAATAATAAATGATCATGTAATTCATTCAAACAACAATATTCAATTGATTTGGGGCAAACACTAGCATTAGAGATTCATAGATAAGCAAAACAAGATATTTAGCCAATCATGGCTAATGCCAAACTAATAATAAGCATAGAAATGTAAATCATCATCATATTCAAGCTATTACAAGTAATCAAAGCAAGTATTAAGATTAAAGTAATGATTACAACTAAATATTGCAAAGTAATTAAAACAAAGTAGAGATTACAACACAAATGGTAAAGAAGATGAAGATCTAAGCTAAGTGATGATGAATCTTGAACAATCTCCCTTGAACCCTCCCTTTATCTCCAATAGATGATGAAATTAGGGTTTTGTGTGTGAAAATCGGACCCTAGGTAGCTGCTACAAAAGATGCATATGAAAAATTTCCTAATCTCGTTTCTTTTATAGTGCTGAAAATCTGGGCTGAAAGAGCGACAGGAGCGCCGCTTTTACTTCAGGATCATCGCTTTTGGCTGACTTCTGGAGCGGTGCTTTTGTTGAAGAGCGTCGCTTTTAGCTCTGATCAGGAACGACGATTTTATCTTGAAGAGCGACGCTTTTGCCCACTGTAGGAGCGGCGCTTTTAGACCAAGAACGGCGCTTTTGGAGCTGTTTCCTGCACTTGTCATTTTCTAAGCCAATTTTGCCCAAGATTTGGTCAATTTTACACCACATCAACTCCTTAGCCCAATATTTACCAAATAGCTCAATATCACACTAAATAGGCCTTGAGATAGTCAAAAACTGAGCAAAGTGAGGTAGATGTCGCGAGATAAACATATATAAATTGAGCGATATCAAACCTTCTACATTTAAGCTTTTGCTTGTCCTCAAGCAAACAATCATAAAACAAGCTTTGGAGGTAGAGAACGAACAAGTGAACAATGCCAAAGCACAAAAAAGTTTAGACTCAAAGTGATACCTTTCATGAATAAGCACTCGATGGCTAGAGTGTTCTCCAAAGACTTGCATTTGCTAGGACCAAGCATAATCATCCTCTTCTTCCACTACACAAAAGACTACTCAAGATCCAATCAATCTCTTCAACATCATAGCTTCACATCTTCAATCCTCAAACAAAATCATGAACTTAATTCAAGCCTAAGTACCCGAACCATTCATGCCCCCGGTCAAAATCAACTTCAACTACGAGAAGGTCATCAATCATCAATCAATAATCATCAAATCTACACAAACTCAAATTTAACCTCCTTGACCTTGACCAAATATGTAGGATTCACGGGATAGCCATAAACTCATCAAACAATTCAATCTCAATCTATCATCAACTAACCCAAACAAGCTCAAAGTGTACTCAAAAATGTAAAATGCACCCCGAAATGAGCAAGGGCCATGAAAATTGTACACAACACCACTAAACATAAAATAATGCATCGTGTAAAGAATATGCTTCCGAAAAGAATGCTCACCTCATCAAACCGCGTTGGCTATCCCTCTTTCACCTCCATGCCCCCAAAACGCCTATTTTTCGTCAATTCCAAAAATGATCGTCAATTCCAAAAATAAACCGTTAATTCCATAAATAGTGTTAAGGTGGGTGTGCCAAAGGTAAGGGAATGGTTACCCCACCTTTATTGGTTAACCCGGGCTCGGGCCAACCGGCACTCATCAAGCTTTCTATCACAACTCTATGCTTTCTCTCATAGTAGGGCAAAAGCATTGACGGAGGCTCGTGGAATTAGGGCCCCACGTGGATAGATAATAGAGTCCAACAATTCCAAGTTTTTGAATCATTATGAGGACTTTAACCTCCTTTCAAGTGGTTGAGCTTGACTTGGGAGACTTTACTCCCAAGTTTGGAAAACACAAGACTTGGAAGACTTTACTTCTAAGTTGGAACAATGGGAGGACTTTAACCTCCCGGAAGTGACAAAGCTCGAAGCTTTGGTACACTCTTCTACTTCCCACATAACAAGCTTTTATGCTTATTTTAAGAAAAGGTAGGAAGTAGGCACTAGCACGAAGCCATAGCTTGTGGCTATGGGTTGTGTTGTCTAGCAACACTAGCACGAAGCCGTTGCTCTTCATCAAGAAGATAGCACACATTGAAGCTCGATGGCTCCTCTTCCCTCGGTATGATACATCGGTTGAAACATCATGAAATGATGAGACAACCAATGTCAATATGAAATGGTGTGGAATAGAAAGTATCCCACACCAAGTAAAACGACATTCGGGAGACTTGACTCCCTTTAATGGATGGACTCGACTCATCCAAAAGTATTAAAGCATAGAGCTTTAAACACTTGGTTTTGGTGCAAGTGCATTGAAAGACTTTAACTTTCAAGCACAAACTTGATTTTTCCTCAAAATTTTATCATTTAAGCTCAAAATCATATGGAAAGTGAAAGACTTTACTTTTACTTGGTGAATTACAAGTATGAAACAAGGAAAATACTTTACAAGTTTTAACTATTTTAAATTGTTTATGATATGATTTAGTGTCATGGTTAAAAACTTGTTCCAAAATTTGATCGACATTGTAAGCTTTGAACTTTTTAGCATATGTGATATATATACCCGAAAAAGTTTAAAAATGGCCCGAAGTTTTAACTCTCTCCCCCCTACATTTAGCGTATGCAATGTCCTCATTGCATTAAAGCGATAGAGTAAAAGTGAAAAATGAGGGACATTTTGAAATCAAAAAGTGATTAGGGAAAAGAAAATAAAAACCGGCCGAGATCAAATGATCCTTGTAGTCACCATATAATCACCAAGGAATGCAAGTCGATGAGCTTGACGCCTAAACTTAATGCCAGGCTTGGATCAATCATCAATAAGGTATCCTGCCACTAAGAATGACAACAAGTAAGCACATACCAACAATCATAGAAAGTATCCACACACACCCATTGTCATAGTTATTACAAATATCGAATGTATCATGTATGAGACTAGCAATATGTGTCTACTACCTCACACCGAATCGACCAAATTAAGTTCACACATACAAGCATCCAATATAGTTACGTTACATGTAAATTCAAAAGATAAGTTGTTTCACAAACCATTTCGAAGATTGATTACCGAAATTCCACAATTGTTTTGTTTGCCACCTCGCCTTCTTTGCTCATGCTCTCTTTATAACCCAACTGCTCCATAGGTACCTCTTCCAACTCATCAAGAATTACTTTCAAGAATTTTGCGATGCGGGTCACATAATTGCCACCAACACTCGGGAGTTTCGACTTCTCACCACTCACGTCGAATAGATAACTAGAAATAAGGTTGGGGATATGAATGTGTGTTTTCTTGTGAATGTTCTTGACTAACCAAATTTTGAACATTGTCATCTTATCAACGTTTCCCGTTCGGTGGAAGACCGATTTAGCGAGAAACCTTTGAATACACCGGAGGATGGGGCCTTTGAGCGCACTTGGGACTTGATTAGCGGGAGTGAATTTGGCATGACTTATTTCGCTCCATGCTTGCATAGGATCAAACTCATTAGGATTGTAGGTTTCACATTTCGAAAAGTAAGCAAAAGTTGAATCGGGATCGGAATTCGTGTAGAGACCAAGGCATGCTATGAATTGAGCCATGCTCATTTGCCACTCCACACTCCCTAGTTGGAACCTTAGGTAGTTGCGGATCCATGGAGAAATGACTTTGAAATCAACCCTAAGAGTTGACAAGAACTCTCGGGTTAGTAATGGATACACGCTCTCCTTCATGTAAAGGAGCATCTCCCATGGACGCTTGACCTCGTTTCCCTCTACAACCGTAAATGCTTTTCGAATTTGATGACCTAGCCAGGCCAATTCAATTTCGGTCCAATAGATATATTTATCAGGGTACACGGGCGCATGAATCCTACCAATTATCTTAGCTTGAGTTGTTTCATATTTTAAGATCTTTTGTAACCACTTATGGACATCGGCGGGTGTGAAACTCACTTCTCCGCTAGACATGGTTCCCTGTAATAGATTTAACAAACAATACATGCAGAAACGGGTCTATGACATTAGAAACAATCAAAAATATCGCAAGCACAAAATGGTGGGGGTTAAATGTGTAGTGACCCGAACTTTTCCATGTTTATATATATATTAAATGAAATTATTATTTACATGATTAAGTGTTTCCAAAATGTTAATCAATCAAACTTGTTAAGACTTGATTAATTGAAATAGGTTTCATATAGACAATTGACCACCCAAGTTGACCGGCGATTCACGAACGTTAAAACTTGTAAAAACTATATGATGACATATATATGGATATATATATATATATATATATATATATATATATATATATATATATATATATATATATATATATATATATATATATATATATATATATATATATATATATATATATATATATATATATATATATATATATATATATATATATATATATATATATATATATATATATATAGCTAACATGATATTATGATAAGTAAACATACCATTAAGTATATTAACAATGAACTACATATGTAAAAACAAGACTACTAACTTAATGATTTTGAAACGAGACATATATGTAACGATTATCGTTGTAACGACATTTAATGTATATATATCATATTAAGATATATTAATACATCATGATATCATGATAATGTAATAATTTAACATCTCATTTGATTTAATAAACAATGGGTTAACAACATTTAACAAGATCGTTAACCTAAAGGTTTCAAAACAACACTTACATGTAACGACTAACGATGACTTAACGACTCAGTTAAAATGTATATACATGTAGTGTTTTAATATGTATTCATACACTTTTGAAAGACTTCAAGACACTTATCAAAATACTTCTACTTAACAAAAATGCTTACAATTACATCCTCGTTCAGTTTCATCAACAATTCTACTCGTATGAACCCGTATTTGTACTCGTACAATACACAGCTTTTAGATGTATGTACTATTGGTATATACACTCCAATGATCAGCTCTTAGCAGCCCATGTGAGTCACTTAACACATGTGGGAACCATCATTTGGCAACTAGCATGAAATATCTCATAAAATTACAAAAAATATGAGTAATCATTCATGACTTATTTACATGAAAACAAAATTACATATCCTTTATATCTAATCCATACACCAACGACCAAAAACACCTACAAACACTTTAATTCTTCAATTTTCTTCATCTAATTGATCTCTCTCAAGTTCTATCTTCAAGTTCTAAGTGTTCTTCATAAATTCTACAAGTTCTAGTTTCATAAAATCAAGAATACTTCCAAGTTTGCTAGCTTACTTCCAATCTTGTAGAGTGATCATCCAACCTCAAGAAATCTTTCTTATTTACAGTAAGATATCTTTCTAATACAAGGTAATACTCATATTCAAACTTTGATTCAATTTCTATAACTATAACAATCTTATTTCGAGTGAAAATCTTACTTGAACTTGTTTTCGTGTCATGATTCTGCTTCAAGAACTTTCAAGCCTCCAAGGATCCTTTGAAGCTAGATCCATTTTTCTCATTTCCAGTAGCTTTATCCAGAAAACTTGAGGTAGTAATGATGTTCATAACATCATTCGATTCATACATATAAAGCTATCTTATTCGAAGGTTTAAACTTGTAATCACTAGAACATAGTTTAGTTAATTCTAAACTTGTTCGCAAACAAAAGTTAATCCTTCTAACTTGACTTTTAAAATCAACTAAACACATGTTCTATATCTATATGATATGCTAACTTAATGATTTAAAACCTGGAAACACGAAGAACACTGTAAAACCGGACATACGTCGTCGTAGTAACACCGCGGGCTGTTTTGGGTGAGTTAATTAAAAACTATGATAAAATTTGATTTAAAAGTTGTTCTTCTGGGAAAATGATTTTTCTTATGAACATGAAACTATATCTAAAAATCATGGTTAAACTCAAAGTGGAAGTATATTTTCCAAAATGGTCATCTAGACGTCGTTCTTTCGACTGAAATGACTACCATTACAAAAACGACTTGTAACCTGTAATTCTGACTATAAACTTATACTTTTTCTGTATAGATTGTAACATCCCGTTTTTCCCGTACATATCGAAAGGTACATACTTAATCATTTGTACGTATGTAACTCGTTGTTTATGCGTAATTGTGTGTATATATATATATATATATATATATATATATATATATATATATATATATATATACTTGTTAATGTTGCGTAAATAAGTCTTAAAGGAGCTTCGGTTAGTGTTAAGTCTTGTGAGACTTAGATATGAGAGTTAGACGTGTATTGGAGGCTTGAACGAATTAATGTTGTGTAAAACGATTTTTGTGTTTAAGATGGTCGAGCTGACCAGATCGTGCCTTAAGCCGCGCCGCGACAAATGGGTCCGCGCCGCGGCAAAGCAAGCAAACCAGGATCAGAAGTTGAGTTAAGAGTGGTGGTTTTTCCTTTGTAACGTCGCGCCGCGACATTTAGCGCCGCGCCGCAGCAATTCTGCAGTTCCAATTCCGGTTTAAGCTTAAATTAAATGACTTTGAGGGACAAAATGGTAATTTGACATGTAAATCTGGTGGGAGCATTAACTCTCCACCACACATCCATTTATATCATTTCCATTTCCATTTTCTTTCCTATTTCTCTCCCAAAACACAAAACCCACCTAGCTTGATCTTGAGATTTGAAGTTGGAGATTTGTGAATCAAACCTAGGAGTGAGATTTAAAGTTGTTCCTTGTGTCTCTAGCTACGCGTTGATAGTCTCGGTAAGTTCTAACTCTAAGTTCGAGTTTTTATTGGTTAATGACTAGGGTTTTGGGTACTAGTGATTTGTATGACCCATTTGAGGGTAAAATGGGTGAGTTTGGGTTATGTTGTTGTAATTAAACCCTAATAGCCATAATCTAGGGTTTTGGCCTTGTGATTTGAGGTTGTAAGTGTCAATTGGTGTTGTTAGTCACTAATGCACTTTAAGATTTATGAAAGAAGGGTTAATGGGTACGTTTGACTTGATTGTGAGTTTAAGTGAGTTAAAATGGGTCAAAATGTACTAGTTGACCTAATGGGATGAAATGGGTATGGATTACCCTAAGTTTTGTGTTAATTGAAGTTAATAGACTTTAATTCACTAGTCTTAGTGATTAAAGTCGAGTCTTGGCCATTTATGGGCGGTTGTGTGTAGTTGAGTCATTTAATGCAAATTGGGTCATTAAATGCTCAAGTGGGAGTATTGTGGTAAATCCCACTAGTTGTGAAATTGAATGTGCACTTAATGATTTAGGTACATTGCGTTGAAGCTCGGAAGTGCTAAATCATCATCCTTATGACTAGGTGAGTGGAATAATTATATGTGTATGTATATAATTTATTTACTTGTGGGGTGTGGGTTTAAAGTTCGTTGTTGACGATACCATACACTAGAGTATATTGTGTTGTGATGAGGGTTTAAAGTTCGTTGTTGGCGATACCTCACGTATGGAATTAAAGTTCGATGTTGACGATTCCATACGACTATTGTATTGAGTTGATGAGGGTTTAAAGTTCGATGTTGACGATACCTCATATGTGGGTTTAAAGTTCGGTGTTGACGATACCACATTAATGTAGGCGAATGGGGTTTAAGTTCGATGTTGACGATACCATTCGTTGGGCTAGCCTTGAGATCTTGAGTACTATGGATGTTGTGAACATCATCGTTATATTTGTGTTTAGCATATTGTATTGTTGTGTTATATGCTATTGTTATACCAGTCTTGTTATCGTGGTACTTAGCGTTATACATGTGAAGGGTATGCTAATTATGTAACTAGTATGTATGCGGATTTGGTGAGGGTTTGCAAGTAAGTAGGTTATATATATGTATGTATAATTGTTGCACTCACTAAGCCTTGCTTACCCTCTCGTTGTTTACCATTTTATAGGTTACGGCTTGGACAAGGGTAAGGGCATACGTTTGGACTAGTGGTCTCCCGCTTATGTTGTCGGGGGTGCTTTTGGTGTTAGCTTTTGAAGTTGGCCTAACATTTTGGGTAGTTTAGCCTCAAACCATGCTCGAGGTCGTTTGGATTATAAACTATCCTTGTAGTGGGTCAAACTTGTATTAAACTTAATTAATGGCTTTCGTGCCTTTTGTAAACATTTAAATTGATGTATGTTTAAATGGAACTTGTGGTTTACATATTTAATTGGCGCATAAATGTGAATTATATAAAAAAAAAGGATTTTATCGTATGGAATACGGGTTGGGTTGTTTCAAGTGGTATCAGAGCATGATCTAAGGGATTTAGGCGACTTGAGATAGGTGCCTAGACCTGGACTATATTGTGGGAGCACTTTATGCAGGACTTGTAGGACTTTGGGTCTAATCGGGAATTGTTAGTGCTTTGGTTTATGTGAACTAACCTTGTGCTAATTGTTTTGTGTTGTGTTTAGCAATCATCAAGCAAGACGGACGTTGTACTAGTGAGTTAATGCGACGTGCTCGCGTAACAACGATTAGCTACCGTTGTTACGGGTGCAAATCGTGTCAAACAAGTAATGTACGACGATTGTCTAACGAGATGGAGTAGTGTGGTGTACATGTATATACTTACATGTTATGTCTTTTAGTTCTTTGTTTAATCTTTTCCGTTTTATAGAATGAAGACGAGAAACGGACACGATAATGATAACGGTGGTACGAGTGAGGATGTTGAACTCACGGCCAAGGTTGAGGCCATCTTTAAAAAGTTAAAGAAGGATTTTCTTGACGATGTCCGGAAGGTCTTCCAAGAGTCGGTCGATGGACAAGTGACTGAAATGATCAACGATCGAATGAAAGCCGCAATAGAGGAGGCTTTAGAGGCTAGAAATATTTATCCTCGAGGCGAAGGGGGTAAAGGTAATGGTGGGGGTGGAAGGCGGGACTTCCACTACAAGAATTTCAAGGATACTCAACCTCCGATGTTTAATGGGGTGAGGGATCCATTGAAAAGCACTTGTTGGATTTCCGATATCGAGGGAGCTTTCTGTACCGCGGAATGTCCTCCCGAGAAAAAGACGAGGTATGGGTCTAGCATGTTACGTGAAGAAGGCAAGTTGTGGTGGGACGATAAAATCAATTTATACGATGAAGAGCAATGCATGAGCTTGACATGGGAGGAGTTTAAGAAGGAATTCTTCCAAGAATACCGAACTTCTTCCGATCTTGATAGAATCCAGGACGAGTTGCATCATTTGCAACAAGGTTCAATGGACTTGGTTAGTCTCAAGTCTACCTTTTTGGCAAAGACTCGTTTTTGCCTGGAATATGTTGGTGACGACCACAAGCTAATGAAAGATTTCTACCGTACTTTGAACGACGAGTTCAAGGGTAAGATTAGTCGGGGAATGGCTAAGACTTTTGAAGAGCTATTCGAGTTGGCTCGGGGTTTTGAACCGGAGGTTCCGAGGAAGAGTGATTTCACTTTTTCAAAAAGAAAGTTTGAAGGTTCGAGTTATTCGAACTTTTCAAAAAAAAAGAACAAGAACAAAAAGGGTTCCGAAAGTGTCAATAGTGTGAAGAAGGGCGCTACCGGTGGTTTTGGGAAGTTCGTCCCTACTTGCTACAATTGTGGGGTACGTGGACATATGGCTCGAGATTGCCCGAAGCCAAATTCAACAAACAAGCCCACTTGTTTTAATTGCAACAAAGAAGGACACCGAAAGTCAGAGTGTCCCGATTTGAACAACGATAATGTTAAAAGGCTAGAGAAGGCGGCGGGTACGGCTCGAGGTCGCAACTATTTGATGACCAATGACGAAGCCAAACAATCAAACGAAGTAGTCTCAGGTACTTTCATGGTTAATTCTAATCCGGCAAGGATTTTATTTGATACCGGTGCAAATTTGTCGTTTGTGTCTCCAAAATTTGTGCCTAAACTTGATAGACCGTTAGCTAAGTTAAGTCGTCCGGTAGAAGTCGAAATAGCAGACGGCAAGACGGTGCTAGTGGTTGATGTGTGTAAGAACTGTGATGTCGTTTTTGGTGCCGAAAACTTTAAAATTGATCTCATCCCTATGACTTTGGGCGATTTTGATATCGTTGTTGGTATGGATTGGCTCGATCGAAATAGAGCCGATATTGCATGCCATGAAAAGTTTATACGTGTGAAGACCCCAAGTGGGGGAGAGTTGATTATTCATGGCGATAGACGAAGAAGACTTGTGCCGATATGTTCTTTTGCACGGGCACGTCGTTTTCTTGTTAGTGGTGGTATGGCTTTTCTTGCCCATGTTGTTGATACTCGTGATGAGCCACCACCTATTCGTAAAATTCCAGTGGTTAGGGAATTCGAAGACGTTTTTCCGGATGAGTTACCGGGTGTTCCGGCGGAAAGACAAGTTGAATTTCGCATTGAGTTGGTTCCGGGAGCTACTCACATTGCTAAAACTCCTTATCGTTTAGCACCAACGGAAATGCAAGAGTTGTTAAATCAAACCCAAGAGTTGCTTGAGAAGGGTTTTATTCGACTGAGTGCTTCGTCGTGGGGCGCTCCAGTTTTATTCGTGAAAAAGAAGGACGGTAGTATGCGGATGTGCATTGATTATCGGGAGTTGAATAAAGTGACGATCAAGAATCGTTATCCGTTGCCTCGGATTGACGATTTGTTTGACCAACTCCAAGGTGCGACGTATTTTTCTAAGATCGACCTACGGTCCGGCTATCACCAAATGCGGGTCCGTGAGGAAGATATCGAGAAAACGGCTTTTCGAACGCGTTATGGGCATTTTGAGCTTGTAGTTATGCCTTTTGGTCTTACGAATGCACCGGCGGCATTCATGGATCTTATGAACCGAGTGTGCCAACCTATGTTGGACAAGTCGGTGATTGTGTTCATTGACGACATACTAGTCTACTCGAAGAGTATGAACGAACATGAACGTCATTTGCGTGAAGTATTGAAGACGTTACGAAAGGAGAAGTTATATGCTTAGTTCTCCAAATGTGAATTTTGGCTAAGGGAAGTTCAATTCCTTGGCTACATTGTGAACAAAGACGGTATCCAAGTAGATCCGGGGAAGATAGAGACGGTGAAAAGTTGGAGACAACCGACTACGCCTACGGAGGTCCGAAGTTTTCTCGGATTGGCCAGTTATTATCGTCAGTTTATCCAAGACTTTTCTAAGATCGCCTCTTCATTGACGAAATTGACGAGGAAGAACGTGAGGTTTGTTTGGGAGAACGAGCAAGAAATTGCTTTTCAATTGTTAAAAGAGAAGTTATGTCAAGCTCCGGTGTTTGTTTTTCCGGAAGGGGTGGAAGACATGACGGTTTATTGTGATGCCACGTTAAATGGACTCGGGTGTGTTCTAATGCAAAGAGGTAAAGTCATCGCTTATGCCTCTCGACAATTAAAGGAACACGAGACGAGATATCCGACTCATGATCTTGAGTTGGCGGCGGTTGTGCATGCATTGAAAATTTGGCGCCATTACTTGTATGGTGTCAAGTGTACGATTTATTCGGATCATAAGAGTTTGAAACATCTCTTTAATCAACGAGATTTGAATTATCGTCAACGTAGGTGGATGGATGTGGTAAAAAACTACGATTGTGAGATACTTTATCATCCGGGCAAGGCTAATGTGGTCGCGGATGCGTTAAGTCGAAAGAGTCATCACCCGGCGTTACGATTGGGATTGTTACGTATAATTATTACTAACGATTTTCTTGAGAAACTTGGTATGATTCAAATAGAGGCTTACGTTCACAACAAGCATGTGGAGCGAATTGTGGGACAATCGGAGTTCATTACTATGGGCTCGCGGGGTCTGTTGTCTTTTCAAGGAAGAGTGTGGGTGCCTAAGATGGGGGATTATCGACAAGTGCTACTTGATGAAGTACATAAGTCAAAGTATTCCATTCATCCGGGAGAAACGAAAATGTATCTTGATTTAAGAAAAGATTATTGGTGGCCGGGCATGAAACGTGATGTTGTGAAGTATGTTGAGCAATGCGTCACGTGTTTGCAAGTTAAAGCCGAGCACCAAAAGCCGTATGGTAAGTTACAACCGTTAGAAATCCCGAAATGGAAATGGGAGCACATTACCATGGATTTCATCACAAAGTTACCTAAAACGGCGAGAACCCAATTTGATTCGATTTGGGTTATAGTAGATCGATTGACGAAGAGTGCTTTGTTTCTTCCCATTAAGGAAGCGATATCGTCGGAGACTTTGGCTAAGTTGTTTATCAAGGATGTCATCTGAAATGTCCCGTTCTTATTGATTAAAAACGATCCATATTAATTGATTTCGTTGCGAGATTTTGACCTCTATATGAGACGTTTTTCAAAGACTGCATTCATTTTTAAAACAAACCATAACTTTTATTTCATAAATAAAGGCTTAAAAAGCTTTACGTAGATTATCAAATAATGATAATCTAAAATATCCTGTTTACACACGACCATTACATAATGGTTTACAATACAAATATATTACATCGAAATCAGTTTCTTGAATGCAGTTTTTACACAATATCATACAAACATGGACTCCAAATCTTGTCCTTATTTTAGTATGCAACAGCGGAAGCTCTTAGTATTCACCTGAGAATAAACATGCTTTAAACGTCAACAAAAATGTTGGTGAGTTATAGGTTTAACCTATATATATCAAATCGTAACAATAGACCACAAGATTTCATTTTCAATACACATCCCATACATAGAGATAAAAATCATTCATATGGTGAACACCTGGTAACCGACATTAACAAGATGCATATATAAGAATATCCCCATCATTCCGGGACACCCTTCGGATATGATATAAATTTCGAAGTACTAAAGCATCCGGTACTTTGGATGGGGTTTGTTAGGCCCAATAGATCTATCTTTAGGATTCGCGTCAATTAGGGTGTCTGTTCCCTAATTCTTAGATTACCAGACTTAATAAAAAGGGGCATATTCGATTTCGATAATTCAACCATAGAATGTAGTTTCACGTACTTGTGTCTATTTTGTAAATCATTTATAAAGCCTGCATGTATTCTCATCCCAAAAATATTAGATTTTAAAAGTGGGACTATAACTCACTTTCACAGATTTTTACTTCGTCGGGAAGTAAGACTTGACCACTGGTTGATTCACGAACCTATAACAATATATACATATATATCAAAGTATGTTCAAAATATATTTACAACACTTTTAATATATTTTGATGTTTTAAGTTTATTAAGTTAGCTGTCCTCGTTAGTAACCTACAACTAGTTGTCCACAGTTAGATGTACAGAAATAAATCGATAAATATTATCTTGAATCAATCCACGACCCAGTGTATACGTATCTCAGTATTGATCACAACTCAAACTATATATATTTTGGAATATAGAGTGTCTATGGTTGTTCCGAAATATATATAGATGTGTCGACATGATAGGACGAAACATTGTATACATGTCTATGATATCTCAAGATTACATAATATACAATTCAAGTTGATTAAGTTATGGTTGGAATAGATTTATTACCAATTTTCACGTAGCTAAAATGAGAAAAATTATCCAATCTTGTTTTACCCATAACTTCTTCATTTTAAATCTGTTTTGAGTGAATCAAATTGTTATGGTTTCATATTGAACTCTATTTTATGAATCTAAACAGAAAAAGTATAGGTTTATAGTCGGAAAAATAAGTTACAAGTCATTTTTGTAAAGGTAGTCATTTCAGTCGAAAGAACGACGTTAAGATGACCATTTTAGAAAACATACTTTCACTTTGAGTTTAACCATTATTTTTGGATATAGTTTCATGTTCATAATAAAAATAATTTTCCCAGAATAAAAACTTTTAAATCAAAGTTTATCATAGTTTTTAATTAACTAACCCAAAACAGCCCGCGGTGTTACTACGACGGCGTAAATCCGGTTTTACGGTGTTTTTCGTGTTTCCAGGTTTTAAATAATTAAGTTAGCATATCATATAGATATAGAACATGTATTTAGTTGATTTTAAAAGTCAAGTTAGAAGGATTAACTTTTATTTGCGAACAAGTTTAGAATTAACTAAACTATGTTCTAGTGATTACAAGTTTAAACCTTCGAATAAGATAGCTTTATATGTATGAATCGAATGATGTTATGAACATCATTACTACCTCAAGTTCCTTGGATAAACCTACTGTAAATGAGAAAAATAGATCTAGCTTCAAAGGATCCTTGGATGGCTTGAAAGTTCTTGAAGCAGAATCATGACACGAAAACAATTTCAAGTAAGATTTCCACTCGAAATAAGATTGTTATAGTTATAGAAATTGAATTAAAGTTTGAATATGATTATTACCTTGTATTAGAAAGATAACCTACTCTAATTAACAAAGGTTTCTTGATCTTGGATGATTACTTGGAATGGATTTAGAAAACTTGGAAGTAAACTTGCAATCTTGGAAGTATTCTTGATTTTATGAAACTAGAACTTTTGGAATTTATGAAGAACACTTATAACTTGAAGATAGAACTTGAGAGAGATCAATTAGATGAAGAAAATTGAAGAATGAAAGTGTTTGTAGGTGTTTTTGGTCGTTGGTGTATGGATTAGATATAAAGGATATGTAATTTTGTTTTCATGTAAATAAGTCATGAATGATTACTCATATTTTTGTAATTTTATGAGATATTTCATGCTAGTTGCCAAATGATGGTTCCCACATGTGTTAGGTGACTCACATGGGCTGCTAAGAGCTGATCATTGGAGTGTATATACCAATAGTACATACATCTGAAAGCTGTGTATTGTACGAGTACGAATACGGGTGCATACGAGTAGAATTGTTGATGAAACTGAACGAGGATGTAATTGTAAGCATTTTTGTTAAGTAGAAGTATTTTGATAAGTGTCTTGAAGTCTTTCAAAAGTGTATGAATACATATTAAAACACTACATGTATATACATTTTAACTGAGTCGTTAAGTCATCGTTAGTCGTTACATGTAAATGTTGTTTTGAAACCTTTAGGTTAACGATCTTGTTGAATGTTGTTAACCCATTGTTTATTATAACAAATTAGATGTTAAATTGTTATATTATCATGATATTATGATATATAATATATCTTAGTATGATATATATACAATATATAATATATCTTAGTATGATATATATACAGTTAAATGTCGTTACAACGATAATCGTTACATATATGTCTCGTTTCGAAATCATTAAGTTAGTAGTCTTATTTTTACATATGTATTTCATTGTTAATACACTTAATAATATATTTACTTATAATTTAACATAATTAACCAAGTGTATCAATATCTTAATATGATTCATATGTACCTAGTAAGACGTTGTTATAACGATAATCGTTATATATATCGTTTTCGAGTTTCTTAAATTAATAGTCTCATTTTTATGTATATAACTCATTGTTAAAATACCTAATGAGATACATAATTATAATAAAATCATGTTAACTATATATATAACCATATATATGTCATCGTATAATTTTTACAAGTTTTAACGTTCGTGAATCACCGGTCAACTTGGGTGGTCAATTGTCTATATGAACACCGATGGGAATTTTGAGTACCATTCCTTTTTGCTATTGGTTAACCATGGTTGTGTGAATTTGGTATTAGCATATTTAATATTGAACTATATGCTATTGGTGTTGCTAGCTTCTTATAAATTGTGGATAGTAGTTTATGCATGAGTTTTGCATGGTTGTCATGTTGCTAGCTTGTATGCGGTGTTGTGTAAGTGTTTGCAAATGAGTAGGTTATATATGAACATGTATAATTATTGCATTCACTAAGTATTAGCTTACCCCTCTCGTTGTTTATCTTTTTAGATGCAGGTGTGGACAAGGGCAAGGGGGTTGTTGGGCACTAGGTGTCCCTTGATGATGTTATGTTGGAGCTTTTGGAAGTTGGCCTAGCTTTTGGGTAGTTTAGTCCCAAACCATGCTCGATGTGTTGTTTGGTTTAAAACTATCATTTTTGTATTGGTCAAACTTGTATCACATTCGTTAATGGCCTTTGTGCCTTTTGTAAACATTAAACTTGTTGTATGTTTTAACGAAACGTGTGGAATGCTTTACATATTTAATTGGCGCGTAAATGTGTATTATTTTAAAAAAAAAATTATCGTATGGAATACGGGTTGGGATGTTTCAATAGTGCTGAAAATTTGGGCCGAAACAGCGACAGGAGCGGCGCTTTTAGCTGACTTCAGGAGCGGTGCTTTTGTTGAAGAGCGTCGCTTTTGGATCTGATCAGGAACGACGCTTTTATCTTGAAGACTGGCGCTTTTGCCCACTGATGAGAAATGGAGACAAATCGTGCACAATGGCGACGCTTTTAGTTCTGGAGCGGCGCTTTTGATCTTGTAGGAGCGGCGCTTTTAGACCAAGAACGGCGCTTTTGGAGCTGTTTCCTGCACTTGTCATTTTCTAAGCCAATTTTGCCCAAGATTTGGTCAATTTTACACCAAATCAACTCCTTAGCCCAATATTTATCAAATAGCTCAATATCACACTAAATAGGCCTCGAGATAGTCAAAAACCGAGCAAAGTGAGGTAGATATCGTGAGATAAACATATATAAATTGAGCGATATCACAGTTCATTTACAGTTAAAGTTGGTTGCAGATCGTAAAGCAGATTAATATGTTCCTCAGTCAAAAAAGTCCGATTTACTTCTCCTTCTACTTCAGATCCACTGTCGTCATCAGACTCTACAATCCCATCTACATATGCTTCTACACTCTCTGGTACAACTGCAGCCCCGGAATTGTAATATTATCTTAAGTAGCATTATGTGAATCCAATAACATTTGAGCAATAACATCCTCTTCAGTAACATCAGGTGGAATATTAAATGAATCAACCAAAGTATCATAATCAAATTGCCATGCGAATCCTTTTCCAATGGGAGGACGAGCAGTACGCTGAACATCAACTTCAAAGCGTTATTCAACACACCTAGATTCGGATTTATACTCTCTCTTGTTAGTATTCCCACATCCAAGAAACACACCAGGAACAACCTTTGGATTGAACTTCCCTCCAGTATCCCGTATCATGATTGTATACGGTGCACCAAAAGGTTAGAAATTTTTAATGTTAGGCTTCCTTTTATGCAACAATTCATA
Source organism: Rutidosis leptorrhynchoides (assembly GCF_046630445.1). NCBI lineage: Eukaryota > Viridiplantae > Streptophyta > Magnoliopsida > Asterales > Asteraceae > Rutidosis > Rutidosis leptorrhynchoides. The sequence continues at coordinate 656,502,034 of NC_092333.1, read as the reverse complement.
ACATGTCCTCCCATGTCATTTAATCACCAGCACTCGATTCATCACATAACATGTTGTACTCACAGCTTCACCCCAGAAAGTAATGGGCAAGCATGAATCAGCTAACATGGTTCTAGCAGCCTCAATCAATGTTCTGTTCTTTCTTTCAGCTACCTCATTCCATTGTGGTGTGTATGCTGGACTGAACTGTTGTTGAATGCCCTTATCATTATAGAAACTCTGCATTTTTTGATTCTTGAACTCAGTACCATTGTCTGTATGAATCCTTCTCACCTTCAGCTTATACAAACTTTCTAGCTTCAAAATCAAAAGTCTGGTGTGCTCAAAAGTATCAGACTTATTCTTCAACATAACAACCCTAGAGAAACAAAAATATTCATCTGTAACAACCAAGCAGTAAGAATCCCCAGAGATAGTCTTGTGATTAATAGGAATGAAAAGATCCATATGAAGTAACTCTAGAGGAATATCAATTGAATGATGCTTCTTGGATGCATGAGACTTCTTTGTTTGTTTCCCTTTCTTACATGGTAGACAACCCTCATGAATTTGAAAACTCTTCACATTTACACCTTTGACAAGTCCATTATGAACTAGAGTGTTCATCCTCCTAAAACTCAAATGACCCATTGTGCCATAAGATAGACACTTATTATGTAGCTTTTGATACAAAGGCCTGATGACCCTTTGCAGCTTCCACACGAGCCTTTCTCATATCAAGAATATACAAATTTTTGCATCTCGAAGCGGTCATAAGAATCATGTCTTCCGATATAACAAATTCTTTTCTCAAAATACAACAAAATTTATCATCAAACCCAACTGTACACCTTTTGTGAGCAACCTAAGAAACAGAAAGCAGATTATTCGACATCTGCTTAACAAAATTCAGTTTATCAAAATTGACATTAACATTTTTAATAACACCATGTGCATTAATATAACCACCCTCAGCTCCTGCAAAAGAAACCGGTCCACCATCTACTGCCTTGACATTAGAAAGTAAAGACAAGTTTCCTGTCAAGTACCTGGATTCCCCACTATCAACGATCCATGTACTGCAACATGGATTGTAGGTGACCTGCACAAAACATTAGGAGATTAGTTTGAGAGGGCGACCCATGCCCTAATGGCAGTGGGTTTCCCATTAACGCCAACTACTGGTAATTCCACCCGTTTACCCTTAGATCCTGACGGGCTTTCAGAGTTCTAAACACCCTTTCCCTTTAATTTTCGTTTCCAAATAATATTTTTAGGTACTGGTTTCCTGTAATAATCTTTAGTTTGAAAAACTTTAATATCATATGATTTTACCGAAGGAGAATTTGACATAGGTGAATATGATCTTTTATTAAAAACATGTTTAGGACTCAGATCGACCTTCATGTGTGATGTTCGACCAAAAGTTTTGCAATTAACAGCACGATGTCTAGACATTCCACAACAAAACATTTAGGCTCAGCAAAATGAGCACAATTTTCTAGATTTATATCTAGGAGGTGTGGATTGTCTTCTAGGTGAGGTGGTCTGCTTTCTAGGCGGTGGGGGTGTCACTTCCTGTTATTTCAAAGCTTGTCTGTGGCTAGGGGATATGTATTTAGGCACACTGCTAGGCTTGGGACTCTTACCTAGAGGTGGTAGTCCACACATGGGAGCAAAAATATCCTCCTGTGCAACACTAGGTCCTTGCTGGAACTTACGTGGAGTTAACGGTGTGTCTTTTCTTCTTGGTTTCCTAGATCTTTCCGCAGATTTTAGCTTTGCTTTCTTAGAGTCACTTTCCCTATGAACATTCTCGGGATTTTTCAAGATAGTAATAGATTTCATCTAACGTTGAAATGGTTTACTATCTTTCTCAGTGTCGAGATCAGTATCGGACTCTGTTTCATAGACAACCTCTACAAGTTTCAGAACCTCTACCTTTTCAGTCTCAACGTATTCTTTCTTATTCTCAACAGGTTTCTCCTTAGTATCAACGGGTTGCTGTTCAAGGATCGCACTTCTACACTTCTCACGTGGCTTATAAATGTATTCCTGCTTAAAAGGTGGTGGACATTTTTCATAACCTATGGATTTACTACCATGCTGTTGTTTGTAGACTGTGTAGTCTAAAATATGTGACATACGTTGCCAGCTCTCATTCCTAACCAGTTCACTCTCATACTTTATCATGAATGCCTCTTTCTCATTTCTAAGGCTTTCTAACTGGTTTATGTACATGGTAATGGCCTTATCATTATCAATCACAGTTGCATTCAAGTTAACTATTTGATTTTCTATGGTATGAATTACATCCACATAATCCTTCTGTTTGTTCAAGTAATATACAACATCCTCATAAGCTTTCTTATTCTACTGATTGTCTATACCTAAATTCTTAAGCTCAATCTCAAGTTTAGGACAATTAGCACATGTTACAGGAATTTCACTAAGCTTGGATATAACACATTCAAGTCGATTAATTTCATGTTCAAGTTCACAACATTTAGTACAGACAGAAGTAGATTCAGTGTGTACCTTATCATTACTCGAAGTGTTGGCCATGAATGCATAGTTGCTCCTTCCATCCTATGAATCTGTATCCGGTTCTAATTTTGACTCTGAACTTGTGCTATCAGATCAGGATCAACATTTTCCACACCAGTATCATTACCAACCAAGCTATTACCTTTGCCCATCTTACCTTCTGAACCCTTATCTGAACCCGCATCAACAATCTCCTCTTCTTTCTTAAACCATGTTCTCGTATTAAAATCCAAACCCATAACTTCATCATCGAAAGAATCAGAGGACACATCTGACCAATCTTTAGCTTTTCGAAACTTATCAGATAACTCCCTTCGAATATTTATCTTAAGAGCCCACTTTGAAAGTTCTTCAGCTCTCTTCACCCTTGCTTCACATTTGCAAATATAGCATTTGCAATCATTGTCTTTACCAACGCAACCAACTTTCTCTCTCTCAAGCTTTTCTGATTCTATTTGCTCTTCAATTTTACCAACGAATACTACATTTGCTTTCTCATTCTCAGCATGAATTGACCAATCGGAGACTTCATCGGCATATGTAGTATTTAAGGCCTTAGTTTGAACTTATGTCTGAGTCTCCTTTGAAGGTTCCTCAATCGGTACAGTATATTTTCCGTTCGCTTCAATATTCGAATTGTGGAATGGATTGTGAAAACTAGGCTTTGTTGGTCTCGTGCAAGTTCTTTTGAAATGACCAAGTTCATCACAGTTTTGGCACCTAACTTTAGACTTGTCAAAACCAAACTTAGTATTTTTGTTAACGCTCAAGTTCTTCTGACCTGTCTTTTTCAAATACTTTCACACTCTTCTAACAACAATACCCATAGCCCACAAGATATCTGTTCTTTCAAGCTCATCTTCATCAATCTGCTCATAGTCTTCATTCTCCAGATGACAATTAAGAACCTAACCATTAATCATATCATTATAAGAGTTTACAACCAAAGCAACCAGTGCCATGTCTTCCTGAATGAGCTCCAGAGGCCTTTTCTTGATATTTTCAGTCTTTAGAATAGTTGGTTGAGCCTGTTGTACCTGTGAAATGTCCACTATCTGACTTAATGGAATTTGACCATGTGGTGGAGGTTGGAAGTACCCAGTCAGAAGAGGTTTTGAAGAAGTCTGTGAAACGTTGCATGAAATATAAGTAGTCTACAACGGAGCATGACCTGTAGATGAAGAAGCACCAATTTTAGAACCCTTATATAAAGTAGGATTGTGGGGTTCTAAGATGTCTTCTCTTAGCTTCAAGTTCGACTTCCTTCTCCATCAGTGATCATATACACAGCCTAATTTAGGACTGATCAATCAGCTTCGAAGTGAAAGTAGACAAAGTCAACGGACATGATGAATTGGTAGCCCTGTTCTGAATCTGTTCAATGATCATATCCCATTTCTCTATAACCCCTTCTTTCAATACCTTGATTGCCTTAGCATCTGTAATTTTAATCCGATAATCAACAAGTTCAGACATGAGGTGACAGTATCTTGTTAAGGTCTGTTCTAAGTGCTCGATATGGAGAGCAGCAAAGGTCTTCCACTCAGTCTTCAACACCTTACCTTTCATCGCACGGTAGGTTTCAGTACCCTGGCTAGCAGACTGAATAGCCACCCAAAGAGAATGAGATGTCTTATTTCGGGAATTAAATTGATGAAAATTTCTTTTGACAACACCTGAGTAAGTTAAGCATAACACTTGCATTCTAAGTTGTACTGTTCCCTTTCAGGAGGACTGAAAAGCAGATGTTTCTTTATTTTCACCATATGAGGCCACTGGTAAACATATTCGGTCTCAATAAGTTCCCACAACCTAGAATCTATCACATTCAAGTAGATCATAAACCTACTCTTCCAGTCCATATAGTCCTTTAGATTCTCAAGTGTAGGTACCTTGTAGGAGGTACCCGATTCATTCTCAGCTATCAGGATTTTCTGAATACTAGGTATTAATACATACACACATTCATTAGCAATAAATTGATTTGGTTCAGACATCTTCTAAAGTTTAAGTAGAATTAAGAAAATAAGGTTTCTGTATTAAAAGACGAACGATCGAGTGTCTTAGTCACACGATTGAGTGTCTGTTCCAGTCGGTCGAGTGTCTTAAAGTCAAATGGGCATCACTTCATTACTGTCAGTCTATATGGTATTGCAACTCACACGATCAAATGTCTTACACCCTCGGTCGATTGTGTATACTCACACAGTCGGTTGTCTAGACACACGGTCGAGTATCTATGTGAAACTCAAACGGTTCAGGAAAAAATCACACGGTTGACTAATTGACTCACACGGTCGATTGTCAAGAAACAAATGGTCGGGTGTGTTCTTGACATCAACATGTCGAAAACTAGGGTTTTTTGATAAAAAAAAATCGATCTAGCGACTAGTTTTTGACAAAACGAAACGAACCAAGACACTAGGGACTTCGAAAAAACTATCGGGAACACGTTTAAACCCAAAAACCAATTACTATAACGCAAAAACACCGAGAATCAAAGGAAAAACAATTTTAACCAAAAACCCACTTTTTGAGAAAAAGAAATCGATTAAAACAAGCGATTCAGAGACTCCAGCTCTGATGCCACTTTGTAGATGTTGTTAATAGGATCTTAGAAATGCTTGCGACTCGATCTAATGGCAGAAATCACTAGAACAAGATTAACCGAATGACGGGACGTGTTGGGGTTGAATTAGTCGAATCTAGCTAGGATTGGAACTAGATTAGAACGACACCAAAACGCTATGATTCGGTGGTTTTTGGTGTTGGGAACCGGCAAGAAAGACAGACAGCGTTTAGGTGTTGGGAACCGGCAAGAAAGACAAGACAATTGTATTAGGGTTATGGGAATGTGTAACCTAACAAAGGAGGTTAAGTCCCGTATATATACTGCATCCAGACACAGTCGGTCGACTGTGTTGGACATTCGGTCGACTGTGTGACTGAGTCGATCGAGTGAGTGACCTCACTCGGTCGACTGTGTTTGCAGTTTTACTAGTGATATAATTATTAAAGTACATACATAACAATTCAATAGTCACAATATAAAATGTTATTACATGACCGAACGTATTCAAATTACAAAAAAAAAAAAAAAAAAAAAAAAAAAAAAAAAAACTGCTTTCACACCGTACAAACGACATCGAGAGCAAGGAGCCCAATAGTTGAAAGATATCTTGAGAAAAAGTTTTAGCCTAAGGATTACATGCACCACCAACAACAAATATTTTTAGCAACAAACCATACCCTCGTTTAAAACCACGAACCCGTCCAAAAGTAATCTTGATTTGATGAAATTAATATGATTAACACTAGATAAAATTATTATCGAGATCAACAAGAAATAAAACCTATTGTGTACAAATAAAAAAATGATCGAAGACCAATTGAGCTTATTTAATGACATCTCTGATTTTATATTTATTTGTGTCGTTGAAAACAAATATATTCACATCCATTTCGGATAACAAACTGTAATAAGTAGTAACTGAGCTTTATTTAAAGCTATCTCAAAACAATATTTACATATCATTTATCACTTAAAATATCTCATTTCACCAATTTAGGGCATTTTATATCACTTAAAATATCCCATTTTATTTTTATTTTTGTGTCACTCATTCTTTTTCTTTACCTCCCTCTCAATAGTTTTCCTCCTCTCCAAGTGTTATTCCTTCTCCCTAAAACACCTTCTCATTTCTTTATTTCTCAGACACTACAATGGCCTTACTTTTAAGGGGACTCATCAACTCAAATTGTTCAACTTAGCAAGACCATTATCATCAGCGGCCACGATTGCAAACTTCGATCACAGCAAAACATTGATGTGTTCAGATTATCTCAAACATCCCTTAACCCCGCAATGTTTGAGAGATAGTCTCACTTCGTATGAAAGAGTAAATGGGTTTTTTGTTCTCGACCCTCAAAATCTTCCATCCGTACCCGTCGCCGATAGTATTAGCACGTTGCCGCCCGATTTTATACCTTTACTGATCGAAATCCTCAGTAAGTTGTCACCGGTGTTGGATTCGGTGTTTCCGTTTCTTTATCTGATTGCTGTAAATCACGGGATCTGGTTGGCTCTCATATATTTTCGTTACCCACAATATATTAAAGGTTATTTTGGCTCTCATCTTTTTTTTTCTTTTTCTTTCCATTTTATTCTTATTTAGTTTTTTGTTGTCTGTAAAATGGAATATGCAAACCTTTGCTGTTGTCACAAAGTTAGTAATTTGAAGTTGTTAAAATAAAGAACATAAAATAAGGTTATTAAAAATATTTCAAAGCACAAAGTATTTGAAGAGATACAAACATCCTCTAGAAAAATAATAAATTATAATACATTTGGGAGTTTATTTTGTTAAATATTTATGAAAACTACGATGTTCTTATATAATTACGTTTTAAAAGTACCATGATCAGCTAATTAATAACTCGGCATTTGTATGTGATTGTAGATCCCGTCAAGAATTCTATTCGTGAGTGTCTGAAGAAGTTTCATCAAGCAAAAAGTAGAGTGCTAGGTAATTTTTTTAATTATAGTAATATTTTTTATATGTTTTATTTGTTATTTATTATATTATTATTACTAACTGTTAATTTATTACTTGTATATTATTATTAATTATTGTTAATTTTTTATTATTATTAATCAGCCCTACCCATGCATTACATTAGCGCCGCTATTAGCCTCGTGAAGCTTCTATTCCGGGTATCCGTTGATCCGTCGGATCCGATGATCGGTATGTTTATATATGTTTTAATTTCTAGGTCAAAAAAGTGAATATGGGACTAGGCAAATTATGGGACTGGGCAAATTAAAGCAGAATTCATGGGGGGATTTAGGAGCTACGACCTACCAAATAATACAACACTATTGATACTAAAATATGATGGTACATGTCCAGTTGATTGTTTTTGTCTCGGTCATTGTTGTTTTAGTTCAAAGACTAAGTCAAGTAGTGTTGATAATTAGTCTTGATTATATACTTATGACAACACTATTATTTGATCTGTTGCAATATTAGATGACTCCCAACTATAACAAGCTTCTTCACCAGAACTAGCTGCAAAATCAGCACTATCTTACCAGGACTAACCCACGACTAAACACTCTCAACTATGACATTACTTACTCAAATAAATTGAGACCTACGAAATTATTTAATTAAATAAGTTACAACCGTCAAAGATAATTGTACAACTAATAAAAACATCTATCTCCGTCTTACCCGTGCTTGAGAATCACAAAACATAGGGCAAAAAACCAGGGCTGAGTGGTGCCATCGAGGTGGGCATGGAGGAGGGTAGGGTGGCGAGGATGGCAATACCGTTGGGACCGCTTTTATTAATGAATCATTATTCTAGCTAAAGCTAGAGAAAAGTTACAAGGGGCATAAAAATCAAGAGTCTAATTAGAAACTATATTACCACCATATGTAAGCCAAGAAAACGACATTAATCTAATATGTAATAGAATCATAAATGGAGGATTTCTTTAAGGAATTGTCTTGGTGCAAAGAACAATTCCCAAACCGCCATAAAACATAAAGAAGCTGTCACGATGGAGTACACTCAAGACTTGGAATCCACATTTTTGTTCCAGTTGTCGAACCAAGACATCAATTGTGTAGCTGATTGAAGCTGAATGATGCCAGTATCTAACCGTCTGAATATATTGAACCAAACATCTATAGCAATCTTAAACTGAAAGAAAACGTGAGTCGAATTTCAAGCACATGGTTACACATCACACAAGAAATTGACTCAATATCCAAACCTCTTTTTGATAAATTGAGACGATGTGGTAATCTGTCACAAAAGAAACGCCACATGAACACATTTATTTTGCTTGGAAAAAACTTTTTCCATCTTGTTGGAATAGGATCAGACAAAAGAAGAGCTCTATCAATATGTTGTCTCGCCGAATGAATCGTAAACAAATCATCTCTGTCAAATACTGTAGACGTTGTTTTTATGGATCTTAGGTCGCTTGTAATCCGATCTAGTGGCGGAAATCACTAGAACGAAGGTAAACCGCGAATTGGGTCGTATCGGGGTTGAATTAGTCAAACCTAGTGTTGATTCTAGATTAGAATGACTCCTAAACGTAGTAATTCGGTGGTATATGGTATTGGGATCAACTGGGACGCAAAGTAGGCGATTTAGGGTTATGGGAATGAGTAACCTCGTAATGGAAGCTAAAACCCTTATATATAATGCATATCAGACACAGTCGGTCGCATATCAGACACAGTCAGTCGACTGTGTTAGACATCGGTCGAGTGTGTGGACACACTCGGTCGACTGTGTATGCAGTTTAACATATTGATATAATAAATATTAAAGAGCACACACACGTATCTAATCAATAGTCACAAAGTAAACATTATTACATGACCGAATGTATTAAACGACAAGTTAACTAGAACTAGGGATTACATGCACTAACATATACCATCGCCAATAGTCCTTAATTTGTACTGAAGGTATGTATACCCTCTAGATAAGACATCAAAATATGTAGATGCGCACCGAGTGCTTTGTTCCCTATACTATCCCGATTCCACTTCTAAATCCATTGTCCATCCACCAGTCGATCAACAATGGCTGGGGCACCTTTATGAGATTTCTAAGTGGAATAATCTGTCTATTAAAGCATGAACATAACAGGAAATTACTTAACCATGTATCAATCCAGAAACGAATGCTCTTGCCATCGCCAAGTTTCGTTAATTGATGTAGTGTTGCTAGGAATCAAATCACGATCTGCCATATATGCTATATAATACACAAAGACACAATGTTAGCCCACTCACCAGGACCATTTTTCTATAGACTGACCATAAATAAATCCCTATACATCCCATCAGAAGTTCTATAAGCTAGCGTTAATCGTCATCCTATAGAAAATAAAGGAATCTTCCACTCCGCGAGCCATTTATGAAATTTGGCAATCAACTCTTTCCAAAGTGACGTATGATTCATATTAGCCCCTATCGGTAATCCTAGATATTTTGTTGGAATCTTCGAACTTTACAACTTGAATCTTTTGCCCTTTGATTTAATTACTTCTTCATCTGATCTGATACTGCTGATGTCATCCATACTTTCTTTGCTATAGTCATTTGAAGTAATTCAGATTCTTCAACTATATCATGATCAGCTTCATGTGATATTTAAGTCAGAATATATGCTCCTTCAACTCTTCCAATGAAGCTGCACCTTTGTCTATTTTGTCATCCAACTCGACCATAACAGATTGTTTACGAGAGATATAATTAATTAACCAATCTATTATTGACATTCTACTATTCTTTCAGTTTAACTTTAACGAACTTAAGCTGTGCATTGATTGAAGCATGTTGGCTCGAAAGATAATAATCATATATAACTTTCTTTACCGCATCATTAAACCCGTCGCAATCCATCCAATAATGAAATAATGTAAAAGGAGTCTGGCCAAAATCAATCTTTTTAATTTAATAACCAACTTGCTCATTTTGGAACCCGCTTTATTTCTCCAAGTGAATCGATGTCCTTATAATGCAATATCAACAAGGTTCATATAATCTATATAAAATATAAATTCATTAAACACGTTTCCCACAGCTGGACGAAAAGTAGAACCAAACCGTTCCTCTTCATCACGCTCAACATTCATGTTCCCCCAAAAAATAGAACCAAACTGTTCCTATTATTATGTTTAATTTGAAAGACGATACTTGATTCATTTATTATAACGAGTTCATTCTACCATTTTAATGCTACAGATATTATTTTGGATGCAAGTTCTGGCTTACTAGACTTGATGATCAATGAGGCAAAGGAAAGATATAAGGAAAAATTTGGTTTAAAAGTCGAGAAAGGTATATTACAATTTTGTTACCTTATTTTTTATATTAAATTTTGGTTCGGGATTGACTAAATTAATACATACATTTGTTGTAATAAATCAGAACTGATAGGTACGGGAGAAAATGTTGAGGACATTGCTGAGAAACGCAACTTTGATGGTGTCGCCTTACTGGATAGTATATTTCTGTTCCTTTTTATTACTATATATATATATATATATATATATATATATATATATATATATATATATATATATATATATATCTCAAGTTTGATGATGAATTGCTGCTCATGATGAGTGAACTAGGCCCAATCGATCAAAATCACTTTTTAATGCTTGTTTTTCTTTTTCTTTGTAAAATATCAATCCAGGTGACGAAGAATGCCGAAAAATGGGAGAGTTGATTGCTAGAGGTGTGTTGGAACAAGGGCTGTTTGCTTGTGCTGAAGCAGTTTCAGAAAACAACACAATAACTGCAGAAAGATTAATTTCGGTGTTACAACCGTTGGTGTCGATTTCTGGTGACCCCACACAAAGGTTAGCAGCTTACATGTTAGAAGGAATCGTGTCTCGATTCTATGGCTCTGGTAGTACAATCCACAAATCTTTAAAGCGTAAAGAACCAAGCAGTTGTGACCTCTTCTCTTATATGACGTTACTAAATGAAGCATGTCCTTATTTCAAGTTTGGTTATTTATCTGCTAATGGAGCGATTGTTGAAGCCACCAAGAACGAAGATAGAATCCACATAATTGATCTTCAGATTGCGCAGGGTGGTCAATGGGAAACTCTAATTCAGGCTTTAGCGGGTCGACCCGGTGGTCCACCAAAGCTAAGGATCACTGGTTTAGATGATTCCAGGAACGCATTTGCTAGAGGTGGTGGATTAAACATTGTTGGTCAGAGACTTGCAAAACTTGCAGAATCATTAAAAGTACCGTTTGAGTTTCATGGTGTACCGGTTTTTGCTTCAGATATCGAGATTAAACATCTTAGGGTTCAACCAGGGGAGGCATTGGCGGTTAACTGTACGTTGGTGCTGCACCACTTGCACGATGATCATAGGGACCGATTGATAAGGCTGATTAAACGTTTGTCTCCAAAAGTTGTGACTCTTGTTGAACATGAAGCTGATTTGAATACGACCAACTTTTTTTCGAGGTTTCAAGAGGTATTCAGCTACTACTCAGCTGTGTTTGAATCAATTGATGCTAATTTACCAAGGGATCATAAAGAGAGAATCAACGTAGAACAACATTGTCTTGCTGGTGAAATAGTTAATATATTGGCGTGTGAGGGGGCTGAGAGGGAGAAGAGACACGAGCTTTTTGGGATGTGGAGATCACGTTTCATGAAGACTGGATTTAGTCCGTTTCCGCTGAGCTCGTATGTGAACGCCACCATTAAGAAGCTGCTTGAGAACTATTGTGACAGGTATAGTGTTGAAGAGCGAGATGGGGCTTTGTTCTTTGGATGGATGAGTCGAGATTTGATGTCGTCGTCTGCATGGATGTGTTGTGAGACAAGTTTGGTAAGTTTGAGAAAGTAGTGGTGTTGCATGGATGCAATGTGAATCGATCAGCTTTTGGTAAGATTTAGATAGTTAGTATGAGTAGTCTGTCTGGAACTATTCTTCTAAATCATGTTTATAATTAAGATGCAACTTTGTGTGATATATATATCACTTTCAAATTAACTACTATCTGGTAATGGTAAAACAGCCTCATTACTTGCAGTAAGCCTCATCTATCACATTACTGTCAGATAACGAAGTACGTACAGTTTGATTGTCTGTTATTTTATGTTTTGCTCGAAACTATGTCCAAAAAACAAAGTAAATTTAGTGTTAGAATTGTTACTGATTTATATTAGTTAAATTTATGAGTACTGATTAATTGTATGAGGGGATAATTTTCTAAAAGGTAGAAATGTGAATAATGATGAGTGTAATGAAGACTACTACTTTTATAAAGGAGTGGAGCCTTTTTTATTTATTCAAGTGTTCTTTTGCTTTTTATTGTTGTACATTGACCAAGACACCATCAACTTATTTATAGCCTCTAGTATGTCGGTTAATACTAACTCTAGCATTTTCTGATATTTTGAAATGTTTAAACAATCTACTACCTTCTAGTAATGTCCTCTAAAATATCTTACACAACAACTAATTATTTAATTGTTTAATAATTCTAGATTAGTTAAGAAATACATTATATTTTAATACTCCTCCTTAATGTATTTCGAAGTTACTCCGAGCATGTTACGTAGGAGCTCGAACTTGGGTCTTGGTAGTGCTTTAGTGAAAATATCTGCAACCTGCTCTTCGGTCTTGCAGTATTTTAATTCAATGTCTTTCTTGGCTGAGACTTCTCGTAGAAAGTGATATTTAATGTCAATATGTTTTGTTCTACCATGGAACACCGGATTCTTTGCCATTGCAATTGCAGACTTGTTGTCGCAGAATATTTGTGTAGCGTCGTCTTGTTTTTCGCCCATGTCTTCTAGAATTCTTCTTAGCCATATAGCTTGATTAGCTGAGTTAGCGGCTGCGACGTACTCTGCTTCGGCTGATGATTGTGCCACTGTTTCTTGTTTCTTTGATGCCCAAGAAAATACACCAGATCCAAGTGTGAATGTGTATCCTGAAGTACTTTTCATGTCATCCACCGATCCGGCCCAATCGCTATCTGTGTATCCATAAAGCTTCGAGTCTATTGTGGGCTTGTACCATATTCCATAGTCCATGGTACCTTGCAAGTATCTTAGTATCCTTTTAGAAGCTCCGTAATGTATTTGAGTAGGGTTTTGCATGTACCTGGATAGTAGACTGGTTGCGTACATGATATCTGGTCTTGTAGCTGTTAGATATAGTAGACTTCCAATGAGACTTCTGAATCTTGAAGCATCCGCTTTCTCCGATCCATCTTCTTGTCTCATCTTCTCATTGACAACTAGTGGTGTGGCTACGGTTTTACAACCGTATAGTTTAAATTTTTTCAGGAGATTTTCCGAATATTTCTTTTGGCATATGAAGATGCCTTCATTTTCTTGACTGATTTCGATGCCAAGAAAATAGCGCATCAATCCAAGGTCGCTCATCTCGAACGTTTTCATCATGTCTTCTTTAAACTCTTGTATCATTCTCTCATTGTTTCCAGTATATATAAGATCATCGACATACAAGGAAAGAATGAGAGTGTCAGAGTTACCTTGGGTTTTGATGTAGAGTGTAGGCTCACTTTGACTCCTCCTGAAACCTGAACTTGTGAAGTAGCTGTCAATGCGGCTATACCAAGCACGTGGCGCTTGTTTAAGTCCATATAAGGCTTTCTTGAGCTTTAGGACTTTTTCTTCTTTTCCTTTTTGAATGAACCCTTGTGGTTGCTCTACATATATTTCTTCTTCTAGAAACCCATTTAGAAAGGCTGATTTCACATCTAGTTGGTGAATCTTCCACCTTCGTTGAGCTGCTAGTGCCACAAGTGCTCTTATAGTATCCAGTCGAGCTACAGGTGCGAAAGTTTCATTGTAGTCGACCCCTGGTTGTTGTGAATAGCCTTTAGCTACCAGCCTTGCTTTGTGTTTTTGTATAGAACCATCAGGGTTAAGCTTTGTTTTGTAAACCCATTTAACTCCAATGATTTCTTTATTTTCTGGAGGATCAACTAACTCCCATGTGTTGTTTTTCTCGATCATTCTTATTTCTTCGTTCATAGCAGTCACCCATTTTTCATCTTTGGCTGCAACTTCATAGCTTTCAGGTTCTATAGTTGTAAAGTTGCAAGTCTCGTATATCTCTGCTAACGCTTTGACTCTTCCAGGTGTTGACTCTGGACTTGACTCGTCTTGCGCCAAAGGTAATCTTGTTGATGGAGAAGTTGGTGTAGCAGGGCTTGTTTCACCGGTACTTTCCTGTTGTTCAGAATGCTCCATTTGTAATGGTTGTTGTGCTGGAGTTTCTATAGATATTCGCGGAAGATATGTTTGTCTTTCAACTTTGTCTTTCTCCCAGTTCCAAGAAGCATCTTCATCAAACTCTACGTCTCGGCTGATCACGATGTTATTAGTCTTCAGGTTATATACTCGGTAGCCTTTAGACTGTGTGCTGTAGCCCAAGAATATTCCTTTTTCTGATTTTTCTTGGAGCTTGTGACGTTTCTCCTTAGGAACGTGGATGTAGCAAATACTCCCAAATACTCGCAGATGTTTCGCTGACGGTTTCCTTCCACTCCATGCCTCTATCGGAGTCTTGTTTTCTACAGGTTTCGTGGGACATCGATTTAGTATATATACAGCTGTGTATACAGCTTCAGCCCAGAAACTGTTTGGAAGGCCTTTTTCGTGTATCATTGTTTTGGCCATTTCCATTACAGTTCTGTTTTTGCGTTCAGAGACGCCATTTTGCTCAGGAGCGTAACCAACAGTGAGTTGACGTTTAACTCCTTCGTCCTCGCAGAATTTATTAAATTGTGTAGAGGTGTATTCTTTTCCTCTATCACTTCTTAGTGTTTTTATATAATGGCCACTAGTCTTTTCTACGTAATTCTTGAACTTCTTGAATATAGTAAATACTTCTGATTTTTCACGCATGAAATAAACCCACGTCATTCTAGAATAGTCATCGATAAAGAGAATAAAGTACCTGTTTTGGTTAAGAGACAGGGTCCTCATTGGTCCACATACGTCAGTGTGTACCAACTCTAGTATACCTTTCGCTCTCCAAGCTTTGTCACGAGGGAAAGGTTTTCGATGTTGCTTGCCCATCATACAGCTTTCACACGTGTCAGTGATCTCTTCTATGTTAGGCAAGTCTCTCATCATATTCTTCTGTTGGAGGGTTTTTAGTGCGTGAAAGTTAAAGTGGCCAAATCTTCGATGCCATAGCCATGATTCTTCGACTTGAACTTGCATGGCCGTGTCTCTGATATACTCCCAACGAAGCGGAAAGTTGCGGTTCTCCATTGGCACTTCAGCTATTAATTTGTAGTTGTTTTTCTTGTCACGAATAACACATGAATTTTCTTCGAAGAGTAAAGAGTAGCCGTGCTCCATCATTTGTCCAACACTTAGCAAGTTACTTGCTAAGCTTGGTACTAGAAGAACGTCATTAACAGATCGAGTGGCGTTATTAGTTTGAACAGTAATTGTACCTTTGCCTTTAGTGTCAACAAGCGCTCCATTCCCAAGTTTGACGCGGGACTTGACGGACGTGTTGATATTATCAAATAACTTTTCATCTCCTGTCATGTGGTTGCTGCACCCACTGTCGATCAACCAAGTATCGTCCTTCTGTTTATTTGCGACATGGCAGGCATAGAATAGCTGATTTTTGTTCTCCGGAATATCTTCACTTTCTTCAGTGAAGTTAGCTCGATGATTTTGTTTTAAACGGCAATCTTTTTCAAGATGCCCAAATCTTTTGCAGTTATTGCATTGTGGCTTCCCTTTGTGGAAACAATCTTTCTCCAAGTGGTTTGTCCTTTTGCAAATGCCACATGGAGGATAGGTTTTTCTTCTCGAATCGAACCCGGTTCTGGGTTTTTCTCCTCCTCTCGACTTTTCTTTGAGATTTCTTTTCCCCTCATTATTAGATTTCTGAGACCTTATTTTGAGTTTAGACTGAAAGGCACTTTCTAGTGAGTTTTCACTACGCCGACTCAGTCTAGCCTCATATGCTTCAAGAGAGCCAATTAATTCCGTTACTGACAGAGTCTCGATGTCTTTTGACTCTTCAATAGCGGTAATGACATGATCGTATTTTTCAGTCATACTGATAAGTATTTTTTCTACGATCCTCTTATCAGTTATGTTATCTCCGTAGGCTCTCATTTGATTTACTATTTCTTTAATTCTAGAATAGTAATCTTTTACGGTCTCAGTGTCTTTCATGTTTAAGTTTTCAAAATCACGTCTTAGAGTTAGTAGTTTGACGGATCTCACCTTGACATTTCCTTGAAATTCTTCTTGAAGGATCTTCCACGCCTCTTTGGCTGTCGTAGCTCCCATGATTCGTGGAAAGATAGACGGTGTCAAGGCTTGTTGAATATATCCTAGAGCGGCAGCATTTCTTACAACATTTTTGTTGTATTTTTCCCGTTCTTCCGCGGACAGAGTTTCGTCGTCTTTTGGATTTGTAAACCCGACTTCGACAATATCCCACAAGCTTTGTGCTTGGAAATATGTCTTCATTCGGATACTCCAAAAATCATAGTTGTCGCCATCAAAGATGGGGACGGGAATATTGTATGCACCAACGGTAGTCATGGTGTCTTCGAACAACGCCCAATACGGCTCTGATACCACTTGTTAGAATTGTTACTGATTTATATTAGTTAAATTTATGAGTACTGATTAATTGTATGAGGGGATAATTTTCTAAAAGGTAGAAATGTGAATAATGATGAGTGTAATGAAGACTACTACTTTTATAAAGGAGTGGAGCCTTTTTTATTTATTCAAGTGTTCTTTTGCTTTTTATTGTTGTACATTGACCAAGACACCATCAACTTATTTATAGCCTCTAGTATGTCGGTTAATACTAACTCTAGCATTTTCTGATATTTTGAAATGTTTAAACAATCTACTACCTTCTAGTAATGTCCTCTAAAATATCTTACACAACAACTAATTATTTAATTGTTTAATAATTCTAGATTAGTTAAGAAATACATTATATTTTAATATTTAGGCGCCTTATCTTCTTAAATTTATCTCGTAAACGGGTAAGATTTTCTTATTGAGGCTACCCGATGATGACGAGTAAATTTTAATCAGATGTAAGTGGCCCGAGTACGAGTAGTTTTTACTCAAACGTAAGCAAAAAATCAAAGTTTTTTTGGTAGCCCGACCCTTTCTTTGACCACGTTAAGATATCATTACTCTAACCATTAGGCTATCTTCATGGTTCATCTTAAAATATATGATAGGCATAATATAATCCAGGCTATCGACTAAAATCAGATACATTCTAGTTACCTGTACTGTACTCTAGTGGATGCCTAATTATCATCGAGTTGAATACTTGTGTTGCTTTGATACAATAGGACTCCCAAAACATAACTGTACACAAGATGACCTAGTTATAATTATAATTATATAATTATAATATTATTATGATAATATAAAGATAACAGAAACTTACTACTAAAAAAGCATTTACAAAATCCAAAGAGTTGAGTACTTATTAGTAACCTTTAATGTTGTGACCTGAATTCGCCTTAAAATAGATATTGAGTTGCTGCTTTGGTTTAGCAAAATTGGTTATGGTTGATGATGGTGGTGAAAAGGTGAAGGAATTGGTTTTGGTATATCACATGAAAAAGGTGTTTGATATATCAAAACCGATTAGGTCATGAAGTCAGGAGGAGTTGGTGGTGATTAGTATGGTTCCAATGACATGAGAGCATGGGTGTGTCAAGTTATCTGCTTCACTTTTCTGAAATCGCCAGCTACTCGATCCCATTTAGCTTGGATACATGTTAGATAATGGGTTTATGTTTGATGGGTAAAAAAGGTTGATTAAGGTTTAACGACTACAAGTTACATCGATCATTTAGTTTGGTTAATGGTTATAAACTTACAACTTGCACCATACGGAGTAATATATACTGTCAGTATCTATCTACTTAACAGAATAACAATCCGTTATGAATAAAATTAGAAATTCAAAAATTTGGTTTCATACAAATAAAATACTTAATATTTAATTTATTAATTGTCCATTAAAGAATGTATAGAATCCCACACTAAGTTTGGAAGGTTTTAGCTTAGCTTTCTAGTTGTGTGGCTCGCCTTCCTCTTTTCTTTATATCTTTCGTTGATTCTTTCATCGGTTCGTAAAAGTTCCTTTGCTATACTTGTTTTCGTTTTTCGCCAAAAAAGAAAACGATTTTGTTGGTCATAACTTTGGTTAAACCCTCGTTTAAAACCATGAAGCCATTCAAAAATTATCTTGACCATGAGCCCATCCAAAAATAATTTTGACCGGGAGAAACCATTTTAATTTGATTAAACCTTGTCAATAAGTATTCCACTTACGTTTGATCCATTATGGAAGTTAAGTCACTTATTTCTTTATACGATTATTAGAGTTTTTTACTTATGCCTAATGAAGAAATTATAATCTAATTTGTAGAATCTAAACGATGTAATATAGGTTTATGAACCTTCATCGGACGAGCGTAAAATAGCTTCAATATATCTTTAAACGTCATCAACTGAATCATTTTGTAAATCTTTAAACGTCATAAAGTGGATATTTTTTGTTTTTTTAAGCAAACACACTTACACGCATATCATGAATTTTCACGGTATATATATATATATATATATATATATATATATATATATATATATATATATATATATTAACGAAAACTAATATAAAAATGGAAAACGTTTTAGAAAATAAGACGTCTTCAACAGAAAATAGAAGAGAATACCCGATGAGGCTCGTATCTAGAAAACGGCAAACATACAAACTATCTATACTGAGCCTCAACTTGAAAATATCGAACTATAATCTGCAAACTAACAAGATACATATAATTGAATCGAATAAAACACTACAAAACACGAGAATGATACCCCCTGAGCTCATATATCTTTAATAAAAACGCTGATTTGTTCCACTTTCTGCACCTTGGACCAATTTTTTCTTCCTCCTTTGTTGATTCTTGTTTTTAAATGGCACACTCGAGATCTAGCTAGAATTTATAAGAGTAGCAGTAACCGGTTAGCTATCCTCGGTCATACTCATCGTCATAACATCGAAAGCTGCAAAAGCTTCCTCGGTCATTAACTAATCTTTTTCCATTTGTCGATGAACCGCCTTTACAAGCATCTCGATGACTCATAAATAAGTTTGAATTGCTTCACTGTACTTCAAGTCTTCGATGTGATCTTTAAGTTTACAGGATCCCGAAGTGGAAGCGTCCACGAATATTTATAGATAAATATGCCTCACGACTTGAATCTATAACCTCACGATTTAAATGTATAATTTCAATGTTGATGTGTAAGCTCGATACCAATAGGCCAATGTAGTAAATATATTTTGTTTGCAATTGATTTTTTAAGAAAATGATTTGGAATTGATATGGTATTGAAATTTTCTATTTATAGATAGCTACATCTCACGACTTGAATGTATAATCTCAATGTTGATGTGTTAACTCGATAACAATAGGCAAATGAAGTAAATATATTTTGTTTGCAATTGATTTTTTAATAAAGTGATTTGAAGTTGATATTGATTTTTATATACTTGAATAAAGAATTTAGTTTTTATTTATCATATTATTGGTGAACACCTACTTATGTAAAGAAAAGTTTCAAAATAAGCCAAAACTGTAGTTCCAAAAGAAGCCAAAACTGTATATATATGGAATATAAAACGAAAAGGTAGAAAGATAAATATGTCTGAAAAATAACATGTGGTCTGGTCTTTTAGAGTTGACCCAAAAAATTTTAGAAAAACACGAGACACAAATGGAGTATATTACTCCGTATTATTTTATTTATTATATATACTATTTGCGAAAAATAAAAATTAAAGTATATATATCATCAAAGAAACTTAATTAATCGATGAAGACCCGACAACTTAAAACAAAGAAAATGAGACTTAAATCCAAACTAAAACAAACACGCCAAATTAAAGCGCCGAGCAGTGGCGAGCACACCTACCAAACCAAACTAAACAACTAGCTAGCAAGAGACAAGAAGAATTTTGATCGAATTTACCATTCTTTCAATCACATAACCATGAATATAATTTTATAAACCATCATTTACCTGCCACCAATACACATGTACAAAACATCTAATTAACAAATGATTGGATTTGAACTGGAAAAACAAAAATAAAATTAAAAACATTATCCCCCGTAACAAAAAGCAAAAAATGATCTTGTTCTTGGTGAATAATTTTGATTGAATTCAACTATATTACTCTAGGAGAAACTCAAGCTCAATCTTCATAGACAATTTTGGAATTTTGTCTTTAAAATAAAATTTATTTTAAAATTCCTACTATACCTTATTTCTTAAAAATATTAGACAATTAAAGAATGTATAGAATAAAATTCAACACTAAGATAAGCACTTTGGTTTTTACTTACTTTTGTTGGTCATAACTGTGGTTTACTTGTGCTAACAAATGTTTTAGAAACAAACCAAACCCTCGTTTTAAAATCACGATCCCATCCAAAAGTAATCTTGATCCGACGAAACCATTTTAATTTGATTAAACACTAGATTAAATTATTATCTAGATCAACAAGACATAAAACTTAAAGTGAAAAAATAAAATAAGAAAAGATCCAATTGAGCTTATTTAATGATATCTCTAATTTTATTTTTATTTGTGTTGTTGAAATAAAACAAATATATCCATTTCAGGTATTTAAAGCTTTTTTCTAGGAATATATCTTTTTGAAATCATGATTAGACGCAAAAAGTCCATCCGGAGTATTTAACACACTATATGTAATAACTGAGCTTATTTAATGCTATCTCCAAATGATATTTACATATCATTTACGGAGTATTACTTAAAATTTCCCATTTCGGCAATTTAGGGCATTTTATACTTGTTTGAAGTTCATATTTACCGTATCATTTATCATTTATATTTGCCATCGCTTGTTGTTTTAAATTGAATGTTTTTTTCAGATTCACTTTTTATTTCAAAACCCTAACTGGTACTAACGAAATAAATAATAAATAATTTAATTTAATATTCCGTTTCTTTGCCTCACCCTTTTCTTCCTCTATTAGTTTGACACGTGCCCTATATACTACAGCCTTAAGAGTTTTATAGTTCAGATTTTCTGCACAAATGATAGCTCAATATGGGAAAAAAATCTACTCGTATATTTTAATATAAACTCATATTTTTTCATCCGTCCTTTGATGGAAAGCTGAATAATTTATTGAATAGAAACAGTAGTCTTACAATAGAGATAGAGACTGTATTCTTCCATCCATCATTTTACCATTTATCATGATATATCTTATCTAGAGTAATTACACAACTCTTAATCATGAAGTAACTTAGCTTCAGCTCACTGTCGTATCAATATCAGATGAACACTTTCTTCCTATCACTAACTAAAGACTAATTGCTAGCAAACATGACGTACCCACGACTTAATCTCACCTTCATTTTTTAATATTAAACTTATTTTACTTATTATTATTATTATTATTATTAATTATTAATTATTATTATTATTATTATTATTATTATTATTATTATTATTATTATTATTATTATTATTATTATTATTATTATTATTACTACTAATATTATATATAAAAAATATGTTATCATTATTTGTATTATAATATTATTATTGTTATTTGTCAAATAATAACGTAAAACAAGTGAACATTTATTCATTAAACATAAACATATATATAAAATATCTTACATAAAATTTAAAAACAACATTGATAACAATAATAAAAAACAATAAAAACTAGTCGTCGGTGCTAAACTTGTTCGCATACTTCTTCGTTATGTTATTCCTAGCTCGCATCAACAAGTCGTATTCGTCGAGTGGAATGTCGGAAGACGTCTGTTTCACTAATAGCTTCA
This sequence comes from Rutidosis leptorrhynchoides, assembly GCF_046630445.1. Taxonomy (NCBI): domain Eukaryota; kingdom Viridiplantae; phylum Streptophyta; class Magnoliopsida; order Asterales; family Asteraceae; genus Rutidosis; species Rutidosis leptorrhynchoides. The sequence goes on along the minus strand of NC_092333.1, from coordinate 656,480,045 downwards.
ATATTTTCAACATCGTATGAGTGTCGACTTTCTCCTCCAAATTTCATGTCTGTTTTTCAGCTTCCTCCTTTATCACCCTCATGGTCTCTCGTGTAGCATTTGCATATTCAAGAACAGATGTTCTAACATCCTCCGAACAACAATGAGATGTCGTATTCAACGAACAAGAACTCTTTTGACTCTTTGCACAACCCGGCGGACGGCGAATTTGTGGACCTCGAAATAAATTCTCCAAATTGACTGTTTCGGGTTGTGTCGGGGTCGGGTCGGCATCTCCCAAATTGATAGGTTCAGATTCGGGTTGTCGACGTTTGTTGCTGATCACCACACTTTCATACATTAAAATTTGGGGACAATCTCTAATAACAACCACGCTTCTTCGTACATGAATCTTTTCTTTGTTTGTTCATAAAACGCCTTCCTAACTTGCAAAATGAGATCCACCTCGTTGCGTCCACTAGGACAATGCTATGTTACATGTTTTAGACTAGTCGTTTGTTTAATTTCTAGCATTGTTCATATTGTTGAACAAAGGCAAAGAGGAGAACGGTTCATCAACGGCAGAGCATCGACGTGGTGCTAAGATCGACGCCTATATAGGCGGAAAGCAATGGCTGAACCGTTGCGAGTGCTCTTATAATTCAACAAAAGGGTCAAAATATGGCTTGTTTTTGGTGTTATAGCTCAGTTAAAACGGTTAATCATTTACTACTACATTGTTCTTGGCCTAGCTTGATATGGTCGGATATTTTTCGTTGGTGGAATCTTAAATGGGTTATGCCATCTTCACTAGTTACTTTCAAATACACTTAGAGCTCGGGGATGGGAATCAAAGCGGGGCAATTATGACGGTTAATCGGCTCGGTTACAATTTGGTTTAATTGGCTTGCAAGAAACAATGTCTTATTCAATGATGAGTTTACATGTTGGACCACGATGGTGAAAAAAGTCAAAATTAAATCGTTTGAATGGGAAACGAATGTAAAGTTATGTTATTCTCACTAATTTTACTTATGGGACTCGAATCTGTAGGTTCAACTTTAATCAAATACTTGATGGCTTTGATGAAGGCATTCGTGATTAGTCTCTATTGTAATACTATGTTGTATTTTTCCTTACTAGTCAAGGTGTAATTTTTTACTTTAAGCCTCTTATCCAAATGTATAATGGATAAATAGAGGGCTAGATTTGTAATGATCCAAGCTAAGCCAACAATTTGATGGCTAGTCTTGATTACTTTTATATACTTGTTTGTTTTTTATCAAACAAAAAAATCTAGAGTAATTATTAAACACAAGGAAGTATATTTTTATTTAAACCCAGTGGTTGTGGCCCTGAGTTCTTTGCAATAGGTCTCGGGTTTGAATCTTGTCTAGGACGAATATTTAGTGGTGGCCAGGGATGGGTCGAAAACAGCCAGAGAGTAATTCTGCTGGGCTGCGTATATTAGAGTATGGGGTCGGATTACTCGCCCTCTTGAGTAGCCCGAATAGGAAAAACCTTCTACACGGATGACTCTATTAATCAAGTCAACAGAACGCATCGATTTATTGTCGATTTGACTGTCGTTTAGAGCCTAAATTGAACTTCAGACAAGTTTAAAATCTATGGAAATTTAATTCTATCATTTTCATGGCGTCTCACACTTTATTTCTAACCTACTTAATGTACATTTTTAGTTGATTTATCAATTATGAAGTGTAACACCGGCCATTTTTTTAAAACACGGCGGGAGACTTAATTATAAAAATCACAACATTAATTACATCACTACATAAATTCATGTAATTAAGTTAGATTTACACAACGGTGTTACTTTATTACAAAATACGGTTTATATAAGTCCACATCAGAGTTTGGTAGTCAAACATGTCTTCTTACACCAACACCCGGCTCAACTAGAAGCACCTAAACCTGCAAGGGTGGAAATGTGGGGGATTAGCATAAAGTTAAGTGAATGGAATTTATCTAACAGATATCGCATAAGCACCACACATACAAACAACATCACTAACATGCTAACAACCAACTAGCATACAAGTAAGGACGATACGAAAGAATTCAAACACCACTCATTCAAGATGTTCCTTTGCATAAACTTTTCATTCCTTGAATTTATGTAAGTTCTAATAAAACTGAAAGAAATGATGAAGAACAGGGGGTGATTGTTCAAAATCTAAATGTGTATTTCATTGATATACGTTTCCCACAATGCCTCACATCTTACTAAGGATGGAAATAGATGTCCGATCCATCGGATATTCATCTGATCCGATCTATATAAATGGATATGGATGACCTAAATGGATGATAAATGGATATGGATATGGATTATGTGAAAAATTAGTGGATCGAGTATGGATGATAATTTTTCATCCATAGATATATCCATTTACCACCCGAAATACATGTATGCATATCAATATATACACATTTACTAAATTATACGTGTTTACATTTACATATCTGTAAGTAACTAGAGGGGGTGAATAGTTACTTAATACGATTTTTAAAACTTTTTCAATGATCAACAAGATTTGAACAATCCTTGATCACTTTAATCCACTCACACCAATGTGTGATGTGTTTATGTTTTAATGATGCGGATTGTAAAGTAAAGAACATAAACACAAAGTTATATAGTGGTTCGGGTGGATGTTAGCTAATCCACCTTAATCCACTCTTCGATCCACTAATCGGGAGTTTTGCTTCACTAAGCACTTTTTTCCAAATCTGGTGGAGATCCTATTTACAAGCCTTGTATTTCTCCTTAGACAAAAAACCTAATCCTTCTATCCCTTTGAAAGATTACCTCTAACTTAGATCAACTTGTCTTCACCTTGGACAAGTATTAATCCTCAATGGGATTAATCAACTCCCTAGTTCCCTTTAAGGAAGATGATAGTTAAACTAGCATATGCTTCTAATTACAAAGTACAAAGACTTACCCTTTCTAGTGATGACAATCCTAAGACAATTCTAAGGATTAATACAACACTATGTAAACTCACAAAATATAGTAATTTGAAAGTAAGTTTACAACCTCTTCTATAACTTATGAGATTATAGAACTTCTCTTGCTAATTACAAACATATGTATAAGTTTTATGTTCTTGTGATTCTATGATGATTTTAAGTTGTAGCATGCAAGAGGTCCAAGTCTACAAAGTTCTCCAAGTCTTGCTATTTATATGGATAGATAACAAAGATAGTCGTTGTTGCGGCTAGGACCACGGTCGACTATGTGTCGACCGCACACGGTCTAGTCCAAAACTCATATCCGTTGTATAGCCGTTTAAATCAGTTTTGACCATTGATCTTTGGACTCTTTACTTTATTTAACACCTGCAAAAGATACCCAACATATTATACAAGTATTATATGCATTAAATGTTCATTTACCTTGGATGTATTGCCTTGATAGTGACTTGTCATGCTTAAAGAGGAAAGTCTAATATTTTTGGACACAAGTCATGATAATCATATGTGGCAATCTCAGTTTTATCATAATCTTTTGTTTGTAATTAACACAATTGCTAAACCCCTATTGGTTGGTCAACATCTCATTGATGACAACAACCCACTTTAATAACAAAGCATGCTAGTATTCAAATTTAAACTTGTTTGTGAATTAATTAAATGTGTTAGTGATATCTTAACAAATTAAGCAAGTAATATCAATTAAGCATGTTGTAAGACATCAAGTTAAATCAAGTCAAATCCATTCATAAACTTGATTTTAAACTTAAGCAAACCTATGTATGTTAATGATTCATTATCTTTTAAGATTACTATATTATGACATATTAAGCATTATCCAAGTATCAAAAGCATATATTGAAGTAGTCCAAATGCAAGTTGATGGAATTCCAACTTGTAACGCATAACAAGACAAAGTTCATACATATACATATTAAGTAACTACTTAGCAAGTTAGCATTTAGCATATAGTCAAATAATACACATGTATTGATAGCAAGTAGTCAAGTAATATTCATGTAATGACTAGCAACAGATAACTAATTAATCTAGAATTAAACATATAGTGATAACATATCATTGAACTAAGGCTATGTAAGTTTTACTTACAAAATGGCATTTGCAAGATTAATGTATAAATATACATTAATGTCCAACACATGTACAAGGAAGGAGCAACTCTTGGTTAGGACTTGATGACCATCGTAAGTATGTCTAAATAAATTTTAAATGTACATGTTTTCCTATAACACTTATGTGTTATTCTTAATCAAGGTTTAATCGTTATTAAGGTGTCATTAGGTGTGATTAACCAAGATTAGTGTTCTAGTGAACAAACTCCTTTGGGTATGAAGGAGGCAACTATTTATGATGATCGCTCCAAATCTATATGGACGAACACATCATTCATCGATTTCATTACGAGGTATTTGACCTCTATATGATACGTTTTGTAAATATTGCATTCTTTTGAAAAGGCACACCATAAATGAATATTTAAATCTAAGGTTTTCGACATCTGATGATTTCTACATATGGACAATCACCGTAATATAATAGTTTACAATAGTACTTCCGCTGACAATGCAGTCAAAATAAGATACATGGTGATGATTTGATGAATGTAACGTTTCCTTGAAAAATATGCCATGTAAGACTCCATGCACATAGCTTGTCTAACATATAAGCAAACAGCGAAAGACTTCTAGGGAACCTGAGAATAAACATGCTAACAAGTGTCAACACAAAGGTTGGTGAGTTCATAGTTTAAATATTTCGTATAATCTGTATATAAAGGTGAATCACAAGATTTCAGTTGTTTCATCTAGAAACATTTATCAAAATATTCTACAAGATTGAGCACCCTGGTAACTAAACTTTAACGTCTATATAATAAGTACCCCTGTTTTAACATACATGCAACCAACATGTACAATACACGCAAACCAATGTGTACTAAACTCAAATAGCATACGTCTGTTTTATAGTTCAGGCTAGAGTTTCTATACCTAGAACAGACGGGGATGTCAAGCCCTATGGATCTATATATAACTACTCGCGTCCACCAGTTCTTATAACCGACAGTTACTAGTTACCAAAGCTAAGGGATTTTCGGTTCAAACTCGGTGTAGAATTTAGTATGTACTTGTATCCAATGCGTTTAAAATAAAGTGCATGTATTCTCAGCCTAAAATATATATTGCAAAAGCAATTAAAAAGGGAGCAAATGAAACTCACCTTAGCAGCACATAAAGTCGTTCACCGAAATGTGACCGAAACTCGGAATAACAAATAACCGTAGATCTCAACCCAGAGAGCATATGTTGGTTAATAAATGTCTATCAAGGTAGGTCAGGTCATAGTGTATCATAATCCTAATGCTCGAGACCGACATACAAAAGTTATCAAAAGTCGTTTCAAAAAGTCAATCTGACTCAATACTATAGTTGAATGATCATGGCAATCGAAACATTCTAACATTTCACATAGTTTCCCAATTCTTGTAAAATTAAACTATAGTTTTTATAAGGCTTTAAAATATGATAAACAATCAATTTTGATAATTGCTCAACAAGACGAGACGTGCCTTATATAGAAATTCATTTACTCGATTAGTAATATTTGAAAATCCAATTTATCAATCTTATAAAAAAGTTGTTTAAATATCAATTGCAGATTCAAAAGCAATTCAATTAATGTCAATCATAATTCAGTTGACCATAACTTTAAATTCGTTCATCGAATTTACGCGATTTCTAAATGAAAAGTTATTGATTTTTCGCCAGCTTTCCAAAAACGTGCATATCATATACCTTTTATCAGTAATTTATGTATTTAATTCGTGATTCATCATAAACTGTTTAACGATGAAATTTAGCATACAAGCATGCATATACATATATACTTGAGCACTAGACATGGATACACTTTTAATATATAAAAGATAAGATATGAATGCTCACGTATCAATATTGTGATTCAATATTGCAGGAAAGTACGTAGACACAACAGAGATGATAAACACTAGGTTTGACTTGCGAACAGTACCCATGAATATTACCCATAACCTCCATAACTATAACCCATAGTTTCCTTAGCTCTATTCCGCTTGAAAACCCATTTTAAAATCATTTGGACATCACTCCGTCGTAATATTTTATGTATATTATTATTTTTGTATCGTAAAAATAATAATACTAATACTATTAATAATAAGATTAATAATAATAATCTTAATAATAATAATAATAATAATAATAATAATAATAATAATAATAATAATAATAATAATAATAATAATAATAATAATAATAATAATAATAATAATAATAATAATAATAATAATAATAATAATAAAATAAATAATAAATATATATAGAGAGAAATCGGGATAGATGGATGAATAAAATGGATCAGAAACAGAAAACGAGTTCAATTTATACACCTTAGCTGGACCCGACATCCATGCGATCGCATGGTTTCGAAGGCCACTGGCTATGCGATCGCATGGCCCCTTATTCGAGCTCACATTCGTTTGTTGTCTTGCTTGTTGACATATTATTATAATATATATAATATATTTAATTTATATAATTAATTATATATTATATTAAATTCACGTGCATAGTTGACTTGTAATTTTCGTTCTAATGACTCGTACGTTGTCACTCGACTTATGTCCCGGTTCCGATTTCTCGAACGCATTTTCGTACGCTTGATAAACTAGCACTATTCGTTACGCGACGTGTACCTTTATCAAAAATTAAACTTAATCATTGATAAACTATGTCACTCGAAGTGTAGCTTTAATCAATTAAGTGTTTTGGTTATTTGCTTCTATAAATCATCGTCTCGTGTTTTACTGTAGCATGATTTTCGAAAACACTGTAGCTTTTCGGGTACTGTAGCAATTCGAAAATACTGTAGCAAATTAGTGTTTTACTGGTTCATCTTAAACGTTTTAGGTAACTTATCTAAATATCAATCGAATCAATAATCGAATGTTACTATCGTTTACTAAATAACTTGAAATCATATATATATATATATATGCACATTAAGTTATATATGTATATATATTGTTCGTGAATCTTCGAGAACAGTCAAAGCATAATTGATTACATGAATATAGTTCCAAAACTTGAGACTCAACATTACAGACTTTGCTTATCGTGTCGAAAACATTAAATCATTTAAAGATAAAGTTTAAATTTGGTCAAAAATTTCCGGGTTGTCACAGTACCTACCCGTTAAAGAAATTTTGTCCCGAAATTTGGTTGGGATGGTCATGGATGACAATAAGTATGTTTTCATGACTCATACGAGTTGAAAATTAGAGTTTTATCATCATTGAGTAATATAGATAAAATAATTCGATTTTCTAAAGAGTACGAGTGAAGTTATCACAAAAGAGTGAAATGAATAAATATAGATTCATCATATCTTTTGACGTAGTCACGATTGATTTTCAGAATTTAAGGAATAGAAAATTTTCATAATCTGAATAAGATTTGATTCTTCGGTAATTGCGGAAATTAGGATTTTCTTTGATTAAATGCGTAATCTGCCTTGATTGCTATGTCTGATATTTTGCTATAAATTGACCTTTTCCGTTTCATTTATTTTCACCACTCATATAATCTTCTTCCTTATTTCATACTTCCTAATAGATTGTGAAAATGCTTAATCCAGTTCTGATTCTTGATATTTTCCTGGCTATCGTATCCTTCATTCTTCTTTTTCATTTGCCACCAGAGGAAGTTATTTTCTTCTACTATTACCTTGGGGTTATAGTGTTTTTCATTCTCCCATGTCTTTATATTGCTATACGCATTGATATACACGGTTTGTAATTTCGGGGTTGTTATCGGGCTTTATATTTTCTATTATATTTCGGAGATTCATGCTTTCATTTTCTCTTCCCAACATTAAGTCAAGCGAATAATGGTCCAGAATTCATAGCTATACATTTCGGAATGAACATAGCTAATGTTCTAAGAAAGAAATTGTAATGGCACGATCTTGATTTGTCAAATTACCAGAATATCTGAAAAAGACCGAATCATCAAGAAAAATATTTTATTGATATGTTTAGAGATTAGATAGAATGAAAGAGTTATGTAACATGGTTTATGATGAGGGTGTGATCTGTGAACCTTTATCGCGTTCCATTAGAAACTCAGCATGACTTCTGTAATATAATCACGTTGATCAAGTGTCATTATATTATACTAACTCATGCTTCAATTCCCAACACTACTTCAAAAACATCCATTTTTCGAAATTTTCAGGATTTAGAAACTAAAATAGTTTCTTTTATGATGTAATACAGATAGCACAAAGAGATAAATGATTTCGGATAATAATAGTTACGAAAATATCTTCATAAATATCGAGGATATTTATAATGAAAGATTCGATGATGTTTTAGAATTTTTAAAATATCTGAAATCAAAGGATGATGCAGAAAATTTGTCTGTGAAGGTTTAGAATAAGGAGTAAGGTGTTCGCTAACGATTTCAGCAGACACTGAATCATTTGGATTCTTTGAAGGTAGATTTCGTCTTTATGGTTTGTCCACAGCCTCCTTCATGGTTTGTTTAACCGTTTTTCAGTACCAAATTTTCTCTTTTTCTGTGCTTTTCCAACACACTACTCTTTATTATCAAACTTTCGACTGTTAAAGTCGTTTACAGTTTTTGCTGCTTCATCAGCATTTTTCCAAAATTCGGAGAACTAGTTTCGCAGTTTGGGGTGTTTTTTCAGAAACTTCACATTCGAAGTATGTAAGTCTATAAGATAGACATTATATGTATATATATAACTGTTGGCGTAGAATTGCTGTGAAGTTCGAAATACTGATTGCTAATTCCCGGTAGTCGGTATGGCAATTACCGTTACAAGATGTGGATGAGTACATGATAGGGTTTCAATGAACAATTATAATGGTTTTTCGGAGAGACTTAAGTCATAGATTAATGAATTTGCTGGTACGTTTACTGTTTAGGTGGTGGAACATGAAAGGTTCCCCGGTAACAAGAGCGTATATGTCAAAGTTACAATAAGGCTAATCTGAAAAGTCGAAGTTGACTGGTTGAAAGTGTGATAAAACTGGATACTTTGAAAAGGGATTGCAAGATTATTTTCGGTAATAAAAATGCTAAAGGATCTTGCACAGTTTTGAAGTCAGTTTTGAAGTCAAATTATAGCTTTGAAAGATGTAGAGATCTAAGAATGATGTCACTTGTTAAATCTTGACTTGGATTCCGTTCTGTCAGAATATATAATTGAATTTGTATGAAAACGATTGTATATCGCTGTGAGCATAGTTAATAATTTTTGAATCAAAGTTGAAGAATGTACAGTGTAACATATTAATTGTGAACTTATATACTTCTCGAATATTACCTACCCGTTAAAGATTTCACAAGTAATATTTTGTACAAAAGAATTTTCATTACAATCTTTATGAAAATATATGTATGTATATTTTCTTCAAATGTAATACAGATTTAATGAGTTAATATCATATTAAGCTCATTTGATTTTTTATTTTTTTTTTGAATTAGAATTGAAAAATCTCTAAAACATTAGAGATCATATAATCCTCGCGGAATATTTCACTAATGAAATCAATACTTCATTATTTATTCTTATTGATATTCCTTGGTGAAGGATATGTTGTTGCTCGTGGGAAAAATAATTTTTTTTTTTTTTGTGAACCTTACAAGGCACAGGTGATGTTTTCTGGAAAGTTTCAAGTACATCGAAAATGAAAATGTAAAATCAATCATGTATTTGATTAATACACTTGATTTATTATGAAATGGAATCTATTTAGTCGAAGCTAAGATTATAGTTAACGATTGTTAAGTCATTAACGAAGGATGTATAGCAGATTAGTAACATGAACTAACCGAGTAGTACCTACTAGTTATGATTTACATGTAATAGCTTAGTACGAAAAGATTTATTTAGATTTCAAATTTCACATATATATATTTAAAATATACATATAATTTCTTCAGGGGAAATGAGTTAATACTTCATAACTCGTTGATACAATATACTCGTTGTTGATTTGTGATGATGTTGGTGATTATGAAATTGGCGGAACTTGTAGTGCTACAGGTTTTGCCGGTGTTGGTGATACTGACGGTACTGTTGATGCTGCTGGTAAAACAAGTCTAGCTTGTAAATCGTGCACCATTCCGGTTAGGGTTTCTACTCTTCCTTCTATCATTTTGGTCCACTCATCTGATTTACAGTTACGGCTAGAATAGATTATCTCTAAGACTTTAGAGATTACATAATCGCCGTAGAATATTTCTCCAATGAAGTTATGAATCAATACTTCATCGGTTATTGTGGTTGGTACTCCTTGGTATCTATGGTGGTATAACGTTGATGTTCAAGGTACATATTGTGATGTTGAGGCTTGCGGTGCGAATGTTGTTGGTGGTGGTAATGGTACTGTTGGTGTTGTTGTCGATGGTACTGTTGATGCCGGTGATTCTGCTGGTGTTTGTAACCTTTGCACCATATTCTCCAAAGCCACTACCCGAGCACGAAGCACGTTGACTTCTTCTACTACACCGGGATGATTGACGGTTCGGACGAGTGGATGAATAAGATCCAGAATTTGAGAGAGTATATAATCATGACGAGATATTCTGGAGATGAGAGAGAAAATGGAATTACGAACAGGTTCGCCGGTAAGTGCTTCAGGTTCTTTGCCAAGAGGGCAATGTGGTGGATGGAAGGGATCACCTTCTTCTTGTCTCTATTGATTAAGTAAGCTACGAACCCATCCCCAATTCATCCATAATAGGTGATGGCTGATTGGTTGATCCATTCCGATTACACTGTCTTCGAAATTCAGGTGAATATCCATATCGGAATAGCTGTCGGAGTTTAAGGAATTTGAACTAGATGCGGGATCCATCTTGTATAATTAGGGAATTGATTTTTGATATGAAATAGATTATAGAACTTAGATTGATATTCTTTAATACATAATTTACATATGTATATATATAATACCAAAATCCCATAAATTACGGAGAAATTTTCGGAAGATGTCAGGAAAAGTTTACAGTAACAGATACGCTAAGATATGAATTTTTGTCTATACACTATTTATGCAATAAATGCAGGAAAATGTGTCTAGACTTAAGAATGATAAGCATGTAATATTCGACAAGAAATGATAAGAAAAACTTTTAACATGCAGACACTGTCGAAGTTCAGACTTACTAATGCATCCTAACAACTATCAGTTAGACACACTCATGCAAGACCTGGTTCGCTAGGACCAACGCTCTGATACTAACTGTGACGATCACTCCAAATCCATATGGGCGAACACATCATTCATCGATTTCATTGCGAGGTATTTGACCTCTATATGATACGTTTTGTAAATATTGCATTCTTTTGAAAAGGCACACCATAAATGAATATTTAAATCAAAGTTTTCGACATCTGATGATTTCTACATATAGACAATCACCGTAATATAATAGTTTACAATAGTACTTCCATTGACAATGCAGTCAAAATAAGATACATGGTGATGATTTGGTGAATGCAACGTTTACTTGAAAAATATGCCATGTAAGACTCCATGCACATATTTTGTCTAACATATAAGCAAACAGCGGAAGACTTCTAGAGAACCTGAGAATAAACATGCTAACAAGTGTCAACACAAAGGTTGGTGAGTTCATAGTTTAAATGTTTCGTATAATCTGTATATAAAGGTGGATCACAAGATTTTAGTTGTTTCATCCAGAAACGTTTATCAAAATATTCTACAAGATTGAGCACCCTGGTAACTAAACTTTAACGTCTATATAATAAGTACCCCTGTTTTAACATACATGCAACCAACATGTACAATACATGCAAACCAACGTGTACTAAACTCAAATAGCATGCGTCTGCTTTATAGTTCAGGCTAGAGTTTCTATACCTGGAACAGACGGGGATATCAAGCCCTATAGATCCATATATAACTACTCGCGTCCACCAGTTCTTATAACCGACAGTTACTAGTTACCAAAGCTAAGGGATTTTCGGTTCAAACTCGGTGTAGAATTTAGTATGTACTTATATCCATTGCGTTTAAAATAAAGTGCATGTATTCTCAGCCCAAAATATATATTGCAAAAGCAATTAAAAATGGAGCAAATGAAACTCACCTTAGCAGCACATAAAGTCGTTCACCGAAATGTGACCGAAACTCGGAATAACAAATAACCATAGATCTCAATCTAGAGAGCATATGTTGGTCAATAAATGTCTATCAAGCTTGGTGTAGTGACCCGACAAAATCGTCATTGACGGCGCCGTCTACTTAGGTCCCGTTACGTGGTCATAAGTCTTTAAAACAACGTTTGACCAAAAGATATGTCGCATTCATTTCAAATGTAAAGATTGTTCAAAGTTTACGAGAATAGTTCCACCACAAGTTACGTTACAAAGTTATAAGTACAAATGAAACTTATGCGACACAATTTAAAAGTAGCCAAAAAACGCTCCATGTATGCATATATACTCATCTTCCGATGCAAGTATCAAAATAATGAGCGGAAGCATGTATCATGTATCGTTCAAGGACCTGAGAAAAACATAGAAATCTGTCAACGAAAACGTTGGTGAAATCATAGGTTTAAGTAAGTAAGTACAAGTGAACCACAAGATTTGCATCAATGAAATAATAGTAATACATTCCAAAAGTTTGTTTCACGAGCACCCAATTATCAATGCTTAACATTCCTTCCATAGAACCCCATCACTTAGTGCTAGAACATACACTGTTTCTCGAAAATATATTTCATTCGTAAACGGTAGCGAACCGTTTGAATGAGGGTTTGTCAAACCCATATGGATCCATACAACATAAGTTCTCGCTTACACCCGGCAAGTGTAACTAATGATAATCGAATTGAGGATTTTGTTCTAAACTCGTATGTAGAATGTTTGTTTTCCTGTACTTGTGTTCACTTAGTAAAGAAATGTTTATGTTTTCTCATCCCAAATGTAAGTTCAAAAAGAGTAAAAGTGGGACTATGATCTCACCTTGAGTGCACGAGTAGTAAAGTACTTCAACAAGTAAACGTGTGCAAAGAACAATGCTAGTCTTGACCTAAACAATAGGTTGTATCAATAACGGTAAACACGATAGGTCAAAGATGTTCAATTAGTCCTATGGCTCGTTAAGACTCGATCATAATAGCATGTGAATCAAATTGTCATGTTTCATGCAAGGTACAAGTATAAAAACATGTTAGAACGATTGCACAATTATTTGGTTAAGTTTGATTAAAAGTCAACTTGGTCGGGTCAAAGTCAACGGAAAAGTCAACGGGGTCGGGTTGGGTATCCGACAATTTTTCTAAGTTATATAATCATATATGAGCATGTTGGCCAAGTTTCATGTTAATCGGAGGTCCGTAGCATAGCAAACATTTTTATGTCAAATGACCAAAGCAAACAGCCAGTTTTAGTGTATCAGGACGGTGTCCCAAAATCAGGACGGTGTTCCAGTATGAAGAGTGGGACGGCGTCCCAAAATCAGGACGGTGTCCTGATATGAAGAGTGGGACGGCATCCAAGAGGGTGGGACGGCGTCCCAAATGGCTTACAGGTCCTGTTTGCTGAATTACACAAGTGCACGACCCAAACTTCAAATAATCATAACTTATGATCCGCAAACAATTAGAACATGTATTTTATATCACCGGAAAGCTCTTTCGACAAGGAACACAACTAGATACATTAATTAAATCAAATTTATCATTTAAGACAACAATAACCTCGTCGAATGTTCGTTAAACGTCCAAAATCAAAGTTTCAAGTTCATCAAGATGCATTTCAAGTTCCGGGAATCCAATTTACATGTATGATATGCCGTTTTGAAGGTAATGAAACATTTAATACAACTAAACACTTATCAATAACATTAACAAGCATTCAACGCATCAAAAGTTCGTTTTAAAGCTATCAAACCCTAACCAAAAGTTCACAAAATCAATAATCGCGTTTATGAAGTTTCTTTAATCAATCTATACATCAAAATGAAGCTAATGATACTAGTAACACTTTTAAACATGCACATTAACAATCTAATAACATTTGATCATCCAAAATCAAGGATTTAGCAAGTAATTTTCATAATGAACTAGTTACACCAAAAACAACAAATCGAGCATACAAATTACATACACGACATCACAATGAGCCATAGACACTAATTAACATACTTTTAAGTCAAGAACACAAATTTAAAGAAAACTAGTGTTTTAGAAATGTTATCCAAACGAGATGAAGTTGGTACCAAAATGAAGAGGATGAAGAGTGGATCACGAATATGTAATTTATTTTGTTGTAAGTCTCCTAGGTCGAATTTAGATGATGATTGAATGAATTTGGTAAATGTGTGTGTGTTCTTGCTAGATAGAAAGAGAGAGAGAGGGAGATGGTTGAATGGTGGTGATTGGGGTGGACTAGTTGACCTAGTCAACTAGTTTGCCCCGTGTCAATTTTAGTCCCTCGAGTTTGTAGTCGGGTGCGGAAAATACCTAAACGGAATATTTTAAAACGCGTATTAACGGGAGATGTTATAAACATATAACGGAGTTTAAATTAGTATAACGGAAAAGTAAATGGAAAAAGGCGGGATGTTACATTACCTACTCCTTAAAAGAAATTTCGTCCCGAAATTTAAGTAGGCGTAGTAGTCGTTGTTTCTTCCTCGAGATCTTGCGTTTCCGAATTCACGAATAGATGAGGATACTTCCTTTGCATTTGATCTTGTCTTTCCCAAGTAAACTCGGGTCCCCTTTTGGCGTTCCAACGGACTTTAACAATCGGGATTCGGCTTTGTTTCAATGTCTTGACGGAGGTGTCCACAATTTCAACCGGTTCCTCCACAAAATGAAGTTTGTCATCAATAGTAAGTTCCTCGAGAGGGATGATGATATCGGGTTCGGCAAGACACTTTTTCAAGTTAGATACATGGAAGGTAGGATGAACGGAACTCAGTTGAGGCGAAAGATCTAAACGATAAGCAACGGTTCCAATACGCTCCAAGATTTCGAAAGGACCAATATACCACGGATTTAGCTTCCCGCGTTTCCCAAAACGGATTACACCCTTCCAAGGTGCAACTTTTAACATTACTCGGTCACCGACTTGAAATTCAAGATCGTTGCGTCGTTTGTCGGTATAGCTCTTTTGACGACTTCGGGCCGTCCTAAGCCTATCTCGGATTTGAATGATTTTCTCGGTGGTTTCGTGAATGAGTTCGGGTCCGGTGATTTGCACGTCACCTACCTCGGCCCAACAAAGAGGTGAACGACATTTGCGGCCATATAGCGCTTCAAAAGGTGCGGCTTTAATACTCGCGTGATAACTATTGTTATAAGAGAACTCGGCGAGAGGTAAGTGCTTGTCCTAAGCTTTTCCGAAATCAACCACGCAAGCTCGTAACATGTCTTCCAAAGTTTAAATTGTGCGTTCGCTTTGTCCGTCGGTTTGTGGATGATATGCGGTGCTCATGTCTAAATGTGTTCCCAACGCTTCTTGCAATGTACGCCAAAATCTAGAAACGAAACGGCCATCTCGGTCGGAGATAATCGATAAAGGTACACCGTGTCGGGCTACGATCTCCTTAATGTAAAGTTGTGCAAGTTTCTCCATTTTGTCCGTTTCTTTCATGGCAAGGAAGTGTGCGGATTTGGTGAGACGGTCAACAATAACCCAAATGGTATCATAACCGCCCGTCGTTTTTGGTAGTTTGGTGATAAAATCCATCGTTATTCTTTCCCACTTCCATTGCGGGATCTCGGGTTGTTGAAGTAGTCCGGACGGTCTTTGGTGTTCGGCTTTGACTTTGGAACATGTCAAACACTTGGAAACATAAGTAGCTACGTCCCTTTTGATGTTCGGCCACCAATATAGTTGTTTAAGATCGTGGTACATCTTATTGGCACCGGGGTGAATCGAGTATCGTGACTTATGGGCTTCATCTAAAATAAGGCTTCGTAGGTCCCCATAACTAGGCACCCAAATCCTTCCAGCGTAATATCGGAGTCCGGTCTCCCTAATTTCGAATCGAGAGACGAGAATGTTCAAGAGCTCGTGTGAAAGGTTTTCATCCTTGAGGGCCTCATCTTGGGCTACACGAATTTGACTATTGAGGTTGGTGTGAATGGTGATGTTTAAAGCTCGGACACGAAGAGGCACCGCTCTTTCTTTTTGACTTAAGGCATCGGCTACTACGTTTGCCTTCCCGGGATGGTAACGAAGCTCGCAATCGTAATCGTTCAAAGTTTCAATCCACCGTCGTTGTCTCATGTTTAGTTGCTTTTGATCGAAAATGTGTTGGAGACTTTTGTGGTCGGTAAAGATAGTACTCTTGGTTCCATAAAGATAGTGTCTCCACATTTTAAGTGCAAAGACAACGGCTCCGAGTTCGAGATCATGCGTCGTGTAGTTTCGTTCATGAATTTTGAGTTGTCGAGAAGCATAAGCAATGACTTTCGTTCGTTGCATCAATACACACCCAAAACCATGTTTCGAGGCATCACAATATACAACAAAGTCATCATTGCCTTCGGGAAGTGACAAGATAGGAGCGGTGGTTAGCTTCGTTTTCAAGATTTGAAACGCGGATTCTTGCTCGGTCACCCAAATGAATTTCTTTCCCTTGTGAGTTAATGCGGTTAGAGGACGTGCAACCAAAGAGAAGTTTTCGATGAATCTACGATAGTACCCGGCGAGACCCAAGAATTGACGAATGTGAGTAGGAGTAGTAGGAGTCTCCCATTTACTAATGGCTTCGATCTTCGTGGGATCGACTTTAATGCCTTGATCACTTACAACATGACCAAGAAATTGAACTTCCTTCAACCAAAATTCACACTTGGAGAATTTGGCATAAAGTCATTCTTGTCTCAAGAGTTCAAGCACAAGTCGGAGATGTTGTTCGTGCTCTTCTTCATTTTTAGAATAGATCAATATATCATCGATGAACACAATAACGAATTTATCGAGATACGGTTTGCACACGCGGTTCATAAGATCCATGAACACCGCCGGTGCGTTAGTGAGACCAAATGGCATGACGAGGAATTCATAACTACCATAACGAGTCCGGAAAGCGGTTTTGGAGACATCTTCCCCCTTAACCCTTAATTGATGATAACTCGAGCGGAGATCGATTTTCGAATATACACAAGACCCTTGTAGTTGATCAAAGAGGTCATCGATGCGAGGAAGAGGATATCGGTTCTTAACCGTCAATTTATTTAGTTCACGATAATCAATGCACATTCGTAGGGATCCGTCTTTCTTTTTAACAAACAAAATCGGAGCGCCCCAAGGTGAATGGCTAGGTTGGATAAAACCACGGTCAAGTAGTTCTTGGATTTAACTTTGCAATTCTTGCATTTCGGATGGAGCAAGTCTATACGGTGCACGTGCTACGGGTGCGGCTCCCGGAATAAGATCGATTTGGAATTCAACCGGTCGATGAGGTGGAAGACCCGGCAGTTCGTCGGGAAATACATCGGAAAAGTCACTAACAATTGGCACATCATCGATATGCTTCTCATCGGACTCGACTTTCTTAACGTGGGCAAGGATCGCAAAACAACCCTTACGGAGTAGTTTTCTAACTTTAAGGCACGAAACGAGGTTGAGTCTGGTGCAACTCTTATCGCCATAAACAATCAAAGGTTCACCATTCTCGATAGGAATTCGGATTGCGTTAAGATCACAAAGGATGTGAGATTTCGTTTTGACTAACCAATTCATACCGATTATTACATCAAAGCTTCCTAGTTCCATGGGTATCAAGTCAATTTCAAATTCCTTACCCAAAATGTTTAACGTACACCCCCGGTAATATGTGTCGGCACTTAATAGTTTCCCGTTAGCCACTTCAATGGTATAAGTGGTATCTAATGGAAGAGGTGGAGTGCTAAAAGAATGAGTCAAAGTCTTGGATACAAAGCATTTATCGGCACCCGAATCGAATAAGCAAGAGACATAAGAATTGTTGAGAAGAAACGTACCCGTGACTAGTTCAGTGTCATCCCGGGCTTCCTCGGTGTTGATGTTGAAAGCTCGGCCGCGCGTATTGGGGTTATCTTTCCTCTTCGGGCATGCATTTCTATAATGGCCCATTTGGCCACATTCGTAACAAGTGCCCGTCTTTGGTGCATTGGGCCACTTTCGAACGACGGGAGTGGCACTTTTACAATCGTTGGCCTTATGACCAATTCCTTGGCACCGATGCCAAATTAGCTTACTACATTCTCCAAAGTGATGTTTGTTGCATTTGTTGCAAAGAGGTAGAATTCCGGCATAACCCTTCTTGCCGTCGGAGGTGAAAGATTTCTTGGCAAAGTTGTTGTTGCTTGATTGGGGAGCTTCCCATTTTCTTTTGTTGTTACCCGACTTGTCCTCAGCTTTAGGTGCCGGTACTACGATTTCGTCCACTGTCTCTATCAATTTGCGGGCCATGTTCAAAGCTTCTTGATGATTAGGGGGTTTGGATGACATTACTCCGTGTTTGATGCTCTTTGGAAGACCATCCATGTAAAGTTCAACCCTTAAAGCTTCGGGGTTCACAAGATTTGGGCACATCAAGGCTAGTTCGGAAAATCGTTGATTATAAGCCTTGAGATCATTTCCGATCGCCTTTAAAGTTCTTAGCTCTTGTTTGAGCCTTCGGGTTTCTTCACGAGGGAAATATTCGACAATCATCTTTTCCCTCAAGTCGGCCCAAGAGAGAGCGTGAGCTTCATCGGTACCCACCGATTGTACATAAGTATTCCACCATGTAAGAGCGACACCGGCGAAGGTGTGAGTGGAGTATTTGACCTTGTCTTGGTCCCGACAACCGCTTATGCTAAAGACGGCTTCCGTTTGCTCAAACCATCGGGTGAGCACGACCGGTCCCCCGGTTCCATCAAAAGTGTGAGGTTTGCACCCCATGAAAGCTTTATAGGAGCATCCTTCGTTTGAGTTACCGGCTCCATTGTTGTTGTTGTTGTTGTTGTTGTGGTTGTTATTATTATTGTTGTTGGATGAGTGACCGGCCATGGCCGCATCTACGGCGGTAGCTATCATCCGTTCGAGAGCTTGTTCGGGAGTTTCATTGCGGCGTACACGACGAGGAGCCATTGTTCCTTCAAGACACAAGAATATCATTGATTAGTATTCTCAATAATACTAACCGTGATATAGAATAAAGATAAAGAGAAGTTTTTCCTCGACTCGCCTTAAATTCTTTATGTCATAATGTCGGAACGTTCATATGAGTCACCGTAATATAATCCCGGAAATTATATTACCCTGATTCATATGTGCATTCGACATCATTTCATATAGTCAAGGTGGCGTGTCAATCAAATTAAACAACGTGAGATTAAGATGAACTAAGAGTAGATATAAGTAGAAGCGTTCGAGTATAAATGCACAAGTAGTCAAGTAATTCCTACTTCAAGTCTATATGCCGGTTGTAGTCTAGACTCACCAATGTACCCTATGACTCGGGGTCGACACCAATGAACTCTAAATCCCTACAACCAACGCTCTGATACCATCTGTAGCGACCCGACAAAATCGTCATTGACGGCGCCGTCTACTTAGGTCCCGTTACGTGGTCATAAGTCTTTAAAACAACGTTTGACCAAAAGATATGTCGCATTCATTTCAAATGTAAAGATTGTTCAAAGTTTACGAGAATAGTTCCACTACAAGTTACGTTACAAAGTTATAAGTACAAATGAAACTTATGCGACACAATTTAAAAGTAGCCAAAAAATGCTCCATGTATGCATATATACTCGTCATCCAATGCAAGTATCAAAATAATGAGCGGAAGCATGTATCATGTATCGTTCAAGGACCTGAGAAAAACATAGAAATCTGTCAACGAAAATGTTGGTGAAATCATAGGTTTAAGTAAGTAAGTACAAGTGAACCACAAGATTTGCATCAATGAAATAATAGTAATACATTCCAAAAGTTTGTTTCACGAGCACCCAATTATCAATGCTTAACATTCCTTCCATAGAACCCCATCACTTAGTGCTAGAACATACACTGTTTCTCGAAAATATATTTCATTCGTAAACGGTAGCGAACCATTTGAATGAGGGTTTGTCAAACCCATATGGATCCATACAACATAAGTTCTCGCTTACACCCGGCAAGTGTAACTAATGATAATCGAATTGAGGATTTTGTTCTAAACTCGTATGTAGAATGTTTGTTTTCCTGTACTTGTGTTCACTTAGTAAAGAAATGTTTATGTTTTCTCATCGCAAATGTAAGTTCAAAAAGAGTAAAAGTGGGACTATGATCTCACCTTGAGTGCACGAGTAGTAAAGTACTTCAACAAGTAAACGTGTGCAAAGAACAATGCTAGTCTTGACCTAAACAATAGGTTGTATCAATAACGGTAAACACGATAGGTCAAAGATGTTCAATTAGTCCTATGGCTCGTTAAGACTCGATCATAATAGCATGTGAATCAAATTGTCATGTTTCATGCAAGGTACAAGTATAAAAACATGTTAGAACGATTGCACAATTATTTGGTTAAGTTTGATTAAAAGTCAACTTGGTCGGATCAAAGTCAATGGAAAAGTCAACGGGGTCGGGTTGGGTATCCGATAATTTTTCTAAGTTATATAATCATATATGACCATGTTGGCCAAGTTTCATGTTAATCGGAGGTCCGTAGCATAGCAAACATTTTTATGTCAAATGACCAAAGCAAACAGCCAGTTTTAGTGTATCAGGACGGTGTCCCAAAATCAGGACGGTGTCCCAGTATGAAGAGTGGGATGGCGTCCCAAAATCAGGACGGTGTCCTGATATGAAGAGTGGGACGGCGTCCAAGAGGGTGGGACGGCGTCCCAAATGGCTTACAGGTCCTGTTTGCTTAATTACACAAGTGCACGACCCAAACTTCAAATAATCATAACTTATGATCCGCAAACAATTAGAACATGTATTTTATATCACCGGAAAGCTCTTTCGACAAGGAACACAACTACATACATTAAATAAATCAAATTTATCATTTAAGACAACAATAACCTCGTCGAATGTTCGTTAAACGTCCAAAATCAAAGTTTCAAGTTCATCAAGATGCATTTCAAGTTCCGGGAATCCAATTTACATGTATGATATGCCGTTTTGAAGGTAATGAAACATGTAATACAACTAAACACTTATCAATAACATTAACAAGCATTCAACGCATCAAAAGTTCGTTTTAAAGCTATCAAACCCTAACCAAAAGTTCACAAAATCAATAATCGCGTTTATGAAGTTTCTTTAATCAATCTATACATCAAAATGAAGCTAATGATACTAGTAACACTTTTAAAACATGCACATTAACAATCTAATAACATTTGATCATCCAAAATCAAGGATTTAGCAAGTAATTTTTATAATGAACTAGTTACACCAAAAACAACAATTCGAGCATACAAATTACATACACGACATCACAATGAGCTATAGACACTAATTAACATACTTTTAAGTCAAGAACACAAATTTAAAGAAAACTAGTGTTTTAGAAATGTTACCCAAACGAGATGAAGTTGGTACCAAAATGAAGAGGATGAAGAGAGGATCACGAATATGTAATTTATTTTGTTGTAAGCCTCCTAGGTCGAATTTAGATGATGATTGAATGAATTTGGTAAATGTGTGTGTGTTCTTGCTAGAGAGAAAGAGAGAGAGAGAGGGAGATGGTTGAATGGTGGTGATTGGGGTGGACTAGTTGACCTAGTCAACTAGTTTGCCCCGTGTCAATTTTAGTCCCTCGAGTTTGTAGTCGGGTGCGGAAAATACCTAAACGGAATATTTTAAAACGCGTATTAACGGGAGATGTTATAAACATATAACGGAGTTTAAATTAGTATAACGGAAAAGTAAATGGAAAAAGGCGGGATGTTACACTTGGTCAGGTCATAGTGTATCACAATCCTAATGCTCGAGACCGACATACAAAAGTTATCAAAAGTCGTTTCAAAAAGTCAATCTGACTCAATACTATAGTTGAATGATCATGGCAATCGAAACATTCTAACATTTCACATAGTTTCCCAATTCTTGTAATATTAAACTATAGTTTTTATAATGCTTTAAAATATGATAAACATTCAATTTTGACAATTGCTCAACAAGACGAGACGTGGCTTATATAGAAATTCATTTACTCGATTAGTAATATTTAAAAATCCAATTTATCAATATTATAAACAAGTTGTTTAAATATCAATTGCAGATTCAAAAGCAATTCAATTAATGTCAATCATAATTCAGTTGACCATATCTTTAAATTCGTTCATCGAATTTACGCAATTTCTAATTGAAAAGTTATAGATTTTTCGCCAGGTTTCCAAAAACGTGCATATCATATACCTTTTATTAGTAATTTATGTATTTAATTCATGATTCATCATAAACTGTTTAACGACGAAATTTAGCATACAAGCATACATAAACATATATACTCGAGCACTAGACATGGATACACTTTTAATATATAAAAGATAAGATATGAATGCTCACGTATCAATATTGTGATTCAATATTGCAGGAAAGTACGTAGACGCAACAGAGATGATAAACACTAGGTTTGACTTGCAAACAGTACCCATGAATATTACCCATAACCTCCATAGCTATAACCCATAATTTCTTTAGCTCTATTCAGCTTGAAAACCCATTTTGAAATCATTTGGACATCATTCCGTCGTAATATTTTATGTATACAATTATTTTTGTATCGTAAAAATAATAATACTAATACTATTAATAATAAGATTAATAATAATAATCTTAATAATAATAATAATAATAATAATAATAATAATAATAATAATAATAATAATAATAATAATAAAATAAATAATAAATATATATAGAGAGAAATCAGGATAGATGGATGAATAAAATGGATCAGAAACAGAAAATGAGTTCAATTTATACACCTTAGCTGGACCCGACATCCATGCGATCCAATG
This sequence comes from Rutidosis leptorrhynchoides, assembly GCF_046630445.1. Taxonomy (NCBI): domain Eukaryota; kingdom Viridiplantae; phylum Streptophyta; class Magnoliopsida; order Asterales; family Asteraceae; genus Rutidosis; species Rutidosis leptorrhynchoides. Next base: position 656,456,997 of record NC_092333.1, on the reverse strand, counting down.
GTTTCGAAGGCCACTGGCCATGTGATCGCATGGCCCCTTATTCCAGCTCACATTCGTTTGTTGTTTTGCTTGTCGACATATTATTATAATATATATAATATATTTAATTTATATAATTAATTATATATTATATTAAATTCACGTGCATAGTTGACTTGTAATTTTCGTTCCGATGACTCGTACGTTGTCACTCGACTTATGTCCCGGTTCCAGTTTCTCGAACGTATTTTCGTACGCTTAGAAAACTAGCACTTTTCGTTACGCGACGTGTACCTTTATCAAAAATTAAACTTAATCATTGATAAACTATGTCACTCGAAATGTAGCTTTAATCAATTAAGTGTTTTGGTTATTTGCTTCTATAATTCATCGTCTCGTAGTATATACATATACATATATACATTTTCATTTTGAAATAGTATTTTACTGTAGCAAAGTTTTTTTTACTGTAGCATATAGTGATTTTCGAAAACACTGTAGCTTTTCGGGTAATGTAGCAATTCGAAAATACTATAGCAAATTAGTGTTTTACTGATTCATCTTAAACGTTTTAGGTAACTTATCTAAATATCAATCGAATCAATAATCGAATGTTACTATCGTTTACTAAATAACTTGAAATCATATATATATATATATATATATATATATATATATATATATATATATATATATATATATATATATATATATATATATATATATATATATGCACATTAAGTATATATATATATATATATATATATATATATATATATATATATATATATATATATATATTGTTCGTGAATCTTCGAGAACAGTCAAAGCATAATTGATTACATGAATATAGTTTCAAAACTTGAGACTCAACATTACAGACTTTGCTTATCGTGTCGAAAACATTAAATCATTTAAAGATAAAGTTTAAATTTGGTCAAAAATTTCCGGGTTGTCACACTATTCTAATCATGTTTAAACAAGTTTCATAAATTATAGATGCCCTAAAGTGGTCGAACGAAAATCGGTGGAAATTAGGACAGAACCTTTTACCGTCAACCCACAGTTGACCGTGGAGTCGACCGTGCATGCCTGAATTCATTAACCAGAGTGCAAGGTTCCACGGTCTGACCTGCGGTCGACCGTGGACCTAACCGTGTAGCTTACATTTTGATTTTAAGCTTTATTTGGTTTTGGTCTTTTGCAAGAGTAAGTGTGGATTAGTGAACTTGTATATTTATGTCAATATGTGTACCATCACCTCTAGTTATGTGCATGTGTCATTATCAAAACACTTATGGTTATGGGTTAAGATTAGTATAGTTATTAAGCATAATCCCGTATTACCCCAACTTCTCCCCCAACATTCTCCTCCTTTTTGATGATGACAAACACATAAGTGATGGTGGACATTTATCTAATAAATACGTACAAGTGTTAACATCACTTATCTAACTTTCTCCCTCATTTGACGAAGCAAAAAGGTTAGCTCCCCATGGAACTAAGCTCGCCCTAAGACAAATCCTCCCCCTTGAATCGTACATGGTGGGAATATAACAACCACAATATATAAAACACACAACACATAAATTTTATTCATTCCAAGAAAGGGGTACACACATGAGCACCAAACATGGTGGGAACAAATAAAAGAGCACACAAAGTGCAAATACTTTTATTCAAGACAACATCATAGAGTAACATTCATAGTATCTCACATGAGATATGCAGGAGGAGTAGATGGAAGTTGTTTTTAGGGTCGATCATAGGGATGTGAAATGCTTCCCCCACATGTGAACTTTAATAAGAACTTTCTTAGTAGTTTGTGGGTTCGTCGATTATGACGATGAAGCACGGGACGTTGGATGGGTGATCGTAGGGAGATGAACTGATCTTCTTCCATGCTTTCTTCAGACCCGGTTGTACTCCATGCCGGTGTTTTTTCGTCTTTCGTTACTTCATTGAATGCTCTAACCGAATCATAGTTGATTGGAGAGGTAGTTAGATCATCAAAGTGTAATGTTTGAACTTTCAAGTACCTGAAGAGCTTGGTGAGATGATCTTTGTACGGAAGAGGAAGAGAATCATCATGCACAAGTCCATTCATCCTACTTACGATGAAGAATTCAATGTTGACCGGAATGTGATGCTTGAGACACCATAGGAGAGCAGCTTCACTGGCATTTACTTGAGGAAAGAGACTTTCAGCTTTACAGTACACATTCTATATTATGACTTGTAGCCAGAAGTCATATTTAGGAGCAAGATGGTAAGCTTGAAAACCCTCATTTTGAATGGAGATGCGGTTGACTGGAGGTTAGCAAAAGGTTCTTATGATGTCACATTTTGATACAAACACGGGACGACGATTAAGGTTTGGGCTATAATTGAAGAATTCAACTCCTTCACAGAGAATACGCATTATTTTTCAAACTCTTGAAGATTCATGGAGTATTCCCTGTGAAACAAATGAAACTTGATTTCGTTTGTTGGAGTAAGTTCATAGTTGGCATAGAATTCGCGAACAATGGTATAGTGAACAGGACCATTAAGGGTTAAGAATGCATCCCATTGGATTATTGCGAAGTTTTCGACTAGAGATTCAGGAAAGTGTTTAACTATGACCCGACAACCTTCGACAATTGGTCATGAGCTGATTAATAGCCTATTTTGATTGACCAAATTCTTGACATCTTCAGGAGAGGACAAAAGGTTATCAAAAGAATCGAAACCGACGATGTTAAGTCGATTAGAAAGTCATTGTTAGGGGATTTGTTTGAATGATTCATTGTGAAAGATGAAAATGTGAAGAACTTGCATGTTAGTACCATCCTTATAAAGGTAAGAGTCTTTCAAGCATTTTTCCCTTTTGAAGTAATTGAATCTTCTAAGGAAATGAATCATAGTTAAGAATGATAGTTTATGTTCATTGAAGTTAATTATAATTCAGCCTACTGAATGCACACAAATTCTTGTTTGAGAATTTATTGTGCATTAAATTCTTATCAAAAGAAAAGAAAAGAAGTTGACAGGTAGTCTGCGGCTCAAACTGCGGTCAAATGTGAGCTCAACCCCACACTATCTGTCTTTCTTCAAATCATTCATTCAAGGAACAACTATTTATTAAAATGAACTATTAAATGTTTAAAATAACAATTATTCATTACATTAATAGAAATCATGATTTTACTATCTACGTCTTCGACTTCCTTCTCCGACATGCCCTGAATATTCCACATCATCATTTCTTTGGCATGATATAGCCTTCATGACCTTCTTTACCAGCTTCTTAAACTTGGATTGGTATTTTTCATCCTTGATTTGATTCAAATAAATTCTCTCCAATTTTGAATCGGGGTCTAGGCCATAAAATGAATCTCTTGATTCTTCCAAGATTTCTTCCGCATCACTATCTGATGTATTGTCCAGGTTCACACGAGCATTAACCATTTCTTCATACATTTGCTCAATTATATCAGAATCATCATCATCTATATGTCCTTCTGACTCATACCCAATTTTGTGATTGTGTTTTTGCTGAGCGGCAGATAAGATGGAGGATGTTGATCATTATGGGTTATCTTAAGATGAGAAAATAACTTGTTGATATGCTTCCCATATGTAAGAGCTCTAGAAGTATCCTTGAGAACGTCCCTCATTCCTGTTGTCATGAGATAAGCCATGTCAACATGTTCTCCGCTTTCTAGACACCGAAGAAGAGCAAATTGAGTGGCATGAACATTTTCGTGATTTCCCAGTTTACAGTATATGTTGTAATCAATCACTTTGTTCCAAATGTCATACCTTTGATGTAAGTGTCTCCCAAGAACTCCATGCTCAAGTATCTCACTTTTCGATATGTTCCGTAGACAAAGTTCCTTAATTGATCGATCGGAATCTATAAAGGATGGAAGATGAGTGAGTTTGTGGCCTGTGTGGAAGAATCGTCTTCCATCTGTTGGAACTTCCAATATGTTTCCAAAGTCTTCGAGTGTTAGAGTATATCATCCCTTGTTGATTCTGAATGTAACTATTCCTTCCTTGTATATGAAGCTTGCGTAGAATTCATAAATCAAAGTGGTGTATATGGGACCTTCTAGATTGAGAAATGCATTCCAACCCATATATGTAAATGCAAGAACTGTTTGAGGAAAATCTTCAGTTTTGATCATTCTTCCTTCAGCAATCTTTCGTGTGCTAATAAATTCACAATTATACACGGATTTTCTTGTATGTGGAGGAGGATTATAGATTCTCTTTCTTTTGCTTGTCATTTCCTATACAAAAACACCTCAATTTAAATCAAAGTGAACGTACAAATGACTCAATTGTGTAATCACTGTTTTGCAAACTTAGCTAACATAAGTACACGTGTGTTCTAGTGTTAACTTTCATATTCTCACCCTCTTTTGGTAAAAATATGTTTGTAAACGTATGAATGCATGTTTTCACAATATTCATACAGGACAATGATTTGCAAACTTAGTTATCATCAATACCTAGTGTTTTGATGTTAACGTTCTTCACATTCTCACCCTCTTTTAGTGACAATGAGTTTGCACTTTAGATTATTAGTGATTTTCATAATGTTCACATGGATTCGTGTTTCGCAAATTTGATTATCATCGACACACAAGTGTTTTGATGTTGCCAATTTCTACATTATTACTCTTCATTAGTAACAATGTGCTTGAACGACGTGAACAATGAACTTATGAAAACCTAATCTGGTTGTATGATGAACCCTAGAATTCATAATCTTAAATTGATGCAATGTTAATCATGATTTCAAAGGTTTTAGAAGTTTTCATGAACATAACTGATTATTAGCATCAATTTGAGTAGAATTTTCTAATTAGGATTTCTTCAAACAATGTTTGAAGAATTCATCATACTAACACAATTGAATAAAGGGAATTTAAACATTAATCTTACCGAGAGTGAAGATTAAGGATGAGTGAGAGAAAATTCTTCGGTGTGCGTTGGAGGTCTTGATCCGTGGAAGAGAGAGAGTGAAAATAGATATTGAATGGAATGAAGAATGAGGGGAAAATATAGAATAAAAAGGCCGTCAGGACCCATGCGGTCGAACTGCGGTCGACTGTGGGGTAGGTCGTGGAGGATGAAGCTTCTGCGGTTGATCTTGTGGTCTACTATGGTTCGACCGTGCAACTTGGTATAGTGAACTTTATTCGATTCTTCACATCGAGCGCGTTTTGGCGATTTTGTCGTTCTATAGAATACTTGAGGAAAAGTTTTCTTTGCTAAACATTGTATGATCACATCCAACCAATGTTTCATCATCAATGACACGTATGTAGGAACGTTTATATATATATATATATATATATATATATATATATATATATATATATATATATATATATATATATATATATATATATATATATATATATCGTTACACATATATTATACACATAAGGCACATTGTCTAACAACTAGCATGCAATCTTTTCAACCAAGTATTCATTCCTAAGTTAAGCATAATCTTATTGAGGAATTCTTTTAATCATTTTGAGGATGTTCAATTTTGTAATAGTGACACATTTACTTAAAAAACATTAAGTTTTAAATGCATAATCCTCTTTTCTTATTGTTTGATCATTGACTCTCATTAATCCTAAGATTACCCAACCTTTGACTTATCTCTCTCATTGATTTACTAGATATGTTTACCCTTCCTAGGTTTTCAACTTTCTTAATGATTGACCTTGGACTTACAGTACCTTGTTTGTATCTACTAGAATTGTGACTAGATTTCAAAATAATTTTGTCTTTAAAACACTTTTTGTCATTTAAAGACCTTTTCAAATAATGGTTATCATCATTTAAAGTTTTGTTGAGTTGATTAATCTTTTGTAATTCTTTTTCCAACAACTTCACTTTGTCACACCTTCTAGTATACACAAATATTACCGCTTTGTACTCATCTAGTAAATCTTCATAATTAGAAGGATAGAATACATGTACCTCATTGCTTTGAACGCTTGAGCTCTCGCCATCTTCTTCTTGGTAGCAAGATTCAACCTCATCTTCACTACGATCATCTTGGCTTGGAGAGTATCTTGAACCCATGAGACAAAAGTCTCCATCTTGATCATCAAACCAATTCCCACCAAGACATTCAAGTCTTTTAACTCCTCCTTGAACCCATTCTTTATTAAGCAACTTGAGGCTTCTTTAACTTGAGGACATAGTGTATCCCAAAATTCCTTTGCACTTTCACATGAAAACATTTTAACCCTTTCTTCACTTGGAAGAACTCTATGAAGTAGTGATATAAAATTAATTTACTTTAGTACTTTGTTTACTACTTCATCATTTTGGAATGTTGAGTTCACCATGTTTGAAGATTCTTGAGGGACAAGGTTTCCTCCCTTGATGATTCTCTACATGTCATAATCCTTTGATCTGACATAGATTTTGAATCTTATCTTCCACACATAGACATCCTCTCTATCAAAGATTGGTGTTTCATTAGCCAATCTTTCAAGGTATGCCATTGTTTGAGTTGATACCAAGAACGTTTGACTCAGGTTTTTGCGTAAAATAGTTTTTGACTCAATCAAAAATGTTTCTAGAGCAAATATTTGAGCAACCGCTCTGATACCAATTGTAAGTAACTAGAGGGAGAGTGAATAGTTACTTAATATGATTTTTAAAACTTTTTCGATGATCAATAAGATTTGAACAATCCTTGATCACTTTAATCAACTCAAACCAATGTGTGATGTGTTTATGTTTGTAATGATGCGGAAAGTAAAGTAAATAACATAAACACAAGGATTTATAGTGGTTGGGGTGGATGTTAACTAATCCACCTTAATCCACTCCCCGATTCACTAATCGGGATTTTTGCTTCACTAAGAACTTTTCTCCAAATCCGGTGGAGATTCGATTTACACGCCTTGTACTTCTCCTTAGACAACAAACTTAATCCTTCTATCCATTTGAAAGATTACCTCCAACTTAGATCAACTTGTCTTCCCCTTGGACAAGTATTAATCCCCAATGGAATTAATCAACTCCCTAGTTTCCTTTAAGGAAGATGATAGCTAAGCTAGCATATGCTTCTAATTACAAAGTACAAAGACTTACCCTTTCTAGTGATGACAATCCTAAGACAATTCTAAGGATTAATACAACACTATGTAAACTCACAAAATATAGTAATTTGAAAGTAAGTTTACAACCTCTTCTATAACTTATGAGATTATAGAACTTCTCTTACTAATCACAAACATATGTATAAGTTTTATGTTCTTGTGATTCTATGATGATTTTAAGTTGTAGCATGCAAGAGGTCCAAGTCTACAAAGTTCTCCAAGTCTTGCTATTTATATGGACAGATAACAAAAATAGTCGTTGTTGCGGCTAAGACCACGGTCGACTGTGTGTCAACCGCACACGGTCTAGTCCAAAACTCATATCCGTTGTATAGCCGTTTGAATCAGTTTTGAACATTGATCTTTGGAATCATTGATCTTTGGACTCTTTACTTCATTTAACATATGCAAACTATACAAGTACTATATGCATTAAATGTTCATTTACTTTAGATGTATTGCCTTGATAGTGACTTTTCATGCTTAAAGAAGAAAGTCTAACATTCTTGGATACAAGTCATGATAATCATTTGAGGCAATCTCAGTTTTGTCATAATCTTTTATTGTAATTAACACAATTGCTAAACCTCTATTGGTTGGTCAACATATCATTGATGACAACAATCCACTTTAATCACAAAGCATGCTAGTATTCAAATTTAAACTTGTTTGTGAATTAATTAAGTGTGTTAGTGATGTCTTAACAATTTAAGCAAGTAATATCAATTAAGCATGTTGTAAGACATCAAGTTAAATCAAGTCAAATCCATTCATAAACTTGATTTTACACTTAAGCACACTTATGGTGTTAATGATTCATTATCTTTTAAGATTACTAGATTATGACATATTAAGCATTATCTAAGTAGCATAAACATATATTGAAGTTGTGATGCCCCGTACAAAATCAACGTGCACAGATCATCAATAACAAGATCATTACACGGTTACAACACTATATGCTGTTTAAAAACAAGTTTTGCATTCATGAAAAGACAACGTTTTTACCAACGTCAATTGTTTTACAAAAGATAACGTCTTTACCAACGTCAAATGTTTTACAAAAGATAACGTGCTTCTACAAATAGAAAGCATTAACATAAGTACGTGACACAAAGGTTATTACAAAACCATTGTTCAAATGTAACATGAGTTGTGAATGCAAAGTAAAAGTTCTATGATTGAGACATCTCTAAACAATGCAGCGGAAGTCTAACACAGCGAGTCTGTAATAGCAAGTCTATAACCCCAAGACTATAACAGCAATTCTAACAATGGAAGCAACGATGTCTAGGCACCTAAGAAATACATGCTTTAAAATGTCAACACGAATGTTGGTGAGCTATAGTTTTTGTAAACAACGATATAATGTAGACCATGAGATTTCGTATTCAAAACAGTATGAAAAGTATATGCTTATCCGTGGGAACCCGGTAACTAGCTTAACGTAAAAATATAAATATCACCCCCTAAAAGTACACTTGGCGAGTGCGTATGTTCTCGAAGTATTAAACACCCGTTAAATGCTAGCGCGACTAGCCCGAGTGGGGATGTCAAACCCTATGGATCCATATCTAAGATTCGCGTCTACCAGTTCAAAACCCAATAGTTAAACGTTATCGTGCTAAGGGGAAGGTTTGTGCCGTTATATAACCCACACATATAAAGTTTAAGTACTCGTGTCAAGTATGTAAAACATAAAAAGCGCATGTATTCTCAGTCCCAAATATAGTAAAGTAGAAAGGGAGCTATAACTCACAATGAATGTGCGGTAAAAGTTGATATGAAAATTATGAAAGTAGTAAGTCGGTCCGAAAGGTCCTCAACAATTTTAGTGTGAGAAAGACTAGAGAGAAAATTAGAGAGCAAGTGTGTGTAAAATGAGAATGAGATCAAGTGTGAAATGAAAGAATAAAGCTTGTATTTATAGTGGTGGAGGGGTGGTTTGGTGTCTCCAAGACTGTAGGAACCATTGGGGACAAGGGGGATAACTTTTTGCTTTTTGCATGGTGGTGGTCTAAAGGTGGTGATTGTTGTTGGGATTCCATGCAACATGTGTAGTAATGGTTAACAAAAATGCTAGTATGTTGGCTCATCTTAATGGATTTTTGTCTTACATTTTAATGGGTTATAATTCCATTAAAATTGGGCTAACTTAAAAGTCCATTAGCTAGAGTAGGGTGGGCTTAAGTCCATTAAGGTAAAATGTCCATTAAGACTAACTAGTGTGCATTAGTAAATTACTAAACATAATTAAGCAACCAATAAGCCAAGTAATTGTCATTAGAAAATAACAATTAGTTTTAAGTAGTCATAATATTCCAATTATGACAAAAGTTAAACGTGTACAAAGTACGTAGCTCGTTCAAAACGACAAGTGACACTAACGGTCGTAAAAGCATTTGGGGATCAAGTTAAGTGATTATGCATTTAACAACACATTGTAAGATACTAACGAAAGTAATTAATCATGAATAAAGATCCCAGAGCATAAACTAGCTTAGTACGTACATATACGCAGATTCGTGAAAGTATAGAGCACAAAATATAAGTCGAAAAAGTCGGGTCGTTACATTACCCACCCGTTAAAGAAAACTTCGTCCCGAAATTTTGAGGAGTGACCAACAACGGTACCGAATTTGAAGAAGAAGGAGTGTATCAAAGTTCCGAGAGACTCGTGGGCTCAGAAGTGAGCTATTTACCTTGAAAGGTACTTGGGCGAATAAAAGTAAGAATAGGTATATGCCATTAATTAAGTCTCTTGACCTTAAGATCACCAAATTGATTTCATTTCTTGTTAACATGAATATGTCATCTGAATATATACCCACAAAAGGAAAGATGATGTTTTTAGCCTTACAGGCATCTTCAGTAAGCTGGATGCATGAAATGCGTCATGAATGTTACCAAAATCATCTAAAACATTGAGCGCTCATGTCGCAATATAAAGCTGACAGATAGAATGGAAAACATGGTGATCACAACCATGCGATTTGTTGTCTGGATAGTGTTAGCCACGGATTTTACTAACCCCTTAATTTCGGAAGGAGACCATAGTTGCAACTAATGAAGGAGAAATATATAGAGTAACCACATAAGTGTTATAGATGTTTTAAGCAGTCCCTTACAAGAGAATAACAAGATTCGTAGATTTTTAAAGTATTTTACATTACATTTCTGAAAGAAAATCGCAAGAAAGGTGTGATCTTTGAACGAGAGGGAACTCTTCGTACAACGAGCGAGTTGATCTGAATTTATCTTTATACCTAAGGGAATGCGCAGATGAGAAGATACGTGAACCCTTGGTCATAAAGAATGGTTTACTCCAAGTGAAAAGAATCTCAAAAATGATTTCTTGTACCTCAGCATACTGAATCATAGAGATGATGTTTACGAGGGTGTTGCGATTAGCCATGAAATATTGAGAGTAGAGACCCACCTAGTGCCTTTCCTACAATAGGGTTACCACTGAGTGTACCTAAGAAAACTGATTTATCGGCCCTCGTTTTTGCCATGTCTAACCTTAAAAGGAACATTTTATGAGCGCAAAGACTTCATAACAAATTTTATGAAACTGCCATCCAAAGTGGCTTAAGAGTTTTTAATAAAGAACTTAATCGTAAGCTTTATCCCTAAACGAAGGACGAGAAGAAGTGATCCATACATGGTGTAGTCTAATACGAAAACCTTTAATAAAATCAACCAAGGAAGTTTTGAAAAACCTTTAAACGTTTGATGTGACAACATAAACGGAACGATGTTCCTGGTAAATTTAGAAGTATGTACAAGGTGTACCATTTTGCACAAAACTATTCGACTTAAGTTAAACAACTCAATAAAGGAGCGATTTTAAATAATTTGAAGGTATAACTTAGTATGTACTAACCAAAATAAGTAAAGGTAAATTTATTAACTTAATTATATACATATATATATATGATTTTATAAATCGCATAAGTAACCGGAAAAATTTATTACTTTCATTTGTCCATAAATCTCGTGAGGACCGCACAAATAAACAACGTGTAAAAATTTTGATAGACATAGTTTTTCGTATTTCAGAGATTACGAGTTGAAAACGATTGAGTGAATAATCTTTGAATCATCGGGTGACATGTCACTAGGTAATGAAAACTAATGAATTAAATGTAGTTTTGATAATTATCAGGACATAAGTCTTTGGGTCAAAAATGTTCACGTGCGAAGCCGTTGCTAATAAGTGAGGTATGAAGGATAGAGCATGAGGACAAAAAGTTAATCGCTTCTTGACTTTGCAAAATGCCAAACAGGTCATGACTAATATTAAAGTCGGAATACTGATGGTGTTAATATCACTAAATGAGAATCCCCTGGAATAAGTCAGGACTTACAGTTATGTAAGAAAGAGCATCGTTCCAACGGGTGTGGCAAATAAGATACCTGGGGTAACGCAATAATTTTGAATGATTTAAGTGTTACTGGATGCCCAAAGGCTCTGCATGAAGTGGCAGTAAGTGCCTTTATCACATACACACACACACACGCATGAATCTCTCGATTTTTATGGTTGTAATGTCTTCATGATGACTTGGATAAGAATAACACGAAAAATTTTATATAACTGATATCGGGCAAAAAGTCACATTTTTATCCCCAATATTAAGCCCTAGAACAATAAAAATTTAAATTTTGTCGGAAAAATTATCGCTTTTTCGGTTGATTTTGTAGATTAAGTAATTACGAAGGCGATGCAAAAAGAATCAAGTAAAATGGAGCTAAAACGAAGATTCTAGAGCGAAAACGGTAAAAGACAAGAAATCAAGTTATGATCCAGTGAAATCAGGATGACCAAGCCAGCAAACAGCTTGCCATACGGATTGCCAAACAGCTTGCCAATATGGCAAATGGCCTGCCAAACGGTCAGAGTAAACGGGCTCGATAAACGGCTTGCCTGATCAAACAGCTTCCAAAAACGGCCTGCCAAACGGCCTACCAAATGGCCTGTCAGCCGTTTGCAGGCAAAAATCAAGTCTATTTAAAGGGCTCTCTCCATCCATGCCAACACACACTCAATTTGTAATTCATTTCATATTTTCAAGCTTTTAGTTAGTTTTTAGTAGTAGTTAGCTTAGCTTTTATTTTCCGGAGGTTATCCCGGCGAGTCCCTGCGATCTCGGGCAGATTTCTTCGGCCTTTTCAGGTTTTTATCCGAAACGCTTGTGTTTTATATTAAACATGTGTTCTTACTTTTTATGTTTAATAATGCGTTTCGATATTACCATGATAGCTTAATTAATCTTTATGTTGCCATGATAGAAGTTTGGATTAGCGTAATTATGTTAATTTAGTACGATTACTGTTATAATACTAAACTAGGAAGTCTGATAGATTTGTATGCTAGCATCTTAAGGATTAACCAACCTATGTTGTGATCAGGACTAGTCCACCTATATGAAATTAGCTACTTCATAGGATTAAGACCCCTGGTTATACTGTATCTGAAGATTCTATGAACTCGGTATGGCCGGAGTTCCCGAGAGGCATTTAATACGCTTTTAGGACACGGAACCTAGGAATTGAGACATGAATGACCTAGTATGCCTATTGACTATTCCGAAGAGACCTCTTAGGAGCTGTTAAGATATAGTTAGTGCCTTCACTGTGTGACCCAAGCCTATTGCATGTTCTTGTCTGATTGTTGCCTTAGGACTTATGTGACGACCCGGAAATTTCCGATCAAATTTAAACTCAATTCTTATTTGATTTCGACACGATAAGCAAAGTCTGTAATGCTGAGTCTCAAAAGTTTTAGAACTATGTTCATATATTCAATTACTCTTCGACTGTTCCCGATGATTCACGAACCTTAAATCGTAAATAGAATTAATTGTACATGAAAATAATTATATATATATATATATATATATATATAACAAATTTAACTATTATGTGATTTAGTTATTATGAAAGATAACTTAAGATAATTTAAAACATGTTACATAAACTATAAATTAATTATTGAGAGCATATTGAATGTAAATGATATTTTTTTATGTAACTGGTTAACGTTACCAAAATATTTAATGTGTATTTTGAGTTATTTATATATAATTAATATAGTTATCTATTTAATATTTAAAACATAATTGTATAGTAGTTAAAATATATAAATGTATATAAATACGATGCTATATAAAATTGTTGAATGTATGTTATAAGATATTAAAATATATAAATATTAAATATTCAAAATATGATATAACATATATTATATAATTAGAAAATATTACATAATTTATAAAATGTAACAATAGTATATTAGACTTAATTACAAGTTTGAATATAAGGGTTATATTAATATTATTACCATTAACTGCATTACTATTATTATTGTTAAAATAAATAATAGTTGTATTATTAACATTATTATGCCTAAATATATATATATATATATATATATATATATATATATATATATATATATATATATATATATATATATATATATTATTACTTACATTAATATCAATACTAATACTAATATAATTAGTACTAATATTATAATTATCATTAATAAGAATATTATTATCAATTTTCTTAAAATCTTTATTATTGAGACTTCTTAATATTATTACTTATATTATTATTATTAATAGTATTATTATTAATATTATTATTATTATTATAGTATTTAGATTTAGATTATTATTAACATAATTGTAATTATTAATTACTAACAATACTTATATATTGAGAACGTACGAATTAATCAGCTTCCATCACTTTCGGAATTTATTTCCTGCCTGTAAACAAATATAATAAAAATTGAATCAGCACCAAGACAACCGAATAAAAACCAAGTTAGTTAGGAATCGTACAAATCAAAAGGAAATTTGATATAATTATTTTTTTTCTCTAATCAGTATCATGGAACGACTTTGGGTACATGTTCCTATCAACCTTTATTCGAATTTGTTTGTTACCTCCAATCTGTTACACGTCCTTATCATTCACGAATCATTCAATTAAATACATCTGTAAACGAGATTGAATTAAAACAGAAAATATAGAAAATAAACTGAGTTCTCTGTTCTTGTTACCTTTTTGGCCAAAACTCAAATTCAAACCATTTATCAAAATCCATTAATGCAGATAGATTAGAATTCGGCTAGTCAATCTGTCTGTGAATTTTCATCTTCCAATTCCTCATATCGACTACGAATTCGAGAGTCAAACTTCACAATTAAAAAGTCAACTGTTTTGTTTATCTTAAAATTTGAAATCGTTTGGATGTTTCAGGTTCAATTGTTAATTTATAAAGTTTCCACGAATGATTTCAAACATAATTTATGATGTAAGTTTTATTTAAAAAAGTCTAGAAATCGAAAACCAAACTATGGAGTTCATTATATTTTTGCGATGCAGCTTCATCTGTTTTCATTTTATTTTGTTAATTTTTTTTTTTTTGTCTATTAACTGAGATCCTTATTTATAAATCTTTATTCTTTTTATTCAATTTCAATACTACAGCAAATAATAATCTATGCTGTGCTTTGAATTAGTCTCTGTCGAGTTATATAATGAAGAAGAAGAGAGAAAATAGAAACCTTGGGTTAAATTAATCAGATTATAGATATAAACAAAAAAGCAAGAATGGTTAAATGGTTAAGGGGTTGTTCGGGTGAGCGAGGGGTCTTGGGTTCGAGCCCGGTCCAGGGCATTTCTTTTTAGACAAAGCTTCCAAGGGTATATACACCTATTATTACTTATCATTTATTATTTTTATTATGATTATTGTTATTATTATTGTTATTATCATTAGTTATATGTTATTATTACTAGTGTTATAATCATTATTATTATCATCTTAATTATAAATATCACAACCATTATTAGTAATATTATTGATATTATGAGTGTTATTAATTATTGTTATTGTTATGTTAATATTAATTTTATGATTTTTATATTTATCATATTAGTTATTATTATGCAATATCACCAAGTATAACTAGTATTATTATTATTATTATTATTATTATTATTATTATTATTATTATTATTAATTTTAATATTAATAGCATAAGTATCATTTAATGAACTACTACTAAAATTATTATCTTTAGTAATAAAATGGTTATTTTTATAGTTATTATTAATATCAGTATTATTACCGTTATCATTAATACTAGAAGTATCATAAATTTTTAAATCTATCATTTTATTAAAACTAGTACTATTATTAAGAATATTATTATTAGTAGTATCATTATTATTAACATTATAAGTATCATTAAAATTATCATTTTATATAAAATTTTCCTAATTATTATTATTATCATATCTAATAGTATTATTACCTTTACTTAATATTTTCATAAAGTTAACTAACAAATGATATTTATATATCAATATACTTAATATACATCATAAAACTATATTAATATCTTATTTGTTAAAATATATAAAATGAATATACTTAATAAGATATATAGTTAATTAATATAAAAATTATATCACTAATAATAATGTATATATTTGTCTGATTACAAGTATATGTTTTAATATATATACAAATGATATAGGTTCGTGAATCCGAGGCTAACCCTGCATTGTTCAGTTATTCAATGTCGTCATATGTATTTTTACTACAAAATACAGTATGGTGAGTTTCATTTGCGTTTTTACCCTTTACATTTTTGGGCTGAGAATACATGCGCAACCTTTATAACTGTTTTACGAAATAGACACAAGTAATTGAAACTACATTCTATGGTTGAATGATCGAAGCCGAATATGCCCCTTTTGCTTGGTAGCCTAAGAATTAGTAAACCGATCTACTAATTGACGCGAATCCTAAAGATAGATCTATTGGGCCTAACGAACCCCATCCAAAGTACCGGATGCTTTAGTACTTCGAATTCATTTTTATCATGTCCGAAGGATTTCCCGGAATGATAGGGGATATTCTTATATGCATCTTGTTAATGTCGGTTACCAGGTGTTCACCATATGAATGATTTTTGTCTCTATGCATGGGACGTATATTTATGAGAACTGAAAATGAAATTCTTGTGGTCTATTAAAATGATGAAAATGAATGATTATGATAAACTAATGAACTCACCAACCTTTTGGTTGACACTTTAAAGCATATTTATTCTCAGGTATTAAAGAAATCTTCCGCTGTGCATTAGCTCATTTTAAAGATATTACTTGGAATCATTCATGGCATATTTCAAAAGATGTTGCATTCAAGTCGTTGAGTTCTGTAAATATTATGATTAAGTAAATGACAGATTAGATCATTTGTAGATAGATATTATGAAATGGTATGCATGCCTGTTAACTTTCGATGTAATGAAAGTTTGTCTTTTAAAACGAATGCAATGTTTGTAAAATGTATCATATAGAGGTCAAATACCTCGCGATGAAATCAACTATTGTGAATCGTTTATAATGTATATGAACGGGTCCTTTCATTTGGTATCAGAGCGGTAGTCTTAGCGAACCAGTTCATGCATTAGTGCATCTAACTGATAGTTGTTTAGATGCATTAGTGAGTCTGGACTTCGACCGTGTCTGCATGACAAAAGTTTTACTTATCATTTCTAGTCGGAAATCATCTGCTTATCATCCTTAGAAAATTACCTACTTATCATTTTTAGTCTAGACACGTCTTACTGCAGTTAGTGCATCGATAGTGTATAGAAAAAATTCATATCTTAGCTTATCTGTTACTATAGACTTTACCTAACAGCTTCCGTAGATTCATCCGTAACTTATGGGATTTTAGTATTATATATGCATATGCAAATTATGTATAGCAGGGTACTAATCTACA
The DNA here is from genome assembly GCF_046630445.1 of Rutidosis leptorrhynchoides. Taxonomy (NCBI): domain Eukaryota; kingdom Viridiplantae; phylum Streptophyta; class Magnoliopsida; order Asterales; family Asteraceae; genus Rutidosis; species Rutidosis leptorrhynchoides. The sequence goes on along the minus strand of NC_092333.1, from coordinate 656,440,068 downwards.
TCCTATAATATATTTCTTATCGGAAATCCTTCATCTGATCGTACGAGATGAATCCCTCAACCAGTTTGAATTCCTCGGATTCCGACAGCTATTCTGATATGGAGTTTCACCTAAGCTCCGAAAGCAGTGTCACCAAAATGAATCAACCAATCATCCATCCCCAATTCATTTGATGAGTTCGTAATTGACTTAACTGATGGAGACGAGAAGAAGGCGATCCTTTCCACCCACCAACTTGCACTCTTGGCGATGAACCTGAAGCACTTACCGGCGAACCAGTCCGAAACACCATTTTCACCCTCATTTCCCGAATATCTCGCCACGATTATATTCTATCTAAAATTCTAAACCTTATTCATCCGCTCGTTCCAACCGACAATCATCCCGGAATAATAGAAGAAATCAACGAATTTCGCGCTCGGGTAGTGACTTTGGAGAATATGATGCAAAGTTTACCAGCTCCAGCAACATCACTAGCACCAACATCAATACCAGTACCACCAACAACCCAAGTTCAACATTACACACATCAACATCTCATTATGTACCTCGAGCATAATCATCAATCTGCGAATCGTTCTACATCATTTATCTTCGTTCGACATGGCGATTATGTAATCTCTAATGTTTTAGAGATTATATATTCTTGTTCTAACGGTAAATCAAATGAGTTTAATATCATATTGACTCATTAAATCCATGATTACATCCGAAGAAAATATATATGTATATATATTTTTCATAAAGACTGTAATTAAAAATTCTTTCGTACAAACTGTTAATGGTGAAAATATTTTAACGGGTAGGTAATGCCCGAGGAATATTAGATTTCACATTAATAAGTACACTGTACATTCTTTCAAATCTAATTCAACAATCATTTACTATCCTATTTACAACCACCGATATACGTATCCGTTCACCGTAGAATAACCCTTTTCATTCAATTTCATATTTAGATTTTGATCTTTCAGAATCTAACAAGTGGCATAATGAAGAAAATATTGGACAAAAAATAAAATTTGTTAGAAACAAACAAATTAACCATGAGAAAATTTTGTTAAGAATCCACGCTAACAAAATCCTAGCTAACTGTTCCTAGCTAACTGTTAATTCCTTATTATATTTTATTATCGCAATTTATTTATCGCAGTTTGTTTATCGCAATTTATATTCCCGCAATTTTATTTATTGTCATTTAATTTCTGTTATTTACTTTACGCACTTTATTTATCGTCATTTAATTTCTGTTATTTATTTTTACGCACTTTAAATATCGGGACACGTATACAAGGTTTTGACATATCATATCGACGCATCTATATATATTATTTGAAATAATCATAGACACTATATATGTTGTAATGCTAGAGTTAACTATACAGGGTTGAGGTTGATTCTATAATAATATATATACTTTGAGTTGTGATCGAGTCTGAGACATGTACACGGGTCACGATACGTATTAATTAATTCGAATATTATAAACTACATATGAATTATTGAGTTAATGACTGTGGACTGCTAACTGTGGACTACCAAGATTGGACAATTAAAATGAATTAAAATATTGATTATAACATATGAAACTAAACAATTCTTCAAGTTTGCCACTTGATTTCATCTTAAACCTCATTTGTATCTTGACGATTATAATCTGCGTTTAAACCTTTCATGATTCTTGAAAACACCTCAATCGAGAGGATGAATCAACCGCACTTCATCTACAGAAGAAAAGATTGATGTATATAGTTATGCACCTGAAAACACTCGAAAACTGAGTAAACGTTTAATGCGTAGCGGTGCTAATTCCTTTAGCGTTATTATTATTGAAAATAACTTTGCAATCACTTTCCAAATTAGCCAATTTTGTCACAGCTCCAACAAGTCAACTTCGATTTTTCGTTTAAAACAACCTTATTATAACCTTGATATATATGTGTGCTCTTTTATTATTACCGGGGAAATTTTTATATTCCATCATATTACCAGCAGACGTACCAGCAACCTCGTTGCTCCTTGGCTTAAATCTCTTCGACAAAACACTATATTTATCTATTGAAGTCTTATCATGAACTCATCGGCATCTTGTAACAAGAATTGCCATACCAAGTATCGGGAAATTAGCAATCAGAATTTTGAAACTCGCAGCATGTTTACATCAACAGTTGTATGTATACATATAACATTTATCTCTTAGAATTATGATCTTCCATTCTGAAATTTTGAAAAGCACTCAGTCTACAAATCAATACTCTGAATAAGACAAACCGTAAGCGACCTTAACCATCGGAGGTTTGATGATAAAGAACAGTATGTTGGTAAGCTCAAAAAAGTTGGAACTGGAAAACGGATTGAGCTAACTATGAAGGAGACTGAGGACAAATACAAGGACCAAACCCTATAATCAAAGAATCTAGGTAATTCTGGATCCGTTGAAATCTTTAGAGAATATCTTGCTCAGGAGTCATGTTAAAATCTTGCAGAAAATTTTTCATCATCAACCTTCGATCTTAGAAATTCCAAAATATCATCATAAATATCTTCGATATTTCTGAGGATATTTTCATAAATATTCTTGTCTGAAATCATTTATCTCTTCGCACTACCAGTGTTACATCATATAAGAAACTGTTAGTTTCTATATTCTGTAAACTTTCAAGTTAAACTATGAATGCTTTTGAAGTAGTGTTGGAAATTGATGCATGAATTAGTATAATATAATAACATTTGATCAACGTGATTATATTACAGTAAGTCATGCTGAGTATCTAATGGAACGTGATGATTTACAGACTATAACGTCATCATGTGCCAGGTTACATGACTCTTACATTCTATCTAATCTATAAACATATCAAGAATATATTTTCTTGATAGTCCTATCTTTTCTCTTGAATTTTGGTAATTTAACCAATCAAGATCGTGCTATTACGACCTCTCTCTCAGAACATTAATTATGTTTATTCCAAATCTCGTACCTATGAATTCTGGACCATTATTCGCTTGACTTAAAGTCGAGAAGAGAAAACAAAAGTATGGATCTCCCAAAATATAAAGGAAATGAAGATGAAGGATTTATAGTAAAATATCCAACGGAGCAATCGAAACAGGTTATCGCATTTAATCAAAGCGGATCCTAATTCCTTAATTACCGAAGAATCAAATCTTTTAGATTTCGAAGATTTTCTTTAAATCCCTTGAATTTCGAAAATCAACCATATCTACGTCAAAAGATTTGACGAAACACAATTTACTCATCTCATTCTTTTGTGATAGCTTCACTCGTACTCTTCGAATAGTCTTATTATCTTATCCATATTACTCAACAGTAATAAAACTCTATTTATCAATTCATAGTTGTCATAAAAACATGTTTATTGTTAATTATGACAACCTCACTCAAATTTCGGGATGAAATTTCTTTAACGGGTAGGTACTGTGACGACCCGAAAATTTCCGACCAAATTTAAACTCAATTCTTATTTGATTTCGATACGATAAGAAAAGTCTGTAATGCTGAGTCTCAAAAGTTTTAGAAATATGTTCATATATTCAATTACCCTTCGACAGTTCCCGACGATTCACGAACCTTAAATCGTAAATAGAAATAATTGTACATGAAAATAATTATATATATATATATATATATATATATATATATATATATATATATATATATATATATATATATATATATATATATATATATATATATATAATTTAACTATTATGTGTTTTAGTTATTATGAAAGATAACTTAAGATAATTTAAAACAGGTTACATAAACTATAAATTAATTATTGAGAGCATATTGAATGTAAATGATATTTTTTTATGTAACTGGTTAACGTTACCAAAATATTTAATGTGTATTTTGAGTTATTTATATATAATTAATATAGTTGTCTATTTAATATTTAAAACATAATTGTATAGTAGTTAAAATATATAAATGTATATAAATACGATGCTATATATAATTGTTGAATGTATGTTATAAGATATTAAAATATATAAATATTAAATATTCAAAATATGATATAACATATATTATATAATTAGAAAATATTACATAATTAATAAAATGTAACAATAGTATATTAGACTTAATTACAAGTTTGAATATAAGGGTTATATTAATATTATTACCATTACCTGCATTACTATTATTATTGTTAAAATAAATATTAATAGTTGTATTATTAACATTATTATGCCTAAATATATATATATATATATATATATATATATATATATATATATATATATATATATATATATATATATATATATATATATATATATATATATATATATATATATATATATTATTACTTATATTAATATCAATACTAATACTAATATAATTAGTACTATTATTATAATTATCATTAATAAGATTATTATTATCAATTTTCTTAAAATCTTTATTATTGAGACTTCTTAATATTATTACTTATATTATTATTATTATTATTATTATTATTATTATTATTATTATTATTATTATTATTATTATTATTATTATATTATTTAGATTTAGATTATTATTAACATAATTGTAATTATTAATTACTAACAATACTTATATATTGAGAACGTACGAATTAATCAGCTTCCATCACTTTCGGAATTTGTTTCCTGCCTGTAAACAAATATAATAAAAATTGAATTAGCACCAAGACAACCAAATAAAAACTAAGTTAGTTAGGAATCGTACAAATCAAAAGGAAATTTGATATCTGTTAATTATTTTTTTTCTCTGATCAGTATCATGGAACGACTTTGGGTACATGTTCCTATCAACCTTTATTCGAATTTGTTTGTTACCTCCAATCTGTTACATGTCCTTATCATTCACGAATCATTCAATTATATACATCTGTAAACGAGATTGAATTAAAACAGAAAATATAGAAAATAAACTGAGTTCTCTGTTCTTGTTACCTTTTTGGCCAAAACTCAAATTCAAACCATTTATCAAAATCCATTAATGCAGATAGATTAGAATTCAGCTAGTCAATCTGTCTGTGAATTTTCATCTTCCAATTCCTCATATCGACTACGAATTCGAGAGTCAAACTTCACCATTAAAAAGTCAATTGTTTTGTTTATCTTAAAATTCAAAATCGTTTGGATGTTTCAGGTTCAATTGTTAATTTATAAAGTTTCCACGAATGATTTCAAACACAATTTATGTTGTAAGTTTTATTTAAAAACGTCTAGAAATCGAAAACCAAACTATGGAGTTCATTATATTTTCGCGATGCAGCTTCATCTGTTTTCATTTTATTTTTTTTTGCGTCTGTTAACTGAGATCCTTATTTATAAATCTTTATTCTTTTTATTCAGTTTCAATACTACAGCAAATGATAATCTTAGTCTCTGTCGAGTTATATAATGAAGAAGAAGAGAGAAAACAGAAACCTTGGGTTAAATTAATCGGATTATAGATATAAACAGAAAAGCAAGAATGGTTAAATGGTTAAGGGGTTGTTCAGGTGAGCGAGGGGTCTCGGGTTCGAGTCCGGTCCAGGGCATTTCTTTTTAGACAAAGCTTCCAAGGGTATATACACTTATTATTACTTATCATTTATTATTTTTATTATGATTATTGTTATTATTATTGTTATTATCATTAGTTATATTTTATTATTACTAGTGTTATAATCATTATTATTATCATCTTAATTATAAGTATCACAACCATTATTAGTAATATTATTGATATTATGAGTGTTATTAATTATTGTTATTGTTATGTTAATATTAATTTTATGATTTTTGTATTTATCATATTAGTTATTATTATTTAATATCACCAAGTATAACTAGTATTATTATTATTGTTATTATTATTATTATTATTATTATTATTATTAATTTTAATATTAATAGCATAAGTATCATTTAATGAACTACTACTAAAATTATTATCTTTAGTAATAAAATGGTTATTTTTATAGTTATTATTAATATCAATATTATTTCCGTTATCATTAATACTAGAAGTATCATAAATTTTTAAATCTATCATTTTATTAAAACTAGTACTATTATTAATAATATTATTATTAGTAGTATCATTATTATTAACATTATAAGTATCATTAAAATTATCATTTTATATAAAATTTTCCTAATTATTATTATTATCAAATCTAATAGTATTATTACCTTTATTTAATATTTTCATAAAGTTAACTAACAAATGATATTTATGTATCAATATACTTAATATACATCATAAAACTATATTAATATCTTATTTATTAAAATATATAAAATCAATATACTTAATAAGATATATAGTTAATTAATATAAAAATTATATCACTAATAATAATGTATATATTTGTCTGATTACAAGTATATGTTTTAATATATATACAAATGATATAGGTTCGTGAATCCGAGGCTAACCCTGCATTGTTCAGTTATTCAATGTCGTCATATGTATTTTTACTACAAAATACAGTATGGTGAGTTTCATTTTCCTTTTTACCCTTTACATTTTTGGGCTGAGAATACATGCGCAACTTTTATAACTATTTTACGAAATAGACACAAGTAATTGAAACTACATTCTATGGTTGAATGATCGAAGCCGAATATGCCCCTTTTGCTTGGTAGCCTAAGAATTAGTAAACCGGTCTACTAATTGACGCGAATCCTAAAGATAGATCTATTGGGCCTAACGAACCCCATCCAAAGTACCGGATGCTTTAGTACTTCGAATTCGTTTTTATCATGTCCGAAGGATTTCCCGGAATGATAGGGGATATTCTTATATGCATCTTGTTAATGTCGGTTACCAGGTGTTCACCATATGAATGATTTTTGTCTCTATGCATGGGACGTATATTTATGAGAACTGGATATAAAATTCTTTTGGTCTATTAAAATGATGAAAATGAATGATTATGAAAAACTAATGAACTCACCAACCTTTTGGTTGACACTTTAAAGCATGTTTATTCTCAGGTATTAAAGAAATCTTCCATTGTGCATTATGTCATAACCCGTCCTAAACCATAAGGACAAATATAATAACATATGATTTCATCGCGAGGTATTGACCTCTATATGCGACATTTTTCAAAGAAAACTGCATTCGTTTTTACAATACAAACCATAACTTTTATTAAAAATACAAAGTTTAAACAACATAATAATGATTATCGTTTAGCGATAATCTTAGCCTTACAAACTTTACATGTGATGATAACAACACGATTTCCAACGTATTTTACATTACAACTTCTACGATATGCATTTTTATTTTTGACACAAATATGCATACTCAAGATCTTGCTTAAATTCAACATGTTGCAGCGGAAGCTTTTAGTTATCACCTGAGAATAAACATGCTTAAAACGTCAACATAAAGTTGGTGAGATATAGGTTTAATGCCGGCAGCGTTATAAATATAGACCACAAGATTTCATATATAAACGTTTTAATAAAAATATTCTAAGTTGTTGAGCACTTGATAACCATACTTAACATTTAATCAACGTCGCATATTCCCTTTATTATGAAATCTTACTACACCGTACCAAGTGTAGTCACCGAAACGAAGTACTGTGCAACCGTTGAATATTGGTCGTCCAGTCCGGTTGGGGTTGTCAGGCCCGATAGATCTATCAACAGGATTCACGTTTACAATACTACATGTAAATAGTAGTTACCAAGTTACAAGGAGATATGCCAGTGGTACAACTCAACGTAGAATATATATTTTTAATCACTTGTGTCCATAACGTAAATCATAAAATGCATGTATTCTCATCCCGAAATATTTAGAGTTTAAAAGTGAGACTATATACTCACCTTTGCCTTAAAGGTAATTAACACGACTTGGTCTCCGATAGATATCACGAACCTAACCATATATATAATATATCAACATATTTTCTTTTCAAGTAATCGTTACATATATATATACTTATTATACTTTTAATATTTTCTTAGTCCGTAGTTAGCAGTCTGTTGTTAATGGTCTACAATTAGTTGCTTAATAAAATAAATAAAGACCCCATCGTATTCGTATTGATCAAAATTAATCTCGACCCATGGTACCATGTTGTCAAATGACGTGTTGCGTACATAAAGTACCGTGTTGTCAAATGACGTGTTGCGTACAATCATGAGGTCTTATGATTAATCTTCTCGTGTTGTTTACGGGTGATCCTGAAATATGTAAAATCAAATCATGAGTAAATATATATAAAATATCATATTAATTAGCCAAGATATGATTAGTTTGGTTTTTGTCAAAATATTTTCGTAGCTAAACTAGCTTCGGATACCCAATTTTGTTTTAAGGTGTTCTTTGTAAAAACAAGTTGTATCTTGTTAAGTTAGCATATCATTATGATATATTATAGGTCTTGAAGTATTTTAAAAGTCAAGTTAGAAGGATCTATTTAGTTTACGAACAAGTTTGAAATCATTCAAACAATGTTCTTGTTGTTATAATTTATAACTCAAAATAAGATAGCTATATAAATATGAATCGAATAAGATTATGAATAAGGTTACTACCTCAGGTTACTTGGATAAAGCTACTGGAAAAGATAAGAAAAATCTTGGAATCAAAAGAGTGGTGGAGTGGGATTGAAAGATTGGAAGTAATCTCCTTCAAATCGGATGACTATATTGATACGTTCTTGAGTAGGTAAATGAAGAGAGATTAGGGAGTGAATTAACTTGAAAGAAAATTGAAAATGAAATTGTATGTGTGTATGTGTGCAAAATGATGTGATTATGGGATGGATATATAGGAGATTTAGTTTGTTTTCTTGCATATAAGTCATACATGAGGTTAAATGGTTGGTTTTCACAAGTAACATCATGTCTAGTGGCTGATCATTGGAGTTTATTGTTGGTATATACTAATAGTAAATACGTATAGAAGCTGGGTATGATACGGTTACATATACCCTAGATATATTTGTAGAAATTTTGAGGAAACGGAACGAGAATTCAAATATGGACAGGTTTATAACTGTAAAAGAGGCTCAAAATCGGGCTTTTATTTTGGGTCAAACCGGGCCAAAATAAAATTTTAAGACATTTTTAATAAAGCAATGTTAGCCCAAAAAAAAATAGGTCAGCTCGACCCCAGCCAGGGGCTCTGCCCCTTGGACCCCGCCAGGGGTTGCCGCCCCTTGGACCTCGCTATCGGGGGCGCTGTCCCCGAACCCCCGTCATGATCAAGATAAGTTTAAAGAAGTGTGCACTCCACACTTTCCCAAACTTGTTCGCTATTTATCAAGATTATTTTGGTTAACAAATTAATCTCATTACACTTAAATCATATTGGTGATATAAATCACCAACACATTATAGATTATAAGTATATATGTCAAAGAATGTTACATATAGTTATCGTTTTGAAAACTTAAGTTAGTGATCTCAAAGTATACCTATAACTCATGGTTGTTAGTACACAATGAGACATTAAACCATCCTTAAATCATGTTAAATATGTATAGATATGTATATATACATAATCGTATAATTATCGTGTGTTATATAGTTCGTGATATCATCGGTCAAATTAGACGGTCAAACGTTGTGTAAAATTCTTTTCAAAAACATAAGTCTTAACAATTTAGATTGCTTATCATGTTGGTAAGGTTTAATTTATGTAAATATTAATCTCATAAGTATAAAACGATCAAAAAAATCCGGGTCGTTACAGTAACTACCAGTTAAATAAATTTCGTCCCGAAATTTTAAAATTGTACCTATTTTGCGTCATCGGGAAACAAATGTGGATACTTTTGTTTCATCTAATCCTCTCGTTCCCAAGTAAACTCAGGACCCCTTCAAGCATTCCAACAAACCTTAACGATTGGTATGTTGCTCTGCTTGAGCCGTTTAACTTCACGGTCCATGATTTCAACTGGTTCTTCTATGAATTGTAGTTTCTCGTCGACTTGGATTTCTTCAAGAGGAATGGTGAGGTCTTCCTTTGCAAGACACTTCTTAAGGTTTGAAACGTGAAACATATTATGTACTCCAGCGAGTTGTTGTGGTAACTCGAGTCGATAAGCTACCGGTCCAATGCGTTCATTGATCTTGAACGGGCCTACATACCTTGGGTTCAGTTTACCCCTTTTACCGAAACGTATTACACCTTTCCAAGGTGACACCTTTAGCATAACCATGTCACCAATCTAAAACTCTAATGGTTTCCTTCGGACATCGGCGTAGCTCTTTTGGCGACTACGGGCTGTTCTCAATCTCTCCTTGATTTGTACTATCTTCTCAGTAGTTTCATGTATGATCTCAGGACCAGTTAATCGTCGATCTCCTACTTCATTCCAACAGATAGGGGATCTACACTTCCTTCCATACAGTGCTTCGAATGGTGCAGCTTTAATGCTCGCATGATAACTATTATTATACGAGAATTCTGCTAATGGTAGATATTTATCCCATCCATTTCCAAAATCGATCACACATGCCCTGAGCATGTCTTCAAGAGTCTGAATTGTTCTTTCACTCTGCCCGTCAGTTTGCGGATGATACGGTTACATATACCCTAGATATATTTGTAGAAATTTTGAGGAAACGGAACGAGAATTCAAATATGGACAGGTTTATAAATGTAAAAGAGGCTCAAAATCGGGCTTTTATTTTAGGTCAAACCGGACCAAAATAAAATTTTAACACATTTTTAATAAAGTAATGTTAGCTCGACCCCAGGCAGGGGCTCTGCCCCTTGGACCCCGCCAGGGGTTGCCACCCCTTGGACCCCGCTATCTGTAGTGACCCGAACTTTTCTGAACCTTTCTATGATTATATGTTTAATGAAAACTATATTTACATGATTAAATGTTTCCAACATGTTAAGCAATCAAACTTGTTAAGACTTGGTTATCGTTGTCACGACATTTAAATGTATATATCATATTAATATATATTAATGTATCATGGTAATATAATAATTTAAAATCTCATTTGATATTATAAACTTTAGGTTAACAACATTTAACAAGATCGTTAACCTAAAGGTCTCAAAACAACACTTACATGTAACGACTAACGATGACTTAATGACTCAGTTAAAATATATATACATGTAGTGTTTTAATATGTATTCATACATTTTTGAAAGACTTCAATACACTTATCAAAATACTTCTACTTAACAAAAATGCTTACAATTACATCCTCATTCAGTTTCATCAACAATTCTACTCGTATGCACTCGTATTCGTACTCGTACAATACACAGCTTTTAGATGTATGTACTATTGGTATATACACTCCAATGATCAGCTCTTAGCAGCCCATGTGAGTCACCTAACACATGTGGGAACCATCATTTGGCAACTAGCATGAAATATCTCATAAAATTACAAAAATATGAGTAATCATTCATGACTTATTTACATGAAAATAAAATTACATATCCTTTATATCTAATCCATACACCAATGACCAAAAACACCTACAAACACTTTCATTCTTCAATTTTCTTCATCTAATTGATCTCTCTCAAGTTCTAACTTCAAGTTCTAAGTGTTCTTCATAAATTCTACAAGTTCTAGTTACATAAAATCAAGAATACTTTCAAGTTTGCTAGCTCACTTCCAATCTTGTAAGGTGATCATCCAACCTCAAGAAATCTTTATTTCTTACAGTAGGTTATCATTCTAATACAAGGTAATAATCATATTCAAACTTTGGTTCAATTTCTATAACTATAACAATCTTATTTCAAGTGATGATCTTACTTGAACTTGTTTTCGTGTCATGATTCTGCTTCAAGAACTTCGAGCCATCCAAGGATCCGTTGAAGCTAGATCCATTTTTCTCTTTTCCATTAGGTTTATACAAGGAACTTAAGGTAGTAATGATGTTCATAACATCATTCGATTCATACATAAAAAGCTATCATATTCGAAGTGGTAAACTAGTAATCACTAGAACATAGTTTAGTTAATTCTAAACTTGTTCGCAAATAAAGTTAATCCTTCTAACTACACTTTTAAAATAAACTATACACATGATCTATATCTATATGATATGCTAATTTAATGATTTAAAACCCGGAAACACGATAAACACCATAAAACCGGATTTACGCCGTCGTAGTTACAACCGGGGGCTGTTTTGGTTTGGATAATTAAAAACTATGAAAAACTTTGATTTAAAAGCTATACTTCTGGGAAAATGATTTTTCTTATGAACATGAAACCATATCCAAAAATCATGGTTAAACTCAAAGTGAAAGTATGTTTTTCAAAACAGTCATCAAGATGTCGCTCTTTCGACGGAAATAACTACCTCTTTCAAAAATGACTTGTAACTTGTATTTCTGACAATAAACCTATACCTTTTTTGTTTATTTTCATAAAGTCAAGTTCAATACGAAACTGTGGCTGCTTAAATCACTCAAAACGGATTAGAAACGAAGAAATGGCGAGCAAAACAAAATTGGTAAAAACTACTCATTTTAGCTACGTGAAAATTGGTAACAAATCTATTCCAACCATAACTTAATCAACTTGTATTGTATATTATGTAATCTTGAGATACCATAGACACGTATACAATGTTTCGACCTATCATGTCGACACATCTATATATATATTTCGGAACAACCATAGACACTCTATATGTGAATGTTGGAGTTAGCTATACAGGGTTGAGGTTGATTCCAAAATATATATAGTTTGAGTTGTGATCAATACTGAGATATGTATACACTGGGTCGTGGATTGATTCAAGATAATATATATTAATTTATTTCGGTACATCTAACTGTGGACAACTAGTTGTAGGTTACTAACGAGGACATCTGACTTAATAAACTTAAAACATCAAAATGTATTAAAAGTGTTGTAAATATATTTTGAACATACTTTGATATATATGTACATATTTGATATAGGTTCGTGAATCGACCAGTGGCCAAGTCTTACTTCCCGACGAAGTAAAAAATCTGTGAAAGTGAGTTATAGTCCCACTTTTAAAATCTAATATTTTTGGGATGAGAATACATGCAGGTTTTATAAATGATTTACAAAATAGACACAAGTACGTGAAACTACATTCTATGGTTGAATTATTGAAATCGAATATGCCCCTTTTTATTAAGTCTGGTAATCTAAGAATTAGGGAACAGACACCCTAATTGACGCGAATCCTAAAGATAGATCTATTGGGCCTAACAAACCCCATCCAAAGTACCGGATGCTTTAGTACTTCGAAATTTATATCATATCCGAAGGGTGTCCCGGAATGATGGGGATATTCTTAAATATGCATCTTGTTAATGTCGGTTACCAGGTGTTCACCATATGAATGATTTTTATCTCTATGTATGGGATGTGTATTGAAATATGAAATCTTGTGGTCTATTATTATGATTTGATAATATATAGGTTAAACCTATAACTCACCAACATTTTTGTCGACGTTTTAAGCATGTTTATTCTCAGGTGATTATTAAGAGCTTCCGCTGTCGCATACTTAAATAAGGACGAGATTTGGAGTCCATGCTTGTATGATATTGTGTAAAAACTGCATTCAAGAAACTTATTTCGTTGTAACATATTTGTATTGTAAACCATTATGTAATGGTCGTGTGTAAACAGGATATTTTAGATTATCATTATTTGATAATCTACGTAAAGTTTTTTTTTTTAACCTTTATTGATGAAATAAAGGTTATGGTTTGTTTTAAAATGAATGCAGTCTTTGAAAAACGTCTCATATAGAGGTCAAAACCTCGCAACGAAATCAATTAATATGGAACGTTTTTAATCAATTAGAACGGGACATTTCACTATCGGGGGCGCTGCCCCCGAACCCCCGTCATGATCAAGATAAGTTCAAACAAGTGTGCACTCCACACTTTCCCAAACTTGTTCGCTATTTATCAAGATTATTTTGGTTAACAAATTAATCCCATTACACTTAAATCATATTGGTGACATAAATCAACAACACATTATAGATTATAAGTATATATGTCAAAGAATGTTACATATAGTTACCGTTTTGAAAACTTAAGTTAGTGATCTCAAAGTATACCTATAACTCATTGTTGTTAGTACACAATGAGACGTTAAACCATCCTTAAATCATGTTAGATATGTATATATACATAATCGTATAATTATCATGTGTTATATAGTTCGTGATATCATCGGTCAAATTGGACGGTCAAACGTTGTGTAAAACTCTTTTCAAAAACATAAGTCTCAACAATTTAGATTGCTTATCATGTTGGTAAGGTTTAATTTATGTAAATATTAATCTCATAAGTATAAAACAATCGGAGAAATCCGGGTCGTTACACATTAGCTCATTTTAAAGATATTACTTGGAATCATTCATGGCATATTTCAAAAGACGTTGCATTCAAGTCGTTGAGTTCTGTAAAGATTATGATTAATTAAATGACAGATTAGATCATTTGTAGATAGATATTATGAAATGGTATGCATGCATGTCAACTTTCGATGTAATGAAAGTTTGTCTTTTAAAACGAATGCAATATTTGTAAAATGTATCATATAGAGGTCAAATACCTCGCGATGAAATCAACTATTGTGAATCGTTTATAATGTATATGAACGGGTCCTTTCAACTTAGTCATATCAACTGTTTAGGTATTCATTAGGTTTCTATCTGCTTTACTATCAGTATATTAACTGTGATGATGTATAATGTCTGATTTGATATGATCTCATTAGTATGATGGAATGGTTTTTAGTTTTCATTTTAGGTTTTGCCAACTTAAACTGACGGATTCCTTCCGTTTGTGATCAGTGTTCAATCAACATGGCACGTTGTTATTCAGTTACCTAAACTGATAACGAGGGTTAGGATTAGAGCTTAACTCACTAATAAACCTAGTGCTTTACTGAGGATAACCTCTAAGGTATTGTTACTTTTCAATTATACGACTAAGTGACATACTTCTCACTGCTCAAAGAGAACACCGAGAGTTCAGAGACAAGTAGGTCTGTGTAATTGGCTCATCTAACCAGATCTACATCATTCCAAGCATAGTATTAACATAAGCATAATTACCTTTTCCTAACCCAATACTGATATCTTGGTCAACATTTCCCTGATCTGCATACTCTGGATATCCTTCCACTTTATTTACTTTTCCGCACTTAGGGCTTTTAGCTAAAATCAACTACTATCTTTTATTTAGGTAATTTAACTAAAAGACAATTATCCACTTGATTTTCAATTCGTTAATCAGCAAAAAAATACGACACTAGGTTAACTTACACCTTCTACACCTTAGAAAGTAAAAGTAAATTTAAGCCCCGCAAAATATAAATAAACGAAGACACTGTGTGCTACCGAATCGGACATCCTGCGACCTAACGACACCGCACAAATAAAACCGTCCGTTAGTAGCATATCAGTAGCTTTTCTTGGCGCCGCTGTTGGCGATCGAATATTTTGATCGAGAAAGATTTTAAACAGACAAAGTGTTGTTTGGTGGTGTCTAAGAAAGACAATTATACACGGACTTGGTTGTTGGATTTTCCGAGTAGTCTCCAATTATATTGGAACCAAAAGGATCCTGCCTATGACACCGCTAATTTTTTTTTTTTATATGTGGCGGAAGCATTTATTTATCAATTACAAAATAAGCATTAACTATTGCTAAGACAACCAGTGTCACGTGTCATTACAAAATACATGTTTATACGGAGAAGATGTAATTACAATCAATTCACAAAAGATTATTATTTTCATAAAGTAAGACAACATCAGAGTTGACTCCTGTCAAACATAACATCACCATGCCCGTCTTCTCCCAAAAGCAATATCTACAAGCTACAACCTGCAGGGAGGAGATGGAGGGGAGTTAGCACGAAGCTAAGTGAGTACGACTAACTACAGGCCATAGCATACATAAGCGTTATACTAATCATGTCACAATAGTCTAACACACGAACATCACCCAGTAGTGCAGTCTACAAAGACTCCAGTGGTTCGGCCAAACCATTAACCTCCAGTTGATCGGGCTGGGATTTACCGGAAGTTCCTCCTACATACCGTGCTGTATAAATCATCCACACGCGACGAACGCGTCATTCAAACATATACTACACGGATGCAATTAGGCTACCACATGAGGAACCCAACCCGCAGGTTGATCTCTCATATCGAATTAGGCTACCACAAGATAGGGACGCACTGGGCTCCAACAGACAAGCATCAACTAACATGCAGTCATCACAAGGAACTAACTAACCACAACAATAAGTATATTTAACAAGCATGGCAATCATAATATAACATGATACTATATACTATATTCTCCAGTCAGTCCCGCTCACCGATTACCAGCAAACGAGAAGGTATTCAGCTATCTAATCACTGAACCTTCTCTTTCTCCTTTTCTCCTGAGAAAACATATACACAAGTTAGTTTCTGTCCGTTAACCCCAAATAACACAATACAGAAATTTTTGTCAGAAAAAGTGTCCGCTAAAAATTTTTGCTTAACACTTATGCACTTTCAAAATTTACATCATAAACATCAAAATACAAACAGGCAGTATAACGGCTAAAAAATCAACACTTAGGTAAAATATTCTGCCCTGGACACTCAGTCGGTCGACTGACTCTTAAAGTCGGTCGACTGTCGACATAACCGGTCGACTGACAATCCCAGTCGGTCGATTCATTTGGTATTACATCAATCGGCCGAAGGTAAATCTCAGTTGGTCAGTTCACTCAACAGTCGGTCAGTTGTCTTCGTCAATCGGCCGGTTCAACCCTCAGTCGGTCGACTGTCGACCTACAGTCAGCCGACTGTGTTCATCTTCATCAGAAACTGAACAAAGGCTACGGACTTCACGATGAAATCCTCAAATCTCGATCTAGAGCTCCTTTTAAACACCAAAATCGACCACAACTTGTTCACTACTTGTTATAGACTCAAACCCCACAACAATTTGACCATAACAACACTTAAATCACTTGTTTTAACACAAATTTACACTTTTATGAAAACTAACACAAAACCTTAAATTTCTCAAAGATTAGAGCATGGAAGCTTGTGATTCTTACCTTAAAAGAATCAGTGAATCACAAGGAACACAAAGATATGAACAATTTGAGCTCTAGATAAGGATTAAGGATTAGGGTTTTGATAGGTGGAGAAGATGAAGAACGGGTGTGGTTTG
The DNA here is from genome assembly GCF_046630445.1 of Rutidosis leptorrhynchoides. Taxonomy (NCBI): domain Eukaryota; kingdom Viridiplantae; phylum Streptophyta; class Magnoliopsida; order Asterales; family Asteraceae; genus Rutidosis; species Rutidosis leptorrhynchoides. The sequence continues at coordinate 656,422,877 of NC_092333.1, read as the reverse complement.
GGAAGAGTCTGGAAAATGCAAGAAAGTGGACAGAACTAGTCACTTAATTTAGGTCAATTTCCCACACAGTGCGATACACGGGTATTTATCAGTTATCTGATATCTTTCGTACGTCATTTGGCAACCCAAACGGAGTCCAAATTAAATAAACAAACCTGTTATGTGACCCTTGTCACAAACTGGTCCTAACCACATCATTAAATAATAATAAATATTAAATAAAAATAAAAGCATTTAATAACACAATACTAACTTAAGGGCAAAATAGTAAAGCTTACAACTAGGCCCGATTGAGGATGTTACACTGCCTCTCCGTAGTCGGCCTGGCCACCTCGATACGAGTAATCTGTAAGAAGTCCTATCAGTTAAGATATCCGATCAGGTTAGCGACCGAATTTCAAGAATAATTGTTTTTATTAAATTATCGATCCTTTTAGTAAATTAATATTTTCTAAAAGTTACTTTTAAGTCTTTTTAAACAGAAAATCTAAAAAAATGGAACAACAAGACACCCTTGCTTCTATGCATAAGTCATGCTTAGAGGAAAGAGGAGGACCAATCACCTTAGGAACCGAAGGAATTCCTGAAATCAGTTCACACATGATTAAATTAGTCAGTATGATCTGTAAATTTCAAGGATTATCAACTGACGATCCAAACTTTCATGTAAACAAATTTATCAGTCTGGTTGACTCTTTTAAGAAAGACGAAAATGAGAAAAACATTTTGAAACGTCATCTTTTTCAATATTCACTTTCTGCACACGCTTTAGCATGGTTTGACGAACTTAACCCAAATTCAATCCATACAAGGGAGGATTTAGCCACTAAATTTCTAAAAAAAAAATTATCCACCCTCCCTGCAAACCTGTTTAAGAAATGACATCACAAATTTTTCTCAAAAAGAAAATGAGTCATTGTGTCTAGCATGGAATAGAATAAAGATGATGCTTAAAAGATGTCCGAATCATTCGTTAAGTCGGGCAGACATAGTCTGTACTTTTACAATGGTTTGACCAAGGATGATAAGTCTCTCCTAGACATGGCCTCGCAAGGCAATTTCATGTCCCGAACAGCAGACAAGCATGGGATCTCTTGGACACAATAGCTGCACAACAGGAAGATTGGAACAATGAAGCTACTGAGAAGGATGACGTCTTCGCTCATACGGTAAAAATGTTGGAAACCAGGTTACAAGATCTCACCCTCACTCTTCAAAATTTACCAATTCCTATAAACTCTGATGCTACTAGAACCAATCTAAGGTATCCTTACCCTAGATGGGCACTCAAACAGCAAAATAGCTCAGATCATAATATAATCTTCCCGTTGCACAAACCTACTCTCCACTCTAAGGAAATTTTAGTAGAATTTATGAAAAAGCAATACACGATAAACCTTCAAGTCATAGAATGTCAGAAAAAGTTCGACACTTTGATAAAAACTTTTGAATAATTAATCACCAATTTTCAGCTTACACTTAAACGATTAACCAATAAAGTTGATATAGAGTGTAGTAAGTTTGATGCCCTAGTAATTACTAGAGGAGGGAAGGAAACAACTGTCAACATACCCATACAAGATTTTTCCGATAAGGAACCTGTGTCAATTGACCCAGTTGTCAATCCACCGAAACTATCTCTCCTAAGGCCCTGGAAATTATTCTGCGCGACCGCATACCTTTCCCAGGTAGGCTTAGGAAGGAAAAATAGGAAGCACATTTCGCTAAGTATTGGGATATTATTAAGAATTTGCATTTGAATGTACGTCTAGTAGATGCTTTAGTAGAAATGCCTAACTGCGCTAAATTTTTCAAAGAACTGCTTTCAAACAAAGAGAGATTAAGAGAGATAGTTAGCTTGCCCTTAAGTGAAGAATGCACGTTAGTGTTACAACATGGAATTCCCCCTAAGTTAGGAGATATAGGAAGATTTACGGTACCTTGCTACCAGCAAGATGTCCAAATTAGCAATGCGTTAGCAGACTTAGGAGCCAGTGTAAACCTAATTCCTTATTCGTTATTCAAAAAGCTAGGATTAAATGACTTAAGGCCTACCAGAATGACTATCCAACTCGTGGACAGATCAGTTAAGATTCCTCGGGAAATAGCTGAAGATGTCCTAGTTAGAGTGGATAAGTTCATGTTTCTCGTTGATTTTGTCATTATGGATATTGAGGAAGACACGAAGGTCCCACTCATTCTTGGCAGAACATTCCTAAATACTGCCAAGGCCGTAATTGACGTTCACGAGAAATCATTGAAATTAAGGGTTGGAGGAGAAGAAATCACATTTAATGTTGATCGCCTCATGAACCATCCTAAGGAAGAAGATGTGAATCTCTGTGATTCATTTTAAGAACTCGTCAACGAATACCTGGAAGAGACTATGGCTATATGTAGTCAAGATCAAATTTCTAAGGATCTGTTCTTTATACCTCCTGAAGGAAATCTCTACAACCATTCCGCCATAAACCTTAGTCAACCCATGTCTCCCCTCTCTGAAAGTAACTTTCTTGGCAATACTATTCAAATAGCACCGCTAGGAAAAGGCATTCCTTTACCTCTGTTAAGGAGAAGACTGAATAAAGAAACAGATTTCATTCCGGTATATCAGGAACCCCAGTCAAAGGAGGACTGTGAGGAGTTTTCCGAACCTACCTTAAAAACTAAAGAAGACGTTTTTGAAGAGGAAGCATTAAGAAGGACAATTTCCAAAAATGAAGAACATATAGCATCAGTGACCGCTACTGAAGAATCAGAATTCCAGGAGAAGTATGACTCATTAGACCGAAAGGAGATATCTAGGATGAAGCCATCTATCGAGGAACCTCCGGAATTGGAATTAAAGAAGTTACCCGACAATCTGGAGTATGCATTCTTAGAAGGAGAATCGCAACTCCCTGTAATCATCTCGAAAGACCTCACGCCACAAGAGAAGGCGAAATTGATTCAAGTTTTGAAATCGCATAAGAATGAAATTGCTTGGAAGATCTCCGACATCAAAGGAATCAGCCCCAACTATTACACCCACAAGATCTTCATGGAAGATGATTTCAAACCTTCAGTTCAGAGGCAAAGAAGGGTCAACCCCATGATTCAAGAAGTCATCAAGAAAGAAGTAATCAAACTTCTGGATGCCGGTATGATCTATCCTATCTCTGATTCGCCATGGGTTAGTCATGTTCAAGTGGTACCCAAAAAAGGAGGGACAACTGTAATTCAAAATGAGAATAATGAGCTTATTCCAACTCGAGAAGTCACCGGTTAGAGGGTTTGCATAGATTATCGTAAACTAAATGATGCAACCCAGAAGGATCATTTTCCATTACCTTTCATTGATCAAATGTTGGAACATCTATCAGGAAATGAATACTACTATTTCCTTGACGGTTTTTCCGGCTACTTTCAAATTCCCCTCAATCCAAAGGACCAAGAAAAGATAACCTTTACCTATCCTTATGGAACATTTGCTTATCGATGCATGCCCTTTGGGTTATGCAATGCACCAGCTACATTCCAGCGATGCATGGTAGCAATATTCCACGACATGATTGAACGTTGTATGGAAGTCTTCATGGATGACTTCTCAGTCTTTGGTAGTACCTTTGATTCGTGTCTTTCAAACCTTGACAAGATGCTCACCCGGTGTGAAGAGTCAAATTTAGTTCTGAATTGGGAAAAATGTCACTTCATGGTAAAAGAAGGGATAGTTTTAGGACATAAGATTTTAAAAGCAGGAATAGAAGTTGATAAGGCTAAGATTAAGACCATTACTAAACTTCCAGAACCTACCACAGTAAGAGCGGTAAGGAGTTTCCTAGGACACACCGGTTTCTACCGATGTTTCATTAAGGATTTTTCAAAGGTTACACGACCTCTCACTCATCTCCTAGGAAAGGAAGTCCCGTTTGTCTTCGATGAAGAATGTTGAAAAGCATTCAACTATCTGAAAAAACAGCTAACACATGCGCCCATCATGATAGCTCCTAATTGGAGTCTACCATTTGAAATCATGTGTGATGCGAGTGACTTCGCAGTTGGATCTGTGCTTGGACAACGGGTAGATAAGCACTTTTATCCAATCTATTACGCAAGCAAAACCTTAACCGGAGCTCAAGAGAATTACACTACCACGGAAAAGGAGCTGCTAGCCGTAGTGTTCGCCTTCGACAAATTCCGTTCCTATCTCATCCTGTCCAAAACTACAGTCTATACAGATCATTCAGCCCTCAAATATCTATTCACAAAGCAAGACGCAAAGCCAAGACTCCTACGATGGATCTTACTCCTTCAGGCTTTCGATATTGAGATTAAAGATAAGAAAGGAGCAGAGAACATCGCAGCAGATCATCTTAGTCATTTGGAGAACCCAGCAATGGAAAAACTTGCTGAACAAGATATCAGAGATAAATTTCTGGAAAAACAGCTTATGAGTTTAGGACAAACTCACATAGGATCACAATTTACTGACACTCCTTGGTATGCCGACATGGTCAAATACCTAGTTGCCGGAGTAGTACAAAAGGGAATGAGCACCTCTCGAAGAAGGAAGTTCTTCAGGGATGCCAAGTACTACTACTGGGAAGATCCTTACCTGTTTAGAATTTGCCCTGATCAGATAATCAGGAGGTGCGTAGATGAAAAGCAAGCAGCAGGGATTCTTCACCAATGTCACCATGGACCAACTGGAGGTCATCATGGAGCAAATTTAACCGTAAGAAAAGTCAACGAATCAGGATTCTATTGGCCGTCTATATTCCGAGATGTGCAAGAGCTTGTAAAGCGTTGCGACGCATGCCAAAGGCAAGTTGTTATCTCTATGAAGAATGAGATACCTCGGACTAATATCCAAGCTTGCGAGATCTTCGATATATGGGGATTAGACTTCATGGGCCCATTCCCAAAGTCAAATGTAAAAGAATATGTCCTCGTAGCAGTAGATTACGTCTCCAGATGGGTCGAAGCCCAAGCATTTCCAACTAATGATGCCAAAGTCGTCACCAACTTCCTGAAGAGACTCTTCTATAGATTTGGAGCTCCCGGTGCTATAATAAGTGATAGAGGCGCACACTTCTGTAATACTCAATTTATGAAGGTGATGCAACAATACGGAGTTACCCACAAAATGTCCACTTCCTATCATCCGCAGACTAACGGACAAGCAGAGGTCACGAACAGAGCACTCAAAAGAATCTTAGAACGAACTGTCGGCCATCATGGAAATAAATGGGCCGAGAAACTAGATGATGCTCTGTGGGCATTCCGAACTGCTTACAAGAATCCTCTAGGAACTAAACCCTACCGCATGATCTATGGAAAAGCCTGTCACCTTCCGCTGGAACTTGAATATAAAGCTCTCTGGGCGCTGAAGACCTGCAACCTCAATCCCTCAGTTACCGCAAAACATTAGAAAATGCAAATGAACGAACTCGTCAAATTAAGAGACCAAGCCTATGAAACGTCATACATCTACAAGGAACGAACGAAGCTTACGCATGACGCAAAATTGATTCCTACAAAGTTCGCCCCTGGAGATAAAGTTCTTATAATGACCCTCATTTTCCATTCTACATTTCTCATTTTTCCATTCAATATTTTTTCTTATTAAATGCCCAACTAAATAATTAAACTTAACAATTAAACTTTAATTAATGATTGTTAAGAATTATATCAATTAACTTTAGGTAATAATTAACAAGTTAATAAAAGATAAAAATAATGAGCTTATTAACTTTTAAGAATAAATAAATAACTTTAAAACTTGTGTACTTAAAATAAATAAACTTGGATAATTAATGAACCATTTAAGCTAAATTAAAGTGCAAGGTTTAAAGTGAAAAAGTTAAACCCTAACCCTAAAAGTGCCCTAGCCGAATTTTAAAAAAAAATATATATGAGTTGCCTAAAATACCCCTCTAAATTTCGGCTCCCATCACCACCCTTACTTCCTCTCCAAGTCCAACTTGTTCCCTAAGTAATTCCTAATTAAACCCTAATTCTAGAATTTTCCTAACACTCCTATAAATAGATGTCTAACCTAAACCTTTTCATTGTACCAAATCACAACAATAATTCTCTCCCAAAAATCTCTCTCCCTCCCTCTTGTTTTCGACCAAAACTGAAACCATCATCATCACCATCGAAAATCATCAACAATCTTCAAGGGTTTTGCAAGTGATCTTCAAGCGTTCTTCGTGTTCTTCAAGAGTCTTCAAGGTGTTCTTCAAGTTTTTCAAGGCTTTGATCTTCAATCTTCATCGTGTTCATCTTTTCTTTGTTAGTCATCTTCGAATCTTCAAAGGTATAAACATAAACCCTAAACTATCTACATAATCTTTGATTTTGTTTAATTCATATTCATGATTATAACTCATTCATACATAAACACACCTAGATCTATATATACATGAAAAAGAAAAAAAATTATATGTATATATGTATGTGTCGACCAAAAAGAAAAAAAAGGGGAAAAAGAAAGTTTGATCTTTAAAACCTAGAAGATTAGATAAAGATTTGTTTGTGTTTAATTAAAGAAACAAAATAACTACATATATATACATATACATATCGACATATAAATAAATAAATAAATATATATATATATATATATATATATATATATATATATATATATATATATATATATATATATATATATATATATATATATATATATATATGCATGTAAAATATATATATATATATATATATATATATATATATATATATATATATATATATACGAGTTATATATACATATACATATTAAAACCCTAAACCCTAATTACACCTAAACTATATTACTTTAATTAAAACCCTAACACTACTTTTTAACCCTAATCATTACTACATTAATTAAAACCCTAAACCTAACCCTAATTATTATAACCCTAATTTATTAAACCCTAATTTACTAAACCCTAAGACATTAATTAAACCCTAGTCATTTATTACAAACCCTAATCATTAAAATGCTACTTTAATTAACTAATCCTAATTAATGAAACCCTAATACTACTTATACTATTCATTAACATGTATACACTATTACTGTTACTAACACCTACAACCTACTATTTATATTATAACACATAAGAACATTTTTGGATATGTATTAGAGATGTATAGATCTTCGAACTTTCTTGACGAATGGTTTCTACGAAACTCTAGGCGGAAGGGTTTGGATTTTCCGATTTAAAGGATCCTATAGCTCAAGCCCCTAGATCTAAAATGGCCATTCGAAGGGAAAGGGGTGATTGGAAGCTTATCTAATACGGCAAGTATCCTAAAATGGAAAACACTCTTAAAAGTAGAAACTTTCTAATTATAGAAACTTACTAAAATAAGAACCCTACTAAAAGTGGAAACTTTCTAAAAATGGAAATTTACTAGGGAAGAAAACTTAGTAAAACAAACTATACGTAAAACACTATCATACCTAAACACTTACTTAAACATGGGCAAAAGCACTTACTACTTTTAAATGTCAATAGGTTGAATTTCTGCTCGTTCATCCAACTTTCTATTTCCGAGGAATAACCACATCTCTCTACTTACTAACGTGAACTCATAGCCCCTCTCTTTATTGCTAGCAAACTTACTTACTTATTTGGGGTGAGACACATACTGTTTTTACATTTTACAATTTAGACACAAGTACCAAACTGTTAAACTATGATATACCCGGCTATGTCCGACTAAGTCCCTACAGTGATATTTTTAATTGCTCGTTGAATGCATGTTTAATTATTGGGGGTAGGCCTATCGGGAGTAACGTCCTCGATACAATTGACCAAGTCATTGTATTACTTAATAATGAAATTTAAACCGACAAGTATATACTACAACTTGTCATGGGGCAAATTTGATCGTTTAGTCAAAATATCACGAACTGGCATAACTTTTTGATCTGCGAGATCAACTTTACAAACTAAATCTTGTGGTCTAAAATAACGGTCAAACTTATTTGTTAAACCTATGATTTCACTCAACCTTTTTGGTTGAAACTTTAGCATGTTTTGTGTCAGGTGCTGTTTGATTCAAGCTTTCTTTCTTACTGCTTATGTGATGCTACTTGGACATAGGATCAAGAGATATCGCATTATTTACTTTTGCATTTGAACATTTACATTATTGTTATTTCCGATATTGTAACGACATTTCATTTTCCGCTGCGTACTCTCAATAAAGTTTGATTTTATCATGTACTATTGTTCTCGTATATTATAATATGTTGGTTAGTTTGATATTAAGTCACATTTCGCCCAGGCCCTAACTGGGGGTGTGATAGATTGGTATCAGAGCATAACCAGGCTTTTATAGAGAATCAGGATTGCATCTTTATGTGTGCCTTACTTGCTAGCTAGGATGCCTTAACAATCTAGGAAACTATAACCTTTCCTGCCTTAGACTTTAAAGCACTTAGGATTGCCCTATAATCTTAACACTTATGCTTTACTACACTTGACTTAAAGATTGTAATCAAAGTCTCTTTCCTAATGTTAGGATGTCAAGCTCAAGCGTTAACAAGCCTAACAAAGCAACTCACAACCCTACCACCGAAGTAGGTGTTGGATACTCTGCAACTTCGAGACCTGTTCGAAGTCCTTCCTACAGTCCTGCCTCACCATCACCAAACTATAGCCCAAATACTAATCAAGATTCACAAAGGTCCCCTCAATACTACACAACTCCGAGAATCGAAGATAATGGAAAACGTCATGAAGAAGCCGGTCCATCAAGGAAGAGAGCCCTAACTCCTTCTTATGATGATGCTGCTAAGTATGAGATCATGAGCCTATGAAAGGATACCGAGAGAAACTTGGAGTGTTTGCTTCGCCACGTGGTGAGAGTGGAGGTCCGTATGGATAAGAAAGATCGCGAAATTAAGAAGTTGGTGGAGGAAAATGTTGAACTAAGAAAAGAATTGAGGCTGCTAAAGTAGGAGGAAGAACGTGACACCCGTTGGGGGAAGCAATCCCTTGCTTGTCTCAAGGAGGATGTTGACTTCCAAATGAGAATGGAGAAAAGTCGAGTCGACAAACAGCTTGCTTTAAGAGAATACAACACCAATACCGTCATCATTCGTGTTACTAACCTTTACGAAAATCTCGAGTACCTCTACGAAAAGCAAAAAGAAAAGAACGAGTGATATGAGAAGTTTATGAAAGAATCCCTCGACTCTCAGACCGAAAGGCTAGAGACACTTGTGAAGGATAACATGGAAAAAGTGATGAAGCAGTTTGAGGACGAGAAGAAGAAATATGAAGACTACTTCAATCTTAATATTCTTAGTTATTTTTCCATTTTCCATCGATGTAAAGGCTAGGCCTTAAACTATCTTCTATTTCCGAATCGTGTATTAAAAGGCTTATTTAACGCCTTGTTCTTTAATAATATAAAGTGTTTTATTTATATCATGTGATATCAATACTTTATCTTATCCATACTTGTAATTAATCAAACCTATAATTTGTTAACTTATCCGACTTATGTCGACTTCTATGTAGCAACATCATGGTTCGTCTAGCTACACCTACTGTTAACAATATCGTATTGACTACCGAGCAATTCCAACAGTTACTCACTGCCGCAAAGGCAATGCTCAAGCTAATAATGTTAATCCTCAACTGAAACCTTGTTCATACAAGGACTTTACAAACTGTCATCCTCCCGCATTCAAGGGAAATGAAGAAGCTGTCAAATTAGTTCGTTGGTTTGAGAAGATGGAATCCATTTTCTGTATTTGCAACTGTGGTGATAACAATCGAGTAAAGTATGCCACTAGCTCATTGGGTGGCAATGCTTTAACTTGGTGGTCTGCTCATGCCAAGTCCGTGGGAATTGACAATGCTAATGCAATTCCGTGGGACGAACTCAAAAGCATGATGATTAATAAATTCTGCCCTCGAAGTCAAGTTCAGTAACTTGAAGCTGAGTTCTGGGAACTCAAGGTGAAGGGAACTGATATTGAAAGCTACACCAACAGTTATCTTGAACTTTCTACTCTATGTCCTGAGATACTTCCTACCGAAGCAAGAAGGATTGAACGATATATTGAAGGTCTCCCCGAGGATGTTCAGGGAATGTTATTGCTGCCGAGAAGGTTACTCAGGATGCTGTGATTTTCATGGCACAGAATCTAATGATGGCCAAGAGAAGAAGAGCGTCAGCCATTAAGCCTGTTGACACTAAGGGTAATGAAGGAAAAATGAAGTTTGAGCCATCTCAAGGTTCAACTCAGAGTGACAGTAAGAAGCCTACGGATAGTACAAGGTCGAATTATAAGAATGCCTATCCTTTTTGTATTCGTTGTGAAAGCCATCACCCGGGGCGGTGCACTGCTACTTGTTCGTTGTGTAAGAAAGTGGGACACGTTGCTAAGACGTGTAAGACTCCTCCAAAGGATAAGGCTATTGTTCCAGCCAAAGCTCCACCTACATGTTATACTTGCGGAGAAAAGGGACACATTAGTCCAAATTGCCCTAAGAAGAAGGATAATCCTGCTCTTGGAACTAATACTACTGCTGCGAAGGGTCATGCATTTGTTCTTACTGCTGCGGAAGCTCGAGATGAGGATGAGGTCATCACGGGTACGTATCTTGTCAATAATTGTTATGCCACTATTTTATTCGATACTGGTGTCGACAAAAGTTACGTGTCTAGTGAATTTTGTACCCTATTTACTGAAAAGCCTCAACCCTTAGAAACTAAACGATTAGTAGAAGTAGCCAATGGAAAGATCATGCAAGTCGATAAAATCTATAAAAACTGCAACTTAATCTTAGCCGATAACGAATTTAAGATAGACCTTCTGCCGATCGAGCTCGAAAGTTTTGATGTTATAGTCGAAATGGATTGGTTACGTCCATCACATGCTGCTATCATCTGTTACGATAAAATTGTTCATGTTCCATTGGGAAATGGAGAGACTCTCATCATCCAAGGTGAAAAGAGTGGTTCCAATCTCAACATCATCTCCTGTATTAAAACTCGCAAATACCTTATGAAAGGTTATCCAGCTATTTTAGCTCACGTTAAGATGATTGAATCGAAAGAGAAGCATATTGAAGATGTACCAGTGGTTAAAGACTTTCCCGATGTATTTCCCGAAGATCTTCCTGGTCTTCCACCTCCTCAACAAGTTGAATTTTAAATTGATTTAACTCCCGGTGCTGCACCTATTTCTAAAGCTCCATACTGATTAGCACCCTCCGAGATGAAGGAATTATCTAACTAACTCTAAGAATTATTGGATAAAGGTTTCATTCGTCCAAGCTCGTCCCCATGGGGAGCTCCTATTCTGTTTGTTAAGAAGAAAGATGGTACGTTAAGGATGTGCATTGATTATCGTGAACTTAACAAGCTTACTATCAAAAACCGTTATCCGTTGCCGAGTATTGATTATCTATTCGACCAACTCCAAGGGTCAAGTGTTTATTCAAAGATTGATTTGAGATCTGGTTATCACCAACTCAAGGTCAAGGAATCCGATATTCCTAAGACTGCTTTTCGCACTCGTTATGGGCACTATGAATTTTGTGTCATGCCTTTTGGTTTGACCAACGCTCCTGCTATGTTCATGGATCTTATGAACCGTGTTTGCAAACCTTATCTTGATAAATTTGTCATTGTTTTCATTGATGACATTTTGATCTACTCCAAGAATGAGAAAGAACATGAGCAACATTTGTGCATGATTCTTGAACTCTTACGAAAGGAACAACTCTACGCTAAATTTTCAAAGTGCGAGTTTTGGCTCAAAACCGTACAACTCCTCGGACATGTTGTTGATAGTAACGGTATACATGTCGATCCAGCTAAGATTACCGCTATTCAGAACTGGGAGATACCAAAGACTGCGAAGCATATTCGTCAATTTTTGGGACTTGCCGGTTATTATAGAAGATTCATAAAAGATTTTTCTCTCCTTGCTAAGCCCCTTACGAAGTTTGCCGGTTATTATAGAAGATTCATAAAAGATTTTTCTCTCCTTGCTAAGCCCCTTACGAAGTTAACTCAAAAAGGGAAGAAGTTTGAGTGGTCCGAAGAACAGGAATCTGCTTTCAAGATTCTGAAGAAGAAATTGACCACAGCCTCGATTATATCTTTACCCGAAGGTACTGACGACTTTGTTGTTTATTGCGATGCCTCAAAGCAAGGCTTTGGTTGTGTTTTAATGCAACGTGAAAAGGTTATTGCCTACGCATCTTGACAGTTAAAGAAACACGAGGAGAATTATACCACACATGACCTTGAGTTAGGTGCCGTGGTATTTGCATTAAAGATATGGAGACATTATCTGTAGGGTACCCATTTTACGGTGAACACTGACCATAAAAGTCTTCGACACATCTTTGATCAAAAACAGCTGAACATGAGGCAAAGCTGATGGCTCGAGTTATTGAAATATTATCACTGTGAGCTGAAATATCGTCCTGGCAAGGCGAATGTAGTTGCTGATGCCCTTAGTCGAAAAGACGATGTTAAACGTGTTCGTGCTTTAAACCTAAAAATCAAATCAAATCTTATCTCATGAATCTGTGAAGCTCAATCAGAAGCTATTAAACCGACACTTATCGAAGGTGAAGGACCTATCAGTTTTGAGAACCAACTTCAAGTGAAAGCTAATGGTATACGGCACTTTGGCAACAGAATTTGGGTTCCTCGCTTCGGTAATCTCCGTGAACTAGTCTTGGATGAAGCTCATAAGACTAGGTATTGTATTCATCTCGGTTCCAGTAAGATGTATCACGATGTGAAGGAATTCTACTGGTGGCCTAACATGAAATCCGACATCGCTACTTATGTTAGCAAATGTCTCACTTGTTTGAAAGTCAAGGCCGAACATCAAAAGCCTTCTGGTCTGTTGACACAACCCGATATTCCACAGTGGAAGTGGGAATGTATCACTATGGACTTCGTTACTAAGTTGCCTATGACTTCGAACGGTAACGATACTATTTGAGTCGTAGTTGATCGTCTTACTAAATCTGCGCATTTCATACCGATCAAGGAAACCGACAAGATGGAGCGATTATCACAGCTTTATATTAAAGAAATTGTCTCACGTCATGGTGTTCCTATCTCGATTATTTCTGATCGCGACAGTCGATTCGTTTCTAGATTCTGGAAAACTTTACAATCTGCTCTTGGAACTCAACTCTACATGAGTACAGCCTATCATCCGCAAACTTATGGTCAAAGTGAATGAACTATTCAAACCATGGAGGATATGTGATAATGCTAAAAACGAACATATATTTCATAGCATTATCCATCAAGAAAGACAAGCTTTTAGTTGCAACTGTTCTATTTACAAGTGATATTCGTTTAAATAATAAAAGGTGAAGACAAAAGACAGATTCGACGAATTGAAGACGCAAACGACCAAAAAGCTCAAAAGTACAAAATACAATCAAAGTGGTTCCAATTATTGATGAGAAACGTCTCAAAATTACAAGAGTACAAGATTCAAAACGCAAAGTACAAGATATTAAATTGTACGCAAGGACGTTCGAAAATCCGGAACCGGGACTAAAGTCAACTCTTAATGCTCGATGCAACGGACTAAAAATTACAAGTCAACTATGCACATGAATATAATATAATATATAATTAATTCTTAAAATTAATAGATATATTATATTATATTATAAAAACCGTCGGCAGAAAAAACAAGAGCATGTGAGCCTCCCCAGCTGGCCATGCGATCGCATGAGCTGAAGGAGCAAAACTCATGCGATCGCATGAGCCTCTTTTCCAGCCCACATTGCCTATAAAACTCGCATTTTTGGTGAACATAAAACACATCTTTTTCTTCTTCTCATTCATCAACGTATATGTATATATATTTATATTATAATTTTAATTTTAATTTTAAATTCTAATAATAAGGGTATGTTAGCGAATGTTGTAAGGGTGTAAGTCAAAATTCTGTCCGTGTAACGCTACGCTATTTTTAATCATTGTAAGTTATGTTCAACCTTTTTAATTTAATGTCTCGTAGCTAAGTTATTATTATGCTTATTTAAAACGAAGTAATCATGATGTTGGACTAAAATATTTAAATTTGGGTAATTGGGCTTTGTACCATAATCGGGATTTGGACAACAGAACGACACTTGTGGAAATTAGACTATGGGCTATTAATGGGCTTTATATTTGTTTAACTAAATGATAGTTTGTTAATTTTAATATAAAGATTTACAATTGAATGTACCTATAAATAACCACATACACTCGATCGGACACGATGGGCGGGGTATTTATATGTACGAATAATCGTTCATTTAACCAGACACGGGAATGGATTAATAGTCTATGGAATTATTAAAACAGGGGTGAAATTATGTACAAGGACACTTGGCATAATTGATAACAAAGTATTAAAACCTTGGGTTACACGCAGTCGATATCCTGGTGTAATTATTAAACAAAGTATTAAAACCTTGTTACAGTTTAAGTCCCTAATTAGTTGGAATATTTGACTTCGGGTATAAAGATAATTTGACGATGATACTCGCACTTTATATTTATGACTGATGGACTGTTATGGACAAAAAACAGACGGACATATTAAATAATCCAGGACAAAGAACAATTAACCCATGAGAATAAACTAAAAATCAACACGTCAAACATCATGATTACGGAAGTTTAAATAAGCATAATTCCTTTATTTTCATATTTAATTGCACTTTTAATTACCGCACTTTTATTTATTGTTATTGTATTTAATTGCACTTTTAATTATCGTACTTTTTAATTATCGCAATTTTATTTTATCGTACTTTTATTTATCGCAATTTCATTATCATTATTTATTTTACGCTTTAAATTTAGTCTTTTATTTATTTAATATTTTACATTAGGTTTTAACTGCGACTAAAGTTTTAAAAATCGACAAACCGGTCATTAAACGGTAAAAACCCCCTTTTATAATAATAATATTACTTATATATATATTTGTATTTTTATAAATTAAAACTAATATAGCGTTAAGCTTTGTTTAAAAGATTTCCCTGTGGAACGAACCGGACTTACTAAAAACTACACTACTGTACGATTAGGTACACTGCCTATAAGTGTTGTAGCAAGGTTTAAGTAAATCCATTCTATAAATAAATAAATATCTTGTGTAAAATTGTATCATATTTAATAGTATTTCGTTGTAAAAATAATACTATTTCATATACACCTCGCATAACATCAAGTATTTTTGGCGCCGCTGCCGGGGAACAATTCTGCTAAAACGCCGGAAGCGCAACGCTAATTATATATAAAAAAAGATTTTTATTAATTTTTAGTTTACTTTTATAAAAAATACGCTTTTGTAAAAATACGTTTAAAAAATTCAAAAATATAAAAAGAAAAATAAAAATATAAATATTTTTAAGAGTTTGTTAAATATATAAGTTTTATAAAGTTTCTTTATTTCTATTTTTAAGTTTGTAAAAATATAAATTTTATTTAAATATGTTGTATTTATTTAAAACAGAAAAATCAAAACAGCAAAACAGAAAAAAAATATAAAAAAACATACTCGGCCCGATCACTGTTGCAGCCCAGAGCCTGGCCCAATTTCGCAAGCCATGCGATCGCATGCAAAATCAACTAACACCTCATGCGATCGCATGAGGTGATTTGACAGGCCTGGTAACCTCAGCCGCCTGTTTAGGGTTTTAATTAATATATAATTATTATTATTATAACCCTAATTAGGGTTTAATTTTTAATTATTAATTTAGTTTTTATTATTAATTTGTATTATTTAGTTTATTTAGTTTAAATAAATTATAAAATTAATAGTTTTATAAAATAAATAATATAAAAATAATATTTTTATAAAAATTGTAATTTTTACAACTTTTAGTTTATTTTTATATTTTGTTCCTTTTTATTCGTTTTAGCGTAATATTTGTATTTTTCGCTCGTATTTAGTTTTAAATCATAGTTTTAGCCATAGTATTTTTATTTCTAGATTTTTAGCCTTTGCCGTAAAAATCCCTTAAGTTTTTTTTTTCTTTAGACTAAGATCTAGGTGCTTTAGAATTTTGCGACGGTGTTCTAAGTTTTTAGTTCCTTTTTAAGATATTGCCATTTGAGATATAGTTTTACTTTTAAGCTTTAATATTTTTAGATGCAACTTTTAATTCTTAAATTTTAGTTCCTTTTTAAGTTTCGACGCGCTACTTTCTTATTTTTAGATGCCTATTATTTTTCAATCTTTTATTTTTCAACCTTTTTCGACGCACTCTTTTTCTCTCTTATTTCTCGTCATTCTAGTTTTTAGGACATAGATTTTTATTCTATTTCTTCTCTAAAATTTTTTAAAATTACGAAAATTTATTTTAAGCGGTTAAATTGATAGACATCAAAATTTTCTGGTTCGTAGTAATAGTTGGATTTGTACGTGGACCGGGTTATTGGAGCCAAACAGTACTCAATTATATTGAGACCAAACGAATCCTGCCCCTCTGCTGCATCTTTTGGCTATTCGAAACGTGAGCAAAATCAGAAAAGTCTATTAATTGGATAACTTATATAATTTTTCTTCCTTTTTAAAAACTAATAGGATATTCAGTGAATGCACCGAGCAAAACTTTCACCACCTTTTGTACGTTCACCACCTGTAACTCGATCAAGACATCTAGCAAATATTGTAGCCGTTGATTTTTCTTTAGAATCGTCATCCAGTCGACCAAGTACTCCAATTCAAATTTTCGATAATCCATTTTTTGAACCCGACCTCACAATTGAGAATCCGGAGAATATTCAGGGACGATTCATAGATCCTGAACCATTAATTTTTCCTCCAGAACCACCAATCATTCAAACAGAGATTGTTGAGGAACGAACCATTAAATCAGAATCCTCTAGTGATTCAGATTCAACAAATTCAATCATGGAAAATCTGGAACCTTTAAGTATGGAAGACCGAATGAGAGCTAAACGCACTGGCCAAGGTCACGCAATTACTCAACCTGACATCAATGTGCTAGATTATGAAATCAAAGGACAAATTCTACATATGGTGACTAATCAATGCCAATTTAGTGGTGCGCCGAAAGAAGATCCAAATGAATATCTTCGTACCTTTAATAGGATCTGCACTCTATTTAAAATAAAAGAATTGGAGGATGAACAGATATATCTCATGTTATTTCCCTGGACTTTAAAGGGAGAGGCGAAAGATTGGTTGGAATCGTTACCTGAAGGGGCGATTGATACATGGGACGTTTTAGTTGAAAATTTTCTTAAACAATTCTTTCCGGCATCTAAAGTCGTGAGACTTCAAGGAGAAATTGTTACGTTCACACAGAAGCCAAATGAAACTCTATATGAGGCATGGACCAGATTTGGAAAGTTATTGAGAGGATGTCCGCAACATGGTTTAGAAACTTGTCAAATAGTACAAATATTCTACCAAGGATGCGACATCACTACAAGAAAAGACATAGACATAGCAGCTGGTGGTTCCATTATAAAGAAAACAGAAACTGATGCTTACAAAATTATTGATAGCACTGCTTCCCACTCACATGAGTGGCACCAAGAAAAAGATATCGTTAGATCATCTAAAGCAGCTAGAGCCGATTCTAGTCATGACTTAGATTCCATTTCCGTAAAGATAGATGCTGTCGAGAGACGAATGGAAAATATGACTAAAGATATTCACTCAATACGAATTAGTTGTGAGCAGTATGGAGGACCACATTTGACAAAATATTGTCTTAGTATTGAACTAACAATGGAACAAAGAGAGAATGGTTCATACATAAACCAAAGGCCTGGAAATAATTATCAGAATAATTATCAACCGCCAAGACCAATTTATAATCAAAACCAGAATTATAACCGAAATGTTCCATACAATAACCAACAAGGTCCTAGCAATCAACAAGTATCCAACAATACTTACAACCAGCAAAGACCTAATTTTCAAAACAAACCACCACAAACCGATGATAAAAATCCAAATTTAGAAGATATGATGACGAAGCTAGTTGAATCTCAAACGCAGTTTTTCACATCTCAGAAACAAACCAATGAACAAAATGCTCAAGCATTTAGAAATCAACAAGCTTCTATTCAAAATCTGGAACAAGAAGTAAGTAACCTAGCAAGATTAATAGGTGAAAGAAAACCGGAAATCTACCTAGTGATACAAATGCTAACCCCCGGAATGAAACAGCTAAAGCCATTACCATAAGAAGTGGTATTACACTTAAACCACCTGAAATACCTGTAATTTCTGATGAAGCTATTCCTACTCTACAAGAACCACAACCTGAACAAGATAAGGAAACAGAACCGGTAGTTGAAAAGGTTAATGAAGATAACACAGTTAAGGCTAAACCTTATGTTAAACCATACCAACCACCACTTCCTTACCCGAGTAAAATGAAAAAAGAGAGACTTGAAGCCGAGCAATCCAAATTCTTGGATATGTTTAAACAGATAAATGTCAATCTTCCTTTTATTGATGTGATTTCAGGAATGCCTAGATATGCTAAATTTCTGAAAGATCTGATCACAAATAGAAAGAAAATGGAAGAGCTCTCGGCCGTTACTATGAATGCTAATTGTTCTGCAGTGCTGTTGAATAAGATACCAGAAAAATTATCAGATCCAGGAAGTTTCACAATTCCATGTTTTCTGGGTAGTCTTAGTTCAATAGAAGCATTGGCAGACTTAGGTGCTAGTATAAATTTAATGCCGTATTTACTATACGCTAAACTAGACCTTGGAGAATTGAAACCAACAAGAATAAGCATACAACTAGCAAATAGATCAGTAAAATATCCTAGAGGGATAATGGAAAACATGCTAGTTAAAGTTGGTACTTTAGTATTTTCAGTAGATTTTGTTGTTCTGGATATGGAAGAAGATTCTCAAGTTCCTCTCATATTAGGAAGACCATTCTTAAACACGGCTAAAGCAATGATAGACGTGTTCGGTAAGAAACTGACCCTAAGTATAGAGGACGAGAGTGTTACCTTTTCAGTTGATAGAGCAATGCAACAACCGCAATCTGCAGATGATACATGCTATTATATTTAAACTATAGAATCAAATGCAGAATTGTTAGAAGAATATCCAGAATTACAAGGAACAGGAGAATGTTCTTTAGGAGAAGGAACTGAACCAATTGATGAAACTGAAATGTTAGCTACACTTATGGGTAATGGATATGAACCAACAACAGAAGAAATTCAAATGCTAAAAGAAGAAGACAGATATCGATATAAATCATCGATAGAAGAACCACAGACATTAGAGTTAAAGCCACTTCCAAACCATTTGGAATATGCTTATTTACATGGTGAATCTGAATTACCTGTAATAATATCGTCTTCTCTTACTGAAAATGAAAAATCTCAACTCATTTCTGTGTTGAAAGCTCATAAACCAGCTATTGCATGGAAGATTCATGACATTAAAGGAATAAGTCCTTCGTATTGCACACATAAAATCCTTATGGAAGAAGGTCATAAAACATATGTTCAACGTCAACGAAGACTAAATCCTAATATGCAAGATGTTGTTAAGAAAGAAATTATTAAACTGCTTGATGCAGGTTTAATTTATCCAATTTCTGATAGTCCATGGGTAAGCCCAGTTCAATGCGTGCCTAAGAAGGGTGGCATGACTGTTATCACAAATGAGAAAAATGAGCTTAATCCTACTAGGACTGTAACAGGATGGCGTGTTTGTATTGATTATAGAAAATTAAATGACGCCACCAGAAAAGATCACTTTCCCTTACCTTTTATTGATCAAATGTTGGAAAGATTAGCCGGAAATAGTTACTATTATTTTCTTGATGGTTTTTCCGGATATTTTCAAATTCCAATAGCACCCGAGGACCAAGAAAGAACCACGTTCATGTGCCCTTATGGTACTTTTGCTTACAAACGCATGCCATTTGGACTTTGCAACGCCCCTGCAACCTTTCAAAGGTGCATGATGGCGATTTTTCACGACATGATAGAAGAATGCATGGAAGTTTTCATGGATGACTTTTCAGTCTTCAGTGATACATTTGAATCATGTCTGGTTAATCTTGAACGAATGCTTATTAGATGTGAACAATCAAATCTAGTTCTTAATTGGGAGAAATGTCATTTCATGGTTAAAGAAGGCATCGTTCTTGGTCATAAAATTTCAAAGGAAGGAATTGAAGTGGATAGAGCTAAAGTAGATGTAATTGCTAAACTTCCACATCCCACCAATGTTAGAGGAGTTAGGAGTTTTCTAGGGCATGCCGGTTTTTACCGACGTTTCATAAAAGATTTTTCTAAAATTGCCACTCCTATGAATAAACTTCTAGAAAAAGATGCTCCATTCATCTTTTCAGATGAATGTATCAAATACTTTAATATTCTTAAAGAAAAACTCACTAATGCGCCGATTATGATAACTCCAAATTGGAATCTACCGTTTGAACTAATGTGCGATGCAAGTGATTTTGCAATGGGAGCCGTTTTAGGACAAAGGATTGAAAAACGATTTCAACCTATATATTATGCTAGTAAGACGTTACAAGGAGCACAAACGAATTATACAACTACTGAAAAAGAACTCCTTGCTATTGTCTTTGCATTTGACAAATTTCGATCATATCTCGTTCTAGCTAAAACGGTGGTCTATACCGACCATTCTGCTCTTAGATACCTATTTTCAAAACAAAATGCCAAACCAAGATTAATCCGTTGGATCTTACTCTTACAAGAGTTCGATATTGAAATCCGAGATAAAAGAGGAGCAGAAAATCTCGCCGCTGATCATCTTTCTCGTCTTGAAAATCCTGAATTAGAAGTTCTAAATGAATCGGTCATACAAGACAACTTTCCTGATGAATATCTATTGAAGATAGATTATAATGAAATTCCATGGTTTGCAGACTATGCAAACTACTTAGTATGTGGATTCCTTGAAAAAGGATTATCGTACCAAAAATGAAAGAAATTCTTTAGTGATATAAAACACTATTTCTGGGAAGATCCACATTTGTTTAAAAGTTGTCCAGATGGAATAATACGCCGATGTGTATTCGGAGATGAAGCTAGTAAAATTTTAAACCATTGTCACACAGGACCAACAGGAGGGCATTATGGGTCTCAACTCACAGCAAGAAAAGTGTATGATGCTGGATTCTATTGGCCTACAATTTACAAAGACGCACACCTTCTTTGAAAATCCTGTGATGCTTGTCAAAGGGCCGGAAAAATAAGTCAACGTGATGAAATGCCACAAAATGTCATTCAAGTATGTGAAGTATTTGGCATTTGGGGTATTGACTTTATGGGTCCATTTCCAAAATCTCATAATAATCTATACATTCTCGTTGCCATTGATTATGTATCTAAATGGGCGAAAGCACAAGCTCTCCCAACTAACGATGCACGACTTGTAGTCAACTTTTTAAAACGTCTTTTTGCAAGGTATGGAACATCGAAAGCTTTAATAAGTGATCGGGGTACTCATTTCTGTAATAATCAACTTGAGAAAGTTCTCAAAAGATATGGAGTAACTCATAAAATCTCCACCGCATATCATCCACAGACAAGTGTACAAATTGAAAATACCAACCGAGCTTTGAAACATATTCTAGAGAAAACCGTAGGATCAAATCCAAAGGAATGGTCCATTAAATTGGAGGATGCACTCTGGGCTTTTAGAACAGCCTACAAAACTCCAATTGGAACCACCCCTTTTAAACTCGTTTACGGAAAAGCATGTCATCTTCCAGTAGAAATTGAACACAAAGCATTTTGGGCTTTGAAGACATGTAATCTTGATTTACATGAAGCTGGACGTCTACGGTTAAGTCAATTAAACGAATTAGAAGAATTAAGACAAGAAGCATACGAAAATTCGTTGATCTATAAGGAAAGAACGAAGAAATGGCATGATAAAAGAATCAAAAGTTCAAAAGAATTTAAGGAAGGAGACAGAGTTCTTCTTTTCAATTCACGATTCAAGCTATTTCCTGGAAAATTGAAATCAAGATGGTCTGGACCATTCATAGTTAAAAGAGTTTTCCCATACGGAACAGTAGAATTAATAAATTCAAATGGGATTGAATTTAAGGTTAATGGTCACAGAGTTAAACATTAGATAGATAGTCCGATGGAAGTTGACAACGAAGTTAATCACAATTTCGACACCACATCTAACTAAGTGTGGGGAGAATCAAGTCTTTAAAGGATAATATGTATTTCTGTTAGAGTTAGATTTTCTGTTTTCGTGTAGTTCTCGAAAATGGAACCCGAATGGTCTTTCCCTAGCAGACCCTAAAGAACTAGTCTTCTCCCCTCATTCTGAATTTTTATTTTTTTTAGGTTTTACGAAATGAAGACTTCCTGTGAACTAAACCATGGTCTAATGCTACACGCTTTGATCACTAAACGTAATAATGACACCCTTCCAAGTGAAATAGTATCGTTAATCAGAAGTAAATTGGACGGAGTAAGAAAAGAATCCAGATGTGAAAATAATAAGTTACAATTTGGTAAAGGAAAATCAAAATTCGCAGCGAAAAGAAGAGCTCGACACCTTGAAAGATGTCACAAATGCGGAAAATGGTCACACGAAGGTAAATGTTCAAATAATCAAACCTATTCAAACACCGAATATGTTACTTTACGCAGAGACGGACCGTTCATATGTTTAGAAGAAAAAACGTTAAATGCTCGAGGTTACGCCTATGTAGCTATGGAAAACCAATTAGTCCGACTATCTTATGAGTGGGCTAGAGCATATCACTAAGAATACTATCTCACAGGTAAGTTTGTACAGTTTTTATTTTTATTTTTATTTTTAACCTTTTGATAATAAACGCTAATTTGTTCGCTATAAAGTATTAAATTGGTATTCGATAAAATTAGGTTTTGCGACCGAAATTATTGATATCATACAAAAATTTACTACATCACTGCGAAATTTACCGTTTATTCTTAAGGTATAAATATCTTTAATCAATCAACCCAAAATATTTCAAAAATTCGTCATGAGTTAAATTAGGTTATGAAACCGAAATTACTTTACCTAAAAGAGGGGCGTATATTTTTGATAATATTTGATTGATTAAAGTGGGATAAAAGCCAAAAAGATTTTTAATTTTATTTTTACTTTGTTTTTAAAATTAATATTAAAATAATATAGTAAACTTTTTAAATCAATATATTTAAAATTGTAAATATTTAAAAAATTAATATTTTTAATATAAGTTTGTATGTATAAAAACAAAAATATAATAAAAATTTGGTGTGAATTTTTTTTAAATTTTAATAATATGAATTTTTAATTTTACGCATTTTAAATTTAAGTTTGGTGTGAATTTAAAAACAAAAATTTACTTTATTTCGTAAGTTAAAAATATGATTTTTAAAATTCGTCGTGAGTTGAAGACTAGGTCGTTGAACCGAAATTACTTTACCCGAGGGAGGGACGAGAACTTTTATTATCATTATTTTTAATCTTATTGAATTAAAGTATGCCAAAAATATTTAAAAAACCCAAAAATCTTTGCTTTTAAAACCGCGCTTAAAAATGACAAATTTTAAAAATTTTGTCGAGGGACGGACTAGGACATCGTTCCGAAAAGCCCTCATCCTAAAAAGAAACAAATTTTTAAAATTTTATTAATTATATGATTTATAAAGTATAAGGTTTTTATTAAAAAAAAAAAAAAAAAAAAGCTGAAAACACTGTAGCCGGCACCCCATGCGATCGCATGGGGTTTACACTTCAACTCCATGCGATCGCATGGAGCTGAAAATCAGGCCAGATAGAAAAAGACCAGCGAGTTCTGTTCTTCACACAAAACTTACACATACATACGAAAATACCCCAAAATACTCTCTAAAATTCGAAAATTTTCACCGTAATTCATCAAATTTTTTGCTCTAATCATGAAATTGTTCAGGAGTTTATCAAGAAAGGTAAAAATTACACCCCTAAACTCTTAAATTCTCTAGTTTTTGTGATAATTATCAATATTTTACCTAATACAATTTTGTTAATTTCTAGTATAATTAGTGTTAAATTGTTAGTATTTTATGCATGTATAACCTAGATTGATGCTATTTAACATGATTTGAAGCCAAAAACTTCAAAAATTTTAGAAATCTAGGGTTTGTGTTCTTGAGCAATTTGGGGATTTTTGATATAAACAGGTTATGGCCGATTTTTGTCATGAATTATTGCTTAATTGAGTAGTGTAACATGTTTAGATAGTTAAATGATCCAAACATTGATCCTAAACATGATTTTTAAAGATTAAAGTGGACATTTTAGGCGAAAATTCATGAACTTGATTAATTTGATATATTTGCCATTTGAGACTTGTTTAATTGTTAGTAATGACTATTTTGACATGTTATTTGAGTTAAATTCTTATGAACTTTGTATACATTTTCATATGTGCTTATTTGAAAAAGTATAGAATTGTAAAAAAAATGTGAAAATGCGTATAAGTTTAATTTTAATTTAACATGTTATTGTGATTGTTTTAAATTGTTATTTTGCTAACACTAATGCATATTTAGATGCACAAATTTTGTGTTTAATGTGTTTTGTAGAAAGCCGTTACTGGAGGTTCAGGATCATCATCATCTAGACGACCTGCTCCAGCTCCAGAACCAGAACCAGAAATACAATACGAGCCAGAACCTGAACAAGTACCACAACAGGAACCACAACAACAGCCTGATCAACACGTACCTTATTATGATCTGCTACAGTTACCTAATGAATTCGTAGTATTTCCCCCACATCCACCTGTAGAATACCCAACAATTCCGGAACACACGTTGCATCCTAATCTGAGATTCGATAGACGATGGAGAGATTACCCAGCATATCAAAGTAATAAATTTAAATTGGTAACAAAAGAGGTAGAGGTGCCAAGGGTAATTGATTGGAATCCTTTGGAAACGGTCCATCTAGCTGACCGTGTTAAACAGCATTTGATTCAAAGGTATGGCAGTTCTTCTTTTACAGATTGGGAACGTCTTTTCACCATTCGTAGACCTGTATATAAGGAATGGTGTGTTGAGCTGATGAGTACTATAGCGTTAAATGTAGATGTAGATAGGTTAGATGATAGAAGTTTTCTTAGATTTATCCTTGGCGGTAGGATGTACAGAATGTCCATGATGGACATGGCCAGGGCATTACAGATTTACACTCCTAGTGAATTGCTACTACCCGATTGTATGAGTTTGATTTATCGTGGTGAAAGGGTAGATAGGAACTTTGACGCGAACACCGTTTGGAGGCGTATGTCAAACTATAATGTTTTTACACTGGGAGGAAAACACTCCTACTTACATATTAACAAAGCCGAGCTTCGTGTAATTCATAGATTTTTGGCTAACTCGATTACACAGAGAGGTCACAATAAGGAGAAAATGACCTTACATGATTTATTTTACCTAAAGTGTATTCGAGACCCGAGAAGCTTTGTTAATATCCCTTACTGTGTTGGTTTTTATTTATCTAAAATGGTAGAAGGAATGTAGGATGGGAGTATAATAGGAGGAGGTATTTTTGTTACTCTCATTGGAGAGTATTTAGGTATTGATAGGAACCAAGGGGGTCCATTACAGATTTGTAGATAACAGAATGAGACCATAGGATTGCGGGTTTATGTGGGTGCTAAGGTATTGAAGAGTAGATGCAATCAGGCATTGCCCTATGAAGGTAATCATCCTCAGGTAGAGAGAGGCTCAGACGAGGA
The DNA here is from genome assembly GCF_046630445.1 of Rutidosis leptorrhynchoides. NCBI lineage: Eukaryota > Viridiplantae > Streptophyta > Magnoliopsida > Asterales > Asteraceae > Rutidosis > Rutidosis leptorrhynchoides. The sequence continues at coordinate 656,397,127 of NC_092333.1, read as the reverse complement.
AATGGAGGAAGCGGAAGACATTAGGGATGTCCTTCGAGATGCTATTCTTGAAATCCACGTTCGTATAGATGAGGAAGCAATGACGAGCGCGGCCAGACATAGCATGTACGAGCAGTGGAACTCTGAGCGAGTATACAAGGATTATAGGCGACGCCAACACGATAGCTGGTTAGTTCATCAGCACCAAATCATGAGCCAACTATCATATCAGGTACCAAATAATTACGTGCCTACTCGACCTGCTCATTTTCCGCCACACAACCCCGACATCCGACCACCCTTTAACCGATATGACTATAACCAAGCCAATCAGAACACCTATAACCAACAATGGAACCCACCTGACGAGATGAACTGGAACCCCTATCTAGACTGATTTAGTTCCATTGGTTATTTTATGATTTTTATGTTTTTATCTTTTTAATTATTCATGTTTAAACTTATGTTATTGGATATATTTATGTAATTTTTATCATTTTTATTATTATTGTGTACTAATATTTCACATTTAGGATTTGAAAGTGGGATATTAAGTCCCATTTCAAATTGCCATGCATGTTTATATTTGTATGTATATATATTGTCGATTGTACAAAATAGGGTAAAATAGCGCATTTTTAAAGACTGGCATTAAGTTCAGCAAAAGCTAGTACTTTTGACGACAAAATGAAAAAACAAATGTGATGAATCAACAAGATGGAATGAACAAATGATGTGCACCATTTATCATTCAGCAAACAAGCGCCAATATGTTTGGAAACTTTGGTAAAATTTAATCATTTTTCTACGCTATTTACCCTCAATAATTTAAATTGTTACTGATTTCTTGCAAATGAGGGCATTGCAAGATCTTAAGTGTGGGAAGGGGTTAAATTCTTTTGGATTTTAAAAATTTTTTATTTAAACACTTGGTTACCATTAAAAATACTAGTAACGCAGTAGTTGTATTAGAATCTAGTGCTCTCTGATAATAAAGAACAGCCCTAGTCTTATATACTGACTACCCAATTCTAGTAAAAATTTTCAAAATTTTCAATTAAATGTATTCAAAATCATGTTTATACATATTTATGAACGATAAAACTAGGTGTTAACACCGAAATTATTGTTACCTCGGAAAGGACATAAATTGAGAAACAAACCAAAATGTTAGAATTCATTTAAAATGGAATAGAGGACAATAAAAAGGAAAATAAAAGTCAAGTGTGGGAAAATTACCAAGTTATTTAAAACATATATCACATATTTTTGTACAAATAATTGAAGATACTTTTGCTTTGGACTAAACTAAACAGTTTTACCCGATTTACTGTAATATATTTGAAAGAAAGATGGATCTACACGATGAATCAATTCCATCATTAAAAGGAAGTAAAGTCTTCCAAAAAAGAAACGCGCTTCTTGATTTAGGTCATGAAGTTGTCGTCCAGACCAGCTGTAGGTTGACGAAAAACCTAGAAAAGTCATCTCTAAAATCAGCAGGAAATCCACGGACCTCAGCATCAAACAGGGTCGCCAAGTGGTCAGACTTATCCTAACCATGAGAGGATCTGTCTTGTAAAATGGGGAGGACGCCGTGCAAATTAGCTGGATAAGACTAATGAATCAGATCTCCAGAAAGGATAATCTCCTTAAAAGATTAAAAATCAGCTTTTAAGCCTGATATTACTCAATCCTAGAGATTGACCTTAAAGATTGAGAATTACAAACTCATGGAATTCAATGATATCTAAACTCGAGCTTGAACGAGAAAATATTTTGATCAAAAATTACAAACCGATTTGTTTTCTGAAAACCCATTTTCAATGCGTTCATTACCATTGAACGTAAAATCCTAGGAATTCACCTAGAATTCATTAGGTCACCTGAACCAAATCGGGTGTCAACCGTAAGAACGGTGGTTGCATAGCATGGTCAAAGACAGGATCTCGTGCTAGACCGACAAATTATAAGGGTGAGCTTTACTATTGCTCCTACAAAGGATAGTAATTGCGTCCGACACGTTATAGACCATAATTAAAAGCATGTCAGGGGACATTGCCTTAACAGTTGCTTGTTCAACGCTTTCCTTTACAACCGGATGGTAGTTTATCGAAAGGTAATATACGGAGCAAGTATACTGGAAGTGTTACTTTCCCAATACAAGGTTAGCAAGTGGGTGACACAAAACCACAAGTTTTGAGCTAAAATTTTCAAATCTGAAACCCACCAAACCCACAAAAAGAATTTGCAAACACCGGTGAAGGGTTATTCCGGAAAACTTATCTAGGGTAAAAACTAGATTGAATTTTCAAAAAGATCAAATGTTTTCATAAAGATCCAATTTCCTTAAAGGATCTAAATTTTTATAGTCATGTGGGACTGTAAACCATAACGTTACTACCATTGTTTATACCGCCGTATAGAAATCATTGATGTACAAAGTGTGAAGAATAAAGAAGTGATTCTAGTATATTTCAAGACTATATTGCTTGAGGACAAGCAACGCTCAAGTGTGGGAATATTTGATAATGCTAAAAATGAACATATATTTCATAGCATTATCCCTCAAGAAAGACAAGTTTTTAGTTGCAACTGTTCTCTTTACAAGTGATATTCGTTTAAATAATAAAAGGTGAAGACAAAAGACAGATTCGACGAATTGAAGACGCAAACGACCAAAAAGCTCAAAAGTACAAAATACAATCAAAGTGGTTCCAATTATTGATGAGAAACGTCTCAAAATTACAAGAGTACAAGATTCAAAACGCGAAGTACAAGATATTAAATTGTACGCAAGGACGTTCGAAAATCCGAAACCGGGACTAAAGTCAACTCTTAACGCTCGACGCAACGGACTAAAAATTACAAGTCAACTATGCACATGAATATAATATAATATATAATTAATTCTTAAAATTAATATATATTATATTATATTATAAAAACCGTCGGCAGAAAAAACAAGAGCATGTGAGCCTCCCCAGCTGGCCATGCGATCGCATGAGCTGAAGGAGCAAAACTCATGCGATCGCATGAGCCTCTTTTCCAGCCCACATTGCCTATAAAACTCGCGTTTTTGGTGAACATAAAACACATCTTTTTCTTCTTCTCATTCATCAACGTATATGTATATATATTTATATTATAATTTTAATTTTAATTTTAAATTCTAATAATAAGGGTATGTTAGCGAATGTTGTAAGCGTGTAAGTCGAAATTATGTCCGTGTAACGCTACGCTATTTTTAATCATTGTAAGTTATGTTCAACCTTTTTAATTTAATGTCTCGTAGCTAAGTTATTATTATGCTTATTTAAAACGAAGTAATCGTGATGTTGGACTAAAATATTTAAATTTGGGTAATTGGGCTTTGTACCATAATTGGGGTTTGGACAAAAGAACGACACTTGTGGAAATTAGACTATGGGCTATTAATGGGCTTTATATTTGTTTAACTAAATGATTGTTAATTTTAATATAAAGATTTACAATTGAATGTACCTATAAATAACCACATACACTCGATCGGACACGATGGTCGGGGTATTTATATGTACGAATAATCGTTCATTTAACCGGACACGGGAATGGATTAATAGTCTATGGAATTATTAAAACAGGGGTGAAATTATGTACAAGGACACTTGGCATAATTGATAACAAAGTATCAAAACCTTGGGTTACACGCAGTCGATATCCTGGTGTAATTATTAAACAAAGTATTAAAACCTTGTTACAGTTTAAGTCCCCAATTAGTTGGAATATTTGACTTCGGGTATAAGGATAATTTGACGAGGATACTCGCACTTTATATTTATGACTGATGGACTGTTATGGACAAAAACCAGACGGACATATTAAATAATCCAGGACAAAGAACAATTAACACATGGGAATAAACTAAAAATTAACACGTCAAACATCATGATTACGGAAGTTTAAATAAGCATAATTCCTTTATTTTCATATTTAATTGCACTTTTAATTACCGCACTTTTATTTATTGTTATTGTATTTAATTGCACTTTTAATTATCGTACTTTTTAATTATCGCAATTTTATTTTATCGTACTTTTATTTATCGCAATTTCATTATCATTATTTATTTTACGCTTTAAATTTAGTCTTTTATTTATTTAATATGTTACATTAGGTTTTAACTGCGACTAAAGTTTTAAAAATCGACAAACCGGTCATTAAACGGTAAAAACCCCCTTTTTATAATAATAATATTACTTATATATATTTGTATTTTTATAAATTAAAACTAATATAGCGTTAAGCTTTGTTTAAAAGATTTCCCTGTGGAACGAACCGGACTTACTAAAAACTACACTACTGTACGATTAGGTACACTGCCTATAAGTGTTGTAGCAAGGTTTAAGTATATCCATTCTATAAATAAATAAATATCTTGTGTAAAATTGTATCATATTTAATAGTATTTCGTTGTAAAAATAATACTATTTCATATACACCTCGCATAACATCAATATGCTACGTGCTTGTGCAATCGATTTCGGCAAAGGTTGGGATAGACACCTACCTTTAGTTGAATTTTCTTACAACAACACTTATCACTCCAGCATTAAAGCTGCACCTTTTGAAGTTTGTATGGCCGAAAGTGTAGTTCTCCTTTGTGTTGGGATGAACTCGAGGACAGACATTTAACTGGTCCCGAAATCATTCACGAAACTATCGAAAAGATCGCTCAGATTAAGCAACGATTAGAAACTGCCCGTAGCCGACAAAAGAGCTATGTCGATAAGAAACAAAAGGATATAGAATTCCAAGTTGGAGATAAAGTCATGTTGAAAGTATCCCCTTGGAAAGGTGTTGTCCGCTTTGGTAAACGAAGTAAACTCAGTCCACGATATGTTGGACCTTTCACGATCACTCAAAGAGTCGGTCCCGTGGCATACCAATTAGAACTACCAACCGAACTCAGTCAAGTACATGATGTGTTTCATGTCTCAAATCTTAAACTGTGTCTTGCTAATGACACACTGGTTATTCCTTTGGATGATGTCCGCATTGATGAGCAAATGCACTTCGTTGAAGAACCTATAGAAATTATGGAAGGTGAGGTCAAATAAACGCGTAAAAGCAACATACCTGTCGTTAAAGTCCGTTGGAATTCGCGTAGAGGCCCCGAATATACCTGGGAACGCAAAGACCACATGAAACGGAAATATCCCCATCTCTTCTCAACAGCTGATGCAAACGAGGAATCTACCTAAAAACTTCGGGATGAAGTTTTCAATAACGGGGAGGTACTATAACGACCCTCATTTTTCCATTCTACATTTCTCATTTTTCCATTCCATATTTTTCCTTATTAAATGCCCAACTAAATAATTAAACTTAACAATTAAACTTTAATTAATGATTGTTAAGAATTATATCAATTAACTTTAGGTAATAATTAACAAGTTAATAAAAGATAAAAATAATGAGCTTATTAACTTTTGAGAATAAATAAATAACTTTAAAACTTGTGTACTTAAAATAAATAAACTTGGATAATTAATGAACCATTTAAGCTAAATTAAAGTGCAAGGTTTAAAGTGAAAAAGTTAAACCCTAACCCTAAAAGTGCCCTAGCCGAATTTTAAAAAAAATATATATGAGTTGCCTAAAATACCCCTCTAAATTTCGGCTCTCATCACCACCCTTACTTCCTCTCCAAGTCCAACTTATTCCCTAAGTAATTCCTAATTAAACCCTAATTCTAGAATTTTTCTAACACTTCTATAAATAGAGGCCTAACCTAAACCTTTTCATTGTACCAAATCACAACAATAATTCTCTCCCAAAAATCTCTCTCCCTCCCTCTTGTTTTCGGCCAAAACTGAAACCATCATCATCATCACCATCGAAAATCATCAACAATCTTCAAGGGTTTTGCAAGTGATCTTCAAGCGTTCTTCGTGTTCTTCAAGAGTCTTCAAGGTGTTCTTCAAGTTTTTCAAGGCTTTGATCTTCAATCTTCATCGTATTCATCTTTTCTTTGTTAGTCTTCTTCGAATCTTCAAAGGTATAAACATAAACCCTAAGCGATCTACATAATCTTTGATTTTGGTTAATTCATATTCATGATTATAACTCATTCATACATAAACACACCTAGATCTATATATACATGAAAAAGAAAAAATATATATATATGTATGTATGTATGTGTCGACCAAAAAGAAAAAAAAGGGGAAAAAGAAAGTTTGATCTTTAAAACCTAGAAGATTAGATAAAGATTTGTTTGTGTTTAATTAAGGAAACAAAATAACTACATATATATATATATATATATATATATATATATATATATATATATATATATATATATATATATATATATATATATATATATATGTATATATATATATATGTATATATATATATATATGTATATATATATATATATATGTATATATATATATATATATATATATATATATATATATATATATATATATATATATACGAGTTATATATACATATACATATTAAAACCCTAAACGCTAATTACACCTAAACTATATTACTTTAATTAAAACCTTAACACTACTTTTTAACCCTAATCATTACATAATCATTACTACATTAATTAAAGCCCTAAACCTAACCCTAATTATTAAAACCCTAATTTATTAAACCCTAATTTACTAAAACCTAAGACATTAATTAAACCGTAGTCATTTATTTCAAACCCTAATCATTAAAATACTACTTTAATTAACTAACCCTAATTAATGAAACCCCAATACTACTTATACTATTCATTAATATGTATACACGATTACTGTTACTAACACCTACAACCTACTATTTATATTATAACACATAAGAACATTTTTGGATATGTATTAGAGATGTATAGATCTTCGAACTTTCTTGACGAATGATTTTATGAAACTCTAGGCGGAAGGGTTTGGATTTTCTGATTTAAAGGATCCTATAGCTCAAGCCCCTAGATCTGAAATGGCCATTCGAAGGGAAAGAGGTGATTGGAAGCTTATCTAATACAGCAAGTATCCTAAAATGGAAAACACTCTTAAAAGTAGAAACTTTCTAATTATAGAAACTTACTAAAATAAGAACCCTACTAAAAGTGGAAACTTTCTAAAAATGAAAATTTACTAGGAAAGAAAACTTAGTAAAACGAACTATACTTAAAACACTATCATACCTAAACACTTACTTAAACATGGGCAAAAACACTTACTACTTTTAAATGTCAATAGGTTGACTTTCTGCTCGTTCATCCAACTTTCTATTTTCGAGGAATAACATCTCTCTACTTACTAAGGTGAACTCATAGCCCCTCTCTTTATTGCTAGTAAACTTACTTACTTATTTGGGGTGAGACACATGCTATTTTTACATTTCACAATTTAGACACAAGTGCCAAACTGTTAAACTATGCTATACCCGGTTATGTCCGACTAAGTCCCTACGGTGATATTTTTAATTACTCGTTGAATGCATGCTTAATTATTGGGGGTAGGGCTATCGGGAGTAACGTCCCCGATACATTTGACCAAGTTATTGTATTACTTAATTATGAAATTTAAACCGACAAGTATATACTACAACTTGTCATGGGGCAAACTTGATCGTTTAGTCAAAATATCACGAACTGGCATAATTTTTTGATCTGCGAGATCAACTTTACAAACTAAATCTTGTGGTCTAAAACAACGATTAAACTTATTTGTTAAACCTATGATTTCACTCAACCTTTTTGGTTGACACTTTAGCATGTTTTGTCTCAGGTGCTGTTTGATTCAAGCTTTCTTTCTTACTGCTTATGTGATGCTACTTGGACATAGGATCAAGAGATATCGCATTATTTACTTTTGCATTTGAACATTTACATTATTGTTATTTCCGAGATTGTAACGACATTTCATTTTCCGCTGCGTACTCTCAATAAAGTTTGATTTTATCATGTAATATTGTTCTCGTATATTATAATATGTTGGTTAGTTTGATATTAAGTCACATTTTGCCCAGGCCCTAACTGGGGGTTTGATAGTTCTGCTCTTCAATTCTCAGTTCAAGAAGTTCGCTGGAAAATTTAGATCAAGATGGAGTGGCCCATACAAAGTTGTACATGCTTTTCCACACAGAGCTGTGGAATTGGAAGGACCTACTGGCAACTTCAAAGTCAAAGGCCACCGGTTGAAAGCTTATCTAGAAGACCACAATAAGTAGGAGCATCTCTTCTCCTTTGATCCTTTGGAGAGCGTTGAGGAGGACATTGGCACAGCACCGCCAGCTCCTCCCGTTCGATGATCTAGACGTTTAGCCAGGAGACCATTCGAGCACACACAGCTGCCAGAGACACATGAGCCACAGACAGTGATACACTATGGAGCCACTCTAAATGACCCTGATGTTGCATGGGCACTACTCAGAGACTAGCAGAGGCTCTACCTAGCTCTTAGAGTATACCTTCAGCGTAAGGGGATGCCGCGCAGTACTCTGGGCCCGACTTCATTTAAGCTAGTGCGCTGTGTTCAGCCGACACGACAAGCTACGCCCAGGCATTCCACACCGGCCTCAGTTCACTCAGTTGCCTCAGCTGCCATGCCTGCACATGCTACTCCTATTGACATTACGCCGCCTGCTCCAGTCACCGAGCCAGTTCCAGTCGCTGAGCTACCTGAGGGTTATCACTTAGTCATTATTCCCATTTCAGTTGAGCTACCAACGGCCCAGGCATTTGAGATCACCGGGAGCATACCTGACGAGGAGCCTTTCCCGAGCCTATCCCACCTGGAGTTGCCGTCAGACCTTTGTCTGAATTCACTACTAGGCCCTGAGTTGGATATAGGGCAACCTCTTGAGTACTTTCCGAGATTAGAGGATGATGATGAGATCTTCAGATACTTCGCAGAGCCGACTCAGCACATTGACCAGGATAGTATCCCATAGACTACTTTATCTTCATTTTACTTTTAGTTTTATCTTTTTGAAGCAGTGTACTAAAAAATTTATATATATATATAGTGGAAATGCTGTCTTTCTCTTTTTGTTCTTCATGCAAAAATATTATCAAAAGAGACTGGTCCTTAGGAGATTGATCGTAGGAAGGATCAGCACTAGGAAAGTAACACGACCATAGGGAGGTAATCCTTCCTCAAACCTATTTCGATTATAACCCACTAAAATCTCTAAGTGTGGGGTAACCCCCGCAACTAACTTAGAATTTTAGAAGTCAATGTCCTTAATTTATAAAGTATTAAAATATTCTTTCTAGAGAACATTAGGAACAATGTTCTTCTAAGTGTGGAGTAATGGGTAAAGGTTTTAAAGGTCGAAGTTTTAAAATTCAAGTAACCATAAAACGTCAAGTTTTGAGAAATTCTTTTGTCCAAAAGTAATTAAGCAATGGATATTGGGTAATTTCGAAAAATTCTTGCTATGTTTTTGCCCAAAAGATCTAATAAAATTGCTAAAAATCGGTTTTCGGAACATTTATTAGAACGGAACGATTAAGCTGAAACTTATGTTTTGTGTCAAAAGATTTCTTTTAAGAAAATATGTAAAAGGCTACGCATGATCAAGCACGACCCCTAATCTCCAAAAGGTAAGGAATCTTGGACCCAAAGTATCTGTATAACCCATCAAATCTACAGTACTTTGTTATTTTATTTGATGAGCGTGCCAGTGTACAGTTCAAGTTAGAACTTGGTTCAGACATACGTTTCAAGACCAATGGTTAGTAAGCGCCATACGTGGTGGAGGTGCGATACTCCTTCTTAAATCATTCTGAATAGAGAAGACAAAAAGCCATCCGTTTCCGTTTCCACTCCACGCAATTTAAACCGACCAACTCACATAAAGAGTTGATGAATCAGAAATATTCACCCCAAATTCACTCCCAAAATACACCATTCACATTCACTCCCTTTTCCATTCATCAAAAGATCCAGAGATTAATAAAGAGATAGATCGATTAAATTCGCTTCAAAAGCACTTGTTGAAAGATTCCGAACCCCTGATTGTTTTTGATAGGTCAAAGACCTATTTTCAGTGGATTATCACTTCCTCTCTGGGCACCAGGAACAAAAGACAAAAGTTATGAAGAAAGGGTATGCCGAAAAAAAAATGATTATGAAAGAGCAAAGTCTCTAAGAGCAAAGTCTCTACGAATAAGGCAAAAGAAACCCGAGAAGATGCCGTGAAGAAGAATGCCGGAAGATTAAAAGAAAATTCTAGACAAAGTCTTAGCAAAATCCGCCTCTTTCGAAGAAAACTTTTACGGATTCGAGCCATTCTCGATCCAAAATGGATACTCTGAAGAATCAAAGTCTATCAATTCTCTCAAAAATCAAAAGATCTTGATACCTTTCACCAAATCATAAATTTCCTACCAAACCCTATAACCCGTCTTCCTCTTGAAAGAATGCTTAGGAAGAAGATCAGTGTCGCCCTTACTTAACCGGTGGAGATATCGATGCTTTACCAAGCCTATGATGAGAACTGTTACACAACTAGCTTCTGAGTGACAATACAATTAGAATAGGACGCCCTAAACACTTGAGTGATATGAGTGGTCCGCTAGTAAGGAGCGTGATCATGTATACTCTACATCTGAGAGTTGGAAAGTACGCCTTTTTCACTATGGACACAATTGAAATCTAGCGACCAAATCAACGAAGCTCGAAACTTTTTCTAATACTTTCGAAAGATGTGCCGACTTATGATGAAGGCATAATAAAAAGATCTATGGGTGGGGAAAGGGAAAGTATATTAGAAAGATCATTATATTCCCGCTTTTTTGCATGAGGACAAGCAAAGCCAAGTGTGGGGTTTTTGATATCGGGAAAAAAGTCACATTTTTATCTCCAATATTAAGCCCTAGAACAATAAAGATTTAAACTTTATCGGCAAAATTATCACTTTTTCGGTTGATTTTGTAGATTAAGTAATTACGAAGGTGATGCAAAAAGAATCAAGTAAAACGGAGCTAAAACGAAGTTCTAGAGCGAAAACGGTGAAAGACAAGAAATCAAGTTACGATCCAGTGAAATCAGGCTGACCAGGCCAGCAAACGTATTGCCATACGGCTTACCAAATGGCTTGCTAGTATGGCAAACGGCCTGCCAAACGGTCAGAGTAAACGGGCTCGATAAATTGCTTGCCTGATCAAACGGCCTCCAAAAACGGCATGCCAAACGGCCTGCCAAACGATCCTGCCAGCCATTTGCAGGCAAAAATCAAGTCTATTTAAAGGGCTCTCTCCATCCATTCCAATACACACTCAATTTGTAATTCATTTCATATTTTCAAGCTTTTAATTAGTATTTAGTAGTAGTTAGCTTAGCTTTTATTTTTCGGAGGATATCCCGGCGAGTCCCTGCGATCTCGGGCAGATTTCTTCGACCTTTTTAGGTTTTTATCCGAAACGCTTGTCTTTTGTATTAAACATGTGTTCTTAATTTTTATGTTTAATAATGCATTCTGATATTACCATGATAGCTTAATTAATCTGTATGTTGCCATGATAGAAGTTTGGGTTTGCGTAATTATGTTAATTTAGTACGATTACTGTTATAATACTGAACTAGGAAGTCTGATAGATTTTTATGCTAGCATCTTAAGGATTGACCAACCTAGATTGTGATCAGGACTTGTCCACCTATATGAAATTAGCTACTTCATAGGATTAAGACCCCTGGTTATACTGTATCTGAAGATTCTATGAACTCGGTATGGCCGAAGTTCCCGAGAGGCATTTAATGCGCTTTTAGGACACGGAACCTAGGAACTGAGACATGAATGACCTAGTATGCCTATTGACTATTCCGAAGAGACCTCTTAGGAGCTGTTAAGATCTAGTTAGTGCCTTCACTGTGTGACCCAAGCCTATTGCATGTTCTTGTCAGATTGTTGCCTTAGGACTTAGTCATATCAACCGTTTAGGTATTCATTAGGTTTCTATCTGCTTTACTATCAGTATATTAACTGCGATGCTGTATAATACCTGAATTGATATGATCTCATTATTATGATGGAATGGTTTTTAGTTTTCATTTAAGGTTTTGCCAACTTAAACCGACGGATTCCTTCCGTTTGTGATCAGTGTTCAATCAACACGGCACGTTGTTATTCAGTTACCTAAACTGATAACGAGGGTTAGGATTAGAGCTTAACTCACTAATAAACCTAGTACTTTACTGAGGATAACCTCCGAGGTATTGTTACCTTTCAATTATACGACCAAGTGACATACTTCTCACTGCTCAAAGAGAACTCCGAGAGTTCAGAGACAAGTAGGTCTGTGTAATTGGCTCATCCAACCAGATCTATATCATTTCAAGCATAGTCTTAACATAAGCATAATTACCTTTCCCTGACCCAATACTGATCTCTTGGTCAACATTTCCCTGATCTGCATACTCCGGATATCCTTCCACTTTATTTACTTTTCCGCAATTAGGACTTTTAGCTAAAATCAACTACTATCTTTTATCCAGGTAATTTAACTAAAAGACAATTATCCACTTGATCTTCAATTTGTTAATCAGCAAAAAATACGACACTAGGTTAACTTACACCTTCTACACCTTAGAAAGTAAAAGTAAATTTAGGCCCCGCAAAATATAAATAAACGAAGACACTATGTGCTACCGAATCGGACATACTGCGACCTAACGACACCGCACAAATAAAACCGTCCGTTAGTAGCATATCAATAACAAGCAACGAAATTTTATAGAAATCGTTTAAGGTGACAATGTAAGAAAAGAAACGAACTTCTTAGTAAACTAGAGTTATGTACAACATGTACTATTCTAAGTAAATATCTTTTGAATAAAAGAATTGATTTGTAAAAGTGAAAGTAAAATTTCATATGTACTAGTCAAAAATAAGTAATTATTTACTTTATTATATATAACGTATACGGTTTCTAAAATTTGTACGAATGACAATAAAATAAATTTATTTTTATAAAACTTTGAGAGGATCGCACAGTAAAATAGTGTGTGTAAAATTTTGGCAAACAAAATTTTCATATTTCGGAGGTTACAAGTTGGAAAAAGATTGATGAGGATCGAGTAAAAGATTTTTGAAAATTTCGGGTGATATTTGAGCAACAATGTCACGAGGTAATGAAAACTATTGAATTTAAATGTGGTTGATGACTATTAGTAGGGCATAAGTCCTTCGACCAAAAATGCTTAAGTGTGAAGCTGTTGCTTATAAGTGAGATACGAATGGGAGAGTATGAGGATGAGAATTAACCACCCATTGTTTTTGGAAAATTTTGAACTGGTATGACTAATATCGAAGTAAGAAGGATGATGTTGTGATTATCATCAAATAAGAAATCTCTCGAAATAAGTTAGGATTTAGAGTCGCGTAAGAATGAGTATCAAATAAGATTCTTGGGTAGTCTATAATATAGAATTTGAATTGCTGAAATGACGGGATACAATTTCCTTTATATATCGTTGTGCAAGTTTGTCCATTGTATCGGTTTCTTTTATGGCTAGAAAGTGAACCGATTTGGTGAGACGATCAACAATAACCCAGATAGTGTCATAACCGCCTACCGTTTTTGGTAGCTTCGTGATGAAATCCATTGTTATTCCTTCCCACTTCTATTGTGGGGTTGCGGGCTGTTGAAGTAACCTAGATGGATTTTGGTGTTCGGCTTTGACCTTGGAACAAGTCAGACACTTCCCAACATAAGTAGCGATGTCCTTTTTAAGGTTCGGCCACCAATATTGTTCCTTGAGATCGTGGTACATCTTACCAGCTCTGGGATGAATCGAATATCGTGACTTATAGGCCTCGTCTAGAATAGGGCTTCATAAATCCCCATAACTAGGCACCCAAATTCTTCCGGCGAAATATCGGAGTCCAGTCTCCTTAACCTTGAATCGAGAGACGAGAATGTTCAAGCGTTCTTGAGCAATATTCTCTTCAGTCTCCAATTTCTTCACATGTGCCAAAATAGCAAAACGCCCTTTTCTCATGACCGTTTGTGCCTTCATGCAACTAATAAGGTTCAGCTTCGGGCTACTTCTCTCCCCGTAAACTATTAATGACTCACCATTCTCGCGAGGTATATGAATAATCTTCTCACTATAAATAACTTTCGCTTTCATCCATGAAAGCCAGTCCATTGCAACTATTACATCAAAGCTTCCTAACTTGATGAGTATTAGGTTAATCCTAAAGTCCATTCCAACTATTACATCAAGCTTCCCAAATTGATGGGTGTTAGGTTAATCTTAAGGTTCATTACAACCAAATCTTATTATACTACCGTGAAAAATTCTATCAATCTTCTCAAATAACATCTGCTTGTGTGTAGGTAACTAATCCTTTCCAGCTACTACTTTAAAACCTCCAAGTTTTGTTTACATGAGGTCATCTCCAAATGACCCACCTGTAAATTTTAAGGTACTACTTTAAATTATTCCTCTATCTTTGCCAGCTTACCATTAGCTTTTCCTATAGAATACTTAACTCTCATGGTTGTTAATGGCTTATTAGTCATAACACTAAGGTTCTTAGATATAAGGTTTCTATCGCTCTAGTATTAAACAACTTCGAGACAATAAAACGTTGTGAGGAAACGTACCCTAACTAAAATCAGGATCCATACGAGTCTCCATAGCTGAGATAACGATTGCTCTACAACAAGTAAGTCCAAAGTTTTCCTATTTGTGAACTTTTTCCTTAAGTGTCCAGGGTGTCTATATCTATAACAAATTTTTGGGTTATTAATTCTGCAATCAAGGCCCTTCTTGTACAGTATCTGGGCTACGTGGTTATTCTTTCCCTACCTCTAACAGACCATAATGTGTATACTCAAGTGGTTCCTACCAAAATTTTCTTTGAATCACTTCATATTCCTTATGTGCTAACATTGGAACTTATGCATGATTTACTTCAATATAATCACGCTGGACGGGTGTCATTATATTGTACTAAATTGTATGTTCATTCCAATATCACTCCATATGGTCAATGTAACGTGATCACTTCAAGTTCTACTCAATTTCATCTAACGGTGCTTTATCTATGCTATCTCAAAACAAAATCTACATAATTAATCTCACGGGTTTTCGGTGTGGGTGCGTAGGTTCCGTAGGTCATGCATCAATGCCTAAATGTCCCGAAATTTCTTCAAAATGTTCGAGTTCAGGTAATGTCGTTAGGTTCCTTTCTAGAAATTCAATCTGGGTCTCGTGTCGAGTTGTACGTGTAGCAAGTAGTAATACGATATGTCTTGAGGCAACTCCCAAGTCTTTGGGTATGGCTGAGTATCAGTGGAAGACACTATGACCTTGTGAAAGGAGATGTCTTCCCAACTTCTCCAATGCCTAAGAGTGTTAGGGACCTAAGTCCAGAAGTGTCGTTAGATCGTCGAGTAGTGGTGAAGGATGAAAGAGATAAGTGACGGTCATGAAAGCGTACGGGATACGGGTCAACTTGCAGAAACTGAACAACCTTCTAATGTTAATACGTTGTACGTGGCTAATTAGGGTAAGCTCAGGGGTGGGGCGAGGTGCAGTTACTCCGACAAGTCCTCACATATCTCCTCCTCCGAGGATCAACCTTAGTGGGCGTGTAATCCGAGGGGTACTCTTCCTATATCGCGTGAAGTAATGTTTCGATATCTGGAACGGTGGAACGGTAGTAACAGGTGGATTACATTACTAGTTCTTAGGGTTAGACAAGTGGGAAAAGGGTTCAGAAAAATATCTGAACTAGGAAAGATAAATTTTCCAAGTCGGTACAGTGGATAGCAGACATGCAGCAAGAAACAGCATCAACAATAACCTAGGTAGTCTATTGTAGTACATAAAACTGTAGTAGATAGTAGTGTCATGCAGTAGTATCAGGTAACCAGTAGCAAGCAGTAGTAATAAGCAGTAACATGCAGTAATATATAACAGTAGCATGCAGCAGTTTCGCATAAACAAGTAAACGAGCAAGTTGTAGATCAGTCCTATTAGTGAATCCTACTCGACTCGGTCAAGACACACTAATGCAACCTAATTTCCTACAACCAATGCTCTGTTACCAAATATGACGCCCCGTACAAAATCAACGTGTACGGATCATCAACAACAGGATCATTACATGGTTACAACACTATATGCTGTTTAAAAACAAGTTTTGCATTCATGAAAAGACAATGTTTTTACCAACGTCAATTGTTTTACAAAAGGTAACATATTTACCAACGTCAAATGTTTTACAAAAGATAACGTGCTTCTACGAATAGAAAGCATTAACATAAGTACGTGACACAAAGGTCATTACAAAACCATTGTTCAAATGTAACATGAGTTGTGAATGCAAAGTAAAAGTTCTATGATTGAGACATCTCTAAACAATGCAGCGGAAGTCTAACACAGCGAGTCTGTAACAGCAAGTCTATAACCCCAAGACTATAACAGCAAGTCTAACAACGGAAGCAACGACGTCTAAGCACCTGAGAAATACATGCTTTAAAATGTCAACACGAATGTTGGTGAGCTATAGTTTTTGTAAACAACGATATAATTTAGACCACGAGATTTCGTATTCAAAACAGTATGAAAAGTATATGATTATCCGTGGGCACCCGGTAACTAACTTAACGTAAAAATATAAATATCACCCCCTAAAAGTACACTTGGCGAGTGTGTATGTTCTCGAAGTATTAAACACCCGTTAAATGCTAGCGCGACTAGCCCGAGTGGGGATGTCAAACCCTATGGATCCATATCTAAGATTCACGTCTACCGGTTCAAAAACCAATAGTTAAACGTTACCGTGCTAAGGGAAAGGTTTGTACCGTTATATAACCCACACATATAAAGTTTAAGTGCTATTGTCAAGTATGTAAAACATAAAAAGCGCAGGTATTCTCAGTCCCAAAAATAGTAAAGTAGAAAGGGAGCTATAACTCACAATGAATGTGCGGTAAAAGTCGATATGAAAAGTATGAAAGTAGTAAGTCGGTCCGAAAGGTCCTCAACAATTTTAGTGTGAGAAAGACTAGAGAGAAAATTAGAGAGCAAGTGTGTTTAAAATGAGAATCAGATCAAGTGTGAAATGAAAGAATAAGGCTTGTATTTATAGTGGTGGAGGGGTGGTTTGGTGTCTCCAAAACCGTAAGCACCATGGGGGACAAGGGGGACAACTTTTTGCTTTTTGCATGGTGGTGGTCTAAAGGTGGTGCTTGTTGTTGGGATCCCATGCAACATGTGTAGTAATGGTTAACAAAAATGCTAGTATGTTGGCTCATCTTAATGGGTTTTTATCTTACATTTTAACGGGTCATAATTCCATTAAAATTGGGCTAACTTAAAAGTCCATTAGCTAGAGTAGGGTGGGCTTAAGTCCATTAAGGTAAAAAGTCCATTAAGACTAACTAGTGTGCATTAGTAAATTACTAAGTGTAATTAAGAAACCAATAAGCCAAGTAATTGTCATTAGAAAATAACAATTAGTTTTAAGTAGTCATAATATTCCAATTATGACAAAAGTTAAACGTGTACAAAGTACGTATGTCGTTCAAAATGACAAGTGACACTAACGGTCGTAAAAGCATTCGGGGATCAAGTTAAGTGAGTACGCACTTAACTACACGTTTTAAGATACTAACGAAAGTAATTAATCATGAATAAAGATCCCAGAGCATAAACTAGCTCAGTACGCACAAATACGCAGATTCGTGAAAGTATAGAGCACAAAAATATAAGTCGAAAAAGTTGGGTCGTTACAGAAGTAGTCCAAATGCAAGTTGATGGAATTCCAACTTGTAACACATAGCAAGACAAAGTTCATACATGTACATATTAAGTAACTACTTAGCAAGTTAGCATTTAGCACATAGTCAAATAAATCACATGTATTAATAGCAAGTAGTCAAGTAATAATCATGTAATGACTAACAAGAGATCACTAATTAATCTAGAATTAAACATAGAGTGATAACATAGCATTGAACTAAGGCTATGTAAGTTTTAGTTGCAAAGTGGCATTTGCATGATTAATGTATAAGTATACATTAATGTCCAACACATGTACAAGGAAGGAGCAACTCTTGGTTGGGACTTGATGACCATCCTACGTATGTCTAAATACATTTTAGATGTACATATTTTCCTATAACACTTATATGTTATTCTTAATCAAGATTTAATCGTCATTAAGGTGTCATTAGGTGTGATTAACCAATATTAGTGTTCTAGTAACCAAAACTCCTTTGGGTATGAAGGAGGCAACCATTCTAAGCATGTTTAAACAAGTTTCATAAATTATAGATGCCTCAAAGTGGTCGAACTAAAATCGGTGGAAATTAGGACAGAACCTTTTACGGTTGAACGTGGAGTCGACCGTGCACGTCTGGTTCCATAAACCAGGGTGCAAGGTTCCACGGTCTGACTTGCGGTCGACCGTGGACCTAACCGTGTAGCTTACGTTTTCTTTTTAAGCTTTATTTGGTTTTGGTCTTTTACTAGAGTAAGTGTGGATTAGTGAACTTGTATATTTATGTCAAGATGTCTACAATTACCCCTAGTTATGTGCATTTGTCATCATCAGAACACTTATGATTATGGGTTAAAATTAGTATAGTCATTAAGCATAATCATGTATTAGCCCACATTCTCCCCTAACAATATCCTTATATATGTACACTATAAACTACTAAAATGTTATAGAATATATAGATTGTGAAGATACAATCATGTGAATAGTATCAAATTTGTATCTCCTGCATATATTAAATATCTTTGTTAAAAATAATTTGATGATTTCATTTCATAATAGTAATATTCTTGAAAAAACCTAACAGCCAACGGACATCCGTTTATCCGCTTCATCCAACTGATATGGATATGGATATGGATATGGATATGGATATGGATATGAATGGATGTAATATATTTAAATGGATATGGATATGGATATTGATTTTAAAAATTAAATGGATATACGCTCACCCGATCTATATCTGATCTATTGTCATTCCTACATCTTACACAACTTTCCACTACACACAAAAAGGTGACGGGCGACGACCATTTTTTGTTGCGACTACATCTCGCCACAAATACTTTGCTAAACGACAAAATTTTTCATTTCTTTGACTCGCTTTTGGGTCTCTGTGGGGTCCGTAAATCATTTGCGGCGATGTGTTTTTCACCTTACCGCAAATAGGTCGAGTCCAAACCCACAAATTTCCTTTTGTCTTTTCTTTTTATTCAAGTTTGGTTAAACGTTGAATTTTTGTGCGGCGAGGGGCTCGCCGCTATTATTATTATTATTATTATTATTATTATTATTATTATTATTATTATAAATATATTCAGTAGAAACTATGTTTTTATTATTAATAGCATTATTTTAATGCTAAAATTCCATTTTCCAAAATGATCCTTTAACTTTGGTCAAAATACAAATCGGCCCCCCAACCAGGGGGCAAAATGTCAAACCAAAATTCTCACAAAAAATCTTAAATAAATTTCACCCAAATTTCCAACGGGCCATATCTTCTCGCTCGCCGCGAGTTAAATTTTTCCAACAATACCGTTCAACTCGAAATAATTTTACGAACACAACGCAACTAACTACTCGCAAAACGGATGATTTTTAAAAAACGCTAAATAGTTGGGTCCACCTTTCATACACGTTGGTTTTTCCTTTTTATCAAACACTGAATTTACCATTAGAACCTGCTTTGGAGTTCCGCTGCGAAGCGCGGGCTCCTTAACTTGTTATTCTCATATATACTAACCAACACCCAAAAATTGGTCGTTTTATCCCAACCCCAACCCAATTTCCCCCAAAAACGACAACAAGAAAAAAAGGGGAAAAAAATTACAAAACACCCCCTAAAAATTGTAAAAAGTTACATCCCGACCCTCAAACCAGGGGTATCAAGTGTAAAATCAATATTTTAATAAAAAAACTTAATTAAACTTCACCCATATTTTCAACGGGACATACCTTTCCGCTCGACTCGCGTTAAAATTTTTCGAACCAACCGTTCAACTCAAAAAAATCTAACGAACACAACGGGACTAACTATACGCGAAACGGACACTTCTAAAAAAACTTAATTAAACTTCACCCATATTTTCAACGGGACATACCTTTCCGCTCGACTCGCGTTAAAATTTTTCGAACCAACCGTTCAACTCAAAAAAATCTAACGAACACAACGGGACTAACTATACGCGAAACGGACACTTCTAAAAAAACGCTAAATACCTCGGATTCTATTCAATACTCAACGGGACATATCTTCCCGCTCGGCTCGCGTTAATTTTTTTCGAACCAACCGTTCAACTCAAAAAAATCTAACGAACACAACGGGACTAACTATACGCGAAACGGACACTTCTAAAAAAACGCTAAATACCTCGGATTCTATTCAATACTCAACGGGACATATCTTCCCGCTCGGCTCGCGTTAACCCGAAAGGTCCCGCGGCATCGCGCGGGCCCATTTTACTAGTTATTATTATAGTTAGTGTTACTGTTCGTATCAGTGTTATGGTGACACTTTTTTTTTCCAAAAAACAAAGGAATATATTAAATTGATCAAGACTAGCCATCAAATAAATGGCTAGGCCCATTACAAAATTAGCTCTTTTTTGATCCATTACATCTTTGAATAAGAGGGTAAAATAAAATACAAGCTAAGTACAGAAGCATGAATACATCATCTTAATTGTTGCAACTAAACAAAAACACTAGAGTATCATGACAAGTCGCTCGGCTTTTGCTTAAAGTAGAACCCATAGATGGATTTGAGTCCAAAATGTAGAATTGGTGATGATAGCATAGCTTTGCATTCGTTGCCCATTCGAACGACTTAATTTTGACTTTTTTTACAATTGTAGACCAGCATCTAAACTCGTGATGAAATAAAGCGTTGTTTCTAGCTAGCCAAATGTACCAAATTGTAGCCGAACCGATTAACCTTTATAATTTTCCGGCTTTTATTCCCATCCTTGAACTCCAATCGTGAGTGAATAAAGCTAATGAAGATGGCGTGACCCATCTAAGATTCCACAAAATAAATATTTCCGACCAAATCAATAAAGCCAATGGACAATGTAAAAGAAAATGATTAACCGTTTCGACCGAACTAAAACACCAAAAGCAAATGATTAACCGTTTAACACAAGTGTTACTGTTACAGTTATTATTATTATTATATTATTATTATAATTATCATCATCATTATTATTTATATTATTAGTATTAGTGGTAGGATCAAAGGGGAAATAACCAATCGGGGGAAGCAAAATGTTTTTTTTTTGTTTTTTAAAAAACTTTGTTTACGAACATTATAGATCGGATGAAAATATGAACATTTAATAAAGACACTGTGATAAATGTTTTTATTTTGGCGGAAAAACGCTCGAAGAAGTGATATATAACAATTATCGTATTTTTCGAGCGTATGTTGAGGTTTTAGATATTAGGGTTTATAGGGTTTAGATATTAGGGTTTAGAAATTTAGGGTTTAGGGTTTAGATTTAGGATTTAGATTGAGTTTTTAACACGAACGGTTTAGAGTTTAGGGTTTAGGGTTTGAGGACTAAACCCAAAACACCAAACCCTAAACCCTAAACTCTAAATCGGGCTAAATTTTACTTCACAAAACATGAAAGAAAGAAAAAAAACGTTAACATTCTTCACGATCAATATTATCTTGAATGTTATTTTTGTCGATCACTTTCCCGCCTAAATAATAACATTCGTCACGAAGTGTCTTTTTTAAATGGTCATATTTTCGTGTGATCTTGATGCCTGAAAAAAAAATCCCAAGAAAAAAAAAAAAGTATCTTCCCCCGATTTCACTCGATTTGTTACTGCCCCATTAGTATTATAATACTACTCGTATTTGCGAAAAACATAAAAAGTATATAACATCAAAAAAAAACTTAATCAATCGATGAAGGCAGAAGGCCCGACAACTTAAAACAAGAAAGTGAGACTCAGATCCAAACTAAAACAAACAAACCAAATTAAAGCGCCGAGCACACCTACCAAACCAAACATACGAAACAACTAGCAAAACACAAAATAGACATACACCCTAAACAAACCGACGCCAAACGAAAAAAAAAAAAAAAAAAAAAAACATACAACCAGAAAAAAAAAACAACCAACAAACCGAATAATCAAATACCATAATAAGAAAACTTGCTTTAATTTGTACTATCCTCGTTTATTTCTCTCATCTACAATTTTTTTGGTGCTTTGAATATCGAATTTCAAAAAGATTCTTATTCTCCCTGTTTTATTTCAAGTTGTGGAATTACATCATTCTTCTCATACTCAATCATCATCCTATTTGTTTCACTATCATCATCATCATCATCATCATCATCATCATCATCATCATCATCATCATCACCTCCCCATCTCCTTTTCATTATTTTGGGAACAACCTTTTTCACATCTTTTGTCGTTTCCTCCCCCTCATCATGTGTTACCCGTTCAAATCTCACTGCGCCAACCTTTCTCGCATTTCCTGCTAATATCTACACACCACATGATCCAGAAATAATTACTGTATTGATTAAAGGTGGAAATATCAATATCAATAATAAAATAATAATTACTACTGAAATTTTAATTAGATATATATACTTACCTCTATTAGAAATATTTGGTTCTTTTCTTTTTCTTTCTGAGTTTGACGATCACCATCGTCCTCTGTATACTCATCATGATCCAGTTCTTTCTCAAGTACTACTTTTATACATTCACCTGTCTTTGGGATGTATCCAAATGCCTCACACACAAACCCTGATACCGTTTCATATTGATGGCCCTATCAAAACCAAAACCCGATTAATTGTGAATCATTGAATATTAGGTCAGTTTGGATCATGTTATGTGCCTAATAAATCAAATGGGCTGAATCCAAAAACATAGCTATAAAGGGAAATGGGAATGTGTCTTACGTGTCAAAAATCACCTAAAACGTTCATGCAACGTATATTCATTTTTTGGTACACATTAAGGTGTGCAGTGGTATGCAGTGGCGGAACTAGGATTTTTTTTTTCACTGGGGGCAAAAAAAGATTTAAAACCGTAGGCCGTAGCAATTTTTTTTGGACAAAATATGGAGGTTTTTGGACAAAAAATTGAGGTTTTTAGGCAAATTATGAAGGTTTTTGGGCAAAAGTTGAAGGTTTGGGGGCAAAAGTTGAAGATTTTTGGGCAAAAGTTGAAGGTTTTGGGGCAAAATATGTAGGTTTTGGGGCAAAATATGTAGGTTTTGGGACAAACTATGTAGGTTTTGGGGCAAAATATGTAAGTTTTGGGGCAAAAAAAATAATCCACCAGGGGCAAAGTCGAAAAACCCAAAATTTTTACACCGAAAAAAAAAACCACTGGGGGCGGGCGCCCCCCTGCCCCCATGTAGTTTCGCCCTTGGTGGTATGAAACAAGACCATAACCGTACCATCCTATCATCCTGTACTGATTTCAAGAATAAGAGAATATACATGACAGATACCGTATCAGTTCGAATTCCTTCAGTAAGTACCAAACCCAACTGTGAACCAGACTCAAACTTCGAACCTCATAAATTGATTGATATGAACATTTTTTTGGGAGAACCAAAAATCACATTAAAATCATTGAAAAGAAAATACCTCTGCCATCTTTATGTTGAGATCTTCGGAAAGTTGATCGATAGATGTATTTGCATCCACATCATAAATTCCTTCAGCCCGCATTACAATATATCCAGTCTTTTTCTCTATTTCCTCCTTTTATAACCAAAAAAAAAACATATCTTTCAATCAAATATACAGTTTATAAACCAACAACAGAAAACAGTGCTTACTTTTGAATCATTTTCATCAAAAATTTCGCCAACAATTTCTTCAACCACGTCTTCCAGTGTCGCAATCTGTTGATGCAAGCATCAAATAAATATGCATTTAAAAGTTTTTGAGTAAATATTTACAAGAAGGCTCTGTACTTACTCCAACTGTCCCACCATATTCGTTTAAAACAACTGCCATGTGTACCTTCCTGATTCGAAATTCTCTAAGAAGATTCCATACCGACATTGAATCTGCATTTTCACGGTGTATCAGCACATTATGTCCAAATTATTTCGTTTTGTTCCAACTAATGAAGAAAATAGAATTTGAAAACAATCAAAATACCAGGCACAAAATAAGCAGGTTTATGAGCCATATCCCCAACAGATGTAGTTTCTAGAAGATCTCCCTTCAAAACAGAACAAATTTGAACAATAAATATCAAAAAAAAATAAAAATTGCAAGTAATAATAGAAATCTCAAATGTTAATTCCTAACCTTCTGAACATAGTCTAATAGATCCATTGCGTATGCGATACCGACTATATTATCGATACGCTGCTCAAATACTGGTACCCTGTGAGCTTTGCAACTTTTTTAACATGCTTAAATACATCCAAATTTCTCTTAATTCAATACGGTAACGCATAACAAACCTTGAATACTGATGAGTTACCCACAACGTGTGGAAATCGATAAGCGTTGCACTAGAATCACTAGCAACAACGTCAACCAAAGGCGTCATAACCTCTCGAACATACGTGTCTTTAATTTCCAAAACATTTTCAATCATATCCTGAAGTTATTTGTTTAACAAAGTTTTAGTCTTTTTATCTGATAAGTAATAATAACCTCTTGAACATATGATATACGACTCCAAAAGTGATGATATACCTGTTCTTCCTCTTCTATGGCCCCACTTAATTCAGCCCCTCGCAACATTAACTTTAACTCGTCCTCAGTCACGTATGGTTCACTAGCAGAAATTACAATTGCTAGCATCAGTATCAAATAAATCAAAATTAAAGTTCTAATTTTGGAAATAATAAAAAAGGCATAAAATGCAACACACCTTCTTCCTTTCAGACCAAGCAACTTGAGCATTCCCATTGAGAGATACGTTACGACTCTACCAACAGGATATAAAACTAATGAAAGCCATGCTATCGGCCTGACCTAGAGCCAAATACAGTTAATTTGTCAGGTAAAGTAGTTAAAATACGGTAGTTATTAATTTAATAATTTCTACTAAATATTAGAGGAATAAGGAAATTATCCGCGTACCACAAATCTTGCAACCTCAGTGGCATTGTGTACAGCTATACTTTTTGGAGTTATTTCAGTCAGTAGCAAAATAGCAACCTAGTTTAAATAGAATAATAATAATAAAATAATAGTAAAAGTTATAGTTAACCTCTAAATAGTAAAACAATAACAACTACAACACCTTTTATTGCAGCTGATATGGAACTGATTAGTTAACCTCTAAATAGTCAAACAATAACAACTACAACACCTCTTATGCAAATAATATACAGTAAATACAATTTAAAGTTATTATATTTAGATAGTGAGTTTCATATCACGTATCCAAACACCACCAAAAATGTAGTTACACAACGTACCGTCATTACTCCCGTGGCGGCACTGACACCTGCTTCCCCAAATATTGTAGTTGCTGCTTCGGTGACCAGTGCTGTTGCTCCAATATTGACAACACTAATATAATATAATAATTACAAAAAATACATCAATCATCATATACATATCAAATATAGAGACAATTTTTAACTGCAAGCAAAGACAGAAATGTACGTGGTGCCGATAAGTATGGTTGTCAAAAACCGAGTAACATCATTCCGTAGCATTTTAAATACACCGTTTTCCGACTCTTTCTCAGCCAATTCACGAACCTGAATAAATATATGTGTATAACAGTTAGGAATTTATATCAGTATATTAAATTTTCTTACAGTGATTTTCAAGAAGAAAATAGAAGGAAAAAGTATACCTTCCAAGGCCAAAGAGTTGTAATTGAAGTTTCAGCCATGGAGAAAAATGCAGAAAGGCTAAAAAGGGCAGCTAAGATTAAACCTTGTTCCTTCATAACTTTAAGAACCATCAAAACTTTGGGTAAAGAATTAAAAAATGACACCTTAATCTGCTCTAAACCCACATAATATTCAAACCCATGAGCAGCTTTGCAGCATCCCAATACACAACATGCTGCAG
The DNA here is from genome assembly GCF_046630445.1 of Rutidosis leptorrhynchoides. Lineage (NCBI taxonomy): Eukaryota > Viridiplantae > Streptophyta > Magnoliopsida > Asterales > Asteraceae > Rutidosis > Rutidosis leptorrhynchoides. Next base: position 656,371,091 of record NC_092333.1, on the reverse strand, counting down.
CCAAGATCAAACCCTTTTTAGCAAAATCCACAACAATTGGGTTGGGGTTTGTTGAGTGGTGGTTGCTATTTCTAACCAAAACAGACCTCGAAGTATTCCTTGAATCAAGAATGTTTATCCTATGATTTCTGAATCTAGTAACAGCAGTAGATGTACAATTACTCCTATAATGTAAGGTTTTAGGGTTGCACCTGCTTATTATGGTTGTTGTTGTTGTTGATAATCTGAAGAAAGATGGTTTTGGTATTCTTGTTTTGTATAAAGATGAAGAATTTGAAGAAGAATTGTTCCAAATTAAAAAGGATCCAACTGCTACTACATCCATGTGAGTTTTCACTAAATTTTTTTCTTGATATTGACAAGAGTGTAAAAGGGGCAAACTTGAAAATGGAAAATGAAATTAGAAGATTAGGATGTGTGTTTAAGATTAGAGAAGAGTAATTTTGAATGTGATGAGATTAGGGTTTTGGTGTTGTTGGTTGTTCATCATCATCATCGTCTCCGTCGTTCCACACAACACCAACCCCTATAGAATTTTGTTGCTTTTGATAAAAGCAGAGGAAGTTGAGTTTTCATCAAGTGGGATTACATTCTAAAATGACAGAGATACCCCTTACGCTCAAGTACGTCGGAGTAATAAATATATGTAATTTTCTAAAATGGCAGGCATTGCCCTTAAATTAAGTACAATCAAATGTGAGTAAGAGTGATGATTCGTACACCACTCATTTTTAGTCATACATCATCAAACATGTTTTACAGTGTTGTACTGTACAATTCTGTAAAGCATGTTTGGTGGTGTACGGTTAAAAATAGGTGGTGTACGAATTAATCCCCAGTGAGTAATGATCGGGAGACTACCAACATTACTTACACTATACAAATCATTCACTACTCTTCTATGTTTAAGTGTTTGGGTAAGGGTTGAACGGATAAGGATTTTCCTTGCTGTGTTCTGGAGTTTTTTTGACAAAGAAAGGAAAAAAATTGGACGGAAAAAATATTAACCATGCATTCTTGAGTTTTTTTTAGAAAGGAAAGGGATAGAGAGGAGAGGAGTTGAAGGGAAACTATGTAGCCATTTTAGTTAGATTGTTATCATCCAAATTTTGAGATGATTTGGGTGGAAAACATTATATTGCCTTTTCACTATAAACATTATAATAATAATAATCATGCATTCTGATGAGACTTTGAAAATCCTTCCAGTGAATTTGGAAAGTTTTAAACCTTATGCCTTATGATTATGCATACGATTCTACATGCAAGATAATGCTACAATATATCCATATTGGCGTCATGTGGACTTTGGAAGGCTACTACTAGAGTACTAGGTACGCACGGCTTATTATTGTTGATGCCGCTGTCGCCTTTGTTCTAGTTGTTGTAATGATGGTAACACGAGTGGTGAATTGGTGAGCGGCATCGTTACTTGGTTGTCATCGATCAAGGTGATTGTTATCATGGTAATGGTTAAGGCTATTGTAATAATTACCATGAACACTACTTTGATAATATTGCACATTTTTGTGATAATTTGAAATATAGGAGATTTTTAAGCTAGTTACTGTGTTCTTGTTAAAATTATGGAGGATGGAGGATTTGATTTATGTTATAAGGTCCCGTTTGGTTCACTGAATTTCAAGGAAATTTGATGAAATTGGGATTGAATTCTTTATTTTTTTTTTCTTTTTCATTTTTTTTTTTTTTGGTAAAAGAACAAGTATATAAATTAAGGGATAAAAGCAATTCATCAAAACGATGAATGCTTCATATCGGTTACAACTAAAACATGAACAAACGGCTTGACTACAAATATGAATCCAACTAAGCCGAAAGACATATGAGTCATGGATTGCACTCCCAATATAAAATAGAATTGATGACTAAAACAAAGCTTAAAAGTACTAGCCCACAAGAAAAATTTCTAACTTCATATCCGTTTTTGTTTGGTTGACAATTTAACATGGAAGGTGATCCGTACACCACCTCTATTTTGCCATACACCACTAAATAAATTTTCTGGACATTTTTACCCTTCCTTTTGTTCACCACCAACTCCCCCTAACTTCTCAAAGGAAGGGTAAAACTGTCTAAATAATTATTTTGGTGGTGTATGGCAAAAACAAGGTGGTGTACGAATCAACTCTCATTTAACATATTATGATGGAATTAAATTCCATTGGGAATCTTAAAGATTCCTCATGAACCACTTCTAGATGTTGATGGAGTTAAATTGTCTCAACAATTGAATATATGAAAGATCAAAATATCCTCAAATATGTTCATATTTTACGTAAATTTTGTGTATTAAGTTTCAGATTCGCGTTTCATTTTCGCATTTTAGTTTTGTGTTTGAGTTACCGTGTTCCGCGTTTCGGTATTTAAAAAAAAACTTTATCAAAGGTCAAAGGTACTTAATATGTGTTGTAAGAGCACAAATTAGTTTCTCCATTTGAAAAATGATAAGTAAGCATTTAGAGGTTAACGAAATTGAAGTTACCCTTATGGAATTTTGACGCAATATTACATGACCACACACGTCCCTACAACTTCGGAGTCCCTTTTCATTTCTCAGTGGTTGCTAAATTAACTAACTTTAATTCATTCATGGATTAATATTATTAATATTAATTTAATATTATTATTTATTAAATTAACTAACTGAGAATATGAAAGTACAAATTCTTCCACTTCCATAACTACTCAAAATCACCTCTTTCTCATTCAATCTATCTCTATATATCTCTACATAAATATCTGTAAATCTGCAATTAGCACAACTGATCTAGTGAGTTTTAATCTAATTAAATGACATGTAACAAGAACACACCAACTAATGTTCTTTTTTTGTTTCTTTCTTGCATAAATATTTAAATTTATTCTACAAGTCTTAAACATGTAACAAACAACTGCAAGTACCTACGCTCCTTCATTTAATAACCTCACATTTCACACACACGTACTTAAATTCATTCCATTTCACTTGTAGTAATAACAGTTTTTCATTTGGAAACTGTAAAGTTTACTCCTTAATTTGTCAGTTGTCACAAACTGTTTTTCACATACAAAATCTATATATGGATTTCAGTGGATTTAGCATTTTGGTTGCTTTCTTTTTGTTATTTTGTGGTGATAATCAAGTCAAGAGTTTGAGAAAGTTTATTACTTGGGATGATATTAAGATACAACAACAAGATCAAAATCACAAAAAGATAACTGAAAGGTTCAGTTTTGATAATGGGAATGGGAATGGGAATGGGAATCGAAGTAGACTTATTGTGGTTGATCAAAATGGGAATGGTGATACACTTACTGTACAAGCTGCTGTTGATATGGTCTCTGTTAACAATTCCGTTCGAGTCAAGATTTTCATTCTTCCTGGTATTTACAGGTTAATTTGCATGTATCATGTATGAACATAATAACATCATGTATTGTATTAGAATCTATTATAAGTTTTTGATCATTAAACGTATGTAAGCAGAGAAAAAGTGATTATTCCGGCTTCGAAACCGTATATATCCTTTATTGGAGATCCAGATCATGCTTCAGAAACGGTTATAAGCTGGAACGATAAAGCTTCCGATAAATACAAAGATGGTACTGAACTTGGAACGTACAGAACGGCATCTGTAGCCGTAGAGTCCGATTACTTTTGTGCTTCTTGGATCACCATTGAGGTAATTTATTAAATATGAATAATGTAATGAACTAACAGATGTATAATTACATAATGATTAATATAATTTGGTTTAATTTCAAAATTATTTATGTCATACAGAATACGGTGGTAGCGGTGCCCGGAGGGTATAAAATGCAAGCAGTTGCATTGAGAATTGCAGGTGATAAAGCGGTGCTGTATCGAGTAAAAATATTGGGGACACAAGACACTCTTCTTGACGAAAATGGATCTCATTATCTGTATCAGTGTTACATTCAAGGATCAGTTGATTTCATTTTTGGAAACTCGAAATCGCTCTACAAGGTACCTGACTATGAAATCCTAATTCAAAAATTTCAACAAATTGTAACATTGTTTGTTTTATTGTGATTTAGGAATGTACTCTGCATTCGGTAGCTGATAAATATGGAGCAATTGCAGCTCATCATAGGAACTCAGCTGATGAAGATACTGGTTTTTCATTTGTAAACTGTTCGGTAACAGGAAGTGGTGGGGCCGTTTATTTAGGAAGAGCGTGGGGGAATTATTCGCGGGCTGTGTATTCGTATTGTGATATCGATGGTATTATAGACCCTTTGGGCTGGAGCGATTGGAATCAGCCATCGAGGCAGAGGTACTATATGTCTACTGTTTAAAATTGCAACAAAATAATTTTAAATGTATAACAAAATGATTTAAATTACAGGACATCAATGTTTGGAGAATATGATTGTAGAGGAAAAGGTGCAGATAGAAAGAATCGAGTATTGTGGTCCAAATCGCTCGATTTTGTCGAAGCAGTACCTTTTCTTGATACACATTTTATTCATGGGGAGGACTGGTTGAGACTATAACAGTTGAATTCTTGTTTGTTAAACGCTAAAATATGCAGTTTTGTTTGGTTTTACATGAAGATGTAGAGCGAGGACGAAGAGCCTATATGATAATACCTTTGCATCAAAATGTGCAGAGATTATGGATGTTCTGATCAACAATGGGTTTGGATTAAGTTTGCAATAGAGATCCATATTCAAATGATCCTTTTTGCAATCCATATTCATACAAGTTCATAGTAATTTGATATCTATATATAATTCTTGTTTTGAGTTCATCAGATCCTTTTGCAATCCTTATTCATACAAGTTCATATTATATTTATATATTATATGTATAAATCTTGATTTGAGCTCACCCGATCCTTTTGCAAACGATATTCATACAAGTTCATATTTGTGTTGTAATCATTTCAAATATCATGAACAATCCAAAGTATAAGTGAGATGACAATTCAACATGGGTAAAGTTTTTTCAATTTTGTAAATGCTTCGATCTGTTATTAAAGGCAAAGTCTTGACTTTCTTCTAATAAGTCATTTCAAGTTCTTAACGAACATAGCTCGAGCCTAAATCCTAAAGGCCAGTCGAGAGCTATCATGGCATTAAGCCTATCTCGGGCTTGTACGCTATAATATTTTTGTGTACAAACATAAAAGCAAAACCTAAGTGACTTAATCCCATGATGACTATATACAAATTACAAAGATGTAAGTGTAAACAAGACCAATTATCAAAGGCCAAAATGTGCTGCTGAAAGTCTTATAACAATCATTGAAGTCATGTTTAAACGTTAGAACCCTTACATTACCCAAACACGTGTGATTTACGAAACCAAAATCCACTCGACATTAACAAAAGACATCAACTTAAACCACTTTTAATTCATGTCAAGTACCCACATTTGACGAAGTGGTTGCGATCGGTTGACCATAAGAATATCTCCACTGCCCACAAGCTCCACATTTTTCCAGCTTCACTGTATTTTCCAATGTACAAAATTTGCATGCCCATGTCTTATACTTTTCCTCAACATCTTTCGGCTTGTGGGTTCCACATAGCTCACAGATAGGAGCTAAAGGCTGCCATAAATCATAGGTACATTTATCATTAACATATATATGAATTCCACAGTTGGTCTATCAATTAACTAACAAACTGATAACTAAAATAAAGATAACAAACAGTGTTAGCACTAACCGGATTCAGCAATGTGCAAGTCAAGCACTCCCACCCTGACAACTCGGTGTCACATCCTGTTTTTTGATTACTCGTTGATCCACTACAATTATAGAAATCGTCACTAGTTAAATCAATACAGCATTCTTTTCGGCGACCCCTTTTATTAGGTGATATGTTGTCAGTAACTGATGACTTGGATGAAGAGGGAACATCAGTCAAGTCAACAAAATTGGATTCTGATTGACCATTATCTGGTTGACGATTTCTTTTAGCACCTAAACCACTAGAAGAAACTGAGTTTTTATCAGTTTGATCTTCTTGAACACTAGGTTCATTTTCTTTTTCATGTTCTTCAACTAGTTCTTCTAGGCCACACCATAGATCGTCTTGTAATCTCCTTTCTGCAGCCATTGCAGCTGCTTGTCCAGGAGTTAAAGCAGACATTATAGATTTATCACCACCAAGACGATTAGGACCAGTTGGTAAAAGAGTGTTTTGGCGTGCTCTGTTTTCAGCGGCGGCAAGTGTAGTCTGGCGTAGAGATGAAAGTGGCGGTTGACGCCTGAAACCGCCTAATCGTCTACCAGGAAGATCAAACCCATCACCAGACCCAGATATTCCTTTACTCATCAGCTCCTCACATTCCTACAAAATGTAATATGTATAATCACTTACAAACATTTCAATAGTGCCATAATCTATCTGGCTCAGTTGAGACTCGGATACTAAAGAAAATGAGGATAATTCTGCATTATTACGCTATATATATGTAGCTGAATTCAGCATATCATTGTTCCACAATACGAGATTGTTTAGTTTACCGTGTTTCGATTAGAAGGCCACCTACAGTAAAACCTCTATAAATTAATATTGTTGGGACCGAGATATTTTATTAATTTAGCGAGATATTATTATATCGATAAATTAATAAATTATTAATTTAAAAAATTGACTTATATTAGTGAGCAACTCTCAAAATATTGCATCGACATTCGAAATTACTATGTCTGTTCACTTTACCTATTTGAATAAAGCATAAACAAGGACCTTCAAAATTTTCATCTACGTACATTCGCACGTAAAAGAATTTGTGAAGTTCAATGTACATAAATCTAGATTGATCACCATAAAATGTCTAATGACAAATTTTAAAATCACATCTAGATCGATAACTATAGATTAATTTTTTACTAAGTAATCCCAAAATTTTAGAATATTTTAGTAATTATTAATTTATAGTTTCGCTGGCACCACTATATTTACATTGGGATTTCAAAAATATTATTATCTTATTATTTTATCGATTGGGGTCCAATTTTATAGTGGTCCCAAGTTGGGATCGGACAAATTATTAATTTTATTGAGGTTATTAATTTATCGAGTAATAAATTATAGAGGTTTTACTGTACTTGTTAACTGCTAATTCCTTTTAACATAAGCAAATAAACAAATTTTCAAAAAGTGTTTGAATTTGCATATTTTCTGTGAATATATTATGCAGCAAGTCAACTAACACATAAACTAGCAATCCCAGACACCCCCTACTATAACTCTTAACTTTATTAGCATCAAAACCTTCAATAAATGAGTCGTTGAATTTAAAAGATTCGGTGTGTATCAGACTCACGAAACAAACAAGCACATAAAATAATCAACAAATGTAGTTGTAATACAAAGGAAACTATACCTTCCTGAGATCATCCCAGAGTTTGTAAAAAGCAACATTATGTGGACCGATGGCGTTATGACAAAGTTCATGTAACATTGTATCGAGAACTTCATCAAAAGGGTAAAAATCCCAATCTGTATTTGGTCTTCGAAGCCTTAGCTTCACATGAACACCATGCCCAACATTTAGACCCAAAAGACGCGGGTTCTTTGGACTGCAAAAACATTTTATCATTTAAATACTGTATACAATATAAATACACAAATTAAGTAATTTAAATCCAATCAGTAAAGCTTAGGGATTTAATATCTACCACATTTCTGATAGAACTTTGACTCTCCATTTATGTTTGCGCATGATCGGTTGAACTTGTTTGGAGACTTTTTCAAGATATTTACGAGCTTCATCTGCACCAACTTTCTTCTTTAAAGTTCTGATTTCCCACACCTTATGGAGATCGCCTATATTATTATTACTCATTATCTTAAACCCTAACCCTAATTTACAAATCGTACTGCAACGATACGAATCTCACGATTATAATCACATACATTATGTTAAACCGCCTTGCAAAATGATGAGAAACATTCAATTTGAAAATATAGAGAATTAGGGTTAATTGAATTGGCGGGATTTTAAGAAGCACCCCTTTCAATTTCCCCCAATCCCTTCTCCCAAAAAATCTCTACCTTCGCTCCGTATTCCTTTAAAAATTTATAAAAAATAAAAATAAAATTAACAATGCATTTTTTTTTACAAGAATAGTCCCTCAGGTATTGATTGAGCTATATATGTCCAGTTCCAGATTCCAATGTCTATTTAAACAAAGTGATCGACCGTTCAGGGTTAAGAATTTTTAGGGGCTCAGTTTTTATATATATACAGGCATAATCAAATATTTGATAAGTAAGGAACTAGAAAAACGCAACTGAAGCAGCGAAAGCAAAGCACTATAGGCCTCAAAAACAACAATCAAAGACCCCAGAAAAAAATAAACCAAAGTTTACTAGCATTCTAGCAAGGCAAAAAGAGACTTTCACTTGAAATAGTTTATATTATTTGTTAGGGTCTAGGGCCCTTTTTTCACCTCGTTCTAGGCCCTTAAATTTTCGGGACCAGCCATGATCGTATTATACGAGTATTTTATTATAATTTATTTTATTATTATATATTTAAAGAAAAAAACCTCATTTTGTTCACGATAAGACCCGAACACATTACTTCAAAATTAATGAAAAAAATATATAGATATATTTTCTATTAACTTTGTTTGTTATTCAATCTTGATGATTTTCATATTATTTAACAATAAGTGTTAACGAGTGATGGTTCTTGCACGTTGCAGCGGTGATGATATTGTGATATTTATACAAAAATAGTGTAATGTCGTTTTTACATAATGATCAATAATTTTTTACATAACATGGCCAATCGCCAGTGTTTGTTATGTCGAGAGTAACATCAATGTTTTAAGATGGTTTTTCTACTATGTTCATAAATTCAACATTTTAACTTTAAGTATACAATTGTAGTTTCTACATCTCATTATAAGATGTCCCAAAATACTTTACATGAATTAAATCTAAATAAATTAAAATAATTACTGAATCACGGGTCGAGTGAAACATGTTAAACGATTTCTACAGTAACTACCTTCAAAATGGACCAATCATACTGGTTGGTCACTTACGGTATTTAGGATATAGATAAATAATTGTCTTAACCCAAAAATGTGGGATGATAAAAAAATATAGTAAAATATAAAATCAATTTGTTTTTTCTTAACTTAAATTCGCCCAACTAGCAAGCGGGCAACATGCTTATCTGGTATGACAACACTACGAGCAGCTTTTCTAGGCGAGCGTAAAAAAATTGGAAACTAATTGGGGGCAATTTAAATTTAAAATCAATGTACATTGTGGTATACATCATATTATTATTTATTTATTATTAGTTATTAATTATAAGAGTAAATTATACCGTTGGTCCTTGTGGTTTACTCAAAATTCTACCGCTGATCCTTATCATTTAAAACTTATATCAGTAGTCCATGTGGTTTTAAAAATGTTTATTTTTGGTCCAGATTCTAAATCTTATTAACTAGATTTGTTAAGTGTTGGCACGTTGTGACGCCCCGTACAAAACCATCGTGTACGATTCGTCAACAACAGGATCTTTACACGGTCGGATACTACATGCTATTTGAAAACCAGTTTTGCATTCATAAATGATAGTGTTTACAAAAGATAACGTGACACAAAGGTCGATACAAAGTCATTATTTGAAAATAACATAAACTACGAATACAAAAGAAAAGTTCCATGATTGAGACATCTCTAAGTAATGCAGCGGAATTCTAGTACAGCAGGTCCTTAACAGCAAGTTTAACACCAAGACAGCAAGTCTAACAGCGGAAACAACAACGTCTAAGCACCTGAGAAATACATGCTTAAAAAGTCAACACGAATGTTGGTGAGCTATAGTTTGTCTGTAACAGTAATGTAATGTAGGCCACGAGATTTCAATGTTTCAAAACAGTATGAAAAGTATATGTATAACCGTGGGCACATGGTAACTAGACTTAACGTAAATATAAATATCACCCCCTAAAAGTACACCTGGCGAGTGTGTATGTCCTCGAAGTATTAAACACCCGTTAAATGCTAGCGCGACTAGCCCGAGTGGGGATGTCAAACCCTATGAATCCATATCTAAGACTCGCGTCTACCGGTTCAAAAACCAATAGTTAAACGTTACCGTGCTAAGGGGAAAGTTTATGCCGTTATATAACTCACACATATATAAAGTTTAAGTACTCGTGTCAAATAAGTAAAACATAAAAAGCGCATATATTCTCAGTCCCAAAAATAGTAAAGTAAAAAGGGAAGCTATAACTCACAGTGAATAAGCAATACAAGTCGATACGAAAGTGTGCAAGTAGTAAGTCGGTCCGAAAGGTCGTCAACCTAAATCAAAGGTTACTAGGTCAGTAGGTTGTCTTTATAAGTTCTACTAGTGAAATGACCCGTAAAACCACGTGTTTGTTTAAACGAAACAGTTTAATGATATGTTTTATGTATTAAGTGAACGTAAATGCTAAAGTTATTTAGTTTAATGACCCGTGGAACTACAGAGTCCGACTAAGAAACTCCTCAGCTGAACATTTCATCAAACACCTAAAATGCATATTAAACAATCCACATTCAATTTATAAGAGATAATATTGATTGTCATTTTATTTTAAAAGTGTCAATTAAAATATAAATTTAGAATTTATTTCCTTCTGCCTAGCTTTTATACCTTCTCGTACTCAATTTAAAATAATTAATTAAAATAATTTAAAATTATTTAATTTTAATAATTAAAATAATTATTAATAAGATTTAATAATAATAATTAATTAATAAGTTTAATAATAATAATTAATTAATAAAATTTAATTTTAATTCAAAATTAATTAAATTAATGACATCACCCACCATGCTTAGATTTTTTTTTTTTTTTTTGATTTTTTCTTAACAAAATAATTAGTCTAATAATGACATCATCATTTTAGGATTTTAATAGAAACTATAGATTAGTGCATAAAATAAGTTTAAGTGTCATCATCATCATTCATCATCATAAAAGCTAAGTAAGTTAATCAAGTATAGAGGTCAAAACAATAGGCAGACTTTGATCAGCTGCTACGGCCTTTACGTAAATCGAAAAGACACGAAGTCAGTGGCCATGGCTCCGTACGGGAGTCCTCTAGTTGCTGACCAATTTCTAGACTCAAACTCGTCTTAGTTTGACTGTGGCGAAGGTTTAAGTGCTAGTATGTCCGAATTTTCAGCACAACGTTACAAGGGTGTAGTGACTTTCGGAAGGCCATAATTCCTAAACCGTAACTCGCATTAAGACGAGGTCTAAACGGAAAATCATATACTCGAACCAAACTAACTGAAAATCAACTTTCCAGTAGCCCAGGTGGTCTGATCAGATACGAAAAACAGTAGGTAAGGTGCTCCAGTGGGGTTCTTAGTACTTGATGCTCATCACGGTTCTCATCCTTGATGCTTGTAGCTTCTACAACTCGTTGATGGGTTAGCATCACCTTAACCAAGATTCCACCATCAAAACATAATAAGTTAAGACCAAGTAAGAACACAACTCAATTAAGAGTCTTATATGGATGATGAACCAAAGTTACATCATATCCTTAGTCTTAACACAATTACAAATTCCATTTACAACTAAATCTACAAACTTTACATCAATCAAACAAGTATGAACATAATCTAAGTCAAATGAAGTGATGGAACCCTAAGCTAGAGCGCTTGGATCCTTTTCACACAAGTTACAAGATTACAAAGCTAGAAAGCTTGAACCTTTGGTGTTCTTGAAGATCTTGAAGCATAAAGCTTGGATCTTCAAGTTACATGAAGATAACAAACACAAGTTTGAATCTTTATAATAAAACAACAAGATCATAAGTTAGAAAACTTAGATCCAACAAAAAGATATGAAGATTCAAGCTAGAAAGCTTGCATCTTGGTTGTTCTTGAAGATCTTGAAGCATAAAGCTTGGATCTTTAAGTTACATGAAGATTACAAACAAAAGTTTGAATCTTTATAAATAAATAACAAGATTAAAGCTAAAAAGATGTAGATCTAAAAAGTAGGTGAAGATTCAAAGCTAGAAAGCTTGAATCTTCCATGTTCTTGAAGGATTCATGCTTGAATCTAAAAGATGTAATCAAGATCAAAGCTATAAAGCTTGATCCTCCATGGATGATGATGATCACGAATTGAATAAGAGAAGAAGAAGAAGATGAATTTCAAAAACTTACAAGTTTTAGAGTGAGAAAGACTAGAAAGAAAATAGGAGAGTAAGTGTGTGTGAAATACAAATGAAAGCAACTGTTAAATGGATGAAATAAGGCTTGTATTTATAGGGAAATGAGGGTGAGGGGGAGGCCATATGGCCATTGGAATTGGAGGGGACAAAGGGGACAAAGGGGACAAAAAGTTGCTTTTTGGTTAATGGTTGTCTAAAGTAGGTACTTATGCTAGGATCCCATGCAACATTAAGGATAATACTTGACATAAATGCTAGCATGTTCCCTCTAATAAATGGGCATTTGTCTTACTTATTAATGGGTCACTAGCCATTATTTATTGGGCTAATTAAATGAGCCACTAGTTAGAGTAGGGTGGGCTTAAGTCCAACAAGGTAGAAAGTCCAACAAGACTAACTAGTGTGTTCTAGTAAATTATTAATCGTAATTAAGCATCCAAAAACCCAAGTAATTATTATTATAAAATAATAATTAATATTTCGTAGTCATAATATTCTGATTACGACAAAAGTTAAACGTGTGCGCAGTTCTCGGTTTATTCGAAATGTCAAGTGACACTAACGGTCATAAAGGCTTCCGGTGATCAAGTTAAGTATCCTACGTACTCTAGGGCACGTTTTAATGTATAAATGAAAGTAAACCATGTATATTAAGATTCCAGAGTATAAAGTAGTATAGTACGCACAAATACGCAGTTTCGCAAAAACACAAGGCATAAAAGCAAGTCGAAAAAGTCGGGTCGTTACATTACCCACCTGTTAATGGAAATTTCGTCCCGAAATTTGAGGAGTGACTAAAAATGGTACCGTATTTAAATAAGAAGTAGCGTATCAAGGTTCCGTGAGACTCGTGGGCTCAGAAGTGAGTTATTTACCTCGAAAGGTACTTGGGCGTATAAAAGTAAGAATATGTATATGATATTAATTAAGTCTCTTGTCCTAAGAGATCAACAAATTGATTTTGTTTCTTGCTAATACGAATATGTCATCCGAATATATATATCTACAAAAAGAAAGATGATGTTTTTAGCCCTACAGCCATCTTCAGTAAGCCGGATGCATGTGATAAGGCTAAAAAGGAACATATATTTTATAGCATTATTCCCCAAGAAAGACAAGATTTTAGTTGGTATTGTTCGATTTACAAGCAATATTCGTTTAAATATTAAAAAGTGAAGACAAAAGGCAGATTCGACAAATTGAAGACAAAAAGGTCCAAAGAGCTAAAAAGTACAAGATACAACTAAAAAGGTTCAAAATATTGATGAGGAACGTCTCAAAATGACAAGAGTACAAGTTACAAAGACGCAAAGTACACGATATAAAATAATACGCGAAGACGTCCGAAAATCCGGAACCGGGACCTGAGCCAAGAAGAAACGCCCGACGCAACGGACCAAAAATATCTAGTCTACTATGCACAAGAATATAATATAATATATATATAATTATATATAATTATATATTATATTATATATTATTATTATATTACGTCGGCAAGAAGAAAACAAACCAATTTGGCTGGATCCAGGGTGGCCATGCGACTCGCATGGCCAGAGGCACAAAATCCATGCGAGTCGCATGGAGTGAAAATGCTGGTCAGGTCCTATATAAAGCCAGTTTTCTGCCGAGTTTTAAACACCAACAAAAACACCTAAATATCTATAATCTCTCTTCTCTCATATATACGAAAAATATATATATATAATTTATATTTTAATTTTAATTTTAATTATAATTCTAATAATAAGGGTATGTTAGCGAATATTGTAAGGGTGTAAGTCGAAATTCTGTCCGTGTAACGCTACGCTATTTTTAATCATTGTAAGTTATGTTCAACCTTTTTACATTAATGTCTCATAGCTAAGTTATTATTATGCTTGTTTAAAACGAAGTAATCATGATGTTGGGCTAATTACTAAAATTGGGTAATTGGGCTTTGTACCATAATTGGGGTTTGGACAAAAGAACGACACTTGTGGAAATTAGACTATGGGCTATTAATGGGCTTTATATTTGTTTAACTAAATGAAAGTTTGTTAATGTTAATATAAAGATTTACAATTGGGCGTCCCTATAATTTACCATATACACTCGATCGGACACGATGGGCGGGGTATTTATATGTACGAATAATCGTTCATTTAACCGGACACGGGAATGGATTAATAGCCACTAGAATAATTAAAACAGGGGTGAAATTACATTCAAGGGTAATTGGTGTAATTGTTAACAAAGTAGTAAAACCTTGGTTTACACGCAGTCGATAACCTGGTGTATTCATTAAACAAAGTATTAAAACCTTGTTACAATTCGAATCCCCAATTAGTTGGAATATTTAACTTCGGGTATAAGAATAATTTGATGAGGACACTCGCACTTTATATTTATGACTGATGGACTGTTATGGACAAAAACCAGACGGACATATTAAATAATCCAGGACAAAGGACAATTAACCCATGGGCATAAAACTAAAATCAACAAGTCAAACATCATGATTACGGAAGTTTAAATAAGCATAATTCTTTTATTTCATATTTAATTTCCTTTATTTTATATTTAATTGCACTTCTAATTATCGCACTTTTATTTATTGTTATTTAATCGCACTTTTAATTATCGTACTTTTTAATTATCGTAAGTTTATTTTATCGCACTTTTATTATTCGCAATTTCATTATCGTTATTTACTTTACGCTTTAATTTAGGTCTTGTATTTATTTTATATTTTACATTAGGTTTTAACTGCGACTAAGGTCTTAAAATCGACAAACCGGTCATTAAACGGTAAAAACCCCCCCTTTTATAATAATAATATTACTTATATATATATTTGTATTTTTATAAAAGTAAACTAATATAGCGTTGAGCTTTGTTTAAAGATTTCCCTGTGGAACGAACCGGACTTACTAAAAACTACACTACTTTACGATTAGGTACACTGCCTATAAGTGTTGTAGCAAGGTTTAAGTATATCCATTCTATAAATAAATAAATATCTTGTGTAAAATTGTATCGTATTTAATAGTGTTTCGTACCAAAATTAATAACTATTTTATATACACCTCGCAAAACATCAAGTATTTTTGGCGCCGCTGCCGGGGATCGCCGAAGCGAAACGCCATATTTTTAAATTTTAATTTATAATTTGTTTTTGTAAAATTTATATTTTTGTTTAAAAAATTAAAAAAGTAAAAAAAAAAATTTTTTTTTTAAAAACTATAAAAAATCGAAAAAAAATATAATATTTTAAAATCTATTTTTAAGTTTATTTATAAAATTATAAAGTATTTTCTTTTTAGTTTTAAAATTTTAAAAGTTTTTATTATTTATATATTTTATTTAATTATAAAACAGAAAAAGAAAATAAATATTAAATAAAAATTACGATTGAACCTGTCATTGACCCCCCTGATTTGAACCTGCAAGGAAGGTCATGCGACTCGCATGACCCCCTCCCTAAAATCATGCGACTCGCATGATGACCCAGGTCAGGCCACATATAAACCCTAATTCCGCATTTATTACGGGTATTATTTAATTAATATTATCTAAACCCTAGTTTTTATTAATTATTATATTTAAGTTTTAGTTTAATTAATTTTTATTACTTATAATTATTTTTTATATTTTATAAACTTAATACTTTCATTATATAAAATACCAAAACAATATTTTTATAATAAACTAATAATTTTTATTAACTTTTTATAACTTTTATATTTTATACTTTTTAATCGTTTTAGCGTAATTTTTATATTTTTCTTCGTTCGTACTTAGTTTTTAAGTCTAGTTTTTTTTGCCGTAGTTTTTATTTTTATTTCTAGAATTTTTAGGATTGCCGTAAAATCCCTTAAGTGCCTATTCCTTAGACTAAGTTTTAGGTGCTTTAGAATTTTGCGACGCCTTTTTAAGTTTTAGTTTTTTTTTTAAGTTATTTCCATTTGGGATTTAGTTTTTCCTGTAAGCTTTAATATTTTTAGACACCTTTTACTATGTATCAATTATCATTCCAATTAGTAATTTCAATTTGCGATTATAATTTTAAGTTAGTTGTAGTAATAAGGTTAGGTTAGTCAAGTATTTTTAAGTTTTTATAAGTTTCTTTTATTTTTCCGTCACCTTTTATTTTTCAACCATTTTTCTTTTTCGGCCTTTTGCGACGAACTCTTTTTCTCTCTTATTTCTCGTCATTCTAGTTTTTAGGACTTAGAATTTTTTCTACTTCTTATCTAAATTTCTTAAAATTACGAAAATTTATTTTAAGTGGTTAAATTAATAGACATCAAAATTTTCTGGTTCGTAGTAATAGTTGGATTTGTACGTGGACCGGGTTATTGGAGCCAAACAGTCCTCAATTATATTGAGACCAAACGAATCCTGCCCCTCTGCTGCATCTTTTGGCTATTCGAAACGTGGGCAAAATCAGAAAAGTCTATTGATTGGATAACTTATTATAATTTTTCTTTCCTTTTTAAAAACTAATAGGATATTCAGTGAATGCACCGAGCAAGACGTTCATCACCTTTTGTACGTTCACCACCTGTAACTAGATCAAGACATTTAGCAAATATAACCGCCGTTGATTTTTCTTTAGAATCGTCATCCAGTAGACCAAGTACTTCAGTTCAAATTTCCGATAATCCATTTTTTGAACCCAACCTCACAATTGAGAATCCAGAGAATATTCAGGAACGGTTCGTAGATCCTGAACCATTAAACTTTCCTCCGGAACCACCAATCATTCAAACAGAGATTGTTGAGGAACGAACCATTAAATCAGAATCATCTAGTGATAACGATTCAACAAATTCAATTATGGAGAATCTGGAACCTTTAAGTATGGAAGACCGAATGAGAGCTAAACGCACTGGCCAAGGTCACGCAATTACTCATCCAGACATTAATGCGCCAGATTATGAAATCAAAGGACAAATTCTACACATGGTGACTAATCAATGCCAATTTAGTGGTGCGCCGAAGGAAGATCCAAATGAACATCTACGTACCTTTAATAGGATCTGCACACTATTTAAAATCCGAGAAGTGGAGGATGAACAGATATATCTCATGTTATTTCCCTGGACTTTAAAGGGAGAAGCCAAAGATTGGTTGGAATCGTTACCTGAAGGGGCGATCGATACATGGGACGTTTTAATTGACAAATTTCTTAAACAATTCTTTCCTGCATCTAAAGCCGTAAGACTTCAAGCAGAAATTGTTACGTTCACACAGAAACCAAATAAAACTCTATATGAGGCGTGGACAAGATATGGAAAGTTATTAAGAGGATGTCCGCAACATGGTTTAGACACCTGTCAAATAGTACAAATATTCTACCAAGGATGCGACATCACTACAAGAAAAGACATAGATATAGCAGCTGGTGGTTCTATTATGAAGAAAACCGAAACTGATGCTTACAAAATTATTGATAATACTGCTTCCCACTCACATGAGTGGCACCAAGAAAAAGATATCATTAGATCATCTAAAGCAGCTAGAGCCGATTCTAGCCATGACTTAGATTCCATTTCCGCAAAGATAGATGCTGTGGAGAGACGAATGGAAAAGATGACTAAGGATATTCACTCAATACGAATTAGTTGTGAGCAGTGTGGAGGACCACATTTGACAAAAGATTGTCTCAGTATTGAATTAACAATGGAACAAAGAGAGAATATTTCATACATAAACCAAAGGCCTGGAAATAATTATCAGAATAATTATCAACCGCCAAGACCGATTTACAATCAAAACCAAAATTATAACCGAAATATTCCATACAACAACCAACAAGGTCCTAGCAATCAACAAGTATCCAATAATAATTATAATCAGCAAAGACCGAATTTTCAAAACAAACCACCACAACAAACCGATGATAAAAAGCCGAATTTAGAAGATATGATGACGAAGCTAGTTGAAACTCAAACGCAGTTTTTCACATCTCAAAAACAAACCAATGAACAAAATGCTCAAGCATTTAGAAATCAACAAGCTTCTATTCAAAATCTGGAACAAGAAGTAAGTAACCTAGCAAGGTTAATAGGTGAAAGAAAACCGGGAAGTCTACCTAGTGATATAAACGCTAACCCCCGAAATGAAACAGCTAAAGCCATTACCACAAGAAGTGGTACAACACTTAAACCACCTGAAATACCTGTAACTTCTGATGAAACTATTCCTACTCCACAAGAACCACAACCTGATCAAGATAAGGAAAAAGAACCGGTAGTTGAAAAGGTTAATGAAGATAACACAGTTAAGGATAAACCTTATGTTAAACCATACCAACCACCACTTCCTTACCCGAGTAAAATGAAGAAAGAAAAACTTGAAGCCGAGCAATCCAAATTCTTGGATATGTTTAAACAGATAAATGTAAATCTTCCTTTCATTGATGTGATTTCAGGAATGCCAAGATATGCTAAATTCTTGAAAGATCTAATCTCAAATAGAAAGAAAATGGAAGAACTCTCGGCTGTTACTATGAATGCTAATTGTTCAGCAGTGCTGTTGAATAAGATACCAGAAAAACTATCTGATCCAGGAAGTTTCACAATTCCATGTTTTCTGGGTAGTCTTAGTTCAATAGAAGCATTGGCAGATTTAGGTGCTAGTATAAATCTAATGCCGTATTCACTATACGCTAAACTAGACCTTGGAGAATTAAAACCAACCAGAATAAGCATACAACTAGCCGATAGATCAATAAAATATCCTAGAGGGATAATGGAGAACATGCTAGTTAAAGTTGGTACTTTAGTATTTCCAGTAGATTTTGTTGTTCTGGACATGGAAGAAGATTCTCAAGTTCCTCTCATATTAGGAAGACCATTCTTAAACACGGCTAAAGCAATGATAGACGTGTTCGGTAAGAAACTGACCCTAAGTATAGAGGATGAGAGTGTTACCTTTTCAGTTGATAAAGCAATGCAACAACCACAATCTGCAGATGATACATGTTATTATATTCAAACTATAGATGCACATGCAGAATTATTAGAAGAATTTCCAGAATTACAAGGAACGGGAGAATGTTCTTTAGGAGAAGGTAATGAACCAATTGATGAAGCTGAAATGTTAGCTACACTTATAGCTAATGGATATGAACCAACAACAGAAGAAATTCAAATGCTAAAAGAAGAAGACATATATCGATATAAATCATCAATAGAAGAACCTCCGAAATTAGAGTTAAAGCCACTTCCAAACCATTTGGAATACGCTTATTTACATGGTGAATCTGAATTACCTGTAATAATATCGTCTTCTCTTACTGAAAATGAGAAATCACAACTCATTTCTGTGTTGAAAGCTCATAAACCAGCCATTGCATGGAAGATTCATGATATTAAAGGAATAAGTCCTTCGTATTGCACACATAAAATCCTTATGGAAGAAGGTCATAAAACGTATGTGCAACGTCAACGAAGACTAAATCCTAATATGTAAGATGTAGTTAAGAAAGAGATTATTAAACTGCTATATGCAGGTTTAATTTATCCAATCTCTGATAGTCCATGGGTAAGCCCAGTTCAATGCGTACCTAAGAAGGGTGGCATGACTGTCATTACAAATGAGAAAAATGAGCTTATTCCTACTAGGACTGTAACAGGATGGCGTGTATGTATTGATTATAGAAAATTAAATGACGCCACCAGAAAAGATCACTTTCCCTTACCTTTCATTGATCAAATGTTGGAAAGATTAGCCGGAAATAGTTACTATTGTTTTCTAGATGGATTTTTCGGATATTTTCAAATTCCAATAGCACCCGAAGATCAAGAGAAAACCACATTCACGTGCCCTTATGGTACTTTTGCTTACAAACGCATGCCATTTGGACTTTGTAACGCCCCTGCAACCTTTCAAAGGTGTATGATGGCAATTTTTCACGACATGATAGAAGAATGCATGGAAGTATTCATGGATGACTTTTCAGTCTTCGGTGATACATTTAAATCATGTCTAGTTAATCTGGAATGAATGCTAATTAGATGCGAAAAATCAAATCTAGTACTTAATTGGGAGAAATGCCATTTCATGGTTAAAGAAGGCATCGTTCTTGGACATAAAATTTCAAAAGAAGGAATTGAAGTGGATAGAGCTAAAGTAGATGTAATTGCTAAACTTCCACATCCCACCAATGTTAGAGGAGTTAGGAGTTTTCTAGGGCATGCCGGTTTTTACCGACGTTTCATAAAAGATTTTTCTAAAATTGCCACTCCTATGAATAAACTCCTAGAAAAGGATGCTCCATTCATCTTTTCAGATGAGTGTATCAAATCTTTTAATATTCTTAAAGAAAAACTCACTAATGCACCGATCATGATAACACCAAATTGGAATCTACCATTTGAACTAATGTGCGATGCAAGTGATTTTGCAATGGGAGCCGTTTTAGGACAAAGGATTGAAAAACGATTTCAACCTATATATTATGCTAGTAAGACGTTACAAGGAGCACAAACGAACTATACAACTACTGAAAAAGAACTCCTTGCTATTGTCTTTGCTTTTGACAAATTTCGATCATATCTCGTTCTAGCAAAAACGGTGGTCTATACCGACCATTCTGCTCTTAGATACCTATTTTCAAAACAAGATGCTAAACCAAGATTAATCCGTTGGATCTTACTCTTACAAGAGTTTGATATTGAAATCAGAGATAAAAGAGGAGCAGAAAATCTCGCCGCTGATCATCTTTCTCGTCTTGAAAATCCTGAGTTAGAAGTTCTAAATGAATCGGCCATACAAGACAACTTTCCTGATGAATATCTATTGAAGATAGATTATAAAGAAATCCCATGGTTTGCATACTATGCAAACTACTTAGTTTGTGGATTCCTTAAAAAAGGATTATCGTACCAAAGACGAAAGAAATTCTTCAGTGATATAAAACACTATTTTTGGGAAGATCCACACCTGTTTATAAGTTGTCCCGATGGAATAATACGCCGATGTGTATTTGGAGATGAAGCTAGTAAAATTTTAAACCATTGTCACACAGGACCAACAGGAGGGCATTATGGGCCTCAACTAACAGCAAGAAAAGTTTATGAAGCTGGATTCTATTGGCCTACAATTTACAAAGACGCACACCTTCTTTGCAAATCCTGTGATGCATGTCAAAGGGCCGGAAAAATAAGTCAACGTGATGAAATGCCACAAAATGTCATCCAAGTATGTGAAGTATTTGACATTTGGGGTATTGACTTTATGGGTCCATTTCCAAAATCTCATAATAATCTATATATACTCGTAGCCATTGATTATGTATCTAAATGGGCGGAAGCACAAGCTCTCCCAACTAACGATGCACGAGTTGTAGTCAACTTTTTAAAACGTCTTTTTGCAAGGTTTGGAACACCGAAAGCTTTAATAAGTGATCGGGGTACTCATTTCTGTAATAATCAACTTGAGAAAGTTCTAAAAAGATATGGAGTAACTCATAAAATCTCCACCGCATATCATCCACAAACAAGTGGACAAGATGAAAATACCAACCGAGCTTTAAAACGTATTCTAGAGAAAACCGTAGGATCAAATCCGAAGGAATGGTCCATTAAATTGGAGGATGCACTCTGGGCTTTTAGAACAGCCTACAAAACTCCAATTGGAACCACACCTTTTAGACTTGTTTATGGAAAAGCATGTCATCTTCCAGTAGAAATTGAACACAAAGCATTTTGGGCTTTGAAGACATGTAATCTTGATTTACATGAAGCTGGACGTCTATGATTAAGTCAACTAAACGAATTAGAAGAATTAAGACATGAAGCATATGAAAATTCGTTAATCTATAAAGAAAGAACGAAGAAATGGCATGATAAAAGAATCAGAAGTTCAAAAGAATTTAAAGAAGGAGACAGAGTTCTTCTTTTCAATTCACGATTCAAGCTATTTCCTGGAAAATTGAAGTCAAGATGGTCTGGACCATTCATAGTCAAAAGAGTTTTCCCATACGGAACGATAGAATTAATAAATTCAAATGGGATGGAATTTAAAGTTAATGGTCACAGAGTTAAACATTACATACATGGTCCGATGGAAGTCGACAACGAAGTTAATCACAATTTCGACACCACAGCTAACTAAGTGTGGGGAGAATCAAGTCTTTAAAGGATAATATGTATTTCTGTTAGAGTTAGATTGTCTGTTTTCGTGTAGTTCTCGAAAATGGAACACGTATGGTCTTTCCCTAGCAGACCCTAAAGAACTAGTCTTCTCCCCCCATTCTGAATTTTTATTTTTTTTTAGGTTTTTACGAAATGAAGACTGCCTGTGAACTAAACCATGGTCTAATGCTACACGCTTTGATCACTAAACGTAATAATGACATACTACCGAGTGAAATAGTATCAGTAATCAGAGAAAGAATGGACGGAGTTAGAAAAGAATCCAGATGCGAAGATAATAAGTTACAATTTGGTAAAGGAAAATCAAAATCCGCAGCAAAAAGAAGAGCACGACACCTAGAAAGATGTCACAAATGCGGAAAATGGTCACATGGAGGTAAATGTTCAAATAATCAAACCTATTCAAATACCGAATTTGTTACTTTATGCAGAGACGGACCGTTCATATGTTTAGAAGAAAAGACACTGAATGCTCGAGGTTACGCTTATGTAGCAATGGAAAACCAATTAAACCGACTATCTTATGAATGGAATAGATCATATAATTAAGAAATCTATTTCACAGGTATGTCTGTACAGTTTTTATTTTTATTTTTATTTTTAACCTTTTGATAATAAACGCTAATTTGTTCGCTAAAAAGTATTAAATTGGTATTGAATAAAATTAGGTTTGGCGACCGAAATTATTGATATCATTCAAAAATTTATTACATCACTGCGAAATTTAACGTTTATTCTTAAGGTATAAATATCTTTAATCAATCAACCCAAAATATTTCAAAAATTCGTCATGAGTTAAATTAGGTCTTGGAACCGAAATTACTTTACCGAAAAGAGGGGCGCATATTTTTGATAATATTTGATTGATTAAAGTGGGATAAAAAGCCAAAAAGATTTTTAATTTTATTTTTACCATGTTTTTAAAATTAATATAAATCTTAAATTAATATTGTAAATTTTGTAAAAACAATATATTTAAAATTGTAAATATTTGAAAAATTAATATAAGTTTGATATGAATTTATGAATTTTTAAAATAAGTTTGGTGTGAATTTATAATATGAATTTTTAATTTTATGCATTTCAAATTTTAAGTTTGGTGTGAATTTTTTTAATATTAATTTTGAATTTTATATTTAAATTGTGTGAATTTAAAAACAAAAAAATTTACTTTATCTCATTAAGTTAAAAATATGATTTTTAAAATTCGTCGTAAGTTGAAGACTAGGTCTTTGAACCGAAATTGCTTTACCCAAGGGCGGGACGAGAATTTTTATTATCATTATTTTTAATCTTATTGATTTAAAGTATGCCAAAAAAAAAAAAAAAAAAAAAAAAAAAAAAAAAAACCCAAAAATCTAAGCTTTTAAAACAATCGCTTGAAAATGACAAAATTTTAAAATTTTGTCGAGGGACGGACTAGGGCATCGTCCCGAAACGACCTCGTCTTAAAAAGAAACAAAATTTTTAAAATTTTATTAAATTTTACGTTTTAAAAGTATAAAGATTTTATAAAAAAAAAAAATAAATAAAATAATTCCTGGAAATTACCCCCATGCGACTCGCATGGGGGAAAGGCTTATACCATGCGACTCGCATGGCTAATAAAAACTGGCCAGGATCAAAATTCCAGTCGATCTGTTTCTTCTCACAATAACACACACAAGCACGAACACACACCCATTCTCTCTCAAATTTTCATCATTTTTCACCAAATTTCTTGCAAAACTTCACAACAATCATGCCTAGATTCAGTAGTCTCAACCCTTTCAGGAGAACGGTAAAGATTTCACCCCTAATCTCTTTAAATTCGAATTATGTATGTTCTTGAGCCATTTTACCTAATTTAATTTTTGTTAATTTTTAGTGAAATTAGTGTTAAATTGATGTTATATTATGCATGTATATCCTAGATAGAAGCTATTTAACATGAATTGAAGCTAAAAACTTCAAATTTTTAAGAATCTAGGGTTTGTGTTCTTGAGCAATTTGGGGCTTTTTGATATAAAAAGGTTATGGCCGATTTTTGTCATGAATTGTTGCTAAATTAAGTAGTGTAACATGTTTAGGTAGTTAATTGATCCAAACTTTGAGCCTAAACATGTTTTTGAGAATTAAAGTGGACTTTTTAAGTCTAAAAATTCATGAACTTGGATAATTTGATATAAAGGCCATTTGAAACTTGTTTCATTGCTAGTAGTGATTATTTTGGCATGTTATTTGAGATAAATGCTTATGAACTTGATGTACATTTTTCGTATATGCTTATTTGACAAAGTGTAGACTTGATAAAAATATGAAAATGAGCACTAGTTTGATTTGAATGCCATGTAACAAGTGTTTAATTGCTATAATGATTATTGTTGACATGTTTAAGAGTTTAAATGTGATAAAACATTGTACACATTTTCGTATGTAAAAGTGTAGAATTGTTATTGTTAAGAAAATGTGTATAAAATGTGTTATGAATTGAACATGTCATCATAATTGTTTCAAGTTATTATTTTGCTAACACTAATGCATATTTGGATGCACAAATTTTGTGTTTAATGTGTTTTACAGAGAAATACAGATACGGACGGTGCATCATCGTCCAGACAACCAGAGCCCGAACCGGAAATGTTTTATGAACAAGAACAACATATGCAACAAGAAGAAGAACAACATGAGGATCAACATATTCCATATCACGATCAAGATCAATTATTCATGAATCAGTTTCGTCAATTCGCTCCACATCAAATGATTCTGAGCTTAGACATTAATGAAGATCAGTTACACCCAAATCTGAGATTTGATCGATGTTGGATAGAGTATCCAGATTATCAAAAGAACATGCACATTCTCTACTTTAAGGTTGTTGAAATGCCAAGGGCAATTGACTGGGTACCTTTGGAAACAGTTGACCTTGCCGAACCGATTCGGGAATTATTGGTGCAAAGGTATGGTAATTCTCAGTTTAACGATTGGATGCGCCTATTTTCCATTCGTAGAACCATATATAGGGAATGGTGTATAGAATTACTTAGTACTATTAAGTTAAACAGTGATGTTAGGAGGATAGATGATAGAAGCTTTATTAGATTTCTGTTAGGTGGACGCATGTACAGAATGTCCATGATAGATTTAGCCAGGGCCTTACAGATTTACACCCCTGCTGAACTTTTGAGCCCCGACTGTAATAGCCTGATTGCCCAAGGAGAAAGGATAGATAGGGAATTTGATATTAACGCCGTCTGGAGGCGTATGTCCCACTTTAATGAATTTCACGCCAGTGGAAATCATACATACTTAGATATAGATAGAGCTGAACTCCGGGTGATTCATAGATTCTTAGCAAACACAATTACATAAAGGGGTAAGAATAAGGAGAAATTGACCGTAAACGATTTGTTCTACCTCAAGTGTATTAGAGACCCGAGGAGTTTCGTTAACATTCCCTATTGTGTTGGTTATTATCTCGCTAATGTAGTTTCGGGGATGAAATCGGGGAGTATTATAGGTGGTGGTATTTTCATTACTCTCATTGGAGAGTATTTAGGTGTGGATAAGCACCAAGGGGGTCCAATGAACGAAATAGAGGACGAAGGTGAAACTATAAGTTCAAACCTTTATCACGGTGCAAGGGTATTATTGATGAGACGTGGTCGGGTATATCGATACGAGGGACCTCAGCGACAGGTAGAAAGAGGTTCGGATGACGAAATGGAAGAGGCGAACAACATTATAGGAGTTGTTCGGGAGACTGCTCTTGATTTAGGCGTTCGTATGGAGGATGAATACATGACGAACTATGATAGGCATATGCAGTACGAGGCATGGCAACGTCGGAATGACTACGAGCATTCCCGGCAACGAGAGCATGGCCGATGGGATTATCATCAGCGCCAAATTATAAGCCAGTTGCAGCCTGGCGAGATGTATTATCCGACCCGACCCGCATTCTATCCTGCACACCAGCCAGAAATGAGACCGCCCTATGACATATATGATTATGACGCAGCATACCAGTTCACCTATCAACAGCCATGGAACCCTGATCCGAACATGAATTGGGATCCCTATCCTAATTATCCTCCTAACCCACCTCCTGATCAGTAGAGATAAGTTGGTAATTTTTATTTTTATTTTAAACACTTAACATTTTATTACGTTTATGTAATGTTTGATATTCTTATTATTATTGTGTACTAATATTTTTCTTATAGTTTGAAAGTGGGATGCCAAAGTTCCATTTCAAATTGCATGTATGATTATATTTGTATTGTATGTATTCTATTTTATGCACAAAACAGGGTAAAACAACGCGTTTTCAAAGACTGGCATTAAGTTCAGCAAAAGCAAGTAATTTTTGACGACAATGATGCAAAATATATGTGAAATAACAACAAGACGGAATGAACAAATGACGTGCACCATTTATCATTCAAACAATCAAACGATAATATGTTTGAAACTTTGGTAAAATTTAATCATTTTTCTGCGATAATCACCCTCAATAATTTAAATTATTTCTGATTTCTTGCAAATGAGGGCATTGCAAGATCTTAAGTGTGGGAAGGGGTTAAATTCTTTCGGATTTTAAAATTTTTTTTTTAACACTTGGTTACCATTAAAAATGCTAGTAACGCAGTAGTTGTGTTAGAATCTAGTGCTCTCCGATAACAAGGAACAGCCCTAGTCTTATATACTGACTACCCACTTCTAGTAAATTTTTCAAAATTTTTAACAAAATGGATTCAAAATCATGTTTATACATATTTATGAACGATTAAAACTAGGTCATTGAGCCGGAATTATCGTTACCTCGGAAAGGACATAAATTGAGAAACAACCAAAACGTTAGAATTCATTTAATAAGAATGGAATAGAAGAGAAAAAGGCAAAGAAAAATATAAATAAAAGCCAAGTGTGGGAAAAGTTTGCCAAGTTATTCAAAACATATCACATATTTTTGTACAAACAATTGAAAATACTTTTGTTTTGAACAATAATCAACTGTTTTACCCGATGAAAGAAAAGAAGAGATGGATCTACACGATGAATCAATTCCATCATTAAAAGGAAGTAAAGTCTTCCGAAAAAGACACGCGCTTCTTAATTTAGGACAAGAAGTTGTCGTCCAGACCAGCTGTAGGTTGACGAAAAATCTAGAAAAGTCATCACTAAAATCAGCAGGAAATCCACGGACCTCAGCATCAAACAGGGTCGCCAAGTGGTCAGATTTATCCTAACCATGAGAAGGATTTATCTCGTACAATGGGGGGGCACCGTGCAAATTAGCTTGATAAGACTAATGAATCAGATCCCCAGAAAGGATAATCTCCTTTAAAGATCAAAAATCAGCTTTTAAGCCTGATATTACTCAATCCTTGAGATTGACCTTAAAGATTGAGAATTCAAACTCATGGAATTCGATGATATCTAAACTCGAGCTTGAACGAGAAAATATTTTGATAAAAATTACAAAACAATTTGTTTTCTGAAAACCCATTTTCAATGCGTTCATTACCATTGAACGTAAAATCCTAGGAATTCACCTGGAATTCATTAGGTCACCTGAACCAAATCAGGTGTCAACCGTAAGAACGGTGGTTGCATAGCATGGTCGGAGACAGGACCTTGTGCCAGACCGAAAAATCATAGGATGATCTTTACTATTGCTCCTACCAAGGATAGTTCTAGCATCCGACACGTTAAAAGACCATAATCATCTGCATGTCACGGGACATTGCCTTAACAGCTTCTTGTTCATCGCTTTCCTTTACAACCGAACGGTAGTTTACCGAAAGTTAATATACGGAACAAGTAAACTGGATGTGTGCTTTCCGATACAGGGATAGCAGTGGATTACACAAACCTAAAAGTTTTAGCCAAAATATTGATCCACAAATATATTTTGCAACACCAAAGAATGGATTAAATCAGAAAACTTGTCTAGGATAAAATCTAGCTTGAATTTTCAAAAGATCAAATGTTTTCATAAAGATCCAATTTCCTTAAGGATCTACATTTTTATAAGTCATGTGGGACTGTAAACCGCCTTTCAAATGTGCACTTTGCTTTGGAAACCGAAAGTAAATCGGCTATTTGATTGCCAGTGTCGTTGACCTAAACCCGAGGCAACTATAAAAGACACACCCACCTTAACCACATCATTACTATCATTGTTTATACCGCCATATCAAAATCACTGATGTATAAAGTGTGAAGAATAAAGAAGTGATTTGTATGTTTTTATTTCAAGACTGTATTGCTTGAGGACAAGCAACGCTCAAGTGTGGGGATATTGATAAGGCTAAAAAGGAACATATATTTTATAGCATTATTCCCCAAGAAAGACAAGATTTTAGTTGGTATTGTTCGATTTACAAGCAATATTCGTTTAAATATTAAAAAGTGAAGACAAAAGGCAGATTCGACAAATTGAAGACAAAAAGGTCCAAAGAGCTAAAAAGTACAAGATACAACTAAAAAGGTTCAAAATATTGATGAGGAACGTCTCAAAATGACAAGAGTACAAGTTACAAAGACGCAAAGTACACGATATAAAATAATACGCGAAGACGTCCGAAAATCCGGAACCGGGACCTGAGCCAAGAAGAAACGCCCGACGCAACGGACCAAAAATATCTAGTCTACTATGCACAAGAATATAATATAATATATATATAATTATATATAATTATATATTATATTATATATTATTATTATATTACGTCGGCAAGAAGAAAACAAACCAATTTGGCTGGATCCAGGGTGGCCATGCGACTCGCATGGCCAGAGGCACAAAATCCATGCGAGTCGCATGGAGTGAAAATGCTGGTCAGGTCCTATATAAAGCCAGTTTTCTGCCGAGTTTTAAACACCAACAAAAACACCTAAATATCTATAATCTCTCTTCTCTCATATATACGAAAAATATATATATATAATTTATATTTTAATTTTAATTTTAATTATAATTCTAATAATAAGGGTATGTTAGCGAATATTGTAAGGGTGTAAGTCGAAATTCTGTCCGTGTAACGCTACGCTATTTTTAATCATTGTAAGTTATGTTCAACCTTTTTACATTAATGTCTCATAGCTAAGTTATTATTATGCTTGTTTAAAACGAAGTAATCATGATGTTGGGCTAATTACTAAAATTGGATAATTGGGCTTTGTACCATAATTGGGGTTTGGACAAAAGAACGACACTTGTGGAAATTAGACTATGGGCTATTAATGGGCTTTATATTTGTTTAACTAAATGAAAGTTTGTTAATGTTAATATAAAGATTTACAATTGGGCGTCCCTATAATTTACCATATACACTCGATCGGACACGATGGGCGGGGTATTTATATGTACGAATAATCGTTCATTTAACCGGACACGGGAATGGATTAATAGCCACTAGAATAATTAAAACAGGGGTGAAATTACATTCAAGGGTAATTGGTGTAATTGTTAACAAAGTAGTAAAACCTTGGTTTACACGCAGTCGATAACCTGGTGTATTCATTAAACAAAGTATTAAAACCTTGTTACAATTCGAATCCCCAATTAGTTGGAATATTTAACTTCGGGTATAAGAATAATTTGATGAGGACACTCGCACTTTATATTTATGACTGATGGACTGTTATGGACAAAAACCAGACGGACATATTAAATAATCCAGGACAAAGGACAATTAACCCATGGGCATAAAACTAAAATCAACAAGTCAAACATCATGATTACGGAAGTTTAAATAAGCATAATTCTTTTATTTCATATTTAATTTCCTTTATTTTATATTTAATTGCACTTCTAATTATCGCACTTTTATTTATTGTTATTTAATCGCACTTTTAATTATCGTACTTTTTAATTATCGTAAGTTTATTTTATCGCACTTTTATTATTCGCAATTTCATTATCGTTATTTACTTTACGCTTTAATTTAGGTCTTGTATTTATTTTATATTTTACATTAGGTTTTAACTGCAACTAAGGTCTTAAAATCGACAAACCGGTCATTAAACGGTAAAAACCCCCCTTTTATAATAATAATATTACTTATATATATTTGTATTTTTATAAAAGTAAACTAATATAGCGTTGAGCTTTGTTTAAAGATTTCCCTGTGGAACGAACCGGACTTACTAAAAACTACACTACTTTACGATTAGGTACACTGCCTATAAGTGTTGTAGCAAGGTTTAAGTATATCCATTCTATAAATAAATAAATATCTTGTGTAAAATTGTATCGTATTTAATAGTGTTTCGTACCAAAATTAATAACTATTTTATATACACCTCGCAAAACATCAGCATGAAATACATCATGAATGTTTCTAAACTCATCTAAAGCAATACAAGCTGACAGGTAGAATGGAAAACATGGTGAGCAAAACCATGCGATTTGATGTCTGGATAGTGTTAGCCACAGATTTTGTACTAATCCCTTAATTTCGGAAGGAAACCATAGGCATAAAGAACCTGATATTTAAGAAATATTTCATTTGAATAAATGAATTGAAATTTTAGCCGAAAGTGACTAATCGGACTTACATGCAATGCAAGTCATAATTATTTATAGTGTCTTCAGGACGGTCTGAACGAACAATGAAGGATATCGCCAGTTTACCATACTGCAGGTGAACTTATCCTTGGATGGAAAGAAAGCACAGTTCCATAATGTAACTTTATCCATTCAGTTACATGTTGAAGTTAGGGTTATTATTAACTAGAACAACTTATAGTTGCAGCCAACGAAGGAAGGAATGTGTATCTGTGTTATTGATGTGCGTAGAGGTGTATATGAAATAGCTTATATTTTACTAGGAAAAACTATTAAATATGATACAATTTTACACAAGATATTTATTTATTTATAGAACGGATATAACTAAACCTTGCTACAACACTTATAGGCAGTGTACCTAATCGTACAGTAGTGTAGTTTTTAGTAAGTCTGGTTCGTTCCACAGGGAATCTTTTAAACAAAGCTTAACGCTATATTAGTTTTAATTTATAAAAATACAAATATATATATAAGTAATATTATTATTATAAAGGGGGTTTTTACCGTTTAATGACCGGTTTGTCGATTTTAAAACTTTAGTCGCAATTAAAACCTAATGTAGAATATTAAATAAATAAAAGACTTAATTTAAAGCGTAAAGTAAATAACGATAATGAAATTGCAATAAATAAAAGTGCGATGAAACAAAATTGCGATAATTAAAAAGTACGATAATTAAAAGTGCAATTAAATACAATGACAATAAATAAAAGTGCGATAATTAAAAGTGCAATTAAATATGAAAATAAAGGAATTATGCTTATTTAAACTTCCGTAATCATGATGTTTGACGCGTTGATTTTAGTTTTATGCCCATGGGTTAATTGTCCTTTGTCCTGGATTATTTAATATGTCCGTCTGGTTTTTGTCCATAACAGTCCATCAGTCATAAATATAAAGTGCGAGTATCCTCGTCAAATTATCCTTATACCCGAAGTCAAATATTCCAACTAATTGAGGACTTAAACTGTAACAAGGTTTTAATACTTTGTTTAATAATTACACCAGGTTATCGACTGTGTGTAACCCAAGGTTTTAATACTTTGTTATCAATTATGCCAAGTGTCCTTGTACATAATTTCACCCATGTTTTAATAATTCTAGTGATTATTAATCCATTCCCGTGTCCGGTTAAATGAACGATTATTCGTACATATAAATATCCCGCCCATCGTGTCCGATCGAGTGTATATGGTTATTTATAGGGACGTCCAATTGTAAATCTTTATATTAAAATTAACAAACTATCATTTAGTTAAACAAGTATAAAGCCCATTAATAGCCTATAGTCTAATTTCCACAAGTGTCGTTCTTTTGTCCAAACCCAATTATGGTACAAAGCCCAATTACCTAATTTTAGTATTTAGCTCAACATCATGATTACTTCGTTTTAAATAAGCATAATAATAACTTAGCTACGAGACATTAAATTAAAAAGGTTGAACATAACTTACAATGATTAAAAATAGCGTAGCGTTACACGGACAGAATTTCGACTTACACCCTTACAACATTCGCTAACATACCCTTATTATTAGAATTAAAATTAAAATTAAAATTAAAATTATAATTATAATATATATATATATATATATATATATATACACACACACACACACTTTACGTATGATGAATGAGAAAAAGATGTGTAAAAATTCGGCCGAATGTTCGGCCTTTTATAGGCCCACGTTTACTGTTTGACCTCCGCGAGTGCGGTGGATTTTGCTCTTCAGAGCTCCGCGAGTGCGGAGTTATGGAATCCAGCTCACACAAGCTTGGCTCCTAGCTTGCCGACGGTTTATATAATATAATATAATATATATATTAATTTTAAGAATTAATTATATATTATATTATATTCATGTGCATAGTTGACTTGTAATTTTTAGACCGTTGCGTCGATCGTTGAGAGATGACTCTGGTCCCAGTTCCGGATTTTCGAACGTCCTTGCGTACAATTTAATATCTTGTATTTTGTGTTTCGAATCTTGTACTCTTGTAATTTTGAGACGTTTCTTATCAATAATTGGAACCTCTTTGATTGTACTTTGTACTTTTTAGCTTTTTGGTCGTTTGCGTCTTCAATTCGTCGAATCTGTCTTTTGTCTTCACCTTTTATTATTTAAACGAATATTACTTGTAAATAGGACAACTGCAACTAAAAGCTTGTCTTTCTTGAGGAATAATGCTATGAAATATATGTTCGTTTTTAGCATTATCAGTTATAGACGTTTTAAGCAGTCCCTTCCAAGAGGATAACAAGATTCATAGATTAATAGATTCATGGTTAGGATAAGTCTGACCACTTGGCGACCCTGTTTGATGCTGAGGTCCGTGGATTTCCTGCTGATTTTAGAGATGACTTTTCTAGATTTTTCGTCAACCTACAGCTGGTCTGGACGACAACTTCATGACCTAAATCAAGAAGCGCGTTTCTTTTTCGGAAGACTTTACTTCCTTTTAATGATGGAATTGATTCATCGTGTAGATCCATCTTTCTTACAGTAAATCGGGTAAAACTGTTTAGTTTAGTCCAAAGCAAAAGTATCTTCAATTATTTGTTACAGAAATATGTGACATATGTTTAAAATAACTTGGTAAATTTTCCCACACTTGGCTTTTATTTTCCTTTTTATTGTCCTCTATTCCATTTTAAATGAATTCTAACATTTTGGTTTGTTTCTCAATTTATGTCCTTTCCGAGGTAACAATAATTTCGGTGTTAACACCTAGTTTTATTGTTCATAAATATGTATAAACATGATTTTGAGTTCATTTAATTGAAAATTTTGAAAATTTTTACTAGAAGTGGGTAGTCAGTATATAAGACTAGGGCTGTTCTTTGTTATCAGAGAGCACTAGATTCTAATACAACTACTGCGTTACTAGTATTTTTAATGGTAACCAAGTGTATAAGTTAAAAAATTTTAAAAATCCCAAGAATTTAACCCCTTCCTACACTTAAGATCTTGCAATGCCCTCATTTGCAAGAAATCAGTAACAATTTAAATTATTGAGGGTGATTAGCGTAGAAAAATGATTAAATTTTACCAAAGTTTTCAAACATATTGGCGTTTGTTTGCTGAATGATAAATGGTGCACATCATTTGTTCATTCGGTCTTGTTGTACATCACATTTGTTTTTCGTTTTGTCGTCAAAATTAATAGCTTTTGCTGAACTTAATGCAGTCTTTGAAAATGCGCTGTTTTACCCTGTTTTGTACATGAGATAAACTACAAATACATATATACATATT
The DNA here is from genome assembly GCF_046630445.1 of Rutidosis leptorrhynchoides. Lineage (NCBI taxonomy): Eukaryota > Viridiplantae > Streptophyta > Magnoliopsida > Asterales > Asteraceae > Rutidosis > Rutidosis leptorrhynchoides. The sequence goes on along the minus strand of NC_092333.1, from coordinate 656,336,938 downwards.
TTTGAAGTTGGGTTTTCACACCACATTCAAAAATTATTAAAATTTAATAAAGTTAGAAAATTATAAAAGCTATTATAATAATAAAATAAGAAATAAGAAATAAGAAAATTAAGAATTAGTAACATTACAATAAAATAAACAAAAATAGAAAATTACGGATGAGGAGGATGGTTCCAGTGTGGGTCCCAAGCGTATCCATAGATGCTGTAAAATGCTTGGGCCGGGTCATATGTAGGATATGGTGGTCGGTTCTCTAAATTCCAAGGAGTAAATTCGGTTCAAAGACCTAGTCTTCAACTCACGACGAATTTTAAAAATCATATTTTTAACTTAGCGAAATAAAGTAAATTTTTGTTTTTAAATTCACACCAAACTTAAATTATATTTTTGTTTTTATACATACAAACTTATATTAAAAATATTAAATTTTCAAATATTTACAATTTTACATATATTGATTTAAAAAGTTTACAATATTATTTTAATATTAATATATTAATTTTAAAAACAAAGTAAAAATAAAATTAAAAATCTTTTTGGCTTTTATCCCACTTAATCAATCAAATATTATCAAAAACATACGCCCCTCTTTTCGGTAAAGTAATTTCAGTTTCATAACCTAATTTAACTCATGACGAATTTTTAAAATATTTTGGGTTGATTGATTAAAGATATTTATACCTTAAGAATAAACGTTAAATTTTACAGTGATGTAATAAATTTTTGAATGATAACAATAATTTCGGTCGCAAGACCTAATTTTATCGAATACCAATTTAATACTTTATAGCGAACAAATTAGCGTTTATTATCAAAAGGTTATAAATAAAAATAAAAATAAAAATTGAAAACTGTACATACTTACCTATGAAATATATTTCTTAGTGATATGCTCTAGCCCACTCATAAGATAGTCGGACTAATTGGTTTTCCATAGCTACATAGGCGTAACCTCGAGCATTCAACGTTTTTTCTTCTAAACATATGAACGGTCCATCTCTGCATAAAGTAACAAATTCGGTGTTTGAATAGGTTTGATTCGTCGAACATTTTCCTTCGTGTGACCATTTTCCGCATTTGTAACATCTTTCAAGGTGTCGTGCTCTACTTTTCGCTGCGGATTTTGATTTTCCTTTACCAAATTGTAACTTATTATTTTCGCATCTGGATTCTTTTCTTACTCCGTCCAATTTACCTCTGATTAATGATACTATTTCACTTGGAAGTGTGTTATTATTACGTTTAGTGATCAAAGCGTGTAGCATTAGACCATGGTTTAGTTCACAGGAAGTCTTCATTTCGAAAAACCTAAAAAAAATAAAAATTCAGAATGGGGGGAAAAGACTAGTTCTTTAGGGTCTGCTAGGGAAAGACCATTCGGGTTCCATATTCGAGAACTACACGAAAACAGAAAATCTAACTCTAACAGAAATACATATTATCCTTTAAAAGACTTGATTCTCCCCACACTTAGTTAGCTGTGGTATCGAAATTGTGATTAACTTCGTTGTCAACTTCCATCGGACTATCTATGTAATGTTTAACCCTGTGACCATTAACCTTAAATTCAATCCCATTTGTATTTATCAATTCTACTGTTCCGTACGGGAGAACTCTTTTGACTATGAATGGTCTAGACCATCTTGATTTCAATTTTCCAGGAAATAGCTTGAATCGTGAATTGAAAAGAAGAACTTTGTCTCCTTCTTTAAATTCTTTTGAACTTCTGATTCTTTTATCATGCCATTTCTTCATTCTTTCCTTATAGATTAGCGAATTTTCGTATGCTTCTTGTCTTAATTCTTCTAATTCGTTTAGTTGACTTAACCGTAGATGTCCAGCTTCATGTAAATCAAGATTACATGTCTTCAAAGCCCAAAATGCTTTGTGTTCAATTTCTACTGGAAGATGACATGCTTTTCCGTAAACGAGTTTAAAAGGTGTGGTTCCAATTGGAGTTTTGTAGGCTGTTCTAAAAGCCCAGAGTGCATCCTCCAATTTAATGGACCATTCCTTCAGATTTGATCCTACGGTTTTCTCTAGAATACGTTTTAAAGCTCGGTTGGTATTTTCAACTTGTCCACTTGTCTGTGGATGATAAGCAGTAGAGATTTTATGAGTTACTCCATATCTTTTAAGAACTTTCTCAAGTTGGTTATTACAGAAATGAGTTCCCCGATCACTTATTAAAGCTTTCGGTGTTCCAAACCTTGCAAAAAGACGTTTTAAAAAGTTGACTACAACTCGTGCATCGTTAGTTGGGAGAGCTTGCACTTCCGCCCATTTAGATACATAATCAATGGCTACGAGAATATAGAGATTATTATGAGATTTTGGAAATGGACCCATAAAGTCAATACCCCAAATGTCAAATACTTCACATATTTGAATGACATTTTGTGGCATTTCATCACGTTGACTTATTTTTCCGGCCCTTTGACATGCATCACAGGATTTGCAAAGAAGGTGTGCATCTTTGAAAATTGTAGGCCAATAGAATCCAGCATCATAAACTTTTCTTGCTGTTAGTTGAGGCCCATAAGGCCCTCCTATTGGTCATGTGTGACAATGGTTTAAAATTTTACTAGCTTCATTTCCGAATACACATCGGCGTATTATTCCATCGGGACAACTTTTAAACAAATGTGGATCTTCCCAGAAATAGTGTTTTATATCACTAAAGAATTTCTTTCATTTTTGGTACGATAATCCTTTTTCAAGGAATCCACATACTAAGTAGTTTGCATAGTCTGCAAACCATGGAATTTCATTATAATCTATCTTCAATAGATATTCATCAGGAAAGTTGTCTTGTATGGCCGATTCATTTAGAACTTCTAATTCTGGATTTTCAAGACGAGAAAGATGATCAGCGGCGAGATTTTCTGCTCCTCTTTTATCTCGGATTTCAATATCAAACTCTTGTAAGAGTAAGATCCAACGGATTAATCGTGGTTTGGCATCTTGTTTCGAAAATAGGTATCTAAGAGCAGAATGGTCGGTATAGACTACCGTTTTAGCTAGAACGAGATATGATCGAAATTTTTCAAAAGCAAAGACAACAGCAAGGAGTTCTTTTTCAGTAGTTGTGTAATTTGTTTGTGCTCCTTGTAACGTCTTACTAGCATAATATATAGGTTGAAATCGTTTTTCAATCCTTTGTCCTAAAAACGGCTCCCATTGCAAAATCACTTGCATCGCACATAAGTTCAAATGGTAGATTCCAATTTGGAGTTATCATAATCGGTGCATTAGTGAGTTTTTCTTTAAGAATATTAAAAGATTTGATACATTCATCTGAAAAGATGAATGGAGCATCATTTTCTAGGAGTTTATTCATAGGAGTGGCAATTTTAGAAAAATCTTTTATGAAACGTCGGTAAAAATCGGCATGCCCTAGAAAACTCCTAACTCCTCTAACATTGGTGAGATGTGGAAGTTTAGCAATTACATCTACTTTAGCTCTATCCACTTTAATTCCTTCCTTTGAAATTTTATGTCCAAGAACGATGCCTTCTTTAACCATGAAATGGCATTTTTCCCAATTAAGAACTAGATTTGATTGTTCACATCTAATAAGCATTCGTTCAAGATTAACTAAACATGATTCAAATGTATCACCGAAGACTGAAAAGTCATCCATGAAAACTTCCATGCATTCTTCTATCATGTCGTGAAAAATCGCCATCATACACCTTTGAAAGGTTGCAGGGGCGTTGCAAAGTCCAAATGGCATGCGTTTGTAAGCAAAAGTTCCATAAGGGCACGTGAACGTGGTTTTCTCTTGGTCTTCGGGTGCTATTGGAATTTGAAAGTATCCGGAAAAACCATCAAGAAAACAATAGTAACTATTTTCGGCTAATCTTTCCAACATTTAATCAATAAAAGGTAAGGGAAAGTGATCTTTTCTGGTGGCGTCATTTAATTTTCTATAATCAATACATACATGCCATCCTGTTATAGTCCTAGTAGGAATAAGCTCATTTTTCTCATTTGTGATGACAGTAATGCCACCCTTCTTAGGTACACATTGAACTGGGCTTACCCATGGACTATCAGAGATTGGATAAATTAAACCTGCATCAAGCAGTTTAATAATTTCTTTCTTAACAACATCTTGCATATTAGGATTTAGTCTTCGTTGGCGTTGCACATACGTTTTATGACCTTCTTCCATAAGGATTTTATGTGTGCAATACGAAGGACTTATTCCTTTAATATCATGAATCTTCCATACAATAGCTGGTTTATGAGCTTTCAACACAGAAATGAGTTGAGATTTTTCATTTTTAGTAAGAGAAGACGATATTATTACAGGTAATTCAGATTCACCATGTAAATAAGCGTATTCCAAATGGTTTGGAAGTGGCTTTAACTCTAATGTCGGTGGTTCTTCTATCGATGATTTATATCGATATCTGTCTTCTTCTTTTAGCATTTGAATTTCTTCTGTTGTTGGTTTATATCCATTAGCCATAAGTGTAGCTAACATTTCAGTTTCATCAATTGGTTCAGTTCCTTCTCCTAAAGAACATTCTCCTATTCCTTGTAATTCTGGAAATTCTTCTAACAATTCTGCATGTGAATCTATAGTTTGAATATAATAGCATGTATCATCTGCAGATTGCGGTTGTTGCATTGCTCTATCAAATGAAAAGGTAACACTCTCGTCCTCTATACTTAGTGTCAGTTTCTTACCGAACACGTCTATCATTGCTTTAGCCGTGTTTAAGAATGGTCTTCCTAATATGAGAGGAACTTGAGAATCTTCTTCCATGTCCAGAACAATAAAATCTACTGGAAATACTAAAGTACCAACTTTAACTAGCATGTTTTCCATTATCCCTCTAGGATATTTTACTGATCGATCGGCTAGTTGTATGCTTATTCTTGTTGGTTTCAATTCTCCAAGGTCTAGTTTAGCGTATAGTGAATACGGCATTAAATTTATACTAGCACCTAAGTCTGCCAATGCTTCTATTGAACTAAGACTTCCCAGAAAACATGGAATTGTGAAACTTCCTGGATCTGATAATTTTTCTGGTATCTTATTCAACGGCACTGCTGAACAATTAGCATTCATAGTAACAGCCGAGAGTTCTTCCATTTTCTTTCTATTTGTGATTAGATCTTTCAGAAATTTAGCATATCTAGGCATTCCTGAAATCACATCAATGAAAGGAAGATTTACATTTATTTGTTTAAACATATCCAAGAATTTGGATTGCTCGGCTTCAAGTTTCTCTTTTCTCATTTTACTCGGGTAAGGAAGTGGTGGTTGGTATGGTTTAACATAAGGTTTAGCTTTGACTGTGTTATCTTTATTAACCTTTTCAACTACCGGTTCTGTTTCCTTATCTTGTTCAGGTTGTGGTTCTTGTGGAGTAGGAATAGCTTCATCAGAAATTACAGGTATTTCAGGTGGTTTAAGTGTAATACCACTTCTTGTGGTAATGGCTTTAGCTGTTTCATTCCGGGGGTTAGCATTTGTATCACTAGGTAGACTTCCCGGTTTTCTTTCACCTATTAACCTTGCTAGGTTACTTACTTCTTGTTCCAAATTTTGAATAGAAACTTGTTGATTTCTAAATGCTTGAGCATTTTGTTCATTGGTTTGTTTCTGAGATGTGAAAAACTGTGTTTGAGATTCAACTAGCTTCGTCATCATATCTTCTAAATTCGGCTTTTTATCATCGGTTTGTGGTGATTTATTTTGAAAATTAGGTCTTTGCTGGTTGTAAGTATTGTTGGATACTTGTTGATTACTTGGACCTTTTTGGTTGTTGTATGGAACATTTCGATTATAATTCTGGTTTTGATTGTAGATTGGTCTTGGCAGTTGATAATTATTCTGATAATTATTTCCAGGCCTTTGGTTTAGATATGAAACATTCTCTCTTTGTTCCACTGTTAGTTCAATACTGAGACAATCTTTTGTCAAATGTGGTCATCCACACTGCTCACAACTAATTCGTATTGAGTGAATATCTTTGATCATCTTTTCCATTCGTCTCTCGACAGCATCTATCTTTGCAGAAATGGAATCTAAGTCATGGCTTGAATCGGCTCTAGCTGCTTTAGATGATTTAACGATATCTTTTTCTTGGTGCCACTCATGTGAGTGGGAAGCAGTGTTATCAATAATTTTGTAAGCATCAGTTTCTGTTTTCTTCATAATAGAACCACCAGCTGCTATATCTATGTCTTTTCTTGTAGTGATGTCGCATCCTTGGTAGAATATTTGTACTATTTGACAGGTGTCTAAACCATGTTGCGGACATCCTCTCAATAACTTTCCAAATCTGGTCCATGCCTCATATAGAGTTTCATTTGGCTTCTGTTTGAACGTAATAATTTCTCCTTGAAGTCTCACGGCTTTAGATGCCGGAAAGAATTGTTTAAGAAATTTTTCAACTAAAACGTCTCATGTATCAATCGCCCCTTCAGGTAACGATTCCAACCAATCTTTGGCTTCTCCCTTTAAAGTCCAGGGAAATAACATGAGATACATCTGTTCATCCTCAACTTCTCTTATTTTAAATAGAGTGCAGATCCTATTAAAGGTATGAAGATGTTCATTTGGATCTTCCTTCGGTGCACCACTAAATTGGCATTGATTAGTCACCATGTGTAGAATTTGTCATTTGATTTCATAATCTGGCGCATTTATGTCTAGTTGAGTAATTGCGTGACCTTGGCCAGTGCGTTTAGCTCTCATTCGGTCTTCCATACTTAAAGGTTCCAGATTCTCCATGATTGAATTTGTTGAATCTGAATCACTAGAGGATTCTGATTTAATGGTTCGTTCCTCAACAATCTCTGTTTGAATGATTGGTGGTTCCGGAGGAGAGATTAGTGGTTCAGGATCTATGAATCGTCCCTGAATATTCTCCGGATTCTCAATTGTGAGGTCGGGTTCAAAAATTGGATTATCGGAAATTTGAATTGGAGTACTTGGTCGACTGGATGACGATTCTAAAGAAAAATCAACGGCGATAATATTAGCTAGATGTCTTGATCGAGTTACAGGTGGTGAACGTACAAAAGGTGGTGAACGTTTTGCTCGGTGCATTCACTGAATATCCTATTAGTTTTTAAAAAGGAAGAAAATTTATATAAGTTATCCAATTAATAGACTTTTCTGATTTTGCCCACGTTTCGAATAACCAAAAGATGCAGCAGAGGGGCAGGATTCATTTGGTCTCAATATAATTGAGTACTGTTTGGCTCCAATAACCCGGTCCACGTACAAATTCAACTATTACTACGAACCAGAAAATTTTGATGTCTATCAATTTAACCGCTTAAAATAATTTTTCATAATTTAAAGAAATTTAGAGAAGAAGTAGAAAATTCTATGTCCTAAAAACTAGAGCGTCGAGAAATAAGAAAGAAAAAGAGCGCGTCGAAAAACGTTGAAAAAAAATAAAAGGTCGAAAAATAAATGTCGAAAAACAAACAGTCGAACAAATAAAAATAAGAAAATAAAGCGTCAAAACTTAGTATTCTAAAAACTAAATATTTAAAGTTATGTCTAAAGGTATTAAAGCTTAAAAGGAATTCTATATCCCAAATGGCAATAACTTAAAAAGGTACTAAAACTTAAAAAGGCGTCGCAAAATTTTAAAGCACCTAAATCTTAGTCTAAAGAAAAAGCACTTAAGGGATTTTACGGCAAAGCCTAAAAATCTAGAAATAAAAATAATTATGGCAAAAACTATGGATTAAAACTAAAAACGAGCGAAAAATACAAATATTACGCTAAAACGAATAAAAAAAGACAAAATATAAAAATATACTAAAAGTTGTAAAAAGTACAATTTTTATAAAAATATTTTTTTTATATTATTTATTTTATAAAACTATTAATTTTATAAATTATTTAAACTATTTAAACTAAATAATACAAAATAATAATAAAAACTAAATTATATAATAATAATAATACCCTAATTAGGGTTTAATTAATAATAATATATACTCCGTAATTAATGCTGTTTTAGGGTTGACTGTGGCCTGTCAGAAGACCTCCGCGAGTGCGGATAGTCCCAGTTCAAAACCTCCGCGAGTCGCGGAGGGTTCAATTTCAGCTGAGAAAGGGGTCGATTTTTACAGGTTCAGTTTTTTTTTTTTAATTTTTTGTTTTTCCATAAATATAAAATATATATATAAATATAAATAAATATTTATATAAAACAATAAAATACTTATATTTAAACTCAAAAATAAAAATACTTTTTAACTTTCTATATTTTTTAACAAACTCTTTTTGTATTTTTATATTTTTTATATATATTTTTTTAAAAACTTATATTTTTACTTGAAAGACTTAATAAAAACTTTTACAAAATTATATTATTATTATTTTTTTATTATATCATTAGCGTTGCGCTTTCGGCGTTTAAGTTCCCCGGCGGCGGCGCCAAAAATACTTGATGTGCGTAGAGGTGTATATGAAATAGCTTATATTTTACTAGGAAAAACTATTAAATATGATACAATTTTACACAAGATATTTATTTATTTATAGAACGGATATAACAAAACCTTGCTACAACACTTATAGGCAGTGTACCTAATCGTACAGTAGTGTTGTTTTTAGTAAGTCCGGTTCGTTCCACAGGGAATCTTTTAAACAAAGCTTAACGCTATATTAGTTTTAATTTATAAAAATACAAATATATATATAAGTAATATTATTATTATAAAGGGGGGTTTTTACCGTTTAATGACCGGTTTGTCGATTTTAAAACTTTAGTCGCAATTAAAACCTAATGTAAAATATTAAATAAATAAAAGACTTAATTTAAAGCGTAAAGTAAATAACGATAATGAAATTGCAATAAATAAAAGTGCGATGAAACAAAATTGCGATAATTAAAAAGTACGATAATTAAAAGTGCAATTAAATACAATGACAATAAATAAAAGTGCGATAATTAAAAGTGCAATTAAATATGAAAATAAAGGAATTATGCTTATTTAAACTTTCGTAATCATGATGTTTGACGCGTTGATTTTAGTTTTATGCCCATGGGTTAAATGTCCTTTGTCCTGGATTATTTAATATGTCCCTCTGGTTTTTATCCATAACAGTCCATCAGTCATAAATATAAAGTGCGAGTATCCTCGTCAAATTATCCTTATACCCGAAGTCAAATATTCCAACTAATTGGGGACTTACACTGTAACAAGGTTTTAATACTTTGCTTAATAATTACACCAGGTTATCGACTGCGTGTAACCCAAGGTTTTAATACTTTGTTATCAATTATGCCAAGTGTCCTTGTACATAATTTCACCCCTGTTTTAATAATTCTAGTGACTATTAATCCATTCCCGTGTTCGGTTAAATGAACGATTATTCGTACATATAAATACCCTGCCCATCGTGTCCGATCGAGTGTATATGGTTATTTATAGGGACGTCCAATTGTAAATCTTTATATTAAAATTAACAAACTATCATTTAGTTAAATAAGTATAAAGCCCATTAATAGCCCATAGTCTAATTTCCACAAGTGTCGTTCTTTTGTCCAAACCCCAATTATGGTACAAAGCCCAATTACCCAATTTTAGTATTTAGCTCAACATCATGATTACTTCGTTTTAAATAAGCATAATAATAACTTAGCTACGAGACATTAAATTAAAAAGGTTGAACATAACTTACAATGATTAAAAATAGCGTAGCGTTACACGGACAGAATTTCGACTTACACCCTTACAACATTCGCTAACATACCCTTATTATTAGAATTAATATTAAAATTAAAATTAAAATTATAATATATATACATATATATATATATATATATATATATACATATATATATATATATATATATATATATATATACTTTACGTATGATGAATGAGAAAAAGATGTGTAAAAATTCGGCCGAATGCTCGGCCTTTTATAGGCCCACGTTTACTATTTGACCTCCGCGAGTGCGGTGGATTTTGCTCTTCAGAGCTCCGTGAGTGCGGACCTGTGGAATCCAGCTCACACAAGCTTGGCTCCTAGCTTGCCGACGGTTTATATAATATAATATAATATATATATTAATTTTAAGAATTAATTATATATTATATTATATTCATGTGCATAGTTGACTTGTAATTTTTAGTCCGTTGCGTCGAGCGTTGAGAGATGACTCTGGTCCCAGTTCCGGATTTTTGAACGTCCTTGCGTACAATTTAATATCTTGTATTTTGTGTTTCGAATCTTGTACTCTTGTAATTTTGAGACGTTTCTTATCAATAATTGGAACCTCTTTGATTGTACTTTGTACTTTTTAGCTTTTTGGTCGTTTGCGTCTTCAATTCGTCGAATCTGTCTTTTGTCTTCACCTTTTATTATTTAAATGAATATTACTTGTAAATAGGACAACTGCAACTAAAAGCTTGTCTTTCTTGAGGAATAATTCTATGAAATATATGTTCATTTTTAGCATTATCAGTTATAGACGTTTTAAGCAGTCCCTTCCAAGAGGATAACAAGATTCATAGATTCTTAAAGTATTTAATATTACATTTCCGAAAGAAAATCGTACGAAAGGTGTGATTTTTGAACGAGAGTGAACTCTTCGTACAACGAACAAGTTAATCTGAATATATCCTTATACTTAAGGGGATGCGCGGATGAGAAGATACGTGAACTCTTGGTCCTAAAGAATGGTTTACTCCAAGTGAAAAGAATCTTCAAAAATGATTTCCTGTACCTCAATATACTGATTCATAAAGATGATGTTTACGAGGGTGTTGCGATTAGCCGTGAATTATTGAGAGTAGAAATTCGCCTAGTGCCTTTCCTACAATATGGTGACCACCGAGTGAACCTCAAAAAAATGATTTATCGGCCCGCGTTTTTGCCAAGTCTAACCTTAAGAGGAACATTTTATGAGTGCAAAGATTTTTTAACAAATTTTATAAGACTGCCACTCAAAGTGGCTCAAGAGTTTTTAACAAAGATTTTAATAGTATGCTTCATCCCTAACGGAGGGAGAGAAAAAGTGTGTCCCTACATGGTGTAGTCTAATATGAAAACCTTTAATAAAATCAACCGAGAAAGTTTTGAAAAACTTTTAAACGTTTGATGTGACAACATAAACGGAACGAAGTTTTTAGTAATCTTAGAAGTATGTACAACGTGCATCGTTTTGCACAAAACTGTTTGTCTTAAGTTAAACAACTCAACAAAGGAGTGATTTTTAAATAGTTTAGAGGTATAACTTGGTATGTACTAACCAAAATAAGTAAGGGTAAATTTATACATATATGATTTTATAAATCGCATAAGTGACAGAAAAACTTTATTTCTTTCATTTTTCCATAAATCTTGTGAGGACCGCACAAATACGCAACGTGTAAAAATTTTAATAAACATAGTTTTTCGTATTTCAGAGGTTACGAGTTGAAAAAGATCGAGTGAAAAATCTTTGAATCATCGGTTGACATGTTACTAGGTAATGAAAACTAATGAATTAAATGTAGTTTTGATAATTATCAGGACCTATGTCTTTGGCCCAAAATGTTCACGTGCGAAGCCGTTGCTAAAAAGTGAGGTATAAAAGATAGAGCATGAGGATGATAAGTTAATCACTTCTTGACTTTGCAAAATGCCAAATAGGTTATGGCTAATATTAAAGTCAGAATACTGATGGTGTTAGTATCGCTAGATGAGAATCTCTTGGAACAAGTCAGGACTTCGAGTTATGTAAGAAAGAGCATCGCTCCGACAGGTGTGGCAAATGAGATCCCTGGAGTAACGTAATAACTTTGAATGGTTTAAGTGTTAGTGGATGCCCGAAGGTCTGCATGACGTGGTAGTAAGTGCCTTCATCACATACACACACATGAATCTCTCGGTTTCGACGGTTGTAAGGTCTTCATGATGACTTGGATACGAATAAGCAACGAAAATTTTTATATAGTAAGCAACGAAAATTTTATAGAAATTGTTTAAGGTGACAATGTAAGAAAAGAAATGAAGTTCTTAGTAACTAGGGTTATGTACAACATGTACTGTTCTATGTAACATATCTTTCGAATAAAAGAATGGATTTGTAAAAGTAAAAGTAAAATTTCATGTGTACTCGTAAAAATAAGTAATTATTTACTTTAACATATACGGTTTCTAAAATTTGTACGAATGATAATAAATTTATTTTTATAAAACTTTGAGAGGATCGCACAGTAAAATAGTGTGTGTAAAATTTCGGCAACAAAATTTTCATATTTCAGAGGCTACAAGTTGGAAAAAGCTTCATGAGTAAAAGATTTTTGAAAAATTCTGGTGATTTTTGAGGTAATGAAAACTATTGCATGTAAATGTGGTTGATGACTATTAGTAGGGCATAAGTCATTTGACCAAAAATGCTTAAGTGTGAAGTTGTTGCTTATAAGTGAGATACGAAAGGGAGAGTATGAGGATGAGAATTAACCTCCCATTGATTCGGAAAATTTTGAACTGGTATAACTAATATCAAAGTAAGAAGGATGATGGTGTGATTATCACCGAACAAGGAATCTCTCGGAATAAGTTAGGATTTAGAGTTGCATAAGAATGAGTATCAAATAAGATTCTTGGGTAGTCCTAAATATAGAATTTGAATCGATGAAGTGACGGGGTACAATTTCCTTTATGTATCGAAGTTTGTCCATTACATCGGTTTCCTTTCATGGCTAGAAAGTGAGCAGATTTGGTGCGGCGGTCAATGATAATCCCGATAGTGTCATAACTGCCTATTGTTTTCGGTTGCTTCGGGATGAAATCCATCGTCATCCCTTCCCATTTCCATTGTTGGATCTCGGGTTATTGAAGTAATCCAGATGGCTTTTGGCTCACCATTCTCGCGAGGTATACGAATAATCTTCTTACTATAAATAACTTTCGCTTTCATCCTTGAAAGCCAGTCCATTCCAACTATTTCATCAAAGCTTCCTAACTCGATGAGTATTAGGTTAATCTTAAGGTTCATTCCAACCAAATCTTATTATACTGCCGTGAAAATTTTTATCAATCTTCTCAAATAACATCTGCTTGTGCGCAGGTAACTAATCCCTTCCAACTACTACTATAAAACTTCCAAGTTTTGTTGGCATGAGGTCATCTCCAAATAACCCACCTGTTAATTTTAAGGTACTACCTTAAATTACTCCTCTATCTCTGCCAGCTTACCATTAGCTTATCCTATAGAATACTTAACGCTCATGGTTGTTAATGGCTTATCAGTCATAACACTAAGGTTCTTAAATATAAGGTTTCTATCAATCTGGTATTAAACAACCTCAAGACAATAAAACGTTGTGACGAATCGTCCCCTAACTATAATCAGGATCCATGCGAGTTTCCATAACGATCGCTCTACCGCAAGTAAGTCCAAAGTTTTTCCTATTTCAGAACTTTTTCCTTAAGTATCCAGGGTGTCTATTTCTATAACAAATTTTTGGGTTATCAATTCTGCAATAAAGGCCTTCCTTGTACAATATCTGAGCTACGTGGTTATTCTTTCCCTACCTCTAACAGACTATAATGCGTATACTCAAGTGGTTCCTACCAAAATTTCCCTTGAATCACTTCATATTCCTTATATAGTAACATTGGAACTTTTGCATGATTTACTTCAATATAACCACGCTGGCCTGACGTCATTATATTGTACTAGATCGTACGTTCATTCCAATATCACTCCATATGGTCAATGTAACGTGATCACTCCAAGTTCTACTCAATTTCATCTAACGGTGCTTTATCTATGCTATCTCAGAACCAAATCTACATAATTAATCTCACGGTTTCTCGGCGTGGGTGCATAGGTTCCGTAGGTCATGCATCAATGCCTAAATGTCCCAAAATTTATTCAAAATGTTCGGGTTCAGGTAACGTCGTTAGGTTCCTTTCTAGAAATTCAATGTGGGTCTCGCGTCGAGTTGTACATGTAGCAAGTAGTAATACAATATGTTTCGAGGCGACTCCCAAGTCTTTGGGTATGGCTAAGCATCAGTGGAAGACACTATGACCTTGTGAAAGGAGATGTCCTCCCGACTTCTCCGATTCCTAAGAGTGCTGGGGACCTAAGTCCAGAAGTGTCGTTAGATCGTCGAGTAGTGGTGTAGAATGAAAGAGATAAGTGACAGTCACGAAAGCGTACGGGATACGGGTCAACTCGCGGAAACTGAACATCCTTCTAATGTTCATACGTTGTACGTGACTAATTAGAGTGAGCTCGGGGTGCGGTTACTCCGACAAGCCCTCACATGTCTCCTCCTCCGAGGATCAACTTTAGCGGGTGTGTAATCCGAGGGGTACTCTTCCTAGATTGCGTGAAGTAACGTTTCGATCCCTGGAACGGTAGTAACAGGTGGATTACGGTACTAGTTCTTAGGGTTAGTCGGGTGGAAAAAAGGGTTCAGTAAAACATCTGAACTAGGAAAGGTAAGTTTTCCAAGTCGGTACAGCGGATAGCAGGCACGAAGAAAGCACGTATTAGGCACTACAGCAACCTAGGTTGTCTACAACAGTACATAGCATGGCAATAATAACAACAACGCTAGACAGAAGAAACATGCAAAAGCAGATAGTAGCATGCAGTAGCGAAAATAAGCAATAACATACAGCAAGTTCACATGGCAGTAAAGGTAAGCAGTAGCATGCAGTAAGATCATGTAGCAGTAAAAGTAAACAGTAGCATGCAGTAAATTCCGCAGAAGCAAGTAAACAAGCAAGTTGTAGATTAGTCCTATTAGTGAATCCTACTTGTCCCGGTCTAGACTCACTAATGCAACCTAATTCCCTACAACCAACGCTCTCATACCAAATGTAACGCCCCGTACAAAACCATCGTGTACGATTCGTCAACAACAGGATCTTTACACGGTCGGATACTACATGGTATTTGAAAACCAGTTTTGCATTCATAAATGATAGTGTTTACAAAAGATAACGTGACACAAAGGTCGATACAAAGTCATTATTTGAAAATAACATAAACTACGAATGCAAAAGAAAAGTTCCATGATTGAGACATCTCTAAGTAATGCAGCGGAATTCTAGCACAGCAGGTCCTTAACAGCAAGTTTAACACCAAGACAGCAAGTCTAACAGCGGAAGCAACAACGTCTAAGCACCTGAGAAATACATGCTTAAAAAGTCAACACGAATGTTGGTGAGCTATAGTTTGTTTGTAACAGTAATGTAATGTAGGCCACGAGATTTCAATGTTTCAAAATAGTATGAAAAGTATATGTATAACCGTAGGCACATGGTAACTAGACTTAACGTAAATATAAATATCACCCCCTAAAAGTACACCTGGCGAGTGCGTATGTCCTCGAAGTATTAAACACTCGTTAAATGCTAGCGCGACTAGCCCGAGTGGGGATGTCTGTAGTGACCCGAACTTTTCCATGTTTATATATATTAATTGAGATTGATGTTTACATGATTAAATGTTTCCAACATGTTAAGCAATCAAACTTGTTAAGACTTGATTAATTGAAATAGGTTTCATATAGACAATTGACCACCCAAGTTGACCGGTGATTCACGAACGTTAAAACTTATAAAAAAAAAAAAACTATATGATGACATATATATGGTTATATATATAGTTAACATGATATTATGATAAGTAAACATATCATTAATTACATTAACAATGAACTACATATGTAAAAACAAGACTACTAACTTAATGATTTTGAAACGAGACATATATGTAACGTTTATCGTTGTAACGACATTTAATGTATATATATCATATTAAGAGATATTCGTACATCATAATATCATGATAATATAATAATTTAAAATCTCTTTTGATATTATAAACATTGGGTTAACAACATTTAACAAGATCGTTAACCTAAAGGTTTCAAAACAACACTTACATGTAACGACTAACGATGACTTAACGACTCAGTTAAAATGTATATACATGTAGTGTTTTAATATGTATTTATACACTTTTGAAAGACTTCAATACACTTATCAAAATACTTCTACTTAACAAAAATGCTTACAATTACATTCTCGTTCAGTTTCATCAACAATTCTACTCGTATGCACCCGTATTCGTACTCGTACAATACACAGCTTTTAGATGTATGTACTATTGGTATATACACTCCAATGATCAGCTCTTAGCAGCCCATGTGAGTCACCTAACACATGTGGGAACCATCATTTGGCAACTAGCATGAAATATCTCATAAGATTACAAAAATATGAGTAATCATTCATGACTTATTTACATGAAAACAAAATTACATATCCTTTATATCTAATCCATACACCAACGACCAAAAACACCTACAAACACTTTCATTCTTCAATTTTCTTCATCTAATTGAACTCTCTCAAGTTCTATCTTCAAGTTCTAAGTGTTCTTCATAAATTCCAAAAGTTCTAGTTTCATAAAATCAAGAATACTTTCAAGTTTGCTAGCTCACTTCCAATCTTGTAAGGTGATCATCCAACCTCAAGAAATCTTTGTTTCTTACAGTAGGTTATCATTCTAATACAAGGTAATAATCATATTCAAACTTTGGTTCAATTTCTATAACTATAACAATCTTATTTCAAGTGATGATCTTACTTGAACTTGTTTTCGTGTCATGATTTTGCTTCAAGAACTTTGAGCCATCCAAGGATCCATTGAAGCTAGATCCATTTTTCTCTTTTCCAGTAGGTTCATCCAAGGAACTTAAGGTAGTAATGATGTTCATAACATCATTCGATTCATACATATAAAACTATCTTATTCGAAGGTTTAAACTTGTAATCACTAGAACATAGTTTAGTTAATTCTAAACTTGTTCGCAAACAAAAGTTAATCCTTCTAACTTGACTTTTAAAATCAACTAAACACATGTTCTATATCTATATGATATGCTAACTTAATGATTTAAAACCTGGAAACACGAAAAACACCGTAAAACCGGATTTACGCCGTCGTAGTAACACCGCGGGCTGTTTTGGGTTAGTTAATTAAAAACTATGATAAACTTTGATTTAAAAGTTGTTATTCTGAGAAAATGATTTTTATTATGAACATGAAACTATATCCAAAAATTATGGTTAAACTCAAAGTGGAAGTATGTTTTCTAAAATGGTCATCTAGACGTCGTTCTTTTGACTGAAATGACTACCTTTACAAAAACGACTTGTAACTTATTTTTCCGACTAGAAACCTATACTTTTTTTGTTTAGATTCATAAAATAGAGTTCAATATGAAACCATAGCAATTTGATTTACTCAAAACGGATTTAAAATGAAGAAGTTATGGGTAAAACAAGATTGGATAATTTTTCTCATTTTAGCTACGTGAAAATTGGTAACAAATCTATTCCAACCATAACTTAATCAACTTGTATTATATATTATGTAATCTTGAGATATCATAGACACGTATACAATGTTTCGACCTATCATGTCGACACATCTATATATATTTCGGAACAACCATAGACACTCTATATGTGAATGTTGGAGTTAGCTATACAGGGTTGAGGTTGATTCCAAAATATATATAGTTTGAGTTGTGATCAATACTGAGATACGTATACACTGGGTCGTGGATTGATTCAAGATAATATTTATCGATTTATTTCTGTACATCTAACTGTGGACAACTAGTTGTAGGTTACTAACGAGGACAGCTGACTTAATAAACTTAAAACATCAAAATATATTAAAAGTGTTATAAATATATTTTAAACATACTTTGATATATATGTATATATTGTTATAGGTTCGTGAATCAACCAGTGGCCAAGTCTTACTTCCCGACGAAGTAAAAATCTGTGAAAGTGAGTTATAGTCCCACTTTTAAAATCTAATATTTTTGGGATGAGAATACATGCAGGTTTTATAAATGATTTACAAAATAGACACAAGTACGTGAAACTACATTCTATGGTTGAATTATCGAAATCGAATATGCCCCTTTTTATTAAGTCTGGTAATCTAAGAATTAGGGAACAGACACCCTAATTGACGCGAATCCTAAAGATAGATCTATTGGGCCTAACAAACCCCATCCAAAGTACCGGATGCTTTAGTACTTCGAAATTTATATCATATCCGAAGGGTGTCCCGGAATGATGGGGATATTCTTATATATGCATCTTGTTATTGTCGGTTACCAGGTGTTCACCATATGAATGATTTTTATCTCTATGTATGGGATGTGTATTGAAATATGAAATCTTGTGGTCTATTGTTACGATTTGATATATATAGGTTAAACCTATAACTCACCAACATTTTTGTTGACGTTTTAAGCATGTTTATTCTCAGGTGATTATTAAGAGCTTCCGCTGTCGCATACTTAAATAAGGACAAGATTTGGAGTCCATGCTTGTATGATATTGTGTAAAAACTGCATTCAAGAAACTTATTTTGTTGTAACATATTTGTATTGTAAACCATTATGTAATGGTCGTGTGTAAACAGGATATTTTAGATTATCATTATTTGATAATCTACGTAAAGCTTTTTAAACCTTTATTGATGAAATAAAGGTTATGGTTTGTTTAAAAATGAATGCAGTCTTTGAAAAACGTCTCATATAGAGGTCAAAACCTCGCAACGAAATCAATTAATATGGAACGTTTTTAATCAATAAGAACGGGACATTTCAGTTGGTATCAGAGCGTTGGTCTTAGAGAACCAGAAAATTTGCATTAGTGTGTCTTATCGAGTTTGTTAGGATGCATTAGTGAGTCTGGACTTCGACCGTGTTTTCTTTAAAAATGATTGCTTAACATTTTTGTTGGAAACTATATATTTTTAACATATGAATATTATGTGATATATTAATCTCTTAACGTGTTTGATATTATGTGATAGATGTCTACCTCTAGAAAAAGTCCCATTGACTCACCTAATAATAATGAAGAGTCAAATGTAAATTGGAATGATTTGTGGACTGATTCACAAGTTCCCGAAGAGGAACCGGAAGAAGAGTCGGAACCGGAAGAAGAATCGGAACCGGAAGAAGAATCGGAACCGGATGAAGAAATAGAACCGGTGGGGGAAATAATAAAACGGTTAAGTAAAAGAAAATTCTCAACCAACCGACCAAAGTTAATTATGGTCAATGGTGTTTCCGCCAAGGAAGCAAAATATTGGGAGGATTACCAATTCTCCGATGAATCGGATTCCGACGAGAATTCCGATGATGTTATAGAAATTACCCCAACTGAATTTAAAAAGGCAAAAGAAAATAATAAGGGAAAGGGCATAAAAATAGAGAAATCTAATTCCAACCCCGATGAACTTTATATGTATCGTCAACCCCCGAAGTCCTTAAGTTGTAACAATGACCCGGAAACCTCTAAACCACCAGGTTTTTCTAAACCAATGTGGACAACGACGGCTCGTATTAGAGGAACATCATATATCCCTAGAAACTTGGCAAAACGAACCAAAACCGAAGAAGAAGAAACGAGCGAGTCGGAATAAGATAGTTGTATTCGTGTGGTGTAATATATGGAATATAGTGTTCTTATGCTTTATGATATATGTAAAAATTGCTTGTATTAATAAGTATTTTTTTTATGAATCTAACTCTTGTCTATTTTACAGTTTAAAAACACAAAATGGATAGACAACCCAATATTTTAAGAGACCTACCCGGAGACATGATTGATGAAATCTTGTCTAGAGTCGGCCAGAATTCTTCGGCACAACTATTTAAGGCGAGATCAGTTTGTAAGACATTCGAAGAACGTTCCAAGAATGTCTTGGTTTATAAGAGACTTTCGTTTGAAAGATGGGGGATATCACATTGGGAAACCCATAAGTTACGATGTGTTTACTTTGACGCATATATTGCGGGGAACCCAAATGCTATTTTACGCAACGGGTTAAGAAATTATTTTGACTCAATATATCCGAATATTGGACTTCGTGATTTAGAAAAAGCGGCTAACATGCAACATAAAGAAGCATGTTATGCTTACGGATTAGTAATGTTCGCTTCTCACCAAAGTGAGAACAAGAACATCGGGCTACAACTATTAAACAAAACGTTTCCACAAGTGACGGAGTCGGTAATTGGGGTAAGAAATGAGGTTTTTAGATTATTACGGGACTGTTGGACATTACGTAACCCTCGTCCCTTTGATGACGTTACAACACGCTGTCTTATCAACGGCCATAACGGTTATGTTGCACAAGACCAAGGATGGGAAGTAGTCCTAGTAAAACCAGAATGCATGACTTGTTTCTGGACGTATGAATTACGTGTCTTTATTGCCTTTGCTGAACGACTTGTGTACTAGCTAGAATTGTCTTCACAACTATCTTGTATCAAAGTTATTGTGTGCTATATTTCATGCTTTATGTAAAATAAGCGGTATTGTAAGTTTGTAAAATATTGTATAAAAGTTTGAACGCGAAATATTATTATAATCAGTTTTTCATATAGAATTGTAGTAGTTGAATTGTATATTAGCTACTAAGTATGAACTTAACGGGTAGGTACTACCCGAATTTAAACTTATAAAACGCTAATATGAAGAAAAAGCTTTTATAAATGAGTTCATATTATGCTACGAAATACTATTAACTACTCTTAATATTCTGTATGATTAACTTGTTCCATTTAACTATTTTGAAGGAAATGGCACCGACTACTCGACACACCGTGAATATGAATGAAGAGGAATTCCGTACTTTTCTAGCTTCAAACATAGCCGCAGTACAGGCTGCGCTACATACCAACAATAACCTTGGATCTAGCAGTACAGGAAATCGTGTAGGATGCACCTACAAAGAATTCACTGCCTGCAAACCTTTGGAATTTGATGGAACCGAAGGACCGATCGGATTGAAACGGTGGACCGAGAAGGTTGAATCGGTGTTTGCCATAAGTAAGTGTACTGAAGAGGACAAAGTGAAGTACGCTACGCATACCTTCACAGGTTCTGCGTTAACATGGTGGAATACCTATCTAGAGCAAGTGGGACAAGATGATGCGTACGCACTACCGTGGTCAGCATTCAAGCACTTGATGAACGAGAAGTACCGTCCCAGAACCGAGGTCAATAAGCTCAAGACAGAACTTAGAGGGTTACGAACCCAAGGATTTGATATTACCACGTACGAAAGACGATTCACAGAATTGTGCCTATTGTGTCCGGGAGCATTCGAAGATGAGGAAGAGAAGATCGACGCGTTTGTGAAAGGATTACCGGAAAGAATCCAAGAAGATATAAGTTCACACCAGCCCGCCTCCATACAACAGGCATGTAGAATGGCTCACAAACTAGTGAACCAGATTGAAGAAAGAATTAAAGAACAGACTGCTGAAGAGGCCAATGTGAAGCAAGTCAAAAGAAAGTGGGAGGAAAATGGTGATAAGAATCACCAATACAACAACAACAGCAATTACAACAATAATCGCAACAATTATCCCAACAATCGCAACATCAATCGCAACTACAACAAACGGCCCAACAACAACAACAACAACAACAACAGCAACTACAACAATCATCCCAACAACAATAATAACCGCAACAACAACAACAATCAGAAGCAACTATGCCAAAGGTGTGAAAAGAATCACTCGGGGTTCTGCACCAAATTTTGCAACAAGTGTAAAAGAAATGGTCATAGCGCGGCGAAGTGTGAGGTCTACGGACCAGGGGTTAATAGAACGAAAGGAACAAATGGTGTCGGAACGAGTAATGGCGGAGCAAGTAGTGTCGGAGCAAGTTATGCCAATGTAGTTTGTTATAAATGTGGAAAACCAGGCCACATTATTAGAAATTGCCCGAACCAGGAGAACACGAATGGACAAGGCCGTGGAAGAGTTTTCAATATTAATGCGGTAGAGGCACAGGAAGACCCGGAGCTTGTTACGGGTACGTTTCTTATTGACAATAAATCTGCTTACGTTTTATTTGATTCGGGTGCGGATAGAAGCTATATGAGTAGAGATTTTTGTGCTAAATTAAGTTGTCCATTGACGCCTTTGGATAGTAAATTTTTACTCGAATTAGCAAATGGTAAATTAATTTCAGCAGATAATATATGTCGGAATCGAGAAATTAAACTGGTTAGCGAAACATTTAAGATTGATTTGATACCAGTAGAGTTAGGGAGTTTTGATGTGATAATCGGTATGGACTGGTTGAAAGAAGTGAAAGCGGAGATCGTTTGTTACAAAAATGCAATTCGCATTATACGAGAAAAAGGAAAACCCTTAATGGTGTACGGAGAAAAGGGCAACACGAAGCTACATCTTATTAGTAATTTGAAGGCACAAAAACTAATAAGAAAAGGTTGCTATGCTGTTCTAGCACACGTCGAGAAAGTACAAACTGAAGAAAAGAGCATCAATGATGTTCCCATTGCAAAAGAATTTCCCGATGTATTTCCGAAAGAATTACCGGGATTACCCCCACATCGATCCGTTGAATTTCAAATAGATCTTGTACCAGGAGCTGCACCAATAGCTCGTGCTCCTTACAGACTCGCACCCAGCGAGATGAAAGAACTGCAAAGCCAATTACAAGAACTTTTAGAGCGTGGTTTCATTCGACCAAGCACATCACCGTGGGGAGCTCCTGTTTTGTTTGTCAAGAAGAAAGATGGTACATTCAGGTTGTGTATCGACTACCGAGAGTTGAACAAACTTACCATCAAGAACCGCTACCCACTACCGAGAATCGACGACTTATTTGATCAACTACAAGGCTCGTCTGTTTATTCAAAGATTGACTTACGTTCCGGGTATCATCAAATGCGGGTGAAAGAAGATGATATTCCAAAGACTGCTTTCAGAACACGTTACGGTCATTACGAGTTTATGGTCATGCCGTTTGGTTTAACTAATGCACCAGCTGTGTTCATGGACCTTATGAACCGAGTGTGTGGACCATACCTTGACAAGTTTGTCATTGTTTTCATTGATGACATACTTATTTACTCAAAGAATGACCAAGAACACGGTGAACATTTGAGAAAGGTGTTAGAAGTATTGAGGAAGGAAGAATTGTACGCTAAGTTTTCAAAGTGTGCATTTTGGTTGGAAGAAGTTCAATTCCTCGGTCACATAGTGAACAAAGAAGGTATTAAGGTGGATCCGGCAAAGATAGAAACTGTTGAAAAGTGGGAAACCCCGAAAACTCCGAAACACATACGCCAGTTTTTAGGACTAGCTGGTTACTACAGAAGGTTCATCCAAGACTTTTCCAGAATAGCAAAACCCTTGACTGCATTAACGCATAAAGGGAAGAAATTTGAATGGAATGATGAACAAGAGAAAGCGTTTCAGTTATTGAAGAAAAAGCTAACTACGGCACCTATATTGTCATTGCCTGAAGGGAATGATGATTTTGTGATTTATTGTGACGCATCAAAGCAAGGTCTCGGTTGTGTATTAATGCAACGAACGAAGGTGATTGCTTATGCGTCTAGACAATTGAAGATTCACGAACAAAATTATACGACGCATGATTTGGAATTAGGCGCGGTTGTTTTTGCATTAAAGACTTGGAGGCACTACTTATATGGGGTCAAAAGTATTATATATACCGATCACAAAAGTCTTCAACACATATTTAATCAGAAACAACTGAATATGAGGCAGCGTAGGTGGATTGAATTATTGAATGATTACGATTTTGAGATTCGTTACCACCCGGGGAAGGCAAATGTGGTAGCCGATGCCTTGAGCAGGAAGGATAGAGAACCCATTCGAGTAAAATCTATGAATATAATGATTCATAATAACATTACTACTCAAATAAAGGAGGCGCAACAAGGAGTTTTAAAAGAGGGAAATTTAAAGGATGAAATACCCAAAGGATCGGAAAAGCATCTTAATATTCGGGAAGACGGAACCCGGTATAGGGATGAAAGGATTTGGGTACCAAAATTTGGAGATATGAGAGAAATGGTACTTAGAGAAGCTCATAAAACCAGATACTCAATACATCCTGGAACGGGGAAGATGTACAAGGATCTCAAGAAACATTTTTGGTGGCCAGGTATGAAAGCCGATGTTGCTAAATACGTAGGAGAATGTTTGACGTGTTCTAAGGTCAAAGCTGAGCATCAGAAACCATCAGGTCTACTTCAACAACCCGAAATCCCGGAATGGAAATGGGAAAACATTACCATGGATTTCATCACTAAATTGCCAAGGACTGCAAGTGGTTTTGATACTATTTGGGTAATAGTTGATCGTCTCACCAAATCAGCACACTTCCTACCAATAAGAGAAGATGACAAGATGGAGAAGTTAGCACGACTGTATTTGAAGGAAGTCGTCTCCAGACATGGAATACCAATCTCTATTATCTCTGATAGGGATGGCAGATTTATTTCAAGATTCTGGCAGACATTACAGCAAGCATTAGGAACTCGTCTAGACATGAGTACTGCCTATCATCCACAAACTGATGGGCAGAGCGAAAGGACGATACAAACGCTTGAAGACATGCTACGAGCATGTGTTATTGATTTCGGAAACAGTTGGGATCGACATCTACCGTTAGCAGAATTTTCCTACAACAACAGCTACCATTCAAGCATTGAGATGGCGCCGTTTGAAGCACTTTATGGTAGAAAGTGCAGGTCTCCGATTTGTTGGAGTGAGGTGGGGGATAGACAGATTACGGGTCCGGAGATTATACAAGAAACTACCGAGAAGATCATCCAAATTCAACAACGGTTGAAAACCGCCCAAAGTCGACAAAAGAGCTACGCTGACATTAAAAGAAAAGATATAGAATTTGAAATTGGAGAGATGGTCATGCTTAAAGTTTCACCTTGGAAAGGCGTTGTTCGATTTGGTAAACGAGGGAAATTAAATCCAAGGTATATTGGACCATTCAAGATTATTGATCGTGTCGGACCAGTAGCTTACCGACTTGAGTTACCTCAACAACTCGCGGCTGTACATAACACTTTCCACGTCTCGAATTTGAAGAAATGTTTTGCTAAAGAAGATCTCACTATTCCGTTAGATGAAATCCAAATCAACGAAAAACTCCAATTCATCGAAGAACCCGTCGAAATAATGGATCGTGAGGTTAAAAGACTTAAGCAAAACAAGATACCAATTGTTAAGGTTCGATGGAATGCTCGTAGAGGACCCGAGTTCACCTGGGAGCGTGAAGATCAGATGAAGAAGAAATACCCGCATCTATTTCCAGAAGATTCGTCAACACCTTCAACAGCTTAAAATTTCGGGACGAAATTTATTTAACGGGTAGGTACTGTAGTGACCCGAACTTTTCCATGTTTATATATATTAATTGAGATTGATGTTTACATGATTAAATGTTTCCAACATGTTAAGCAATCAAACTTGTTAAGACTTGATTAATTGAAATAGGTTTCATATAGACAATTGACCACCCAAGTTGACCGGTGATTCACGGACGTTAAAACTTGTAAAAAAAAAAAACTATATGATGACATATATATGGTTATATATATAGTTAACATGATATTATGATAAGTAAACATATCATTAATTACATTAACAATGAACTACATATGTAAAAACAAGACTACTAACTTAATGATTTTGAAACGAGACATATATGTAACGTTTATCGTTGTAACGACATTTAATGTATATATATCATATTAAGAGATATTCGTACATCATAATATCATGATAATATAATAATTTAAAATCTCTTTTGATATTATAAACATTGGGTTAACAACATTTAACAAGATCGTTAACCTAAAGGTTTCAAAACAACACTTACATGTAACGACTAACGATGACTTAACGACTCAGTTAAAATGTATATACATGTAGTGTTTTAATATGTATTTATACACTTTTGAAAGACTTCAATACACTTATCAAAATACTTCTACTTAACAAAAATGCTTACAATTACATTCTCGTTCAGTTTCATCAACAATTCTACTCGTATGCACCCGTATTCGTACTCGTACAATACACAGCTTTTAGATGTATGTACTATTGGTATATACACTCCAATGATCAGCTCTTAGCAGCCCATGTGAGTCACCTAACACATGTGGGAACCATCATTTGGCAACTAGCATGAAATATCTCATAAGATTACAAAAATATGAGTAATCATTCATGACTTATTTACATGAAAACAAAATTACATATCCTTTATATCTAATCCATACACCAACGACCAAAAACACCTACAAACACTTTCATTCTTCAATTTTCTTCATCTAATTGAACTCTCTCAAGTTCTATCTTCAAGTTCTAAGTGTTCTTCATAAATTCCAAAAGTTCTAGTTTCATAAAATCAAGAATACTTTCAAGTTTGCTAGCTCACTTCCAATCTTGTAAGGTGATCATCCAACCTCAAGAAATCTTTGTTTCTTACAGTAGGTTATCATTCTAATACAAGGTAATAATCATATTCAAACTTTGGTTCAATTTCTATAACTATAACAATCTTATTTCAAGTGATGATCTTACTTGAACTTGTTTTCGTGTCATGATTTTGCTTCAAGAACTTTGAGCCATCCAAGGATCCATTGAAGCTAGATCCATTTTTCTCTTTTCCAGTAGGTTCATCCAAGGAACTTAAGGTAGTAATGATGTTCATAACATCATTCGATTCATACATATAAAGCTATCTTATTCGAAGGTTTAAACTTGTAATCACTAGAACATAGTTTAGTTAATTCTAAACTTGTTCGCAAACAAAAGTTAATCCTTCTAACTTGACTTTTAAAATCAACTAAACACATGTTCTATATCTATATGATATGCTAACTTAATGATTTAAAACCTGGAAACACGAAAAACACCGTAAAACCGGATTTACGCCGTCGTAGTAACACCGCGGGCTGTTTTGGGTTAGTTAATTAAAAACTATGATAAACTTTGATTTAAAAGTTGTTATTCTGAGAAAATGATTTTTATTATGAACATGAAACTATATCCAAAAATTATGGTTAAACTCAAAGTGGAAGTATGTTTTCTAAAATGGTCATCTAGACGTCGTTCTTTCGACTGAAATGACTACCTTTACAAAAACGACTTGTAACTTATTTTTCCGACTAGAAACCTATACTTTTTTTGTTTAGATTCATAAAATAGAGTTCAATATGAAACCATAGCAATTTGATTTACTCAAAACGGATTTAAAATGAAGAAGTTATGGGTAAAACAAGATTGGATAATTTTTCTCATTTTAGCTACGTGAAAATTGGTAACAAATCTATTCCAACCATAACTTAATCAACTTGTATTATATATTATGTAATCTTGAGATATCATAGACACGTATACAATGTTTCGACCTATCATGTCGACACATCTATATATATTTCGGAACAACCATAGACACTCTATATGTGAATGTTGGAGTTAGCTATACAGGGTTGAGGTTGATTCCAAAATATATATAGTTTGAGTTGTGATCAATACTGAGATACGTATACACTGGGTCGTGGATTGATTCAAGATAATATTTATCGATTTATTTCTGTACATCTAACTGTGGACAACTAGTTGTAGGTTACTAACGAGGACAGCTGACTTAATAAACTTAAAACATCAAAATATATTAAAAGTGTTATAAATATATTTTGAACATACTTTGATATATATGTATATATTGTTATAGGTTCGTGAATCAACCAGTGGCCAAGTCTTACTTCCCGACGAAGTAAAAATCTGTGAAAGTGAGTTATAGTCCCACTTTTAAAATCTAATATTTTTGGGATGAGAATACATGCAGGTTTTATAAATGATTTACAAAATAGACACAAGTACGTGAAACTACATTCTATGGTTGAATTATCGAAATCGAATATGCCCCTTTTTATTAAGTCTGGTAATCTAAGAATTAGGGAACAGACACCCTAATTGACGCGAATCCTAAAGATAGATCTATTGGGCCTAACAAACCCCATCCAAAGTACCGGATGCTTTAGTACTTCGAAATTTATATCATATCCGAAGGGTGTCCCGGAATGATGGGGATATTCTTATATATGCATCTTGTTATTGTCGGTTACCAGGTGTTCACCATATGAATGATTTTTATCTCTATGTATGGGATGTGTATTGAAATATGAAATCTTGTGGTCTATTGTTACGATTTGATATATATAGGTTAAACCTATAACTCACCAACATTTTTGTTGACGTTTTAAGCATGTTTATTCTCAGGTGATTATTAAGAGCTTCCGCTGTCGCATACTTAAATAAGGACAAGATTTGGAGTCCATGCTTGTATGATATTGTGTAAAAACTGCATTCAAGAAACTTATTTTGTTGTAACATATTTGTATTGTAAACCATTATGTAATGGTCGTGTGTAAACAGGATATTTTAGATTATCATTATTTGATAATCTACGTAAAGCTTTTTAAACCTTTATTGATGAAATAAAGGTTATGGTTTGTTTAAAAATGAATGCAGTCTTTGAAAAACGTCTCATATAGAGGTCAAAACCTCGCAACGAAATCAATTAATATGGAACGTTTTTAATCAATAAGAACGGGACATTTCAATGTCAAACCCTATGGATCCATATCTAAGATTCGCGTCTACCGGTTCAAAAACCAATAATTAAACGTTACAGTGCTAAGGGGAAAGTTTATGCCGTTATATAACCCACACATATATAAAGTTTAAGTACTCGTATCAAATAAGTAAAACATAAAAAGCGAATGTATTCTCAGTCCCAAAAATAGTAAAGTAAAAAGGGAAGCTATAACTCACAGTGAATAAGCAATACAAGTCGATACGAAAGTGTGCAAGTAGTAAGTCGGTCTGAAAGGTCGTCAACCTAAATCAAAGGTTACTAGGTCAGTATGTTGTCTTTATAAGTTCTATTAGTGCTTAAAATAAGTTTAAGTGTCATCATCATCATCATTCATCATCATAAAAGCTAAGTAAGTTAATCAAGTATAGAGGTCAAAACAATATGCTGATTTGATCAGCTGCTACGGCCTCTACGTAAATCGAAAAGACGCGAAATTAGTGGTCATGGCTCCGTATGAGATTCCTCTAGTTGCTGACCAATTTCTAGACTCAAACTCGTCTTAGTTTGACCGTGGTGACGGTTTAAGTGCGAGTAGGTCCGAATTTTCAGCACAACGTTACAAGGGTGTAGTGACTTTCGGAAGGCCATAATTCCTAAACCGTAACTCGGATTAAGACGATGTCTAAACGAAAAATCATATACTCGAACCGAACTAACTGAAAATCAACTTTCCAGTAGCCCAGGTGGTCTGATCAGATACGAAAAATAGTAGGTAAGGTGCTCCGGTGGGGTTCTTAGTACTTGATGCTCATCACGGTTCTCATCCTTGATGCTTGTAGCTTCAAGTGTACAACTCGTTGATGGGTTAGCATCACCTTAACCAAGATTCCACCATCAACACACAATAAGTTAAGACCAAGTAAGAACACAACTCAATTAAGAGTCTTAGATGGATGATGAACCAAAGTCACGTCATATCCTTAGTCTTAACACAATTACAAGTTCCATTTACAACTAAAGCTACAAACTTTACATCAATCAAACAAGTATGAACATAATCTAAGTCAAATGAAGTGATGGAACCCTAAGCTAGAGCGCTTGGATCCTTTTCACACAAGTTACAAGATTACAAAGCTAGAAAGCTTGAACCTTTGGTGTTCTTGAAGATCTTGAAGCATAAAGCTTGGATCTTCAAGTTACATGAAGATAACAAACACAAGTTTGAATCTTTATAACAAAACAACAAGATCATAAGTTAGAAAACTTAGATCCAACAAAAAGATATGAAGATTCAAGCTAGAAAGCTTGCATCTTGGTTGTTCTTGAAGATCTTGAAGCATAAAGCTTGGATCTTTAAGTTACACGAAGATTACAAACAAAAGTTTGAATCTTTATAAACAAATAACAAGATTAAAGCTAAAAAGATGTAGATCTACAAAGTAGGTGAAAATTCAAAGCTAGAAAGCTTGAATCTTCCATGTTCTTGAAAGATTCATGCTTGAATCTACAAGATGTAATCAAGATCAAAGCTATAAAGATTGATCCTCCATGGATGATGATGATCACGAATTGAATAAGCGAAGAAGAAGAAGAATTTCAAAAACTTACAAGTTTTAGAGTGAGAAAGACTAGAAAGAAAATAGGAGAGTAAGTGTGTGTGAAATACAAATGAGAGCAAGTGTTAAATGGATGGAATAAGGCTTGTATTTATAGGGAAATGAGGGTGAGGGGGAGGCCATATGGCCGTTGGAATTGGAGGGGACAAAGGGGACAAAAAGTTATTTTTTGGTTAATAGTTGTCTAAAGTAGGTGCTTATGCTAGGATCCCATGCAACATTAAGGATAATACTTGACATAAATGCTAGCATGTTCCCTCTAATAAATGGGCATTTGTCTTACTTATTAATAGGTCACTAGCCATTATTTATTGGGCTAATTAAATGGGCCACTAGTTAGAGTAGGGTGGGCTTAAGTCCAACAAGGTAGAAAGTCCAACAAAACTAACTAGTGTGTTCTAGTAAATTATTAATCGTAATTAAGTATCCAAAAACCCAAGTAATTATTATTATAAAATAATAATTAATATTTCGTACTCATAATATTCTGATTACGACAAAAGTTAAACGTGTGCGCAGTTCGCGGTTTATTCGAAACGTCAAGTGACACTAACGGTCATAAAGGCTTCCGGTGATCAAGTTAAGTATCCTACGTACTCTAGGGCACGTTTTAATGTATAAATGAAGTAAACCATGTATATTAAGAATCCAGAGTATAAAGTAGCACAGTACGCACAAATACGCAGTTTCGCAAAAACACAAGGCATAAAAGCAAGTCGAAAAAGTCGGGTCGTTACACACGTGCTGGTCACATGATGGGTATATTTGTAATTTGAACAAATAAAAAAATAATAAATAAACTGACTAAAAATACCAGATACCTACTCTAAAAATCCTAGAACCTTCAACCCCCTATCCTGACATCTCATTCTCAAGAACACCCATAAAATCATCATCTTTAACTTCCACAAAATACTTTACCATAAAAACAAGTTGAGTAGAAATACTCTTAACTGGACAACTTTTCTAACGAATTTGATCAGAGACAGAGACATTCAATTGAAAAAATTGATAATAAAAAAAAAAAAAATTCAATCGGATACATAATCTAACAACCGGTAAATCTAACTGCCTTTCCCTGTCGCACATGGACTACCGGTATAACTTTTAAAAGATAAGGACTAGTGGTGGGATTTTGAGTAAATCACATGTACCAATTGCATAATTAACTCTAATTATAATTATTGAATTTAGGTTTCAACTAATTAGGTGCATTTTATCTGATTCAGAATCCCAAATGTATGTTCCAAATCTAAATCTAATCTAAATCTACATCTTTTGTTTGTATACTCCGTATAAAAAGTAATCAGATACGGAGTGATATGGGGAAACGGTAATATTACAGCAATAAATTAGCGTATTTGTAAAGTAAACAATTCCCTTATTCCCTTATAAATTCAAAACCATTCAGCCCCTTAAAAATACATGACCCTCATCAAATCAAACCCTACGCTACTATTTCCCGCATTTCTCCTCTGCAACGTCGCCGGCATCGGTACGGTCTTCGCTGTACAACTCCTTCGTTGCCGTCGCAAAAACTCAACTCATTTACTCTCCGATCGGTTCTTTGGTTACCGGTACAAATTTTCGTTCAACAGTACAACTTCATTATTTATAATTGACTAATAATTGTATGTATCTGTGATCTTGCATCTTTTTATTCTGACTTTACTCAAAATAGGTATACATTTATTTTTCAAGATTCAATTAATTTGTTAAGGATTTTTTGTCTGATTGTTTCAATAAAATGCTAACTACCAGTAATAGGATGGAGACATACAGATGTTGTTTCAAGAATATACTAACTATTCTTCACTCACTCTCTTCTCTCTGGTCTCTATACATATATATATATATATATATATATATATATATATATATATATATATATATATATATGTATATTTAATAATTTACTCAAAAAACATAAGTTTTGATTGCTAAATTGCTCTGGTTTAAGTCCTGGATGATGTAACATGTATTTTTATTCATTTAGGCATGGTTTACATATAGAACTGTAAGCGCAAAACTCTTATGTACTTTACTACTAGTAATTTTTGTACCATAATATGGAATCCGTTAGCTTTGCGAATACAAAACGTTATGGCTATTCTATCCGTTCTTTGCAAGTTCTCACATTTATCCAAACATAAATTTATGTTTCCCTTGAACAGTATGAATAGCATCAGGTGGTTGGCCCTCAAGTTGGGCAGATGATTGGCTCTCTGGTTGTATTGCTTGATCTTTCACACTTTTTTCTCTTCTACACACTTTTATATGTAACGGAAACATTCAAAATGATGTGACCTTGGCAGGTCTATTATTATTAGATTTCAGTTAAATGATGAATCAAGAAGTAATCCACCATCTTATTCCGCAGTGTAAGTGCGAAACCAATGTGCACTTTACTACTGATAAATTATGTTGCATAATTTGAAACCTGTTAGCTTTGTGTTTGGCTACTGGGAATGATCAGATAATTACGACTTGATTGGGTAGTGTTCTGAATCAAGGGAGACATATAATTATGGGAAACGATTAAGACTTTCTTCGGTTATGGCTTACCAGAATACCAGTTCCTGTTTAAAACACAGGTCCTCTTATTATCTTTATTTTTAGTTTTTAATTCTTATTGTTTTTATACCTAAAATATTAATGTGGAGCTTTTCTTTAAGGAATAAACGATGTATATAAATGATTACCACTTCTAAAGATACCGCTTGGTACATCAGTGGCAATACTGACACCGTAAGTATGCATGACATTGTGAACAACCAGGCATGATATTGACTTAGAATACATCACTTTGTTTTTACTTCCTGGTTTGAATATGTGCCTGCTCTTTTGTTGATGTGTTTGCATGTTAGGCTTGTACCGTGACTACTAAAGTCCAGCTCGGCTTGTCTTCTATCTAACTTTTTATATGTAGTCACTGAAGCCTTATGACAGAGCACAAACTCCTGGTTTGGGCCCAACTCCACTCGACAAACTGGATGTTCAGATCGTTATAGTTCACATGCTGTAACTGACAATCTCTTGTTTATTTAGTAGTTAACTGTCTTTGTTCTTCTCTCATTTCATGATTATTTATTCCAGACCTTAAGTTGAGTGATAATCTCCATCTCAATCATATTGAATGTGTTGGCAACTTGTTTTTGCTACTAAAAGGTAGACCTTTTTTTTATTATCTTTCATTCTGCCCCTCAAACTTTTTTCTTTTTTCGCTCCATGAGTTTGTTAGTGAAATTTACGAGGTTAATATATGTTCTCATTGTGTATCTCCTAAAGATTACATGATTAGTTTTGGGTTCATTTGTGTTGCTGCCCTTAATCCGTCCTAGTTTCTAAATGCTTACGAAATCACATGGATTCTAATATCTAAGGCAGATTTCTACTTACGTTTTTCACGTGTGTTGACTTCATGTTCCAATTTGTACTACTAGTAAATTTTGCAGCATATTAGGAACCTGTTAGCTTTGAGTTTCTAACATATTATTGTTATTGGGAACAATCAAACTATTGAGACTTTCTTGTTTGTATATTATGAGGATTTTTTAAAACAGTCACTTAAAAGTATGGTCTTAGCTTAGACTAACTTGTAAAGAACAAGATATGCATGACATTGTGAAGAACCAGGTATGATTCTGGCTTAGACTACATCACATTTTTTTACATCATTTTTATTTGGCAGCTTGAGGAACTGACTGAATTTTTAATCTTTTGCAAGAGGACAAATTCAAGTAGTCACTTCAGCACACTGGTATGGTACCAGATATTCAAGTGAGAGATGCAAAACCTCTTGTTGCTTATCTGCGTGTTCTTCGCAAGGTGATACCGGTTCTATATCATACTTTAAGTAATCGCTTATTGAACTTCACTAACTGGGGGAGGTCTTATTTTCTCATGGTTAACGGGTTCTAGAAAATGGGAATCGTAGTAAGTCACATTTTCATGATATTGATCCATTATTTAAACTTCCTTATTTTGTATGTATGCCTCTTTATTCGAAGGTTTGGTCATATCTACTGCTACTTTTCTGTAGTCTTTCAATTTTTTTTTTTTTTTTATTTCTTCCACTTGTTGTGCTGTAGGGTTATTTGGGTATTTTGATATTGCCTTTTAATCACTTCTATCCAAACTTTAAAGATACCATTTGGGGTTCTTGTGAGCTGTATGATTTATATCTGTGTTTGGTGGGCCGTCAAGTTGGGTAGATAATGGGCTCTCAGTTTGTTTTTGCAATGTGACAGTTCTAGCATGGTAGGCTTGTACCATTACTACTTAAATCCTACTCTGCTTGTCATCTCTGACTGTTTATATGTAGCCACTGAAGTCTTTTGACTGAGCACAATTCCAGTCAAAAGAAGTAAGTGTCTTGTTTAAGGCCCAACTACACTCGACAATCAGGATGTTCAAATTGTTAGTTCACATGCTAACTGATCATCTCTTTTATAACTAGCTGTCTTTTTTTCTTCCTCGTTTCATGATGTTTCATTTAGGCTTCAAATGATGACATCCATTTTATTGAACTAGACTTTACATGGCTGCTTCTTTAGTTTCAAATTGTTGCCTTCAACGTGTTTCTTCATTCTGGTTTCTTGGTTTTTAATCTATTTTCTAAATATGATAGATTCAGTTTAGTGGTCATCCATTCCCCTTCTTTGATTTTTTCCACGCGTAAACAAGACCTCCGATTGCAGTAAGTTTTTTTTTTTTTTTTTTTTTTTTTGCATGTTATGCATCACGTTTCCTTTTCGCAATTTGATTTGTGTGTCTTCAAGCTTATCCGTAGATTCTTATGTTTGTAGGTTTTTCGTTGTCCAATTGTTTATTTAATGAATTTTTTGACGTTGAACGACTTATTGATTTTGTTATTTGCTGTAGGTGACTTGGATACTTTGCGATTTTGTTATTGTAAGGTAACTTTTTTGATTTAGTTTGCGTATTTGTGAATTTTTTTGTAGTTTACATCGATGTTGTGTAGTTATTGTAATGTAACTTTTTTTAGTTTAGTTTGTGTATTGTTCTATAGTTTGACTGGAAATCGTTTTTTTTTTTTTCCTATTCAAAAGTTGTAATTGTAATGTGCTTTTATTTTGTTTTCAGATTGTTATGTTCTTATGTGGTCATCTTTTTTATATTGGTTTGGGTGTTGCTTAGTTTTTTGTATTTGTTATTTGTTGCAGTTCTTAGCTTATGATTGACGATGAACATGTCGGATTTATTAGCCTTAATCGTTGTTATTTGTGTAAAACAATATTTCAGTTATGCAACTTTTGGTGATGTTCTTACTTTTATAGTTGCTACTGTTGGTCATGTGTTTTGTGTTTTGCTAATGTTGGAATTAGTAGTCTTAATTTATATGTTTTGTGTAAAGCAACAAACTTAATCATATTATGTTTATTTCATCAACAACACCACATACTTTATTTATCTTAGCGTTAATTGATATAATATATACGTTTTCAGATTGTTTACATGGTGGATACTTCATATGAATCTTTACATGGTGGATACTTCATGGCAGGGATGAAATTGTGTTTTTAATATGTAGCCAACGGGGGTCGAACTCCTGACCTCCCCTAAAGGAGGCAGGTCACCAACCGCTGGACCACATCCCCTAAAACTTCTATTTCTCCTTAAGTTTGTTAGCAAACTTAACGAGGTCAGTATATGTTGTCATCGCATATTTTCATAAAGATTCATATTCATATGATTAGACTTGGAGTTCATTTGTGTTCTGCATTGCAAGTTAGTATTACTCACTTTAAAATTACACCTTTATGTTCATGACTTTGTTTTTTGTAGAGATGTGGCTATAATATATACATTATGATAGGTCAGATCATGTTGAGATTGAGAGAAATGATAAGATAAAGAGAGATTCGGTATGTAAGCATGAGACTCGGTATTAGAGAGAATCGGTACAATTACATTCCACAGCTTCTAGAACTCGGTTACAATGCAATGGCTATCTAATTAGGATTACTTAGGTTCCTTATATAGCCCTCTTCTAAGGAACCTTCATTTAAGCTTATTTTCACATTAACACTATACAACTTCGGGGTCCTAACAATCTCCCCCTTAGTGTTAAATGTGAACTTTACAACATAATCCTATTTTGAAATCTTGAGAGGTCCAAACGTTAGTTTCCATCGTGTGCCATCTGGTTTCGAAACTTCTACTTGATTTTCTGAAACTTGTTTAGAAGGTTTCCAGACACTCCACGCTTTTCTTGGATCTCCCTCATATAATGGATATTCATCCATTTCCTTGAAATATCTTCTCTTTCTCTGTCCACGAAGTATCTCAAACTGTCTTGTACGAACTCGGAGTTTCAGACGATCTCTTATATGCTTTATGAATTCTCCAAGACCCATTATCATGTCAATGTCATGGAACTTGCTTTGATGAATCTTAAGATACTTCAGTGCAGCCTTAAGTGTTCCATCTGAATATTTGTTCAGCTCTTCAGTACGAATGAACACCTTTTCTTTTTGAGAATTTACAAAAACAAACCCTTCGGGTTCGAATTGCATTTGAAACATCCTCATATCCTTCAGTCCCTCTGTAAATTGATTCGGACACGTAATTCGAATCTTTTTCCTTTTTGCTTCGAGACCTATTTGAAAATCTTCACGTCTCATCAGTTGAATTGTCTCCATCATGTATCTTTTCACAGCTTCCAAAGCTTGAGCCTTAGCAAAAGGTTGAATGATGATGATACTGAGGTAGTTGTAGATGTGAATGATGTCAAGCATGTCAAGATTATGAAAATCTGCTTCTGTGAACTTGTACTCTTTCTCATCTTCTCTAATAACGTGGAACTGACTGATGACGTCTTTCTTTTCGCTTATCTCTACTCCGACTCGAGTAATATTCAACACTTCTGAAATACGATATTTTCTTTGAAGCCACAAATCATCTTCATCTTTGTTGATATGTTTTCTCCACATAAACTCATACCAATTCCTTTCACTTGCTGGAAGCAATCGTTAACCTATATAAGTAAACCTTTTACTCCTTGGTAATTCATTGATGCGGAAGATCTTGTAAGCATTTTCCTCGATGAATGTGTTTCGTAACGTTATAAAATCATGTTCTACTCCCAACAATAATCTTTGCTCCTGATTCTTAAAGAATATTCCATGATTGTATTTGAATCTGGAATTCACTGTTTCACTTGATGTAGGTGTACCAGAAGTTGAACTTTCATTAGCATTTGTTGGATTTGAACTCGATGAGGGTGTAGAATTTGATGAATGACCAGTAGGATTTGTTGCATCATCATCTTCAATATGATCAAAGATCTCATCTTCATTTGGATTAACATAAATATTGTCTTCATCGTCATCAGAAGAATCCATTTCATCATCACTTTCTATTACTGGTTCAGGATTCTCTTCATCTACAATCTCTACATCTTCCGGAATTGAAGATACTGATGAAAACTTGCTTAGAATGACAAATCCATCGTCATCCGTCTCTTCAAGATAGAAATCACTCAAGTTCAAATCCTCATCTACTAGTCCACTATCAGCCTCATTATGAACAATTGGAATTATAACTTGCTCAGGCTCCTTATCATCAATTTCATCATGTGTAGAAACCATTTCTGATTCCATCTGAACTTGTTGAGCTTGTGAAGCTGATGAAGACCTTACACCACCACCCTTAGTTGAAATGTTTACCGTTAGATATTCTCCATCTACTCCTATCTCCCCCTCATGGCTATTCTGAGGATCAGAATCGTCATGTTCATCATCACGGTGAGGACTCAACGGAGAAGAGCAGGAATTAAGTGGATATCGAACACGAGCACGAAACAATGCTTGAAGCGAAGTGCGTCGAAGAACATCTAGATTGACTCTAGAAAACATACGACTGAAATATTCTTGCTCCAAAACATCATAGAAAAGTGGTAAACGAGAAGGTGATGGTGAAAAAGTAACAATAGGAACACC
The DNA here is from genome assembly GCF_046630445.1 of Rutidosis leptorrhynchoides. Classification (NCBI taxonomy): domain Eukaryota; kingdom Viridiplantae; phylum Streptophyta; class Magnoliopsida; order Asterales; family Asteraceae; genus Rutidosis; species Rutidosis leptorrhynchoides. The sequence goes on along the minus strand of NC_092333.1, from coordinate 656,298,881 downwards.
AGCAGCAGCAACTGTTGAAGGCGATGTTGGTGGAAGTGTTTGAGTTGCCGTGAGGGCAGGTAAGGATGATTGTGCGATATTATTCTTATATGTAGGGCTGTACATACTACTAGTCAGATTCGTGATATCCCCTTCTGATGGAGGTTGGGTAACAACAGGAGTTGTCACCGGCGAAGTTTCTTTCGAAGCATCCGCCTCCATGACTTTGGTCTCATGGGACTCTGACAGAGTAGTAGAACTACCCGTCTGTTTAGTTCTCGCAGAGATATTGTGTCACGACCCGAAAATTTTTGACTAATTTTAAACTAAACTCTCGATACGATATTGTATTTTCAACACGATAAGCAAAGTCTGTTAGGTTGAATCTCAAAATTTCTGAACTAGTTTCTTACAATCATTTAACTTAGATCATTCTGACGATTCGCGAACCGTTATTTGTAACTAAAAGTGTATACATATAAATATAACTATATGAATATATATGATAACTTAAAATAATAACATACAATATAATTAAATTATTATTAAAATAAATCTATATATATAGAGTATATCAAATATAATTATTTAATAATTATAACAATTATTATTTAGAAAAGTTTAACTCGAACTTATGTGATTTTAAAATAAAAGGTGATCCGAAAATAAGTTTTATAAATTATAGGCTTACTAAAAATATATTTAGGAACTATTTGTTGAATTGTTTTTTTTTTTTATTTTACTTCGGGGTTAGGAGTGAATAATTAATGTAATTTTTATTTAACAGTTAATGACCGAATTTTTATACCATAATGACAAAAAATAAATAAAGATACTTAATCTTAAAATTTGGAATTTTTTTTTTCGAAGACTTTTATCCGCTACTAAATTAATCAACGGGGCACGATATAACACTCCGTCCATTAAGAGTGTCGGCATAAAGATCCAAGAAATGTGGCTGTCAAACTGTTATATACTGTGTGCACGTTTATGTTTATGTTAAAATAAGACTCACTTGTTATATATTTAATATTATTATTACCACACCATCTTCTTGATATGCAATATACATATACACACAGAGAGAGGCAACCAACACAAAACCCATTTCATTATTTCCTTTTCTTATAATACTTTCTCCACCTTCAACCATCTTTCTCTTGTACGTTCAAGAACCATAAGAACACAACAACCCCCATCAAGCAACCACTCACTCGCTTGCTTTGTTTTTCTGATTTCTAATCGTTCGAACATCAAAACACTACACAAGTCCAACATCACCATCGTCAAAGGCTATTGTTTTGTTATCAACCGAAAACAGACACCACCAAATGCCCAAGAACTAGCTGCTATGTTACTGTTCGGTCTGCGACTCACAACAACACCCGTATAACCACCCTCCTCCATATCTCTCTCTCTCTCGATATTCCTCATCCTTGTTCAAAAATCATCACCGCTACTATCAACCCGACACACCCATTTAGCCACCAATCACCACCCCCGTCTACTACTGCTACAGTCCACCGTAATCCACCACCTATCACTCCACGACACCACCAGGAAACCACCTCCTAACACAAACCAACGTCACCCTAAAGCTTGTTTCTGTATTGTTCGGAGCCACCATAACCCACCATTTTTTTCCCCTTGAACTTGTTTCTATCTATTTATGGTTCTAATCGACATCTTTATAAACCACTACCATAACCATTATCTATTTTTTTTATCTTAATCGAACCAGAATCCTTAAACTTGTTTTTCTTCTCGTTCCTATTTTAGTTTCGGTCAGTGGAAGGCCACTCATATTGAACCAACAAATAACACCACCATCGAACGTCTCTTAAACCTGCTGCTATTATTGTTGTCGTGTTCTTGTTATTGAGACCACCATCACCAAGAACCTCAGTCATTATCATCATCGTGAAGAACATCCACCAAGTTGATCGCTATCATAACCATCTGTATGTTTTCTGTTTATCCGATAATAGAGACTCACCCAAGAAAAACCCCACAATACCTGTTGTGTTCTTGCTGCTGTATTGATTTTCTGTTTCCATTCAAAACGAAACCCATAACTCCCAACAACCGCCATCACCTTGCAACACCATACTCCATCACTCCGGAACTATTTAATTGTTTATCCCTTTGATTCTTCGATAATATCCCAAAGAAAATCGGTACAATCCACTTATACTTTATTGAATGAATAAATAATTGCAATATGTCGATTAGTGGGATGATAAGGATGTGGTAGGGTTAGAGTGACGAGTGGGACGTTTTTTTTTTATTTGATTAAACTGCAAACTTAAACAACTACCATTAAAACTTGGGCCGTGATTCTAGTGGTGATAGTTAGTGGGCCGAATTCTTGATGGCTTAACTAACGGGCTGGGATCCAACAGCCATTTTTCCCTTGGGCTGCTCATATATTTGTTGGGCCAAGAAAAACTAATTAGGGTGCTGAGGAGTCACGTATAGAGTTTAAAGCAATCTGAATCCTTCATTAAAACAGAAAAACGTAACTGGAGCAATGGTACTGGGTGTTTGTCTGTGAGCGAGAGGTCGCGGGTTCGAGTCCTGTCGTGGGCACTTTATTTTTTTTTAATGCTTCTAAGGTATTAATTGATATTATTATTATTATTATTATTATTATTATTATTATTATTATTATTATTATTATTATTATTATTATTATTATTATTATTATTATTATTATTATTATTATTATTATTATTATTATTAGGTATTAGGTATTATTATCAAAACTATTAATTTCATTATCATTATTATTAAACTTATCATTTCTACTAAAAACTATTATTATTATTATTATTATTATTAGTATTCTTATTATCATTACTATTATTATTATTAAAAGTACTTTCATTTTTATTAACATTATTATTATTATTTTTAACATTATCATTATTATTAAAATTTCATCTTATCATTATAAAAATTATTAATTTATAAGTAGTTATTAAAATCTAATATTATCAAAATAATACAACTTAACATTATTAACTTTATTATTATCATGGTTATTATTACTATAATTATTATTATTATTAAAAGCATTTACTATGATTATTAGTAAAAGATAATATCACTTTTTATTTAATTTATCAAACAGCTATTAAAAACTATACTCAATACATATAACTTAACAATAGTAATATGTTTATATATAAAATGAATATAAGTTATTAATATAAAAGCTATATCACTAATAATAATAGTTAATTTTGTTCGATCACGATTATACGTTTTAATAGATATATAATTGATATAGGTTCGTGAATCCGAGACCAACCCTACATTGTTCAATGTCGTCATATGTATTTTTACTACAAAATACATTAGGTGAGTTTCATTTGCTCCCTTTTTAATTGCTTTGCAATATATATTTTTGGGCTGAAAATACATGCGCTGCTTTTATAAATGTTTACGAGATAGACACAAGTACTTAAAATATATTCTACGTTGAGTTGTACCACCCTGCATATCTTCCCTAATAGCTTGGTAACTACTATTTACATGTGGTATTGTAAACGCGAATCCTGTTGATAGATCTATCGGGCCTGACAACCCCAACCGGACTGGACGACCAGTATTCAACGGTTGCACAGTACTTCGTTTTAGTGACTACACTTGGTACGGTGTAGTGAGATTTCATAATAAAGGGAATATGCGATGTTGATTAAATGTTAAGTATGGTTACCAAGTGCTCAACCATTTAGAATATTTTTACTAAAACGTTTATGCAAACAGAAATCTTGTGGTCTATTACTATATTGAAATGATTGTTATGATAAACCTATGAACTCACCAACCTTTTGGTTGACACTTTAAAGCATGTTTATTCTCAGGTACGAATTAAGTCTTTCACTGTGCATTTGCTCAATTTAAGGACATTACTTGGAGTCGATCATCGCAATGGGACCAAATGTTGATGACTTCGTCCAGGTGGATAAGGACGGGTTGTTACAGGTGGTATCAGAGCTGGTTTATTGCCGTTTATTAGCGGGTTAATCGTAGAGGGGGTTCTCACAGTGTTACCTGTGACGAAGCATTGGCTCTTACTCCTCGCGGTCCCTATTAGGGTTGGCTGTACGTTGCCGAGAGGCGGGCCGTAAAATCAGTGTCTGAGGTACGCTCAATGGTCACCAGGTGGTTAGCTGGGAAGGCACTGAGTGGGATGCGTCCCCACTGGTTACAGGTGGTATCAGAGCGGTGGTCTTAGCGAACCAGGTCTTGCATTAGTGTGTCTAACTGATAGTTGTTAGGATACATTAGTGAGTCTGGACTTCGACCTTAGCTGCATATTATAAGTATTGTTTATCATTCCTAGTGGAAAATTTCTGCTTAGCATTCCTAAGTCTAGACACGTCTTACTGCCTTTATTGCATAGATAGTGTATAGACAGATCCATATCTTAGCGTATCTGTTACTGTAGACTTTATCTGACACGTTTCCTTAAATCCATTCGTAATCTACGGAATCTTCTGTACTATACATAGATATTCTATGTAATTAGAATATCACCCGATATCTGAAAATCTTTTCATATAGAAAAATCCTTTATTCACTCGTACGCAATGGAACTCACCACTAGTTCAAGTCCCTCGAATTCCGATATGGAGTCCCACTCCAGCCCCAGAAGCAGCGTCACCAGAATGAATCAATCAATCCGCCATCCCCAATTCATCTGATGAGTTCGTAGTCGGCTAAATCGATGGAGACGAGAAGAAGGCGATTCTTTCCACCAACCGAATTTACCTCTTGGCGATGAACCTGGAGCATTTACCGACGAATCAGTCCGAAACCCTATTTTCACCCTCATTTCCCGAATATCTCAACACGATTATATTTTATCTAAAATTCTAAACCTTATTCATCCACTCGTTTCGACCGACAATCATCCAGGAATAATAGAAGAAGTTAACGAACTTCGCGATCGAGGAATCAATTTGGAGAATATGGTGCAAAACGTACCAGCTTCAGCAATATCACCGGCACCAACAGTACCATCAACATCAACACCAGTACCACCAACAACCCAAGTTTCAACATCACATGCCTCAACATCTCATTCTGTACCTCGAGCATAATCATCGTTCTACGTATCATTCTATCTACTTTATCTTCGTTCTACATATCGTTCTACATCGATTATTTTCGTTCGACATGGCGATTATGTAATCTCTAATGTTTTAGAGATTACATATTCCTATTCTAACGGTAAATCAAATGAGTTTAATATCATATTAACTCATGAATCCATGATTACATCTGAAGAAAATATATATGCATATATGTTTTCATAAAGATTGTAATTAAAAATTCTTTTGTACAAACTGTTGATGGTGAAAATATTTTAACGGGTAGGTAGTACCCGAGGAATATTTAGATTTCACATTAATAAGTTACATTGTACATTCTTCGAATCTTATTCAACAGTCATTTACTATCCTACTTACATCCACCGATATACGTATCCGTTCACCAAAGAACAACTATTTTCATTCAAATTCAATTTCATATTTGGATTTTGACCTATCAGAATCCAACAAGTGGCATAACGAAGAAAACATTGGACAAAATAAAATTTGTTAGAAACAAACAAATTAACTATGAGAAATTTTGTTAAGAATCCACGCTAACTGTTCCTAGCTAACTGTTCCTAGCTAACTGGTTACATTTAATTTATCGCAATTTAATTATCGTAATTTACATTCTCGCAATTTTATTTATCTTCATTTAATTTCTGTTATTTATTTTACGCACATTAAATAACGGGACACGTATACAAGGTTTCGACATATCATATTGACCCATCTATATATTTATCTTGGAACAACCATAGACACTCTATATGCAAATGACGGAGTTAGCTATACAGGGTTGAGGTTGATTCCAAAATATATGTATAGTTTGAGTTGTGATCAATACTGAGACCAGTACACGGGTCACGATACGTATTAATTAATTTGAATGTTATATATTAAACTATATATGAACTATTGGACTACTAACTTTGGACAATTAAAATGAATTAAAATATCGATTATAACATATGAAACTAAACAATTCTTCAAGTTTGCCACTTGATTTTCATCTTAAACCTCATTTGTATCTTGACGATTACAATCTGCGTTCAAACCTTTCATGATTCTTGAAAACACCTCGATCGAGAGGATGAACCAACCACACTTCATCTACGAAAGAAAATATTTATGCATATAGTTATGCACCTGAAAAACTCTCGGAAACTGAGTAAACATTTCACACGTAGCTGTGCTAATTCCTTTAGTGTTATTATTACCCAAAATAATTTGGTAATCCCTTTCAAAGTAGCAAATTTTGTCACAGCTCCAGCAAGTCAACTTCGACTTTTCATCTAAAACAACCTTATTATAACCTTGATATATATGCGTACTCTTTATTGTTACCGGGGAACCTTTTATATTCCATCATATTGCCATCAACGTTCAATCATCTAAAAACACAATTCTCCTGAAACCACCTCGGTCTGATAGCCGATGACCCAGATCCGTTAACTTTGAAAATGCTGATGAAGCAGCATGTTGTAGATGGTCTTAATGGCCAAAAGTTGATGATAAAGAAGGAAGGGTCAGGAACACTCGATAGACAATTTGGTACTGAAAATCGGATTGAGCACACCATGAAGGAGACCGTGGACAAATCACAAAGACTAAGCCTGTACCTAACGAATCCAGATGATTTAGTATCTGCTAAAATCTTTAAACGAATATCTTGTTCCTATTTATTCTAAATCCTTGCGGAAGGATTTTCTTCATCAACCTTCGATCTTAGAAATTCCAAAATATCGTCAAAAAAAAAAATATATATATATATCTCCGATATTTCTGAAGATATATTCATAAATATTCTTGTCCGAAATTATATATCTTCTCGTGCTATCTATGTTATCTCATAAAAGAAACTATTTCAGTTTCTATCATTCTATAAAATTTGAGTTTAAATTATGGATGATTTTTGGAGAAGTGTAGGGAATTGAAGCATGAGTTAGTATAATATAATGACGCCGGGCCAACGTGGTTATATTACAGTAAGTCATGCTAAATTTCTAAATGTAACGTGATGATGATTCACAGACCTTATCCTCATCATGTGTCATGTTACACGACTCTTTCATTCTACTTAATCTCTAAGTATATCACGGAAATATTTCCTTGATATTCCTGTTCTTCCGTAATTCCAACAGTTTGATAATAAATCGCGCGATTACATTTTCTTCCTGATTAGAAGATTTCTTCAAATTCCTTGAATTCTGAAAATCAACCGTAACTACGTCAGAAGTTAAGGCGAACCTCTAATCACTTCATTTCACTATTTTGTGATAGCTTCATTTGTACGCTTCGAGTAATCGAATCATTTTATCTATAATGATAAAACACTAATTATCAACTCATATTCGCCATGAAAACATTTTTATTGTTAGCCATGACGACCTCACTCAAATTTCGGGACGAAATTTCTTTAACGGGTGGGTACTGTCACGACCCGGAAAATTTCGACTAATTTTAAACTAAACTCTCGATACGATATTGTATTTTCAACACGATAAACAAAGTCTGTTAGGTTGAATCTCAAAATTTCTGAACTAGTTTCTTACAATCATTTAACTTAGGCATTCTGACGATTCACGAACCGTTATTTGTAACTAAAAGTGTATACATATAAATATAACTATATGAATATATATGATAACTTAAAATAATAACATACAATATAATTAAATTATTACTAAAATAAATCTATATATATATATAGAGTATATCAAATATAATTATTTAATAATTATAACAAATATTATTTAGAAAAGTTTAACTCGAACTTATGCGATTTTAAAATAAAAGGTGATCCGAAAATAAGTTTTATAAATTATAGGCTTACTAAAAATATATTTAGGAACTATTTGTTGAATTTTAATTTTTTTTTTATTTTACTTCGGGGTTAGGAGTGAATAATTAATGTAATTTTTATTTAACAGTTAATGACCGAATTTTTATACCATAATGACAAAAAATAAATAACGATACTTAATCTTAAAATTTGGAATTTTTTTTTTCCGAAGACTTTTATCCGCTACTAAATTAATCAACGGGGCACGATATAACACTCCGTCCATTAAGAGTGTCGGTATAAAGATCCAAGAAATGTGGCTGTCAAACTGTTATATACTGTGTGCACGTTTATGTTTATGTTAAAATAAGACTCACTTGTTATATATTTAATATTATTATTACCACACCATCTTCTTGATATGCAATATACATATACACACAGAGAGAGGCAACCAACACAAAACCCATTTCATTATTTCCTTTTCTTATAATACTTTCTCCACCTTCAACCATCTTTCTCTTGTACGTTCAAGAACCATAAGAACACAACAACCCCCATCAAGCAACCACTCACTCGCTTGCTTTGTTTTTCTGATTTCTAATCGTTCAGACATCAAAACACTACACAAGTCCAACATCACCATCGTCAAAGGCTATTGTTTTGTTATCAACCAAAAACAGACACCACCAAATGCCCAAGAACTAGCTACTATGTTACTGTTCGGTCTGCGACTCACAACAACACCCGTATAACCACCCTCCTCCATATCTCTCTCTCGATATTCCTCATCCTTGTTCAAAAATCATCACCGCTACTATTAACCCGACACACCCATTTAGCCACCAATCACCACCCCCGTCTACTACTGCTACAGTCCACTGTAATCCACCACCTATCACTCCATGACACCACCAGGAAACCACCTCCTAACACAAACCAACGTCACCCTAAAGCTTGTTTCTGTATTGTTCGGAGCCACCATAACCCACCATTTTTTTTCTTCCCTTGAACTTGTTTCTATCTATTTCTGGTTCTAATCGACATCTTTATAAACCACTACCATAACCATTATCTATTTTTTTTTATCTTAGTCGAACCAGAATCCTTAAATTTATTTTTCTTCTCGTTCCTATTTTAGTTTCGGTCAGTGGAAGGCCACTCATATTGAACCAACAAATAACACCACCATCGAATGTCTCTTAAACCTGCTGCTATTATTGTTGTCGTGTTCTTGTTATTGAGACCACCATCACCAAGAACCTCAGTCATTATCATCATCGTGAAGAACATCCACCAAATTGATCGCTATCATAACCATCTGTGTGACGACCCGACCCAATCCTTCTGGACGGATTCATCAACATCTGGTTCCATTGCGATGATCGACTCCAAATAATATCTTTAACATGAGCAAATGCACAGCGGAAGACTTAATTTGTACCTGAGAATAACATGCTTTAAAATGTCAACATAAAGTTGGTGAGATATATAGGTTTGATGCTAGCAGCGTTATAATTATGGACCACAAGATTTCATATATAAAAATATAATACACTCGCAAGTGTATAAAAATCATTCTGCTTATGCTGAGGCCTCAGTAACCAACCTTAACAATAATATAATAAGTCATCTTCGCAAAGATGGATATGTACACTCGCAAGTGTATAAATAATCCTCGAAGTACTAAACATCCGCCCACTAGTTCTTATGTCTAGTGCAGCCTACTGGATGGGGGTGTTAAACCCGATAGATCTATCTTTAGGATTCGCGCTTACATGCTATTATAACATATAACTAAATTACCTAGCACATCAATCCGCAGAATATCATTTTTAATCACTTGTGTCATAACGTAAATCATTTATAAAAACAGCGCATGTATTCTCAGCCCAAAATATTTAAAGTTTAAAAAGGGACTATATACTCACCTAATGTATTTTGTAGTAAAAATACATATAACATCATTGAACAAGTATAGGGTTGGCCTCGGATTCACGAACCTATATCATTTATATATATTAACACACATAATTGTAATCAACAAATAAATATATTTATAAATTTATTAGTTATATCAAAAATTTTTTTTTTTATTAACAACTTATAAGTTTCATTATTTAATTACATATATTCGTTTTGACTATTTTCAATAAATAAAGATGGTAATATACTTATGCTAATCTTAAGATAGATAATTTTAATAATAATAGTAGTTTTTTTTTTAATAAAAATGATAAGTTTAATAATAAAAATGATAATTTTAATAATAATAATGATAGTTTTAGAAATAATAATTTTAATAGTCATAATAATAATAATCATTATTTTTATAATGATAATGTTGTTAATGTGATAATAATAATAATAATAATAATAATAATAATAATAATAATAATAATAATAATAATAATAGTAATAAAAAGATATAAATAAGTATACCCTTTTTAAAATCTCCTTTAAAAAGAATTGTCAATGACGGGACTCGAACCCAAGACCCCTCGCTCAAACACAACACTCCATGACCGTGGAACCATATCAGTTTTTCTTCATTATACAACACCCGTTTGAATAAAACCCGAATCTTTCTTTCCTAAGTTCTTCTCCTTGTTAAATTTCATAAAACCCGTTCACCAATCAATATAACACGGCCCATCATAAATTAAAAGCCCAATGCTTGTATTCTTTTAATTATGTTCACGGGCCATTTGGAAATAGAGTATGGTAGTCCAAACTCATATACAAACACGACCCAATCATAAAGTTTATAAACATAAACGGCCAATTTAACTAGACATTAAATTAGTCATCGATTTGTTAGGTCACAAGAAAGTTTCTGTCGGCCACAAACGAAAAGGAAACAACAGAATATTAACACGTCGACTTTAACTCTTGTAATCATCTTCTCTCAATCATGATTAGCATCGAACTCCTCATCATCAATTATAAGTTGCATCTTCATCATTAACGACTGAAAGAGAAGGAAGAACAAATAGCAATGATATTCGGTTTTGGTTAGGCTGAATCGATCTTTTAACAGGAACACCATAGCAGGCAGTCGAATAAGTTAATTTGGGTTATGACCCTTCGGTTAGTAGTAGTCATGACGTGGGTTTTGTTCGGTGGGTACTTGCAGTTGTCGATAAAACAGATAACAGTAATTATGGTTTGTTGGTGGTCATTGGTGTTCGAAATATGAAGAAATAGAAGGTGTAGCAGCAACAAATCAGTAGCAGCAGGTTTTCAGTTGATGGGTTTATTGAATCACTAAATAGGAATATGGAGCAGCGGCTGTATAGTGGTAGCCGTTGGTGATGGATCAAAGTGGTGGTGGTGGCTAGGCAGCGGTTTTGGTGTTCGAAGTTGTAACGGAAAAATAGGAATAAAACAAGTGACATAGCATTAGTGGTGATAGGTGACGGTTTTGGTTAATCACAACAAAAATACATCAAACATAAAAATGGAATAGTTTCTAAGATTGTGGTGATTAGTTTGGTGAGGTTCGAAGGTTGTGGGGGTGATCTTGGTGACCATGGGTTCCGTGATTAAAATAGAAAATGATACAACGGATTTGGGTTGTGGTGTGTGGTGTTTACAATAGAAGACAAATACAATAACAAAAATATGTAAGGGTGATGAGAGTTATGATTTTGGTGATGAAGGTGTCGATTGTAGGTGGTGTCGTGGTCTCGTTTTAAGATTATGCATGGTGTTTACATGACGGTGGTTTGCATATGGTGGAAGCTCGATGGTGGTCCGGTGTGGTGAAGTGGTGTTAGCCGGGTATGGTTCACGATGGTGAAGGTAGTCTCGATCCCGGGTCTGATCAAATAGATAAAGAAACAGTAATATGAAGTAATAGAGTTTTTCATGGTGTTGTGTGGGTTACAAAATAGAAATCAAACGGGTTTTTGTGCTTGAACCGAAGAAGAAGAACAAGTAATTTTCGCAAAAGGTTTTTGATTGTAGCAGCGAGAAGTAAAAATAAGGTAAATGGGTTTGGTTTGTACGGGACTGAAAACAGAAAACATGAAGTGTAGAAAAAGGAGAGGATGGAGCAAGGGAAGGGTTGTGGTTATAGATGAAGAGTGCGTTGTGTTCATCTACATATTTTGTATCTGAATATATATAGAGATAGAGATATTTGATATATAGATTAAAATGATAAATATAATAATTAAAATCACAAACGTGATCAAGTGGATGTTTAAAAGAAAGAATAAACGAGAATTTTAGCAAAGTAACAAGAGGATAGTACAAAAATTTAGTTGGAGATGTGTTGTGTTCCATAAAATCAAAAGAAGTGGATAGGTGTTGTATGGTGAAAGGTGAGGTGACCGGGTATAGTTTTGTTTTTCCTAACTCAATCACAGAATCGTACATATATAAATTAGATTATGATTAAAAAGGAAAACAGTACCAATTATAATTCAATCATCAACAATAATATAAATTAAGAATGATAATATATTCGATACATATATTTATATTTATTTTTATAGGTATACATATTTATTTACAAATAATTGTTCGTCAATCGTCGGGCATGGTCAAAGGGTAATTGATTACCTAAATATAGATTTCAAATTTTTCTAGACTCAACATTAGGGTTTTTGCTTATCGTATCGGAAATATATAGAGATTAGAGTTTAAATTTGGTCGGAAATTTCCGGGTCGTTACAGTACCCACCCGTTAAAGAAATTTCGTCCCCGAAATTTGGTAGAGGTTGTCATAAATAACAATAGGAATGTTTTCATGACGAATATGAGGTGATAATGGAGTTTTTATCATTAGTGAGAGATATAGATAAAACGTTTCGATCATGTGAAGCGTACGAGTGATGCTTATCATAAAAGAGTGAAATGAGTAAGTATGGATTTGTTCTAACCGATAACGTGGTTATGATTGATTTCCGAGATTTAAGGAATTTAAAGAAAATCTTACGTAACAAGATTTGGTTTTTCGGCGATTTAGGAAACATGATTTCCTTTGATTAAATGCAGCAAATCTGTCTTGATTTCTCTGTCGGTTATTTCTCTATAAAACTACCCCCTTCGTTTCCTTATTTCCATATCCGACATCTTCTACTCTTTCTCCTTAACTCATACTTTAAAATATGCTTCATTCAATTCTGATTCTTGATTTACTCCTAATTTTCACATCTGTCATTCTTCTCTTTCATCTTCCACCAGAGGATTTTATTTACTTCTACTATTATCTTGGGGTTATAGTGTTTTTAATCTTCCCGTGCCTTTTCGTGGCAATATGTATTGATATGCATGGTTTGTAGTTTCGGGTTTGTTATCGGGTTTTATATCTTCCCTTATACTTCGATGTCCCTACGTCTATCTTCCATAATCATTGTCATTCACAGCTAATACTCTCCTATTTGCTGTGATTTATACTCCAATTTCTATTTTGGGTTTTTGTCCTTTCGTTTCTTCTTCCCGTAATGGTCTGGAATTCGTAAGTATGAAATTTGGAATGAGCATAGCTAATGCCCTCAGAAAGAAATGGAAATGGCACGATTTTTTATTTGTCAAATTTCCAGAATATTCGGATAGATAGAACTATCAAGATGATATGTTCTTTATATGTTTAAAGATTGGATAGAATGTAAGAGCCGTGTAACATGGCACATGATGATGGTACTGTGAATCATCACTTTCCATTAGAAACTTATCATGACTTACTGTAATATAATGAAGTTGATCAAGTTTCATTATATTATACTAATTCATGCATCAGTTCCCAACACTACTTCAAAACATTCATATTTTAAACTCGAAGATTTCAGAATTTAGAAACTAACACAGTTTCTTTTATGTTGTAACGCAGATTTTACGGAGTGATAAATGATTTCAGATAAGGGTAATTGTGGAAATTTCTCCAGAATTATGGAGAATAAGTATAACAAAAGATATGAAGATATCTTATAATATCTAAGATAAAATGATAATGAAGAATATCATCCGGAAAGGTTTAGAATATCGAGTAGGGTTCTTACTAACGGTTTCAGCAGGTACTGAATCGTTTGAATTCTTTGAGAGCAGATTCAGTTCTTGTGATTTATCCACACCTTCTTCATACTTTGCTCAATTAGTTTTCCAATTCCAAATCTCCTCTTTTCTGAGCTTTACCAACACATTATACTTTATCGTCAACTTTTGATTGCTAAATTCGTTTACAGTTTTTGCTGCTTCATCAGCATTTTAAGGACTACTTCATAGTTCAGGGTATTTTTCAGAAACTTCACATTCGAAATATGTAACTCTTAGGGATAGACCTTTTGAGTATAACTGGAGAAGTGCTACAAGATTTTCAAAATACTAATTGCGGATTCCGCCAAAGAGATAACGAGCTTCTGGTATATCTGCTAATGATGTTGTGAAATATAAAAGATTCTCCGGTAATGACGGCGAATGGACAAGGTATAATTATCGAGGTTATAATAGTAGTAGTCTCACTGAGAAGTCGAAGTGGAGCTGTAACAAAATTAACTACTTTGAAAAGGAATCGTATGGTTGTTTTTGCTAATGAATGATAAGGAATTCGACGCGAATACGCTTTAATTATAACTTCGGTTTCGAAAGTTTTCCAGGTACATAACTGTATGTATAAATCTTTCTTCCGTAGACGAGGTGTGGCTGGTTCAACTTCTCGATCGGGGTGTTTTTAAGAATCATGAAAGATCTGAACGCGAATTGTAATTGTCAAGGTACAAATGAGGTTTAGAATAAAATTAAGTGGCAAACTTGAAGAATTGTTTAGTTTCATATGTTATAATCAACATTTTGATTCATTTTAATTGTCCAAAGTTAACAGTTCAATAGTCCAATGGTTCATATACAGTTATATATATAATATTCAAATTAATACGTATCGTGACCCGTGTACCGGTCTCGGTGTCGATCACAACTCAAAGTATATATATATTTTGGAATCCACCTCGACCCTGTATAGTCAACTATAGAGTGTCTATGATCGTTCCGAAATATATATATAGATGGGTCGATATGATAGGTCGAAACCTTGTATACGTGTCCCGTTATTTAAAGTGCGTAAAAGTAAATGACAGAAATTAAATGACGATAAATAAAATTGCGAGAATGTAAATTGCGAGAATGTAAAGTGCGAGAATATAAATTGCGATAAATTAAATGTTAATCAGTTAGCTGGGAACAGTTAGCCGGAACAGTTAGCGTGTAATCCTATCTCAATTTCAATTAATTAATTCGTTTGTTTCTAACACTTTTTTTTTTTCCAATGTTTTCTTCATTATGCCACTTGTTGGATTCTGATAGGTCAAAATCCAAATATGAAATGTGAATAGAAATGGTTATTCGGTGATGAACGGATACGTATATCGGTAGTTGTAAGTAGGATAGTAAATGATCGTTGAATCAGATTCGAAAAATGTACAGTGTAACTTATTAATGTGAATTCTAAATATTCCTCGGGTACTACCCACCCGTTAAAATATTTTCATCATTAATAATTTGTACGAAGGAATTTTTAATTACAATCTTAATGAAAATATACTGGCATATATATTTTCTTTAGATGTAATCATAGATTTAATGAGTCAATAAGATATTAAACTCATCAGGTTTATTGTTAACACTAGATTACATAATCTCTAAAACATTAGAGATTACTTAGTCGTTATATTGAACGAAGGTAGTGAGGTAGAATAGTACGTAAATCGAAGATAATCGATGTAGAACGATATGTAGAACGAAAATAAAGTGGATAGAGCGATACGTAGAACGGTGATTATACTCGAGGTGTAATTTGTGACGTTGAGATTTACGACGTGGTGGTGGTTTGAGGATAATAAGGGTACTATCGACGTCGATAATGGTGGTACTAATTATGTTGCTGGTGCTGCTGCTGGTATTTGTAACCTTCGCACCAGGTTCTCCAAAGTCGTCACACGAGCGCGTAGTTCGTTAATTTCTTCTAATACTACGGAATGATTGACAGTTGAGACGAGCGGTTGAGTAAGATTCGAAATATAGGATAATATATAATGGTAACGGAATATTTCTAGAAATGAGAGGGTAAATGGTTTCTCGATCAGATTCGCCGGTAAGTGCTTTCAGGTTCATTGCCAAGAGAAAGTCGATGAATGGAATAGTTCTTCGATGTGAAATAATTTTCGAATATAGGATGATATTCTAACTACATAGAATATCTATATACATATAACACTAAGGATTTTGTAGACTACAGAAGAACCTACGACATTTGTCAGGCAGGTCTACAGATATGCTAAAATAGGAATTATCAGATACGCTAAGATATGAATTTCGTCTATACACTATCGATGCACTAAATGCAGTGGAACGTGTCTAGACTTGAGAATGATAAGCAGGCAATTTCCTAAGGATGATAAGCAGATGATTTCCGACTAGAAATGATAAGCAAAACTTTTGACAGGCAGACACGGTCAAAGTCCAGACTTACTAATGTATCCTAACAACTACCAGTTAGACACACTAATGCAAGGCCTGGTTCGCTAAGACCAACGCTCTGATACCACATGTGACGACCTGACCCAATCCTTCTGGACGGATTCATCAACACCTGGTTCCATTGCGATGATCGACTCCAAATAATATCTTTAACATGAGCAAATGCACAGCGGAAGACTTAATTTGTACCTGAGAATAACATGCTTTAAAATGTCAACATAAAGTTGGTGAGATATATAGGTTTGATGCTAGCAGCGTTATAATTATGGACCACAAGATTTCATATATAAAAATATAATACACTCGCAAGTGTATAAAAATCATTCTGCTTATGCTGAGGCCTCAGTAACCAACCTTAACAATAATATAATAAGTCATCTTCGCAAAGATGGATATGTACACTCGCAAGTGTATAAATAATCCTCGAAGTACTAAACATCCGCCCACTAGTTCTTATGTCTAGTGCAGCCTACTGGATGGGGGTGTTAAACCCGATAGATCTATCTTTAGGATTCGCGCTTACATGCTATTATAACATATAACTAAATTACCTAGCACATCAATCCGCAGAATATCATTTTTAATCACTTGTGTCATAACGTAAATCATTTATAAAAACAGCGCATGTATTCTCAGCCCAAAATATTTAAAGTTTAAAAAGGGACTATATACTCACCTAATGTATTTTGTAGTAAAAATACATATAACATCATTGAACAAGTATAGGGTTGGCCTCGGATTCACGAACCTATATCATTTATATATATTAACACACATAATTGTAATCAACAAATAAATATATTTATAAATTTATTAGTTATATCAATTTTTTTTATTAACAACTTATAAGTTTCATTATTTAATTACATATATTCGTTTTGACTATTTTCAATAAATAAAGATGGTAATATACTTATGTTAATCTTAAGATAGATAATTTTAATAATAATAGTAGTTTTTTTTTTTTTTAATAAAAATGATAAGTTTAATAATAAAAATGATAATTTTAATAATAATAATGATAGTTTTAGAAATAATAATTTTAATAGTCATAATAATAATAATAATCATTATTTTTATAATGATAATGTTGTTAATGTGATAATAATAATAATAATAATAGTAATAAAAAGATATAAATAAGTATACCCTTTTTAAAATCTCCTTTAAAAAGAATTGTCAATGACGGGACTCGAACCCAAGACCCCTCGCTCAAACACAACACTCCATGACCGTGGAACCATATCAGTTTTTCTTCATTATACAACACCCGTTTGAATAAAACCCGAATCTTTCTTTCCTAAGTTCTTCTCCTTGTTAAATTTCATAAAACCCGTTCACCAATCAATATAACACGGCCCATCATAAATTAAAAGCCCAATGCTTGTATTCTTTTAATTATGTTCACGGGCCATTTGGAAATAGAGTATGGTAGTCCAAACTCATATACAAACACGACCCAATCATAAAGTTTATAAACATAAACGGCCAATTTAACTAGACATTAAATTAGTCATCGATTTGTTAGGTCACAAGAAAGTTTCTGTCGGCCACAAACGAAAAGGAAACAACAGAATATTAACACGTCGACTTTAACTCTTGTAATCATCTTCTCTCAATCATGATTAGCATCGAACTCCTCATCATCAATTATAAGTTTCATCTTCATCATTAACGACTGAAAGAGAAGGAAGAACAAATAGCAATGATATTCGGTTTTGGTTAGGCTGAATCGATCTTTTAACAGGAACACCATAGCAGGCAGTCGAATAAGTTAATTTGGGTTATGACCCTTCGGTTAGTAGTAGTCATGACGTGGGTTTTGTTCGGTGGGTACTTGCAGTTGTCGATAAAACAGATAACAGTAATTATGGTTTGTTGGTGGTCATTGGTGTTCGAAATATGAAGAAATAGAAGGTGTAGCAGCAACAAATCAGTAGCAGCAGGTTTTCAGTTGATGGGTTTATTGAATCACTAAATAGGAATATGGAGCAGCGGCTGTATAGTGGTAGCCGTTGGTGATGGATCAAAGTGGTGGTGGTGGCTAGGCAGCGGTTTTGGTGTTCGAAGTTGTAACGGAAAAATAGGAATAAAACAAGTGACGTAGCATTAGTGGTGATAGGTGACGGTTTTGGTTAATCACAACAAAAATACATCAAACATAAAAATGGAATAGTTTCTAAGATTGTGGTGATTAGTTTGGTGAGGTTCGAAGGTTGTGGGGGTGATCTTGGTGACCATGGGTTCCGTGATTAAAATAGAAAATGATACAACGGATTTGGGTTGTGGTGTGTGGTGTTTACAATAGAAGACAAATACAATAACAAAAATATGTAAGGGTGATGAGAGTTATGATTTTGGTGATGAAGGTGTCGATTGTAGGTGGTGTCGTGGTCTCGTTTTAAGATTATGCATGGTGTTTACATGACGGTGGTTTGCATATGGTGGAAGCTCGATGGTGGTCCGGTGTGGTGAAGTGGTGTTAGCCGGGTATGGTTCACGATGGTGAAGATAGTCTCGATCCCGGGTCTGATCAAATAGATAAAGAAACAGTAATATGAAGTAATAGAGTTTTTCATGGTGTTGTGTGGGTTACAAAATAGAAATCAAACGGGTTTTTGTGCTTGAACCGAAGAAGAAGAACAAGTAATTTTCGCAAAAGGTTTTTGATTGTAGCAGCGAGAAGTAAAAATAAGGTAAATGGGTTTGGTTTGTACGGGACTGAAAACAGAAAACATGAAGTGTAGAAAAAGGAGAGGATGGAGCAAGGGAAGGGTTGTGGTTATAGATGAAGAGTGCGTTGTGTTCATCTACATATTTTGTATCTGAATATATATAGAGATAGAGATATTTGATATATAGATTAAAATGATAAATATAATAATTAAAATCACAAACGTGATCAAGTGGATGTTTAAAAGAAAGAATAAACGAGAATTTTAGCAAAGTAACAAGAGGATAGTACAAAAATTTAGTTGGAGATGTGTTGTGTTCCATAAAATCAAAAGAAGTGGATAGGTGTTGTATGGTGAAAGGTGAGGTGACCGGGTATAGTTTTGTTTTTCCTAACTCAATCACAGAATCGTACATATATAAATTAGATTATGATTAAAAAGGAAAACAGTACCAATTATAATTCAATCATCAACAATAATATAAATTAAGAATGATAATATATTCGATACATATATTTATATTTATTTTTATAGGTATACATATTTATTTACAAATAATTGTTCGTGAATCGTCGGGCATGGTCAAAGGGTAATTGATTACCTAAATATAGATTTCAAATTTTTCTAGACTCAACATTAGGGTTTTTGCTTATCGTATCGGAAATATATAGAGATTAGAGTTTAAATTTGGTCGGAAATTTCCGGGTCGTTACAATCTGTATGTTTTCTGTTTATCCGATAATAGAGACTCACCCAAGAAAAACCCCACAATACCTGTTGTGTTCTTGCTGCTGTATTGATTTTCTGTTTCCATTCAAAACGAAACCCATAACTCCCAACAACCGCCATCACCTTGCAACACCATACTCCATCACTCCGGAACTATTTAATTGTTTATCCCTTTGATTCTTCGATAATATCCCAAAGAAAATCGGCACAATCCACTTATACTTTATTGAATGAATAAATAATTGCAATATGTCGATTAGTGGGATGATAAGGATGTGGTAGGGTTAGAGTGACGAGTGGGACGTTTTATTTTTTTATTTGATTAAACTGCAAACTTAAACAACTATCATTAGAACTTGGGCCGTGATTCTAGTGGTGATAGTTAGTGGGCCGAATTCTTGATGGCTTAACTAACGGCCTGGGATCCAACAGCCATTTTTCCCTTGGGCTGCTCATATATTTGTTGGGCCAAGAAAAACTAATTAGGGTGCTGAGGAGTCGCGTATAGAGTTTAAAGCAATCTGAATCCTTCATTAAAATAGAAAAACGTAACTGGAGCAATGGTACTGGGTGTTTGTCTGTGAGCGAGAGGTCGCGGGTTCGAGTCCTGTCGTGGGCAGTTTATTTTTTTTTTAATGCTTCTAAGGTATTAATTGATATTATTATTATTATTATTATTATTATTATTATTATTATTATTATTATTATTATTATTATTATTATTATTATTATTATTATTATTATTATTATTATTATTATTATTATTATTATTATTATTAGGTATTATGTATTATTATCAAAACTATTAATTTCATTATCATTATTATTAAACTTATCATTTCTACTAAAAACTATTATTATTATTATTATTATTATTATTATTAGTATTCTTATTATCATTACTATTATTATTATTAAAAGTACTTTCATTTTTATTAACATTATTATTATTTTTAACATTATCATTATTATTAAAATTTCATCTTATCATTATAAAAATTATTAATTTATAAGTAGTTATTAAAATCTAATATTATCAAAATAATACAACTTAACATTATTAACTTTATTATTATCATGGTTATTATTACTATAATTATTATTATTATTAAAAGCATTTACTATGATTATTAGTAAAAGATAATATCACTTTTTATTTAATTTATCAAACAGCTATTAAAAACTATACTCAATACATATAACTTAACAATAGTAATATGTTTATATATAAAATAAATATAAGTTATTAATATAAAAGCTATATCACTAATAATAATAGTTAATTTTGTTCGATCACGATTATACGTTTTAATAGATATATAATTGATATAGGTTCGTGAATCCGAGGCCAACCCTACATTGTTCAATGTCGTCATATGTATTTTTACTACAAAATACATTAGGTGAGTTTCATTTGCTCCCTTTTTAATTGCTTTGCAATATATATTTTTGGGCTGAGAATACATGCGCTGCTTTTATAAATGTTTACGAGATAGACACAAGTACTTAAAATATATTCTACGTTGAGTTTTACCACCCTGCATATCTTCCCTAATAGCTTGGTAACTACTATTTACATGTGGTAATGTAAACGCGAATCCTGTTGATAGATCTATCGGGCCTGACAACCCCAACCGGACTGGACGACCAGTATTCAACGGTTGCACAGTACTTCGTTTTAGTGACTACACTTGGTACGGTGTAGTGAGATTTCATAATAAAGGGAATATGCGACGTTGATTAAATGTTAAGTATGGTTACCAAGTGCTCAACCACTTAGAATATTTTTACTAAAACGTTTATGTAAACAGAAATCTTGTGGTCTATTACTATATTGAAATGATTGTTATGATAAACCTATGAACTCACCAACCTTTTGGTTGACACTTTAAAGCATGTTTATTCTCAGGTACGAATTAAGTCTTCCGCTGTGCATTTGCTCAATTTAAGGACATTACTTGGAGTCGATCATCGCAATGGGACCAAATGTTGATGACTTCGTCCAGGTGGATAAGGACGGGTTGTTACATATTGCTATCCCCGACTCCTGAAATCATTGATATACCATGAGGTGGCACATCTCTTTCAGTTAAAGACTCTTCCTCCAGACCCTGAGATTCAGAATCCGGAAGAGAAGTGGTTTGAACCAATGGATCACTTTCATGAACCAAGGGAACAGTCTGCTGGAAGTCTGATAAATATCCCGAATTATTGTCATGTTGACTCGTTTCCATGGGACGCGGCAGATCTTCCTCATCAAGATAAACCGGACCTCGAGACCCTGTTGTACGTTGAAGTACAGGAGGATTTCCAGCCGATACGCAGGGTGCCTTTTCAAGATTTTTTGGCTCCCCTTCGGCCGTTCTGGACTTCAATGATTGAGTTTCCTCAATCGATTGAGTCAGCGCAGACTTTACTGCAGAGGAAGATTTTACTTCCTTAGATGCCGAAGCACCTTGCTTTGTAGGATTTATTATTAAGTCCTGTTTAGATTGGATGGGCTTAGTGGTTGTTTTACCATCCGTGCGTTTAGATCTCTTGCCTACCGAAGCTTGCGCTTCATTTAGCGTAGGGCTTACTGTTATTCTTGAATGTGATACGAAGATGGGCGAGGGTGACCTAATTAGCTCTAGGTCTTGGTCCGTATCACCACTGGTTGGAGTAACTGTTTGGCGGATGATGGGTGTCGAAGTCCTAGATCTAGTTACTCGTTAGGTTGGCGGAGTCTGAATCATCTCATCAGGCATGTATCAAGTTCTCTTAGGAGAATGTTCAGGAGATGATTCAGATGCTGTTGCTGAAGTGTCACTGCTTACTTCGGGTGTTGTGGAAAGGGTTGGTTCAATCCTAGTTGGACTAGGTTCCCTGATCCTCATGGGTTGAGCTTGGTGTGCTACCCTAGATCGTTTGAGGTTCACCCTAAGTGGAGGATTAGCTGGCCCGGGTGGTTGAACTACAGGTTCCTCTACAACCTCTGGGGCTGGAACCACGGCAGGTTCAACTTGTTCTTGTTATACCGGGTTCGGAAGAGGTATTCCTACAGCCTGAAAATAAGAATGCATACGAGCGTCTTGGGGTTCAGCTAGCCTCACTAGCCAATTTGAAATTGGCGCAGTGAATTGATTATCAGACACCATAGAGGTGTTCATCTTCAGCTCTCCAAACCTTTTCATCTGTAATCCATGTGTACCTGGTACAAAGATATTTGCATTTCTGCAAGCATTGATAGCATCATGGATAAAGATACAAAAAAAACCTTTCACAAGGGATGTATGAACCCCTTGGCTTTTCAACCTGTGCCTGAACCAAATCCCATATAAGTTCTGCATAATCAGGATTCTCTACTCTTGTGAATGAGTAGAAAAGTTTGAGCATCGGCACAGTTAAGCTATCAGATCCACTTCTTGTCATCAACAAGCATCTGTTGATGATTGAGAAGATCACATACCACCTTGAGTGCAGATATTTCTTCTGAAACTTAGCTGGTGGAAGATTGGTAGCTCCAACATAACCAAGATCAAAGACAGAAGTCATCATTTGCTGAGTAGCAGGAAAAGCAGGAGCATTCTGTACAAGAGGAAGTCTGAATATCCTCCTGAAGTCTGCTTTTGTGATACTCCTGAATCCTTGTACTCCTCTCAGCCTAAATTCAAATCTGGCTGGTTCGCCCTGTGGATTAGTAGCATTTGGTTGTGTGGCCTCCACAAATCTGATTGATCTGTTAAGAATATCCAAGTCTGTTTCTGGCACACTAACTGTGGAGCTCAGAGCAGGCCATAAAATATGCCTCTCTAGAATTGCAGTCCAATATTTGCAGGGAATATTGTTTTCAGAGTTGATAAAGTGATTGTTCGCCATTTAGTTGTATAAATAAGAAATAGAAGACCACAAGATATTTAACAAAAAGCATATATCTCTATTCTTATTTGCCTTTGAAATCCCTTTTATATTTTTTAAATTTTAAGATTTTTATGGTTTTTCAAATATAAAAGTCTTTTATTCTCAAATATGAACAAATAATTGACAACCATGACATTCATATGATATTCATCTTAGTACAAAATCATCATGCAAAGTCAATTATATAATACAAGGAATCAAAACAACACTTAGTCAATTTCAGCACAATTCAAGCAGATTCAGTAGTTATGAAAACTTTAGATTCTGTAACCAAATAAGCTTGAGTTTTCATATCAGAAAAATATAGAATAAACATGTTAAGTGTTTGAAGATAAAAATCAGAAAATTTCAAGGTACCAAATTTCAGACTCGGTATCAAGAAGGAAAACCAGATTCGGTATCTTCAACAATTAACAGAAAGTCACTCAAACATGCATATTCTATCACATATCATGTAATTTCACAACCATGATCAAACAACCATTCAATTACAAGCATATTAACATGTTAATTGTATGAACAAATTCGGTATCAAGATAAGAACACATTCGGTAGATACAGAATCCATCAAATAAGCAATTAAACAAGTAATCAGGCTCGGTCAAATGATAGATCAGTCAATTTAACTCAGATTAGACAAGATTTCATGTTGATTTTCCAAATCAATTGAGTTTAATCAAAGATTAATTGAAATCGACTCAGACTCGGTATAATCAACAAGATTTCAAAAATTAAAGATCATAATCCAGTTATTTTGAACTTTTCTGGTTGATAAAAACATAATTATCTCAGATCTACAATAATATATCTTAAACATTGATTAAAATGAACAATTACCAAGAATTTGAAGAAACTGAATGACGGACTCGGTAGAATTAGGCAGATTCGGTATAATCAACAGACTCGGTAGGTAATTAATAACAGTAAGAGTAATGTTTGACTTTGACTCTCCTTTTATAGATACCGAAGGAAAAATACCGAATGAGCTTTACAGAATGGGCCTAATATACCGAATTCAGTCCAATTTTTCAAAACATAAACAATTTAACTCCAAATCTTGACAAATTGATTTTTCCTCTTGAAATCCATTTCAATCTTTTCATGAAAAACAATTCTGAGACAATTTTTTGAAAACTTTGAACTTACCGAATCTGTACAGTTGGTTGTCAGACTCGGTAAAATGCTAAAAATAGCATTTATTCAGTAAAATTTAAATATTTTTGGATTTTATCTTTTCCAATTTTTATGAATTTTTCAAAATAAGATTTGTACTTAAAAGAACTTTGAATTTTATACAAAGTACAAATCTCCAGTGATACCAATTGTTGACACGGGTTGCATACTGAGATATATACAAGCCATAGTGAATTATTTCAGATAAAAACAAAGAAATTTTGAATTCACTTTAGAAAAACAATATTTTTGAATAATTTTCTCATTTTCTCCCTTTTTCTCCCCCTCAAAATGTGATATACAAGAAAGTAAATCAACATTTTGATTATGTTCCCAAGAAAATGAATCAACTCCCCCTTGAAATAGGATATCAATGAGTTACCTCCCCCTTGCGTAACCATTGAACAAATGTACCAAGGAAGTTATCATTAATCTAAAGGCAGTCCCTTAAAGAAAAATTATCTAAAGCACTGAAACTTAGTTGCTCCCCCTAGAAAGTATCTACTCCCCCTAAACACAAGATCCCAAAAATAAGTCCCAACAGATCTAAGGAATATCAAGCACTATACTCTACCATGCCAATCTCTTTGATCAAGAATTTTAGCCTAAGTTCATCTAAAGGTTTAGTGAACATGTCAGCTAACTGCACTTTAGTAGGCACAAAGTATAATTCTACATCCCCTTTCTCTACATGGTCCTTAATGAAATGATAACGAATATCTATGTGTTTAGTTTTAGAATGCTGAACTGGGTTACTTGTTATTGCAATAGCACTTTGTGAATCACAATAGATCGGGGTCTTAGAAATCTTAAAGCCATAGTCCAAGAGTTGAGTTTGCATCCACAAAACTTGTGAACAACAGTGAGCTGCAGCAATGTACTCTGACTCAGCTGTTGATAAAGACACACAGTTCTGCTTTTTGGATGACCAACCAACTAGCCTATTCCCCAACATATGAATTGATCCAGATGTGCTTTTTCTATCAACATGGCAACCACCATGATCCGCATCAGTATAAGCAGTGAGATTGAAATCGGATCCATGAGGATACCAGATCCCAAGGTTAGGTGTACCTTTAAGGTATTGAAAAATCCTAACAACAGCTTTGGAGTGAGATTTCTTAGGGTTGGACTGAAAGCGGGCACAGACAGTTACGGCAAGTGTAATGTCTGGTCGACTTGCAGTCAGATACATTAAAGAACCAACCATGCTTCGATAAAGCGTAATATCAAAGGGTTCCTCATTAGTATCAGCATCCAGTAAAGTCCTCATTGGGGTTGTCATTGGTTTTAAAGCAGTCATTTTAAAATGTTTTAGCATATCATTGATATACTTTGTTTGACTGATAAAAATCCCATTTGGTAATTGTTTTACTTGTAACCCCAAGAAGAAAGTTAACTGGTCAAGCATGCTCATTTCAAATTTGCTGGCCATAAGGTCACCAAATTCTTTGCATAAGGCCGGGGACGTGGAACCAAAAATAATATCATCAACGTAAATTTGAACCAAGAGAATGTGACCGTGGTTTTTACGGATGAATAGCGTTGTATCAATCGTTCCACGAGAGAAGCCATTATCCAGCAAATACTTTGTTAAGGTCTCGTACCATGCACGCGGTGCTTGCTTCAGACCGTATAAAGCTTTCTCCAAGTAGTAAACGTGGTTTGGATGAATGGGATCGACAAAGCCCTCTGGTTGATCAACATAGACTTCCTCTTGAAGATAACCATTCAGAAAAGCAGTTTTGACATCCATTTGAAACACCGTGAACTTCATATGAGAAGCAAATGCAAGGAAAAGACGAATTGCCTCAATCCTAGCAACCAGAGCAAACGTTTCATCATAATCAATGCCTTCTTATTGTCGATATCCTTTGGCCACAAGACGTGCCTTGTTTCGAACCACAATTCCATCAGAATCTTTCTTGTTCTTGAAAATCCACTTTACCCCTATTGGTCGTTGACCCGTTGGTCTTGGAACTAATCGCCATACTTTCAATCGTTCAAATTGATTGATCTCGTCTTGCATTGCAACTACCCAGTATGGATCTAGTAAAGCTTGAGCAACCATTGTTGGTTCAATCTTACTAAGAAAGGCTGTGAATAGACACATATTCTGAGTAGCCCTTCGAGTTGACACTGGAACAGATGCGTCACCAATAATAAGATCTATTGGATGACTTTTAGTCCATCGGGTGTGTGGAAGAGGTTGTACATCAGTGATATCCATTGAAACATCAACCATTGTTGACGTTGAGCCTTGATCCGCTGGATCTGATGTAACATTATCTAATGGATTCAATAGAGTTTCTGGAGAAACAGCTGGAGTTGTATCAACTGATGAATCTTGAATTGGTTCAAGATTATCAGTAACAGGAGGTTGGAGGGAGGATGAAGAAGCAACAGGTGAATCAGTTGGTGTTGAATCTTCATCAAAAAGACTTTGAAGAGTCTCCACAGTAGTTGACTGTGATGGTGTAACCGGTACGGCTTGAATATTTGAATCCCGTTGAGGAGTATAAAGACTATCAAACAAGATATCCAGTTCCTCTGATGTAACCGTAGGAACACCCTTCTTTGAGAAAATTGAGTTTTGCGCGGAAGAAGTAATAGCCAGGTTAGGATCAGGTTTTGAACTGAGTTGTTCAAAAGCCATTCCCGAAAATTCATCGAACTTGACGTTAATGCTCTCTTTAATCATCTTTGTCCGCTTATGATAAACACGATAAGCAACTTTGTTCGAGGAATAACCAAGAAATATGGCCTGATCGCCATGAGGATCAAACTTTTCGAGGCTATCAAAATCGTTAAGCACATAGCATATACAACCAAAAACACGGAAATATTTGACATTCGGGCGTCTAACATATAATAACTCATATGGAGTTTTATCAAAATGTTTGTTTACAATACAACGATTTTGGGTATAGCATGCAGTTAAAATGGCCTCCCCCCACATTTTTGGAGGTAATTTGGAGTAGGCAAGCATCGTTCGTGCTGCTTCGCACAACGTACGATTACGTCGTTCGACTACTCCATTTTGTTGGGGGGTCCGAGCAGCAGAGAACTGATTTTCAATGCCTTTGTCTTTCAAATAGCTATCAAGCGGGTCATTCTTAAATTCCGTCCCATTATCAGTTCTGATGCTCTTAACATGTTTGTTAAAAGAGCGTTAAATCTTTTTAATGAATTCAATGATAATGGCGGGGGTTTCTGACTTAGTTCGCAAAAGAAAAATCCATGTAAACCGGGTATAGTCATCAACAATGACAAGCACATGTTTCTTGCCACCGAGGCTAGAAATACGCATGGGTCCACATAAGTCCATATGCAATAATTGTAAAGACGATGAAGTACTGGGGTTTTGCTTAAGCGGATGATTAGTCCGTTTCAGCTTACCCATCGCACATGATGGACACACATGATGCTTATCATATTGAAAGGTTGGAATACCATCAACTAAATCTTTAGAGACTAGTCGATTGATACCCTTGTAATTCAGGTGTGACATCCGATGATGCCATAACCATGAATTTTCTTTGGTAGAACGAGTGGCCAAACACATGGTTGCATG
Source organism: Rutidosis leptorrhynchoides (assembly GCF_046630445.1). NCBI lineage: Eukaryota > Viridiplantae > Streptophyta > Magnoliopsida > Asterales > Asteraceae > Rutidosis > Rutidosis leptorrhynchoides. The sequence goes on along the minus strand of NC_092333.1, from coordinate 656,270,483 downwards.
TGATGGTGCATCATTGAGGTCAATAGTATATAGTGAAGCACAACGTTTACCAACAAGAAGATCATTCCCTCCGGTGGATTGCATCGAGCATTGTCGACGTTCAAACAAAACTTTGAGATCTCCATCGCAGAATTGGCTCACACTAAATAAACTGCACCCCAAACCCTCAACATATGAAACCCGTTTGATTGTTATGCCATTTTGCACAAAATCTCCGTAACCCGTTATTGTTGCAATCTCATAATTTCCGAATGTAACCGTTCCTAGGAATTTGTCAATGAAGTTGACAAGCAAGGATTTATCGCCCATCATGTGTCGAGAACAACCGGAATCGATATACCAAACACAGACGTCGGAACCCTGTAAATGTGAATTTCCTAGAGTTTAGGTACCCAAAGTTTTTTGGGTCCTTTTCGGTTAGTACCAACAATAAACTTTGGATTAACAACAAACTTTGGATCAATGATGAAATAATCACGTAAAGCATCATGCAGTTTAGACAATAAAGCATTATTTAAAACCACATTACATGAAGCATCATACGCAATATCAATCTTTACATCGTTATCAGAAGTCTTAACACACAATTTATTCCAAGTAGATGTTTTGTTCACAGACAAAAATTGAAAAACATGAGATGATTTCCTAGGCCGACTAGCAGATTGCTTTGGTTTGGTTGCTACTTTCTTAGTCGTGGACTTAGGAACCCATACAGATTTGTAATTCATGTTTGGATTATGACCTGTGACACGAAAAACACCTTTGTTAGTTAGACGTCCAAACTTTTCAGTTGACACATGAGATGACTGATTTTGCAGAATTTCTAATTTGATTGTACGTTCTTTTGCATCATACTCACTTAAATCAGGTTTAGAACTTGTGTGTGTTGTGGACTTAACTGATTTCTTTAAAAGACTCTCTTTTGAAGTTTTTGTCATAGGAATCATAGGAATCTTTTCAGTTAACACAGAACCATTTGGAGAATGAACCTTTTTAACAATATACTGAGTTGTAGAAACAACTTTCGAACCATGATTGCCAAATTGAGAACGTAGAGGATTTTTAAGAATAGTAATGGGTTTTACATCCTTAGATGTTGTTGTTCCCTTCCCCTTCTTAGTAATCCTACCAGTACATTCAAGCACATTGGTTGCAATATTAGACGTTTGCTTAAGTGTGTTAGCCTGTTTCATTTGAATTATCTTTTGTTTTAAGCTTTTAATCTCAAGACATAATTCTTCAGCAGAAACTATCACTTCACCCTCCTTAAAAGCATAAGTACAATCTTTCTTAGGCAGTGAAGGCAATTTATCACACAAAGCAAGCATTTGTTCTAATGATTGGCACTTAAGTTGCAAGTCAATATTCTCCTGTTCAAGTTGAGCTACTATACGATTCAAATTACGTACAGCAGGCAAATGCAAGTAATAATCATGCAAAGGATCAAGTTGACTTTCAAAATCTATCAAAGGTTCAATGTTTGGTTCATCCTGAGGTTCTACTTTATCATCTAAAGAATTTTGACCTAGAGAATCTGTCTCAAAGAAGACAGTTAGTTCATGTGCTAGGTCTGTACGGAAAACATCATCTGGACATGCAGGTAAAGTTGGTAGAATTGGTTTCACATCAAAAATTGGTTCATCAAACACCTCATCTATTGCAGTAATGCTAGAACTAGGTTTGTTAAACACTTCATTCTCAAGCATTAAAATGTATTTCTCTAGCATGAGTGTTGGGATATAAACCAGTCTACGCTTAGGCACATAATCTTCACGTTGCATGTTCTTTTCAGTTTCAACAAGATTTTACAAGAAATCAGGATTCGATTTACCTATCTTAGCATTGATTTTTTCATACATTAAGCTAATTTGATGGTATTTTCTAGATTTACGATTTACAATAATATCATCAAAATCAGCATCAGAAGCATGTACAAAATGCGATGGTAAACCAGCTTGAAAATAATCAGAATGATATAATCCTGGAATCTTTTTGGAAGCATCTTCCAAAATTTTCGGATCTTCATAACCCAACCCCCACTTTTCACCATGAATCGTTTTTGGTCTATTCATGAAAATCGTTTGTTTTGAAAGTTCCATATCCATGATAGCTTTGGATTGCTCTGTTCGATAGAGTTTTTCCTCATATCGAGCAAGTTGTGCTTTCATTTGAAAAGATTCTTTTGACAATAAAGAAATTTCAGTGTTCTTTTCAATTATGGTGTTTTCCAATTGAACGATTTTCTTGTTTAGTTTTGAAAGTGTGGGTTCATGTTGGTTTTTCAAATCAGAAAGATCTTTTTCTAAAAATTGAACTTTTTCTGCAAGTCGTTCTGATTTTAAATGATAATCAGTTCTTTCAACTTTAATTGGATGAATTGTCTTTTTCAGATCTTCCAACTCAGTTTCTTTAGAGTTGAGTTGGAGAGTCAATTGTTGCACATCCGTTTGCAATTTGGATGAGGAAGGTCTGGTCTCATTCATTTTGATTTTATCTTTTAAAACTTTGTTTTCAGATTTTAAGCCTTTGACTTCTTTTGACATTGAGACCAGATTCTTCATCAAGTCATTTTGCATTTTTATAAAATCAGGTGAGATTTCAGATGATTGTACCTCATCATCATCGGATGTTGAGTCAGAATTCTCCATTGCTTCCTTAGCTTTGATGAGCTTTGTCACCTTGCAAACATTTGCATGTTCCACCTCTGAATCTGAATCGTCAGTCCAGTTAAACCAAGTATCATCAACCGGTTTTAGCTCTCCCCCAGTTTCCACAATCTTAGCCATCAACATTTTCTTCTTGTAGTAAGCTGCGTCCTTCTTCTTAGGCATCTTGCACTCACGAGAGTAATGACCAGCTTTGCCACAATTGAAACAAATTGAATCTTCCTTCTTGGAATCATCAGCACGTTGTTGTTTAGATTGATCAGCATTCTTGTAGTACGAGGAAGATGACGAGTTTTTGGGTTTATTGCTTGATTTGCCTTTAAACTTGTGTTTGTTCAAGGATTTTGTGAACATGGCTACCATCTTGACTAATTTAAGATGAGAATCATCAACATCAGAAAGATTCAAATCTTCTGAATTAGTTGATTCTTCAACAAGCACTTTCTTGGACAAGCTTTTGGAAGACGTCAACGATTTGCTCTTCTTTTTGGTAATTAGGGCAAGTGGATCGCCCGGAGAAGACTCTTTCCTTCCTTCTTGAAGTTTAGACACTTCAGGTTGGTAATGCATAAGAACTCCAATAAGCTCATGAATAGTCAACTTGTCAATCTCTTTAGTAGATCGAACAATGGTTCCATAAGGAAGCCAATCAGCATTGAGCTTTTTGAGAAACTTCATGTTGACTTCAGCATTTACTTTTATGATCTTGCACCTTTTTAACTCATTGAGAACACCATTGAAATGACGATAGGTATCCTTGAGTGGTTCATCAGTTTCCTGCTTGAAATCTTCATAGAATCCCAGAGCCTTATTCAATTTAGTAACGTCTGACATGTCATAACCTTCTTGCTGTCGTTTGATCTCATCCCATATATCTTTTGCTGTTGTGTTGCTATCAACATTTTCAAACAATTCATACGGGATAGGTTGCATAACAATATTCTTTGCCTCTATGTCACCCTGAACTCTCTCACGCTTATCACCAGAAAGTTCATAGACTGGAATTAGCATACCAGTATCCGGATGATAATCAACAACTGGACCATCTCTCAGAGAAGCCCAAATGTGTTTTGCTTTCTCACCCTTATAGTCTATGTACTGAGTGATACGGTGAAGCAACTGAGTGTATTTGCCATCAAACAACACTGGAGGACGGGAATCTGATCCAATGATCAAAGTATCTTGAGTAGACATCTTGAAAATGAGGTAGATTCGGTAAAGATTCTGTATTACACAAATCTAAGATGAAAAATCACAACAATCTGATCAGAATGTCAGATTCTGTAACAGATTCGGTACTGTAGCAGATTCGGTAAAGTAGCAGATTCGGTAAAGATTCTGTATATCAGATTCTATAAAAGAAACTGATCAGAAATTCAAGAGACACACCCAGATTCAGTATAGATTCGGTAATCACAAGAATTGTAGCCTGTAACCACTTAAAATAATGGATTAAGTGATACAGAAACTCAGATTATGTATTTGATTCGGTAGTCAGATTCTGTATGAATTTGAAGTTCAAACTCAATTCAATCCTTTTGAATTAGATTCTGTAACCTTGTTGCACAAGGAAACACGTTAGTATCACACAAAATATCAAAGATACCGAAAGTATAGGATACCGAATGTCAACTGTAGCAGTTAACAATACCGAGTCTAAGTTTATGATTTAGAAATAAGACAGAATCCTTTCTCAAACCACACCAATTAGCTGCGTATAATCAAACCGAATGTGATAGAATCATAATCACACCACAATCTGCAACACTTAAGATGAATTTAAGCAATGAAGCAGACTCGGTATGACAGTTACGATACCGAGTGTTGATCAAATCTTCAAAACTTAATGAATTGAAGAAATTGAACCGTCAGAAATGTGATTTAACACCTCACGAACACAACTGAATCCTTAAATCTTCACAAAAATCCAGAATCAAGCTTGAATTAAGCAATACCGAGAGTTTTAGCCACAAACTCTAAAAATCAACTTGATTCTCCATAATTGAAGTTAAAAAGCTGTAATGATGATCGAAACTCTTTCTAAAATACCTAATGCACCTTTGCTGAACTTATCACAAGAATCTGAACGTCAGATTATCAAATTCGATGATTCCGAATGTGATTCAAAATACCGAGAGTAATCAGATTCTGTAATCTACAATCTCTGGATCGATATAGTGATGTAGAATCACTTCCTGGAAGCTCTGATACCAAATGATAGGTCAGATCATGTTGAGATTGAGAGAAATGATAAGATAAAGAGAGATTCGGTATGTAAGCATGAGACTCGGTATTAGAGAGAATCGGTACAATTACATTCCACAGCTTCTAGAACTCGGTTACAATGCAATGGCTATCTAATTAGGACTACTTAGGTTCCTTATATAGCCCTCTTCTAAGGAACCTTCATTTAAGCTTATTTTCACATTAACACTATACAACTTCGGGGTCCTAACACATTATTCGTTGTGTCTTCTCCTAAAGATTCAAATAATTAGATTTGGGGTTCATTAATGTTGCTCCATTGCAAGATAGAGACTCGCCTAAAAATACATATTTATAAGTTGTCACAATGTTTCTGTAGAGCTCTGGATATAGATTATTCATTTGAGTGCTCTGTAATATAAACCACAAAATGGCGGATTTGTATATAACTAGTATACTCTTTTCTTTTAAGCTGTTTTGTATGGGAGTTTTATTCATTTGTATGCCTGTATGTTCTTGGTTTCAGTTCATATATCATATACGATTGTTATTTATGCATTACCTCATTTAGAAGGATTACCTGGGAGAGGCCTGTTGAATGTTTTTATATCCTTTTTTTGGCTGCCTTGGGAACCGTCTGACTTTAATCAAGATAAATTTAAGCAGTCACTTTAGGGCACGGGTATACCATATTACCAGAGATTCAAGTGGAAGATGCAAAACCTCTTGTTGCTTATCTGCGTGTTCTTCACAAGGTGATAACAGTTCGATACAATATTTCACTAATTGTTGGTCGAACTTTACTAACTGAGGGAGATATTATTTTCTCATGGTTGATAGGTTCTGGAAAATGGGAACCTTATTGAAAAAGTCACAGTTTCACAAGGTTGATACTATATTTAAACTTCCTGGTTTTGAAAGTGTTTGCTGTTAGATATATGGACTTACTACATACATATGGACAATATATGGATTAATTATATGTTAGTGCTATCTTTCGGTTTGGCCTAATTTAGTGGTCTTTTAGGATATTATTATTAAGTAGGCACATCGTCATACAACGTGTAAAGTTTAACTTTTGTGTAGATACCCATAAAGAATAACCTTAGTTAATGATGGGCTAACTATGGTTACATGCTTATAAATAGGGTTATGGTTCCCATTTGTATGCAACGCTATTCTCTCAAGTTCCCATTAATAAAGAGTGTAAACATTGGCTTGCATATCAAGTGGAAAGCCTAACCCCGAACGATCTCCAAGCCAGATCAAGGAGCTTTTACTTATGGATTCTGGTACGCTTCGTTTATGTTATAGTTCCATTTAATTCCATATGAAGACTACAGTTTTATAGTAGGATTTATTCTAACAATTGGCATCAAGAGCTAGCTTCATATTGGGTTACTTGGAATTCAAATTGCTTATAAAATAAACTGTTAAAGTTTGATCTAGGATTGTTAGATTTTTTTTAGAACCCAATCAACCAATTAAGTTTACTGCATGCCTACATTTTGGATTTTATTATATGATGACATGATTTAATGTTTTATTGATTCTTGAATGGCATATAAATCATTAAAAATAGTGATTTGATTAACATCTTATATTCGTTTTGGGTGTGGGGTTCTTAAAGTTGAAACTACCATAATTTTATGGATTACAATTTACATATGGTATTATGTCCCTGCCACTTATTGCTTTTAAAATAATCTGTAAAATTTTGGATACGATTCTAGATAATTTTCATAATAATATTGTGGAAAGATTATTTTTACGGTTATGAAAAATAAAATGATATATTACTTTAAGAGAATCAAATCTTGTAATTGTTTGTTTATCTGTTTTCTTTTTTAAGAAATTCATTTATATAATATCCATACATGTTTTGGTTTATTATGATTGCATGATTATGAATTGCTTTATTCAACTATTTCTATAATTCATGTGTAAATTTCGTCAATAGTTGAATTTAACACAATTAAATCTTTGAAGGATTCTTGATCAGTTTAAGTAACTTGAGTTAATTTTTTTTTTTTAAATTATCATTTTAAAATCATGATTTAATTTAAGGTTGTATTTAATTATGCTTTTAATCCATAAATTCTGAATGTATTGGGTGACTTGTTGAGGTCACTATACTTGACTAAGCACATGTGACCACTATAGTGTTAGATCAAAAGGTATAGTACTACTTTGTTGACCATATAAAATATTGGTCACATTTATATTATGTCTCTTAAAATAAACTAAAATAAAGTTGCTCCATAATTGTTTTATTACATTCTGCATTTTGCGATTCATGCCATTATCAAAAGGTACTTTACTTTAAAAGCAAAATTTAGTTATGTCTATTAATTTAGACAGTTAAGTGGAAATAATGGTGTCTTGTCCATTATTAAAGATTTTTTTTTTTGTTTTTTTGTTTTTTGTTTTGGTCCACAACTAAAGTAAACTTTATTTCATCTTTGATTGATGGGCACTACCGGAGACATAATTGCACTTGTATGGAATTGTCAATACTAGTTGCAATATTAATATTAATATTAATATTATAAGATTTAACACATAAGAATATACAAACGTATTTTGCTTATAATATATTATAATATTAATTCAATTCAATTTATGTTTGATAATGCACTGATTAATTTTTGGTGCGTGTAAATATATATTTTAATATTCAATACATGGCCCATATGTATTATTCGGTTTAAATTCAATATATGGCATTGATTATTTGTGTCTAATTTTTGAGACTGATCGATTGAAACAATATGTTGCCAAAGTAACCTCTTTTGTGGAGATTGATTAATTTTAAAATATTAGATAACTATGTGTGTTCGTATTCCATGCGTTTAACACCGGCCTAAAGGAAAGTTGTTATTTGGCAGGAATTCGAACATGCTTGTGGTGATAAATATGTGACAATTATTCAGTTTTCCATGTGAATATTAAGTCGGCCCAAAGGAAGGCTTGATATTTGACAGGAGTTTATTGTCAATATTTGATTACTACACCAAGAGTACCAATTACAAGTTGATTTTCAGTCCAAAGACTTAAATCAATGTTGTGCTAGGTATCTTGTAATGGGATTTTCCTGTTTTGAATCCGTAAACTAAAATTAAAAAAAAAATTCAAATAATTGTATGCATGTTTTAAGTTGTCTTTGTTCAATTTTCAGTGAATTCTTCAGCTTCTACAATATCTGCGAACATTAACAGCATCCCTGTGCTTAACGGCACAAATTTTAAGGAATGGAAAGAAAACATTATGATAGTTCTCGGTTGCATGGATCTAGACCTTGCACTTCGGATTGAGAAACCTACTGCTCTTAAGGATGCATCTTCTTCTGATGATAAGAAGGAGATGGAGAAGTGGGAACGCTCAAATCGCATGAGTCTTATGATCATGAAACGTGCAATTCCAGAATCTTTTAGGGGCATTATGACTGAAGAAAATAATGCCAAAGTTTTCCTTGAGGACCTTGAAAAGCGTTTTGCACAAAACGAAAAGGCGGAAACTAGTACTCTTTTGAGTAAACTTGTTTCCATGAGGTATAAAGGCAAAGGAAACATAAGGGAGTACATTTTAGAAATGTCTCATATTGCTTCAAAACTAAAGTCACTCAAGTTGGAATTACCCGAGGAACTGCTTGTGTACTTACTTTTGATCTCTCTTCCTGCACACTTTAATCAGTTTAAGGTCAGTTACAACTGCCTAAAGGAAAAATGGACTCTTAATGAACTCATTTCACACTGTGTGCAAGAGGAAGAGAGAATAAAGCAAGATAAGACAGAAAGTGCTCATTTGACATCATTTTCTAAAGACAACAAGAAAAGAAAAAATAAGGTAGTTGCGGTCTCAAGGCCCCAGAAGAAGCAACACAAAGAAAATAAGGTTGAAACTATAGAATCAGGTTGTTTTTTCTGTAAGGGGACTAATCACAAGAAGAAGGATTGTACCAAATACCACGCTTGGCGTGCGAAAAAGGGTATATCTCTTGCTCTTGTTTGTTCTGAAGTTAATTTAATTTCGGTACCTAAAGACACTTGGTGGGTAGATTCTGGTGCTACTACTCACATAAGTATATCTATGCAGGGTTGCCTGAACTTCCGAAAACCAAGTGATGGTGAAAGATACATCTATGTTGGTGACGGCAAAAGGGTCAAAGTTGAGGCTATTGGAAATTTTAGGCTATTATTCAAGACTGGTTTTTATTTGGATATAAATGAGACTTATGTTGTACCGTCTTTTAGATGGAATTTAATTTCTGTTCCCAAATTGGACAAATCTGGTTATTCTTGTTCATTTGGTAATAATAAAGTGAGTCTTTTTCTAGGATCAGATCTTATTGGTACTGGTCTTTTATAAGCATATGATAGCCTATATTTGTTTGACATAATAACCTCACATAATAAAACTTTGCATACAGGTTTGTGTGGTACCAAAAGAAAATTATCTAATGAAAACTCTTTATCACTATGGCACAAGCGTTTGGGTCACATATCCAAACAAAGGATTCAGAAACTCGTGTCAGATGAAATTCTTGATTATCTTGATTCCTCAAATTCGGATATTTTCATTGAGTGTATCAAGGGTAAACAAACAAACAAGAGGAGATTAGGTGCCCAGAGAGCTTCAAATGTCTTAGAATTGATACATACAGATATATGTGGGCCATTCCCTACACCTTGTAGAAATGGTCAACAATACTTTATCACATTCATAGACGATACTCTCGTTATGGATACCTATATCTCATTCATGAGAAATCCCAATCTATAGACGTGTTCAAATCATATATGGCCGAAGTTGAAAATTAACTAGGCAAAAGGATTTAAACCGTTAGATCTGATCGTGGTGGGGAATACTATGGTAGATATGATGGTTCAGGTGAACAACATCCAGGGCCATTTGCCAAATTCCTAAATGAGTGCGGGATCGTTCCTCAATACACTATGTCAGGCAGTCCTACTATGAATGGTGTAGCTGAGAGACGAAATCGAACACTAAAGGACATGGTGAGAAGTATGATTTGTCATACTACCTTGCCAGACTCACTCTGGGGAGAAGCATTGAAAACCGCAGCATATATACTAAATAGAGTTCCAACTAAAGCTACAATTAAAACCCCATATGAACTTTAGACTGGCTAAAAGCCCAGTATAAAGCATTTACACATTTGGGGTTGTCCAGCTGAGGCAAGGCCTTACAGGCCAAATGAAAAGAAACTGGATTCTAAAATAGTTAGTAGTTATTTTGTTGGATACTCTGAAAGATCTAGGGGGTATAAGTTCTATGATCCCACTTCTAGAACTATTTTTGAGATGGGTAACGCTCGGTTCTTTGAGGATATTGATTTTGGGGAGTGGGGAGATAAAGTTAGAGATTTTATCTTTGAGGAAGAACAAATATCTCTTCCTCCAGCTGTTGATCTTGATCAGGGTGTTCTCATTCCTGACTCGGATCACACAACTCCAGTTCAAGACAATCTTGATAATCTCCTTGGTCAAGTTTCTGATATTATCGATGAAAATCAAACTCAACAGCCTCAAAAACCTGAAATGCCATTAAGGAGATCCACTAGAGAGAGGAGAAGTGCAATTCCGGACGATTATTTTGTATTTCTCCAAGAACAAGAAAGTGACATTGGACTTGAGGAAGATGATCCAATCAACTTCCATCAAGCCATGAAAGGTTCTAACTCTCAAAAGTGGATTGATGCAATGAATGATGAGATGAAGTCTATGAGCGATAACGGTGTTTGGGAGCTTGTTTCATTGCCCGAAGATATTAAACCAATTGGTTGCAAATGGATATTTAAAACTAAGAGGGATTCAGAGGGCAATGCCATTAGGTATAAAGCTCGCCTAGTTGCAAAAGGCTACACTCAAAAGGAAGGCATTGATTATAAAGATACTTTCTCTCCAGTTTCATCGAAAGACTCTTTCAGGACAATAATGGCACTAGTAGCACATTTTGATCTTGAACTACACCAGATGGATGTTAAGACAGCGTTTCTCAATGGTGACATTGAGGAATCAATTTATATGGTGCAACCTGAAAACTTTGTTTCGGGAGATTCAAAGAAAAAGGTTTGCAAATTAAAGAAATCCATATATGGGCTCAAGCAAGCTTCCTGTCAGTGGTATTACAAGTTTCATGAAATCATTACATCTTTTAGTTTTGAACCAAATATTGCTGATGCCTGTATATACCATAAGTTCAATGGGAGCAAACATATTTTTCTGGTTTTATATGTCGATGACATACTGCTTGCCAGTAATGATACAGGATTATTACGTGAAACTAAGAAATTTCTTTCGAAGAAATTTGAAATGAAAGATCTTGGTGATGCTTCTTTTGTATTAGGAATTCAGATACACCGAGATCGCTCTAAAGGTGTTCTCGGTCTGTCACAAAAGGGCTATATCGATAAGGTTCTTAAAATATTTGGCATGCAGGTTTGTAAACCAGGTAACACCCCTGTTGCTAAGGGAGACAAGTTTAGTCTCAAACAGTGCCCAAAGAATAGTTTTGAAACCATGGAAATGGAGAAGACACCTTATGCTTCAGCTGTAGGAAGTCTGATGTATGATTAGGTATGCACATGACCTAATATCGCATACATTGTTGGGATGTTGGGCAGATATCTCAGCAATCCGGGAATGGACCATTGGAAGGCAGCAAAAAGGGTCATGCGGTACTTACAGAGAACAAAGGATTACATGCTCACATATCAGAGATTTGACCAGCTTGAGATCATCGGGTATACAGATTTCAATTTTGCTGGATGTCAAGATAGCCTGAAGTCTACATTAGGTTATATCTACATGCTTGCTGGTGGTGCTATCTCTTGGAGAAGCATCAAACAAACTCTTACGGCAACTTCCACCATGGAAGCTGAATTCATGGCATGTTATGAGGCATCCAATGAGGGATTATGGCTGCGAAAATTTGTTACTGGACCGCTTATAGTGGACAGTATTAAAAGGCCACTCAGGCTATTATGCGACAACATATCAGCAGTCCTGTATGCTAACAATAATAGTAGTTTGACAAAGACAAAGCATATGGACGTCAAGTTTCGGGTTGTTAAAGAGAGAGTACAAAATGGACAATTGTGCATAGAGCACATCAGTACAAACTCCATGATTGCGGATCCGCTTACTAAGGGATTGCCACCCAAAGTATTTCATGAGCATGTTGCTCGCATGGGTGTCAAATCAGTTGAGGATTATAAGTTTTAGTGGGAGTTTGTGTTATACAATTATGTATTGTACAGTACATTCGGTAATTTTGTTTTATCTGCAGATATTCGGTCTTAAAATTTTATGTACTCTTATGGTTATAATTGATCTCAATAAGATGAACCAGTTGGAAATATACATTCTATTTCAGACCACGCTTTATATTATTTCCATGCTACACAACTATACTTGATCCATGTCGTTGGTTATATTGATATACGTGATCAATGTTGGATCTAGTTACTCAAGAGTAACAAAGATCTCTTAGATCCTATGTTGATATGATTGATGGACCGGATTGATCATGACGATTTTAATTTGATAGCAATACTGAGCTCACAAAGTTGTAATGTAACATATAATACTAAGGTTTGTACATATGCATGAGTATATCGTCCAAGTGGGAGATTGTTAGATATATGGACTTACTACATACATATGGACAATATATGGATTAATTATATGTTAGAGCTATCTTTCAGTTTGGCCTAACTTAGTGGTCTTTTAGGATATTATTATTAAGTAGGTACATCGTCATACAACGTGTAAAGTTTAACTTTGTGTAGATACCCATAAAGAATAACCTTAGTTAATGATGGGCTAACTATGGTTACATGCTTATATATAGGGTTATGGTTCCTATTTGTATGCAACGCTATTCTCTCAATTTCCCATTAATAGAGAGTGTAAACATTGGCTTGCATATCAAGTGGAAAGCCTAACCCCGAACGATCTCCAAGCCGGATCAAGGAGCTTTTACTTATGGATTCTGGTACGCTTCCGTTTATGTTATAGTTCCATTTAATTCCATATGAAGACTACAGTTTTATACTCCGTAGGATTTATTCTAACATTTACATGTCTGTTATTAAAGTATGATTTATTTTTTCATGTGACGGGTCTTGTATTATAGGCTTGTACCATTACTACTAAAATCTAACTCTTGTCTTCTATTTATCTTTTTTATATGTAGGCCGCATGTTTGTGCTAATATAGAAGTAGACCTTTTTTTAATCACCTTTCATTCAGCCTTGCTTTAGTTACATATCATATCCGATTGTATGTCATATCTTTCCTCGACAAAACATACGAGGTTAGTATATGTTCTCATTGTGTCTCTCTTAAAGATTCACATGATTAGCTTTGGAGTTCATTTTTGTTGCTGCATTGAAAGTTAGAAATAACAACAGCTCTTATTGAGTTCTAGTTTCTAGTAGAAGCTTTTTGCATAAGTACTTATACATTTATGTATTATATATATATGAATTGGGAGAACACGAAATAAATTTTTCTTCGCGAAGCGCGGTTAAGGGTCAAATACTTGCAGATTACCTAGCAGAATTGCCTGCGGATGTTGAGGCGTCGGCTGAACAGCAGGATGCGCCTGCCCCATCCTTGTCATCATGGGAGTTATATACCGATGGTGCTTGTAGCGCATCTGGCGCGGGTGCAGGTGTAATTTTATCTGGCCCAGATGGCGAAGAGCACACATATGCGTTGCGGTTCAATTTTGCTGTTACGAACAACGAAGCAGAATATGAGTCTTTGTTAGCAGGTATGCGTATTGCGCATAAATTAAATGTTAAAATTCTGCACGCTTATGTGGATACAAAGCTAGTATGCAGTCAAGTCAGCGGAGACTTTGAAGCGCATGACATAGCCATGCAGCAATATTTATCACTTGTTCATAACCTCGCTGGCTAGTTTGAGGCTTTTCAAATCTCCCACGTAATGCGGGGGCAAAATAAGAAGGCGGATGCGCTTAGCAAATTGGCTGCTTTGGCCTTTGATCATCTGGGGAAGAAAGTTCTTATAGAAGAGTTACATGCGAAGTCTATTGTTATGATGCCTTTAGTAGCACCTGTTGAGGAATCCAGCTCGGCGTGGATGACATCCATCATTGCTTTTTTGCGAGATGGTACCTCACCTGCGGATTCTGTTGATGCAAAGAAAGTCCGCACTAAGGCACCACTATACGCCCTTGAGGGTGAGGTCCTATATCGAAAAAATTATTTAGGGCCGCATTTAAGGTGCATCGGCCCAAAAGAGGCAGATGAAGTTATACACGAGGTGCATGAGGGTGCATGCGCTCTTCATTCGGGGCACAGGTCTATTGTGTCAAAAATTATGCGGCTAGGTTATTATTGGCCCACTATGTACGCAGATACCGCGCGCGTAGTTAAACAATGCGAATCTTGCCAAATACATGCACCTATCAGCAGAGCACCTGCGCATCTAATGATCCCAGTCTCATCACCATGTCCATTCTGCAAATGGGCAATTGTGAAAGGACCCGTTCATATACATTATAAACGATTCACAATAGTTGATAACATCGCGAGGTATTTGACCTCTATATGATACATTTTACAAACATTGCATTCGTTTTTAAAAGACAAACTTTCATTACTTCGAAAGTTGACAGCATGCATACCATTTCCTAATATATCCAACTATAATTGACTTAACAATAATCTTGATGAACTCAACGACTCGAATGCAACGTCTTTTGAAATATGTCATGAATGACTCCAAGTAATATCTTTAAAATGAGCAAATGCACATCGAAAGATTTCTTTCGTACCTGAGAATAAACATGCTTTAAAGTGTCAACCAAAAGGTTGGTGAGTTCATTAGTTTATCATAATCATTCATTTCCATCATTTTAATAGACCACAATAATTTCATTTCTCATAAATATACGTCCCATGCATAGAGATAAAAATAATCATTCATATGGATTGAACACCTGGTAACCGACATTAACAAGATGCATATAAGAATATCCCATATCATTCCGGGAAATCCTTCGGACATGATATAAAACAACATCGAAGTACTAAAGCATCCGCTACAACGGATGGGGTTCGTTAGGCCCAATAGATCTATCTTTAGGATTCGCGTCAATTAGTAGACTGGTTTACTAATTCTTAGGTTACCAAGTAAAAAGGGGCATATTCGGCTTCGATCATTCAATCATATAATGTAGTTTCGATTACTTGTGTCTATTTCGTAAAACATTTATAAAACAGTGCATGTATTCTCAGTTCCAAAAATATATATTGCAAAAGCATTTAAAAAGGGAGCAAATGAAACTCACAATACTGTATTTTGTAGTAAAAATAAATATGACGACATTGAACAATGCAAGGTTGGCCTCGGATTCACGAACCTATATCATTTATATATATATATTAACACACATATTCGTAATCGAGTAAATATATATATTATTATTAGTGATATAATTTTTATAATATTAACTTATATATATTTTTCATTATTTCATTAAATGTATTCTTTTTGTATATAAAAAGCATTAATATAGTTAAGTTATGTTTGTTAAATATATTTATATATATATATATATATATATATATATATATATATATATATATATATATATATATATATATATATATATATATATATATATATATATATATATATATATATATATATATATATATATTATTTGTTTATTGAAACTAGTAATTGTAATAATACTAAATTAATATTTGTAATGGTAAAAATGATAATACTTAATATTACTAATAAAAATAATAATATTAATAATCTTAGTGATAAATGTAATGGTATAATAATAACTATAAAAATATTAATCTTTTCTGCTAACGATAATTTTAATACTAAATCTTATAATAATGATAATTATAGTAGTTTTTAATAAAATGAAAAATTTAGTAATGTAGGAAATGATCATTTTTATAATGATACTTAATACTTAATAATAATAATAATTTTAACCATCTTATTACTACTAATGATATTACTAATAATGCTTATGTTTATAATAATAATTCTAATATTTATAATGATACAATATTAATCAATATGATAATGAATTTTATTAGGTTCATAATAATACTAATCGTAATCATAATAATGATATTAATACTAAAATTATAAAAATAATAATAATAACATTAGTAATTAGTAATACTTATAATAATAATAATAATAATGATAACTTTAATACTTATACTTATAACTATGATACTAATAATAATAATTGTAACACTAATAATAACAATAACAATAACCATAATAATAACAATGACAATATTAATAACAATAGCAATAATAATAATAATAATAATAATAATAATAATAATAATAATAATAATAATAATAATAATAATAATAATAATAATAATGATTTTAAAAAAAATATAAACTACCTTCTAAAGCCTTATAAAAAAGAATTGCACCAAGACGGGTTTGAACCCGAGACCTCTCGAACACACGCACCAATACCTAACCACTCTGCCATCTTTGTTTTTCAGATTAAATAAGGAACCCGATATTATTTACCCCATCTTTCTTTCTGACTCCTGTCTCCTCCCTCTTCTTCACAGGTTTGATCAGAGGAATCAAAACTAACTTCTTCATCTCATCACACAACGACTTTCGATTCACCAAGATAAATAAATAAAACAAATCAAATGTTTACATTAATTGCAAACAAAAAAAATATAGAAACAGCACCGCTGCTGTTGCAGCCACGGTTTAAAAAAAAAATTGAATTTGAGTTTGATAATGTTTTAGCCAAAACTTGTAACATCAATTAAGTTTCAAATCTGTAGTGACCCGAACTTTTCCATGTTTATATATTTATATATATATTAAATGAAATTGATATTTATATGATTAAGTGTTTCCAACATGTTAAGCAATCAAACTTGTTAAGACTTGATTAATTGAAATAGGTTTCATATAGACAATTGACCACCCAAGTTGACCGGTGATTCACGAACGTTAAAACTTGTAAAAACTATATGATGACATATATATGGATATATATATATAGTTAACATGATATTTTGATAAGTAAACATATCATTAAGTATATTAACAATGAACTACATATGTAAAAACAAGACTACTAACTTAATGATTTTGAAACGAGACATATATGTAACGATTATCGTTGTAACGACATTTAATGTATATATATCATATTAAGATATATTAATACATCATGATATCATGATAATGTAATAATTTAACATCTCATTTGATTTAATAAATAATGGGTTAACAACATTTAACAAGATCGTTAACCTAAAGGTTTCAAAACAACACTTACATGTAACGACTAACGATGAATTAACGACTCAGTTAAAATGTATATACATGTAGTGTTTTAATATGTATTCATACACTTTTTAAAGACTTCAAGACAATTATCAAAATACTTCTACTTAACAAAAATGCTTACAATTATATCCTCGTTCAGTTTCATCAACAATTCTACTCGTATGCACCCGTATTCGTACTCGTACAATACACAGATTTTAGATGTATGTACTATTGGTATATACACTCCAATGATCAGCTCTTAGCAGCCCATGTGAGTCACCTAACACATGTGGGAACCATCATTTGGCAACTAGTATGAAATATCTCATAAAATTACAAAAATATGAGTAATCATTCATGACTTATTTACATGAAAACAAAATTGCATATCCTTTATATCTAATCCATACACCAACGACCAAAAACACCTACAAACACTTTCATTCTTCAATTTTCTTCATCTAATTGATCTCTCTCAAGTTCTATCTTCATGTTCTAAGTGTTCTTCATAAATTCTACAAGTTCTAGTTTCATAAAATCAAAAATACTTCCAAGTTTGCTAGCTTACTTCCAATCTTGTAAGGTGATCATCCAACCTCAAGAAATCTTTGTTTCTTACAGTAGGTTATCATTCTAATACAAGGTAATAATCATATTCAAACTTTGGTTCAATTTCTATAACTATAACAATCTTATTTCAAGTGATGATCTTACTTGAACTTGTTTTCGTGTCATGATTCTGCTTCAAGAACTTCGAGCCATCCAAGGATCCGTTGAAGCTAGATCCATTTTTCTCTTTTCCAGTAGGTTTATCCAAGGAACTTAAGGTAGTAATGATGTTCATAACATCATTTGATTCATACATAAAAAGCTATCATATTCGAAGTGGTAAACTTGTAATCACTAAAACATAGTTTAGTTAATTCTAAACTTGTTCGCAAATAAAGTTAATCCTTCTAACTACACTTTTAAAATCAACTATACACATGATCTATATCTATATGATATGCTAACTTAATGATTTAAAACCCGGAAACACGATAAACACCATAAAACCGGATTTACGCCGTCATAGTTACAACCGGTGGCTGTTTTGGTTTGGATAATTAAAAACTATGAAAAACTTTGATTTAAAAGCTATACTTCTGGGAATATGATTTTTCTTATGAACATGAAACTATATCCAAAAATCATGGTTAAACTCAAAGTGAAAGTATGTTTTTCAAAACAGTCATCAAGATGTCGTTCTTTCGACGAAAATGACTACCTCTTTCAAAAACGACTTGTAACTTGTATTTCCGACTATAAACCTATACCTTTTCTGTTTAGTTTCATAAATTCAAGTTCAATACGAAACCGTGGCCGCTTAAATCACTCAAAACGGATTAGAAACGAAGAAATGGCGAGCAAAACAAAATTGGTAAAAACTACTCATTTTAGCTACGTGAAAATTGGTAACAAATCTATTCCAACCATAACTTAATCAACTTGTATTGTATATTATGTAATCTTGAGATACCATAGACACGTATACAATGTTTCGACCTATCATGTCGACACATCTATATATATTTCGGAACAACCATAGACACTCTATATGTGAATGTTGGAGTTAGCTATACAGGGTTGAGGTTGATTCCAAAATATATATAGTTTGAGTTGTAATTAATACTGAGATATGTATACACTGGGTCGTGGATGGATTCAAGATAATATATATCGATTTATTTTCTGTACATCTAACTGTGGACAACTAGTTGTAGGTTACTAACGAGGACAGCTGACTTAATAAACTTAAAACATCAAAATGTATTAAAAGTGTTGTAAATATATTTTGAACATACTTTGATATATATGTACATATTTGTTATAGGTTCGTGAATCGACCAGTGGCCAAGTCTTACTTCCCGACGAAGTAAAAAATCTGTGAAAGTGAGTTATAGTCCCACTTTTAAAATCTAATATTTTTGGGATGAGAATACATGCAGGTTTTATAAATGATTTACAAAATAGACACAAGTACGTGAAACTACATTCTATGGTTGAATTATCGAAATCGAATATGCCCCTTTTTATTAAGTCTGGTAATCTAAGAATTAGGGAACAGACACCCTAATTGACGCGAATCCTAAAGATAGATCTATTGGGCCTAACAAACCCCATCCAAAGTACCGGATGCTTTAGTACTTTGAAATTTATATCATATCCGAAGGGTGTCCCGGAATGATGGGAATATTCTTATATATGCATCTTGTTAATGTCGGTTACCAGGTGTTCACCATATGAATGATTTTTATCTCTATGTATGGGATGTGTATTGAAATATGAAATCTTGTGGTCTATTATTATGATTTGATAATATATAGGTTAAACCTATAACTCACCAACATTTTTGTTGACGTTTTAAGCATGTTTATTCTCAGGTGATTATTAAGAGCTTCCGCTGTCACATACTTAAATAAGGACGAGATTTGGAGTCCATGCTTGTATGATATTGTGTAAAAACTACATTCAAGAAACATATTTCGTTATAACATATTTGTATTGTAAACCATTATGTAATGGTCGTGTGTAAACAGGATATTTTAGATTATCATTATTTGATAATCTACGTAAAGCTTTTTAAACCTTTATTGATGAAATAAATATTATGGTTTGTTTTAAAATGAATGCAGTCTTTGAAAAACATCTCATATAGAGGTCAAAACCTCGCAACAAAATCAATTAATATGGAACGTTTTTAATCAATAAGAACGGGACATTTCAGTTGGTATCCGAGCGTTGGTCTTAGAGAACCAGAATTTTGCATTAGTGTGTCTTATCGAGTTTGTTAGGATGCATTAGTGAGTCTGGACTTCGACCGTGTTTACTTGAAAAATGATTGCTTAACAAATTTTGTTGGAAACTATATATTTTTAACATTGGGAGGATTCGTGGACTGATTCACAAGTTCCCGAAGAGGAACCGGAAGAAGAGTCGGAACCGAAAGAAGAATCGGAACCGGAAGAAGAAATAGAACCAGTGGGGGAAATAATAAAACGATTAAGTAGAAGAAAATCCTCAACCAACCGACCAAAGTTAATTATGGTCAATGGTGTTTCCGCCAAGGAAGCAAAGTATTGGGAGGATTACCAATTCTCCGATGAATCGGATCCCGACAAGGATTCCGATGATGTTATAGAAATTATCCCAACACAATTTAATAAGGCAAAAGAGAACAATAAGGGAAAGGGCATAAAAATAGAGAAATTTGATACCAAACCCGATGAACTTTATATGTATCGTCAACACCTGTATTTCTTAAGTTGTGACAATAACCCGGGAACCTCTAAACCACCAGGTTTTTCTAAACCAATGTGGAAAATGACGGCTCGTATTAGGGGAACATCATATATCCCTAGAAACTTGGCAAAACGAACCAAAACCGAAGAAGAAGAAATGAGCGAGTTGGAATAAGATAGTTGTATTCGTGTGGTGTAATATATGTAATATAGTGTGCTTATGCTTTAAGATATATGTAAAAATTGCTTGTATTAATAAGTATTTTTTTTTATGAATCTAACGCTTGTCTATTTTACAGTATAAAAACATAAAATGGATAGACAACCCAATATTTTAAGAGACCTACCCGGAGACATGATTGATGAAATCTTGTCTAGAGTCGGTCAGAATTCCTCGGCGCAACTATTTAAGGCGAGATCAGTTTGTAAGACATTCGAAGAACATTCCAAGAATGCCTTGGTTTATAAAAGGCTTTCATTCGAAAGATGGGGGATATCACATTGGGAAATCCATAAGTTACGATGTGTTTACTTTGACGCATATATTGCGGGGAACCCAAATGATAATTTATGCAACGGGTTAAGAAATTATTTTGACTCAATATATCCGAATATAGGACTTCGTGATTTAGAAAAAGCGGCTAACATGCAACATAAGGAAGCATGTTATGCTTACGGGTTAGTAATATTCGCTTCTCACCAAAGTGAGAACAAAAACATCGGGCTACAACTATTAAACAAAACGTTCCCACAAGTGACGGAGTCGGTAATTGGGGTAAGAAATGAGGTTTTTAGATTGTTACAGGACTGTTGGACATTACGTAACCTTCGTCGCTTTGACGACGTTACAACACGCTGTCTTATCAACGGCCATAACGGTTATGTTCCACAAGACCAAGGATGGGAAGTAGTCCTAGTAAAACCAGAATGCATGACTTGTTTCTGGACGTATGAATTACGTGTCTTTATTGCCTTTGTTGAACGACTTGTGTACTAGCTAGAATTATCTTCACAACCATCTTGTATCAAATTTATTGTGTGCTATATTTCATGCTATATGTAAAATAAGCGGTATTGTAAGTTTGAAAAATATTGTGTAAAAGTTTGAACGCGAAATATTATTATAATCAGTTTTTCATATAGAATTGTAGTAGTTAAATTGTATATTAGCTATTAAGTATGAACTTAACGGGTAGGTACTACCCGACTTTAAACTTATAAAACGCTAATATGAAGAAAAAGCTTTTATAAATGAGTTCAAATTATGCTACGAGATACTATTGACTACTCTTAATATTCTGTATGATTAACTTGTTTCATTTGACTATTTTGAATGAAATGGCACCAACTACTCGACACACCTTGAATATGAGCGAAGAGGAATTTCGTGCCTTTCTTGCTTCAAAAATAGCCGCAGTACAGGCTGCGCTACATACCAACAATAACCTTGGATCTAGCAGTACAGGAAATCGTGTAGGATGCACCTACAAAGAATTCACTGCCTGCAAACCTTTGGAATTTGATGGAACCGAAGGACCGATCGGATTGAAACGGTGGACCGAGAAGGTCGAATCGGTGTTTGCCATAAGTAAGTGTACTGAAGAGGACAAAATGAAGTACGCTACGCATACCTTCACAGGTTCTGCGTTAACATGGTGGAATACCTATCTAGAGCAAGTGGGACAAGATGATGCTTACGCACTACCGTGGTCAGCATTCAAGCACTTGATGAACGAGAAGTACCGTCCCAGAACCGAGGTCAATAAGCTTAAGACAGAACTTAGAGGGTTACGAACCCAAGGATTTGATATTACCACGTACGAAAGACGATTCACAGAATTATGCCTATTGTGTCCGGGAGCGTTCGAAGATGAGGAAGAGAAGATCGGTGCGTTTGTGAAAGGATTACCGGAAAGAATCCAAGAAGATATAAGTTCACACGAGCCCGCCTCCATACAACAGGCATGTAGAATGGCTCACAAACTAGTGAACCAAATTGAAGAAAGAATTAAAGAACAGACTGCTGAAGAGGCCAATGTGAAGCAAGTCAAAAGAAAGTGGGAGAAAAACGGTGATAAGAATCACCAATACAACAACAACAACAACATCAATTACAACAATAATCGCAACAACTATCCCAACAATCGCAACATCAATCGCAACTACAACAAACGGCCCAACAACAACAACAACAACTGCAACTACAACAATCATTCCAACAACAATAATAACCGCAACAACAACAACAATAATCAGAAGCAGCTATGCCAAAGGTGTGAAAAGTATCACTCGGGGTTCTGCACCAAATTTTGCAACAAGTGTAAAAGAAATGGTCATAGCGCAGCGAAGTGTGAGGTCTACGGACCAGGGGTTAACAGAACGAAAGGAACAAATGGTGTCGGAACGAGTAATGACGGAGAAAGTAGTGTCGGAGCAAGTTATGCCAATGTAGTTTGTTATAAATGTGGAAAACCGGGCCACATTATTAGAAATTGCCCGAACCAGGAGAACACGAATGGACAAGGCCGTGGAAGAGTTTTCAATATTAATGCGGCAGAGGCACAGAAAGACCCGGAGCTTGTTACGGGTACGTTTCTTATTGACAATAAATCTGCTTACGTTTTATTTGATCCGGGTGTGGATAGAAGCTATATGAGTAGAGATTTTTGTGCTAAATTAAGTTGTCCATTGATGCCTTTGGATAGTAAATTTTTACTCGAATTAGCAAATGGTAAATTAATTTCAGCAGATAATATATGTCGGAATCGAGAAATTAAACTGGTTAGCGAAACATTTAAGTTTGACTTGATACCAGTAGAGTTAGGGAGTTTTGATGTGATAATCGGTATGGACTGGTTAAAAGAAGTGAAAGCAGAGATCCTTTGTTACAAAAATGCAATTCGCATTATACGAGAAAAAGAAAAACCCTTAATGGTGTACGGAGAAAAGGGCAACACGAAGCTACATCTTATTAGTAATTTGAAGGCACAAAAACTAATAAGAAAAGGTTGCTATGCTGTTCTAGCACACGTCGAGAAAGTAGAAACTGAAGAAAAGAGCATCAATGATGTTCCCGTCGCAAAAGAATTTCCCGATGTATTTCCGAAAGAATTACCAGGATTACCCCCACATCGATCCGTTGAATTTCAAATAGATCTTGTACCAGGAGCTGCACCAATAGCTCGTGCTCCTTACAGACTCGCACCCAGCGAGATGAAAGAACTGCAAAGCCAATTACAAGAACTTTTAGAGCGTGGTTTCATTCGACCAAGCACATCACCGTGGGGAGCTCCTGTTTTGTTTATCAAGAAGAAATATGGTACATTCAGGTTGTGTATCGACTACCGAGAGTTGAACAAACTTACCATTGAAAGGACCCGTTCATATACATTATAAACGATTCACAATAGTTGATTACATTGCGAGGTATTTGACCTCTATATGATACATTTTACAAATATTGCATTCGTTTTTAAAAGACAATCTTTCTTTACATCAAAAATTGACAGGCATGCATACCATTTCATAATATCCACTATCCAACTATAAATTGATTTAATAATAATCTTTGATGAACTCAATGACTCGAATACAACGTTCTTCGAAATATGCTATGAAAGACTCCAAGTAATATCTTTAAAATGAGCAAATGCACAGCGGAAGATTTCTTTAACACCTGAGAATAAACATGCTTTAAAGTGTCAACCAAAATGTTGGTGAGTTCATTAGTTTATCATAATCATTTATTTCCATCATTATAATAGATCACAAGAATTTCATTTCCAGTTCTCATAAATATACGTCCCATGCATAGAGACAAAAAATAATCATTCATATGGTGAACACCTGGTAACCGACATTAACTAGATACATATAAGAATATCCCCTATCATTCCGGGATCCTCCTTCGGACATGATATAATTTCGAAGTACTAAAGCATCCGGTACTTTGGATGGGGTTTGTTAGGCCCAATAGATCTGTCTTTAGGATTCGCGCTTACATGCTCTTATAACATGTAACTAAATTACCTAGCACATCAATTCGCAGAATATCATTTTTAATCACTTGTCTCTATTTCGTAAAGCATTTATAAAAGTAGCGCGTGTATTCTCAGACCAAAAATATATATTGAAAAAGCAATTAAAAAGGGAGCAAATGAAACTCACCATACTGTATTTCGTAGTAAAAATACATATAACGTCATTGAACAAGTGCAAGGTTGGCCTCAGATTCACGAACCTAAATTAATTATATATAATTATATGTTGGTCAATATTTGTCTAACAAATTAGGTCAAGTCATAGTGTACCACAATCCTAATGCTCGAGACTAATATGCAAAAGTCAACAAAAGTAAATTTGACTCAAAATAATTTCTAAAAATCTATACATGATTAATATATAGTTTAAATATCGTCGTTTTATATTTTTAAAAGATTTATTAGAGTAAATAATATAATTTATTTATTAATAAATAAAATTTTATATTATATTTATATAATAAAATATACTTTTATATATATTAAGTAATAAAATTTATAGGGTTTATTTAATATTATAAAGATAATATGATATGTATTATTAAAGTAAGTTATTACACGTAGTAAAATATGTTTGTATCAAATATTTATTTGATAAAATAATATCTATAATGATAGTAAGTAAAAGTTGTATTATTTTGTAATAATAATTATTATTATAAAAATATCAATATTTATAATTACTAAGATGACATTATGATAAAATGATAATTCTAATTATGATAACTTTAATATTTACGATAATTTTTAATATTATCTTTAAAATAATAATTCTATTTAAAATAATAATAATAATAATGATATTTTATAGTAACAATGACATTTCTATTAAAATGATAATTTTTGTTAAAATGATAGTTTTAATACTAACGATAATATTAATAATAATAGTAATGATAAAAATAATAAGAACGATAATTTTATCTAAATCAATATCTTATAATATTTTAATTTCATCATGATACTCTTACCCATTATTTCCTAATCGTTTCGTTTAATAGCTTTTAATCGTCTTTTATATCGTGTTCGTAATAATGATAATAATAGTAATCAAAATAATTAGGTGTTACAAATATTTGTTTTAATTACACTAATATTAATAATGATAGTTACTATAACATTATTAACGATAATACTAATAATTATCTTAATGATAATATAGTAATAATAATAATAACAATAACAATAACCATTTTTAAATAATGATATATATATTAATAATGATAATAATGATAATAATAATAATAATACCAATAATAATAATAATAATTGGATAATAATAATAATACTAATTATAACTTTAACGATAATAACGATAGTAATAATAAAAAAATAACAATTTTTAATGATAAATCCTTTTATTGATAAAGATAATAATAATAATAATAAGATAAAACTAGAACGACGATAATAATAATAATCATTTTTAATAATAATACAAAAATTCGATGGACTATAACTTCAAATCCGTTCATCGAAATCATTCGATATCTAAATGAAAAGTTCTTAATTTTTCGCTAGCTTTCCAACGACATGCATATCTTATACCTTATCTCAGTCACATATATAACTAATTCAGGATTCAACATAACCTAACTAAAGGCAATATCAAAAGTACAAACACGCATAATCCTATATACTCGAGCACTAGTCAGGGATACACTATTAGTATGTAAAAGTTAAATTATGAGTACTCACATATCAATATTGAGATTCAATATTGCAAGAAAGGTACGTAGACGCAACGGAGATGATAAACACTATATTGATCTCACGAGCATACCCATGAACCATACCCAATCACCTCCATAGCTGTAACCCATAATTTCCTTAATCTAATTCCACTCGAAAAACAATTTCAAAATCACTCGGACAGCACTCTGACGTAATAATTTATGTATACTAATAATATCTTGAAATAATACGGAGTAAATATATATATGTAAATCGATTGAAAGAGTTTAGAGAAAAATATTTTCAAGTTTCTTATGAAATAATGAAACATATTGAATTCTATTTATAATAGATTTTTGAATTATTAAAATGAATTATTAAAGTATGAATTATTAAAGTGAATTATTAAAGTATGAATTATTTAAGTGAATTATCAAAGTGTGAATTATTAAAGTAAATTATTAAAGTATAATTATTAAAGTGAATTATTAAAGTGAATTATTAAAGTTAAAGTAAAGTAAAAATAAAGTAAAGGTAAAGTTTAAGTATAGTAAAAGTATAAAACTATGTACGTATAATACGCGTATAAATATATATAATATTAATTTAAATCGTTATATATATTTAATAAAATAAAATATAAATATCGTTATCTTTATCATACTGGTTAAGTAATGAGTTGTCAAAAGTGGTTCTAGATATTTATAAAAGTTATATACGTTTTAATAATAAATTTCTTTTTAAACTGAAAACGTTTTTGTACGTTTGAAACTAAATCAAATAAATATAATAATTTTGTTTTCCAAAACCAAATATATTTTTAAGAATCATTTTGTTTAAAGGTTAAAATAATGGAAATCGTTATATCATAAAATGTTTTAGAAAAGTAGAATCATATATATTCATAATAGGTTTCAAGTTTTTAAATTACAGTTTGTTGGTGAAGCATGGGATAAAGTTCAAAAGTTAAATAAACGTATGAAATCATCTTAATGAAAAATGTCGAGTTACATAACTTATCGATATCCAACATCTAAGTTATTTACACTTCACGTTCTTACTTATAAATCACTTTACCATCTTCTAATTTCATCGATAAACATATTGAAACAAATACGTTCATGTAAAGTATTATACGTTTAATACTTTATTAATATTCTCAAGTTATAATATATATATACATATATATACATATTTATTTATATATAACGGTTCGTGAATCGTCGGAATTTGGTCGAGGTTATAATGAATGTATGAATACAATTTAAAATTATTGAGATTTAACTTAACAAACTTTGCTTATCGTGTCGGAATAATATAAAGATAAAGTTTAAATTTGGTTGGAAATTTCCGGGTTGTCACAACCATCAAGAACCGCTACCCACTACCGAGAATCGACGACTTATTTGATCAACTACAAGGCTCGTCTGTTTATTCAAAGATTGACTTACGTTCCGGGTATCATCAAATGCGGGTGAAAGAAGATGATATTCCAAAGACTGTTTTCAGAACACGTTACGGTCATTACGAGTTTATGGTCATGCCATTTGGTTTAACTAATGCACCAGCTGTGTTCATAGACCTTATGAACCGAGTGTGTGGACCATACCTTGACAAGTTTGTCATTGTTTTCATTGATGACATACTTATTTACTCAAAGAATGACCAAGAACACGGTGAACATTTAAGAAAGGTGTTAGAAGTATTGAGGAAGGAAGAATTGTATGCTAAGTTTTCAAAGTGTGCATTTTGGTTGGAAGAAGTTCAATTTCTCGGTCACATAGTGAACAAAGAAGGTATTAAGGTGGATCCGGCAAAGATAGAAACTGTTGAAAAGTGGGAAACCCCGAAAACTCCGAAACACATAAGCCAGTTTTTAGGACTAGCTGGTTACTACAGAAGGTTCATCCAAGACTTTTCCAGAATAGCAAAACCCTTGACTGCATTAACTCATAAAGGGAAGAAATTTGAATGGAAGGATGAACAAGAGAAAGCATTTCAGTTATTGAAGAAAAAGCTAACTACGACACCTATATTGTCATTGCCTGAAGGGAATGATAATTTTGTGATTTATTGTGACGCATCAAAGAAAGGTCTCAGTTGTGTATTAATGCAACGAACGAAGGTGATTGCTTATGCGTCTAGACAATTGAAGATTCACGAACAAAATTATACGATGCATGATTTGGAATTAGGCGCGGTTGGTTTTGCATTAAAGACTTGGAGGCACTACTTATATGGGGTCAAAAGTATTATATATACCGACCACAAAAGTCTTCAACACATATTTAATCAGAAACAACTGAATATGAGGCAGCGTAGGTGGATTGAATTGTTGAATGATTACGACTTTGAGATTCGTTACCACCCGGGGAAGGAAAATGTGGTAGCCGACGCCTTGAGCAGGAAGGACAGAGAACCCATTCGAGTAAAGACTATGAATATAGTGATTCACAATAACCTTACTACTCAAATAAAGGAGGCGCAACAAGGAGTTTTAAAAGAGGGAAATTTAAAGGATGAAATACCCAAAGGATCGGAGAAGCATCTTAATATTCGGGAATACGGAACCCGGTATAGGGCTGAAAGGATTTGGGTACCAAAATTTGGAGATATGAGAGAAATGGTACTTAGAGAAGCTCATAAAACAAGATACTCAATACATCCTGGAACGGGGAAGATGTACAAGGATCTCAAGAAACATTTTTGGTGGCCGGGTATGAAAGCCGATGTTGCTAAATAAGTAGGAGAATGTTTGACGTGTTCTAAGGTCAAAGCGGAGCATCAGAAACCATCAGGTCTACTTTAACAACCCGAAATCCCGGAATGGAAATGGGAAAACATTACCATGGATTTCATCACTAAATTGCCAAGGACTACAAGTGGTTTTGATACTATTTGGGTAATAGTTGATCGTCTCACCAAATCAGCACATTTCCTGCCAATAAGAGAAGATAACAAGATGGAGAAGTTAGCACGACTGTATTTGAAGGAAGTCGTCTCCAGACATGGAATACCAATCTCTATTATCTCTGATAGGGATGGCAGATTTATTTCAAGATTCTGGCAGACATTACAGCAAGCATTAGGAACTCGTCTAGACATGAGTACTGCCTATCATCCACAAACTGATGGGCAGAGCGAAAAGAGGATACAAACGCTTGAAGACATGCTACGAGCATGTGTTATTGATTTAGGAAACAGTTGGGATCGACATCTACCGTTAGCAGAATTTTCCTACAACAATAGCTACCATTCCAGTATTGAGATGGCTCCGTTTGAAGCACTTTATGGTAGAAAGTGCAGGTCTCCGATTTGTTGGAGTGAAGTGGGGGATAGACAGATTACGGGTCCGGAGATAATACAATAAACTACCGAGAAGATCATCCAAATTCAACAACGGTTGAAAACCGCCCAAAGTCGACAAAAGAGCTACGCTGACATTAAAAGAAAAGATATAGAATTTGAAATTGGAGAGATGGTCATGCTTAAAGTTGCACCTTGGAAAGGCGTTGTTCGATTTGGTAAATGAGGGAAATTAAATCCAAGGTATATCGGACCATTCAAGATTATTGATCGTGTCGGACCAGTAGCTTACCGACTTGAGTTACCTCAACAACTCGCGACTGTACATAACACTTTTCACGTCTCGAATTTGAAGAAATGTTTTGCTAAAGAAGATCTCACTATTCCGTTAGACGAAATCCAAATCAATGAAAAAATTCAATTCATCGAAGAACCCGTCGAAATAATGGATCGTAAGGTTAAAAGACTTAAACAAAACAAGATACCAATTGTTAAGGTTTGATGGAATGCTCGTAGAGGACCCGAGTTCACCTGGGAACGAGAAGATCAGATGAAGAAGAAATACCCGCACTTATTTCCAGAAGATACGTCAACACCTCCAACTGCTTAAAATTTCGGGACGAAATTTATTTAACGGGTAGGTACTGTAGTGACCCGAACTTTTCCATGTTTATATATATATTAAATGAAATTGATATTTATATGATTAAGTGTTTCCAACATGTTAAGCAATCAAACTTGTTAAGACTTGATTAATTGAAATAGGTTTCATATAGACAATTGACCACCCAAATTGACCGGTGATTCACAAACGTTAAAACTTGTAAAAACTATATGATGACATATATATGGATATATATATATACATTTAACATGATATTATGATAAGTAAACATATCATTAAGTATATTAACAATGAACTACATATGTAAAAACAAGACTACTAACTTAATGATTTTGAAACGAGACATATATGTAACGATTATCGTTGTAATGACATTTAATGTATATATATCATATTAAGATATATTAATACATCATGATATCATGATAATGTAATAATTTAATATCTCATTTGATTTAATAAACAATGGGTTAACAACATTTAACAAGATCGTTAACCTAAAGGTTTCAAAACAACACTTACATGTAACGACTAACGATGACTTAACGACTCAGTTAAAATGTATATACATGTAGTGTTTTAATATGTATTCATACACTTTTTAAAGACTTCAAGACACTTATCAAAATACTTCTACTTAACAAAAATGCTTACAATTATATCCTCGTTCAGTTTCATCAACAATTCTACTCGTATGCACCCGTATTCGTACTCGTACAATACACAGCTTTTAGATGTATGTACTATTGGTATATACACTCCAATGATCAGCTCTTAGCAGCCCATGTAAGTCACCTAACACATGTGGGAACCATAATTTGGCAACTAGCATGAAATATCTCATAAAATTACAAAAATATGAGTAATCATTCATGACTTATTTACATGAAAACAAAATTACATATCCTTTATATCTAATCCATACACCAACAACCAAAAACACCTACAAACACTTTCATTCTTCAATTTTCTTCATCTAATTGATCTCTCTCAAGTTCTATCTTCAAGTTCTAAGTGTTCTTCATAAATTCTACAAGTTCTAGTTTCATAAAATCAAGAATACTTCCAAGTTTGCTAGCTTACTTCCAATCTTGTAAGGTGATCATCCAACCTCAAGAAATCTTTGTTTCTTACAGTAGGTTATCATTCTAATACAAGGTAATAATCATATTCAAACTTTGGTTCAATTTCTATAACTATAACAATCTTATTTCAAGTGATGATCTTACTTGAACTTGTTTTCGTGTCATGATTCTGCTTCAAGAACTTCGAGCCATCCAAGGATCCGTTGAAGCTAGATCCATTTTTCTATTTTCCAGTAGGTTTATCCAAGGAACTTAAGGTAGTAATGATGTTCATAACATCATTTGATACATACATAAAAAGCTATCATATTCGAAGTGGTAAACTTGTAATCACTAGAACATAGTTTAGTTAATTCTAAACTTGTTCGCAAATAAAGTTAATCCTTCTAACTACACTTTTAAAATCAACTATACACATGATCTATATCTATATGATATGCTAACTTAATGATTTAAAACCCGGAAACACGATAAACACCATAAAACCGGATTTACGCCGTCATAGTTACAACCGGGGGCTGTTTTGGTTTGGATAATTATAAACTATGAAAAACTTTGATATAAAAGCTATAATTCTGGAAAAATGATTTTTCTTATGAACATGAAACCATATCCAAAAATCATGGTTAAACTCAAAGTGAAAGTATGTTTTTCAAAACAGTCATCAAGATGTCGTTCTTTCGACGAAAATGACTACCTCTTTCAAAAATGACTTGTAACTTGTATTTCTGACAATAAACCTATACCTTTTCTGTTTAGTTTCATAAAGTCAAGTTCAATACGAAACCGTGGCCGCTTAAATCACTCAAAACGGATTAGAAACGAAGAAATGGCGAGCAAAACAAAATTGGTAAAAACTACTCATTTTAGCTACGTGAAAATTGGTAACAAATCTATTCCACTCATAACTTAATCAACTTGTATTGTATATTATGTAATCTTGAGATACCATAGACACGTATACAATGTTTCGACCTATCATGTTGACACATCTATATATATTTCGGAACAACCATAGACACTCTATATGTGAATGTTGGAGTTAGCTATACAGGGTTGAGGTTGATTCCAAAATATATATAGTTTGAGTTGTGATCAATACTGAGATATGTATACACTGGGTCGTGGATTGATTCAAGATAATATATATCGATTTCTTTTCTGTACATCTAACTGTGGACAACTAGTTGTAGGTTACTAACGAGGACAGCTGACTTAATAAACTTAAAACATCAAAATGTATTAAAAGTGTTGTAAATATATTTTGAACATACTTTGATATATATGTACATATTTGTTATAGGTTCGTGAATCGACCAGTGGCCAAGTCTTACTTCCCGACGAAGTAAAAAATCTGTGAAAGTGAGTTATAGTCCCACTTTTAAAATCTAATATTTTTGGGATGAGAATACATGCAAGTTTTATAAATGATTTACAAAATAGACACAAGTACGTGAAACTACATTCTATGGTTGAATTATCGAAATCGAATATGCCCCTTTTTATTAAGTCTGGTAATCTAAGAATTAGAGAACAGACACCTTAATTGACGCGAATCCTAAAGATAGATCTATTGGGCCTAACAAACCCCATCCAAAGTACCGGATGCTTTAGTACTTCGAAATTTATATCATATCCGAAGGGTATCCCGGAATGATGGGGATATTCTTATATATGCATCTTGTTAATGTCGGTTACCAGGTGTTCACCATATGAATGATTTTTATCTCTATGTATGGGATGTGTATTGAAATATGAAATCTTGTGATCTATTATTATGATTTGATAATATATAGGTTAAACCTATAACTCACCAACATTTTTGTTGATGTTTTAAGCATGTTTATTCTCATGTGATTATTAAGTGCTTCTGCTATCGCATACTTAAATAAGGACGAGATTTAGAGTCCATGCTTGTATGATATTGTGTAAAAACTGCATTCAAGAAACTTATTTCGTTGTAACATATTTGTATTGTAAACCATTATGTAATGGTCATGTGTAAACAGGATATTTTAGATTATCATTATTTGATAATCTACGTAAAGATTTTTAAACCTTTATTAATGAAATAAAGGTTATGGTTTGTTTTAAAATGAATGCAGTCTTTGAAAAACGTCTCATATAGAGGTCAAAACCTCGCAACAAAATCAATTAATATGGAACGTTTTTAATCAATAAGAACGGGACATTTCAAAATCACTCCTAAAACCTTTCTCAATCGATAATTTAACTGTAAATATCACCTTGAACTCGAATTTAATAGATGAACAACCTTTGACTTTTTAAGACCAAAACTTTGACTCCAAAATTAAGATTCGATACTAAAAATTGAAATTTGAAACTCTCCAGATAGTTTGAATGAATGATGTAGTGACCCGAACTTTTCCATGTTTATATATATTAATTGAGATTGTTATTTATATGATTAAGTGTTTCCAACATGTTAAGCAATCAAACTTGTTAAGACTTGATTAATTGAAATAGGTTTCATATAGACAATTGACCACCCAAGTTGACCGGTGATTCACGAACGTTAAAACTTGTAAAAACTATATGATAACATATATATGGATACATATATAGTTAACATGATATTATGATAATTAAACATATCATTAAGTATATTAACAATGAACTACATATGTAAAAATAAGACTACTAACTTAATGATTTTGAAACGAGACATATATGTAACGATTATCGTTGTAACGACATTTAATGTATATATATCATATTAAGAGATATTCATACATCATAATATCATGATAATATAATATTTTAAAATCTCATTTGATATTATAAACATTGGGTTAACAACATTTAACAAGATCGTTAACCTAAAGGTTTCAAAACAACACTTACATGTAACGACTAACGATGACTTAACGACTCAGTTAAAATGTATATACATGTAGTGTTTTAATATGTATTCATACACTTTTGAAAGACTCTAAGACACTTATCAAAATACTTCTACTTAACAAAAATACTTACAATTACATCCTCATTCAGTTTCATCAAAAATTCTACTCGTATGCACCCGTATTCGTACTCGTACAATACACAGCTTTTAGATGTATGTACTATCGGTATATACACTCCAATGATCAGCTCTTAGCAGCCCATGTGAGTCACCTAACACATGTGGGAACCATCATTTGGCAACTAGCATGAAATATCTCATAAAATTACAAAAATATGAGTAATCATTCATGACTTATTTACATGAAAACAAAATTACATATCCTTTATATCTAATCCATACACCAACGACCAAAAACACCTACAAACACTTTCATTCTTCAATTTTCTTCATCTAATTGATCTCTCTCAAGTTCTATCTTCAAGTTCTAAGTGTTCTTCATAAATTCCAAAAGTTCTAGTTTCATAAAATCAAGAATACTTCCAAGATTGCAAGTTTACTTCCAAGTTTTCTAAATCCATTCCAAGTAATCATCCAAGATCAAGAAACCTTTGTTACTTATAGTAGGTTATCTTTCTAATACAAGGTAATAATCATATTCAAACTTTAATTCAATTTCTATAACTATAACAATCTTATTTCGAGTGGAAATCTTACTTGAAACTGTTTTCGTGTCATGATTCTGCTTCAAGAACTTTCAAGCCATCCAAGGATCCTTTGAAGCTAGATCTATTTTCTCATTTCCAGTAGGTTTATCCAAGGAACTTGAGGTAGTAATGATGTTCATAACATCATTCGATTCATACATATAAAGCTATCTTATTCGAAGGTTTAAACTTGTAATCACTAGAACATAGTTTAGTTAATTCTAAACTTGTTCGCAAATAAAAGTTAATCCTTCTAACTTGACTTTTAAAATCAACTAAACACATGTTCTATATCTATATGATATGCTAACTTAATGATTTAAAACCTGGAAACACGAAAAATACCGTAAAACCGGATTTACACCGTCGTAGTAACACCGCGGGCTGTTTTGGGTTAGTTAATTAAAAACTATGATAAACTTTGATTTAAAAGTTGTTATTCTGGGAAAATTATTTTTATTATGAACATGAAACTATATCCAAAAATCATGGTTAAACTCAAAGTGGAAGTATGTTTTCTAAAATGGTCATCTAGACGTCGTTCTTTCGACTGAAATGACTACCTTTACAAAAACGACTTGTAACTTATTTTTCTGACTATAAACCTATACTTTTTATATTTAGATTCATAAAATTGAGTTCAATATGAAACCATAGCAATTTGATTCACTCAAAACGGATTTAAAATGAAGAAGTTATGGGTAAAACAAGATTGGATAATTTTTCTCATTTTAGCTACGTGAAAATTGGTAACAAATCTATTCCAACCATAACTTAATCAACTTGTATTATATATTATGTAAGCTTGAGATACCATAGACACGTATACAATGTTTCGACCTATCATGTCGACACATCTATATATATTTCGGAACAACCATAGACACTCTATATGTGAATGTTGGAGTTAGCTATACAGGGTTGAGGTTGATTCCAAAATATATATAGTTTGAGTTGTGATCAATACTGAGATACGTATACACTGGGTCGTGGATTGATTCAAGATAATATTTATAAATTTATTTCTGTACATCTAACTGTGGACAACTAGTTGTAGGTTACTAACGAGGACAGTTGACTTAATAAACTTAAAACATCAAAATATATTAAAAGTGTTGTAAATATATTTTGAACATACTTTGATATATATGTATATATTGTTATAGGTTCGTGAATCAACCAGTGGCCAAGTCTTACTTCCCGACAAAGTAAAAATCTGTGAAAGTGAGTTATAATCCCACTTTTAAAGTCTAATATTTTTGGGATGAGAATACATGTAGGTTTTATAAATGATTTACAAAATAGACACAAGTACGTGAAACTACATTCTATGGTTGAATTATCGAAATCGAATATGCCCCTTTTTATTAAGTCTGGTAATCTAAGAATTAGGGAACAGACACCCTAATTGACGCGAATCCTAAAGATAGATCGATTGGGCCTAACAAACCCCATCCAAAGTACCGGATGCTTTAGTACTTCAAAATTTATATCATATCCGAAGGGTGTCCCAGAATGATGGGGATATTCTTATATATATGCATCTTGTTAATGTCGGTTACCAGGTGTTCACCATATGAATGATTTTTATCTCTATGTATGGGATGTGTATTGAAATATGAAATCTTGTGGTCTATTATTACGATTTGATATATATAGGTTAAACCTATAACTCACCAACATTTTTGTTGACGTTTAAAGCATGTTTATTCTCAGGTGAATACTAAGAGCTTCCGCTGTTGCATACTAAAATAAGGACAAGATTTGGAGTCCATGTTTGTATGATATTGTGTAGAAACTGCATTCAAGAAACTGATTTCGATGTAATATA
Organism: Rutidosis leptorrhynchoides; assembly: GCF_046630445.1. Lineage (NCBI taxonomy): Eukaryota > Viridiplantae > Streptophyta > Magnoliopsida > Asterales > Asteraceae > Rutidosis > Rutidosis leptorrhynchoides. Next base: position 656,233,847 of record NC_092333.1, on the reverse strand, counting down.
TTTGTATTGTAAACCATTATGTAATGGTCGTGTGTAAACAGGATATTTTAGATTATCATTATTTGATAATCTACGGAAAGCTTTTTAAACCTTTATTTATGAAATAAAGGTTATGGTTGTTTTAAAAATGAATGCAGTCTTTGAAAAATGTCTCATATAGAGGTCAAAACCTCGCAACGAAATCAATTAATATGGAACGTTTTTAATCAATAAGAACGGGACATTTCAGTTGGTATCCGAGCGTTGGTCTTAGAGAACCAGAAAATTTGCATTAGTGTATCTTATCGAGTTTGTTAGGATGCATTAGTGAGTCTGGACTTCGACCGTGTTTTCTTTAAAAATGATTGCTTAACATTTTTGTTGGAAACTATATATTATTAACATGTATATATTATGTGATATATTAATCTCTTAACATGTTTGATATTGTGTGATAGATATCTACCTCTAGCACAAATCCCATTGACTCACCTAATAATAACGAAGAGTCGAATATATATTGGACTGATTCACAAGTTCCCGAAGAAGAACCGGAAGAAGAATCAGAACCGGAAGAAGAATCAGAACCGGAAGAGGAGGAACCGGAAGAGGAGGAACCGGAAGAGGAGGAACCGGAGGAGGAAATAGAACCGGTGGGGGAAATAATAAAACGGTTAAGTAAAAGAAAATCCTCAACCAACCGACCAATGTTAATTATGGTCAATGGTGTTTCTGCCAAGGAAGCAAAATATTGGGAGGATTACCAATTCTCCGATGAATCGGATTCCGACGAGAATTCCGATGATGTTATAGAAATTACCCCAACTGAATTTAAAAAGGCAAAAGAAAATAATAAGGGAAAGGGCATAAAAATAGAGAAATCTAATTCCAACCCCGATGAACTTTATATGTATCGTCAACCCCCGAAGCCCTTAAGTTGTAACAATGACCCGGGAACCTCTAAACCACCAGGTTTTTCTAAACCGTTGTGGAAAACGACAGCTCGTATTAGGGGAACATCATATATCCCTAGAAACTTGGCAAAACGAACCAAAACCAAAGAAGAAGAAACGAGCGAGTCGGAATAAGATAGTTGTATTCGTGTGGTGTAATATATGTAATATAGTGTGCTTATGCTTTATGATATATGTAAAAATTGCTTGTATTAATAAGTATTTTTTTTTATGAATCTAACTCTTGTCTATTTTACAGTATAAAAACACAAAATGGATAGACAACCCAATATTTTAAGAGACCTACCCGGAGACATGATTGATGAAATCTTGTCTAGAGTCGGTCAGAATTCTTCGGCACAACTATTTACGGCGAAATCAGTTTGTAAGACATTCGAAGAACGTTCCAAGAATGTCTTGGTTTATAAGAGACTTTCGTTTGAAAGATGGGGGATATCACATTGGGAAACCAATAAGTTACGATGTGTTTACTTTGACGCATATATTGCGGGGAACCCAAATGCTATTTTACGCAACGGGTTAAGAAATTATTTTGACTCAATGTATCCGAATATAGGACTTCATGATTTAGAAAAAGCGGCTAACATGCAACATAAAGAAGCATGCTATGCTTACGGGTTAGTAATGTTCGCTTCTCACAAAGTGAGAACAAGAACATCGGGCTACAACTATTAAACAAAACGTTCCCACAAGTGACGGAGTCGGTAATTGGGGTAAGAAATGAGGTTTTTAGATTGTTACGGGACTGTTGGACATTACGTAACCCTCGTCCCTTTGACGACGTTACAACACGATGTCTTATCAACGGCCATAACAGTTATGTTCCACAAGACCAAGGATGGGAAGTAGTCCTAGTAAAACCAGAATGCATGACTTGTTTCTGGACGTATGAATTACGTGTCTTTATTGCCTTTGCTGAACGACTTGTGTACTAGCTAGAATTATCTTCACAACTATCTTGTATCAAAGTTATTGTGTGCTATATTTCATGCTTTATGTAAAATAAGCGGTATTGTAAGTTTGTAAAATATTGTATAAAAGTTTGAACGCGAAATATTATTATAATCAGTTTTTCATATAGAATTGTAGTAGTTGAATTGTATATTAGCTACTAAGTATGAACTTAACGGGTAGGTACTACCCGAATTTAAACTTATAAAACGCTAATATGAAGAAAAAGCTTTTATAAATGAGTTCATATTATGCTACGAAATACTATTAACTACTCTTAATATTTTGTATGATTAACTTGTTCCATTTGACTATTTTGAAGGAAATGGCACCGACTACTCGACACACCGTGAATATGAATGAAGAGGAATTCCGTACTTTTCTAGCTTCAAACATAGCCGCAGTACAGGCTGCGCTACATACCAACAATAACCTTGGATCTAGCAGTACAGGAAATCATGTAGGATGCACTTACAAAGAATTCACTGCCTGCAAACCTTTGGAATTTGATGGAACCGAAGGACCGATCGGATTGAAACGGTGGACTGAGAAGGTCGAATTGGTGTTTGCCATAAGTAAGTGTACTGAAGAGGACAAAGTGAAGTACGCTACGCATACCTTCACAGGTTCTGCGTTAACATGGTGGAATACCTATCTAGAGCAAGTGGGACAAGATGATGCGTACGCACTACCGTGGTCAGCATTCAAGCACTTGATGAACGAGAAGTACCGTCCCAGAACCGAGGTCAATAAGCTCAAGACAGAACTTAGAGGGTTATGAACCCAAGGATTTGATATTACCACGTACGAAAGACGATTCACAGAATTGTGTCTATTATGTCCGGGAGCGTTTGAAGAAGAGGAAGAGAAGATCGACGCGTTTGTGAAAGGATTACCAGAAAGAATCCAAGAAGATATAAGTTCACACGAGCCCGCCTCCATACAACAGGCATGTAGAATGGCTCACAAACTAGTGAACCAGATTGAAGAAAGAATTAAAGAACAGACTGCTGAAGAGGCCAATGCGAAGCAAGTCAAAAGAAAATGGGAGGAAAACGGTGATAAGAATCACCAATACAACAACAACAACAATTACAACAATAATCGCAACAATTATCCCAACAATCGCAACATCAATCTCAACTACAACAAACGGCCCAACAACAACAACAACAACAACAACAGCAACTACAACAATCATCCCAACAACAATAATAACCGCAACAACAACAACAATCAGAAGTAGCTATGCCAAAGGTGTGAAAAGTATCACTCGGGGTTCTGCACCAAATTTTGCAACAAGTGTAAAAGAAATGGTCATAGCGTGGCGAAGTGTGAGGTCTACGGACCAGGGGTTAACAGAACGAAAGGAATAAATGGTGTCAGAACGAGTAATGGCGGAGCAAGTAGTGTCGGAGCAAGTTATGCCAATGTAGTTTGTTATAAATGTGGAAAACCGGGCCACATTATTAGAAATTTCCCGAACCAGGAGAACACGAATGGACAAGGCCGCGGAAGAGTTTTCAATATTAATGCGGCAGAGGCACAGGAAGACCCGGAGCTTGTTACGGGTACGTTTCTTATTGACAATAAATCCGCTTACGTTTTATTTGATTCGGGTATGGATAGAAGCTATATGAGTAGAGATTTTTGTGCTAAATTAAGTTGTCTATTGACGCCGTTGGACAGTAAATTTTTACTCAAATTAGCAAATGGTAAATTAATTTCAGCAGATTATATATGCCGGAATCGAGAAATTAAACTGGGTAGCGAAATATTTAAGATTGATTTGATACCAGTAGAGTTAGGGAGTTTTGAAGTAATAGTTGGCATGGACTGGCTGAAGGAGATGAAAGCAAAGATCGTATGTTACAAAAATGCAATTCTCATTGTACGAGAAGAAGGAGAACCCTTAATGGTGTACGGAGAAAAGGGCAACACGAAGCTACATCTTATTAGTAATTTGAAGGCACAAAAACTAATAAGAAAAGGTTGCTATGCTGTTCTAGCACACGTCGAGAAAGTACAAACTGAAGAAAAGAGCATCAATGATGTTCCCGTCACAAAAGAATTTCCCGATGTATTTCTGAAAGAATTCCAGGACTACCTCCACATCGATCTGTTGAATTTCAAATAGATCTTGTACTAGGAGCTGCACCAATAGCTCGTGCTCCTTACAGAATCGCACCCAGCGAGATGAAAGAACTGCAAAGCCAACTGAGAGAACTATTAGAACGTGGTTTCATTCGACCAAGCACATCACCATGGGAAGCTCCTGTTTTGTTTGTCAAGAAGAAAGATGGTACATTTAGGTTGTGTATTGACTACAGAGAGTTAAACAAACTTACCATCAAAAACCGTTATCCACTGCCGAGAATTGACGACTTATTTGATCAACTACAAGGCTCGTCGGTTTATTCGAAGATCGATTTACATTCTGGATATCATCAAATGCGAGTAAAGGAGGATGATATCCTAAAAACTGCTTTTAGGACGCGTTATGGTCATTACGAGTTTATGGTTATGCCGTTTGGATTGACTAACGCACCAGATGTGTTCATGGACCTTATGAACCGAGTGTGTGGGCCATATCTTGACAAGTTTGTCATTGTTTTCATCGATGACATACTTATTTACTCAAAGAATGATCAAGAGCATGAAGAACATTTGAGAAAAGTGCTAGAAGTATTGAGGAAAGAAAAACTGTACGCTAAGTTTTCAAAGTGTGCATTTTGGTTGGAAGAAGTTCAATTCCTCGGTCACATAGTGAACAAAGAAGGTATCCAGGTGGACCCGGCAAAGATCGAAACCGTTGAAAAGTGGGAAACCCCAAAAACTCCGAAGCATATACGTCAATTTTTAGGATTGGCTGGTTACTACAGAAGATTCATCCAAGATTTCTCCAAAATAGCAAAACCCTTGACTGCATTAACGCATAAAGGGAAGAAATTTGAATGGAAGGATGAACAAGAGAAGGCGTTTCAATTATTGAAGAAAAAGCTAACTAGGGCACCTATATTGTCATTGCCTGAAGGGAATGATGATTTTGTGATTTATTGTGACGCATCAAAGCAAGGTCTCGGTTGTGTATTAATGCAATGGACGAAGGTGATTGCTTATGCGTCTAGACAATTGAAGATTCACGAGCAAAATTATACGACGCATGATTTGGAATTAGGCGCGGTTGTTTTTGCATTAAAGACTTGGAGACACTACTTATATGGGGTCAAAAGTATTATATATACCGACCACAAAAGTCTTCAACACATATTTAATCAGAAACAACTGAATATGAGGCAGCGTAGGTGGATTGAATTGTTGAATGATTATGACTTTGAGATTCGTTACCACACGGGGAAGGCAAATGTGGTAGCCGACGCCTTGAGCAGAAAGGACAGAGAACCCATTAGAGTAAAATCTATGAATATAATGATTCACACTAACCTTACTACTCAAATAAAGGAGGCGCAACAAGGAGTTTTAAAAGAGGGTAATTTAAAGGATGAAATACCCAAAGGATCGGAGAAGCATCTTAATATTCGGGAAGACGGAACCCGGTATAGGGCTGAAAGAATTTGGGTACCAAAATTTGGAGATATGAGAGAAATGGTACTTAGAGAAGCTCATAAAACCAGATACTCAATACATCCTGGAACGGGGAAGATGTACAAGGATCTTAAGAAACATTTTTGGTGGCCAGGTATGAAAGCCGATATTGCTAAATATGTAGGAGAATGTTTGACGTGTTCTAAGGTCAAAGCTGAACTTCAGAAACCATCAGGTCTACTACAACAACCTGAAATCCCGAAATGGAAATGGGAAAACATTACCATGGATTTCATTACTAAATTGCCAAGGACTGCAAGTGGTTATGATACTATTTGGGTAATAGTTGATTGTCTCACAAAGTCAGCACACTTCCTGCCAATAAGAGAAGATGACAAGATGGAGAAGTTAGCACGACTGTATTTGAAGGAAGTCGTCTCCAGACATGGAATACCAATCTCTATTATCTCTGATAGGGATGGCAGATTTATTTCAAGATTCTGGCAGACATTACAGCAAGCATTGGGAACTCGTCTAGACATGAGTACTGCCTATCATCCACAAACTGATGGGCAGAGCGAAAGGATGATACAAACGCTTGAAGACATGCTACGAGCTTGTGTTATTGATTTCGGAAACAGTTGGGATCGACATCTACCGTTAGCAGAATTTTCCTACAACAACAGCTACCATTCAAGCATTGAGATGGCGCCGTTTGAAGCACTTTATGGTAGAAAGTGCAGGTCTCCGATTTGTTGGAGTGAAGTGGGGGATAGACAGATTACGGGTCCGAAGATAATACAAGAAACTACCGAGAAAATCATCCAAATTCAACAAAGATTGGAAACCGCCCAGAGTCGACAAAAGAGCTACGCGGACAGTAAAAGAAAAGATATAGAGTTTGAAATTGGAGAAATGGTCATGCTTAAGGTTTCACCTTGGAAAGGCGTTGTTCGATTTGGTAAACGAGGGAAACTAAATCCAAGGTACATTGGACCATTCAAGATTATAGACCGTGTCGGACCAGTAGCTTACCAACTGGAGCTACCTCAACAACTCGCGACTGTACATAACACTTTCCACGTCTCAAATTTGAAGAAATGTTTTGCTAAAGAAGATCTCACTATTCCGTTGGACGAAATCCAAATCAATGAAAAACTTCAATTCATTGAAGAACCCGTCGAAATAATGGATCGTGAGGTTAAGAGACTTAAACAAAACAAGATACCGATTGTTAAGGTTCGATGGAATGCTCGTAGAGGACCCGAGTTCACCTGGGAGCGTGAAGATCAGATGAAGAAGAAATACCCGCATTTATTTCCAGAAGATACGTCAACACCTCCAACTGCTTAAAATTTCAGGACGAAATTTATTTAACGGGTAGGTACTGTAGTGACCCGAACTTTTCCATGTTTATATATATTAATTGAGATTGTTATTTACATGATTAAGTGTTTCCAACATGTTAAGCAATCAAACTTGTTAAGACTTGATTAATTGAAATAGGTTTCATATAGACAATTGACCACCCAAGTTGACCGGTGATTCACGAACGTTAAAACTTGTAAAAACTATATGATGACATATATATGGATACATATATAGTTAACATGATATTATGATAATTAAACATATCATTAAGTATATTAACAATGAACTACATATGTAAAAACAAGACTACTAACTTAATGATTTTGAAACGAGACATATATGTAACGATTATCGTTGTAACGACATTTAATGTATATATATCATATTAAGAGATATTCATACATCATAATATCATGATAATATAATAATTTAAAATCTCATTTGATATTATAAACATTGGGTTAACAACATTTAACAAGATCGTTAACCTAAAGGTTTCAAAACAACACTTACATGTAACGACTAACGATGACTTAACGACTCAGTTAAAATGTATATACATGTAGTGTTTTAATATGTATTCATACACTTTTAAAAGACTCCAAGACACTTATCAAAATACTTCTACTTAACAAAAATGCTTACAATTACATCCTCGTTCAGTTTCATCAAAAATTCTACTCGTATGCACCCGTATTCGTACTCGTACAATACACAGCTTTTAGATGTATGTACTATTGGTATATACACTCCAATGATCAGCTCTTAGCAGCCCATGTGAGTCACCTAACACATGTTGGAACCATCATTTGGCAACTAGCATGAAATATCTCATAAAATTACAAAAATATGAGTAATCATTCATGACTTATTTACATGAAAACAAAATTACATATCCTTTATATCTAATCCATACACCAACGACCAAAAACACCTACAAACACTTTCATTCTTCAATTTTCTTCATCTAATTGATCTCTCTCAAGTTCTATCTTCAAGTTCTAAGTGTTCTTCATAAATTCCAAAAGTTCTAGTTTCATAAAATCAAGAATACTTCCAAGATTGCAAGTTTACTTCCAAGTTTTCTAAATCCATTCCAAGTAATCATCCAAGATCAAGAAACCTTTGTTACTTATAGTAGGTTATCTTTCTAATACAAGGTAATAATTATATTCAAACTTTAATTCAATTTCTATAACTATAACAATCTTATTTCGAGTGGAAATCTTACTTGAAATTGTTTTCGTGTCATGATTCTGCTTCAAGAACTTTCAAGCCATCCAAGGATCCTTTGAAGCTAGATCTATTTTTCTCATTTCCAGTAGGTTTATCCAAGGAACTTTAGGTAGTAATGATGTTCATAACATCATTCGATTCATACATATAAAGCTATCTTATTCGAAGGTTTAAACTTGTAATCACTAGAACATAGTTTAGTTAATTCTAAACTTGTTCGCAAATAAAAGTTAATCCTTCTAACTTGACTTTTAAAATCAACTAAACACATGTTCTATATCTATATGATATGCTAACTTAATGATTTAAAACCTGGAAACACGAAAAACACCGTAAAACCGGATTTACGCCGTCGTAGTAACACCGCGGGCTGTTTTGGGTTAGTTAATTAAAAACTATGATAAACTTTGATTTAAAAGTTGTTATTCTGGGAAAATTATTTTTATTATGAACATGAAACTATATCCAAAAATCATGGTTAAACTCAAAGTGAAAGTATGTTTTCTAAAATGGTCATCTAGACGTCGTTCTTTCGACTGAAATGACTACCTTTACAAAAAAGACTTGTAACTTATTTTTCCGACTATAAACCAATACTTTTTCTATTTAGATTCATAAAATAGAGTTCAATATGAAACCATAGCAATTTGATTCACTCAAAACGGATTTAAAATGAAGAAGTTATGGGTAAAACAAGATTGGATAATTTTTCTCATTTTAGCTACGTGAAAATTGGTAACAAATCTATTCCAACCATAACTTAATCAACTTGTATTGTATATTATGTAAGCTTGAGATACCATAGACACGTATACAATGTTTCGACCTATCATGTTGACACATCTATATATATTTCGGAACAACCATAGACACTCTATATGTGAATGTTGGAGTTAGCTATACAGGGTTGAGGTTGATTCCAAAATATATATAGTTTGAGTTGTGATCAATACTGAGATACGTATACACTGGGTCGTGGATTGATTCAAGATAATATTTATCGATTTATTTCTGTACATCTAACTGTGGACAACTAGTTGTAGGTTACTAACGAGGACAGCTGACTTAATAAACTTAAAACATCAAAATATATTAAAAGTGTTGTAAATATATTTTGAACATACTTTGATATATATGTATATATTGTTATAGGTTCGTGAATCAACCAGTGGCCAAGTCTTACTTCCCGACGAAGTAAAAATCTGTGAAAGTGAGTTATAGTCCCACTTTTAAAATCTAATATTTTTGGGATGAGAATACATGCAGGTTTTATAAATGATTTACAAAATAGACACAAGTACGTGAAACTACATTCTATGGTTGAATTATCGAAATCGAATATGCCCCTTTTTATTAAGTCTGGTAATCTAAGAATTAGGGAACAGACACCCTAATTGACGCGAATCCTAAAGATAGATCTATTGGGCCTAACAAACCCCATCCAAAGTACCGGATGCTTTAGTACTTCAAAATTTATATCATATCCGTAGGGTGTCCCGGAATGATGGGGATATTCTTAAATATATGCATCTTGTTAATGTCGGTTACCAGGTGTTCACCATATGAATGATTTTTATCTCTATGTATGGGATGTGTATTGAAATATGAAATCTTGTGGTCTATTGTTACAATTTGATATATATAGGTTAAACCTATAACTCACCAACATTTTTGTTGACGTTTAAAGCATGTTTATTCTCAGGTGAATACTAAGAGCTTCCGCTGTTGCATACTAAAATAAGGACAAGATTTGGAGTCCATGTTTGTATGATATTGTGTAAAAACTGCATTCAAGAAACTGATTTCGATGTAATATATTTGTATTGTAAACCATTATGTAATGGTCATGTGTAAACAGGATATTTTAGATTATCATTATTTGATAATCTACGTAAAGCTTTTTAAACCTTTATTTATGAAATAAAGGTTATGGTTGTTTTAAAAATGAATGCAGTCTTTGAAAAATGTCTCATATAGAGGTCAAAACCTCGCAACGAAATCAATTAATATGGAACGTTTTTAATCAATAAGAACGGGACATTTCAAATGATTTCTTAAAAAATGGCATTTTTACATTTTGAAGTTTCATTCGAATTTGATGTTTTGATAGAAAGTTGTCACGAGCAGGGGTGTTTGGGTTATTTCTAATATTCTCTGCTTAATTCAATCAAATTATATCTGCTTCTGAATTTACAATTTAATATGAAGTGGAAGAATTGAATGGCTTATGTCTGATAAACCTAATCATTCGTTTTATACTAAAAAGAATCAATTTGTATCAATCAGGAAATAAGAACAGAAGTAATAATAATAATAAATAAATAAAAAAATAACACTTGAGTCTGATTGCTAACTGAATTTGTTCTTAGTGAGGCTGATTTGTACGATTTTTGGGATAGGAACAAAATCAAACACAGTTGATAATAACGTGAAACTCAATTAAATCCAAAAGGGTTCGTGATAGTGCTTTTATATAATTATTATTAATAATAATTATAATTATGTTAATAATAATATAAATACAAATAACATTAATAATAATAATAATAATAATAATAATAATAATAATAATAATAAAAGTAATAATAATAATAATGACATAAATAACAATGAATATAATAATTATCAATAATAATCTTAATAATAATAATAATAATAATAATAAATTGTATAAAAATAACAATACTTATAATAATTTTAATAATTTCTATAATAATAATAATAATAATAATGATATTGATACTTATCATAATAATAATATTGATAATAATAGTATAATGACTTATACCTATCAAATTTTATATATTTTATATAATATTATTAATAATACAAATATTAATATTAACATTTATAATGAAAGTAATGTTAGTAATATATCTTTAATATTTTAACTTGTACTTAGTTTTTATTATTAATATGATATATAACATATACTGAATATTTATATTTATTTTAATAGTAGCTTAATCATTTTATTTATTATTTTACATTCTTAGTTCCAATTGATTAAAGTGTATTTTATTAATTCAAATTATTATATATCCACTTATATTTATATATATATATATATATACACATATTTACTTACATACAATTGTTCGTGAATCTTTGATCATGGTATGTAAACAGTTCAAGAAATATTGAGACTCTACAATACAGACTTTGCTTATCGTGTCGAAATCATATAAAGATTAGGTTTAAATTTGGTCAGAAATCTCCGGGTCATCACAGTACCTACCTGTTAAAGAAAATTCGTCCCGAAATTTGAGTGGAGTGGTCATAGTTAACAATAAGTATATTTTTATGACGCATATGAGCTGAAACTTAGAGTTTTATTATTAGTGGGTAATATAGATAAACAATTCGTTTATGTGAAGAGTATGAGTGAAGCTATCACAAAAGAGTGAAATGAGAAAGTGCAGGTTCGTCTTAACCGGTGATGTAGTCAAGGTTGATTACCGAATTTCAAGGAATATAAAGAAAATCTTCGATATCTATAAAATCTGATTCTTCGAGATTTAAGGGAATTATGTAGTGACCCGAACTTTTCCATGTTTATATATATTAATTGAGATTGATATTTACATGACTAAATGTTTCCAACGTGTTAAGCAATCAAACTTGTTAACACTTGATTAAATGAAATAAGTTTCATATAGACAATTGATCACCCAAGTTGACCGGCGATTCACGAACATTACAAATTTGTAAAAACTACATGTTGTGTATATATAGACATATATAAATGGTTGACATGAGATTATGATGAGTAAGTATCTCACTAAGTATATTAACAACGTGTGATATACATAAGAAATGAGATTACTAAGTTAAGAAATTCGAAATGATATATATAACGATTATCGTTATGATAACGTCTACTAAATACATATGTATCATATTAAGATATTGATACACTATATTTAACATGATAAAATGATATTTAAATATATCACTAAGTGTGTTAACAATGAACTACATATGTAAAAACAAGACTACTAACTCAAGAATTACGAAACGAGACTTATATGTAACGATTATCGTTGTAACGATATTTTAATGTATATATCATATTAAGAGATATTCATACATCATAATATCATGATAATATAATAATTTAACATCTCATTTTATATAATAAACATTGGGTTAACAATATTAATTGAGATCGTTAACTTAAAGGTTTCAAAACAGCACTTACATGTAACGAATAACGACGACTTAACGACTCCATTAGAATGTATATACATGTTGTGTTTTGATATCTATTCTTACACTTTTGAAAGACTTCAAGACACATATCAAAGTACTTCTACTTAACAAAAATTCTTACAATTACATCCTCGTTCAGTTTCATCAACAATTCTACTCGTATGCACCCGTATTCGTACTCGTACAATACACAACTTTTAGATGTATGTACTATTGGTATATACACTCCAATGATCAGCTCTTAGCAGCCCATTTGAGTCACCTAACACATGTTGGAACCATCATTTGGCAACTAGCATGAAATATCTCATAAAATTACAAAAATATTAGTAATCATTCATGACTTATTTACATGAAAACAAAATTACATATCCTTTATATCTAATCCATATACCAACGACCAAAAACACCTAAAAACACTTTCATTCTTCAATTTTCTTCATCTAATTGATCTCTCTCAAGTTCCATCTTCAAGTTCTAAGTGTTCTTCATAAATTCCATAAGTATAGTTTCATAAAAATCAAGAATACTTCCAAGTTTGCAAGTCTACTTCCAAGCTTTCTAATCCATTCCAAGTAATCATCTAAGATTAAGGAACCTTTGTTATTTATAGTAGGTTATCTTTCTAATTCAAGGTAATATTCATATTCAAACTTTGATTTAATTTCTACAACTATAACAATCTTATTTCGAGTGAAAATCTTACTTGAACTGTTTTCGTGTCATGATTCTGTTTCAAGAACTTTCAAGCCATCCAAGGATCCTTTGAAGCTAGATCCATTTTCCTCATTTCCAATAGTTATATCCAGAAAACTTGAGGTAGTAATGATATTCATAACATCATTCGATTCATACATATAAAGCTATCTTATTCGAAGGTTTAAACTTGTAATCACAAGAACATAGTTTAGTTAATTCTAAACTTTTTCACAAACAAAAGTTAATCCTTCTAACTTGACTTTTAAAATCAACTAAACACATGTTCTATATCTATATGATATTCTAACTTAATGATTTAAAACCTGAAAGCACGATGAACACCATAAAATCGGATATACGCCGTCGTAGTGAAATCGGGGGCTGTTTTGGTTTGGATAATTAAAAACTATGATAAACTTTGATTTAAAAGTTGTTCTTCTGGGAAAATGATTTTTCATATGAACATGAAACTATATCCAAAAATCAAGGTTAAACTCAAAGTGGAAGTATGTTTTCTAAAATGGTCATATAGACGTCGTTCTTTCGAATAAAATGACTACCTATAAAAAATGACTTGTAACTTATATTTCTAACTATAAACCTATAATTTTTCTATTTAGATTCATAAAATATAGTTCAATATAAAACCATAGCAATTTGATTAACTCAAAACGGATTTAAAATGAAGAAGTTATGAGTAAAACAAGATTGGATATTTTTGATCTTTTTAGCTACGGGAAATGTTTAACAAATCTATACAAATCATATCCTAGCTAAATTATATTGTATTATACATGTATTCTAATATATTATGTAATCTTGGAATACCATAGACACGTATTCAAATGTTTTGACATATCATATCGACCCATGTATATATATTATTTGGAACAACCATAGACACTCTATATGCAGTAATGTTGGAGTTAGCTATACAGGGTTGAGGTTGATTCCAAAAATATATATACTTTGAGTTGTGATCTAGCCTGAGATGTGTATACACTGGGTCGTGGACTGATTCAAGATAATATATATAGATTTATTTTTGCACATCTAACTGTGGACAACTAGTTGTAGGTTACTAACGAGGACAGCTGACTTAATACACTCAAATCTTTAAAACATAATAAAAATGGTTGTAATTATATTTTGATCATACTTTGATATATATGTATATATTTGTATAGGTTCGTGAATCGATCCGTGGCCAAGTCTTATTTCCGAGGAAGGAAATATCTGTGAAAGTGAGTTATAGTCCCACTTTTAAAATCTAATATTTTTGGGATGAGAATACATGCAGGTTTTATAAATGATTTACAAAATAGACACAAGTACGTGAAACTACATTCTATGGTTGAATTATCGAAATCGAATATTGTGACGACCCGGAAATTTTCCGACCAAATTTAAACCTAATATCTATATGAAATCGACACGATAAGCGAAGTCTGTAATGTTGAGTCTCGAAATTTTTAAACCGTTTCAAATACCCTTCGACTGCTCTCGACGATTCACGAACAACTAATTGTAAATAGATACATATATATTTAAATATAGATACATATAATAATTTAAATACTATTTGAAATAATATATGATTTAATTTTGGAAAGTCAATATGTAAAATAATATGCGATGTAATGAAAACTATTATTATAAATATGTATATAAATATTACTTGTAAATATATAAAACCTAATGGTTTAAAAATATACAACATATTTATTTTAGTAGTTAAACTTGCTATTTAAAACCGTTTCTATATAGAGAGAAAATATATTAAAAATAAAGGATTTCGAGCTTAATTAGTAAACGTTAGTAATACTCGGTTGACATTTCGTTAGCGTTCATATAGATTTAGCACGAGTTTATGAAGGATTAAAATAAAAGTTGAACTGTAAATCGATTACAAAGATTTTAGATTTGTTAAAAGTATTTTTACTTTTTTTAAGTTTAAATATTAGCACTCCGTACATATTAATCGGGACAGAAAATAAATAATTTTTGAACCTTTTTGATCAGGTTTCAAACAGGTAATGAGTGAAATAATTAAATATGTTTAATCTAAAAATTTGAGATTTTTAGGAACACTTTTGTATTTTAACTGTTTAGCAATGGACACGATATAGCCATCCGGAATAAATTGTCGGTACAATAGGACATAAGTGTCACTGGTGAACGAAATTATCATTTGAGTTACTGTAGAACCTGTGACTCTCATTTCATTACTTTATTATAATTATATTATTATATATTATGAAATTACATTACATATAGTTAGATAACATGTTTACTGAATGATTCTTTTTGCAAAACTTCAAACTTCCTTCTTGTTTCTGTTATCGAATATAATCTCCATAATCTATACTACTACCATATGAGCTCCATGAAATCACCAACACCTTCATATATTTTTTTTTGTTTGAGAACACCATTCGAACTGTTGTTTATTATTTCATGTTTTATTCCATCAACCAAAATCCACCTGAAACTTTCGCTTGCTGCCATGATCTTGTTCCATTTAAAACCACCACTAAACTATCCTTGTTACTACCGTTTACAGCTGAACCATAAACACTATCTATCTCTCGCTCTTTAATGTTTCTATACACGATGGCAAACTAACACACATTACCATATTATTTTTTTCTGTTTTTGTTACCAAGAACAAACCAAACCCACATCAATCAATTCAACAATTCAAACCACCATAACTAAACCACCGAGTATAATTACCATGGGTCACGACAACACCACCATCATAAATCACTTGGCACCACCACCACCTTCGACTTTATGTCCTGTTCCTGTGTACGTTCGAAAATTAATCACCATCATGTTCGATGATTGAGAACCAAACCGCTGGTAATTGAAGCTGGAAAATAACGGTCTAATGCTCCGGTTAAACTATCTTCTTGTTTCTAATCCACCACTTTCACCATCAACCATCCACCACCGTACCAAACACCACGTTATTATTATTTTTTTACTACAGACTGCAGCTATCCTTTTTCTGTTTCTCTTCTATTTTTCTGATCGATGCAGTAACAAACGATGGTCATGTTTCTGTTTGCTATTAAGCAGCGAGAACGATGATGATTATGATAGATGATGATGTTTAGTGTTGATAATAACATGGATTATGAGCAAGTAGTATGATGATGAAGGTGTCACGATATTGATTATAAAGATGATGATATATTGACAAACATGACGATAAAAGATGATGATGAACAGTACCTGTTTTAATCAAATACAAACCAAAACCATCGAAACTTCATTGAATTAACGCCACTGTAAGTTCCTATTTCTGTTTCTGTGATGACAACGAAGATGAGGATAGTAAGATGGACGTTGATGATGAATTGAAGCTTGATTGATTGTTGATGTTTCGGCTACTGTTTTATTTTTTTATTCGAGTACTACCAAAAACAAACCCTCTTTGCTGCGTGATTTTTCCTTGATGGCCGACAGGTACCAGAGTAATCACCCCACATAAAGTTTTAACTTTCCAGCAGTTATACACAATACATATATTAAACTTAAGAAGACTTGGTTTAATTAGTTCTTGGGCTGAATAAATCTTTATTGGGCTGTTAAGATTTTGATTTATTAGGCTGTGTAATTAATTATGTTGTTGGGTCGGGCTACTACTGGGCCAGTCAGGTTTTAAATAGAATTGCAATAGGGACGTTGTTGGATGATTAATAATGATGATAAATGTTAAGGGAAACAGATAGTTGTGGGTTAAATAAATTGACTGCGTTAATATAACCAGAAAAGTGAGGTAGAGCAGGTGGTGAAGGATGTTGAGTGTAACCTAAAGGTCGCGAGTTTAAACCTTGTCTGTGGAATATATATACTCTTTTTTAGATAAGAAGAAGAAGAGAAGGGAATTAATGGGTTAAAGGAAATAAATGTTGAAATAAATCAAGAAATTAGTATGCAGAGGAATGGTTGGGAGTGTGGTTGTCGAACGAGAGGACTCGGGTTCGAGCCTGGGTAAGGGTGTTTATTCTTTTTAAAAGCTTCTTTCATTAAGGTAGTACTACTACTATTATTATTATTATTATTATTATTATTATTATTATTATTATTATTATTATTATTATTATTAGTATCGTTATTGTTAAAGAAATCATTATTTGTAAAATTATCATACTTACTAAAATTATCATTTTATTTTCATTAACACTATCATTATTATTATTAATATCACTAGTAATATTTTTATTATTAGTACAACAAATATTATGTATCTAAAATATATTTATTACATACCTATACTAATATTACATAGTTTTGTATTTTAAACAAAAATATTATTTTTATTAAGTAATACATAATATATAAATATCTTATACAATATAAATAGTGATATGATTATATATGCAAAAAAAAATAATAATAATAATAATTTATCTTAATACATTATAAACTTAGTTAATTAATATTATACGTGTTAATATATATATATATATATATATATATATATATATATATATATATATATATATATATATATATATATATATATATATATATATATATATATATACTTGATATAGGTTCGTGAATCCGAGGCCAACCTTGCATTGTTCAGTTCCGTCGTATGCATATTTTTACTACAAAATATCGTATAGTGAGTTTCATTTACTCCCTTTTTACTCTTTACGTTTTTGGGCTGAGAATACATGCAAATGCTTTATTAACTGATTTTACAATATTTATATGGTGAGTTTCATTAATCCCTTTTTAAATGCTTTTGCAATATATATTTTTGGGATTGAGAATACATGCGCTGTTTTTATAACTGTTTTACGAAATAGACACAAGTAATTGAAACTACATTATACGGTTGAATTATCGAAATCGAATATGCCCCTTTTTATTAAGTCTGGTAATCTAAGAATTAGGGAACAGACACCCTAATTGATGCGAATCCTAAAGATAGATCTATCGGGCCCAACAAGCCCCATCCAAAGAACCGGATGCTTTAGTACTTCAAAATTTATACCATGTCCGAAGGTGGATCCCAGAATGATGGGGATATTCTTATATGCATATTGTTAATGTCGGTTACCATGTGTTCAATCCATATGAATGATTATTTTTGTCCCTATGCATGGGACGTACATTTATGAGAACTGGAAATGAAAATCTTGTGGTCTATTAAAATGATAGAAATGATTATTTATGTTAAACTAATGAACTCACCAACCTTGTGGTTGACACTTTAAAGCATGTTTATTCTCAGGTATGAAAGAAATCTTCCGCTGTGCATTTGCTCATATTAGAGACATTAATTGGAGTCATTCATGACATATTTCAAAAGACGTTGCATTCGAGTCTCGAGTTCATCAAGATTATTATTAAGTCATTTATAGTTAGATATATTATGATATGGTATGCATGCCGTCAACTTTCGATGTAATGAAGGATTGTCTTTTCAAAAACGAATGCAATGGTTGTAAAATGTATCATATAGAGGTCAAGTACCTCGTGATGTAATCAACTGTTGTGAATCGTTTATAATAGATATGGACTTCGTCCGGATGGATTAGGACTGGGTTTGACAGTTGGTATCAGAGCGATGGTCTTAGCGAACCAGGTCTTGCATTAGAGTGTCTAACTAGTAGTTGTTTAGATGCATTAGTGAGTCTGGACTTCGACCGTGTCTGCATGTCAAAAAGTTTTGCTTATCATTTCTAGTCGGAAATCATCTGCTTATCATCCTTAGAAAATTACCTGCTTATCATTCTTAGTCTAGACACATCCTACTGCAATGATTGCATGAATAGTGTATAGACAAAAATTCGTATCTTAGTGTATCTGCTAATTCATATCTTAGCATATCTGTTACTGTAGACTTTGCCTGACAACTTCCGTGAATTCCTCCGTAACTTATGGGATTTTAGTATTATATATGCATATGTAAATTATGTATTTCAGGGTACTATTCTACATCCTATAATCTATTCTTATCGAAAATCCTTCATCTGATCGTACGAAATGAATCCCTCAACCAGTTCGAGTCCCTCAGATCCCGATAGTTATTCTGATAGTTATTCCGACAGCTATTCCGATATGGATTTCCACTCGAACTCCGAAAGCAGTATAACCAGAATGAATCAATCAATCATCCATCCTCAATTCATCTAATGGGTTCGTAGTCAACTTAATCAATAGAGATGCGAAGAAGGCGATCTCTTTCACCAACCGAATTCACCTATTGGCGAAGAACCTGAAACATTTACCGGCGAACCAGTCCGAAACACCAATTTCACCATCATTTCCTGAATATCTCGCCATGATTATATACTATCTCAAAATCCTAAACCTTATTCATTCGCTTGTTCCGATCGACAATCATCCCGGTATAATAAAAGAAGTCAATGAGCTTCGCGCTCGAGTTGTAGCCCTGGAAAGTATGGTGCAAAACGTACCAGCTTCAGCAACATCACCTGCAACACCAGTACCACCAACAACCTAAGTTTCAACATCATATGCCTCAACATCTCATTATGTACCTCGAGCATAATCATCAATCTGCGAATCATTCTACATCATTTATCTTCGTTCGACATGGCGATTATGTAATCTCTATGTTTTAGAGATTATATAGTATTGTTCTAATGATAAATCAAATGAGTTTAATAACATATTGACTCATTAAATCCATGATTACATCTGAAGAAAATATATATGTAAGTATATTTTCATAAAGATTGTAATTAAAAAAAAATCTTTCGTACAAACTGTTAATGATGAAAATATTTTAATGGGTAGGTAACACCCGAGGAATATTTAGATTTCACATTAATAAGTTATACTGTACATTCTTCGAATCTGATTCAACAATCATTTACTATCCTACTTACATCCACCGATATACAAATCCGTTCACCACAGAATAACCATATTCATCCAATTTCATATTTGGATTTTGATTTATCAGAATCCAACAAGTGGTATAATGAAGAAAACGTTGGACAAAATAAAATTTGTTAGAAACAAACAAATTAACAATGAGAAATTTGGTTAAGAATCCACGCTAACGAAATCCTAGGTAACTGTTCCTAGCTAACTGTTACTTCCGTATTACAATTTATTTATTGCAATTTATTTTATCGCAATTTTAATTCTCGCAATTTTATTTATCGTTATTTAATTTCTGTTATTTATTTTACGCACTTTAAATATCGGGACACGTATACAAGGTTTTGACATATCATATCGATGCATTTATATATATTATTTGGAATAACCATAGACACTCTATATGCAGTAATGATCGAGTTCTCTATACAGGGTTGAGGTTGATTCTACAATAATATATATAATTTGATTTGTGATCGAGTCTGAGACATGTACACGGGTCACGATACTTATTAATTAATTCGAATATTATATATGAATTATTGAATTGCTAACTGTGGACTATCAATTGAGGACTATCAACATTGGACAATTAAAATGAATTAAAATATTGATTATAACATATGAAACTAAACATTTCTTCAAGTTTGCCACTTGATTTCATCTTAAACCTCATTGTATCTTGACGATTACAATCTGCATTCAAACCTTTCATGATTCTTGAAAACACCTCAATCGAGAGGATGAATCAACCGCACTTCATCTACGGAAGAAAAGATCGATACATATAGTTACGCACCTGAAAACATTCGGAACTTGAGTAAACGTTTAACACGTGTCTGTGTTAACTCCTTTGGCATTGTTATTAACGAAAATAACATTGCAACTCTTTTTCAAATTAGCCAATTTTATCACAGCTTCAACAAATCAACTTCAACTCCTATTCGAATCAGCCTTATTATAACCGCGATATATAAGTTTGCTTGTCGTCATCGTTACCGGAGAACCGTTTATATTTCACCATATTAGCAGTAAAATTACCAGCAACTTCAATGAATTTGGACTTTCCGAAAAATCAATATATTCATTGAAACCCCATCTTGTATTCATCTATACCCTGTAACAATAATTGCCATACCAATTACCGGGAATCAGCAATCAATATTGAAACAACCCAACCCGTATTCCATAAGATAATTTTAATTTTTTTTTTACGATAATAATACACATTTACGCGCCAATTAAATGTGTAAACCATTTCACACGTTTCGCTAAAACATACATCAAGTTTAGTGTTTACAAAAGGCACGAAGGCCATTAATAAATGTGATACAAGTTTGACCTACTACAAATGATAGTTTATAATCCAAACGACACATGAGCATGGTTTGGGACTAAACTACCCAAAACGTTAGGCCAACATCAAAAAGCCAACACCACAAGCACTCCCCGACAACATAAGCGGGAGACCACTAGTCCAAACGTATGCCCTTACCCTTGTCCAAGCCAGAACCTAAAAAAAATGGTAAACAACGAGAGGGTAAGCAAGGCTTAGTGAGTGCAACAATTATACCTACATATATATAACCTACTTACTTGCAAACACTTACCAAATCCGCATACGTACTAGTTACATAATTAGCATACCTTTCACATGTATAACGCTAAGTACCACGACAACAAGGCTAGTATAACAATAGCATATAACACAACAATACAATATGCTATAATACAAGTATAACGATGATGTTCACAACATCTATAGTACTCAAAATCTCAAGGCTAGCCTAACGAATGGTATCGTCAACATCGAACTTAAAACCCATTCGCCTATAATAATGTGGTATCGTCAACACCGAACTTTAAACCCACATATGAGGTATCGTCAACATCGAACTTTAAACCCTCATCCAACGTCACTACTATAGTCGTATGGCATCGTCAACATCGAACTTAAATTCCATACGTTTATATTAATGTGGTATCGTCAACAACGAACTTTAAACCCACATATATACTCTAGGGTACGGTATCGTCAACAACGAACTTTAAACCCTTACCCCACAAATAAATAAATCATATATATACATATATAATTATTCCACTCACCTTGTCACAAGGATGATGATCTAGTACTTCCGAGCTTCAACGCAATGTACCTAAATCATTAAGTGCACATTCAATTTCACAACTAGTAGGATTAACCACAATACTCCCACTTGAGCATTTAATGACCCAAATTGCATTAAATGGCTCAACTACTCACAACCGCCCATAAATGGCCAAGTCTCGACTTAAATCACTAAGACTAGTGAATCAAGGTCTATTAACTTCAATTAACACAAAACTTAGGGTAATCCATACCCATTTCATCTAATTAGGTCAACTAGTACATTTTGACCCATTTTACATTACTTAGACTCATAATCAAGTCAAACTTACCCATTTACACTTCTTTCATAAATCTTAAAGTGCATTAGTGACTAACACACCAATTGGCACTTACAACCTAAAATCACAAGGCCAAACCCTAGATTATGGCTATTAGGGTTTCATTGCAACAACATAACCCAAACTCGCCCATTTTACCACCAAATGGGTCTTACAAATCTCTAGTACCCAAACCCTAGTCATTAACCAATTAAAACTCAAAACTTAGAGTTAGAACTTACCAAGACTATCTTCTTGTAGCTAGTAACAAGGAGAACAACTTTAAATCTCGCTCCTAGGTTCGATTCACAAATCTCCAACTTCAAATCTCAAGATCAAGCTAGGTGGGTTTTGTGTTTTGGGAGAGAAATAGGAAAGAAAATAGAAAAGAAAATGAAATAAATGAGTATGTGGTTGAGAGTTAAAGCTCCCATCAGATCCACATATGAATTTACCATTTTACCCCTTAAAATCCCTTAAATTAAGCTAAAATCCGAATCTGTCCAGCAGAATTGCCGCGGCGCGGCCCCAAATGTCGCGGCGCGACATATCGAAGGAAAATGAACCCTTCTTAACCCAACTTCTGATCTTGATTTGCTTTATGTGTCGCGGCGCGGCCTTCTATGCCGCGGCGCGGCATTTAACTAAGTTTTCAAGCTGTCTTAATACTTTTTCTAAAATTGGTTAGCGTTGTTTGTCGCGGCGCGACAAAAGCCTCCGCGGCGCGGCATTAGCCGTCACCTGACCGCTTCGACTATGAAAAACCAAATATCAATTTATACGACTTTTAAGCTTCGTTCACGTTTCTCTTATACACTAAACTCCAACTTTAAGCCCCACAAGACTTAATACCTCACCTAAACCATGTGTATACTCGTACACCTATACATTCTCATGCGTAATATAACAATTAACACTTTGAAGCGTTTAAACACATATACGAGCAATATATAATGTTCTAAATCAATAAAATAAGTACCTTAAGACACGTACGGGAAAAACGGGATGTTACAACTCTCCCTCACTTGAATCGAAGCGCGTCCTCGCGATCCAAGCCGCGTGACAAGAAGGAAGATAAACTAACACAAACTCTTCGGGCTCCCAAGTGAACTCGGAACCCTTACTACGACGCCATTGAACTATAAAAGTCCTTACCTCTTTATGTCTCAACCTTTTGACCTTCTCATCAAGTATGGCAATCGGTTCCTCAATATATTCTAACTTATTGTTTAGCTCGATCTCGTCTAAAGGCACCCAAGATGAATCATCCACAAGACACTTACGGAGGTGGGAAACATGAAATGTATTATGGATCCCCGCAAGCTCTTCGGGTAATTCCAAACGATACGCGACTTCACCAACACGAGCTAAAACCTTAAACGGTCCAATAAACCGAGGAGCTAACTTTCCTCGTTTCTGGAATCGAATAATACCTTTCCATGGCGAAACCTTAAGCATCACCATGTCACCTTCTTGAAATTCGATCGTTCGTCTACGTTTGTCGGCATACGACTTTTGCCTATCTTGAGCCTTTTTCAAATGCTCTCGAATCACGGCAATCTTACTATTCGTCTCTAAGACCAAATCGGTACTCCCGATTTCCTTTTGTCCCACTTCACCCCAACAAATCGGAGTTCGACACCTTCGCCCATAAAGCATCTCATACGGTGGCATCCCGATACTAGTATGATAACTATTATTGTACGAGAATTCCACCAAAGGTAAATGCTCGTCCCAACTACCACCGAAATCAATAATACACGCCCGTAACATATCTTCCAATGTTTGATTTGTACGTTCGGTTTGACCGTTCGTTTGAGGATAATATGCCGTGCTCAACTTCAATTGTGTACCCATATCTTCATGAAACTTTTCCCAAAACCGAGATGTAAAACGGGTATCTCGATCCTAAATAATAGATATAGGAACCCCATGTCGAGAGACCACTTCCTTGATAAACAACTTAGCCAAGGTCTCCGACGATATCGCTTCTTTAATGGGAAGAAACAAAGCGCTTTTTGTCAATCGGTCAACTATAACCCAAATCGAATCGAATTGGGTTCTCGCCGTTTTAGCTAACTTTGTAATGAAATCCATGGTAATGTGCTCCCATTTCCATTTCGGGATTTCTAACGGTTGTAATTTACCATACGGCTTTTGGTGTTCGGCTTTTACTTGCAAACACGTGACGCATTGCTCAACATACTTCACAACATCACGCTTCATGCCCGGCCACCAATAATCTTTCTTCAAGTCAAGATACATTTTCGTCGCGCCCGGATGAATGGAGTATTTTGACTTATGTGCTTCATCAAGTAGCACTCGTCGGTAATCACCCATCTTAGGCACCCACACCCTTCCTTGGAAGGACAACAAACCACGCGGACCCATAGTAATAAACTCCGTTTGGCCCACGATTCGCTCCGTATGCTTGTTGTGAACATAAGCCTCTATTTGAATCTCACCAAGCTTTTCAAGAAAATCGTTGGTAATAATCAAACGTAACGACCCCACTTTTATCGCCGGATGTTGACTCTTTCGACTCAACGCATCCACGACCACATTCGCCTTACCCGGGTGATAAAGTATCTCACAATCGTAGTCTTTCACCACATCCATCCACCTACGTTGGCGATAATTCAAATCTCGTTGATTAAAGAGATGTTTCAAACTCTTATGATCCGAATAAATCGCACACTTGACACCATACAAGTAATGGCGCCAAATTTTCAACGCATGCACTACCGCCGCCAACTCAAGATCATGAGTCGGATATCTCATTTCGTGTTCTTTTAATTGTCGAGAGGCATAAGCGATGACTTTACCTCTTTGCATTAGAACACACCCGAGTCCATTTAAAGACGCATCACAATAGACCGTCATGTCTTCTACACCTTCCGGCAACACTAACACCGGAGCTTGACACAACTTCTCTTTTAACAATTGAAAAGCAATTTCTTGCTCGTTCTCCCTATTAAATCTCGTGTTCTTTCTCGTCAACTTCGTCAATGGAGAAGCAATCTTAGAAAAGTCTTGGATAAACCGACGATAATAACCGGCCAATCCGAGAAAACTTCGGATTTCCGTAGGCGTAGTCGGTCGTCCCCAACTCTTCACCGTCTCGATCTTCCCCGGATCTACTTGAATACCATTCTCATTCACAATATGACCAAGGAATTGAACTTCAATTAGCCAAAATTCACATTTGGAGAACTTTGCATACAACTTCTCCTTTTGTAGCGTCTTCAATACTTCATGCAAATGATGTTCATGTTCGTTCATACTTTTCGAGTAGACTAGTATGTCGTCAATGAACACTATTACCGACTTGTCCAACATAGGTTGGCACACTCGGTTCATAAGATCCATGAATGCCGCCGGTGCATTCGTAAGACCAAAGGGCATAACTACAAACTCGTAATGCCCGTAACGCGTTCGAAAAGCCGTCTTCTCTATGTCTTCCTCACGGACCCGCATTTGGTGATAGCCGGACCGTAGGTCAATCTTAGAGAAATACGTTGCACCTTGAAGTTGATCAAATAAATCGTCAATCCTAGGTAATGGATAACGATTCTTGATCGTCACTTTATTCAACTCACGGTAATCAATGCACATACGCATACTACCATCTTTCTTCTTCACAAATAACACCGGAGCGCCCCATGGCGAAGCACTCGGTCGAATAAAACCCTTCTCGAGCAACTCTTGGGTTTGATTTAACAACTCTTGCATTTCCGTTGGTGCTAAACGATAAGGAGTTTTAGCAATGGGAGTAGCTCCCGGAACCAACTCAATACGAAACTCAACCTGTCTTTCCGCCGGAACACCCGGTAATTCATCCGGAAAAACGTCTTCGAATTCACTAACAACCGGAATTTCACGAATAGGTGGTGGCTCATCACGAGTATCAACAACATGGGCAAGAAAAGCCATGCCACCACTAACAAGAAAACGACGTGCCCGTGCAAAAGAACATATCGGCACAAGTCTTCTTCGTTTATCGCCGTGAATAACTAACTCTCCCCCACTTGGGGTCTTCACGCGGATAAATTTATCATGGCATGCAATATCGGCTCTATTCCGATCGAGCCAATCCATGCCAACAACGATATCAAAATCGCCCAACGTCATAGGGATAAGATCAATTTTAAAGTTTTCGGCACCAAAAACAACGTCACAGTTCTTGCACACATCAACCACTAGCACCGTCTTGCCATCCGCTATTTCGACTTCTACCGGACGACTTAACTTAGCTAACGGTCTATCAAGTTTAGGCACAAATTTTGGAGATACAAACGACAAATTTGCACCGCTATCAAATAAAATCCTTGCTGGATTAGAGTTAACCATAAAAGTACCTGAGACAACATCGTGGGATTGCTTGGCTTCGTCATTCGTCATTAAATAGTTTCACCCTCGAGCCGTACCCGCCGACTTCTCTAGCCTTTTAACATTATCGTTGTTCAAATCGGGACACTCTGACTTTCGGTGTCCTTCTTTGTTGCAATTAAAACAAGTGAGCTTGTTTGTTGAATTTGGCTTCGGACAATCTCGAGCCATATGTCCACGTACCCCACAATTGTAGCAAGTAGGGACAAAGTTCCCAAAACCACCGGTAGTGCCCTTCTTCACACTATTGACACTTTCGGAACCCTTTTTGTTCTTGTTCTTCTTATTTGAAAAATTCGAATGACTCGAACCTTCAAACTTTCTTTTTGAAAAAGTGAAATCGCTTTTTCTTGGAACCTCCGGCTCAAAACCCCGAGCCAACTCGTATAGCTCTTCAAAAGTCTTAGCCATCCCCCGACTAATCTTACCCTTGAACTCGTCATTCAAAGTACGATAAAAATCCTTCATTAGCTTGTGATCATCACCAACATATTCCGGGCAAAAACGAGTCTTTGCCAAGAAGGTAGACTTTAGAGTAACCAAGTCCATTGAACCTTGTTGCAAATTGTGCAACTCGTCCCGGATTTTATCGAGGTCGGAAGAAGTTCGGTATTCTTTGAAGAATTCCTTCTTAAACTCCTCCCACGTCAAGCTCATGCATTGTTCCTCACCATATAATTGGATTTTATCATCCCACCACAACTTCGCCTCTTCTCGTAACATGCTAGAACCATACCTTGCCTTCTTCTCGGGAGGACATTTCGCGGTACGGAAAGCTCCCTCGATATCGAAAATCCAACATGTGCTTTTCAACGGATCTCGTACTCCATTAAACATCGGAGGTTGAGCATCCTTGAAGTTTTTGTAGTGGAAATCTCGCCTTCCATGACCACCATTACCATCACCCCCTTCACCACGAGGATGAATGTCTCTAGCTTCTAATGCCTCCTCGATTGCGGCATTCATTCGCTCATTTATCATTTCGGTTACTTGCCCATCAACTGATTCTTGAAAAACCTTTCGGACATCCTCAAGGAATTCCGCTCTTTGCCTTTTAATAATGGCCTCAACCTTGGCCGTGAACCCGGCGTCTTCACTAGTACCTCCGCCGTTAATATCATGTCCGTTTCTCATCTTCATTCTATAAGATGGAAAAGATTAAACAACGAATCGATAGGACTTAACACATAAGTATATACATATACACCACACTACCCCATCTTGCTCAACAATCGTCGTACATCGCTTGTTTGACACGATTTGAACCCGTAACAATGGTAGCTAATCATTGTTACGCGAGCACGTCGCATTAACTTGCTAGTACAACGTCTATCTCGTTTGATGATTTGCTAAACACAACACAAAACAATTAGTGCAAGGTTAGTTCACATAAACCTAAGCACTAACCGATCCCCGGTCCGACCCGCCTCCTACAAGTCCCGCATAAAGCGCATACACAATAAAGTCTAAGTCTAGGCACCAATCTCAAGTCGCCTAAATCTCTTAGACCATGCTCTGATACCACTTGAAACAACCCAACCCGTATTCCATAAGATAATTTTAATTTTTTTTTTACGATAATAATACACATTTACGCGCCAATTAAATGTGTAAACCATTTCACACGTTTCGCTAAAACATACATCAAGTTTAGTGTTTACAAAAGGCACGAAGGCCATTAATAAATGTGATACAAGTTTGACCTACTACAAATGATAGTTTATAATCCAAACGACACATGAGCATGGTTTGGGACTAAACTACCCAAAACGTTAGGCCAACATCAAAAAGCCAACACCACAAGCACTCCCCGACAACATAAGCGGGAGACCACTAGTCCAAACATATGCCCTTACCCTTGTCCAAGCCGGAACCTAAAAAAAATGGTAAACAACGAGAGGGTAAGCAAGGCTTAGTGAGTGCAACAATTATACCTACATATATATAACCTACTTACTTGCAAACACTTACCAAATCCGCATACGTACTAGTTACATAATTAGCATACCTTTCACATGTATAACGCTAAGTACCATGACAACAAGGCTAGTATAACAATAGCATATAACACAACAATACAATATGCTATAATACAAGTATAACGATGATGTTCACAACATCTATAGTACCCAAAATCTCAAGGCTAGCCTAACGAATGGTATCGTCAACATCGAACTTAAAACCCATTCGCCTATAATAATGTGGTATCGTCAACACCGAACTTTAAACCCACATATGAGGTATCGTCAACATCGAACTTTAAACCCTCATCCAACGTCACTACTATAGTCGTATGGCATCGTCAACATCGAACTTAAATTCCATACGTTTATATTAATGTGGTATCGTCAACAACGAACTTTAAACCCACATATATACTCTAGGGTACGGTATCGTCAACAACGAACTTTAAACCCTTACCCCACAAATAAATAAATCATATATATACATATATAATTATTCCACTCACCTTGTCACAAGGATGATGATCTAGTACTTCCGAGCTTCAACGCAATGTACCTAAATCATTAAGTGCACATTCAATTTCATAACTAATGGGATTAACCACAATACTCCCACTTGAGCATTTAATGACCCAAATTGCATTAAATGGCTCAACTACTCACAACCGCCCATAAATGGCCAAGTCTCGACTTAAATCACTAAGACTAGTGAATCAAGGTCTATTAACTTCAATTAACACAAAACTTAGGGTAATCCATACCCATTTCATCTAATTAGGTCAACTAGTACATTTTGACCCATTTTACATTACTTAGACTCATAATCAAGTCAAACTTACCCATTTACACTTCTTTCATAAATCTTAAAGTGCATTAGTGACTAACACACCAATTGGCACTTACAACCTCAAATCACAAGGCCAAAACCCTAGATTATGGCTATTAGGGTTTCATTGCAACAACATAACCCAAACTCGCCCATTTTACCACCAAATGGGTCTTACAAATCTCTAGTACCCAAACCCTAGTCATTAACCAATTAAAACTCAAAACTTAGAATTAGAACTTACCAAGACTATCTTCTTGTAGCTAGTAACAAGGAGAACAACTTTAAATCTCGCTCCTAGGTTCGATTCACAAATCTCCAACTTCAAATCTCAAGATCAAGCTAGGTGGGTTTTGTGTTTTGGGAGAGAAATGGGAAAGAAAATAGAAAAGAAAATGAAATAAATGAGTATGTGGTTGAGAGTTAAAGCTCCCATCAGATCCACATATGAATTTACCATTTTACCCCTTAAAATCCCTTAAATTGAGCTAAAATCCGAATCTTTCCAGCAGAATTGCCGCGGCGCGGCCCCAAATGTCGCGGCGCGACATATCGAAGGAAAATGAACCCTTCTTAACCCAACTTCTGATCTTGATTTGCTTTATGTGTCGCGGCGCGGCCTTCTATGCCGCGGCGCGGCATTTAACTAAGTTTTCGAGCTGTCTTAATACTTTTTCTGAAATTGGTTAGCGTTGTTTGTCGCGGCGCGACAAAGGCCTCCGCGGCGCGGTATTAGCCGTCACTTGACCGCTTCGACTATGAAAACCAAATATCAATTTATACGACTTTTAAGCTTCGTTCACGTTTCTCTTATACACTAAACTCCAACTTTAAGCCCCACAAGACTTAATACCTCACCTAAACCATGTGTATACTCGTACACCTATACATTCTCATGCTTAATATAACAATTAACACTTTGAAGCGTTTAAACACATATACGAGCAATATATAATGTTCTAAATCAATAAAATAAGTACCTTAAGACACGTACGGGAAAAACGGGATGTTACAAATATTTCGAATCTCGTAGCATTTCTACATCAATAGTTATATGTATACATATAATAATTTTCTCCTAGAATTACGATCTTCAATTCTGAAATTTTGAAAAGGCACCCAGTTTACGAATTGATACTCTGAATGTTGAAAAAGCTGAATGAAGCAGCAGAAACTGTAGGCAACCGTAAATGACCTTAGTCGTCGGAAGTTTGATGATAAAGAATAATATGTTGGAAAAGCTCAGAAATGTTGGAACTGGAAAACGGATAGAGTTAACCATGAAGAAGACCAAGGACAAATACAAGGACCATACCCTATATTCAAAGAATCCAGATAATTCTGGATCCGTTGAAATCTTTAGAGAATATCTTGCTCCGTACTCATGTTAAAATCTTGCGGAAAATCTTTCTTCATCAACCATCGAACTTAGAAATTCCAAAATATCATCATAAATATCTTCAATATTTTTGAGGATATTTTCATAAATATTCTCGTTCGAAATTAATAATCTCTTCGTGCTATCTATATTACATCGTAAAGGAAACTACTTTAGTTTCAAATTTTCTTTAAAAATTTGAGTTTGAATTATGAATGATTTTGAAGTAGTGTTAGAAATTGATGCATGAGTTAGTATAATATAATGACACTTGATCAACGTGATTATATTACAGTGAGTCGTGTTGAGTTTCTAATGGGACGTGATGATTCACAGATTATAACGTCATCATGTGCCATGTTACATAACTCTTTCATTCTGCTTAACTTTTGAACATATCAAGAAAGTATATTCTTGATAGTTTTATTCTCAGTAATTCTGGTAATTTGACAAATCAAATCGTGCTACTACCTTTCCTTTCTACCTTGTATATTATGATAATTTAAAACTCCAAACCTACAAATTCTGGACCATTACTTGCGAAAAGAAAACAAAAGTATGAAGCTCCGAAATAGAAAGGGGGTATAAATCGCAGCAAATAAGAGAGAGCATTAACTGTGAATGACAATGATTATAGAATACGGAAGCAGGAACTCCGAAATATAAGGGAGAATATAAAGCCCGATAACAACACATAAATTACAAACCGTGGATATTAATGTTAATCGCAACATAAAGACACGGGAGAAATTAAAAACACTATAACCCCAAGGGCGAAGTAGAAGTAAACAGATTCCTCCGGTGAAAGTTGGAAAAGGAGAATGATTGTTGCGATAGTCAGGGTAAGGCAAGGATCAAAACTGGATTAAGCATTTTCACAATCTTTTGGATGAATGAACTAAGAAAGAAAGTATATGAATGGTGAAAATAATGGAACGGAAAAAGTTTAATTTATAAAGGTAATATCAGACAGAGTAATCGAGGCAGATCACCGTATTTAATTACAGAGATCTTAATTTCCTTATTCGCCGAAGAATCAAATCTTTTGGATTTCGAAGATTTTCTTAAAATCCCTTGAATTCCGGAATTCAACCATGACTAGTCAAAAATTATGATGAAACATGTCTTTCTCATTTCACTATTTAGTGATAGCTTCACTCGTACTCTTCGAGTAATCGAACTATCTTATCCATATTACTCAACAGTAATAAAACTCTATTTATCAGCTCAAATTCATCATGAAAACATTTTTAATGTTAACTATGACGACCACGATCAAATTTCGGGACGAAATTTCTTTAACGGGTAGGTACTGTGACGACTCGGAAATTTCCGACCAAATTTAAACCTAATCTCTATATGAAATCGACACGATAAGCGAAGTCTGTAATGTTGAGTCTCGAAATTTTTGAACTGTTTCAAATACCCTTCGACTGCTCTCGACGATTCACGAACAACTAATTGTAAATAGATACATATATATTTAAATATAGATACATATAATAATTTAAATACTATTTGAAATAATATATGATTTAATTTTGGGAAGTCAATATGTAAAATAATATGCGATGTAATGAAAACTATTATTATAAATATGTATATAAATATTACTTGTAAATATATAAAACCTAATGGTTTAAAAATATACAACATATTTATTTTAGTAGTTAAACTTGCTATTTAAAACAGTTTCTATATAGAGAGAAAATATATTAAAAATAAAGGATTTCGAGCTTAATTAGTAAACGTTAGTAATACTCGGTTGACATTTCATTAGCGTTCATATAGATTTAGCACGAGTTTATGAAGGATTAAAATAAAAGTTGAACTGTAAATCGATTACGAAGATTTTAGATTTGTTAAAAGTATTTTTACTTTTTTTAAGTTTAAATATTAGCACTCCGTACATATAAATCGGGACAGAAAATAAATAATTTTCGAACCTTTTTGATCAGGTTTCAAACAGGTAATGAGTGAAATAATTAAATATGTTTAATCTAAAAATTTGGGATTTTTAGGAACACTTTTGTATTTTAACTGTTTAGCAATGGACACGATATAGCCATCCGGAATAAATTGTCGGTACAATAGGACATAAGTGTCACTGGTGAACGAAATTATCATTTGAGTTACTGTAGAACCTGTGACTCTCATTTCATTACTTTATTATAATTATATTATTATATATTATGAAATTACATTACATATAGTTAGATAACATGTTTACTGAATGATTCTTTTTGCAAAACTTCAAACTTCCTTCTTGTTTCTGTTATCGAATATAATCTCCATAATCTATACTACTACCATATGAGCTCCATGAAATCACCAACACCTTCATATATTTTTTTTTGTTTGAGAACACCATTCGAACCCACCTGAAACTTTCGCTTGCTGCCATGATCTTGTTCCATTTAAAACCACCACTAAACTATCCTTGTTACTACTGTTTACAGCCGAACCATAAACACTATCTATCTCTCGCTCTTTAATGTTTCTATACACGATGGCAAACTAACACACATTACCATATTATTTTTTCCTGTTTTCGTTACCAAGAACAAACCAAACCCACATCAATCACTTCAACAATTCAAACCACCATAACTAAACCACCGAGTATAATTACCATGGGTCACGACAACACCACCATCATAAATCACTTGGCACCACCACCACCTTCAGCTTTATGTCCTGTTCCTGTGTACGTTCGAAAATCAATCACCATCATGTTCGATGATTGAGAACCAAATCGTTGTTAATTGAAGCTGGAAAATAACGGTCTAATGCTCCGGTTAAACTATATTCTTGTTTCTAATCCACCACTTTCACCATCCACCACCGTACCAAACACCACGTTATTATTATTTTTTTACTACAGACTACAGCTATCCTTTTTCTGTTTCTCTTCTATTTTTCTGATCGATGCAGTAACAAACGATGGTCATGTTTCTGTTTGCTATTAAGCAGCGAGAACGATGATGATTATGATAGATGATGATGTTTAGTGTTGATAATAACATGGATTATGAGCAAGTAGTATGATGATGAAGGTGTCACGATATTGATTATAAAGATGATGATATATTGACAAACATGACGATAAAAGATGATGATGAACAGTACCTGTTTTAATCAAATACAAACCAAAACCATCGAAACTTCATTGAATTAATGCCACTGTAAGTTCCTATTTCTGTTTCTGTGATGACAACGAAGATGAGGATAGTAAGATGGACGTTGATGATGAATTGAATCTTGATTGATTGTTGATGTTTCAGCTACTGTTTTATTTTTTTATTCGAGTACTACCAAAAACAAACCCTCTTTGCTGCGTGATTTTTCCTTGATGGCCGACAGGTACCAGAGTAATCACCCCACATAAAGTTTTAACTTTTCAGTCGTTATACACAATACATATACTCTAAAGGTCGCGAGTTCAAACCTTGTCTGTGGAATATATACTCTTTTTTAGATAAGAAGAAGAAGAAAAGGGAATTAATGGGTTAAAGGAATTAAATGTTGAAATAAATCAAGAAATTAGTATGCAGAGGAATGGTTGGGAGTGTGGTTGTCGAACGAGAGGACTCGGGTTCGAGCCTGGGTAAGGGTGTTTATTCTTTTTAAAAGCTTCTTTCATTAAGGTAGTACTATTATTATTATTATTATTATTATTATTATTATTATTATTATTATTATTATTATTATTATTAGTATCCTTATTGTTAAAGAAATCATTATTTGTAAAATTATCATACTTACTAAAATTATCATTTTATTTTCATTAACACTATCATTATTATTATTAATATCACTAGTAATAATTTTATTATTAGTACAACAAATATTATGTATCTAAAATATATTTATTACATACCTATACTAATATTACATAGTTTTGTATTTTAAACAAAAATATTATTTTTATTAAGTAATACATAATATATAAATATCTTATACAATATAAATAGTGATATGATTATATATGAAAAAAAAAATATAATAATAATTTATCTTAATACATTATAAACTTAGTTAATTAATATTATACGTGTTAATATATATATATATATATATATATATATATATATATATATATATATATATATATATATATATATATATATATACTTGATATAGGTTCGTGAATTCGAGGCCAACCTTGCATTGTTCAGTTCCGTCGTATGCATATTTTTACTACAAAATATCGTATAGTGAGTTTCATTTACTCCCTTTTTACTCTTTACGTTTTTGGGCTGAGAATACATGCAAATGCTTTATTAACTGTTTTTACAATATTTATATGGTGAGTTTCATTAATCCCTTTTTAAATGCTTTTGCAATATATATTTTTGGGACTGAGAATACATGCGCTGTTTTTATAACTGTTTTACGAAATAGACACAAGTAATTGAAACTACATTATATGGTTAAATTATCGAAATCGAATATGCCCCTTTTTATTAAGTCTGGTAATCTAAGAATTAGGGAACAGACACCCTAATTGACGCGAATCCTAAAGATAGATCTATCGGGCCCAACAAGCCCCATCCAAAGAACCGGATACTTTAGTACTTCGAAATTTATATCATGTCTGAAGGTGGATCCCAGAATGATGGGGATATTCTTATATGCATATTGTTAATGTCGGTTACCAGGTGTTCAATCCATATGAATGATTATTTTTGTCCCTATGCATGGGACGTACATTTATGAGAACTGGAAATGAAAATCTTGTGGTCTATTAAAATGATAGAAATGATTATTTATGTTAAACTAATGAACTCACCAACCTTGTGGTTGACACTTTAAAGCATGTTTATTCTCAGGTATGAAAGAAATCTTCCGCTGTGCATTTGCTCATATTAGAGACATTAATTGGAGTCATTCATGACATATTTCAAAAGACGTTGCATTCGAGTCTTGAGTTCATCAAGATTATTATTAAGTCATTTATAGTTAGATATATTATGATATGGTATGCATGCCGTCAACTTTCGATGTAATGAAGGATTGTCTTTTCAAAAACGAATGCAATGGTTGTAAAATGTATCATATAGAGGTCAAGTACCTCGCGATGTAATCAACTGTTGTGAATCGTTTATAATCAATATGGACTTCGTCCGGATGGATTAGGATGGGGTTTGACAAATATGCCTCTTTTTATTAAGTCTGGTAATCTAAGAATTAGGGAACATACACCCTAATTGACGCGAATGCTAAAGATAGATCTATTGGGCCTAACAAACCCCATCCATAGTACCGAATGCTTTAGTACTTCGAAATTTATATCATATCCGAAGGGTGTCCCGGAATGATGGGGATATTCTTATATATGCATCTTGTTAATGTCGGTTACCAAGTGTTCACCATATGAATGATTTTTATCTCCATGTATGGGATGTGTATTGAAATATGAAATCTTGTGGTCTATTGTTACGATTTGATATATATAGGTTAAACCTATAACTCACTAACATTTTTGTTGACGTTTAAAGCATGTTTATTCTCAGGTGAATATTAAGAGCTTCCGCTGTTGCATACTAAAATAAGGACAAGATTTGGAGTCCATGTTTGTATGA
This sequence comes from Rutidosis leptorrhynchoides, assembly GCF_046630445.1. Classification (NCBI taxonomy): domain Eukaryota; kingdom Viridiplantae; phylum Streptophyta; class Magnoliopsida; order Asterales; family Asteraceae; genus Rutidosis; species Rutidosis leptorrhynchoides. Next base: position 656,197,428 of record NC_092333.1, on the reverse strand, counting down.
TATTGTGTAAAAACTGCATTCAAGAAACATATGTCGATGTAATATATTTCTATTGTAAACCATTATGTAATGATCGTGTGTAAACAGTATATTTTAGATTATCATTATTTGATAATCTACGTAATGCTTTTGAAATCTTTATTGATAAAATAAAGGTTATGGTTGTTTTAAAAATGAATGCAGTCTTTGAAAAACGTCTCATATAGAGGTCAAAACCTCGCAACGAAATCAATTAATATGGAACGTTTATAATTAATATGAACGGGACATTTCAGTTGGTATCCGAGCATTGGTCTTAGAGAACCATAAAATTTGCATTAGTGTGTCTTATCGAGTTTGTTAGGATGCATTAGTGAGTCTGGACTTCGACCGTGTTTTCTTTAAAAATGATTGCTTAACATTTTTGTTGGAAACTATATATTATTAACATGTAAATATTATGTGATATATTAATCTCTTAACATGTTTGATATTGTGTGATAGATGTCTACCTCTAGCACAAATCCCATTGACTCACCTAATAATAACGAAGAGTCGAATATATATTGGCAAGATTCACAAGTTCCCGAAGAACCGGAAGAAGAGGAAATGGAACCGGAAGAAGAGGAACCAGAAGAAGAGGAACCGGAAGATGAAGAGGTTCCGGAGGGGGGAATAGTAGGAACCACGGAAAACCGGTCAAATAAAAGAAAATCCTCAACCAATGGACCAAAGTTAATAATGGTCAATGGTGTTTCCGCTAAGGAAGCAAAATATTGGGAAAATTACCAATTTTCCAATGAATCGGATCCTGATGAGGATTTCGATGATGTTATAGAAATTACCCTAATCCAATTTAATGAGGCAAAAGAAAATAATAAGGGAAAAGGCATCAAAATAGAGAAATCTGATTCTGACCCCGATGAACTTTATATGTATCGTCAACACCCGTATTTTCAATATCGTGACAATAACCCGGGAACATCTAAACCACCAGGTTTTTCTAAACCAATGTGGAAAACGACGACTCGTATTAGAGGAACATCATATATCCCTATAAGATTAGGAAAAAGAACCAAGTCCGAAGAAGAAGAAACCAGTGATTCAGATTAGAGGGGTGTGAGCATGTTGTGTAATAAATGTATTGTAGTGTGCTTGTACTTTTATATTCTATGTAAAAATTGCTTGTATTGTTTGTTTTTACGAATCTAATCCTTGTCTATTTTACAGTATAAAAACAAAATGGACGTTAAGGGTAGACAACCGAATATTTTAGAAGACCTACCAGAGGATATGATTGAGGAAATCTTGTCTAGAGTCGGTCAGAATTCATCAGCACATTTAGTTATGGCGAAATTAACTTGTCAAACATTTGAAAGACTTTCCAGAAATGCCTTAGTTTATAAAAGGCTTTCCTTTGATAGATGGGGTATATAACATTGGGGATACTTTAAGTTATGCCGTGTTTTCTTTAAAGTGTTAAATGCGGGGAACCCAAATGCAATTTTACGCTACGGGTTAAGAACCTATTTTGACTCAACATATCCCAACATAGGATTTCATGAATTAGAAAGAGCTTCTAACATGCAACATAAAGAAGCATGTTATGCTTACGGGTTAGTGATGTTCGCTTCTTACCTAAGTGAGAAAAAGAACATCATATTGCAGCTTTTAAATAAAACTTTTCCACAAGTGACAGAATCAGTAGTTGGGGTGAGAAACAAGGTTTTTAGATTATTACGGGGCTTGATAATGCTAAAAACGAACATATATTTCATAGCATTACCCCTCAAGAAAGACAAGCTTTTAGTTGCAGTTGTCCTATTTACAAGGAATATTCGTTTAAATAATAAAAGGTGAAGACAAAAGACAGATTCGACGAATTGAAGACGCAAACGACCATAAAGCTCAAAAGTACAAAATACAATCAAAGAGGTTCCAATTATTGATAAGAAACGTCTCAAAATTATAAGAGTACAAGATTCAAAACGCAAAGTACAAGATATTAAATTGTACGCAAGGACGTTCGAAAATCCAGAACCGGGACCAGAGTCAACTCTCAACGCTCGACGCAACGGACTAAAAATTACAAGTCAACTATGCACATGAATATAATATAATATATAATTAATTCTTAAAATTAATATATATTATATTATATTTAAAAACCGTCGGCATAAAAAAACAAAGACTTTTGAGCCTCCCCAGCTGGCCATGCGATCGCATGGCCTTGAAGGGCAAAGCCCATGCGATCGCATGAGCATCTTTTCCCAGCTCACAGGCCTATAAAATCGAGTGTTTGGTGCATCATTTATCCATCCATCAATCTCTCTATCTATATGTAAACGTATATATATATATATATATATATATATATATATATATATATATATATATATATATATATATATATATATATATATATATATATATACTTATATTTTAATTTTAATTTTAATTTTAATTTCTAATAATAAGGGTATGTTAGCGAATGTTGTAAGGGTGTAAGTCGAAATTCTGTCCGTGTAACGCTACGCTATTTTTAATCATTGTAAGTTATGTTCAACCTTTTTAATTTAATGTCTCGTAGCTAAGTTATTATTATGCTTATTTAAATCGAAGTAATCATGATGTTGAGCTAAATACTAAAATTGGGTAATTGGGCTTTGTACCATAATTGGGGTTTGGACAAAAGAACGACACTTGTGGAAATTAGACTATGGGCTATTAATGGGCTTTATATTTGTTTAACTAAATGATAGTTTGTTAATTTTAATATAAAGATTTGTAATTGGACGTCCCTATAAATAACCATATACACTCGATCGGACACGATGGGTGGGATATTTATATGTACGAATAATCGTTCATTTAACCGGATACGGGAATGGATTAATAGTCTATGGAATTATTAAAACAGGGGTAAAATTATGTACAAGGACACTTGGCATAATTGTTAACAAAGTATTAAAACCTTGGATTACACGCAGTCGATATCCTGGTGTAATTATTAAACAAAGTAATAAAACCTTGTTACAGTTTAAGTCCCCAATTAGTTGGAATATTTGACTTGGGGTATAAGGATAATTTGACGAGGACACTCTCACCTTAAATTTATGACCGATGGACTGTTATGGACAAAAACCAGACGGACATATTAAATAATCCAGGACAAAGGACAATTAACCCATGGGCATAAAACTAAAATCAACACGTCAACCATCATGATTACGGAAGTTTAAATAAGCATAATTCTTTTATTTCATATTTAATTTCCTTTATTTTATATTTAATTGCACTTCTAATTATCGTATTTTTATTTATTGTCATTGTATTTAATTTCACTTTTAATTATCGTACTTTTTAATTATTGCAAGTTCATTTTATCGCACTTTTATTTATCGCAATTTCATCATCGTTATTTACTTTACGCTTTAAATTAAGTCTTTTATTTATTTAATATTTTACATTAGGTTTTAACTGCGACTAAGTTTTAAAAATCGACAAACCGGTCATTAAACGGTAAAAACCCCCCTTTATAATAATAATATAACTTATATATTTTTGTATTTTTATAAATTAAAACTAATATAGCGTTAAGCTTTGTTTAAAAGATTTTCCCTGTGGAACGAACCGGACTTACTAAAAACTACACTACTGTACGATTAGGTACACTGCCTATAAGTGTTGTAGCAAGGTTTACGTATATCCATTCTATAAATAAATAAATATCTTGTGTAAAATTGTATCGTATTTAATAGTTTTTCCTAGTAAAATATAAGCTATTTCATATACATCTCTGCGCACATCAGGGCTGTTGGACATTACGAAACCCTCGTCCTTTTGACGACATTACAACATGCTGCCTAGCCAATGGTCATAACGGTTATTTTTCACAAGACCAAGGATGGGAAGTCGTCTTAGTAAAACCAGAATGCATGACTTGTTTCTGGACTTATGAATTACGTGTCTTTATTTCCTTTGCTGAACAACTTGCGTATTAACTAGATTTATCTTCAAAACTGTCGTGTATCATAGTGTACTATATTTCATGTTATATGTAATATAGCGAAGTTGTAAGTTTGAAGAATATTTGTATGTGATATATTATTATAATCAGTTTTTCATATGGAATTGTAGTAGTTGAATTGTATATTAGCTACTAAGTATGAACTTAACGGGTAGGTAGTACCCGAATTTAAACTTATCAAACGCTAATATGAAGAAAAATCTTTTATAAATGAGTTCATATTATGCTACGAGATACTATTGACTACTCTTAATATTCTGTATGATTAACTTGTTTCATTTGACTATTTTGAAGGAAATGGCACCGACTACTCGACACACCTTGAATATGAGCGAAGAGGAATTTCGTGTCTTTTTTGCTTCAAACATAGCTGCAGTACAGGCCGCGCTACATACCAACAATAACTCTGAATCTAGCAATACAGCTAACGATGCAAGAAATCGTGTAGGATGCTCCTACAAGGAATTCACTGCCTGTAAACCTTCAGAATTTGATGGGACCGAAGGACCAATCGGATTGAAACGGTGGACCGAGAAAGTTGAATCGGTGTTTGCCATAAGTAAGTGTGCTGAAGGAGACAAAGTGAAGTACGCTACGCATACCTTCACAGGTATTGCGTTAACATGGTGGAATACCTATCTAGAGCAAGTGGGACAAGATGCTGCTTACGCGCTACCGTGGTCAGCATTCAAGCACTTGATGAACGAGAAGTACCATCCCAGAACCGAGGTCAATAAGCTCAAGTCAGAACTTAGAGGGTTACGAACACAGGGATTCGATATTACTTCGTACGAAAGACGATTCACAGAATTGTGCCTATTGTGTCCGAGAGCGTTCGAAGATGAGGAAGAGAAAATCGACGCGTTTGTGAAAGGGTTACCGGAGAGAATCCAAGAAGATATAAGTTCACACGAGCCTGCCTTCATACAAAAGGCATGTAGAATGCTCACAAACTAGTGAACCAGATTGAGGGAAGAATTAAAGAACAGGCGGCCGAAGAGGCCAACGTGAAGTTAGTCAAAAGAAAGTGGGAAGAAAACGGTGATAAGAGTCACCAAAACAACAACAACTATCCCAACAATCGCAACATCAATCGCAACTACAACAAGCGGCACAACAACAACAACAACTACAACAATCATCCCAACAACAATAACAACCGCAACAACAACAACAATCAGAAGCAGCTATGCCAAAGGTGTGAAAAGTATCACTCGGGATTCTGCACCAAATTTTGCAACAAGTGTAAAAGAAATGGTCATAGCGCGGCGAAGTGTGAGGTCTACGGACCAGGGGTTAACAGAATGAAAGGAACAAATGGTGTCGGAACGAGTAATGGCAGAGCAAGTAGTGTCGGAGCAAGTTATGCCAATGTAGTTTGTTATAAATGTGGAAAACCGGGCCACATTATTAGAAATTGCCCGAACTAGGAGAACACGAATGGACAAGGCCGCGGAAGAGTTTTCAATATTAATGCGGCAGAGGTACAGGAAGACCCGGAGCTTGTTACGGGTACGTTTCTTATTGACAATAAATCCGCTTACATTTTATTTGATTCGGGTATGGATAGAAGCTATATGAGTAGAGATTTTTGTGCTAAATTAAGTTGTCCATTGACGCCGTTGGACAGTAAATTTTTACTCAAATTAGCAAATGGTAAATTAATTTTAGCAGATTATATATGCCGGAATCGAGAAATTAAACTGGGTAGCGAAATATTTAAGATTGATTTGATACCAGTAGAGTTAGGGAGTTTTGATGTAATAGTTGGCATGGACTGGCTGAAGGAGATGAAAGCAGAGATCGTATGTTACAAAAATGCAATTCTCATTATACGAGAAGAAGGAGAACCCTTAATGGTGTACGGAGAAAAGGGCAACACGAAGCTACATCTTATTAGTAATTTGAAGGCATAAAAACTAATAAGAAAAGGTTGCTATGCTGTTCTAGCACACGTCGAGAAAGTACAAACTGAAGAAAAGAGCATCAATGATGTTCCCGTCGCAAAAGAATTTCCCGATGTATTTCCGAAAGAATTACCAGGACTACCTCCACATCGATCTGTTGAATTTCAAATAGATCTTATACTAGGAGCTGCACCAATAGCTCGTGCTCCTTACAGACTCGCACCCAGCGAGATGAAAGAACTGCAAAGCCAACTACAAGAACTATTAGAACGTAGTTTCATTCGACCAAGCACATCACCATGGGGAGCTCCTCTTTTGTTTGTCAAGAAGAAGGATGGTACATTTAGGTTGTGTATTGACTACAAAGAGTTGAATAAACTTACCATCAAAAACCGTTATCCACTGCTGAGAATTGACGACTTATTTGATCAACTACAAGGCTCGTCGGTTTATTCGAAAATCGATTTACGTTCTGGATATCATTAAATGCGAGTAAAGGTGGATGATATTCCAAAAACTGCTTTTAGGACGCGTTATGGTCATTACGAGTTTATGGTTATGCCGTTTGGATTGACTAACGCACCAGCTGTGTTCATGGACCTTATGCACCGAGTGTGTGGGCCATATCTTGACAAGTTTGTCATTGTTTTCATCGATGACATACTTATTTACTCAAAGAATGATCAAGAGCACTAAGAACATTTGAGAAAAGAAAAACTGTACGCTAAGTTTTCAAAGTGTGCATTTTGGTTGGAAGAAGTTCAATTCCTCGGTCACATAGTGAACAAAGAAGGTATCCAGGTGGACCCGGCAAAGATCGAAACCGTTGAAAAGTGGGAAACCCCAAAAACTCCGAAGCATATACGTCAATTTTTAGGATTGGCTGGTTACTACAGAAGATTCATCCAAGATTTCTCCAAAATAGCAAAACCCTTGACTGCATTAACGCATAAAGGGAAGAAATTTGAATGGAAGGATGAACAAGAGAAGGCGTTTCATTTATTGAAGAAAAAGCTAACTACGGCACCTATATTGTCATTGCCTGAAGGGAATGATGATTTTGTGATTTATTGTGACGCATCAAAGCAAGGTCTCGGTTGTGTATTAATGCAACGAACGAAGGTGATTGCTTATGCGTCTAGACAATTGAAGATTCACGAGCAAAATTATACAACTCACGATTTGGAATTGGGTGCTGTTGTTTTTGCATTAAAAACTTGGAGGCATTATTTATATGGGGTCAAAAGTATTATATATACCGACCACAAAAGTCTCCAACATATATTTAATCAGAAGCAACTGAATATGAGACAACGCAGGTGGATTGAATTGTTGAATGATTATGATTTTGAGATTCGATACCACCCGGGGAAGGAGAATGTGGTAGCCGACGCTTTGAGTAGAAAGGATAGAGAACCTATACAGGTAAAAGCTATGAATATAATTATTCGTACTAACCTTACTACTCAAATAAAGGAGGCGCAATAGGGGGTTGTAAAAGAAGGAAAGTTGAAGAATGAGATACCCAAAGGATCAGAGAAACATATTAATATTCAGGAAGACGGAACCCGATATAGGGCTGATAGAATTTGGGTACCAAGGTTTGGAGATGTGAGAGAAATGGTACTTAAAGAAGCACATAAAACCAGATATTCAATACATCCCGGAGCGGGGAAGATGTATAAAGATCTTAAGAAACACTTTTGGTGGCCGGGTATGAAAACCGATATTGCTAAATATGTAGGAGAATGTTTGACGTGTTCTAAGGTCAAAGCTGAACATCAGAAACCATCAGGTTTACTACAAAAACCTGAAATCCCGGAATGGAAATGGGAAAACATTACCATGGATTTCATTATTAAATTGCCAAGGATTGCAAGTGGTTATGATACTATTTGGGTAATAGTTGATCGTCTCACCAAGTCAGCACACTTCCTGCCAATGAGAGAAGATGACAAAATGGAGAAGTTGACGCGATTGTATTTGAAGGAAGTTTTCTCCAGACATGGAATACCCGTCTCTATTATCACTGATAAGGATGGTAGATTTGTTTCAAGATTCTGGCAGACATTACAACAAGCATTAGGGACTCGTCTAGACATGAGTACTGCCTATCATCCACAAACTGATGGGCAGAGCGAAAGGACGATACAAACGCTTGAAGACATGCTACGAGCATGTGTTATTGATTTCGGAAACAGTTGGGATCGACACCTACCGTTAGCAGAATTTTCCTACAACAACAGTTATCATTCTAGTATTGAGATGGTGCCGTTTGAGGCACTTTATGGTAGAAAGTGCAGGTCTCCGATTTGTTGGAATGAAGTGGGGGATAGACAGATTACGGGTCCGGAGATAATACAAGAAACTACCAAGAAAATCATCCAAATTCAACAACGATTGAAAACCGCCCAGAGTCGACAAAAGAGCTACGCGGACAGTAAAAGAAAAGATATAGAGTTTGAAATTGGAGAAATAGTCATGCTTAAGGTTTCACCTTGGAAAGGCGTTGTTCGATTTGGTAAACGGGGGAAACTAAATCCAAGGTACATTGGACCATTCAAGATTATAGATCGTGTCGGACCAGTAGCTTACCAACTGGAGCTACCTCAACAACTCGCGGCTGTACATAACACTTTCCACGTCTCGAATTTGAAGAAATGTTTTGCTAAAGAAGATCTCACTATTCCGTTGGACAAAATCCAAATCAATGAAAAACTTCAGTTCATTGAAGAACCCATCGAAATAATGGATCGTGAGGTTAAGAGACTTAAGCAAAACAAGATACCGATTGTTAAGGTTCGATGGAATGCTCGTAGAGGAATCGAGTTCACCTGGGAGCGTGAAGATCAGATGAAGAAGAAATACCCGCATCTATTTTCAGAAGATTCGTCAACACCTTCAACAGCTTAAAATTTCGGGACGAAATTTATTTAACGGGTAGGTACTGTAGTGACCCGAACTTTTCCATGTTTATATATATTAATTGAGATTGATATTTACATGACTAAATGTTTCCAACGTGTTAAGCAATCAAACTTGTTAAGACTTGATTAAATGAAATAAGTTTCATATAGACAATTGATCACCCAAGTTGACCGGCGATTCACGAACGTTACAAATTTGTAAAAACTACATGTTGTGGTATATATAGACATATATATATGGTTTACATGAGATTATGATGAGTAAGTATCTCACTAAGTATATTAACAATATGTGATATACATAATAAATGAGATTACTAAGTTAAGAAACTCGAAATGATATATATAACGATTATCGTTATGATAATGTCTACTAAATACATATGTATCATATTAAGATATTGATACACTATATTTAACATGATAAAATGATATTTAAATATATCATTAAGTGTGTTAACAATGAACTACATATATAAAAACAAGACTACTAACTCAAGAATTACGAAACGAGACTTATATGTAACGATTATCGTTGTAACGATATTTTAATGTATGTATAATATTAAGAGATATTCATACATTATAATATCATGATAATATAATAATTTAACATCTCATTTTATATAATAAACATTGGTTTAACAACATTAATTGAGATCGTTAACTTAAAGGTTTCAAAACAACACTTACATGTAACGACTAACGAAGACTTAACGACTCCATTAGAATGTATATACATGTTGTGTTTTGATATGTATTCTTACACTTTTGAAAGACTTCAAGACACATATCAAAGTACTTCTACTTAACAAAAATGCTTACAATTACATCCTCGTTCAGTTTCATCAACAATTCTACTCGTATGCACCCGTATTCGTACTCGTACAATACACAGCTTTTAGATGTATGTACTATTGGTATATACACTCCAATGATTGGCTCTTAGCAGCCCATGTGAGTCACCTAGCACATGTGGTAACCATCATTTGGCAACTAGCATGAAATATCTCATAAAATTACAAAAATATTAGTAATCATTCATGACTTATTTACATGAAAACAAAATTACATATCCTTTATATCTAATCCATAAACCAACGACCAAAAACACCTACAAACACTTTTATTCTTCAATTTTCTTCATCTAATTGATCTCTCTCAAGTTTCATCTTCAAGTTCTAAGTGTTCTTCATAAATTCCATAAGTATAGTTTCATAAAAATCAAGAATACTTCCAAGGTTGCAAGTCTACTTCCAAGCTTTCTAATCCATTCCAAGTAATCATCTAAGATCAAGGAACCTTTGTTATTTACAGTAGATTATCTTTCTAATTCAAGGTAATATTCATATTCAAAATTTGATTCAATTTCTACAACTATAACAATCTTATTTCGAGTGAAAATCTTACTTGAACTGTTTTCGTGTCATGATTCTGTTTCAAGAACTTTCAAGCCATCCAAGGATCCTTTGAAGCTAGATCCATTTTTCTCATTTCCAGTAGTTTTATCCAGAAAACTTGAGGTAGTAATGATATTCATAACATCATTTGATTCATACATATAAAGCTATCTTATTCGAAGGTTTAAACTTGTAATCACTAGAACATAGTTTAGTTAATTCTAAACTTTTTTGCAAAAAAAAGTTAATCCTTCTAACTTGACTTTTAAAATCAACTAAACACATGTTCTATATCTATATGATATGCTAACTTAATGATTTAAAATCTGAAAACACGATGAACACCATAAAATCGGATATACGCCGTCGTAGTGAAACCAGGGGCTATTTTGGTTTGGATAATTAAAAACTATGATAAACTTTGATTTAAAAGTTGTTCTTCTGGGAAAATGATTTTTCATATGAACATGAAACTATATCCAAAAATCAAGGTTAAACTCAAAGTGGAAATATGTTTTCTAAAATGGTCATCTAGACGTCGTTTTTTCGACTGAAATGACTACCTTTACAAAAATGACTTGTAACTTATATTTCCGACTATAAACCTATAATTTTTCTGTTTAGATTCATAAAATAGAGTTCAATATAAAACCATAGCAATTTGATTCACTCAAAGCGGATTTAAAATGAAGAAGTTATGGGTAAAACAAGATTGGATATTTTTGATCTTTTTAGCTACTGGAAATATTTAACAAATCTATACAAATCATATCCTAGCTAACTTATATTGTATTATACATGTATTCTAATATATTATGTAATCTTGGAATACCATAGACACGTATGCAAATGTTTTGACATATCATATCGACCCATGTATATATATTATTTGGAACAACCATAGACACTCTATATGCAGTAATGTTGGAGTTAGCTATACAGGGTTGAGGTTGATTCCAAAAATATATATACTTTGAGTTGTGATCTAGCCTGAGACGTGTATTGTGATGACCCAGGAATTTCCGACTAAATTTAAACTTAATCTTAATATGAATTCGATACGATAAGCAAAGTGTGTAATGTTGAGTCTCGAATGTTTTGGAACTATATTCATATAACCAATTACCCTCTGACTCTGCCCGATGATTCACGAACTATTGTGTGTAAATAAATATATATATGTAAATATAAATATAAGTGTATACTTTAGTTTGAAATCATATTTAAAATAAGATACAAATGATTTTTATAATTTAAAATGAAACTATATATATAAATATATGATTTCCATATATGATTATGATTATATGTATATTGTAATATATAAGAATTCAATTATACATAGTATGTAATCATTAAACATTACATAATTAATAGAATTGAAATGTTAATATATTAAAAGTAATCCTAAGTTAGAATATTGTTATTATTACTTTCATCATTATTACAATAAATATTAATACCGATATTAAAGTTAGTATTATTAATTAAAGTATATATATATGAAATTTGATATATATATAAATATTATTATGACTAATAATATTATTAATAATAATATAATTAATATTATTATTATTATAATTATCATTAACAATATAATTATTATTAATAGTAGTATATTTATTCTTATTAAAAATAAATGATATTCTTGAAATCACCACAAACTATTAATATCTAGTTTAAACTTTATTATTAATAATATAATTATATAATTATAATTATTATTATTATTAGTAGTATATTTATTATCATTAATAATATCAATATTATTATAACTAATTTTATTAGTATCATTAATAATAGAATTATTAATATTATTATTATTATTAAACTTATTATTGATATCAATATTATTACTCTTAAAAATTATTGTTATTAATAGTATTATTATTAATATTAGATGTTAATAACAATATAAATAATGTTATTATTGTGATTCATTATATATTTAAAATACATATATATATATATATATATATATATATATATATATATATATATATATATATATATATATATATATATATATATATATTCGCTATATAATTACAAAATACAGATTCATATATAAATACATATATATATATATACAAGTATAAAAATACGGTATATACAAATAATTATGAGATAAATACGTAATTCAGTTTCATGTCATTGTTATATCTGTGTAATCTGTCTGCTTGATTGATAAATATGTCTATATCTAAGATCACAAAAGTTTATGACTTTATCTGATTCTTATTTTCTGTATTTTCTTTCTCCTGTCTTCTACTTCTACCGAATATCCTTGTCGACACAATCTTGATACAAAACAAATTCGATCAAGTCTCGTTGCTGTAGTAATCGTTCTATTTCACTTACACTCTATGAAATTATTGCTGCACTTCAATCAGAGAACAAGAACAGAAAATATAGAAACCCACTCCATATCCCTGTACACCACAATCGTTTCTTGTTTTTCCTCAACCACGATCAAACGACCCCTTGAAATCTTCCACCATCCTCACAATCATTGTTGCTGCTATATTTTTTTTTTTCTGTTTCAATTCAAAGAAAACGTCGACAAATCTTCACCACTTTCCACCACCATTAAAACAACCATTAACCATAAATCTCCTACAACAAAGACCGGCTGCTATATAATTCTGTTTCGATCAAAACATAATCACCACCGCTACTTTTCTCTCTTTATCATCTTCAAATCATCACTCGACACCATTGATCACCTTATTTTTTTTTTCTCTTCTTTGTTTCTGTTTTAATAACCATCATTGGAACAACCTTGTGAACGAACCTGTACTGCAGTTTTTGAGTTTTCGGTTTCTTTGATAGCCGATACATACAGCAACATGTTTTCTGTTCGTGAATGGGGCTGTACACCGAAAACCACTTGGGCCAACTATACAACATTTGGACTGCACTATTTGATGTGGACTCCTTCCAAATTGATCCACTAAAATCTCTTATGCTTTCCATGAAAACTGTAAGTCGATGGAACCACCTTATCAACTCCGGACGATTACAACTTCAGTCACAATTTGAACCATTAACTTTCTGTTTTACAGAACGACAAACACCCCCATTAAATACGCTGCTGCTTTATATTTTTTTTCTCCTATTATAACGAACAAATAAGATGGTGATGTCAAATACAAAGATGAGATGTAAAAGACTACCTATTATATTCTTGCTCCATATTATGTTGATACTTTGTTGAGTGAGAGTTATGGGCGACAAAGACAGAAAGTAAAGGTGAATGAGAGTTGTGATATATATTAAAACGTATTGCTTTGATCCACTACGGCACACCCATTTCATTTGGTCGAGCATCAAGAGGTATCCAAAGAGAAATTTTGGTTTCCAGTACACTATAAAATTCCTTGCCAACTCTCTTGTGTCCACGTGATCATCGATCAACACCAACCCACATTATTTAATCATTCTTTTCTTTTTCTCTTGATTACTTTTGTTATTGATGTGGGAGACATAAGGGATCGTTTGAATTTTTTTTATGAAGTAATAAAGTTATGGCTACCGAATAATTTGTTTGTTGGGAGGCGATTTAATTTTTTTTTTCTTTCTCGATTGAGCAGCTGGTGTAAACTTTTCTATTTTCTACACATAGCAACGATGATAATGACTTGATTGTAGTTGGGTTACTAGGATAGATATGTTACAGCGAATTATGCAGAATATATAGGTAAAGGACTCGGTTAAGTGAATTTATATTAAGTGGGTTTTGAGTTAACAATTCATGTTATCAAATGGGCATTAGAATCCAGTCTGGGAATTTTTTGATAAATGGGCTCCTCTCATGTTTCAATTCGTTACAATAATGACGATGGTGATGATTTTTTTGATGATAGGCGACATTATGATCATGATTTTATGTGGATTTAGTTGTTAGTGATTATGATAACAATAGATTATATGATGATGATGATGAGGAGCACATAATGATGATGATGTAGTTATGATTTAGATTATGATAGATAGGATATAATGATGATGATATATATTATGTGATATAAGAGTTAAGGAAGATGAAATTGGAAACAGAAGTAATTTGGGTTAAAAAGAAATGTAGACGGGATTAAATCAGAAATGAGGTGATAGGGGAAAGGTTAAAGGCATTAACGGGTTAGCGGGACGTCGCGGGTTCAATCCCGGACTTGGGCATTTTCTGTGTTAAGGACTACTTCTTGGAGGTAGTTATTTATTTATTTACTTATCACTATTATTATCATTATCATTAATATTATTATTATTATTATTATTATTATCTTTATTATTATTATTATTATTATTATTATTATTATTATTATTATTATTATTATTATTATTATTATTATGATCACTACTTTACATTAACAATATTATTATAACAAATAAATATTTTCTATATAAGTGGATATATATTCCGATTACCATAATTTTACATATAATTATATATATATATATATATATATATATATATATATATATATATATATATATATATATATATATATATATATATATATATATATATATATATATATATATATATATATATATATATATATATATATATATATATAAATATTTACATATAACAAATTATTGATTTCAAATATAATATTAAACTATATAAATATTAACTATTTTAAATATGTACAAATTAAATATATAAGATATATAATTTAAGATATAATATATGAATTTATTTGATTACAATTATGTGTGTTAATATATACATAAATGATTTAGGTTCGTGAATCCGAGGCCAACCCTATACTTGTTCAATGTTGTAATATGTATTTTTACTACAAAATACAGTATGGTGAGTTCATTTGATTCCCTTTTACTCTTTACATTTTTGGGACTGAGAATACATGCACTGCTTTTATAACTGCTTTATTAAATGCTTTTGAAATATATTTTGAACTGCGAATACATGAAATGCTTTTATAAATGTTTGACGAGATAGAGACAAGCAAAACATTCCTTGAATGAATTATTATGCAGACAGAAGTTCTGCGGATTATTATTGAATTATGTGGACATGATAATTGCCACCATTGAATTATGTAGACATGATAAGTGCCACCATTGAATTACGTGGACATGATAATTGCCACCATTGAATTATGTGGACATGATAATTGCTACCAGTTGATGTGAATGTTATATATCGAGAGAATGATTTTATACACAGGTTATGTGTATGTTATTTTTGTGCACAAGATATGTGTACGGTTACTATGATTTATGAAAATGGTTTCGTACAGGAGAAAGATGTACTGTATTTAAAAGATATAGCATGTACATTACAGGTGGGTATAGTATTTGGGCCCATTTGTACCATGCAGGATTTAAATCTTGTGGTCTATCAAAATGTTGAATTTTATTGTTTTATGATAAACTTATGAACTCACCAACTTTTTGATTGACACTTTAAAGCATGTTTATTTTCAGGTATGAAAGAAATCTTCCGCTGTGCATTTGTTCATATTACATGGAGTCGTTTATGGCATATAGAGGTCAGAACCTCGCAATGGGACCAACTGTTGAAGACTTCGTCCAGATGGATTAGGACGGGGCATTTCATGTATATACTGGGTTGTAGATTGATTCAAGATAATATATATCGATTTATTTCTGCACATCTAACTGTGGGCAACTAGTTGTAGGTTACTAACGAGGACAGCTGACTTAATACACTCAAATCTTTAAAACATAATAAAAATGGTTGTAATTATATTTTGATCATACTTTGATATATATGTACATATTTGTATAGGTTCGTGAATCGATCCGTGGCCAAGTCTTATTTCCGAGGAAGGAAATATCTGTGAAAGTGAGTTATAGTCCCACTTTTAAAATCTAATATTTTTGGGATGAGAATACATGCAGGTTTTATAAATGATGTACAAAATAGACACAAGTACGTGAAACTACATTCTATGGTTGAATTATCGAAATCGAATATGCCCCTTTTTATTAAGTCTGGTAATCTAAGAATTAGGGAACATACACCCTAATTGACGCGAATCCTAAAGATAGATCTATTGGGCCTAACAAACCCCATCCAAAGTACTGGATGCTTTAGTACTTCAAAATTTATATCATATCCGAAGGGTGTCCCGGAATGATGGGAATATTCTTATATATGCATCTTGTTAATGTCGGTTACCAGGTGTTCACCATATGAATGATTTTTATCTCTATGTATGGGATGTGTATTGAAATATGAAATCTTATGGTCTATTGTTACGATTTGATATATATAGGTTAAACCTATAACTCACCAACATTTTTGTTGACGTTTAAAGCATGTTTATTCTCAGGTGAATACTAAGAGCTTCCGCTATTGCATACTAAAATAAGGACAAGATTTGGAGTCCATGTTTGTATAATATTGTGTAATAACTGCATTCAAGAAACATATGTCGATGCAATATATTTCTATTGTAAACCATTATGTAATGATCGTGTGTAAACATTATATTTTAGATTATCATTATTTGATAATCTACGTAATGCTTTTGAAACCTTTATTGATAAAATAAAGGTTATGGTTGTTTTAAAAATGAATGCAGTCTTTGAAAAACGTCTCATATAGAGGTCAAAACCTCGCAACGAAATCAATTAATATGGAACGTTTATAATCAATATGAACGGGACATTTCAAATTAGGATCTTTATAATTAAATATGGTGATCTGCTTCGATTACTCTGTCTGATAGTTCAATTATAAATTAAACTTTTCCGTTCTATTATTCTCACTATTCCTATAATTTCCTTCTTAGTTCTTACATCCAAAAGATTGTGAAAATTCTTAATCCTGTTCTAATCCTTGATATTTTCCTAATTATCATTTCTGTCATCCATCTTTTCAATCTTCCACCAGAAAATCTGTTTACTTCTACTATTACCTTGGGGTGATACTATTCATAATTATACCGTGTCTTTATATTGCTATTCGTATTAACATCCATGGTTTGTAACCTCCGTGTTGTTATTGGGCTTTATATTTTCTCTTATATTTTGGAGTCCCTGCTTCCATCTTCTATAATCGTTGTCATTCACAGTTAATGTTCTCTCTTATTTACTGCGATTTATACCCCCTTTCTATTCCGGAGCTTCATGCTTTTATTTTCTTTTCACAAGTAATGGTCCAGAATTCGTAGGTATGGAGTTTTGAATTATCATAATATACAAGGTAGAAAGGAAAGGTAGTAGCACGATTTGATTTGTCAAATTACCAGAATCACTGAGAATAGAACTATCAAGAATATACTTTCTTGATATGTTCAGAAGTTAAGCAGAATGAGAGAGTTATGTAACATGGCACATGATGATGTTATGATCTGTGAATCATTACGTTCCATTTAGAAACTCAGTATGACTTACTGTAATATAATCACGTTGATCAAGTGTCATTATATTATACTAACTCATGCATCAGTTCCTAACATTACTTCAATAACATTCATATTTTAAGCTCGAAAGTTACAGAATATAGAAACTAACAGTTTTTATATGATGTAACACTGATAGCACGAAGAGATTAATGATTTCAGATAATAATAGTTATGAAAATATCTTCAGAAATATGGAGGATATTTATAATGAATGATACGATGATATCTTTGAATTTATAATATCGAAGGATGGTGAAGAAAATTTGTCCGCAAGAGTTTGGAGTCAGAAGCAAGGTATGCGCTAAAGATTTCATCAGAAACATAATCATCAGGATTCTTAATGTACAAGTTTAGTCCTTGTGATTTGTTCAGAGACTCTTTCGTAGTTTGCTCAATCAGTTTTTCATTTTCAAACTTTTTCTGAGCTTTGCCAACATACAATTATTTATCATCAACTTTTGACTGTTAAGGTCGTTTACAGTTTTTGCTGCTTCATCAGCATTTTCAAAATTTGATGTTTTGATTCGTAGACTGGATGCTTTTCAGAAAGTTCAGAATTGAAAATTATAATTCTAAGAGGTAACTGTTATACCTATCCACATAACTGTTGGTGTAGCAATGCTGCGAGATTCGAAATACTGATTGTTAATTCTCGGTAATTGGTATGGCAATTCTTGTTACAAGATGCGGATGAGTATATGAATAGGTTTTAACGAACAAATATAATGGTTCTTCGGAGAGACTTAAGCCAATGAGTAATGAAGTTGCTAGTAAGTTTACTGCTAATGTGGTGGAATATAAACGGTTCTCCGGTAACGATGACGAAGGGCAAACTTATATATCAAGGTTATAATAAGGCTAATCCGAATGAAAGTCGAAGTTGACTTGCTGGGACTGTGACAAAATTGGCTAATTTGGAAAAGAATTGCAAAGTTATTTTCAGTAATAACAACGTTAAAGGAGCTAGCACAGATACGTGTTAAACGTTTACTCATGTTCCGAATGTTTTCAGGTGTATAACTATATGCATAAATCTTTCTTTCCGTAGATGAAGTGCGGTTGGTTCATCCTCTCGATTGAGGTGTTTTCAAGGATTATGAAAAGTTTGAACGCAGATTGTAGTCATCAAGATACAAATGAGGTTTAAGATGAAATCAAGTGGCAAACTTGAAGAATTGTTTAGTTTCATATGTTATGATCAATATTTTAATTCATTTTAATTGTCCAATGTTGGCAGTCCACAGCCGATAGTCCACAGTTAACATTCCAATAATTTATATATAGTTTAATATATCATATTCGAATTAACTAATACGTATCGTGACCCATGTGCATGTCTCAGACTCGATCACAACTCAAAGTATATATATTATTTAAAATCAACCTCAACCCTGTATAGAGAACTCGATCATTATTGCATATAGAGTGTCTATGGTGATTCCAAATAATATATATAGATGTGTCGATATGATATGTCAAAACCTTGTATACGTGTCCCGATATTTAAAGTGCGTAATATAAATAACAGAAATTAAATGACGATAAATAAAATTGCGAGAATATAAATTGCGATAAATAAACTGCGATAAATAAATTGCGATAATTGAATTGCGATAAATAAATTGAAATAAAATAAAATGTAATACGGAATTAACAGTTAGCTAGGAACAATTAGCTAGGATCTTGTTAGCGTGGTTTCTTAACAAAATTTCATATTGTTAATTAGTCTGTTTCTAATCAATTTTAATTTGTCCAATGTTTTCTTCATTATGCCACTTGTTGGATTCTGATAGGTCAATATCCAAATATGAAATTGAACGAAAATGATTATTCTGCGGTGAACGGATACATATATCTGTAGATGTAAGTAGGATAGTAAATGACTGTTGAATCAGATTCGAAGAATGTACAATGTAACTTATTAATGTGAAATCTAAATATTCCTCGGGTATTACGTACCCGTTAAAATATTTTCACCATTAACAGTTTGTACGAAAGAATTCTTAATTACAATCTTTATGAAAATATAAATACATATATATTTTCTTCAGATATAATCATGGATTTAATGAGTTAATGTGATATTAATCTCATTTGATTTACCATTAGAACTAGAATATATAATCTCTAAAACATTGAAGATTACATAATCGTCATGTCGAACGAAGATAAATGATGTAGAACGATTCGTAGAACGATGATTATGCTCGAGGTACATAATGAGATGTTGAGGCATGTTTTGTTGAAACTTGAGTTGTTGGTGGTACTGGTATTGATGTTGGTGGTACTTTTGGTGCCGGTGATGTTGTTGAAGCTGATACATTTTGTATCATATTTTCCAAGGCTACAACTCGGGTGCGAAGCTCGTTGACTTCTTCCATTACTCCAGGATGATTGTCGGTCGGAACGAGCAGATGAATAAGGTTTAGAATTTGATGTAGTATATAATCATGACGAGATACTCTGGAAATGAGAGAGAAAATGGTGTTTCGAACAGGTACACCGGTAAGTGCTTCGGGTTCTTCGTCAAGAGGACAATTTGGTTGGTGGAAAGGATCGCCTTCTTCCCGTCTCTATCGGTTAAGTCGACTACGAACCCATCAGATGAATTGGGGATGGATGATTGGTTGATTCATTCTGGTGACACTGCTTTCGGAGCTTAGGTGAAACTCCATATCGGAATAGATGTCGGAATCCGAGGAATTCGAACTGGTTGATGGATTCGTCTCGTACGATCAGATGAAGGATTTTCGATAAGAAATAGATTATAGGATATAGATTAGTACCATGCAATACATAATTTACATATGCATATATAATACTAAAATCCCATAAGTTATGGAGGAATCTACGGAAGCTATCAGGCAAAGGTAACAATAACAGATACACTAAGATATGAATTTATCTATACACAGTCTATGCAATGGAGGCAGTAAGACGTGTCCAGACTTTAAGGATGATAAGCAAATAATTTTCGACACTAAATGATAAGCAAAACTTTTGACATGCAGACACGGTCGAAGTCCAGACCCACTAATGCATCTAAATAACTATCAGTTAGACATACTAATGCAAGACCTGGTTCGCTAAGACCACCGCTCTGATACCAACTAAAAGGACCCGTTCATATACATTATAAACGATTCACAATAGTTGATTACATCGCGAGGTATTTGACCTCTATATGATACATTTTACAAACATTGCATTCGTTTTTAAAAGACAAACTTTCATTACTTCGAAAGTTGACAGCATGCATACCATTTCCTAATATATCCAACTATAATTGACTTAACAATAATCTTGATGAACTCAACGACTCGAATGCAACATCTTTTGAAATATGTCATGAATGACTCCAAGTAATATCTTTAAAATGAGCAAATGCACAGCGGAAGATTTCTTTTGTACATGAGAATAAACATGCTTTAAAGTGTCAACCAAAAGGTTGATGAGTTCATTAGTTTATCATAATCATTCATTTCCATCATTTTAATAGACCACAAGATTTTCATTTCTCATAAATATACGTCCCATGCATAGAGACAAAAATAATCATTCATATGGATTGAACACCTGGTAACCGACATTAACAAGATGCATATAAGAATATCCCCTATCATTCCGGAAATCCTTCGAACATGATATAAAACAACATCGAAGTACTAAAGCATCCGCTACAACGGATGGGGTTTGTTAGGCCCAATAGATCTATCTTTAGGATTCGTGTCAATTAGTAGACTGGTTTACTAATTCTTAGGTTACCAAGTAAAAAGGGGCATATTCGGCTTCGATCATTCAACCATATAATGTAGTTTCGATTACTTGTGTCTATTTCGTAAAACATTTATAAAACAGCGCATGTATTCTCAGTCCCAAAAATATATATTGCAAAAGCATTTAAAAAGGGAGCAAATGAAACTCATAATACTGTATTTTGTAGTAAAAATACATATGACGACATTGAACAATGCAAGGTTGGCCTCGGATTCACGAACCTATATCATTTATATATATATATTAACACACATATTCGTAATCGAGTAAATATATATATTATTATTAGTGATATAATTTTTATAATATTAAATTATATATATTTTTCATTATTTCATTAAATGTATTCTTTTTGTATATAAAAAGCATTAATATAGTTAAGTTATGTTTGTTAAATATATTTATATATATATTATTTGTTTGTTGAAACTAGTAATTGTAATAATACTAAATTAATATTTGTAATGGTAAAAATGATAATACTTAATATTACTAATAAAAATAATAATATTAATAATCTTAGTGATAAATGTAATGGTATAATAATAACTATAAAAATATTAATCTTTTCTGTTAACGATAATTTTAATACTAAATCTTATAATAATGATAATTATAGTAGTTTTTAATAAAATGAAAAATTTAGTAATGTAGGAAATGATCATTTTTATAATGATACTTAATACTTAATAATAATAATAAATTTAACCATCTTATAAGTACTAATGATATTACGAATAATGCTTATGTTTATAATAATAATTCTAATATTTATAATGATACTAGTTTTAATATTAATCAATATGATAATGAATTTTATTAGGTTCATAATAATACTAATCGTAATCATAATAACGATATTAATACTAAAATTATAAAAATCATAATAATAACATTAGTAATTAGTAATACTTATAATAATAATAATGATAACTTTAATACTTATAACTATGATACTAATAATAATAATTGTAACACTAATAATAACAATAACAATAACCATAATAATAACAATGACAATATTAATAACAATAGCAGTAATAATAATAATAATAATAATAATAATAATAATAATAATAATAATAATAATAATAATAATAATAATAATAATAATAATAATAATAATAATAATAATAATAATAATAATGATTTTAAAAAAAATATAAACTACCTTCTAAAGCCTTATCAAAAAGAATTGCACCAAGACGGGTTTGAACCCGAGACCTTTCGAACACACGCACCAACACCTAACCACTCTGCCATCTTTGTTTTTCTGATTAAATAAGGAACCCGATATTATTTACCCCATCTTTCTTTCTGACTCCTGTCTCATCCTTCTTCTTCACAGGTTTGATCAGAGGAATCAAAACCAACTTCTTCATCTCATCACACAACGACTTTCGATTCACCAAGATAAATAAATAAAACAAATTAAATTTTTACAATAATTGCAAAAAAAAAAATATAGAAACAGCACCGTTGCTGCTGTAACCACGGTTTAAAAAAAATTGAATTTGAGTTTGATAATGTTTTATCCAAAACTTGCAACATCAATTAAGTTTCAAATCACTCCTAAAACCTTTCTTAATCGACAATTTAACTGGAAATATCACTTTGAACTCGAATTTAATCGATGAACAACCTTTAACTTTTTAAGACCAAAACTTTGACTCCAAAATTAAGATTCGATACTAAAAATTGAAATTTGAAACTCTCCAGATAGTTTGAATAAATGATTTCTTAAAAAATGGCATTTTTACATTTTGAAGTTTCATTCGAATTTGAGGTTTTGATAGAAAGTTGTCACGAGCAGGGGTGTTTGGGTTATTTCTAATATTCTCTGGTTAATTCAATCTAATTATATCTGCTTCTGAATTTACAATTTAATATGAAGTGGAAGAATTGAATGGCTTATGTCTGATAAACCTAATCATTCGTTTTATACTGAAAAGAATCAACTTGTATCAATCAGGAAATAAGAACAGAAGTAATAATAATAATAAATAAATAAAAAAATAACACTTGAGTCTGATTGCTAACTGAATTTGTTCTTAGTGAGGCTGATTTGTACGATTTTTGGGATAGGAACAAAATCAAACACAGTTGATAATAACGTGAAACTCAATTGAATCCAAAAGGGTTCGTGATAGTGCTTTTATATAATAATTATTAATAATAATTATAATTATATTAATAATAATATAAATACAAATAACATTAATAATAATAATAATAATAATAATAATAAAAGTAATAATAATAATGACATAAATAACAATGAATATAATAATTATCAATAATAATCTTAATAATAATAATAATAATAAATTGTATAAAAATAACAATACTTATAATAATTTTAATAATTTCTATAATAATAATAATAATAATGATATTAATACTTATCATAATAATAATATTGATAATAATAGTATAATGACTTATACCTATCAAATTTTATATATTTTATATAATATTATTAATAATACTAATATTAATATTAACATTTATAATGAAAGTAATGTTAGTAATATATCTTTAATATTTTAACTTGTACTTAGTTTTTATTATTAATATGATATATAACATATACTGAATATTTATATTTATTTTAATAGTAGCTTAATCATTTTATTTATTATTTTACATTCTTAATTCCAATTGATTAAAGTGTATTTTATTAATTTAAATTATTATATATCCACTTATATTTATATATATATACACATATTTACTTACATACAATTGTTCGTGAATCTTCGGGCATGGTCAAAGGTTAACTGAATTCATGTAAACAGTTCAAGAACTATTGAGACTCTACAATACAGACTTTGCTTATCGTGTCGAAATCATATAAAGATTAGGTTTAAATTTGGTCGAAAATCTCCGGGTCGTCACAAATTGACATAGTCGGACCATTTCCAAAAGGCCGAGGAAACATCAAATTCTTGATTGTTGCAATCGACTATTTCACAAAGTGGGTTGAAGCACGACCGCTGGCAACAATTTTAGGAAAGAGGGTGCGAAATTTTGTATGGGAAGACATTGTTTGTCGATTCGGCATACCAAACGAAATCGTTAGTGATAACGGTACACAATTTGCGGGGGATCCTTTTCGTAGTTGGTGCGCGAAGCTTAATATTAAGCAAACTTTTACTTCTGTTGTGCATCCGCATGCGAATGGCCAATGCGAAGTCACCAACCGGGATATAATAGCTGGAATCAAAGCTAGATTGGGTCATGGTCACATTGGTTGGGTGGACGAACTACCAAAGGTTTTATGGGCACATAGAACAACACCCAAAGCAAGAACTGGTGAGACTCCGTTCAGTTTGGTCTATGGGTCAGAAGCTGTTGTACCCGCAGAGATTGGGGTACCAACGTTCCGCGTCCAGAATTTCGACGAGCAGAATAACTCAGAAGCTTTGTGAGAAAATCTTAATTTGTTGGAAGAACGCAGAATTTCTGTGGCGATAAACGAAGCCAACAATAAGTAGAAAATTGCAAAGTACTACAATCATCATGTGCGTTCGCGCTCTTATAAGTGCGGGGACCTAGTTTGGCGTCAGAATGATGCAAGTCATGCGGAAGATACTGGAAAATTGGGCCCCCGTTGGGAAGGTCTATACAAGTTAGTGGGAGCAAGCAACACCGACGCATACAATCTAGCGACATTAGATGGAAAACTTGTGAAACGCACTTGGCACGCGACGTTGTTGAAAAAATGTTACATGTAACTGGTTGGACCGGATCACTCCAAATATTTTAGCACATTATTTTTTCCTTGTGTAATTTACGCCCGTTTGGATGTGTCGCGGTTGTAATCATGATTAATGCCAATTAAAATATTTACTCGCGCATACTTTTGTTGTATGTATCTTTTTTTTTGTATGCGGTTCTTGCCTACTTAAGGGTGTCCTCTAGCCCCCGTGCGGCAGAAGCCTGTTTGGTTACAAGGCTAGACATTAACGACAGGTGAAGGGAATTGGCTTTCCCCTAACCAAGCGCCACGCAGACTAGATGGCTGCCAAGTCGACTTAAAATATACAAGCATTGGTTTGCTTGTGCATAATTACTCTCGCATTGGTTTGCATGAGGAAGTCAAGTATAAAAGCATTGGTTTGTTTTTAGTTGCGTTGCTTACCATACAGCTAAAGTGCACCTCTAGCACATGACCAAACGATAACGCAGTAGCTTTTGAGTCTAAATTGTTAAAGGTAAAATTGCTAAAGTATTGGTTTATTTTACGCAGTACCTGCGTATGCGCATGAGTTTTGGTTAATTATGCGCATGGGCATGCGGTTCATCCTTTGTTTTGATTCGCGATATATAAACAATTAATACATAATGCATGCATAACACAAAAAGTATATAATACAACTAAGTTATTACATGTAACAATTGTTTCAAATACCTGCCCAACACGAGACTTCGGGCTCAAAAATTATAATTACCAAATGCCTGCCTAAGCATAGGACTTACGGCGCATAACGTTAAAGTTTTCAAATTAAAAATCTTCCTTGAGAAACCCATCAATTGGCATATTGGGATCCGCAGCAAAAGCGTCTATTAAGGGGATCAGGATGGACTGGATGGCCTAGTCAGCTTCTAGGAGTGCCTCAGCTGTACCCTCTTTCAAATTTTTCTGCATAACTTCAGGGTACGGTAGCGTGAGGTCGCAGCCTTTGATCACCTCAAGCATCACCTTGTTGCGGTCATGCTCTTTCACTGCATCAACGTAGGTGTTGAACTTTTCGGTGACGGGCACCGAGTCCATTACCTTTTGCGCAATGACAGGAAGGGAGGTGCGAAGCTTTAACAAGTCTGCCTCTGCCAGCTCACGGCCAGTCAGCGCGTCGTCCATCTCCCTGCTCACCCTTTCCGGTTCCAACCGCAGGCGCTCCGTCTCCCCCTTAGCCTGGTCAACCGCACCAACCAACTCGCGGTTTTTCTTCCTTTCCTCAATCAGTGCGGTCTTTGTCTCCGCCACAGTCACCTCCACCACCTTGCGCGCCTCTTCCTCGGTATCCCTATCTTTCTTAACCTGATCTACCCCTGCCTGCAGCAATCCAAGCTCCGTTTCTTTCCGCACGTCCACTTGGTATAGGTTAGTGGAATGGTTTGCTGATCTGCGAACATACCAAAGAACACAAGGCCGTTTTGTATGAAGGCGTTATGCGCTTGGTGGAAGGGCAGTGTGGCTAATTGATTGCGGAACTCAGCTGAAAAAATTTGTTGTAGAAAGGCGGACTGCTCTACGGCATTTTCAGTAGAGGACTGGGTGAGTTGCGCCAGATTTGCCAATCGGAAGCTGCCGTGTGGTGGGATTGGTGTAGAATCAGAGTTAAGGTGTATTGCCCTGTCCCTGGACGTGGCGGTAGCCTCAAGTTCTGGATTTACCTGCGGCGGCATCTGATGCGTCTCCTCAATATGCTCTGCAAATCAGTAACTCGTTAGCACATGAAGTTAATTGTGCGGTGTTTACGCAAGAAAAGAGATGCTTACCAGTGGTAGGAGGAGGTAGATCTGCGGACGCTGGATCGACGGAGACAAAGTTGTCATTCCGCATGTCCTCCTTTTGTTTAGGAGTAAGCTTCTTCTTCTTTTGCTTAGTTTGGGGGGCTTCGGTTGCCTTGCGCTTATTGGCCGAGGTAGCGGGTGCGGACACCTCATTCTCACCAGTCTTCTCCTGATCAAGAGGTTCGTTAATATTTTGCTTGCGGAAAGATATAGCCGCAATATCCTCCGCGGTGAGCATTTTCTTCATCTTCATCTCTACAAACATATGTGTAATGTTAGAGCATGTATGTATACGCTAGTGGTTATAAATTCATATGCATTTATACTATTCCTACCCTTGCCATTCGGCGCGATTATGGCTGGACGCATACTCTCCCATAGCCAGTGCGCGGAAATGTTTCCTAACCGCAGCATAACATTCACATATGACCGGTGCACAAGCTATACGTTAGCGCACTCCGCTAACAACTTCGTTTCCTCTTCATCAAGGACGGGGGTTTTGTTCGCATCCTTAGCCATGCTTTCGCACCAGACAAGTGTTTGTGGGAAGTTGGCTCCCACAACAGATTGGTCAATAAAAAAGAACGTTTCTTTCCAGTGACCCGCGTTTGATTTGGGGGTTTTGGTAAAGTTCTGATGGACGAAGAAAGTAAACCACGACTTATGATGATTGGCTAGGCGGTATAGATGGCAGAATACCTTAACTAATGGTACCTTGTTTAGTGCAACGCACCACATCTCAAACAACACTATTTTCCCTATGGTGTAAGGGTGTAATTGCCCTAGTCCTATGCTGAAATGATCTAGAACGCCTAAAAAGAAGTCAGAAGGTGGCACTCTAAAATTTCCATGTTTAAACACATGCTCATATATGTCTACCTTATTCTTCGGTGGTTTGTGGGCACGTTGATTAGATTGGGGAGGCACCGGATTGTACTGTGCTAATGGTGGGTATTGTTTCACTAAAGAATCTATGTGTTTTTGCTCAATTATTGACTCTACACTATCTACATAAGTTTCATTGGCTTTAGTCATTTTCTTTGAGTGATCGAAGAGTAACTAACCTTTTGAAGTTGGCCGGAATATTTGGGATTTGATCGGAATTGATTTCGCAGCGTATCGGAGAAGCTTGAGGCATAAAAGTAGAAATGAGGCTGAATTGGGTCTATTTATAGTGGAGATTGGGTGTCATGGGGTGAAACGGTTTCATCGTGGCTGTACACGTGTAACGCAATCAACGTTCGACATTTTTTGCACACGCGTGGATGTCAGTTTGATGTACCCAATGTTGAGCGCGTGGCTAACACGCGCCTGCCAACTGCCACTTTACGTCTTGTCAGCTGAATGGGCTTCTGCGACAGTGACAAGCATTTAATGACCTCGAGACGCACGCGGAAAATTTAATGCTAGCCGTTTTCTTGTTTTTTCTTTTTCGCTTAATAGTTTGATATCATATGTCTTGCGTCACATAACATCAAACTAGGGGGATATAATGATACCGCAACCCGCATGCGCATTCTATCTGTATGCAGGCACTCGCGAGCATGCGTATGCGTGTACCTTGTATGCGGCATGCGGTGATGTATCCAATGCCTTGGTTCCCGGTACGGCGGTTACTTGGTCATCAAGTCAATATCTTTTCCATAATTATATCCGTGATTCGGGGGAGTTAGTTATGGACGAGATTATCATTATCTTGGATGGTTCTAGACTTAGGGTTTGCCTATATATATAAACCCTAATTATCATTCTAGGGATAACCAACATTACGTAACCACCATCTACTACACATCCTACGTAGCAAGCTATTATCGTTCATTTTCTCAAGGTTAACAGGTTAGTTTCTTATTAGCTGGCACCTACAACCTTGCTAGGGGCCTTCTGATCAACGATCATTATCGAAGGTGGACTTAATCACTTGGCCACCCCGCCGACATCATCATGTCGGCCAGGGTTATTCACGGTAGCCGGACCGGAGAGCCTTGTTCTAAGATCCTTAAACCCCCCTTTTTACGTGTTGAACAGGCATATTGACCCTACAGAAAATATATGCATGATCAAAGATGAAGATATTGACATTGTGGTCATTTGAATTTCTGCTAGTGGTATTACATTCCTCTCCCCTGTAGTTGCAGCTTCCTGTCATAGATTTGCTCACTGTAAGCTGACATATTCATACAACTTTGATGATATTCGCGTCACTACATTGTGCGTACTTCATTTAGCTGACATATTAATATATTCAAGTCACTACTAATAAATTTATAGCATAATTTGGGTCTTGTTAGCTTTGAGTTTCCAACAGGTTTTGGCTACTGGGAATGATTAGACGATTGAGATGATGATTTCCAGCCGTATCTTCTAGATGTTTCCATTCTAGCCGTAATCTAGATTTTTCTAGATGTTCAAAGAAGCCGGTTGAAGAAGCAAAGTTGGAAACAATTACGGCTAGCCACTTGTGTAACAACCCAAACCAAACCACCATCGAACCCGCGAAAAAATATCAAAATTCTTTTTTTTTGTTTGTTCAGCTACTGGCGCGGCGCGCCAGTACCCCGCGCGGCGCGCTGTGACGACCCGGAAATTTCTGACCAAATTTAAACCTAATCTTTATATATGTTCGACACGATAAGCGAAGTCTGTAATGTTAAAGTCTCAAAACTTTGAACTGTGTTCATGTAATCATTTGACCTTTGACCATTACCGACGATTCACGAACAATTGTTTTAAATAAAAATGTATATATATAAATAAGTATATATGTAAATAATTATACACTATCAATTAAATTATTATGTGATTTAGTATTATGACAGATAACTTAGGATAATTAAAACTTGATATTTAAAAACATAATTATATATATATATATATATATATATATATATATATATATATATATATATATATATATATATATATATATATATATATATGATTATTGACTATATGGATATTGTAATATATTGGAAGATATAAATAATAAATATTCTGTATGTACGAAAATATAAAATATATGATATAATTATAAAATATTATAACATGTAATATTAAATGGCAAGATAAAATTATAGTTTTTGTAGTAACATTAATGTTATTAATATTACTTTCATTATTATTAGTATTAGTATTATTAATATGAATATATATATAGATCTATCTTTAGGATTCGCGTCAATCAGGGGCCATTTCCCTAAATTCTTAGGTTACCAGACTTGAAGCGCGATATTCGGTTAATAATCCAACCATAGAATGTAATTTTAAGTACTTGTGTCTATTTCGTAAAACATTTAAAAAAGCAGTGCATGTATTCTCAGTCCCAAAAATATATATAGCAAAAACATTTAAAAAGGGAGCAAATGAAACTCACCATTATGTAGATAATTATATATATATATGTAGATACATATATATATATATGTAGATACATATATAAATTGTAATACTAATTATTAATATTATTATAAGTGGTATTATTATTAGTATAATTAATAACATTATCAGATTTATTAATAGACTTATATTATTAAGTAAAATTACAAAATCCAATAGGATATATACACTTGTATATGTGCAGATATATAACAAAAATAGGAATAAATACTGATATAGATATATACCGCGATATTTATCCCTCTATTATTATTCTGTTTTGTTTTCTTCTTTTCTTTCTCCCTTTTCTGTTCTTCACGTGAACCAGTGCTGACCATCATCACCATCAAACAAGCAAGTTGTTTTCCATTATTTGGAATGTTATAGAGATGGTTATTTATCACTGCATATCGAAAGAAATGAAATCAAACAGAATTTTTTTTCTCTGTCGTGTTCATATAAACCCTTTATGCTCTTAATTCGAAAACGAATCCATCTTAAAAATCTAAAAGTGCAGAAGTGTTTTAAATCACGTCATGAATGTTTTCTCAAAATCTCAGGTTCCAATTCGTTCTATCGAGCCCGAATTCTTGAGTCAAAGTTTTAAAACCTAAAAGTCAACGTTTTGTTCTTCCTTCAAATTCAAGTTATCTGTTAAATTTTAAGTTCAATTGAGGATTGAGATAGTTTCTAGGGGTGTATTACAATCTAATTCATGTTGTAAGTTTAGCCTAAAACATTCCCGAAATCAAAAATCATTTTTTTTACTTCACTTGCGTCGAGCAGTAGCAGCAACAATGCTGTAATAATTTTTTTTTTTTTGTGTTTTCATAAATCAAATATCATAATCTGAATATTTTGTTGCTTTTGCAATTTAAAAATCTGTTTTGGTGAACTAAGGAAGAATACTAGTCGACTTGAAGGGGAAGTAGAAGAAGTAGCGACTGTACGGGTTATGTATATATTATTGTATTCTGTAACAGAAAGAAAACAGACAGAGTAGTGGTTCAGTGTGTTGGTAATGGAACGGGAGGTCGCGGGTTCAATCCTGGCAGGTGGCGGTTTTTTTTTTTTAAAGCCTTTTAATGTGAGGTAGTTTTTTTCTATTTATTATTATTACTCTTATTGTTATTATTATTATTATTAGTATTAGTATTAGTAATTAGTATTATGTTAATTGTTATTATAGCTAGGATTATTATTATTATTGTTGTTGTTATATTTATGAATGAACTTATAAGTAAGTGTAAATACAAAGATGAAATATTATTATCATTAATATCATTAAATTATTATTATTACTATTATCATTAATATTATTACTATTATTATTAATATAAATTATTGAATACAAAAGGTAAAGAATAAAATTAAAGTGAATATATGTAAACGCTAGTAATGGTAATATTAGAAATTTTGATGAGATTAGGATTATGAGAACGATAAATATGTTATTACTAGAGATAAAATCATCAGTATTGACAATAGATAATATTAAGAATAAGTATGAAATTTATTTAAGTTCATGAATTATGCATGTACGTATAACACAGTTTTGAAACTTTATTATAAGTATTATTACTAATATTATCATATGTATCTTTTCATAATTATTAGTATTATTATTATTATTATCAACAGAATATTGTTAATATTATCATTATTAGTATTAGGATGATTATCATTGATAGTATTATTATTATTAAAAACTATTATCAATATTACTATTTTTTTTTTACAAAATTTATTGTTTTGTTATCAATAAAACTATTAATATTATTATTATCACGTATTATCTATATCATTATTATTAAGCTAATACTATTTATGAAAATAAAAGTTTTAAATGACATTGTTAAGATTATAAGTATTAAAATGAAGAGTATAGATATAAAATTTATATTTAACTTACATAACTTAACTATATTAATAGTTATATAGATATATATAAAATGAAAATATATATATATATAATTAATAAAACTTACAAATTATTACATATAACAGGTACAGCACTAATAATAATATATAAACTTATTCGATTACAATTATGTGTATTGATAAATATACAAATGATATAGGTTCGTGAATCCGAGGCCAACCTTGCATTGTTGAGTTGTTTAATGTCGTCATATGTATTTTTACTACAAAATACATAATGGTGAGTTTCATTTGCTCCCTTTTTAAATGTTTTTGCTATATATATTTTTGGGACTGAGAATACATGCACTGCTTTTTTAAATGTTTTACGAAATAGACACAAGTACTTAAAATTACATTCTATGGTTGGATTATTAACCGAATATCGCGCTTCAAGTCTGGTAACCTAAGAATTTAGGGAAATGGCCCCTGATTGACGCGAATCCTAAAGATAGATCTATAGACCTTGACAAGTCCCATTCGGGGTACGAATGCTTTAGTACTTCGAGATTATTATTATATAGACGAGAGGTTCTGTTTGGGGATATTCTATGCATTAAGTTAACGTCGGTTACCAGGTGTTCAATCCATATGAATGATATTTTTGTCTCTATGCATGGGACGCTTATTTATGAGAACTGGAAATGAAAACCTTGTGGTCTATTAAAATGATGGAAATGATTATTTATGTTAAACTAATGAACTCACCAACCTTTTGGTTGACACTTTAAAGCATGTTTATTCTCAGGTACGAAAGAAATCTTTCGCTGTGCATTTGCTCATATTAGAGATATTACTTGGAGTCGTTCATGACATATTTCAAAAGACGTTGCATTCGAGTCGTCGAGTTCATCAAGATTATTATTAAGTCAATTATAGTCAGATGTATTATGAAATGGCATGCATGTCATCAACTTTTGATGTAAAGAAAGTTTGTCTTTCGAAAAACGAATGCAATATTTGTAAAATGTATCATATAGAGGTCATGAACCTCGCGATGAAATCAACTATTGTGAATCGTTTATAATCGATATGGACTTCGTCCAGATGGATTAGGACGGGTTATGAAACGCGCCGATCTGGTCTGTCTAAAAAGTCTTGAAACGTGAAAAAGATTGGCCACTTCCCGACATAATTAGACAAAACGCTTTTAACAACGTATTCAAAAATGTACAACTAACACTTTTCAAACATAAAATAAGTTTTACAAAGCGGGGCCCACATCGACCGTTTTACGAGTTTACTACATAACAAGAGTTTCGACCGCAAAAGTTTAAATGCCAAACGACCCTACGAGCATGGTGTTTGGGGTTAAACTACCCGAGTCTTGGTCAAACCCCAAAAGCTAATATCTCCAAAAGCGTCCCCTAACACGACGGGATCTCTACTCCAAACAAACGCCCTTACCTTTGTACATACCTGAGCCTATAAAAAGGTAAACAACGAGAGGGTAAGCAAAGATTAGTGAATGTAATAATTACACATACATATATATAACTCATCTATTTGCAATCACATTCACCGAATTCCTCATACGAACTTGTAACTCAATTAGCATGTCATCGTACCCAAAACACTTAACAAGTCGTACATTAACACAAAACCGCATTAGCATATACTCAACACAATGTGTATATATATATATATATATATATATATATATATATATATATATATATATAAACAATATGCTAAATAATCGACAATCTCAATATGGTTAACCATAAACGCTATGGTGTTACCGGCTCGTGGTTCACACCATACGCAATTGAGTCATACTCTTTTATAGTGCTACCGGCTCGTGGTTCACACTCAATGCTACCGGCTCGTGGTTCACATCTTATTTTATAGTGCTACCGGCTCGTGGTTCACACTCGATGCTACCGGCTCGTGGTTCACATCTTATTTTATAGTGCTACCGGCTCGTGGTTCACACTCGATGCTACCAGCTCGTGGTTCACATCTTATCGCACACATGTTATGGCACTACCGGCTCGATGGTTCATACCATAACACCCACAAATAAACGTGTCATATACACATACGTATAATTACTCCACTCACCTCAAAATCTCTTGTGAAAGATAATCAAGCTCGGAAATCTTCAATGTAACGTACCTATTACATTGTACATAATATCAATCACAAACTCAAGTTGGTCAACCAACTAAAACTCCATTCTAGTGTTATCTTAACCCATAGTGCAATTTCGACCCATTTACACCCTTAACCCTAATATTTGGGTTAACATCCCCAAAACCCTAATCATTAGCCAAGTTAGGTTTAAAACGCATTTCAACACAAGGTTTATGCATTACACAACAACATTAACTAACTTAGGTCCATTTTGACCCATTTGACCAAATTAAGGTCAACACACCCACTTCGGGTCATCCACCAACCCACACAATGCCCATTTACTTATCTCTAGGTGTGCTAATAATTAACTAACTAATTTAAGCTCATAAACATCAATTAATACTTTGAAAAACCCTAGTTAATCATCTTTAGGTCTACATGACCCAAATTCACCCAAAACACTCAATTTACTAACAAAGTGGGTTTTAAGTTCACCATTAACCCTAACACTAACCCTTTCACAAAATTAAATTAGGAAATCAAGATTAGAGCATACCACTACAATCAAAACGTAGCTAGAGGATAGATAACAACTTTAATGCTTGCACTTAGACCCGAAATTGGCTTCTTCTTCCTTGATTTGAGTTCTCTCACTCTAGAAAACCCTTTCTCTCACTAAATTAATTTGGAAGAGGTGAAGTAGGTGAAAATGGTGTTATGAGGCTCACCAAACTGAATCTAGAGCCTTAAAGTCGTCCCTTTAGTGAATTTACCAATTTGCCCTCAAAATATCTAATAAAAAAGAAAGGAATCTGTCATAGACCAATGGCACGGCGCGCCAAAGGCCTGCGCGGTGCGCCACTCCCCCAGATCAGATTCTTTCTCCTTTAAAATATGTACAACAAAACCCCAACTTCAAGCATCTTATTTACACTTATGTACACAACAAATATTTGGGTCTTACAACTCTCCCCCACTTGAATCGGAGCGCGTCCTCGCGATCCAAGCCGCATGACAAGAAGGAAGATAAACTAACACGAATTCTTCGGGCTCCCACGTAAACTCGGAACCTTTACTCCGACGCCATTGAACTTTAAAGGTCCTTACTTCTTTATTTCTCAACCTTTTGACCTTCTCATCGAGTATGGCAATTGGCTCCTCAATATATTCTAACTTGTTGTTTAGCTCAATTTCGTCTAATGGTACCCAAGATGAATCATCCGCAAGACACTTACGGAGATGGGAGACATGGAAAGTATTATGAATCCCCGCAAGCTCTTCGGGTAATTCCAAACGATACGCGACTTCACCAACACGAGCTAAAACCTTAAATGGCCCAATAAACCGAGGAGCTAACTTTCCCCATTTTCGAAATCGAATAATACCTTTCCATGGCGAAACCTTAAGCATCACCATGTCACCTTCTTGAAATTCGATCGTTCGTCTACGTTTATCGGCATACGAATTTTTTCTATCTTGAGCCTTCTTCAAGTGATCCCGAATAATATCAATCTTGTTATTCGTCTCCAAAACCAAATCGGTACTCCCGATTTCTCTTTGAGCAACTACACCCCAACAAATCGGAGTTCGGCACCTCCACCCATAAAGCATCTCGTAAGGTGGCATCCCGATACTAGTATGATAACTATTATTGTACGAGAATTCCACCAAAGGTAAGTGCTCGTCCCAACTCCCACCAAAATCAATAATACACGCCCGTAACATATCCTCCAAAGTTTGATTCGTACGTTCGGTTTGACCGTCCGTTTGAGGATGATATGCCGTGCTCAATTTCAATTGTGTACCCATATCTTCGTGAAACTTTTCCCAAATAATAGATATAGGAACACCGTGTCGAGAGATGACTTCCTTGATGAACAACTTAGCCAAGGTCTCCGACGATATCGCTTCCCGAATGGGAAGAAACAAAGCACTCTTCGTCAATCGATCAACTATAACCCAAATCGAATCAAATTGGGTTCTCGCCGTTTAAGGTAACTTTGTGATGAAATCCATGGTAATGTGCTCCCATTTCCATTTCGGGATTTCTAACGGTTGTAACTTACCATACGGCTTTTGGTGCTCGGCCTTAACTTGCAAACACGTGACGCATTGCTCAACATACTTCACAACATCACGTTTCATGCCCGGCCACCAGTAATCTTTTCTTAAATCTAGATACATTTTCGTCGCGCCCGGATGAATGGAATACTTTGACTTATGTGCTTCATCAAGTAGCACTTGTCGATAATCACCCATCTTAGGCACCCACACTCTTCCTTGAAAAGACAACAAACCACGCGAGCCCATAGTAATGAACTCCGATTGTCCCATGATTCGTTTCGCATACTTGTTGTGAATGTAAGCCTCTATTTGAATCACACCAAGTTTTTCAAGAAAATCGTTAGTAATAATCATACGTAACAATCCCAATCGTAACGCTGAGTGATGACTCTTCCGACTTAATGCATCCGCGACCACATTCGCCTTGCCCGGATGATAAAGTATTTCACAATCATAATCTTTCACCACATCCATCCACCTACGTTGGCGATAATTCAAATCTCGTTGATTGAAGAGGTGTTTCAAACTCTTATGATCCGAATAAATCGTACTCTTGACACCATACAAGTAGTGGCGCCAAATTTTCAACGCATGTACCACCGCCGCCAACTCAAGATCATGAGTTGGATATCTCGTTTCATGTTCCTTTAATTGTCGAGAGGCGTAAGCAATGACATTACCTCTTTGCATTAGAACACACCCGAGCCCATTTAACGAAGCATCACAATAAACCGTCATGTCTTCCACTCCTTCCGGCAACACTAACATCGAAGCTTGACACAATTTCTCTTTTAGCAATTGAAAAGCAATTTCTTGCTCGTTCTCCCAAGTAAATCTCGCATTCTTCCTCGTCAATTTCGTCAACGAAGAAGCGATCTTAGAAAAGTCTTGGATAAACCGACGATAATAACCGGCCAATTCGAGAAAACTTCGGATTTCCGTAGGCGTAGTCGGTCGTTCCCAACTCTTCACCGTCTCTATCTTCCCCGAATCTACTTGAATACCGTCTTTGTTCACAATGTGGCCAAGGAATTGAACCTCCCTTAGCCAAAATTCACATTTGGAGAACTTAGCATACAACTTCTCCTTTTGTAACGTCTTCAATACTTCGCGCAAATGACGTTCATGTTCGTTCATACTTTTCGAGTAGACTAGTATGTCATCAATGAACACAATCACCGACTTGTCCAACATAGGTTGGCACACTCGGTTCATAAGATCCATGAATGCCGCCGGTGCATTCGTAAGACCAAAAGGCATTACCACAAACTCAAAATGCCCATAACGCGTTCGAAAAGACCCGCATTTGGTGATAGCCGGATCTTAGGTCGATTTTAGAGAAATACGTTGCACCTTGGAGTTGGTCAAACAAATCATCAATCCGAGGTAATGGATAACGATTCTTTATCGTCACTTTATTTAACTCCCGATAATCGATGCACATCCGCATACTACCATCCTTCTTCTTTACGAATAAGACCGGAGCGCCCCATGGCGAAGCACTCGGTCGAATAAAACCCTTCTCAAGCAACTCTTGGGTTTGATTTAACAACTCTTGCATTTCCGTCGGCGCTAAACGATAAGGAGTTTTAGCAATGGGGGTAGCCCCCAGAACCAACTCAATGCGAAATTCAACTTGTCTTTCCGCCGGAACACCCGGTAACTCGTCCGGAAAAACGTCTTCGAATTCACTAACCACCGGAATTTCACGAATGGGTGGTGGCTCATCACGAGTATCAACAACATGGGTAAGAAAAGCCATGCCACCACTATCGAGGAGACGGCGTGCCCGTGCAAAAGTGCATATCGGCACAAGTCTTCTATGCTTATCACCGTGAATAATTAACTCTCCCCCACTTGGGGCCTTTACACGAATAAATTTTTCATGGCATGCAATATCGGCTCTATTATGATCGAGCCAATCCATACCAACAACGATATCGAAATCGCCCAAAGTCATCGGGATAAGATCAATCTTAAAGTTTTCGGCACCAAAAATGACATCACAATTTTTACACACATCAACCACTAGCACAGTCTTCCCGTCCGGTATTTCGACTTCTACCGGACGACTTAACTTAGCTAACGGTCTATTAAGTCTAGGCACAAATTTTGGAGATACAAACGACAAATTTGCACCACTATCAAATAGGATCCTTGCTGGATTAGAGTTAACCATAAAAGTACCTGAAACAACTTCGTTGGATTGCTTGGCCTCATCATTGGTCATCAAGTAATTGTGATCCCTAGCCGTACCCACCGCTCTCTCCAACTTCTTCACATGATCATTATTCAAATCGGGACATTCCGGCCTCTTGTGTCCCTCTTTACCACAATTAAAACAAGTAAGCTTGGTCGTCGCCTTGGTACAATCACGGGCAACGTGCCCTTTTTGATTACAATTATAACACGTGGGTCCGAAACCTCCAGAAGTGAAATGTCCCGTTCTTATTGATTAAAAACGTTCCATATTAATTGATTTCTTTGCGAGGTTTTGACCTCTATATGAGACGTTTTTCAAAGACTGCATTCATTTTTAAAACAAACCATAACCTTTATTTCATAAATAAAGGTTTAAAAAGCTTTACGTAGATTATCAAATAATGATAATCTAAAATATCCTGTTTACACACGACCATTACATAATGGTTTACAATACAAATATGTTACATCGAAATCAGTTTCTTGAATGCAGTTTTTACACAATATCATACAAACATGGACTCCAAATCTTGTCCTTATTTTAGCATGCAACAGCGGAAGCTCTTAATATTCACCTGAGAATAAACATGCTTTAAACGTCAACAAAAATGTTGGTGAGTTATAGGTTTAACCTATATATATCAAATCGTAACAATAGACCACAAGATTTCATATTTCAATACACATCCCATACATAGAGATAAAAATCATTCATATGGTGAACACCTGGTAATCGACATTAACAAGATGCATATATAAGAATATCCCCATCATTCCGGGACACCCTTCGGATATGATATAAATTTCGAAGTACTAAAGCATCCGGTACTTTGGATGGGGTTTGTTAGGCCCAATAGATCTATCTTTAGGATTCGCGTCAATTAGGGTGTCTGTTCCCTAATTCTTAGATTACCAGACTTAATAAAAAGGGGCATATTCGATTTCGATAATTCAACCATAGAATGTAGTTTCACGTACTTGTGTCTATTTTGTAAATCATTTATAAAACCTGCATGTATTCTCATCCCAAAAATATTAGATTTTAAAAGTGGGACTATAACTCACTTTCACAGATTTTTACTTCGTCGGGAAGTAAGACTTGGCCACTGTTGATTCACGAACCTATAACAATATATACATATATATTAAAGTATGTTCAAAATATATTTACAACACTTTTAATATATTTTGATGTTTTAAGTTTATTAAGTCAGCTGTCCTCGTTAGTAACCTATAACTAGTTGTCCACAGTTAGATGTACAGAAATAAATCGATAAATATTATCTTGAATCAATCCACGACCCAGTGTATACGTATCTCAGTATTGATCACAACTCAAACTATATATATTTTGGAATCAACCTCAACCCTGTATAGCTAACTCCAACATTCACATATAGAGTGTCTATGGTTGTTCCGAAATATATATAGATGTGTCGACATGATAGGTCGAAACATTGTATACGTGTCTATGGTATCTCAAGATTACATAATATACAATACAAGTTGATTAAGTTATGGTTGGAATAGATTTGTTACCAATTTTCACGTAGCTAAAATGAGAAAAATTATCCAATCTTGTTTTACCCATAACTTCTTCATTTTAAATCCGTTTTGAGTGAATAAAATTGCTATGGTTTCATATTGAACTCTATTTTATGAATCTAAACAGAAAAAGTATAGGTTTATAGTCGGAAAAATAAGTTACAAGTCGTTTTTGTAAAGGTAGTCATTTCAGTCGAAAGAACGACGTCTAGATGACCATTTTAGAAAACATACTTCCACTTTGAGTTTAACCATAATTTTTGGATATAGTTTCATGTTCATAATAAAAATCATTTTCTCAGAATAACAACTTTTAAATCAAAGTTTATCATAGTTTTTAATTAACTAACCCAAAACAGCCCGCGGTGTTACTACGACGGCGTAAATCCGGTTTTACGGTGTTTTTCGTGTTTCCAGGTTTTAAATCATTAAGTTAGCATATCATATA
The DNA here is from genome assembly GCF_046630445.1 of Rutidosis leptorrhynchoides. Taxonomy (NCBI): domain Eukaryota; kingdom Viridiplantae; phylum Streptophyta; class Magnoliopsida; order Asterales; family Asteraceae; genus Rutidosis; species Rutidosis leptorrhynchoides. The sequence goes on along the minus strand of NC_092333.1, from coordinate 656,156,849 downwards.
GATATAGAACATGTGTTTAGTTGATTTTAAAAGTCAAGTTAGAAGGATTAACTTTTGTTTGCGAACAAGTTTAGAATTAACTAAACTATGTTCTAGTGATTACAAGTTTAAACCTTCGAATAAGATAGCTTTATATGTATGAATCGAATGATGTTATGAACATCATAACTACCTTAATTTCCTTGGATAAACCTACTGGAAAAGAGAAAAATGGATCTAGCTTCAATGGATCCTTGGATGGCTCGAAGTTCTTGAAGCAGAATCATGACACGAAAACAAGTTCAAGTAAGATCATCACTTGAAATAAGATTGTTATAGTTATAGAAATTGAACCAAAGTTTGAATATGATTATTACCTTGTATTAGAATTATAACCTACTGTAAGAAACAAAGATTTCTTGAGGTTGGATGATCACCTTACAAGATTGGAAGTGAGCTAGCAAACTTGAAAGTATTCTTGATTTTATGAAACTAGAACTTTTGGAATTTATGAAGAACACTTAGAACTTGAAGATAGAAATTGAGAGAGATCAATTAGATGAAGAAAATTGAAGAATGAAAGTGTTTGTAGGTATTTTTGGTCGTTGGTGTATGGATTAGATATAAAGGATATGTAATTTTGTTTTCATGTAAATAAGTCATGAATGATTACTCATATTTTTGTAATTTTATGAGATATTTCATGCTAGTTGCCAAATGATGGTTCCTACATGTGTTAGGTGACTCACATGGGCTGCTAAGAGCTGATCATTGGAGTGTATATACCAATATTACATACATCTAAAAGCTGTGTATTGTACGAGTACGAATACGGGTGCATACGAGTAGAATTGTTGATGAAACTGAACGAGGATGTAATTGTAAGCATTTTTGTTAAGTAGAAGTATTTTGATAAGTGTATTGAAGTCTTTCAAAAGTGTATAAATACATATTAAAACACTACATGTATATACATTTTAACTGAGTCGTTAAGTCATCGTTAGTCGTTACATGTAAGTGTTGTTTTGAAACCTTTAGGTTAACGATCTTGTTAAATGTTGTTAACCCAATGTTTATAATATCAAATGAGATTTTAAATTATTATATTATCATGATATTATCATGTATGAATATCTCTTAATATGATATATATACATTAAATGTCTTTACAACGATAATCGTTACATATATGTCTCGTTTAAAAATCATTAAGTTAGTAGTCTTGTTTTTACATATGTAGTTCATTGTTAATATACTTTATGATATGTTTTATTATCATAGTATCATGTTAACTATATATATATATATCCATATATATGTCATCATATAGTTTTTACAAGTTTTAACGTTCGTGAATCACCGATCAACTTGGGTGGTCAATTGTCTATATGAAACATATTTCAATTAATCAAGTCTTAACAAGTTTGATTGCTTAACATGTTGGAAACATTTAATCATGTAAATATCAATCTCAATTAATATATATAAACATGGAAAAGTTCGGGTCACTACAGTACCTACCCGTTAAATAAATTTCGTCCCGAAATTTTAAGCTGTTGAAGGTGTTGACGAATCTTCTGGAAATAGATGCGGGTATTTCTTCTTCATCTGATCTTCACGCTCCCAGGTGAACTCGGGTCCTCTACGAGCATTCCATCGAACCTTAACAATTGGTATCTTGTTTTGCTTAAGTCTTTTAACCTCACGATCCATTATTTCGACGGGTTCTTCGATGAATTGAAGTTTTTCGTTGATTTGGATTTCATCTAACGGAATAGTGAGATCTTCTTTAGCAAAACATTTCTTTAAATTCGAGACGTGGAAAGTGTTATGTACAGCCGCGAGTTGTTGAGGTAACTCTAGTCGGTAAGCTACTGGTCCGACACGATCAATAATCTTGAATGGTCCAATATACCTTGGATTTAATTTCCCTCGTTTACCAAATCGAACAACGCCTTTCCAAGGTGCAACTTTAAGCATGACCATCTCTCCAATTTCAAATTCTATATCTTTTCTTTTAATGTCAGCGTAGCTCTTTTGTCGACTTTGGGCGGTTTTCAACCGTTGTTGAATTTGGATGATCTTCTCAGTAGTTTCTTGTATAATCTCCGGACCCGTAATCTGTCTATCCCCCACTTCACTCCAACAAATCGGAGACCTGCACTTTCTACCATAAAGTGATTCAAACGGCGCCATCTCAATGCTTGAATGGTAGCTGTTGTTGTAGGAAAATTCTGCTAACGGTAGATGTCGATCCCAACTGTTTCCGAAATCAATAACACATGCTCGTAGCATGTCTTCAAGCGTTTGTATCGTCCTTTCGCTCTGCCCATCAGTTTGTGGATGATAGGCAGTACTCATGTCTAGACGAGTTCCTAATGCTTGCTGTAATGTCTGCCAGAATCTTGAAATAAATCTGACATCCCTATCAGAGATAATAGAGATTGGTATTCCATGTCTGGAGACGACCTCCTTCAAATACAGTCGTGCTAACTTCTCCATCTTGTCATCTTCTCTTATTGGTAGGAAGTGTGCTGATTTGGTGAGACGATCAACTATTACCCAAATAGTATCAAAACCACTTGCAGTCCTTGGCAATTTAGTGATGAAATCCATGGTAATGTTTTCCCATTTCCATTCCGGGATTTCGGGTTGTTGAAGTAGACCTGATGGTTTCTGATGCTCAGCTTTGACCTTAGAACACGTCAAACATTCTCCTACGTATTTAGCAACATCGGCTTTCATACCCGGCCACCAAAAATGTTTCTTGAGATCCTTGTACATCTTCCCCGTTCCAGGATGTATTGAGTATCTGGTTTTATGAGCTTCTCTAAGTACCATTTCTCTCATATCTCCAAATTTTGGTACCCAAATCCTTTCAGCCCTATATCGGGTTCCGTCTTCCCGAATATTAAGATGCTTCTCCGATCCTTTGGGTATTTCATCCTTTAAATTTCCCTCTTTTAAAACTCCTTGTTGCGCCTCCTTTATTTGAGTAGTAATGTTATTATGAATCATTATATTCATAGATTTTACTCGAATGGGTTCTCTGTCCTTCCTGCTCAAGGCATCGGCTACCACATTTGCCTTCCCCGGGTGGTAACGAATCTCAAAGTCGTAATCATTCAATAATTCAATCCACCTACGCTGCCTCATATTCAGTTGTTTCTGATTAAATATGTGTTGAAGACTTTTGTGGTCGGTATATATAATACTTTTGACCCCATATAAGTAGTGCCTCCAAGTCTTTAATGCAAAAACAACCGCGCCTAATTCTAAATCATGCGTCGTATAATTTTGTTCGTGAATCTTCAATTGTCTAGACGCATAAGCAATCGCCTTCGTTCGTTGCATTAATACACAACCGAGACCTTGCTTTGATGCATCACAATAAATCACAAAATCATCATTCCCTTCAGGCAATGACAATATAGGTGCCGTAGTTAGCTTTTTCTTCAATAACTGAAACGCTTTCTCTTGTTCATCATTCCATTCAAATTTCTTCCCTTTATGCGTTAATGCAGTCAAGGGTTTTGCTATTCTGGAAAAGTCTTGGATGAACCTTCTGTAGTAACCAGCTAGTCCTAAAAACTGGCGTATGTGTTTCAGAGTTTTCGGGGTTTCCCACTTTTCAACAGTTTCTATCTTTGCCGGATCCACCTTAATACCTTCTTTGTTCACTATGTGACCGAGGAATTGAACTTCTTCCAACCAAAATGCACACTTTGAAAACTTAGCGTACAATTCTTCCTTCCTCAATACTTCTAACACCTTTCTCAAATGTTCACCGTGTTCTTGGTCATTCTTTGAGTAAATAAGTATGTCATCAATGAAAACAATGACAAACTTGTCAAGGTATGGTCTACACACTCGGTTCATAAGGTCCATGAACACAGCTGGTGCATTAGTTAAACCAAACGGCATGACCATAAACTCGTAATGACCGTAACGTGTTCTGAAAGCAGTCTTTGGAATATCATCTTCTTTCACCCGCATTTGATGATACCCGGAACGTAAGTCAATCTTTGAATAAATAGACGAGCCTTGTAGTTGATCAAATAAGTCGTCGATTCTCGGTAGTGGGTAGCGGTTCTTGATGGTAAGTTTGTTCAACTCTCGGTAGTCGATAAACAACCTGAATGTACCATCTTTCTTCTTGACAAACAAAACAGGAGCTCCCCACGGTGATGTGCTTGGTCGAATGAAACCACGCTCTAAAAGTTCTTGTAATTGGCTTTGCAGTTCTTTCATCTCGCTGGGTGCGAGTTTGTAAGGAGCACGAGCTATTGGTGCAGCTCCTGGTACAAGATCTATTTGAAATTCAACGGATCGATGTGGGGGTAATCCCGGTAATTCTTTCGGAAATACATCGGGAAATTCTTTTGCAATGGGAACATCATTGATGCTCTTTTCTTCAGTTTGTACTTTCTCGACGTGTGCTAGAACAGCATAGCAACCTTTTCTTATTAGTTTTTGTGCCTTCAAATTACTAATAAGATGTAGCTTCGTGTTGCCCTTTTCTCCGTACACCATTAAGGGTTTTCCTTTTTCTCGTATAATGCGAATTGCATTTTTGTAACAAACGATCTCCGCTTTCACTTCTTTCAACCAGTCCATACCGATTATCACATCAAAACTCCCTAACTCTACTGGTATCAAATCAATCTTAAATGTTTCGCTAACCAGTTTAATTTCTCGATTCCGACATATATTATCTGCTGAAATTAATTTACCATTTGCTAATTCGAGTAAAAATTTACTATCCAAAGGCGTCAATGGACAACTTAATTTAGCACAAAAATCTCTACTCATATAGCTTCTATCCGCACCCGAATCAAATAAAACGTAAGCAGATTTATTGTCAATAAGAAACGTACCCGTAACAAGCTCCGGGTCTTCCTGTGCCTCTACCACATTAATATTGAAAACTCTTCCACGGCCTAGTCCATTCGTGTTCTCCTGGTTCGGGCAATTTCTAATAATGTGGCCTGGTTTTCCACATTTATAACAAACTACATTGGCATAAATTGCTCCGACACTACTTGCTCTGCCATTACTCGTTCCGACACCATTTGTTCCTTTCGTTCTATTAACCCCTGGTCCGTAGACCTCACACTTCGCCGCGCTATGACCATTTCTTTTACACTTGTTGCAAAATTTGGTGCAGAACCCCGAGTGATTCTTTTCACACCTTTGGCATAGCTGCTTCTGATTGTTGTTGTTGTTGCGGTTATTATTGTTGTTGGGATGATTGTTGTAGTTGCTGTTGTTGTTGTTGTTGTTGTTGTTGGGCCATTTGTTGTAGTTGCGATTGATGTTGCGATTGTTGGGATAATTGTTGCGATTATTGTTGTAATTGCTGTTGTTGTTGTATTGGTGATTCTTATCACCGTTTTCCTCCCACTTTCTTTTGACTTGCTTCACATTGGCCTCTTCAGCAGTCTGTTCTTTAATTCTTTCTTCAATCTGGTTCACTAGTTTGTGAGCCATTCTACATGCCTGTTGTATGGAGGCGGGCTCGTGTGAACTTATATCTTCTTGGATTCTTTCCGGTAATCCTTTCACAAACGCGTCGATCTTCTCTTCCTCATCTTCGAATGCTCCCGGACACAATAGGCACAATTCTGTGAATCGTCTTTTGTACGTGGTAATATCAAATCCTTGGGTTCGTAACCCTCTAAGTTCTGTCTTGAGCTTATTGACCTCGGTTCTGGGACGGTACTTCTCATTCATCAAGTGCTTGAATGCTGACCACGGTAGTGCATACGCATCATCTTGTCCCACTTGCTCTAGATAGGTATTCCACCATATTAACGCAGAACCTGTGAAGGTATGCGTAGCGTACTTCACTTTGTCCTCTTCAGTACACTTACTTATGGCAAACACCGATTCAACCTTCTCGGTCCACCGTTTCAATCCGATCGGTCCTTCGGTTCCATCAAATTCCAAAGGTTTGCAGGCAGTGAATTCTTTGTAGGTGCATCCTACACGATTTCCTGTACTGCTAGATCCAAGGTTATTGTTGGTATGTAGCGCAGCCTGTACTGCGGCTATGTTTGAAGCTAGAAAAGTACGGAATTCCTCTTCATTCATATTCACGGTGTGTCGAGTAGTCGGTGCCATTTCCTTCAAAATAGTTAAATGGAACAAGTTAATCATACAGAATATTAAGAGTAGTTAATAGTATTTCGTAGCATAATATGAACTCATTTATAAAAGCTTTTTCTTCATATTAGCGTTTTATAAGTTTAAATTCGGGTAGTACCTACCCGTTAAGTTCATACTTAGTAGCTAATATACAATTCAACTACTACAATTCTATATGAAAAACTGATTATAATAATATTTTGCGTTCAAACTTTTATACAATATTTTACAAACTTACAATACCGCTTATTTTACATAAAGCATGAAATATAGCACACAATAACTTTGATACAAGATAGTTGTGAAGACAATTCTAGCTAGTACACAAGTCGTTCAGCAAAGGCAATAAAGACACGTAATTCATACGTCCAGAAACAAGTCATGCATTCTGGTTTTACTAGGACTACTTCCCATCCTTGGTCTTGTGCAACATAACCATTATGGCCGTTGATAAGACAGCGTGTTGTAACGTCATCAAAGGGACGAGGGTTACGTAATGTCCAACAGTCCCGTAATAATCTAAAAACCTCATTTCTTACCCCAATTACCGACTCCGTCACTTGTGGAAACGTTTTGTTTAATAGTTGTAGCCCGATGTTCTTGTTCTCACTTTGGTGAGAAGCGAACATTACTAATCCGTAAGCATAACATGCTTCTTTATGTTGCATGTTAGCCGCTTTTTCTAAATCATGAAGTCCAATATTCGGATATATTGAGTCAAAATAATTTCTTAACCCGTTGCGTAAAATAGCATTTGGGTTCCCCGCAATATATGCGTCAAAGTAAACACATCGTAACTTATGGGTTTCCCAATGTGATATCCCCCATCTTTCAAACGAAAGTCTCTTATAAACCAAGACATTCTTGGAACGTTCTTCGAATGTCTTACAAACTGATCTCGCCTTAAATAGTTGTGCCGAAGAATTCTGGCCGACTCTAGACAAGATTTCATCAATCATGTCTCCGGGTAGGTCTCTTAAAATATTGGGTTGTCTATCCATTTTGTGTTTTTAAACTGTAAAATAGACAAGAGTTAGATTCATAAAAAAATACTTATTAATACAAGCAATTTTTACATATATCATAAAGCATAAGAACACTATATTACATATATTACACCACACGAATACAACTATCTTATTCCGACTCTCTCGTTTCTTCTTCTTCGGTTTTGGTTCGTTTTGCCAAGTTTCTAGGGATATATGATGTTCCCCTAATACGAGCCGTCGTTGTCCACATTGGTTTAGAAAAACCTGGTGGTTTAGAGGTTCCCGGGTCATTGTTACAACTTAAGGACTTCGGGGGTTGACGATACATATAAAGTTCATCGGGGTTAGAATTAGATTTCTCTATTTTTATGCCCTTTCCCTTATTATTTTCTTTTGCCTTTTTAAAATCAGTTGGGGTAATTTCTATAACATCATCGGAATTCTCGTCGGAATCCGATTCATCGGAGAATTGGTAATCCTCCCAATATTTTGCTTCCTTGGCGGAAACACCATTGACCATAATTAACTTTGATCGGTTGGTTGAGGATTTTATTTTACTTAACCGTTTTATTATTTCCCCCACCGGTTCTATTTCTTCATCCGGTTTCGATTCTTCTTCCGGTTCCGACTCTTCTTCCGGTTCCTCTTCGGGAACTTGTGAATCAGTCCACAAATCATTCCAATTTACATTTGACTCTTCCTTATTATTAGGTGAGTCAATGGGACTTGTTCTAGAGGTAGACATCTATCACATAATATCAAACACGTTAAGAGATTAATATATCACATAATATTCATATGTTAAAAATATATAGTTTCCAACAAAAATGTTAAGCAATCATTTTTAAAGAAAACACGGTCGAAGTCCAGACTCACTAATGCATCCTAATAAACTCGATAAGACACACTAATGCAAATTTTCTGGTTCTCTAAGACCAACGCTCGGATACCAACTGAAATGTCCCGTTCTTATTGATTAAAAACGTTCCATATTAATTGATTTCGTTGCGAGGTTTTGACCTCTATATGAGACGTTTTTCAAAGACTGCATTCATTTTTAAAACAAACCATAACCTTTATTTCATAAATAAAGGTTTAAAAAGCTTTACGTAGATTATCAAATAATGATAATCTAAAATATCCTGTTTACACACGACCATTACATAATGGTTTACAATACAAATATGTTACATCGAAATCAGTTTCTTGAATGCAGTTTTTACACAATATCATACAAACATGGACTCCAAATCTTGTCCTTATTTTAGTATGCAACAGCGGAAGCTCTTAATATTCACCTGAGAATAAACATGCTTTAAACGTCAACAAAAATGTTGGTGAGTTATAGGTTTAACCTATATATATCAAATCGTAACAATAGACCACAAGATTTCATATTTCAATACACATCCCATACATAGAGATAAAAATCATTCATATGGTGAACACCTGGTAATCGACATTAACAAGATGCATATATAAGAATATCCCCATCATTCCGGGACACCCTTCGGATATGATATAAATTTCAAAGTACTAAAGCATCCGGTACTTTGGATGGGGTTTGTTAGGCCCAATAGATCTATCTTTAGGATTCGCGTCAATTAGGGTGTCTGTTCCCTAATTCTTAGATTACCAGACTTAATAAAAAGGGGCATATTCGATTTCGATAATTCAACCATAGAATGTAGTTTCACGTACTTGTGTCTATTTTGTAAATCATTTATAAAACCTGCATGTATTCTCATCCCAAAAATATTAGATTTTAAAAGTGGGACTATAACTCACTTTCACAGATTTTTACTTCGTCGGGAAGTAAGACTTGGCCACTGTTGATTCACGAACCTATAACAATATATACATATATATTAAAGTATGTTCAAAATATATTTACAACACTTTTAATATATTTTGATGTTTTAAGTTTATTAAGTCAGCTGTCCTCGTTAGTAACCTATAACTAGTTGTCCACAGTTAGATGTACAGAAATAAATCGATAAATATTATCTTGAATCAATCCACGACCCAGTGTATACGTATCTCAGTATTGATCACAACTCAAACTATATATATTTTGGAATCAACCTCAACCCTGTATAGCTAACTCCAACATTCACATATAGAGTGTCTATGGTTGTTCCGAAATATATATAGATGTGTCGACATGATAGGTCGAAATATTGTATACGTGTCTATGGTATCTCAAGATTACATAATATACAATACAAGTTGATTAAGTTATAGTTGGAATAGATTTGTTACCAATTTTCACGTAGCTAAAATGAGAAAAATTATCCAGTCTTGTTTTACCCATAACTTCTTCATTTTAAATCCGTTTTGAGTGAATCAAATTGCTATGGTTTCATATTGAACTCTATTTTATGAATCTAAACAGAAAAAGTATAGGTTTATAGTCGGAAAAATAAGTTACAAGTCATTTTTGTAAAGGTAGTCATTTCAGTCGAAAGAACGACGTCTAGATGACCATTTTAGAAAACATACTTCCACTTTGAGTTTAACCATAATTTTTGGATATAATTTCATGTTAATAATAAAAATCATTTTCTCAGAATAACAACTTTTAAATCAAAGTTTATCATAGTTTTTAATTAACTAACCCAAAACAGCCCGCGGTGTTACTACGACGGCGTAAATCCGGTTTTACGGTGTTTTTCGTGTTTCCAGGTTTTAAATCATTAAGTTAGCATATCATATAGATATAGAACATGTGTTTAGTTGATTTTAAAAGTCAAGTTAGAAGGATTAACTTTTGTTTGCGAACAAGTTTAGAATTAACTAAACTATGTTCTAGTGATTACAAGTTTAAACCTTCGAATAAGATAGCTTTATATGTATGAATCGAATGATGTTATGAACATCATTACTACCTTAATTTCCTTGGATAAACCTACTGGAAAATAGAAAAATGGATCTAGCTTCAATGGATCCTTGGATGGCTCGAAGTTCTTGAAGCAGAATCATGACACGAAAACAAGTTCAAGTAAGATCATCACTTGAAATAAGATTGTTATAGTTATAGAAATTGAACCAAAGTTTGAATATGATTATTACCTTGTATTAGAATTATAACCTACTGTAAGAAACAAAGATTTCTTGAGGTTGGATGATCACCTTACAAGATTGGAAGTGAGCTAGCAAACTTGAAAGTATTCTTGATTTTATGAAACTAGAACTTTTGGAATTTATGAAGAACACTTAGAACTTGAAGATAGAACTTGAGAGAGATCAATTAGATGAAGAAAATTGAAGAATGAAAGTGTTTGTAGGTATTTTTGGTCATTGGTGTATGGATTAGATATAAAGGATATGTAATTTTGTTTTCATGTAAATAAGTCATGAATGATTACTCATATTTTTGTAATTTTATGAGATATTTCATGCTAGTTGCCAAATGATGGTTCCCACATGTATTAGGTGACTCACATGGGCTGCTAAGAGCTGATCATTGGAGTGTATATACCAATAGTACATACATCTAAAAGCTGTGTATTGTACGAGTACGAATACGGGTGCATACGAGTAGAATTGTTGATGAAACTGAACGAGGATGTAATTGTAAGCATTTTTGTTAAGTAGAAGTATTTTGATAAGTGTATTGAAGTCTTTCAAAAGTGTATAAATACATATTAAAACACTACATGTATATACATTTTAACTGAGTCGTTAAGTCATCGTTAGTCGTTACATGTAAGTGTTGTTTTGAAACCTTTAGGTTAACGATCTTGTTAAATGTTGTTAACCCAATGTTTATAATATCAAATGAGATTTTAAATTATTATATTATCATGATATTATCATGTATGAATATCTCTTAATATGATATATATATACATTAAATGTCTTTACAACGATAATCGTTACATATATGTCTCGTTTAAAAATCATTAAGTTAGTAGTCTTGTTTTTACATATGTAGTTCATTGTTAATATACTTTATGATATGTTTTCTTATCATAGTATCATGTTAACTATATATATATATCCATATATATGTCATCATATAGTTTTTACAAGTTTTAACGTTCGTGAATCACCGATCAACTTGGGTGGTCAATTGTCTATATGAAACATATTTCAATTAATCAAGTCTTAACAAGTTTGATTGCTTAACATGTTGGAAACATTTAATCATGTAAATATCAATCTCAATTAATATATATAAACATGTAAAAGTTCGGGTCACTACAAGAAGTACCCTTCTTCACACTATTAATGCTTTCAGAGCCTTTCTTGTTCTTTTTATTTGAAAAGTTCGAATAACTCGAACCTTCAAACTTTCTCTTCGAAAAAGTGAAATCGCTTTTCCTTGGAACCTCCGGCTCAAAACCCCTAGCCAATTCATATAAATCTTCAAATGACTTAGCCATTCCCCGGCTAATCTTACCCTTCAACTCATCACTTAAAGTACGGTAGAAACCTAGAATCAACTTGTGATCATCACCAACATACTCCGAACAAAAACGAGTCTTTGCCAAGAAGGTAGACTTGAGAGTAACCAAGTCCATTGAACCTTGTCGCAAATTGTGCAACTCGTCCCGGATTTTATCAAGATCGGAAGAAGTTCCGTATTCTTGGAAAAATTCCTTCTTAAACTCTTCCCATGTCAAGCACATGCATTGCTCTTCACCATATAATTTGATTTTATCGTCCCATCACAACTTGCCCTCTTCGCGCAACATGCTAGACCCATACCTCGTCTTCTTCTCGGGAGGACACTCCGCGGTACAGAACGCTCCCTCGATATTGGAAATCCAACAAGTGCTTTTCAATAGATCCCTCACCCCATTAAACATCGGAGGTTGAGTATCCTTGAAATTTTTGTAGTGGAAGTCCCGCCTTCCACCCCCACCATTACCTTCACCCCCTTCGCCTCGAGGATAAATGTTTCTAGCCTCTAAAGCCTCCTCTATTGTGGCTTTCATTCGATCATTGATCATTTCGGTCACTTGTCCATCGACCGACTCTTGGAAGACCTTTCGAACGTCGTCAAGAAAATCCTTCTTTAGCCTTTTAAAGATGGCCTCAACCTTGGCCGTGAGTTCAACATCCTCACTCGTACTTCCGTCATTGGTGTCGTGTCCATTTCTCATCTTCATTCTATAAAACGAAGTAAATTAAGCAACAAAACGAAAGGACTTAACACATATGTATATACATATACGCCACACTACCCCATCTTGCTCAACAATCATCGTACGTCGCTTGTTTGACACGATTTGAACCCGTAACAATGGTAGCTAATCATTGTTATGCGAGCACATCGCATTAACTCACTAGTACCACGTCTATCTCGCTTGACGATTTCAAATACCACAGAAAACAATAGCGCATGATTAGTTCACATAAACCTATGCACTAACCAAAACTCAAACCGACCCGAAGTCCTACAAGTCCCGCATAACGCGCACAAAAAAAGTCTAAGTCTAGGCGCCTATCTCAAGTCACCTAAATCCCTTAGACCATGCTCTGATACCACTTGTAACAACCCAAACCAAACCACCATCGAACCCGCGGAAAAATATCAAAATTTTTTTTTTTTTGTTCAGCTACAGGCGCGGCGCGCCAGTACCCCGCGCGGCGCGCCGATCTGGTCTATCCAAAAAGTCTTGAAACGTGAAAAAGATTGGCCACTTCCCGACATAATTAGACAAAACGCTTTTAACAACGTATTCAAAAATGTACAACTAACACTTTTCAAACATAAAATAAGTTTTACAAAGCGGGACCCACATCGGCCGTTTTACGAGTTTAATATATAACAAGAGTTTCGACCACAAAAGTTTAAATACCAAACGACCCTACGAGCATGGTGTTTGGGGTTAAACTACCCGAGTCTCGGTCAAACCCTAAAAGCTAATATCTCCAAAAGTGTCCCCTAACACGACAGGATCTCTACTCCAAACAAACGCCCTTTACCTTTGTCCATACTTGAGCCTATAAAAAGGTAAACAACGAGAGGGTAAGCAAAGCTTAGTGAATACAATAATTACACATACAAATATATAACTCATCTATTTGCATTCACATTCACCGAATACCTCATACGAAATTGTAACTCAATTAGCATGTCATCTTACCCAAAACACTTAACAAGTCGTACATTAACACAAAACCGCATTAGCATATACTCAACACAATGTATATATATATATATAAACAATATGCTAAATAATCGACAATCTCAATATGGTTAACCATAAATGCTATGGTGCTACCGGCTCGTGGTTCACACCATACGCAATTGAGTCATACTCTTTTATAGTGCTACCGGCTCATGGTTCACACTCGATGCTACCGGCTCGTGGTTCACATCTTATTTTATAGTGCTACCGGCTCGTGGTTCACACTCGATGCTACCGGCTCGTGGTTCACATCTTATTTTATAGTGCTACCGGCTCGTGGTTCACACTCGATGCTACCGGCTCGTGGTTCACATCTTATCGCACACATGTTATGGCACTACCGGCTCGATGGTTCATACCATAACACCCACAAATAAACGTGTCATATACACATACGTATAATTACTCCACTCACCTCAAAATCTCTTGTGAAAGATAATCAAGCTCGGAAATCTTCAATGTAACGTACCTATTACATTATACATAATATCAATCACAAACTCAAGTTGGTCAACCAACTAAAACTCCATTCTAGTATTATCTTGACCCATGGTGCAATTTCGACCCATTTACACCCTTAACCCTAATATTTGGGTTAACATCCCCAAAACCCTAATCATTAGCCAAGTTAGGTTTAAAACGCATTTCAACACAAGGTTTATGCATTACACAACAACATTAACTAACTTAGGTCCATTTTGACCCATTTGACCAAATTAAGGTCAACACACCCACTTCGAGTCATTCACCAACCCACACAATGCCCATTTACTTATCTCTAGGAGTGCTAGTAATTAACTAACTAATTTAAGCTCATAAACATCAATTAATACTTCGAAAAACCCTAGTTAATCATCTTTAGGTCTACATGACCCAAATTCACCCAAAACACCCAATTTACTAACAAAGTGGGTTTTAAGTTCACCATTAACCCTAACACTAACCCTTTCACAAAATTAAATTAGGAAATCAAGATTAGAGCATAACACTACAATCAAAACGTAGCTAGAGGATAGATGAACAACTTTAATGCTTGCACTTAGACCTGAAATCGGCTTCTTCTTCCTTGATTTGAGTTCTCTCACTCTAGAAAACCCTTTCTCTCACTAAATTAATTTGGAAGAGGTGAAGTAGGTGAAAATGGTGTTATGAGGCTCACCAAACTGAATCTAGAGCCTTAAAGTCGGCCCTTTAGTGAATTTACCAATTTGCCCTCAAAATATCTAATAAAAAAGAAAGGAATCTGTCACAGACCAATGGCGTGGCGCGCCAAAGGCCTGCGCGGCACGCCACTCCCCCATATCAGATTCTTTCTCCTTTTAAATATGTACAACAAAACCCCAACTTCAAGCATCTTATTTACGCTTATGTACACAACAAATATTTGGGTCTTACAACTTGTTTGACAACTCATATGGAAGTATTCAAATTGGAAACGATTACGGCTAGCCACCTTTTTATGCGTTCACACCAATCCCATTCACACTTTTCCACCTCCTCAAATTTTTCCTATAAATAGAGGTGGAAATCTTCATTGTAATGCATTCAGAAAAGTGTAATCACACCTAGCTAGTGTGTGTGAGTTAAAGTGTAATCATAACCAAGAGTGAATACATCCTAGATAGTGGTGAGATTCCTAGTGTGTTAGTTTGAGAGTTTTTGTTTTTGTAAGAGTTTTGTAATACTCTGTAATCTATTCTTGTGAGTAATAGAGTTATTTTCTCTCAAATTTGTGTGTACCAACGTCCAGTCGATCCCCTCTAAATTCACAACAAGTGGTATCAGAGCTAGGTTATAGCCCCGATGTGGTGGACGGCGCAGTAGGGTGCACCCCTGAGCGCACGCAGTGACGTGGCGCACCCCTCGGTCTTGAGCAGCGATGAGTGGACCCAGCTCTCGTTCGAGGGGGACCCTGGCACGATGAGTTGATCCTGGAAGCCTTGTATCGAAATCTCCCCGCCCTCCTACCAGGTTGAGAGTTCCGAGTTGGCGGCGGTAAAGGTTGGATCCAGACTATCGTTGGAGGGGAGGCCTAGATGGACTTAGGTTTGAGGGGAGGTTTGTAAGGGTGCAAACCAAAGTCCCACATCGGTCATGGGATAAAACAAATGTATGTATATAAGTCTAAGGGGAAGTCCCTCTATCACCAATTGGTTTTAGAAAAGGATGGACTCTTGGGCTTATATTGCAGGACATTGTGTTTGGGCTATACGATCCTTAACAAGTGGTATCGGAGCTAGGTTAGAGGCGTTGGTCGAGTTTTTTTGAGTTTTCTGAAGTTTTCAACCCTGTTTGTGTTGAAAAATTATTTATAAGGTGATAATGTCCACGAAAGAGTCAGGATCATCTTTCGGAGCCATGATTATGCTCACTGCCACCAACTACACGCTGTGAAAACCTCGGATGGAAGATCTCCTCAGCTGTAAGGATTTGTTTGACCCTATTGAATTAAAGGGTACAAATCCTGATTCTGCCAAAGAGAAAGAGTGGAAGAAGTTAAACCGAAAAACTATTGGTCAAATTCGTCAATGGATTGATCATAGTGTCTTCCACCATGTTGCACAAGAGACAGACGCATATGTCCTCTGGAAAAAGTTGGAGGACATGTACCAGGCCAAGACTGCTCGAAATAAAGCCCTGTTGATGAGGCGTTTAGTCAACATGAAGCTTAAAAGTGTAACTTCAGTTGCCGAGCATACCAGTGAGTTCCAGAGCTTGGTCAACCAGTTATCGTCTGTAGAGATGCCGCTTGGCGATGAAGTTCAGGCGCTACTGCTACTTAGTTCTCTTCCCGATAGTTGGGAAACGCTGGTAGTAACACTCAGCAACTCAGCCCCGAATGGCAAACTTACCATGTCAATGGTCAAGGATGCCCTATTCAGTGAAGAGGCAAGGAGAAAGGACATGGGCACAGATCAGACCCATGCCTTTGTCACAGAGAATCGGGGGAGACAACAAATAAGTAGCAAAAATAAATGGAGAGGCAGAAGTAAGAGCAGGGGCAGGTCCTCTGATAGCAGAAAATCAATATATAAATGATATCATTGTGGATTAGAGGGGCATATGAAGAAGAACTGCTATAGATTGAAAGAAGAACAATGTCAGAGCAGTTCACAATCAAAGAATAAATGTGGAGAAACATTAGTTACTATCACTGGTGATGTAGCTTATTGTTCAACCAATGATTAGACATGCCTTCACGTCTCACGAGAAGACACGGAATGGGTGGTAGATACTGCAACTTCCTACCACGTGACTCCATACAAGGAATACTTCATAACATACAAAGCTGGTGACTTTGGAGCTGTGAAGATGGGAAATTCCAGTTCAGCTGAGATTGTCGGAATTGGTGATGTCAAGATAAAGACAAGTTCCGGGAGCACAATCACTCTGAAGGATGTCCGCCGTGTGCCAGATGTTCGGCTGAATCTACTTTCTGGAGTAGCTCTTGACAAACAGGGCTATGATAGTCATTTCAGTAGAGGCACATGGAAATTGTCAAGAGGCGCTATGATAGTCGCTCGAGGACACATTTGTGGCACACTGTACAAGACTCATGTGAAGATCTGCACAGAAAGCATTAATGTTGCAGAAAAGGAGGCTTCACAAAATTTATGGCACCAGAGACTCGGTCACATGAGTGAGAAAGGGTTGTCTACCCTAATAAAGAAGGAGCTTATCAATGTAGGCAAGGGCGCTGCACTAAATCCTTGCAATCATTGTCTGTTTGGTAAACAACATAGAGTCTCGTTTAATTCCTCTTCAAAGAGAAGATCAGAGTTACTCACTCTGGTGCACTCTGATGTTTGCGGTCCCTTGGAGGTTGAATCAATTGGCGGCAACCGATACTTTCTAACATTTATCGATGATGCTTCTCGAAAGGTGTGGGTATATTTCTTGCGGACGAAGGACTAGGTTTTCAATTACTTCAAACAGTTCCATGTCATGGTAGAATGTGAGACAGGAAAGAAGTAAAAGTGTCTTCGATCCGACAACGGCGGTGAATACTCTTCCAGGCAGTTCGATGCTTATTGCAGATCATATGGCATCCGACATGAGAAGACAGTTCCACGTACCCCTCAACACAATGGTATAGCGGAAAGAATGAACCGAACAATCATGGAACGTGTTCGGAGCATGCTCAGTATGGCTAAGCTGCCAAAGCCATTCTGGGAAGAAGCAGTCAGAGCCGCATGTTACTTGATCAACCGATCTCCATCAGTACCACTAAATTTTGAAGTTCATGAGAAACTTTGGTCTGGAAAGGATCCATCATACTCTCACTTAAGAGTATTTGGATGTTTGGCGTACACACATGTATCCAAGGAGCTCAGGCAGAAGCTGGATGCAAGGACCACTCCATGCATATTCATAGGCTATGGAGATGAAGAATTTGGATACAGATTATGGGATCCAAAAGAGAAAAAGGTGATCAGAAGTAGGGACGTAGTGTTCCATGAAAGCCAGACAATAAAAGATATTGAAAAGCCCACAATATCTCAGAAGTCAAATGTTGCTGCTCAGGTGCCAGAGGCAACAACTGTATCATTCATGAGAAATAATTATACAGTGCAAGAAGAAATGCCAGAAGTAGAAGATAATGAGGAAAATGACGCTGCTGAGCAGGGGGAGCCACAACCCCATCTGCCAGACGTTCCAGGACCATCACAAGGCGAAGATGATGGTGGATCTCCTCAGTATACTCCAGAAGTTCGTAGATCTGAACGAGGTCGGATTCCATCGAGTAGATATCCAGAATCCGAGTACCTTCTACTTACTGAAGATGGAGAACCAGAGAGTTTTCATGAAGCAGTATCTCATAAGGACAAAGAAAAATGATTGCTCGCAATGTAGGATGAGATGGATTCTCTGCAGAAAAATCAAACTTATGAGATTGTAGAACTTCCACGCGGGAAGAAGGCACTGAAAAATAAATGGGTGTTCAAGCTGAAAAAAGATGGCAGCGGAAAAGTGGTGAAATACAAAGCACGGCTTGTAGTCAAAGGATTCCAACAGAAGAAAGGAATTGACTTTGACGAGATATTTTCACCAGTAGTCAAGATGACTTCAATCAGAGTCATACTTGGATTGGTCGCAAGTATGAACTTGGAGCTTGAACAGATGGATGTAAAGACGGCTTTTCTTCATGGAGATTTACATGAAGAAATTTACATGGAGCAGCCAGAAGGTTTTGAGGTTTCAGGAGATAATCTCGTATGCAAGCTAAAGAAAAGTTTGTACGGTTTAAAGCAGGCACCTAGGCAGTGGTACAAGAAGTTTGACTCGTGCATGGTGAGTCAATGGTACAAGAAAACTGCAGCAGATGAGTGTGTCTACATTCAGAAGTTTTCTGAAGGAGATTTCGTTGCTCTTTTACTATATGTAGACGATATTTTGATCGTAGGGAAAGATGCAACGAAGATCAACCAGCTGAAGAAGGAACTCTCTAAGTCTTTTGACATGAAAGACTTAGGACATGCTCAACAAATTTTGGGAATGCAGATTACCCGAGATAGGAAGAATAGAAGGTTATGGCTATCTCAGGAGAAGTATATTGAACGAGTCCTTTCACGATTCAATATGAACAATGCCAAATCTGTTAGCATTCCATTAGCCAACCATTTCAAGTTAAGTAAAAGATCATGTCCCTCATCTATGGAAGAGATCGGGGAGATGTCATCAATACCATATTCTTCAGCCGTTGGAATTTTGATGTATGCAATGGTGTGTACGAGGTATGATATTGCTCACGCAGTGGGAACAGTTAGTCGTTTTCTCTCTAACCCCGGGAAAGAGCATTGGAATGCGGTAAAATGGATTCTCAGATATCTTAAAGGTACAACGAAGATATGTCTTTGTTACGGGGGAGCTGATCCAATCTTGGAAGGCTATACGGATGCTGATATGGCTGGAGATCCTGATAGTAGGAAATCTACTTCAGGATTCATTTACACTTTTGCAGAAGGAGCTGTTTCATGGCAGTCAAGACTACAGAAGTGTGTTGCATTATCCACAACCGAAGCAGAATATATTGCTGCCGCAGAAGCTGGAAAAGAAATGTTGTGGTTAAAGCGCTATCTACAAGAATTTAGAATCAAGCAAAAGGAGTACAAGGTACATTGTGACAGTAAGAGTGCTCTAGATTTGAGCAAGAACTCCATGTACCATTCCCGTACAAAACATATTGATATCCGCTATCATTGAATACGAGAGGTAATTGATCGACAACTGTTGAGACTAGTAAAGGTCCATACAAAGGAGAATCCTGCGGATATGTTAACAAAGGTGGTGACTCGAGAGAAGTTAGAGTTATGCAGAGACATAACCAGAATGTTTTCTATGGATACGTCTGGAGGGGGAGAATTGATGATTTCCAGCCGTATCTTCTAGATGTTTCCATTCTAGCCGTAATCTAGATTTTTCTAGATGTTCAAAGAAGCCGGTTGAAGAAGCAAAGTTGAAAACAATTACGGCTAGCCACTTGTTTGACAACTCATATGGAAGTATTCAAATTGAAAACGATTACGGCTAGCCACCTTTTTATGCGTTCACACCAATCCCGTTCACACTTTTCCACCTCCTCAAAATTTTCCTATAAATAGAGGTGGAAACCTTCATTGTAATGCATTCAGAAAAGTGTAATCACACCTAGCTAGTGTGTGTGAGTTAAAGTGTAATCATAACCAAGAGTAAATACATCCTAGATAGTGGTGAGATTCCTAGTGTGTTAGTTTGAGAGTTTTTGTTTTTGTAAGTGTTTTGTAATACTCTGTAATCTATTCTTGTGAGTAATAGAGTTATTTTCTCTCAAATTTGTGTGTACCAACGTTCAGTCGATCCCCTCTTAATTCACAACATGAGACTTGCTTGTTTGTCTATTTATGAGGATTAATTTTGACCGTCAATTCTGAGCACGTGTATGATTATTGCTTAAACAAACCTTGTAAAGAATCAGATGTGGCTGACATTGTGAAGAACCTGGTATGATTTTGTCTAGAGTCACTAAAATTTTAATATCCTTATTTTTGGCTGCATGAGGAACTGACTGTTTTTTATTCTGTTGCAAAAGGATAAACTCAAGCAGTCAATTCAGGTCACATGTACTATATTTACCGAAAATTCAAGTGGGAGATGCAAAACCTCTTGTTACTTTGTATAAAACTGAAAGGTTTAAATAATCTACGCAAGAATTCATATCGACTACTTACAAATACAATACAATACAATATTATTATTATTATAATCCTTATACACTATTTACAACCTCGATCTGTGTCATCTAATTACAGCAAAACGACATATAAACACCATTTTCTTATCGGTATCTAATATATAATAAAATCTAACCCTACCTCCATTTTCCTTGCGATTTCCCCAAATGTAAACCCTCAACCAACACCGTCATCTTCATCGCCTGACCCTAATCGGCGATCTCCAGCCGATTGTTCAGCCTGCCATGTTCAGCGCGTCATCCTTATCGACAGTCTTCAGGTTTCTGTTGAACCGCCTGATCCTAATCGACGATCTCCAGGCGACTGTTGAACCAACAGTGATGTTCACACCAACGAAGATCTTTCTGTACTATCTCCATTTTCACTTAATCTATGCACTAGATCTTCCATGCCAAAGCGGGAGTATCAGCCACCGAATAGCTATTCGTCGTGACGAAAGATTGTTGCCGTCTGAAGCGATTGACAGAATTGACAGGTTAGGGTTTTCTTTTCTTGAAATTTAGATGTTTCATTGTCTGAATCGTGCAATTCTCCTTTTTTCACTCGGTTGTTTTCAGGTTGGAGATTAGGGTTGAAATTTATGAGGGTAATTGCGATGAAAAAATATTGGTTATGGAATTCTTCAGTTGATGACTGTCAACATATTGGAATGTAGTGTAACGGCTAAACCTTCTTCCAATTAAAGAGTTGAACTCGATATTTTAAGGGTGCGTTTTTAGGTCTCAACCTTAATTTTTTTTGCTCCTTTCTGGGACTGTATGGGACCGTATGTTGAAAATTTTTAAAGGTTATGTTGAAAGGCAATGATGTGATTTTTGTTTAATTCTTACTGTATTTTGAAATTTTGGTATTTATAGTGTATATTGAAATGCAAAGATTGGACTATTTATGTTATTGTTATGTTGATGATTTATGTTCAACTTTTACTTTTTATTCCATATTGTAGGTTCATGATTTATGTTTAGTTATTACTTTGTTTTCCTTAAATTCCAGGTTCCTATTTTGTGTTCACTGTTGTGATTGAAGGTTCGTTAAACATGTTATGTAGGTCATCTTATACGAAATATTTGCTATTTAAATTTCAGAAAAAATTCTCTGCTTCCATTTGCATGTTACCATCCATGTTCTCCGTGCGCTGCGTACATCATCGATTACAACTACCTGTAAGTGTTTATTGAAGCGCTAATTTTTAGTCAGTTCTATGTTTTTCGTAATCGTTGTCGATTTTGTTTTTTTTTTTTTTTTTTGTTTGTTTCGTAGTTACCGTTGTTGCTATTATAAGGCATGTGTTGGATTGTTATAAAATATTTCTAAGCTTTTGTTCTTTATTTGTTATGCTCCATGATTGTTAGTTTTTATTGTTTATCTGCACTTTTTTTGGGAGTTATATAGCCGTTTTCATAGTATTGCTTATGCCGATTGCTGATATGTTCTTCTATCATGAAGTTCTTATATCTGGAGTTATTGTTGTCTTCTTTTTCTTTGTATTTGGCTATTTTGTTTCAGGTAAAAGGTACTTCCATATTTTTTTTTTGTTTTAATGCTACCAAATAAGAGACAAAACAAATATGCCAAGGATGTTTGCCCATCCATTCCAGCTGCTTCTGCTGCAAGTAGTCAAGGTCGTGCAACTTCATCAGCTAGGTAATATGATTATGTTAAGAAGCCACGAAATAGGGTAGATAGTCGTGTCACTACATTTCGTGCTCATACAACGTTTGAATGTATATCCCAATGTCAATGACCTCTTGCTTCTCACCCATCCGGTAGTGCTATAGATACTTCTCTTATTTTGTGTTTTGGATTCGGAAATATTTGTTCGTGCATTAACAAGTTATCTTCCTGTATGTATGTAGCTCAAGCTATTTTTTCTGTTTGTTCTTTGGCTGGTCATTCCAGAAGTGGATATTCTCAATACAATTCGGTGCATTCACTACCGTAACGAACTGTCGCTGAAGGTATTTTCGGCAGTCTGATATAACAATGTTTATCCTTGGGATTGTGTGACTTTTTGAAACCCCCTGCCTGTTATTATTGTTTTGTTTGGATATCTAACTTGTTTTTCTTCCTCATACGTGTTGATAACTTTTGTTCTGCCTAATAGTTGTTTGGTTTTTAATTTATTTATTTTTGCAGCTGTCACGGCTTATTACAGAGATGCAGGAGACTACAGTTGTGCCTGAACTTATTGTGGTGCTGTGTTTTTGCTATGAAGAGCATGTGAGATCGTCTTCTCCGCGGACGAAGAAAAAGAACCAAAAAAGAAAGAAGATTAGCCACCACCTACAGTGTCACACACCAAAGCCATGTACATAGTAACTGTGCTGTAACCTTATCGGACAATAATAGATATGTGCAAAACCTTAGCCATGTTGAAAACCCACCCAAGTAACATAAGCTATGTGAAGCAGCATAGCAATTTTGTTTGTACAAACTAAACCCGAAAAAACCGCCGCAACGCACGGTTCCGTTCTCTCACTAGTTTTATCTAAATGACTATAATGTCTATTTCAACTTTGTACGTACCTTTAGACATGTCTTTATTTAACAATCTATCTAAATTGATACTGTATTAAACAATGTTTTAGTCCCACAAAGTCATGGGTGTTAAACTAGTTGACTAAAAAAACATATACATACCACCCACCTAAATATTGAAATCATATCTGATGCCACCTTAGTGTAAGTTTGATTTGATTAATATAAATTTTGGGGAACGTGTTATTACCTATAATTTAAAATTTAATAAATAAATGAAATAATTATCTTAATTTTTAATTGTTTGATGTAGCCGTGTGATAGACTGAATTGAATACAAATATTTATCATATTATGTTACTCGAATTATTTGAACAGAGTTGACAACCAGAATTCAGATCAAATTCATTCATTCCTGCTCCGATTGAAGATTGAAACTCAGTAAGAACTATCAATTGAACTCTAATTTCATTGCCTGCTTGCTTGCATCTGACACTTAATTCATCCTGAAATTCATGTCACTCATCTTGTTTCTTGCTTTGACTTTTTACCTATTTCATCTCTTATATTTCATGCTATCCGATTTTCATAACTGATGAAACTCTGTATCTATCTATGTAACTCATTAGTCATAACTGTATTTCACGATTTCTTGATGTTACTATAATATTAGCAATTAGTTTATACAAGTGTCCACATGTCAGTTGCTTATTTTAACACAAGAATATAAGTTAATCCAATCAGTCTTCTAAAACAATTGTTATAGTAACAATTGATTTGATGTTACTATAATATTAGATTATTAGCTATTAGTTTATGTAAGTGTCAATAATTTTGCACCTCTAGTAATGTTACACTTGATAGACTGATTTTATTACTCCGTATTTGTTATAGGACTGCAATGACCTATGACAATGGAAAACAACCTCTGATAACCGAACAACACGAACCAAAACCTGAGTTTGATAGTATGCCATCATCAAGTAACAGAAAACTGAGGCGTTATAGCAGCGCTCCAATGAAAACAACTGATCTTGGGGAATATGATGATGAACGCTTTGTTGAAGGCCCAACGTCCGTTTCTAACAACTCAATCCTCATTTTAAAACAGTGGCCATCTACTTATTAATATTCTTAAGCATAGGCACACTTTGCTTTTCTCTTATTAATAACCAGATTTCTGGAGCAAAAACTTTTAGTGTTCTAGATTCTATCTACTTCTGCGTTGTAACAATCACCACCACCGGATATGGAGACCTTGTACCGGATAGCACGGCAACAAAACTACTTTCTTGCGCTTTTGTATTCTCGGGGGTGGCCCTAATTGGACTAAGTTTGAGCAAAGCCACTGATCGTATCATTAAGAATCAACAAATATTACTAGTCGAAAATTTACATTTGCGTCAAAAGCCGAATTCGACACAAAATCCCAGAGAAACGGAAGCTAAAATAGTGAGATACAAGTGTATAAGATTTTCCATTTTGGTTGCTAAACTTATAGTTTCCGGAACAATCTTTTTGACGACAGTGGAGAAAATGGAGATAGTTGATGCTTTTTATTGTGTTTGTTCCACAATTACGACTCTTGGCTATGGAGATAAAAGTTTCTCTACGTTAGCTGGGCGTGTTTTTGGTATATTTTGGATATTGCTAAGTATTATATGTTTAGGTCACTTGATAATTGCTTTTGCTGAATATTATACGGAAATTAGGCAGAGGTCGTTCGTCAGATGGGTTCTTACAAGCCGAACAATGGCTGATTACCTGGAAGCAGCTCATCTTGATGATGATGGAGTTGTGGGGTAAGCTCAAAAGTTTTAACTCTATTGATTGATAAAAGTTATACGTAGAAAAAAAAAAAATTTAAAGTTAAAGTGAAAAAAGAAAGTCAAATCAGGACTATTAATTTGGGAACTATAAGATTATCTCAATATCTCTCAAAGTTGGTATCTTTTATACTATTTCTTCCTTTATGGATTTCGAGTTTGTTTTCAATAAAGTTAACTATGTGATGCAGGAATTTTTAACAAAGGAACCACATGATGTAAATATTCTATCCCTTGTAAGCCCCTCAACATATCGCCATCGATCTTAAGATAACCATTATACGTGTTACCTAATTGGTTTTTCGAGAATAAGTCATTGTGCTGGTGCGATTGCTGGAACGGGCAGATCTCGTAGTTTTGTTTCTGTTTGCGCTGTGCATGCCCGAAAACCTTGAAGATTTTTTTTTCCCCTTTTTGTATGCATAGGTTATGTTTGTAACACTAGTCTTATAAAGTTATAATCTTGTAACTATAATTAATAATAAGTATTACTGTATATATTATTAATAGGTGTCCTCATTATAATATCGATTGAAATCGAAATCAAAATCAATGTATGTGATTGATTACTCACCAACAATCTTACACATGTTAGCAATTAATAGCAATTAAACAAAACAGAACACAACAAAATTATTAAAAGTTAGAAAGATTCATACAAGAATAATGTTATATTACAATTGCTCAGATTTATTACTACTAGTTCCTTCTCCAATATCATGTAGTACAACCGGTTCAGGTGGGCCCGCAATGTAATCCAAGATCCCATCACCTGCTTTCTCACCGGACACTTGAGCGGATGGTGGCGAAATAAGACCAAAAACAACGACGGCATCAAGGAAGAGAGCAGTCGAAACCAAGAGCGGGCCTAAGTAGGCAAGAATGTTGAGGAAGCTAGGGGAGATATAAATGAGATATAGAATGATGTGTTAAAGTGGTGGTGAGCAATATGTGATATTTGAAGTTGATTAAGTTATTCATGGTATTTTAAGTTTAACAAGAAGAATGTGGCGATGTTTTTGTAAAAGGTGAAAGTTAAGTGGAAGATGGCATCAAGATGATTGGATTTTTATGTAAAGAGATTCTCTGTCGATGTTGTACGTACGGTTCTCTAAAGATTTATTGACCAAATATATATGCTCATAAAGCATCTTGAATGTGTACCATTTTAGAAAAGGTAATGCAATCTTATGAATTAAATATTAAATATTATCCCAAATTAAATATTCTGATAAAGATTGGTAATTCTTGGGAATAATATTTCTAGTGATTATAGATATATGTTATGTGATTAATTAACTTGGTTTAATGATTAAATTTAAATTTAAATTGTAAGTATGATAGTATGAGGTATAAATACGATCATACGCCATAGAATGAATAAGCCTTCACCGTTTCACACATACATTTACACCACTAATTGTGTGTTTTCCCAAAATAAAATCTCTCAACATATTCTTGAGAGATTTGACCTAAACTTGTAACATCAAAATCGATTCTTATCATTTTGATTGTTGAAGAAAGTCATGGATTCAATCAAATCTTGACTGAATTCATGAGCTAATCATTGTATAAACACATATTGTAATTACATATTATCATTGCATCAAATCTGAGTTTTTGTGTTCATCATATTCATATCATTTTCATCATCACCTCACACACCTACTGTTATAATCGAATTCAACCATATACAACGAATTGAAGATTAATCTACTAATATCGGTGACTTTTCAATTGTAACTTCTATTTACATTTTTGAAAATGTAAACGATGATTTGAATTGGTAGAAATTTCATAATTATATCTTTTACCATATAAACTACATGGATTTTAAACTTGTACATGTGTTATCCGAGAGACAATGAAGTTAATATAACTCTTATAATAAATATTTACTAGTTAAATACCCGCAACTTCGCGGATTTTATATAAAAATTATTACTATATAACAACACTCCAAAAAAGTGTTTGTAGATTTAAATGTTGCATATGAAATAAGTTGAAAGGATGTTGACACAAAAACAAAATGTTCTTGACATTACGTATAAGTAATGACAATATAAATAAATACAAGAAAAAAATAAACATTATTTATACTCAAAAACCCGTGAATACTAAACATTATTTATAGTCAAAAACCCGCGAATTCGGAAATTTTTTTAAAGAGATTTATTAAAATAAAGTAGAAATAAGATGAGATAATAATCAAATTCAGATGTAACATTGCTAGAATACAAAAAATCTATTTAAAAATATAATGTATGCTAAAAATGATAAATAAACGTTACATCGGTATTATTTTACATTGATGATTAAACGACTTTAATTTTGGTTAGGTAGTTGTACATGGTTAAAAATATAAAACAAATGGTACGTAGTAATCAAATTAAAATTTTGGATATGTTTACTTTTTTTTTTTTTTTTTTACTTAGGGGCCTTTTAATTTAAAGTTAATATTTCACACCGGGTTCATTATAGTATTTATACGCGTTTTTTCATACCTTATTATTAGTATTTTTTTCATCTTAATCACAGATTATCAATATTGTTTTTGGACTCTCCCTAACTATTGGTATATGTATGCAAATGTTTATAGTATTAAACATGGTCTTTGATTTCAAATAAATGTATGAAACTATTGTACAAAAAGCAGTGTTGAAGATATATAATTGCAACATACAAACTCTGCCAGTTTGAAGACATATGAATCAGTTTGAAGATATGTTCACACACGTGTATGTAAGTGTTAGGGACTAATGACTAACAAACCTATTCAATTTGATAAACTTCTGCCATAAAAACTTTTGTTAAATCTTTAAACTTGTCTACTTTAAAAGACTCATTGGTGCCCAAATTCAAATCGTTCTGATTGACAGCTTGAATAACTCCAGCTGCAACGGTGGCTTCAAGTCTATTAATAATCAATTTGACATCAACTTTATTCAGTGGCGAATCTAGAGCTTCAAAAACGAGCTAGATAGTGGGGTCCTCAAGTGGGTTATGTCAAATTTGGTCCAATTTTACACTAAATTTACATAATTAGTAGGTCCTAGAACACCCTTAAAAGGGCCTAGATTCGCCCCTGACTTTATTAGTCCTCAATGTTAAGAATGAAATGTTATGGAATTTTCTAATAAAAGCTCACTTGACTAACACTTAAGCAGTTTTGCAGTCATGGATGGGGATGATATCTTGATCGA
This sequence comes from Rutidosis leptorrhynchoides, assembly GCF_046630445.1. NCBI lineage: Eukaryota > Viridiplantae > Streptophyta > Magnoliopsida > Asterales > Asteraceae > Rutidosis > Rutidosis leptorrhynchoides. The sequence goes on along the minus strand of NC_092333.1, from coordinate 656,128,852 downwards.
TAAACAGTCAACAGCCATAAAGTTGATTACTGACTTGAGGACCTTGTCATTAAAAATAATAGAAACTTTACGTTAATATGTATTGTATCCGAAAAACCTCAATGTGACATTAGCTAATGATGGTGTATGAAAATTACCTTCCCAATCCTGTTTATTGTAGTTGTTAATAAAACAAATCTTATAAGACCCATCAGATTTATGAGGTTTAACATACTCATATAACCGCATTAGTTGACCACAACGCACACTTAATACGGTTACCACTGCACATTTGAAAATAAGCTGTCAGTTATAAACGTTCATATATCTATTCACTTTAGAAAGTTTTCACCAGATAATAAAAAATAATCAAAGATATGAGAATTATACTATAAATCTCGTAGATAAAACACTATCGATTGTTTAGCACTGCCTTTATCCCTCTTTATGTCCACCGGTGACATTTGCATGAGTCGTCCAACCACATCTGAAATAACATTGAAACGAATAACTGTTTATTTATATTATTGTAAAGAATCATTATCAGCGAAAGTGTAGACAATTGCAAAATAGTTTGATTCCATGAATGATACTAAACAAAGGCAGTGGTTGGATCCACATGTGAGCAGCCATCTTATATGGTTCATCATATGATGCGACAAAAAATTCAGAAAAGTCGAAATAACTACCTTCAACAAAGACATTAACAAAAAATCGAAATCGATGGTTGCAACTATCTTATTACCCTGCTTATCAATTAATAATCAATGATCTATTTCGAAAGTGAAATACATTATAATCTTAACAATGTTACAGATTATTTAAAAAGGCATACAGCTTAATAAGCAATAAAGCATTAGTGTAAATTAACATAGTAAAGCATCTGTTAATCAATAAACAACATATCAATGGATAGAAGACCATACGGTATGTTTATATAGTCCATATTGGGAAATTTCAAATTTAAAAATTAGGCGGAAACTATTGAATTTGATACTGCAACTTATGATTTTGATCCTATTTAAATGAAATTGATTATCCATAATTTATGCAATTCCGCCAAATGAATTGAGTCGCCCCGTTTTTTACTGGATTAAAGCGTATGGGATTCAATCACATTATTAAGATGGAGTGTATTTTAGAAAGATGATTTCTTAACAGTTGGGATTGCCCTATACAGCTGGAAAATTTAATTTTGGTGTGGTTGACTCCTATCTTCCATCTCCCATCCGGTATAAAATAAACTAAATTTAGTGTTTAAATTTTATTATATATTATAATTATAATTATAATTATAAATAAATATAATATGGAATGTATGCAGTATTATCAATTTAATTTTAAATTTGCAATAAGGTATACGAAATTTATGGTCAAAGAGTTGAATACTGATGCAATTTTAATATAATTTTGAAAGTTTAGAAATTTGATTTGATTGTAAATTTTAAATTTAATTGTAACTGTAAATGTTGTAATTAATTGTTTGAATTTTTTTTTTATAAAAAACGTGTTTCTCAAATTAAATGGCAATTTTCCTATTTTGGCGTTTTCTAGTTGAATATTTTTAAATTAAAAGGGGTAGTTATGTAAATTGGATTTAAATTGAAATTTTTATTAAGTAATAATCATTTCATCTTTAGATTCAATGGTTTGTAATCATATTATTAGTTTAAATGGATGGTCTAGATTTTTTTTTTCTTGAAAACAATATTACTTATTTTAGCTTTTAATTTAATAAGAAGAGGGATTATAATTATAATTATAAAATTATAAATATAATTTATAATTATAATTATAACTATAACTATTATATATATAAATATAAATATAGATATAAATTATTACTATGAATTTAAAATATACGGAATATTATGTGTATATCAACAAATATTCTTTTTATGTATTTTGAAATATATTGATAAATAATAGTAAGTTATATATTTATTATAATTATAAAATTTAGGAGTAAGTAGTATCTTCTCTATATTATATTGTAGTTATCTATCGAATCTATATATTTTCAATTTCAACTCCTCAATATAGACATATAAATCTTTTTTAACAGAAATTAAAACCTAATAACTATAAATATAATTATAGGTCCCCAAATAACTATTTTACGCCTTTGAACGCGCATAGATACGGATCGACAAAAACCGTATGTATACATTTTTTAGTAGATTTCTAGGCTCATGGACAAATTAAAGTGATTGGGCCGGTACCAATGTAACACTGTATAATTTGAATGGTATCACTATATAGTTGGACCACTATTATTACATGACTTCTAGATTATTGTTTGCTGAGCTTTCAGGCTGAGTGGTGGCACGGGCATTAAGTGCATCCGCCTCTGCTAATAGTCTCAAGCAAAGAGGTGGGAAACCAACTCAAAGTTTGATGTGGAAAGACTCAACAACAGACAGTGCAGACTCTTGATAATGATTCTTTAAACAATGTCCTAACTTCGCGAGTAGTGTGCAAACCGAGCACGAAAAATGGTGCTTCTTCTAAGGTTATCTTAATGACATATGTGGTGGACATTTGTCGAAGGTGTAAAGAGATGACGGCATGACTCGGTCTCGGGATAAAGAGACATTGACACGATGATGACCTGACTCGGCCTCGTGATAAAACCTGCTGGACAATGAGTTTTGGATTTTTTGAGAGAGAAAGAGATTAAATGCACGATCACGGCTATGATTGCTCAATGATCGGATGGAGAATTGCCAATAGGGTGGAAGAAAAGTGGGATCGGGTAGTTAAGGTTTTTGTACTGATTGATCAGGCTGATATCATATTAGAAAATAATTTTTCAAAGTGTTTTCTATTGATCAATATATATAGTACAAAAAATTAGGGTAGAACTCAATACAACAATATATGAAAATCATATCTATACAATATTTAAACCTAAACTTGTTCTCTATGTTTATCATGTTGTTACTTGGTCCCTAAGTATATCTCCATTACCTTTAAATTTTTTTAAAACTAATATAACTCATTAAATGAGGGACATATTAGTCAAAACGTTAATATATCTTAAATTCAATAAAAGTCAAAGATGACAATTTTTACGTTACGGATGTGAGTATTTATAAGATAATTTTTTTTTGGCAAAAAAATGAAAACTTGTGTAAAACTTGAGACGTCTCATGAATTTTGTAAAAAAAAAAAAAAAAAAATTTTGCAAGAAACAATTGCGGCTTGCTGGGTCAGACCCCCTTCGGGCAGAGTGGGAGACGAACTTCATGAGCTTAATTCTTTAATTAGGTTGGTCCCGATTGATAGCTAAACGACTGATACATGGGCGTGGCAATTTGGACACAATGGTCTGTTCTCCACCAAAAAGCTTACTTCCATTATCGATGCAAAAGTGCTATTAGCTGGGACGAACACTTGTGAATCATTGAGAAACTACTTGGTTCCAAAGAAAGTTGAAATTTTCATTTGGCGGTTACGGAAGAGAAGACTACCTATTTTTCCGGAACTCGATAAAAGGGGTATAGACCTTAACTCGGTCTTATGTCCTCTTTGTAATGATGTGATCGAGTCCTTGGATCATGCGTTTTTCTTGTGCAAGCACGTTTATGATATTTGGGTCAAAGTTTATAATTGGTGGGGACTAGGCAGTGTGACTAATTTGAGCACTAGCGAGGCATTTCTTGGCGATTTAAATCAACTCACTTCGGACATCGGGAAGCAAATTTGACAAGCGGTCGAGTGGTCGTGTGCTTATCTCATTTTGTAACGACCCGGAAATTTCCGATCAAATTTAAACCCTAATCTCTATATGTTTCCGACACGATAAGCAAAAACCCTAATGTTGAGTCTAGAAAGTCTAAAATCTATATTCGGATAATCAGTTACCCTTTTGACCATGCCTGACGATTCACGAACAATTTTGCATAAATAAGTGTACGTGTATAAATATATATATATGAATATGACTTCCATATATAATTGATAATTATATGTATAATTTTAGTTATTATAATATCTATTATTAATATTACTAAAGGTTGTTATTTAAAATTATCATTATTATTAATAATAGTAATATTATTTTGATATTAACATTTTAATTATTATTTTTACTAATAATGCTAAAAGTATTATTATTAATAATATATTTATTAATTAATAAAATTAATTACATAACTATTAAAATCAAGAAGATAAAAATACATCTTATCAACTGTTTTTGATTGAATTTGCTAATCCCAATTTTGGTTACTGAATCGAATAAAATCTCAGATCCAGCCAAAATTTGTTACATGTCCATATCAGTTTTATTTTTTTTATTTATTCGTTTTTCTTTGTCTAGTAATAAAGGCTGTCGATTTTCATCTGTTTATATAACCGTTCAATGACTCACAATATATGACATAAACCATCTACACCATTTTCTCTATCTCCATATATATCATTTTCTGTTTTCTATTTAGAACCCAAGCACCATCGAAACTTATGAGTTTTAATTCTCTGTTACTCCAACTACGAACCATTTACTGCTACTGCTACTCCTGTTCTCGTTCCTGTCAACCACCACTGCTCACAACCACTATCAAGCACCAACCCACCATCATCTTTCTTTTTTTTTTTTTTTTTTTCGTTGAGACCACCAACCATGAACCATCTCCATCTCTCTCCTCTTCCCTCTCTTCTACAACTCGGCTGTAACAACCATTAGACCACCATGATGCACCATCGAACCCTGCAACTACTCTTTCGCTGTTAAAAATCATCACGAAATCACCATCACACTTCAACTACAACCCACCACCACCGTCGTGATACCATACCGCTACCATGTTTCTGTTTCTGTCACCGAGAACCACCTCATCATTTATAAACCCACTTGTTTTCATCTACAAATCACCATTTTCTGTTTTCTGTTTCTAACCGTCGCATTTAACCACCACCGCAGCCTGTTTGTTCGAAAAACAACCAAAAGCTGATTCACTGTTACTATCATTCGTGTTCTCTACCAAACATAACCCATATCATCACCATAAACAACCACCGTGACCAAGGAATCGCTGCTACTATCCTCTTCCTCTTCGGTTCAACTAATACTCGATATCTCCTGCTGCAGCGATATATTTTTTTTTTCTTTTTCTTCTGTTTCGAACAATTAACAATGAGAAGACGATTAGGGTTATAATTATAAGAGGATAGTGGTGTATGAGCTGTAAAGTTCCTGCTATCTGATTTGATCAAGTCGTTCCAGTTTTTTTTTTTTATACACCGACACTTTTTTTTTTGATATGTTTTAATGGACTAAATCCACTTAAATGAATTTGATTCATGGACTTATAATATGATAAGAGGTTGGACTCATGTTAAATATAAATGGGCCGAGACTAATAGTCTGTTGGGCCGGAACATGCTTTGGAAAATAGGAGACGGGTTTAAATGGACTGAGATTGGATATAAATCAGAAATACTGAATGGGTTCAACGGTTGAGGGTGTTGGCTAGTGAACGTGAGGTCGCGGGTTCCATTCCCGGCCTGGACAGTTTGATTTCTTTCTTTTTGAGTCTAAAGGTAGATCCCATATCAAATTTATTATTAATATTAGTTTTATTATTATTATGATTGTAAATTGTAATGCATATTATTATTGTTATTAGTATTGTTACTATTACTTATTATTATTACTACAAGTATTAAAGGTATTATTATTATTATAAATATCGTTAACAATAAAATTAATACTTTACAACTATTATTATAAATATCATTATTATTATCATTAATATAATTTTATTTTTATTTTGAATCAAGTACTAATTTTTTTAATTTGTTAATCTTAATAAAAATAGGAAATATATATATATAAAAAGGATATAACTAACGAATTTATATATATATATATATATATATATATATATATATATATATATATATATATATATATATATATATATATATATATATATATATATATATATATATATATATATATATATATATATATATATATATATACATAGAGGTGTTCAAATTGACTTATGTGTTTTAATATAATTACAATTAATATAGGTTCGTGAATCCAAGGCCAACCCTATACTTGTTCAATGATGTTATATGTATTTTTACTACAAAATACATTAGGTGAGTATATAGTCCCACTTTTAAACTCTAAATATTTCGGGATGAGAATACATGTATTTTATGTTTTACGTTATGGACACAAGTAACTGAAAAATATATTCTACGTTGAGTTGTACCACTGGCATACTTCCCTGTAGCTTGGTAACTGTTATTTACAGCGGTATTGTAAACGCGAATCCTGTTGATAGATCTATCGGGCCTGACAACCCCAACCGGACTGGACGACCAGTATTCAACGGTTGCACAGTACTTCGTTTCGTGACTACACTTGGTACAGTGTAGTAAGATTTCATAATAAAGGGAATATGCGACGTGATTAAATGTTAAGTATGGTTACCAAGTGCTCAACCACTTAGAATATTTTTATTAAAATGTTTACATATGAAATCTTGTGGTCCATTGTTATAACGCTGCTAGCATCAAACCTATATATCTCACCAACTTTATGTTGACGTTTTAAAGCATGTTATTCTCAGGTACGAATTAAGTCTTCCGCTGTGCATTAGCTCATACTAAAGGCATTACTTGGAGTCGATCATCGCAATGGAACCAAATGTTGAAGACTCTGTCCAGATGGATAAGGACGGGTCTTCACACATTTGGAAAAACCGGAACCAAAAGGTCTTCAAGAACAAATCTTGGAACTCACCGGTGGCTTTAAATGAGATTCAAGTAAAAACATTTGATTGGGTTGCAAAGAGAATCAAGAAGAAAAAGATTGATTGACATTTGTGGTTAGTCGATCCGAGAAGTTCATTTTCATAGTGTATTTCTTCTTGTAACAGGTTGCCTACTCGGCATCTTATTGTATCGGTACTAGAGTTTGGGTTGTATGGTGTGAACGTTTCTTAGATGCTCTCAGTAGCATCCTTGTGTAAGTGTTATTCTGTATAATATAATGTTGCTTTAAAAAAAATAATAATAATTTGAAAGTATGTGACGTTACATTAGAAATGGTGAATTATTTCAGAATGATAATTTTATAAAAAAGATGTTCCATTAAATTATGCATTAGTAATTAGTAATTAGTAATTAGTATGTGATAGACTAAAAAGGATAAAATGTTGTATTATACCGTATACATTAGTAGGGTGATAAAATCTAAATCTATATTACATATACACAAAACATACCATATTGCTTATCAAATCATTTGTTAGTGACATAAACACATTTAGTATGTTAATAAAAATTGATTACTCAAAACAAACATAAAAAAAAATTAGTATAACATAAGTATAATAAGTAATATAATCTATAATATAATACATATACATACCATCCAAATATTTCACCTGAAAATATTAAAATCATATTTGAGGCCACCTTAGTGTAAGTTTGATTTGATTTATATAAATTTCGTGGGACGTGTTATTACTTGTAATTTAATTATAGTATATTTATCATATTAGATAGGAGTAACTCAAATTATTTGAACAGAGTTGACAACCGGAATTCAGATCAAATTCATTCACTCCTGCTCCCATTGACGATTAAAACTCGGTAAGAATTTTCAATCTAACTCTAATTTCATTGCCTGGTTGCTTGCATCTGACACTTAATCCTGAATATCATGTGGTCACTCATCTTGTTTCTTGCTTTGACTTTTTATCTATGTCATCTCTGTTATATTTCACGCTATCCGATTTTCATAACTGATGAAACTCTGTATCTATCTATGTAACTCATTAGTCATAACTCATAACTGTACGTGTTTCATGATTCCTTAATATTACTAATTACTATAATATTAGCAATCAGTTTATACAAGTGTCAACATGTCAGTTGCTTATTTTAACACTAGAATAAGTTAATCCAATGAGTCTTCTAAAACAATTGTCACAGTAACAATTGATGTTATTATAATATTAGCAACTAGTTTATACAAGTGTCAATAATTTTGCACCTCCAGTAATGTTACACCTGGTAGACTTATTTTATTATTTGTTATAGGACTGCAATGGCCTATGACAATGGAAAACAACCTCTGATAACCGAACAACACGAACCAAAACCTGAGTTTGATAGTATGCCGTCATCAAGTAACAGAAAACTGAGGCGTTATAGCAGCGCTCCTATGCAAACAACTGATCTTCGGGAATATGATGATGAACGCTTTGTTGAAGGCCCAACGTCCGTTTCTAAACAACTCAATCCTCATTTTAAAACAGTGCTCATCTACTTAATCATATTCTTAAGCATAGGTACACTTTGCTTTTCGCTTATTAATAACCAGATTTCTGGAGCGAAAACTTTTAGTGTTCTAGATTCTATCTACTTCTGCGTTGTAACAATCACCACTGTCGGATACGGAGACCTTGTACCTGATAGCACGGCAACAAAACTACTTTCTTGCGCTTTTGTATTCTCAGGGGTGGCCCTTATTGGACTAAGTTTGAGCAAAGCTACTGATCGTCTCGTTAAGAATCAACAAATATTACTAGTCGAAACTTTACATTTGAGGCAAAAGCCTAATTCGACACAAAATCCCAGAGAAACGGAAGCTAAAAGAGTGAGATACAAGTGTATAAGATTTTCAATTTTTCTTGCAATTCTTATGGTTGTTGGGACAATATTTTTGGCAACAGTGGAGAAAATGGAGATAGTAGATGCGTTTTATTGTGTTTGTACCACAATTACGACTCTTGGTTACGGAGATAAAAGTTTCTCTACGCTAGCTGGGCGTGTTTTTGCTATATTTTGGATATTGCTAAGTATTATATGTTTAGGTCAGTTGCTGTTTGCTTTTGTTGAATATTATACGGAGATTAGGCAGAGATCGTTCGTCAGATGGGTTCTTACAAGCCGGACAATGGCTGATTACCTGGAAGCAGCTCATCTTGATGATGATGGAGTTTTGGGGTAAGCTGAAAAGTTTTAACTCTGTTAATAAAAGCTATAAAACAAAAAAAAAAAAAAAAAAAAAAAAAAAAAAAAAAAAAAAAAAAAAAAAATTTAAAGTCAAAGTTAAAAATAAAGTCAAACATTTGATTATTAATATGCCACGGTGGGAGTATAATATTATCTCAAAGTTGGTATCTTTAATACTATTTCATCCTTTATGGATTTCGAGTTTGTTTTCAATAAAGTTAACTATGTGATGCAGGAATTTTTAATAAAGGAACCACCTGATGTAATGATTTTATCCCTCAACATATCGCCATCGATCTTAAGATTGCCATTATACGTGTTACCTAATTGGTTTGTCGAGAATGTGTCTTTGTGCTGGTGCGATTGCTGGAACGGGCTGATCTCGTAGTTTAGTTTCTGTCTGCATTTGTGCATACCCAAAAACCTTTGATTTTTTTTTTCTATTTGTATGCATAGGTTATGTTTGTAACACTAGTCTTATAAAGTTATAATATTGTAAGTATAATTAATAATAAATATTACTGTATATATTATTAATATGTGTCCTCATTATAATATCGATTGAAATCGAAATCAAAATCAATGTATGTGATTGAATTCTCACCAACAATGTTACACATGTTAGCAATTAATAGCAATTAAACAAAACAGAACAAAACAAAATTATTACTACGTAAAAGTTAGAAAGATTCATACAAGAATAAATGAATAATGTTATATTACAATTGCTCAGATTTACTACTAGTTCCTTCTCCAAGATCATGTAGTACAACCGGTTCAGCCGTTCAGGTGGGCCCACAACGTAATCCAAGATCCCATCACCTGCTTTCTCACCGGACACTTGAGCGGACGGTGGCAAAGTAATACCAAAAACAACGGCGGCAACAAGGAAGAGAGCAGTCGAAACCAAGAGCGGGCCGAAGTAGGCAAGAATATTGAGGAAGCTAGGGGAGATATAAATGAGATATAGAATGGTGAGTGTTAAAGTGGTGGTGAACAATATGTGATATCTGAAGTTGATTAAGTTATTCATGGTGGTTTAAGTTTAACAAGAATGTGGTGATGTTTTTGTAAAAGGAGAAAGTTAAGTGGAAGACGGCATTAAGATGATTGGATTTTTATGTGAAGAGATTCTTTGTCGATGTTGTACGTACGGTTCTTAAAAAGATTTATTGACAAAATATATATATATATGCTCATAAAGCATATTGAATGTGTACTATTTTAGACATGGTTAATGACATGTACACAACCCATTTTTGTTATGTACATAATAATTATGTGTTTATAGTGTTGTGTAGTACAACACTGTAAAACATAATGGTTGTATACATAACAAAAATGAGTTGTGTACATATCACTATCCTTTTAGAAAAGGTAATGCAAATTAATGAATTAAATATTATCCCAAATTAAATATTCAGATTAAGATTGGCAACTTTTCAATTGTAACATCTATTTACATTTTTGCAAATGTAAACGATGATTTAAATTGGTAGAAATTTCATAACTATATCTTTTACGGAGTACTATATAATTAGAGGTGTAAACGAGACGAGCTCGACCTCGACTCGTTTGAATTTTATAGAGCTCGAGCTCGGCTCGAGCCAAAAATTTTAAGATCGAGCTCGGCTCGTTTAATATTTTACAAGTTCGGGCTTGGCTCGAGTTCGACTCGTTAATTACATAATTTTATTTTTCTTTATATTATTCAAAATTATCATATTTTGTGTTGATGATTTTTATAATTTTTTCCCACATATAATAAGATTTATTTTCCATTATTCTTTTACCTATTATTGATTATTGATATAATATTAACTTTTATATAATTATATATAAATTACTATAAAATTATAATATTTAGTGTATATAAATGAAAAGTTCGTTTAGACTCGCGAGCTTGTTCGAGTTCGATATATCAAGTTCGAGTTCAGGCTCGTTTACTAAATGAGCTTAAAATTGAGTTCAAGTTCGAACTTGAGTTCGTTTAGGCTCGGTTCGAATCGAGCATCTAACAAGCCGAGCTCGAGTTGCTCAGCTCATTTACAGCCCTAATATAAACTATTTAGATTTCAAACTTGTACATCTGTTATCCGAGAGATAATGAAGTTAACATAAATATAAATAATTATAATTATTATAAACATAAATATAAATTGTAATTATTACTATGAATTTAAAATATATGGAGTATTGTTTGTACTACTTATCAATAAATATTCCTTTTATGTATTTTGAAATATATTGATAAATGATAATAAGTTATATATTTGGTATAATTATAAAATTATAATTATATAGTAAGTAGTATCTTCTCTAGAAAAAATATTGTAGTTATCTACTGAATCGGATGTATACATTTTTAGTGGACTTCTAGGCTCATGAACAAACTAAAGTGATTGGGCCGGTGCCATTGCGTCACTATGGTGTCACTATATAGTTGGACCAATATTACTACACGACTTCTAGGTTATTGTTCAATAACAAATGTCGATTTATTGTCGCCTTGACTTCCGTTTAGAGCTTAAATTAAATTTCAGACAGGATTTAAAACACATGGAAATTTAATTCTACCATTTTCATGGCGTCTCAATTTTATTTTACTATTTTTAGAAAAATTTTCCTACTTATTGGCCGAAGGTCCACTCGGAAGCAATCTCTTTATCCGTCGAATAGATAGAGGGATGACTTTCTCTACTTTTAAGAGTGTTGCACTCTGGGTGGGGAAATGACATGTTTTTATTCTCGAATAGGGGAAGGATTGTCTACATCCCACCTTCCTCATACACCACTCATGTGGTATTGAGTTTTGTTTTTGTTTTTCTAGATTATTGTTCCTAGGGCTTCCACGCTAAGTGGTGGCACATTGTTCCTTGGGCTTCCACGCTAAGTGGTGGCACATGCATCAAGTGCATCCGCTACAAGCTTTCTCACTATGATTAGCTGTCAAATCAGTGCTACATCAGCACTTCCTTACCGAGAATAACTAGAATTAAACATTACCAACCATGAAATATTTCTTCACAATAATTGTAACCTACATTTAATTATTATAAATTAATTAAATATACTTTTATTATTATTAGTATTATAATTATTTATTATTAAATTACATCTAATTTTAAACTTAAAAACTAATTTGATTAAATCTTAAAAAGATAAAATAAAATAAAAATGAAATCAAAGTATTCCGTAAATAATTCTTGGCCACAACCTTGTAGGATCCACAATTTTAATGAAAAATTAAAAATATCACTCATCTTCATCTTCAACACATAGATGCATATATGTACTTTAGATATATCATACCATACATTCACCTCCTTTTTCATCACAATTGAAGACTAAAAAATAAAATAAAAATTTTTTTTTTTAAAGGAAAAAGATCCATTGATCCGTGTTGCAAGCTGCTTGAGAAAGAAAGAGAAGAGGGCGAGATAGGCAGGGCGGACTAGGGCGCGAGGTAGGGCGGACTGGTGCCATCGGCGCCTTACAAGGCTTGATCGAGGGCGGTTTGGTGGACAACTACGTTGGGAGCACTCTGATACCCTCAAGCACGGAACTCAGAGCTCGATGTGGAAAGACTTGAACAACAAACAATGCAGACTCTTGATAATGATTCTTCAAACAATGGTGCTTCTTCTAAGGTTATCTTAACGACACAGGTGGTGGACATTTGTAGAAGGTGTAAAGAGATGGCGACATGATGACGCCCTGACTTGGTCTCGGGATAAAGAGACGTTGTCACGATGACGGTCTGACTCGGTCTCGTGATAAAAATGGCAAAGGGTTTTGGATTGTTTGTGTAACAACCCCACTTTTTCCGTCACTTCCGTTAACTTTCCGTTAGTTTATTTAACGGCGATTATTTGACTTTTATGTGTTTAAGTGTAATAAATGCATACTTGATCTTTGGAGGGTTACAATAATTAATATGGGTTGATATTAATCCAAATAAATATTTCGGATAATGAAATACGATAAAAACAATACGATTTTGATAACTGCTTTTTGAGCAACGAAACGCTCGGGTTTATCTTAATAATTATTTTAATAATTATTAACTTTTAAAAAAAATAAAAAATAAAAAAATATATTTTATTTATTGGGTTTTTAATAGATTAAACATTTGGTTGCGTTTTAACGATCGGTTTAGCGTTCCGGGCCTTCGGTACGACTAAACGACACTTGAAACGAACCACGATTACACGCTTTTGTGAAACTAGAGCCCGGGAATACCCCATTGGGCCATGTTGGCCGAATTTCCCATGTGCACCCCTTAAAATTTCTATTTTGGGCTTAATTAGTAGTAATGCATGTGAATTAAGGCCCTAACTATATAACACTAAACCTAACCTAATTGCACTACAATCTAACCCTCACAAAAAAACTGCACAGTCGACTCCCTCCCTCCCCTCTTGAACCGTCGACCATCATCACCATCCCATAACCCTAATTTTTCACTTTTAGATTAAACCTCGAACACGAAAAGTGCAATTCCCTTCATCCTCTACGCATTGATATAATTCTTTTCGAGATTAAAGGTATAATCACACGAACCCTAATCTTTAAAAATTCTGATTTCATAAGGTTTCATAGTTATGTTGGTCAATTGCTCGATCCATCGTGTTTGTATGCTTGTTTAATCGTTAATTTGTTCGTATTGATTGTTTAGGGTTAAAACCGAATTGTTAATTGCATGATCAGTAATTTATGATTTTTCAAATGTTAATTATTATGTTATAATCAGATTTCTTGCGAAAAACTATTGAGTTTAGGCTTTGGATTCGCTTGATTTCGTTTTCGTATGATTAAGTTATGTCAATTTGAATTATCGTTGTGTTTTTGTTGCTTGATCAGAAATCTGGTATTGATAGACAATGAATTGGAATGTAAGACTTATACCACTGGAAATATAATTTAAAAATACTCAATTTAGACTAGGATATCATGTCGTTTGCTTATGTATAGCCCGAGATATGCTTGAATTAGTGTAAAGGTAGTTTTATACAGTACTTGCATGAGAATAACCTTGTATGATAAAATGTGTTAACTTCTGTGATTAAAGCTTTGCATATTTGAAAATTAGACAAAAAGTACTTCATCTTTCATGTGGATATCATAGGCTAATTGTATATAGATCTTCAGATAATCGCGTGCGAATGTGTCTAACTAAATGAGAATCGAATCTGTAACTTGCTCACGGTTTTATACTATGTGGATTGTGTTTATTGAATGAGCATGTATGCTTCTGGAAAATGAAACTTAACATGATATGTGACTTATTGTTAGTTTATGTTAATCTCTGAAACCTTATGCATTGGGCACAATAGAGCCATACTTTATGTGAATTCTGATCTGAGCTGAAAACTGAATGTTCAACTTCAACGAATAAACTGTACAAATTGAATAAACTGAATGTGTTACTTTGATTTGTCCTTGAACTATGTCCACTGGTCTTGTATCAATTTCATGTTCCTAACTCCAGTTATAGACAAAATGAAATCAGTGCGCGGTTAGAAACTGACTTGGCAAACCCCGAATGATTCACTTCTGATTCCTGACTTTTAATTATCGTATGAGACCCTGGATGGACTTTTTGGAATATATTTTAAGTATATTTATGATCTGGAGTTTGTCATGATTACTTGAATTTTGTACTATGAGATAATGTGCTAACTATGCTACGTGTTCATGAACTTTGTGCATAACGATAAACTGAAATTGTGAAAATGATCATTCATGACCTAAAACGTATTGTTTGACTTAGGTTTGACATGTTGACCAATATTTGATATGAACCTACTGATTTTGACTTTAGTTGACCACATTGACCAAGTTTGACTTTCGGTTTGACTTCGGTTGACTTTGTTTGACTTGCATGATATAGTTGACTTTTACTTTGAAACGCGTCGAGTCGAGCAATAAGACAACGTATACTATGAAACCACACTTATTTAAGATATATATATTGACCAACCTAAATACGTATACTTAGGTTGCATTACTCGGCAATAAACCGTACAAGTTAATTGTTCACTTTTCAATCCGAGCTTTATTCAAAGGTGAGTCTACAGTCCCGCTTTTTACATGTTTTCAGGGATGAGAATACACGCTGTTATATTTATATTTTTAAATACTTTTGTATTGACATGAGTACTACACATATGCATAATGAGTTTGTTCAAAAAGCCTCTAGCTTGAATACTTTTAATACCATCGGTGTAAGCACAATTTAGATGGACGGATCCGTTAGGTTGACAACCTCACCCGCTATAAAAACTGTGGTGCATTTACTTTGAACATTAAATACATTTGAACAAGTGTATAACATTTTACGAGGTAAGGCGGGTATAGTGGCTTCTATACTCGGGTCATTGCTAGTATTCAGGTGCTCGGTTTATGCAAACGATAGAATCTCGTGGTCAAGGAAACTAAACTATTTTTCTGATAACTATTTTTTAGATACTGTTACATTACTTTAAACCTGTAGATTCACCAACATTATTTGTTGACCTGTTTTTGCGTGTTGTTATTCTCAGGTATTAATTGCTTCCGCTGTAATTACTAAATACTACTTACTACTACCCCTTGCTACTTGCTACTACTCAATACTAGTCACGACTGATCACTGCTAGTCACGACTAGTCACGACTGATCACTGCTACTCAATACTAGTCACGACTGATCACTGCTACTTGCTACTACTTACTATTTTGCCTCTGAATTGCTTCCACCTCTCACTGCTAGTCACGACTGATCACTGCTTCTCACTGCTTGTCATTACTAAATACTACTTACTACTACCCCTTGCTACTTGCTACTACTCAATACTACCCATTACTGCTTACCACTACTAAGTAATACTGGACACTACCAACACCTCCGCGTTTTACTACTCGCTAATGTGCATCACAACTCATTTCTAATACCTCTTTAGAGGAGGAATTCCTGATAACCGCCCGCACAATATGTAGTAGATATTATCCACTCGATTACCAACTTACCTATCATTCAGCCATCCGTCGTCCATGACTTTGTTTTCCAACACGAGCCTACCAAGTAAAGACCATTATGCCTTATTAAGTGCATTAGAGTACATGTGCATATACTTATGATGTGAGCATGCTATATAACAACTTATACGTCACTACTATCATCACTGCTTATCACAACCCATTGCTACTTATCGCTAACGCCACCACTCATTGCTACTAGTAATACTACCCGTTACCATATCCCTCATCATTTTGTTCCAACATACTATTATTAAGCGAGAATCATTTTCATTATACCCACAAACATTACCAACCAACTTTGAACACATCGACGCGAACTACACTTCATCTGTTCCTGCGAGACACACTCGTCTGGGAGTTTGTACCAACCCTTTTTGATTAAATACCAGATTTTGTTTGAGTCACCATTATACCTTGTTCATTTTCGTTTTCCATGAAATTCATCACGTTCTCACTCATCAACCATAACGTTTATATATGCTGTCAACACCGGTGCTGAGAGAAGCCTTACGCTAGGAAAGTTTGGTATCAACGTTTATAACCTTGTACCTTCCTTAGACAACGTGTGCTCTATAGAACTATTAAACTGGGAAGTTTTAACCTCGTGGTTGAAACAAACTGGTTATCTGACGATACAACCAAGGCAGCTACGACCAGAAGGCTTTTCGAATTCCTTTCCCGATGGTAATGGTATACGGAGTGGAGATTAGTACACTGCCATGTTACATTAATTACTCGAAGGTCCAGAAGTACATGAGATGAGAATATCTCGCAATTCTGGCACATGTGAGTAAAGATAAACCAACACTTAAGAGACCCGAATATTTCCCAACTATTAGAAATTGCCCTGAGGTTACAAGTCTACCCCACCGTGAAGTCGAATTTCGGATTGATTTCGTGCCAACAGCTGCACCCGTTACGCGTACAATATACGGACTTGCACCTTTAGAACTACAAGAGCTTCCCGTGGTGAAGAACATCAGAATTGTAATGCCCTAATTTGTGGCCGGTACTAGAAGGTGGGTCACATAACCATGAATTAACGAGTTGGAGCTCCAGTCTTATTTGTTAAGAAGAAGGATGGGTCGATGAGATTGTGTATCGACTATAGAGAATTGAACAAGTTGACAATCAAGAATCGGCATCCGCTACCGAGGATTGATGACTTATTTGATCAGCTACATGGATCTAGTTGTTATTCGAAGATTGATTTGAGATCCAGGTATCACCAATTGAGAGTCAAAGAAGCCGATGTCCCGAAGACAGCACTTAGAATACGTTATGGACATTATGAGTTTACAGTGATGTCGTTTGGTTTGACGAACGCACCAGCAGTGTTCATGGACCTGATGAACCATGTGTGTAAGCCATACCTAGATAAAATTGTCATTGTATTTATTGATGATATATTGGTGTACTCCAAGAACAAGGAAGAGCACGAATAACATCTACAATCGATATTGACCATGCTTAGAAAAGAGCAGCTGTATGCAAAGTTCTCTAAGTGTGACTTTTGGTTACCAGAAGTACAATTTCTTAGCCATGTTTTAGGGGCCAATGGAATTCAAGTTGATCCAGCAAAAATTGAGTCGGTTAAGAATTGGGAAACTCCAAAGATGCCAACTCAGGTTCGGCAATTTTTGGGTCTAGCTGGTTACTACCGGAGATTCATCGAAGGATTCTCTAAGATCGCCTGACCATTGACTGCGTTGGCTCATAAGGGCAAGAAGTATGAGTGGTCAGAACCGCAAGAGGCTGCATTTTAGTTGTTAAAGGAAAAGTTGACAACTGCCCCGATATTGTCTCTACCCGAGGGAAGTAAAGACTTTGTTGTTTATTGTGATGCCTCACGTCAATGAATGGGTTGCATGCTTATGCAGCGAAATAAGGTTATTGCTTATGGATCACGTCAGTTAAAGATTCGCGAGCAAAACTACACTACGCACGACCTTGAACTAGGAGCTGTTGACTTTGCACTTAAAATGATGAGACACTACCTGTTTGGAACCAAATTTACTATCTTCACCGACCATAAGAGCCTACAGCACATATTTAATCAAGAACATCTCAACATGAGACAACGATGTTGAATAGAACTACTTAACGATTATAACTGCGAACTTCAATACCATTCGGGCAAAGCGAATGTTATGGTGGATGCTTTAAGCAGAAAAGAGCGAGAGAAACCCCTCAGGGTTAAAGCGCTTAACATAGTTATACGTACGAATCTCATATCACAGATTCGCGAAGCACAACGAGAGGCCGTCAAACAAGAAAATGTCGATGTTGAATTTCTCAGAGGAATGGATAAGAAATTTGACATTAAGGAGGACGGAACATGGTATTTTGCTAATCGAATCTGGGTACCAAAGTTTGGTGTGTTGAGAGAACTAGTGTTGAAGGAAGCACACAAGTCAAGATACTCAATTCATCCGGGATCGGATAATATGTACCAAGATTTGAAGGCGTTTTATTGGTGGCCGAATTTGAAAGCCGACATTGCTACCTATGTCGGGAGGTGCTTGACTTGCGCTAAAGTCAAGGCCAAACATCAGAAGCCATCAGGGTTACTAACTCAACCAGAGATTCCCCGGTGGAAGTGGGAAGGTATTACAATGGACTTCATCACGAAACTGCCGAGAACGACGGGAGGTCACGATACTATTTGGGTTATTATGGATCGTCTCACTAAGTCAGCACACTTCTTACCGATAAGAGAAACTGATAAAATGGAGAAGTTGGATCAGATTTACATTAAGGAAGTCGTATCTAGGCATGGAGTGCCTATATCTATTATGTCCGATCGCGACAACAGATTCACTTCCAGATTTTAGCAATCATTACAGAAAGCAATGGGGACCCGTCTAGATATGAGTACAACATATCACCCCCAGACCGATGGCCAGAGCGAAAGGACTATTCAGACTTTTGAAGACAGGTTACGAGCATGTGTCATTGATTTTGGAAACGGATGGGATAAGTATTTACCATTAGCTGAGTTCTCATACAACAACAGTTATCATGCGAGCATCAAAGCTGCACCTTTCGAGGCATTGTACGGAAGAATGTGTAGATCTCCTGTTTGTTGGAGGGAGTTGGGGGATAGTCAGTTGACAGGCCCTGAGATTATTCAGGAGACAACTGAGAAAGTTCTACAGATTCAGGAACGATTGAGAACGGCTCAGAGTCATCAAAAGAGTTACGTCGATCTTAGGCAGAAGGATTTCGAATTCCAAGTTGGCAATAAAGTCATGCTTAAGGTATCACCTTGGAAGGGTGTTATACGGTTTGAGAAAAAACGAGGTAAATTGAGTCCTAGATATGTTGGACCGTTCGAGATAACTGAAGGGGTTGGATCGGTGGCATACAGATTGGAGCTGCCACAGGCACTCAGTGGTATACACAACGTTTTCATGTATCCAATCTAAAGAAGTGCCTAGCCGATGAGAATTTGATTATTCCTTTAGAGGAACTGCGTATCGACGACAAACTTCATTTCATTGAGGAACCTGTCGAAATCTTGGGCCGTGAGGTCAAACAGTTAAAACAAAGCAGAATTCCTGTCGTTAAAGTCCAGTGGAATGCGAGAAGAGGACCAGAGTTCACGTGGGAGCGTGAAAACCAGATGAGACTGAAATACCCGCAACTCTTTCCCCAGGAAACTACTTCAGCGGACGATCACTAAAAATTCGGGATGAAATTTTCAATAACAGGTGGGTAATGTAACAACCCCACTTTTTCCGTCACTTCCGTTAACTTTCCGTTAGTTTATTTAACGGCGATTATTTGACTTTTATGTGTTTAGGTGTAATAAATGCATACTTGATCTTTGGAGTGTTACAATAATTAATATGGGTTGATATTAATCCAAATAAATATTTCGGATAATGAAATACGATAAAAACAATACGATTTTGATAACTGCTTTTTGAGCAACGAAACGCTCGGGTTTATCTTAATAATTATTTTAATAATTATTAACTTTTTAAAAAAATAAAAAATAAAAAAATATATTTAATTTATTGGATTTTTAATAAATTAAACGTTTGGTTGCATTTTAACGATCGGTTTAGCGTTCCGGGCCTTCGGTACGACTAAACGACACTTGAAACGGACCACGATTACACGCTTTTGTGAAACGAGAGCCCGGAAATACCCCATTGGGCCATTTTGGCCGAATTTCCCATGTGCACCCCTTAAAATTTCTATTTTGGGCATAATTAGTAGTAATGCATGTGAATTAAGGCCCTAACTATATAACACTAAACCTAACCTAATTGCACTACAATCTAACCCTCACAAAAAAAATGCACAGTCGACTCCCTCCCTCCCCTCTTGAACCGTCAACCATCATCACCATCCCATAACCCTAATTTTTCACTTTTAGATTAAACCTCGAACACGAAAAGTGCAATTCCCTTCATCCTCTACGCATTGATATAATTCTTTTCACGATTAAAGGTATAATCACACGAACCCTAATCTCTAAAATTCTGATTTCATAAGGTTTCATAGTTATGTTGGTCAATTGCTCGATCCATCGTGTTTGTATGCTTGTTTAATCGTTAATTTGTTCGTATTGATTGTTTAGGGTTAAAACCGAATTGTTAATTGCATGATCAGTAATTTTTGATTTTTCAAATGTTAATTATTATGTTATAATCAGATTCCTTGCGAAAAACTATTGAGTTTAGGCTTTGGATTCGCTTGATTTCGTTTCCGTATGATTAAGTTATGTCAATTTGAATTATCGTTGTATTTTTGTTGCTTGATCAGAAATATGGTATTGATAGACAATGAATTGGCAAGTGAGACTTATACCACTGGAAATATAATTTAAAAACACTCAATTTAGACTAGGATATCATGTCGTTTGCTTATGTATAGCCCGAGATATGCTTGAATTAGTGTAAAGATAGTTTTATACAGCACTTGCAAGAGAATAACCTTGTATGATAAAATGTGTTAACTTCTGTGATTAAATCTTTGCATATTTGAAAAGTAGACAAAAAGTAATTCATCTTTCATGTGGATATCATAGGCTAATTGTATCTAGATCTTCGGATAATCGGGTGCGAATGTGTCTAACTAAATGATAATCGAATCTGTAACTTGCTCACGGTTTTGTACTCTATGGATTGTTTTTATTGATTGAGCATGTATGCTTCTGGAAAATGAAACTTAACATGATATATGACTTATTGTTAGTTTATGTAAATCTCTGAAACCTTATGCATTGGGCACAATAGAGCCATACTTTATGTGAATTCTGATTTGAGCTGAAAACTGAATGTTCAACTTGCACGAATAAACTGTACACATTGGCTAAACTAAAGTTACTAGATTTTTTATATGTATTACTTTGATTTTTCCTTGAACTATGACCACTGGTCTTGTATCAATTTCATGTTCCTAACTCCGGTTATAGCCAAAATGAAATCAGTGTGCGGTCAGAAACTGACTTGGCAAACCCCAAATGTATCCCTTCTGATTCCTGACTTTTAATTGTCGTATGAGTCCTTGGATGGACTTTTTGGAATCGATTTTAAGTATATTTATGATCTGGAGTTTTTCATGATTACTTGAATTTTGTACTATGAGATAATGTGCTAACTGTGCTACGTGTTCATGAACTTTGTGCATAACGATAAACTGAAATTGTGAAAATGATCATTCCTGACCTAAAATGTATTGTTTGACTTAGGTTTGACATGTTGACCAATATTTGACATGAACCTACTGATGTTGACTTTAGTTGACCACATTGACCAAGTTTGACTTTCAGTTGACTTTGTTTGACTTGCATGATATAGTTGACTTTTACTTTGAAACGCATCGAGTCGAGCAATAAGACAACGTACACTATGAAACCACACTTATTTAAGATACATATATTGACCAACCTAAATATGTATACTTAGGTTGCATTACTCGGCAATAAACCGTACAAGTTAATTGTTCACTTTTCAATCCGAGTTTTATTCAAAGGTGAGTCTACAGTCCCACTTTTTACATGTTTTCAGGGATGAGAATACACGCTGTTATATTTATATTTTTAAATACTTTTGTATTGATATGAGTACTACACATATGCATAATGAGTTTGTTCAAAAAGCCTCTAGCTTGAATACTTTTAATACCATCGGTGTAAGCACAATTTAGATGGACGGATCCGTTAGGTTGACAACCTCACCCGCTATAAAAATTGTGGTGCATTTACTTTGAACATTAAATACATTTGAACAAGTGTATAAAATTTTACGAGGTAAGGCGGGTATAGTGGCTCTATACTCGGGTCATTGCTAGTATTCAGGTGCTCGGTTTATGCAGACGATAGAATCTCGTGGTCAAGGAAACTAAACTATTTTTCCGATAACTATTTTTCAGATACTGTTACATTAATTTAAACATGTAGATTCACCAACATTATTTATTGACCTGTTTTTGCGTGTTGTTTTTCTCAGGTATTAATTGCTTCCGCTGTAGAATATTGTTGTTACGTAGAAGTCAAGCCAAGCACTGGGACCAGCGTTAACATTCCGTTAAAGGGATTTTTGATGGGGTGTTACAGTTTGAGAGAGAAAGAGTGTGACGACCCGCGAATTTCCGACCAAATTTAAACTTAATCCTTATATGTTTCTGACACGATAAGCAAAGTCTGTAATATTGAGTCTCGAAAATTTTGGAACTATGTACATATATGCAATTACCCTTCCAACGATTCACGAACCACTTGATGTAAATAAATATGTATTTAAATAAATAAACAAATATAAATATGAGTTGAAACATTATAATCAGATATGTAAAATAATATACAAGATAATAATGTTGTTATTAAAATAAATCTATATAAATATATATGGAATCTGTACATTATATGTATATTGTAATATATACAAAATATGTAAATATTCAAATATGTTATTACTTAATATATAAGTATTACATAATATGTAATAAGTTAAATTTAATAACAAGTTAAAAATATAGTTGTTATATAAATATTATTATTACTTTCATTATTAATATAATCATTAATCATTAATATTAATATCAGGTTTGATACATGTAATTTGATATATTATTATTAGAAATCATTATTATAATTATCATTAGTATGAATTATTATCACACTTATTATTTTTATAAAGAAATCATTAATGTCATTATTAAAATTTTCATAGTATTATTAATTATTAGTATTTTCATTATATACAATAATATTATCAAAGTTACTATTATTAACATATTTATTAATAATAATCATTAATTAAATATAAACTAAAAGTCATGTATATGTACAAAATCTGTTATATCTCTTCACCTGCTTTTTAATTTTATCAATTCATACATGGGAACAAAACAAAATTTAGTTGAAATTAATAACAGTTAATTGGTACTAACCTGTAATATATTTATGTTGTTTTTATTTACCTTGTTCCTGATTGAAGAAAATAATTCGTCCTTTCTATATGTAATTGATAAAAGTCGATTTCATCAACTATTTAGAATCAAATTAACTGTAATACACGTCCTTAATCAATCAATATAATTGACGGCCTGCAATTAGATTGAAAAACAAAGAAAAACCAAGTAAAAGAAAATACAAACCTCTGTTTTGATGATGATGATTCTCGAATAAAAACCGAAAGAATAGCAATAGTTCGAGCAAAATGTAATGGTCTGGTAGTTGTAGCAGATGGAAATTTTTTTAAAAAAAAATAGATATTGGTGAGTACGATAGTAGTAACCATTCGATTAGAGCAGTAAGTTCAACGTGGGTTTCGGTTGTGGGTCTTGATTGAAAAGATAAAAGAAAAAATAATAAACGTATTATTTCGATGGTTTGTTGAGGTTAATTAGTGATCGCAACAGTAAGAATAACAATGTTACAGGTGCATGGGTTGTTTGATCTTAACAGTAAAATTGTAGGTTATGGTGGTGTTGGTCTTTGTTGATGATCCTTGGACCGAAAATGACAAGTGGGTTTGCTGGGTTTCAATCGAAAACATTTCGACTAGAAGCAGTAACAAGTGGCATATGGTGGTGTTTATGGTGGTCTTCAACAAAAGAGGGATGGTAGTAGTGAACATAATAGTGATCGATGGTGGTTTATTTGGCTCATGATGAAAAGGATGGCGGTGGTGTGAATGGTTCAAATGAAGGTGGTATTTGATGAAGAAGAGGGTTGAGGATGGTGAAGGTTGGTTCGACAGAAATATGAAGAAAGAAAGAAAGAAGGTGACGGCTAATGGTGGACAAGAGAGGTACAGGGTTCATGATCTTGTATGTAAGTGTTTCCTATATGTATGTAAATATAAGAGAAAGAGTTTGTTAGATGTTAGTGGGTTCTTCAACTGCCAAAGAAATATTGTGTATATATGTTTGTCTATATAGAGGAAGAGACAGTGGAAACATTAAAGAAGAAAACAGTGTACAATTTATAATATAATAATAAAACTTTAATGATAATGAATTTAAAAACGTGCAAGAATTTACATAGCAGCCTCATTTTTGAACTTACTCTACCGACAGTTTTCACGGACTGTGTATCGTGCGAAATCAGTGGCGGATAAAAGTGTTCAGAAAAATCCCATATTTTTAAATTAACTATATTTATTTATTTTGGTCATTATGGTATAAAATCCAGTCATTAACTTAATAAATAAAAATTACATCAACTGTCCCTCTCATTTATGGGAGAAATATAAAAAGTGTTAAAATTAAATAATTAGATCCTAAATACATTTTCAATAAGCCTAAAATTTATAAAACTCATTTTCGTAACACTGTTGATTTTAAAATTACATAAGTTTGGATTTAACTTGCTTAATATCAATCAAAACATCAAACGAGTATTATAATCATTTAATATTTATTTTTAATATACTTTATTTATATATAGGGATATATTTTAAATAATAATTATTATAACATCCTATTTTTATTTTATTAATTTTTAATAACAACAACATATAGTACATCAAATTATGTTATACATACACACATATCTATTTACAATTAATTGTTCATGAATCGTCGAGAGCAGTCGAAGGTCAATTGAATATATGAAATAGTTCAAACTTTTTGAGACTCAACCTAACAGACTTTGCTTATCGTGTCGAAATCATATAAATATTTGGTTTAAATTTGGTTGGAAATTTCCGGGTCGTCACAGTACCTACCCGTTAAAGAAATTTCGTCCCCGAAATTTGATCGAGGTCGTCATGGCTAACAATAAAAATGTTTTCTTGACTAAAATGAGTTGATAAATAGAGTTTTATCATCATTGAGTAATATGGATAAAACAATTCATTTAGGTGAAGAGTACGAGTGAAGTTATCACAAAAGAATAAAATGAGTAAATGCAGGTTTGTCTTAACTGATGGCATAATTATGGTTGATTTTCGGAATTCAAGGAATTTAGGGAAAATCTTCGTAATAAGATTTGATTCTTCGGTAAATAAAGAAATTAGGATTCTCTTTAATTTAATGCGGTCATCTGCCTCGATCGCTTTGCTATAAATCAACCTCTTCCGTTCCTTTTATTTTCATCACTCCTATACTTTCTTCCTCAATCTATTCTTCCAAGGATTGTGAAAATGCTCAATCCAGTTCTAATTCTGAATATTATTTTGGTCATTGCAACGATAATTCTTCTTTTTTATTTGCCACCAGAAGAATCTGTTTACTTCTATTACGCTCTAGGGATTATTGTATTCCTAATCCTCCCGTGCCTTTATTTTGCTATTCGCATAAACATACACGGTTTATGATTTCTCTTGTTTACTGGGATTTATACTCCAAGTTGTATTTCGAGGCCCCATGCTTTTGTTTTCTCCCCGACCTGAAGTAAAGCGATTAAGACGTCTCGAATTCCTAGGTATGTGTGACGATCGCTCCAAATCCATATGGACAAACACGTCATTCATCGATTTCATTGCGAGGTATTTGACCTCTATATGATACGTTTTGTAAACATTGCATTCTTTTGAAAAAGCACACCATCAATGAATATTTAAATCAAAGGTTCTCGACATCTGATGATTTCTATATATGGACAATCACCGTAAATAATAGTTTACAATAGTAATTCCGTTGACAATGCAGTCAAAATAAGATATATGGTGATGATTTTGTGAATGCAACGTTTTCTTGAATAAAGCATGCAAGACTCCATGCACATAGCTTGTATAACAAGTAAGCAAACTGCGGAAGACTTCTAGGGAACCTGAGAATAAACATGCTAACAAGTGTCAACACAAAGGTTGGTGAGTTCATAGTTTTAGTGTTTCGCATAATCTGTATATAAAAGTGGATCACAAGATTTCAGTTGTTTCATCCAGAAACGTTTATCAATAGATTCTACATAACAGAGCACCCTGGTAACTAAGCTTTAACGTTATAATGATAAATACCCCATACGTTTTAATACACGCAAACCAACGTGTCTTAAACTCAAATAACACACGTCCGTTAAAAGGCTAGCGCTCTAGCCCGGACGGGGATGTCAAGCCCTATGGATCCATATACTGTTATTCGCGCCCACCAGTCCATATCCTATGTACTGGCAGCTACTAGTTACCAAAGCTAAGGGATTTTCGGTTCAAACTCAGTGTAGAATTTAGTATGTACTTGTATCCATTGCGTTTTAAAATAAATTGCATGTATTCTCAGCCCAAAAAATATAGATTGCAAAAGCAATTAAAAAGGGAGCAATGAAACTCACCTTAGCAGCATATAAAGTCGTTCACCAAAATGTGACCGAAACTCGGATTACCAAATAACCGTAGATCTCAACCTAGAGAACATATGTTGGTCAATAAATGTCTATCAAGCTAGGTCAGGTCATAGTGTATCACAATCCTAATGCTCGATGTCGATATACAAAAGTTATCCAAAGTCGTTTCAAAAAGTCAATTTTGACAGTTGTTTAACAAAACGAGACGTACCTTATATAAGGATTCATTTACTCGGTTGGTAATGTTCAAAAATCTAATTTATCAATCTCGTAAACAAGTTGTTTAAATCTTAATTGTAAATTCAAAAGCAAAATTAACGTTAATCATAATTCAGTTGATCATATCTTTTAATCCGTTCATCGAAATTATTCGATATCTAAATGAAAAGTTATTGATTTTTCGCCAGCTTTCCAAAAACATGTATATCATATACCTTTTACCAGTAATATATGTAATTAATTCGTGATTCATTATAAACTGTTTAATGACGAAATTTAGCATACTCGTATGTATAAATATATATACTCGAGCACTAGACATGGATACGCAATTAATATATAAAAGATAAAATATGAGTGCTTACGTATCAATATTGAGATTCAATATTGTAGGAAAGTACGTAGACGTAACGGAGATGATAAACACTAGGTTTGATTCATAAATATACCCCCGAACATTACCCATAATTTTCTTAGCTCTATCCCGCTTGAAAACCATTTTGAAAGTGACACGCTCAAGACCTCGTCGTAGTATTTTATGTATAATACTAATTAATAATATTAATAATAATAAGATTAATAATAATATTAATCTTAATAATAATAATAATAATAATAATAATAATAATAATAATAATAATAATAATAATATAAATAATTATAATAAATACTTACGAAGTAATATTAATAGTGTAAGAAAACATAACTGAAATCGTGCAATTTATAGAACCTTTTCTGAAAAAGTACCCCATGCGATCGAATGGGATTTGTGCTTCAAGGCCATGCGATCGCATGGTCCTCTGATCCAGCTCACAAACTTTTAACTTTTTGTTTGTCGACATAATTTTATATAATATATATAATATATTTAATTTATATAATTAATTATATATTATATTATATTCACATGCATAGTTGATTTGTAATTTTTGTTCCGATAAGTCGTACGTCATCACTCGACTTATGTCCCGGTTCTGGTTTTTCAAATGTCCTTTCGTACGCTGAGAAAACTTGTATTTTACATTTCGTGTCACGTACCTTTGTCAAAATATAGCCTTAAATTATCCCTAAACTATACCACTCAAAGTATATCTTAAACTTTCGAGTATTTTGATCATTTACTTCTATAAATCATCGTCTCGCTATTTGTTAATATATATAATAACAATTCGTTTTTATGATCAAGTTAATATTATATTTTATCGTATTGTTAAATATATATTTTCAATATTAATAAACACGTTTTAAAATACATATCGCAAGTTATTCATATATCTAATTCCAACAGTTGATATTCCTTATTATTGTATGTGTCCAAATTACGTTATTTAAACAAACACTTTACCATTTATTCCGAATACCGTTAATAATGAATGATTTCCCAAATCAACGTGGACCTTACAACAGAGACCCGTAATAATATCATAATCCTTAAGGGACTCAATAATTATCTTTTAATTCAATCGTTTGGCATAATCTTTTAACTCTGTATCTAAATATATCAATCAGATAATCAAACCAATAAGTTTAATGCACAGTATCATATACTCAACACTTTGTTATGTTTTCAAGTTATGGTATATATATGTATCTATTTACATAAAATTGTTCGCGAATCGTTGAGAACAATCGAAAGGTAATTGAATAGTTCAAAAATTTTGAGATTCAACTTTATAGACTTTGCTTATCGTGTCGGAAACGTTAAAGATTAAGTTTAAATTTGGTCAGAAATTTCCGGGTCATCACAGTACCTACCCGTTAAAGAAATTTCGTCCCGAAATTTGAGTGAGGTCGTTATGGCTGACAATAAAAATGTTTTCATGACGAATATGAGTTGGTAAATAGAATTTTATCACCATTGAATAATACGGATAAAACAATCCGATTACTCGAAGCGTATGAAAGAAGTTATCATAATAGAGTGAAATGGAGAATAGAGATTCGTCTTATCTCTTGATGTAGTAACGATTGATTTCTGGAATTTAAGGAATAGGAAATCTTCATAATTTAAATAAGATTTGATTCTTCGGAATTTAAGGAAATCAGGATTTCCTTTGATTAAATGCGTAATCTGCCTCGATTGCTATGTCTGATATTTTGCTATAAATTAACCTTTTCCATTTCATTTATTTTTACCACTCTTATAATCTTCTTTCTTATTTCATACTTACAAAAGATTTGTGAAAATGCTTCATCCAGTTCTGATTCTTCATATTTTCTTGGTTATCATATCATTCATTCTTCCTTTTCATCTGCCACCAGAGGAGGTTATTTTTTTCTACTATTACCTTGGGGTTATATTGTTTTTCATTCTCCCGTGTCTTTATATTGCTATACGCATTGATATACACGGTTTGTAATTTCGGGATTGTTTTCGGGCTTTATATTTTCCATTATATTTCAAAGCTTCATGCTTTCCTTTTCTCTTCCCGACTTTAAGTCAAGCGAATAATGGTTCAAAATTCGTAGGTATGGATTTTGAAATGAACATAATTAATGTTCTAAGAAAAAAACGGTAATGGCACAATCTGACTTGTCAAATTACCAGAATACCTCGAAAAAGACCGAATCATCAAGAAAAATATTTTCTTGATATGTTTAGAGGTTAAATAGAATGAAAGAGTTATGTACCATGGTTCATGATGATGATATGATCTGTGAACCTTTATCACGTTCCATTAGAAACTCAGCATGACTTACTGTAATATAATCACGTTGATCAAGTGTCATTATATTATACTAACTCATGCTTCAATTCCCAACACTACTTCAAAAACATCCATTTTTCGAAATTTTCAGAAATTAGAAACTAAAATAGTTTCTTTTATGATGTAACACAGATAGCGTGAAGAGATAAATGATTTTAGATAAGAATAGTTATGAAAATATCTTCAGAAATATGGAGGATATTTATAATGGAAGATACGATGATATCTTAGAATTTCTAATATCAGAGGATGATGCGGAAAATCTGTCTGTGAAGGTTTAGAATAAGAAGTAAGGTTCTTACTAATGGTTTCAGCAGACACTGAATCATTTGGATTCTTTGAAGGTAGATTTCGTCCTTGTGATTTGTCTACAGCTTCCTTCATACTTTGCTCAACCCGTTTTTCAGTTCCAAACCTTCTCTTTTTCTGTGCTTTTCCAACACACTACTCTTTATCATCAAACTTTTGACTGTTAAAGTCGTTTACAGTTTTTGCTGCTTCATCAGCATTTTTCCAAAATTCGGAGAACTAGTTTCGTAGTTTGGGGTGTTTTTCAGAAACTTCACATTCGAAATATGTAAGTCTAGAAGATAGATGTTATATATATATATATATATATATATATATATATATATATATATATATATATAACTGTTGTCGTAGAAAATGCTGCGAGATTCAAAATACTGATTGCTAATTCCCGGTGGTTGGTATGGAAATTATTGTTACAAGATGTGGATGAGTACATGATAGGGTTTCAATGAGTATAAGGATTTTTCGAAAGGTCAAGGATTAATAAAGTTGTTTGGTAAATTTACTGCTAATGTGGTGGAACATGAAAGGTTCCCCAGTAACAAAATGTATATATCAAGGTTACAATAAGGCTTAATCTGAAAAGTTGAAGTTATCTGGTTGGAAGTGTGATAAAACTGGATACTTTGAAAAGAAATTGCAAGATTATTTTCGGTAATAACAATGCTAAAGGATCTTTCACCGTTTTGAAGTCAAAGTATAGCTTTGAAAGATGTAGAGATCTAAGAATGATGTCACTTGTTAAATCTTGACTTGGATTCTGCTCTGTCAATATCAGAATATGTAATTGAATTTGTATGGAAACGATTGTATATCGCTGTGAGCATAGTTAATAATTTTTAAATCAAAGTTGAAGAATGTACAGTGTAAAATATTAATTGCGAACTTATATATTTCCTGGGTATTACCTACCCGTTAAAGATTTCACAATTAATACTTTGTACAAAAGAATTTTTATTACCGTCTTTATGAAAATATATGTATGTATATTTTCTTCAGATGTAACACAGATTTAATGACTTAATATCATATTAAGCTCATTTAATTTTCGGCTTGACTTAGAAATGATTAATCTCTAAAACATTAAAGATTACATAATCTTTGCGGAGTATTTCGCTAATGTAATCGATACTTCATTATTTATTCTTATTGATATTCCTCGGTGAAGGATGTTGGTGCTCGTGGAATTTTTGTGAACCTTACAAGGCACAGATGATGTTTTCTGAAAAGTTTCGAGTATATCGAAATTGAAAATGTAAAATCAATTATGTAATTGATTAATGCACTTGGTTTATTATGAAATGGAATTCATTGGGTTGAAACAGAGATTGTAGTTAACAATGGTTAAGTTGTTAAGGAAGGATGTACATCATTGCATATTAGTAATATGAACTAACCGAGTAGTACCTACCAGTTAAGATTCACACGTAATAGCTTAGTACGAAAAGATTTATTTTGATTTCAAAATTCATATATATTAAATATACATAAAATTTCTTCAGGGAAAAAAATGAGTTAATACTTCGTCGGTTATTGTTGCTGGTATTTCTTGGTAACTATGGTGCGTATGACGTTGATGCTCGTGGAACAGATTGTGAAGTTGAGGATTGCGGTACGGATGTTGTTGTTGGTGGTAATGGTACTGTTGGTGTTGTCGGTGGTACTGTTGATGCCGGTGATGCTGCTGGTGCTTGTAACCTTTGCACCATATTCTCCAAAGCCACTACCCGAGCGCGAAGCTCGTTGACTTCTTCTACTACACCAGGATGATTGGCGGTTCGGACGAGCGGATTAATAAGATCCAGAATTTGAGATAGTATATTATCGTGACGAGATACTCTGGAAATGAGAGAGAAAATGGTGTCTCGAACAGGTTCGCCGGTAAGTGCTTCAGGTTCTTCGCCAAGAGGGCAATGTGGTGGATGGAAGGGATCACCTTCTTCTTGTCTCCAATAATTAAGTAAGCTACGAACCCATCCTCAATTCATCCAGAATAGATGATGGCTAATTGGTTGATCCATTCCAGTTATACTGTCTTCGGAATTCAGGTGAATATCCATATCGGAATAGCTGTCAGAGTTTAAGGAATTTGAACTAGATACGGGATCCATCTTGTATAATTAAGGAGATGATTTTTGATATGAATTAGCTTATAGAATTTAGTTTAGTATTCTTCAATACATAATTTACATATGTATATATAATACCAAATTCCATAAATTACGGAGAAATTTTCGGAAGATGTCAGGAAAAGTTTACAGTAACAGATACGCTAAGATATGAATTTTGTCTATACACTATTCATGCAATCAATGCAGTAAAACGTGTCTAGACTAGGAATGATAAGCAGGTAATTTCCGCAAGAAATGATAAGCAAAACTTTTAACATGCAGACACGGTCAAAGTCCAGAATTACTAATGCATCCTAACAACTATCAGTTAGACACACTCATGCAAGACCTGGTTCACTAGGACCAACGCTCTGATACCAACTGTGACGATCGCTCCAAATCCATATGGACAAACACGTCATTCATCGATTTCATTGCGAGGTATTTGACCTCTATATGATACGTTTTGTAAACATTGCATTCTTTTGAAAAAGCACACCATCAATGAATATTTAAATCAAAGGTTCTCGACATCTGATGATTTCTATATATGGACAATCACCGTAAATAATAGTTTACAATAGTAATTCTGTTGACAATGCAGTCAAAATAAGATATATAGTGATGATTTTGTGAATGCAACGTTTTCTTGAATAAAGCATGCAAGACTCCATGCACATAGCTTGTATAACATGTAAGCAAACAGCGGAAGACTTCTAGGGAACCTGAGAATAAACATGCTAACAAGTGTCAACACAAAGGTTGGTGAGTTCATAGTTTTAGTGTTTCACATAATCTGTATATAAAAGTGGATCACAAGATTTCAGTTGTTTCATCCAGAAACGTTTATCAATAGATTCTACATAACAGAGCACCCTGGTAACTAAGCTTTAACGTTATAATGATAAATACCCCATACGTTTTAATACACGCAAACCAATGTGTCCTAAACTCAAATAACACACGTCCGTTAAAAGGCTAGCGCTCTAGCCCGGACGGGGATGTCAAGTGTAGTGACCCGAACTTTTCCATGTTTATATATATTAATTGAGATTGATGTTTACATGATTAAATGTTTCCAACATGTTAAGCAATCAAACTTGTTAAGACTTGATTAATTGAAATAGGTTTCATATAGACAATTGACCACCCAAGTTGACCGGTGATTCACGAACGTTAAAACTTGTAAAAAACTATATGATGACATATATATGGTTATATATATAGTTAACATGATATTATGATAAGTAAACATATCATTAATTATATTAACAATGAACTACATATGTAAAAACAAGACTACTAACTTAATGATTTTGAAACGAGACATATATGTAACGTTTATCATTGTAACGACATTTAATGTATATATATCATATTAAGAGATATTCGTACATCATAATATCATGATAATATAATAATTTAAAATCTCTTTTGTTATTATAAACATTGGGTTAACAACATTTAACAAGATCGTTAACCTAAAGGTTTCAAAACAACACTTACATGTAACGACTAACGATGACTTAACGACTCAGTTAAAATGTATATACATGTAGTGTTTTAATATGTATTTATACACTTTTTAAAGACTTCAATACACTTATCAAAATACTTCTACTTAACAAAAATGCTTACAATTACATTCTCGTTCAGTTTCATCAACAATTCTACTCGTATGCACCCGTATTCGTACTCGTACAATACACAGCTTTTAGATGTATGTACTATTGGTATATACACTCCAATGATCAGCTCTTAGCAGCCCATGTGAGTCACCTAACACATGTGGGAACCATCATTTGGCAACTAGCATGAAATATCTCATAAGATTACAAAAATATGAGTAATCATTCATGACTTATTTACATGAAAACAAAATTACATATCCTTTATATCTAATCCATACACCAACGACCAAAAACACCTACAAACACTTTCATTCTTCAATTTTCTTCATCTAATTGAACTCTCTCAAGTTCTATCTTCAAGTTCTAAGTGTTCTTCATAAATTCCAAAAGTTCTAGTTTCATAAAATCAAGAATACTTTCAAGTTTGCTAGCTCACTTCCAATCTTGTAAGGTGATCATCCAACCTCAAGAAATCTTTGTTTCTTACAGTAGGTTATCATTCTAATACAAGGTAATAATCATATTCAAACTTTGGTTCAATTTCTATAACTATAACAATCTTATTTCAAGTGATGATCTTACTTGAACTTGTTTTCGTGTCATGATTTTGCTTCAAGAACTTTGAGCCATCCAAGGATCCATTGAAGCTAGATCCATTTTTCTCTTTTCCAGTAGGTTCATCCAAGGAACTTAAGGTAGTAATGATGTTCATAACATCAATCGATTCATACATATAAAGCTATCTTATTCGAAGGTTTAAACTTGTAATCACTAGAACATAGTTTAGTTAATTCTAAACTTGTTCGCAAACAAAAGTTAATCCTTCTAACTTGACTTTTAAAATCAACTAAACACATGTTCTATATCTATATGATATGCTAACTTAATGATTTAAAACCTGGAAACACGAAAAACACCATAAAACCGGATTTACGCCGTCGTAGTAACACCGCGGGCTGTTTTGGGTTAGTTAATTAAAAACTATGATAAACTTTGATTTAAAAGTTGTTATTCTGAGAAAATGATTTTTATTATGAACATGAAACTATATCCAAAAATTATGGTTAAACTCAAAGTGGAAGTATGTTTTCTAAAATGGTCATCTAGACGTCGTTCTTTCGACTGAAATGACTACCTTTACAAAAACGACTTGTAACTTATTTTTCCGACTAGAAACCTATACTTTTTTTGTTTAGATTCATAAAATAGAGTTCAATATGAAACCATAGCAATTTTATTCACTCAAAACGGATTTAAAATGAAGAAGTTATGGGTAAAACAAGATTGGATAATTTTTCTCATTTTAGCTACGTGAAATTTGGTAACAAATCTATTCCAACCATAACTTAATCAACTTGTATTATATATTATGTAATCTTGAGATACCATAGACACGTATACAATGTTTCGACCTATCATGTCGACACATCTATATATATTTCGGAACAACCATAGACACTCTATATGTGAATGTTGGAGTTAGCTATACAGGGTTGAGGTTGATTCCAAAATATATATAGTTTGAG
This sequence comes from Rutidosis leptorrhynchoides, assembly GCF_046630445.1. Classification (NCBI taxonomy): domain Eukaryota; kingdom Viridiplantae; phylum Streptophyta; class Magnoliopsida; order Asterales; family Asteraceae; genus Rutidosis; species Rutidosis leptorrhynchoides. The sequence continues at coordinate 656,093,612 of NC_092333.1, read as the reverse complement.
TTGTGATCAATACTGAGATACGTATACACTGGGTCGTGGATTGATTCAAGATAATATTTATTGATTTATTTCTGTACATCTAACTGTGGACAACTAGTTGTAGGTTACTAACGAGGACAGCTGACTTAATAAACTTAAAACATCAAAATATATTAAAAGTGTTGTAAATATATTTTGAACATACTTTGATATATATGTATATATTGTTATAGGTTCGTGAATCAACCAGTGGCCAAGTCTTACTTCCCGACGAAGTAAAAATCTGTGAAAGTGAGTTATAGTCCCACTTTTAAAATCTAATATTTTGGGATGAGAATACATGCAGGTTTTATAAATGATTTACAAAATAGACACAAGTACGTGAAACTACATTCTATGGTTGAATTATCGAAATCGAATATGCCCCTTTTTATTAAGTCTGGTAATCTAAGAATTAGGGAACAGACACCCTAATTGACGCGAATCCTAAAGATAGATCTATTGGGCCTAACAAACCCCATCCAAAGTACCGGATGCTTTAGTACTTCGAAATTTATATCATATCCGAAGGGTGTCCCGGAATGATGGGGATATTCTTATATATGCATCTTGTTATTGTCGGTTACCAGGTGTTCACCATATGAATGATTTTTATCTCTATGTATGGGATGTGTATTGAAATATGAAATCTTGTGGTCTATTGTTACGATTTGATATATATAGGTTAAACCTATAACTCACCAACATTTTTGTTGACGTTTTAAGCATGTTTATTCTCAGGTGATTATTAAGAGCTTCCGCTGTCGCATACTTAAATAAGGACAAGATTTGGAGTCCATGCTTGTATGATATTGTGTAAAAACTGCATTCAAGAAACTTATTTTGTTGTAACATATTTGTATTGTAAACCATTATGTAATGGTCGTGTGTAAACAGGATATTTTAGATTATCATTATTTGATAATCTACGTAAAGCTTTTTAAACCTTTATTGATGAAATAAAGGTTATGGTTTGTTTAAAAATGAATGCAGTCTTTGAAAAACGTCTCATATAGAGGTCAAAACCTCGCAACGAAATCAATTAATATGGAACGTTTTTAATCAATAAGAACGGGACATTTCAGTTGGTATCAGAGCGTTGGTCTTAGAGAACCAGAAAATTTGCATTAGTGTGTCTTATCGAGTTTGTTAGGATGCATTAGTGAGTCTGGACTTCGACCGTGTTTTCTTTAAAAATGATTGCTTAACATTTTTGTTGGAAACTATATATTTTTAACATATGAATATTATGTGATATATTAATCTCTTAACGTGTTTGATATTATGTGATAGATGTCTACCTCTAGAACAAGTCCCATTGACTCACCTAATAATAATGAAGAGTCAAATGTAAATTGGAATGATTTGTGGACTGATTCACAAGTTCCCGAAGAGGAACCGGAAGAAGAGTCGGAACCGGAAGAAGAATCGGAACCGGAAGAAGAATCGGAACCGGATGAAGAAATAGAACCGGTGGGGGAAATAATAAAACGGTTAAGTAAAAGAAAATCCTCAACCAACCGACCAAAGTTAATTATGGTCAATGGTGTTTCCGCCAAGGAAGCAAAATATTGGGAGGATTACCAATTCTCCGATGAATCGGATTCCGACGAGAATTCCGATGATGTTATAGAAATTACCCCAACTGAATTTAAAAAGGCAAAAGAAAATAATAAGGGAAAGGGCATAAAAATAGAGAAATCTAATTCCAACCCCGATGAACTTTATATGTATCGTCAACCCCCGAAGTCCTTAAGTTGTAACAATGACCCGGGAACCTCTAAACCACCAGGTTTTTCTAAACCAATGTGGACAACGACGGCTCGTATTAGGGGAACATCATATATCCCTAGAAACTTGGCAAAACGAACCAAAACCGAAGAAGAAGAAACGAGCGAGTCGGAATAAGATAGTTGTATTCGTGTGGTGTAATATATGGAATATAGTGTTCTTATGCTTTATGATATATGTAAAAATTGCTTGTATTAATAAGTATTTTTTTTATGAATCTAACTCTTGTCTATTTTACAGTTTAAAAACACAAAATGGATAGACAACCCAATATTTTAAGAGACCTACCCGGAGACATGATTGATGAAATCTTGTCTAGAGTCGGCCAGAATTCTTCGGCACAACTATTTAAGGCGAGATCAGTTTGTAAGACATTCGAAGAACGTTCCAAGAATGTCTTGGTTTATAAGAGACTTTCGTTTGAAAGATGGGGGATATCACATTGGGAAACTCATAAGTTACGATGTGTTTACTTTGACGCATATATTGCGGGGAACCCAAATGCTATTTTACGCAACGGGTTAAGAAATTATTTTGACTCAATATATCCGAATATTGGACTTCGTGATTTAGAAAAAGCGGCTAACATGCAACATAAAGAAGCATGTTATGCTTACGGATTAGTAATGTTCGCTTCTCACCAAAGTGAGAACAAGAACATCGGGCTACAACTATTAAACAAAACGTTTCCACAAGTGACGGAGTCGGTAATTGGGGTAAGAAATGAGGTTTTTAGATTATTACGGGACTGTTGGACATTACGTAACCCTCGTCCCTTTGATGACGTTACAACACGCTGTCTTATCAACGGCCATAACGGTTATGTTGCACAAGACCAAGGATGGGAAGTAGTCCTAGTAAAACCAGAATGCATGACTTGTTTCTGGACGTATGAATTACGTGTCTTTATTGCCTTTGCTGAACGACTTGTGTACTAGCTAGAATTGTCTTCACAACTATCTTGTATCAAAGTTATTGTGTGCTATATTTCATGCTTTATGTAAAATAAGCGGTATTGTAAGTTTGTAAAATATTGTATAAAAGTTTGAACGCGAAATATTATTATAATCAGTTTTTCATATAGAATTGTAGTAGTTGAATTGTATATTAGCTACTAAGTATGAACTTAACGGGTAGGTACTACCCGAATTTAAACTTATAAAACGCTAATATGAAGAAAAAGCTTTTATAAATGAGTTCATATTATGCTACGAAATACTATTAACTACTCTTAATATTCTGTATGATTAACTTGTTCCATTTAACTATTTTGAAGGAAATGGCACCGACTACTCGACACACTGTGAATATGAATGAAGAGGAATTCCGTACTTTTCTAGCTTCAAACATAGCCGCAGTACAGGCTGCGCTACATACCAACAATAACCTTGGATCTAGCAGTACAGGAAATCGTGTAGGATGCACCTACAAAGAATTCACTGCCTGCAAACCTTTGGAATTTGATGGAACCGAAGGACCGATCGGATTGAAACGGTGGACCGAGAAGGTTGAATCGGTGTTTGCCATAAGTAAGTGTACTGAAGAGGACAAAGTGAAGTACGCTACGCATACCTTCACAGGTTCTGCGTTAACATGGTGGAATACCTATCTAGAGCAAGTGGGACAAGATGATGCGTACGCACTACCGTGGTCAGCATTCAAGCACTTGATGAACGAGAAGTACCGTCCCAGAACCGAGGTCAATAAGCTCAAGACAGAACTTAGAGGGTTACGAACCCAAGGATTTGATATTACCACGTACGAAAGACGATTCACAGAATTGTGCCTATTGTGTCCGGGAGCATTCGAAGATGAGGAAGAGAAGATCGACGCGTTTGTGAAAGGATTACCGGAAAGAATCCAAGAAGATATAAGTTCACACGAGCCCGCCTCCATACAACAGGCATGTAGAATGGCTCACAAACTAGTGAACCAGATTGAAGAAAGAATTAAAGAACAGACTGCTGAAGAGGCCAATGTGAAGCAAGTCAAAAGAAAGTGGGAGGAAAACGGTGATAAGAATCACCAATACAACAACAACAGCAATTACAACAATAATCGCAACAATTATCCCAACAATCGCAACATCAATCGCAACTACAACAAACGGCCCAACAACAACAACAACAACAACAACAGCAACTACAACAATCATCCCAACAACAATAATAACCGCAACAACAACAACAATCAGAAGCAACTATGCCAAAGGTGTGAAAAGAATCACTCGGGGTTCTGCACCAAATTTTGCAACAAGTGTAAAAGAAATGGTCATAGCGCGGCGAAGTGTGAGGTCTACGGACCAGGGGTTAATAGAACGAAAGGAACAAATGGTGTCGGAACGAGTAATGGCGGAGCAAGTAGTGTCGGAGCAAGTTATGCCAATGTAGTTTGTTATAAATGTGGAAAACCAGGCCACATTATTAGAAATTGCCCGAACCAGGAGAACACGAATGGACAAGGCCGTGGAAGAGTTTTCAATATTAATGCGGTAGAGGCACAGGAAGACCCGGAGCTTGTTACGGGTACGTTTCTTATTGACAATAAATCTGCTTACGTTTTATTTGATTCGGGTGCGGATAGAAGCTATATGAGTAGAGATTTTTGTGCTAAATTAAGTTGTCCATTGACGCCTTTGGATAGTAAATTTTTACTCGAATTAGCAAATGGTAAATTAATTTCAGCAGATAATATATGTCGGAATCGAGAAATTAAACTGGTTAGTGAAACATTTAAGATTGATTTGATACCAGTAGAGTTAGGGAGTTTTGATGTGATAATCGGTATGGACTGGTTGAAAGAAGTGAAAGCGGAGATCGTTTGTTACAAAAATGCAATTCGCATTATACGAGAAAAAGGAAAACCCTTAATGGTGTACGGAGAAAAGGGCAACACGAAGCTACATCTTATTAGTAATTTGAAGGCACAAAAACTAATAAGAAAAGGTTGCTATGCTGTTCTAGCACACGTCGAGAAAGTACAAACTGAAGAAAAGAGCATCAATGATGTTCCCATTGCAAAAGAATTTCCCGATGTATTTCCGAAAGAATTACCGGGATTACCCCCACATCGATCCGTTGAATTTCAAATAGATCTTGTACCAGGAGCTGCACCAATAGCTCGTGCTCCTTACAGACTCGCACCCAGCGAGATGAAATAACTGCAAAGCCAATTACAAGAACTTTTAGAGCGTGGTTTCATTCGACCAAGCACATCACCGTGGGGAGCTCCTATTTTGTTTGTCAAGAAGAAAGATGGTACATTCAGGTTGTGTATCGACTACCGAGAGTTGAACAAACTTACCATCAAGAACCGCTACCCACTACCGAGAATCGACGACTTATTTGATCAACTACAAGGCTCGTCTGTTTATTCAAAGATTGACTTACGTTCCGGGTATCATCAAATGCGGGTGAAAGAAGATGATATTCCAAAGACTGCTTTCAGAACACGTTACGGTCATTACGAGTTTATGGTCATGCCGTTTGGTTTAACTAATGCACCAGCTGTGTTCATGGACCTTATGAACCGAGTGTGTGGACCATACCTTGACAAGTTTGTCATTGTTTTCATTGATGACATACTTATTTACTCAAAGAATGACCAAGAACACGGTGAACATTTGAGAAAGGTGTTAGAAGTATTGAGGAAGGAAGAATTGTACGCTAAGTTTTCAAAGTGTGCATTTTGGTTGGAAGAAGTTCAATTCCTCGGTCACATAGTGAACAAAGAAGGTATTAAGGTGGATCCGGCAAAGATAGAAACTGTTGAAAAGTGGGAAACCCCGAAAACTCCGAAACACATACGCCAGTTTTTAGGACTAGCTGGTTACTACAGAAGGTTCATCCAAGACTTTTCCAGAATAGCAAAACCCTTGACTGCATTAACGCATAAAGGGAAGAAATTTGAATGGAATGATGAACAAGAGAAAGCGTTTCAGTTATTGAAGAAAAAGCTAACTACGGCACCTATATTGTCATTGCCTGAAGGGAATGATGATTTTGTGATTTATTGTGATGCATCAAAGCAAGGTCTCGGTTGTGTATTAATGCAACGAACGAAGGTGATTGCTTATGCGTCTAGACAATTGAAGATTCACGAACAAAATTATACGACGCATGATTTGGAATTAGGCGCGGTTGTTTTTGCATTAAAGACTTGGAGGCACTACTTATATGGGGTCAAAAGTATTATATATACCGACCACAAAAGTCTTCAACACATATTTAATCAGAAACAACTGAATATGAGGCAGCGTAGGTGGATTGAATTATTGAATGATTACGACTTTGAGATTCGTTACCACCCGGGGAAGGCAAATGTGGTAGCCGATGCCTTGAGCAGGAAGGACAGAGAACCCATTCGAGTAAAATCTATGAATATAATGATTCATAATAACATTACTACTCAAATAAAGGAGGCGCAACAAGGAGTTTTAAAAGAGGGAAATTTAAAGGATGAAATACCCAAAGGATCGGAGAAGCATCTTAATATTCGGGAAGACGGAACTCGGTATAGGGCTGAAAGGATTTGGGTACCAAAATTTGGAGATATGAGAGAAATGGTACTTAGAGAAGCTCATAAAACCAGATACTCAATACATCCTGGAACGGGGATGTACAAGGATCTCAAGAAACATTTTTGGTGGCCGGGTATGAAAGCCGATGTTGCTAAATACGTAGGAGAATGTTTGACGTGTTCTAAGGTCAAAGCTGAGCATCAGAAACCATCAGGTCTACTTCAACAACCCGAAATCCCGGAATGGAAATGGGAAAACATTACCATGGATTTCATCACTAAATTGCCAAGGACTGCAAGTGGTTTTGATACTATTTGGGTAATAGTTGATCGTCTCACCAAATCAGCACACTTCCTACCAATAAGAGAAGATGACAAGATGGAGAAGTTAGCACGACTGTATTTGAAGGAAGTCGTCTCCAGACATGGAATACCAATCTCTATTATCTCTGATAGGGATGGCAGATTTATTTCAAGATTCTGGCAGACATTACAGCAAGCATTAGGAACTCGTCTAGACATGAGTACTGCCTATCATCCACAAACTGATGGGCAGAGCGAAAGGACGATACAAACGCTTGAAGACATGCTACGAGCATGTGTTATTGATTTCGGAAACAGTTGGGATCGACATCTACCGTTAGCAGAATTTTCCTACAACAACAGCTACCATTCAAGCATTGAGATGGCGCCGTTTGAAGCACTTTATGGTAGAAAGTGCAGGTCTCCGATTTGTTGGAGTGAGGTGGGGGATAGACAGATTACGGGTCCGGAGATTATACAAGAAACTACCGAGAAGATCATCCAAATTCAACAACGGTTGAAAACCGCCCAAAGTCGACAAAAGAGCTACGCTGACATTAAAAGAAAAGATATAGAATTTGAAATTGGAGAGATGGTCATGCTTAAAGTTTCACCTTGGAAAGGCGTTGTTCGATTTGGTAAACGAGGGAAATTAAATCCAAGGTATATTGGACCATTCAAGATTATTGATCGTGTCGGACCAGTAGCTTACCGACTTGAGTTACCTCAACAACTCGCGGCTGTACATAACACTTTCCACGTCTCGAATTTGAAGAAATGTTTTGCTAAAGAAGATCTCACTATTCCGTTAGATGAAATCCAAATCAACGAAAAACTCCAATTCATCGAAGAACCCGTCGAAATAATGGATCGTGAGGTTAAAAGACTTAAGCAAAACAAGATACCAATTGTTAAGGTTCGATGGAATGCTCGTAGAGGACCCGAGTTCACCTGGGAGCGTGAAGATCAGATGAAGAAGAAATACCCGCATCTATTTCCAGAAGATTCGTCAACACCTTCAACAGCTTAAAATTTCGGGACGAAATTTATTTAACGGGTAGGTACTGTAGTGACCCGAACTTTTCCATGTTTATATATATTAATTGAGATTGATGTTTACATGATTAAATGTTTCCAACATGTTAAGCAATCAAACTTGTTAAGACTTGATTAATTGAAATAGGTTTCATATAGACAATTGACCACCCAAGTTGACCGGTGATTCACGAACGTTAAAACTTGTAAAAAACTATATGATGACATATATATGGTTATATATATAGTTAACATGATATTATGATAAGTAAACATATCATTAATTATATTAACAATGAACTACATATGTAAAAACAAGACTACTAACTTAATGATTTTGAAACGAGACATATATGTAACGTTTATCATTGTAACGACATTTAATGTATATATATCATATTAAGAGATATTCGTACATCATAATATCATGATAATATAATAATTTAAAATCTCTTTTGTTATTATAAACATTGGGTTAACAACATTTAACAAGATCGTTAACCTAAAGGTTTCAAAACAACACTTACATGTAACGACTAACGATGACTTAACGACTCAGTTAAAATGTATATACATGTAGTGTTTTAATATGTATTTATACACTTTTTAAAGACTTCAATACACTTATCAAAATACTTCTACTTAACAAAAATGCTTACAATTACATTCTCGTTCAGTTTCATCAACAATTCTACTCGTATGCACCCGTATTCGTACTCGTACAATACACAGCTTTTAGATGTATGTACTATTGGTATATACACTCCAATGATCAGCTCTTAGCAGCCCATGTGAGTCACCTAACACATGTGGGAACCATCATTTGGCAACTAGCATGAAATATCTCATAAGATTACAAAAATATGAGTAATCATTCATGACTTATTTACATGAAAACAAAATTACATATCCTTTATATCTAATCCATACACCAACGACCAAAAACACCTACAAACACTTTCATTCTTCAATTTTCTTCATCTAATTGAACTCTCTCAAGTTCTATCTTCAAGTTCTAAGTGTTCTTCATAAATTCCAAAAGTTCTAGTTTCATAAAATCAAGAATACTTTCAAGTTTGCTAGCTCACTTCCAATCTTGTAAGGTGATCATCCAACCTCAAGAAATCTTTGTTTCTTACAGTAGGTTATCATTCTAATACAAGGTAATAATCATATTCAAACTTTGGTTCAATTTCTATAACTATAACAATCTTATTTCAAGTGATGATCTTACTTGAACTTGTTTTCGTGTCATGATTTTGCTTCAAGAACTTTGAGCCATCCAAGGATCCATTGAAGCTAGATCCATTTTTCTCTTTTCCAGTAGGTTCATCCAAGGAACTTAAGGTAGTAATGATGTTCATAACATCATTCGATTCATACATATAAAGCTATCTTATTCGAAGGTTTAAACTTGTAATCACTAGAACATAGTTTAGTTAATTCTAAACTTGTTCGCAAACAAAAGTTAATCCTTCTAACTTGACTTTTAAAATCAACTAAACACATGTTCTATATCTATATGATATGCTAACTTAATGATTTAAAACCTGGAAACACGAAAAACACCATAAAACCGGATTTACGCCGTCGTAGTAACACCGCGGGCTGTTTTGGGTTAGTTAATTAAAAACTATGATAAACTTTGATTTAAAAGTTGTTATTCTGAGAAAATGATTTTTATTATGAACATGAAACTATATCCAAAAATTATGGTTAAACTCAAAGTGGAAGTATGTTTTCTAAAATGGTCATCTAGACGTCGTTCTTTCGACTGAAATGACTACCTTTACAAAAACGACTTGTAACTTATTTTTCCGACTAGAAACCTATACTTTTTTTGTTTAGATTCATAAAATAGAGTTCAATATGAAACCATAGCAATTTTATTCACTCAAAACGGATTTAAAATGAAGAAGTTATGGGTAAAACAAGATTGGATAATTTTTCTCATTTTAGCTACGTGAAATTTGGTAACAAATCTATTCCAACCATAACTTAATCAACTTGTATTATATATTATGTAATCTTGAGATACCATAGACACGTATACAATGTTTCGACCTATCATGTCGACACATCTATATATATTTCGGAACAACCATAGACACTCTATATGTGAATGTTGGAGTTAGCTATACAGGGTTGAGGTTGATTCCAAAATATATATAGTTTGAGTTGTGATCAATACTGAGATACGTATACACTGGGTCGTGGATTGATTCAAGATAATATTTATTGATTTATTTCTGTACATCTAACTGTGGGCAACTAGTTGTAGGTTACTAACGAGGACAGCTGACTTAATAAACTTAAAACATCAAAATATATTAAAAGTGTTGTAAATATATTTTGAACATACTTTGATATATATGTATATATTGTTATAGGTTCGTGAATCAACCAGTGGCCAAGTCTTACTTCCCGACGAAGTAAAAATCTGTGAAAGTGAGTTATAGTCCCACTTTTAAAATCTAATATTTTGGGATGAGAATACATTCAGGTTTTATAAATGATTTACAAAATAGACACAAGTACGTGAAACTACATTCTATGGTTGAATTATCGAAATCGAATATGCCCCTTTTTATTAAGTCTGGTAATCTAAGAATTAGGGAACAGACACCCTAATTGACGCGAATCCTAAAGATAGATCTATTGGGCCTAACAAACCCCATCCAAAGTACCGGATGCTTTAGTACTTCGAAATTTATATCATATCCGAAGGGTGTCCCGGAATGATGGGGATATTCTTATATATGCATCTTGTTATTGTCGGTTACCAGGTGTTCACCATATGAATGATTTTTATCTCTATGTATGGGATGTGTATTGAAATATGAAATCTTGTGGTCTATTGTTACGATTTGATATATATAGGTTAAACCTATAACTCACCAACATTTTTGTTGACGTTTTAAGCATGTTTATTCTCAGGTGATTATTAAGAGCTTCCGCTGTCGCATACTTAAATAAGGACAAGATTTGGAGTCCATGCTTGTATGATATTGTGTAAAAACTGCATTCAAGAAACTTATTTTGTTGTAACATATTTGTATTGTAAACCATTATGTAATGGTCGTGTGTAAACAGGATATTTTAGATTATCATTATTTGATAATCTACGTAAAGCTTTTTAAACCTTTATTGATGAAATAAAGGTTATGGTTTGTTTAAAAATGAATGCAGTCTTTGAAAAACGTCTCATATAGAGGTCAAAACCTCGCAACGAAATCAATTAATATGGAACGTTTTTAATCAATAAGAACGGGACATTTCATCAAGCCCTATGGATCCATATACTGTTATTCGCGCCCACCAGTCCATATCCTATGTACTGGCAGCTACTAGTTACCAAAGCTAAGGGATTTTCGGTTCAAACTCAGTGTAGAATTTAGTATGTACTTGTATCCATTGCGTTTTAAAATAAATTGCATGTATTCTCAGCCCAAAAATATAGATTGCAAAAGCAATTAAAAAGGGAGCAATGAAACTCACCTTAGCAGCATATAAAGTCGTTCACCAAAATGTGACCGAAACTCGGATTACCAAATAACCGTAGATCTCAACCTAGAGAACATATGTTGGTCAATAAATGTCTATCAAGCTAGGTCAGGTCATAGTGTATCACAATCCTAATGCTCGATGTCGATATACAAAAGTTATCCAAAGTCGTTTCAAAAAGTCAATTTTGACAGTTGTTTAACAAAACGAGACGTACCTTATATAAGGATTCATTTACTCGGTTGGTAATGTTCAAAAATCCAATTTATCAATCTCGTAAACAAGTTGTTTAAATCTTAATTGTAAATTCAAAAGCAAAATTAACGTTAATCATAATTCAGTTGATCATATCTTTTAATCCGTTCATCGAAATTATTCGATATCTAAATGAAAAGTTATTGATTTTTCGCCAGCTTTCCAAAAACATGTATATCATATACCTTTTACCAGTAATATATGTAATTAATTCGTGATTCATTATAAACTGTTTAACGACGAAATTTAGCATACTCGTATGTATAAATATATATACTCGAGCACTAGACATGGATACGCAATTAATATATAAAAGATAAAATATGAGTGCTTACGTATCAATATTGAGATTCAATATTGTAGGAAAGTACGTAGACGTAACGGAGATGATAAACACTAGGTTTGATTCATAAATATACCCCCGAACATTACCCATAATTTTCTTAGCTCTATCCCGCTTGAAAACCATTTTGAAAGTGACACGCTCAAGACCTCGTCGTAGTATTTTATGTATAATACTAATTAATAATATTAATAATAATAAGATTAATAATAATATTAATCTTAATAATAATAATAATAATAATAATAATAATAATAATAATAATAATATAAATAATAATAATAAATACTTACGAAGTAATATTAATAGTGTAAGAAAACATAACTGAAATCGTGCAATTTATAGAACCTTTTCTGAAAAAGTACCCCATGCGATCGCATGGGATTTGTGCTTCAAGGCCATGCGATCGCATGGCCCTCTGATCCAGCTCACAAACTTTTAACTTTTTATTTGTCGACATAATTTTATATAATATATATAATATATTTAATTTATATAATTAATTATATATTATATTATATTCACATGCATAGTTGATTTGTAATTTTTGTTCCGATAAGTCGTACGTCATCACTCGACTTATGTCCCGGTTCCGGTTTTTCAAATGTCCTTTCGTACGCTGAGAAAACTTGTATTTTACATTTCGTGTCATGTACCTTTGTCAAAATATAGCCTTAAATTATCCCTAAACTATACCACTCAATGTATATCTTAAACTTTCGAGTATTTTGATCATTTACTTCTATAAATCATCGTCTCGCTATTTGTTAATATATATAATAACAATTCGTTTTTATGACCAAGTTAATATTATATTTTATCGTATTGTTAAATATATATTTTCAATATTAATAAACACGTTTTAAAATACATATCGCAAGTTATTCATATATCTAATTCCAACAGTTGATATTCCTTATTATTGTATGTGTTCAAATTACGTTATTTAAACAAACACTTTACCATTTATTCCGAATACCGTTAATAATGAATGATTTCCCAAATCAACGTGGACCTTACAACAGAGACCCGTAATAATATCATAATCCTTAAGGGACTCAATAATTATCTTTTAATTCAATCGTTTGGCATAATCTTTTAACTCTGTATCTAAATATATCAATCAGATAATCAAACCAATAAGTTTAATGCACAGTATCATATACTCAACACTTTGTTATGTTTTCAAGTTATGGTATATATATATGTATCTATTTACATAAAATTGTTCGCGAATCGTTGAGAACAATCGAAAGGTAATTGAATAGTTCAAAAATTTTGAGATTCAACTTTATAGACTTTGCTTATTGTGTCGGAAACGTTAAAGATTAAGTTTAAATTTGGTCAAAAATTTCCGGGTCATCACAGTATGAAATTTCGAATGAACATAACTTAATGTTCTAAGCGGAAAGGAAAGGTAGTAGCATGATTTAATTTGTTAAATTACCAGAAGTTACGAAAAAGACAGAACCATCAAGAAAATATTTTCTTGATATGTTTAGAGGTTAAGTAGAATGAAAGAATAGTGTAACATGGCACATAATGATGGTACTGTGAATCATCACATTCCATTATAAACTCAGCATGACTTACTGTAATATAATCACATTGATCAAGTGTCATTATATTATACTAACTCATGCTTCAGTTCCCAACACTACTTCCAAAACATTCATATTTTAAGTTCGAATTTTTCAGAATTTAGAAACTAAAATAGTTTTCTTTTATGATATATCACAGATAGCGCGGAGAAATAATTAATTTCGGACGAGAATATTTATGAAGATATCTTCAAAAATATTGAGGATATTTATAATGAAAGATATGATAATATCTTAGAATTTTAGAATCAAATCGTGATGAAGAATTTCATTCACGATGATTTAGAGCGATTAAGGAGCAAGGTATTCGCTAGATATTTTTATCATAAACAGAATCATCAGGATTCATTATGTATAAGTTTAGTCCTTGTGATTTGTTCAGAGTCTCCTTCATGGTTTGCTCAATCCGTTTTTTTTTCAATACCAAAATTTTTGAGCTTTTTCAGTATGTCACTCTTTATTATCAAACTTTTGACTGTTAAAATAGTCTTCAGTTTTTGCTGCTTCATCGGCTTTTTCAAAACTCAGAGATCTGATTCGTAAGCTAGAGTGCTTTTCAGAAATTCAGAATGGAAGATCGTAATTCTAAGAGATAATTGTTATATGTACACATATAACTGTTGATGTAGAAACGCTGCGAGATTCAAAATACTGATTGCTGATTCTCGGTAATTGGGATGGCAATTTTCGTTACAAGATGCGGATGAGTATATGATAGGGTTTCAATGAATATAATGATTTTTCGAAAAGTCAAAGATCAATGAAGTTGTTGGTAAGTCTGCTGGTAATATGGTGGAATATAAAAGGTTCCCCGGTAACAATAAAAGAGCACGCATATATATCAAGGTTATAATAAGGTTTTTTCGAACGAAAAGTCGAAGTTGACTTGCTGGAGCTGTGACAAAATTTGCTACTTTGAAAGGAATTACCAAGTTATTTTGGGTAATAATTGTAGTGACCCGAACTTTTTCATGTTTATATATATTAAATGAAATTGTTATTTACATGATTAAGTGTTTCCAACATATTAAGCAATCAAACTTGTTAAGACTTGATTAATTGAAATAGGTTTCATATAGACAATTGACCACCCAAGTTGACTGGTGATTCACGAACGTTAAAACTTGTAAAAACTATATGATGTCAAATATATATATATATATATATATATATATATATATATATATATATATATATATATATATATATATATATATAGTTAACATGGTATTATGATAAGTAAACATATCATTAAGTATATTAACAATGAACTACATATGTAAAAATAAGACTACTAACTTAAGGATTTCGAAACGAGGCATATATGTAACGATTATCGTTGTAACGACATTTAATTGAATATATATCATACTAAGATATATTAATACATCATAATATAATGATAATGTAATAATTTAACATCTCTTTAGATATAATAAACAATGGGTTAACAACATTTAACAAGATCGTTAACCTAAAGGTTTCAAAACAACACTTACATGTAACGACTAATGATGACTTAACGAATCAGTCAAAATGTATATACATGTAGTGTTTTAATATGTATTCATACACTTTTGAAAGAATTCAAGACACTTATCAAAGCACTTCTACTTAACAAAAATGCTTACAATTACATCCTCATTCATTTTCATCAACAATTCTACTCGTATGCACTCGTATTCGTACTCGTACAATACCTAGCTTCTAAATGTATTTACTATTGGTATATACACTCCAATGATCAGCTCTTAGCAGCCCTTGTAATTCAACTAACACATGTGGGAACCATCATTTGGCAACTAGCATGAAATATCTCATAAAATTACAAAAATATTAGTAATCATTCATGACTTATTTACAAGTAAACAAAATTACACATCCTTTATATATAATCCATATACCAATGACCAAAAACACCTATAAACACTTTCATTCTTAAATTTTATTCATCTAATTGATCTCTCTCAAGTTCTATCTTCAAGTTCTAAGTGTTCTTCATAAATTTTATAAGTTCTAGTTTCATAAAATCAAGAATACTTCCAAGTTTGCTAGCTTACTTCCAATCTTGTAAAGTGATCATCCAACCTCAAGAAATGTTTCTTATTTACAGTAAGATATCTTTCTAATACAAGGTAATACTCATATTTAAACTTTGATTCAATTTATATAACTATAACAATCTTATTTCGAGTGGAAATCTTACTTGAACTTGTTTTCGTGTCATGATTTTGCTTCAAGAACTTTCAAGCCATCCAAGGATCCTTTGAAGCTAGATCTATTTTTCTCATTTCCAGTAGGTTTACCTACTAAAATTAAGGTAGTAATGATGTTCATAACATCATTCTATTCATACATATAAAACTATCTTATTCGAAGATTTAAACTTGTAATCACTAGAACATAGTTTAGTTAATTCTAAACTTATTTGCAAATAAAGTTAATCCTTCTAAATTGACTTTTAAAATCAACTAAACACGTGTTATATAGCTATATTATATGCTAACTTAATGATTTAAAACCTGGAAACACGAAAAACACCGTAAAACCGGATATACGCCGTCGTAGTAACATCTCGGGCTGTTTTGGGTTAGTTAATTAAAAACTACGATAAACTTTGATTTAAAAGTTGTTCTTCTGGAAAAATGATTTTTCTTATGAACATGAAACTATATCCAAAAATCATGGTTAAACTCAAAGTGGAAGTATGTTTTCCAAAATGGTCATCTAGACGTCGTTCTTTCGACTGAAATGACTACCTTTACAAAAATGACTTGTAACCTATATTTCCGACTATAAACTTATACTTTTTCTGTTTAGATTCATAAACTTAAG
Source organism: Rutidosis leptorrhynchoides (assembly GCF_046630445.1). NCBI lineage: Eukaryota > Viridiplantae > Streptophyta > Magnoliopsida > Asterales > Asteraceae > Rutidosis > Rutidosis leptorrhynchoides. The sequence goes on along the minus strand of NC_092333.1, from coordinate 656,077,409 downwards.
TACAATATAAAATCATAGCAACTTGAAACACTCAAAACGGATTTAAAACGAAGAAGTTATGGGTAAAACAAGATTGGATAATTTTTCTTGTTGTAGCTACGTGAAAATTGGTAACAAATCTATATTAATCATATCCTAGCTAATTCATATTGTATTATACATGTATTCTAATATATTATGTAATCTTGGGATACCATAGACACGAATACAATGTTTTAACATATCATATCGACCCATCTATATATATATATATATTTCGGAACAACCATAGACACTCTATATGCAGTAATGTTGGAGTTAGCTATACAGGGTTGAGGTTGATTCCAAAATATTATATATACTTTAAGTTGTGATCTGAAAGGACCCGTTCATATACATTATAAACGATTCACAATAGTTGATTACATTGAGAGGTATTTGACCTCTATATGATACATTTTACAAACATTGTATTCGTTTTTAAAAGACAAACTTTCTTTACATCGAAAATTGACAGGCATGCATACCATTTCATAATATCCACTATCCAACTATAAATTGATTTAATAATAATCTTTGATGAACTCAATGACTCGAATGCAACGTTCTTCGAAATATGCTATGAAAGACTCCAAGTAATATCTTTAAAATGAGCAAATGCACAGTGGAAGATTTCTTTAACACCTGAGAATAAACATGCTTTAAAGTGTCAACCAAAAGGTTGGTGAGTTCATTAGTTTATCATAATCATTTATTTTCATCATTTTAATAGACCACAAGAATTTCATTTACAGTTCTCATAAATATACGTCCCATGCATAGAGACAAAAATAATCATTCATATGGTGAACACCTGGTAACCGACATTAACTAGATACATATAAGAATATCCCCTATCATTCCGGGATCCTCCTTCGGACATGATATAAATTTCGAAGTACTAAAGCATCCGGTACTTTGGATGGGGTTTGTTAGGCCCAATAGATCTATCTTTAGGATTCGCGTCAATTAGGGTGTCTGTTCCCTAATTCTTAGATTACCAGACTTTAATAAAAAGGGGCATATTCGATTTCGATAATTCAACCATAGAATGTAGTTTCAATTACTTGTGTCTATTTCGTCAAACATTTATAAAAGCGCATGTATTCTCAGTCCCAAAAATATAAAGGGTAAAAAGGCAAATGAAACTCACCATACTGTATTTCGTAGTAAAAATACATATAACGTCATTGAACAAGTGCAAGGTTGGCCTCGGATTCACGAACCTAAATTAATTATATATATTTATGTGTTGGTCAATATTTGTCTAACAAATTAGGTCAAGTCATAGTGTACCACAATCCTAATGCTCGAGACTAATATGCAAAAGTCAACAAAAGTAAATTTGACTCAAAATAATTTTCAAAAATCTATACATGATTAATATATAGTTTAAATATCGTCGTTTTATATTTTTAAATATTTTTAAAAGATTTATTAGAGTAAATATTATAATTTATTTATTAATAAATAAAATTTTATATTAAATTTATATAATAAAATATACTTTTATATATATTAAGTAATAAAATTTATAGGGTTCATTTAATATCATAAAGATAATATGATAGGTATTATTAAAGTAAGTTATTACACGTAGTAAAATATGTTGGTATCACATATTTATTTGATAAAATAATATCTATAATGATAGTAAGTAAAAGTTGTATTATTTTGTAATAATAATTATTATTATAAAAATATCAATATTTATAATTACTAAGATGACATTATGATAAAACGATAATTCTAATTATGATAACTTTAATATTTATGATAATTTTAAATATTATCTTTAAAATAATAATTCTATTTAAAATAATAACAATAATGATATTTTATAGTAACAATGACATTTCTATTAAAATGATAATTTTTGTTAAAATGATAGTTTTAATACTAACGATACTTTTAATAATAATAGTAATGATAAAAAATAATAAGAACGATAATTTTATCTAAATCAATATCTTATAATATTTAAATTTCATCATGATACTCTTACTCGTTATTTCCTAATCGTTTCGTTTAATAGCTTTTAATCGTCTTTTACATCGTGTTCATAATAATGATAATAATAGTAATCAAAATAATTAGGTGTTACAAATATTTGTTTTAGTTACACTAATATTAATAATGATAGTTACTATAACATTACTAACGATAATACTAATAATTATCTTAATGATAATATAGTAATAATAATAATAACAATAACAATAACCATTTTTAAATTATGATATATATATATTAATAATGATAATAATAATAATAATAATAATAATAATAATAATAATAATAATAATAATAATAATAATAATAATAATAATAATAATTGGATACTAATAATAATACTAATTATAACTTTAATGATAATAATGATAGTAATAATAAAAACAATAACAATTTTTAATGATAAATCCCTTTTATAGATAAAGATAATAATAATGATAATAATAAGATAAAACTGGAACGACGATAAAAACGACGATAATAATAATCATTTTTAATAAAAAATATCGAATATTCAATTGATTATAACTTCTAATCCGTTCATCGAAACCATTCGATATCTAAAGGAAAAGTTCTTAATTTTTCGCTAGCTTTCCAAGGACATGCATATCTTATACCTTATCTCAACCGCAAGAGTAACTAATTCAAGATTCAACCTAACCTGTCTAAGGGCAATGTCAAAAGTACAAGCATGCATAATCCTAAATACTCGAGCACTAGTAAGGGATACACTATTAGTATGTAAAAGTTAAATTATGAGTACTCACTTATCAATATTGAGATTCAATATTGCAGGAAAGGTACGTAGACGCAACGGAAATGATAAACACTATATTGACCTCACGAGCATACCCATGAACCATACTCAATCACCTCCATAGCTATAACCCATAATTTCCTTAATCCTATCCTACTCGAAAAACAATTTTGAAATCACTCGGACAGCACTCCGTCGTAATATTTTATGTATACTAATAATATCTTGAAATAATACGGAGTAAACATATATATGTAAATCGATTGAGAGAGCTTAGAGAAAAATATTTTCAAGTTTCTATGAAATAATGAAACCTATTGAATTCTATTTATAATAGATTTTTGAATTATTAAAGTGAATTATTAAAGTATGAATTATTAAAGTGAATTATTAAAGTATTAATTATTAAAGTGAATTATTAAAGTATGAATTATTAAAGTGAATTATTAAAGTATGAATTATTAAAGTGAATTATTAAAGTATGAATTATTAAAGTGAATTATTAAAGTTAAAGTAAAGTAAAAATAAAGTAAAGGTAAAGTTAAGTATAGTAAAAGTATAAAACTATGTACGTATAATACGCGTATAAATATATATAATATTAATTTAAATCGTTATATATATATATAATAAAATAAAATATAAATATCGTTATCTTTATCATTCTAGTTAAGTAATGAGTTATCAAAAGTGGTTCTAGATATTTATAAAAGTTATATACGTTTTAATAATAAAGTTCTTTTTAAACTGAAAATGTTTTTGTACGTTTGAAACTAAATAGATCAATCGAGTCTTTATGAGATTCAATCTTCCACTTTCATTTATCTAGTTCTCAATGATTGACAATTTGTTCTTATTTATAAATCACTTTACCATTTATTGTTAAAATGGAAAGATTTCTCAAATCAATGTGGGCCTTTCAACAGAGACTTGTAATCATAATTTAATATATCTGATAATTCAATTATTTTATCTTATCTTCTAATTCCATTGATAAACATTTTGAAACAGATATAATCATGTAAAGTATTTAATCTAATATTTTGTTTACGTTTCAAGTTATAATATATATACACATATACATATATAATCATATTCGTTTAATGGTTCGTGAATCGTTGGAACTTGGTCGAGGTTGAATGAATGTATGAACATAGTTTAAAATTCTTGAAATTTAACTTAACAAATATTGCTTATCGTGTCGGAAACATATAAAGATTAAAGTTTAAATTTGGTTGGAAATTTCCGGGTTGTCACAGTACCTACCCGTTAAAGAAATTTCGTCCCGAAATTTGAGTGGAAAGGTCGTGAATGATAATAAGTATGTTTTCATGATGCATACGGGCTGAAAATTAGAGTTTTATCATCAGCGAATAATTTGGATAAACAATCCATTTATATGAAGAGTACGAATGAAGCTAACATAGAAGAGTGAAATGAGTAAGTGTAGATTCATCTTATCATTTGACGTAGATATGATTGATTCCCAGATTTCAATGGATTTGAAGAAAATCTTCTTAATAAGATTTGACTATCCGGTAATCAAGGGAATTAGGATTCGCTTTAAATGCGATCGTCCATTTTAATTGTTCTATCGGATATTTTCTTATAAATTCACCTCCTTCGTATCCTTACAACTCTCACCTCCTGTTGATGCATTTTATGCAAGTCCCTAGACATCTACCCACGTCCATTGCAGGTACAACAGTTTACAGGCCACCATGATTGCTCGTTATTTTCCTATCCGGGTTTGTATGTGGTTACAGGAACTGCAGGAACGAGATTTAGATGTTTGACTATATTAGACTTAGTCAGACGTACGAGTGAAGCCTCACTAGTACGGCTGACAGGCTCATATGCACGGTTGATGCTGAGCTAAGTCACAATTACAACCTAAATGAGAAGACACGAGTGAGTGATCACCCGTACGGCTGATGAAGCCAACTCGTACGTGTGATGAATGAATCGTATGGGTGAGTCAACAACAGGGGTATATAAAGTCTTATGTTCTTCATTTTAGGTTAAGCCTCTCATTTGTTACACACACTCAGATCTAGTGAGCTCCTCCGATTCTCTCTCAGTCCAAATCACCCAGGTGGTGAATAATAGCTCTAGGTGTTGATCTAATCACACTTGATTTAGTTGTGGTTTGACTAAATTAATCAAAAAAAAACTTAACCTATTCACTAGAGGGTTTGATTCACTTATTCCGCCATTGTGTGAGTTAAATCTGTTGATTTCTAAGTTCCTAGTCATGTTTCATCACCTTCTATTCTTTCCCCCTCAACTCATATTTTAAAGTATTCATCAATATGCTCCATCCAGTTCTAATTCTCGATATACTTCTAACTTTCATATCGGTCATTCTTCTTTTTCATCTACCGCCGGAAGAATCTATTTACTTCTACTATACTCTTGGGTTTATAGTGTTTCTAGTTCTCCCGTGTCTTTATATTGCTATATGCATCGATATATATGGTTTATAATTTCTGGTTTGTCGTTGGGCTTTATATGTTCCCTTATATTTCAAAGTCTCTGCTTCTGTCTTCTATAATCATTATCATTCACAGTTAATGCTCTCTTTTATTTGCTGCAATTTATACCCCAATTTCTATTTCAGAGTTTTGTCCTTTCGTTTCTTCTTCTTGCGATTAAGCACCGCTTGTAATGGTCCAGAATTCACAGATATAAATTTCAGAATGAACATTGTTAATGTTCTAGGAAGGAAATTGTGATGGCACGATCTTGACTTGTCAAATTACTAGAATACCTTGGAAAAGGCCGAATCATCAAGAAATATTTTTTTGATATTTTAGAGGTTAAATAGAAAACAAGAGTCGTATAACATGGCACATGATGATGTTATGATCTGTGAATCATCACGTTTCATTTAGAAACTCAGCATGACTTACTGTAATATAATCACATTGATCAAGTGTCATTATATTATACTAATTCATGCTTCAGTTCCCAACACTACTTCAAAATATTCCTATTTTAAACTTGAATGTTTCAGAATTTAGAAACTAAAATAGTTTCTTTTATGATGTAATACAGATAGCGCGAAGAGGTAAATGATTTCAAATAAGAAAAATTAAGAAAATATCTTCAGAAATATGGAGGATATTTATAATGAAAGATATGATGATATTTTAGAATTTCTAATATCAGAGGATGATGAAGAATATTGTCCGTAGGGGTTTAGAGTCAGGAGCAAGGTATTCGTTAATGACTTCAGCAGGTACTGAATCATTTGGATCCTTTGAAGTCAGGTTCAGTCTTTGTAATTTGTCCACAGCCTCCTTCCTACTTTGCTCAATCCGTTTTTCAGTTTCAAAACTTCTCTTTTTCTGCACTTTGCCAGCACACTTCATCATTATCATCCAGCTTTTACCGTTTAAAGTCGTTTATAGTTTTTGCTGCTTCATCAGCATTTTTTTTTTCCATTTTCGGAGAACCAATTCGTAGTTCGGAGTGTTTTTCAGAAACTTCACATTCAAATTAAGTCCAGAAGATAGACGTTATATATATACACATATAACTGTTGGCGTAGACATGCTGCGAGATTTCAAAATACTGATTGCTAATTCCCAATAATTTATATGGCAATTCTCATTACAAGATGCGAATGAGTAAATGATGGGGTTTCAATGAATAATTATAATGACTTTTTGGAGAGGCTAAAGTCAAAGGGTAATGAAGTTGTTGATACATCTGCTAATAATGTGGTGGAATGTAAAAGGTTCCCTGGTAACGATGGTGCATATCTCAAGGTTATAATAAGGTTAGTCTAACTGAAAAGTCGAAGTTGACTTGCTGGAGCTGTGACAAAACTGGCTACTTTGAATAGGAGTCGCAAAGTTATTTTTGCTAATAAATGCCAAAGAATCTGACGCGGATACGTTGTTTAAACTTTTACTTTGGTTTTAAGAGTTTTTCGGGTACATAACTGTGGGTAACATGTGGTTAGATCATCATCTCGATTGCTCATCATTCGAAGTGTCTTCAGAAATTTTTGAAGGGTTTGAACACAGATTGTAATCGTTAATATACATTTGATGTTCTAACACAGTTTTGAAGTCAAAATATAGCTTATGAAAGATGTAAGGATCTAAAAGTGATGATTTTGGTCATATCTCAAGTTGAATATTGAGATTTCAAAATCAGAATATGTAATTAAATTTTGAATGAGTATGGTTGTTTTGATTTCTATAAAAGAATGTATATTGTTGTGAAAGTAGGGAGTATAATGGATGATTTGCTGAATCAGATTCGAAGAATGTAACATATTAATTGTGAATTTATATATCTCTCGGGTATTACCTACCCGTTAAAAAAAATTTCACAATTAATATTTTGTACAAAAGAATTTTATTACAGTCTTTATGAAAATATATATATGTATATTTTCTTCAGATGTAACATAGATTTAATGAGTTAATGTTAAATTAAACTCATTTGATTTACGGTTGAAACTAGAATTGAATAATCCCTAAAGGCTTTAAAAAGTATATAACTTTTACGCAGTATTTCTTTAATGACATTGAAATTATGAATCAATACTTCGTTATGTGTTGATGTATGATGTTCGGTTCGTGGAATTCTTGTGAATTTCGCAAAGTACGAATGATGTTATCTGAAAAGTTTCGGGTACATCGATGATGAAAGTGTAAAATCAAATATATACTTGATTTATTATGAATTGGAATTTGTTGAGTTGCGACAGAGATTGTAGTTAACGCTGGTTAAGTTGCGGCCGAAGGACGTACATTATTGCATATTTGTAATATGAATTAACCGAGTAGTTAAGATTCACACTTAATAGCTTAGCACGGAAAGATTTATTTCAAAAAATATATATATATATATATATAATATACATATAATTTCTTCAGAGGGAATGAGTTAATTCTTCATAACTCGTTGATACAATATACACGTTATTGATTCGTAATGATGTCCACAGTGATTCTTGAACTGACGGAGTTTGTGATGTTATCGGTGTTGTTGATTCGGATGTTGACTGTACTGACGATGCTGGTAACGCTGATGGTACTGTTGATGCTGTTGGTAAAGCAAGTTTAGCTTGTTAATCACACACCATTTTTGTCAGGGTTTCTACTCTTCCTTCTATCATTTTGGTTCGCTTAACTGATTTATGGTTAGGGCTAGATTAGATAATCTCTAAGACTTTAGAGATTACATAATCGCCACGGAAATGTTTCTCCAATGAAGTTATGAATTAATACTTCGTCAGTTATTGTTGTTGGTACTCCTTGGTATCTATGGTGCGTATGATGTTGATGCTCGTGGGACAGATTGTGAAGTTGAGGTTTACGACGCGGTTGTGGTTGAAGGTGGTATTGGTACTGTTGGCGTTGATGATGGTGGTACTGGTTATGCTGTTGATGCTGCTGCTGGTGTTTGTAATCTCTGCATAATATTCTCCAAAGCCACTACCCGAGCGCGAAGCTCGTTGACTTCTTCTATTACACTGGGGTGATTGTCGGTTCGGACGAGCGGATAAATAAAATCTAAAATTTGATGTAATATATAATCGTGACGAGATACTCTGGAAATGAGCGAGAAAATAGTGTTTCGGACAGGTTCGCCGGTAAGTGCTTCAGGTTCTTCGTCAAGAGGGCAATGTGGTGGATGGAAGGGATCACCTTCTTCTTGTCTCCAATGATTGAGGAGGCTAATAACCCATCCCCAATTCATCCAGAATAGGTGATGACTAATTGGTTGATCTATTCCGGTCACACTGCTTTCGGAGCTTGAATGGGATTCCATTTCGGAATCTGAGTGACTTGAACTGATGACGAATTCCATTTTGTACGATTGGATAAAGGATTTTTTTTTTCCGATATGAAATGATTTTGGCTAACAGATGGTATTCTAATTACATAGAATATATATATATATATATATATATATATATATATATATATATATATATATATATATATATATATATATATATATATATATATATAGATCAAAAGATTTCGTAGATTACGGAGGACTTTGCGGGATATGTCAGGCAAAGTTTAAAGTAACAGATACGATAAGATATGATTTAGCAGATATGCTAAGATATGAATTTTTGTCTATACACTATTCATGCACTCAATGCAGCAAGACGTGTCTTAGACTAAAAATGATAAGCAGGTAATTTTCTGAGGATGATAAGTAGTTAATTTTCGACACAAAATGATAAGCAAAACTTTTGACATGCAGACACGGTCGAAGTCCAGACTCACTAATGCATCCTATCGACTTATCAGTTAGACACACTAATGCAGACCTGGTTCGCTAAGACCACCGCTCTGATACCAACTGAAAGGACCCGTTCATATACATTATAAACGATTCACAATAGTTGATTACATTGCGAGGTATTTGACCTCTATATGATACATTTTACAAACATTGTATTCGTTTTTAAAAGACAAACTTTCTTTACATCGAAAATTGACAGGCATGCATACCATTTCATAATATCCACTATCCAACTATAAATTGATTTAATAATAATCTTTGATGAACTCAATGACTCGAATGCAACGTTCTTCGAAATATGCTATGAAAGACTCCAAGTAATATCTTTAAAATGAGCAAATGCACAGCGGAAGATTTCTTTAACACCTGAGAATAAACATGCTTTAAAGTGTCAACCAAAAAGTTGGTGAGTTCATTAGTTTATCATAATCATTTATTTTCATCATTTTAATAGACCACAAGAATTTCATTTACAGTTCTCATAAATATACGTCCCATGCATAGAGACAAAAATAATCATTCATATGGTGAACACCTGGTAACCGACATTAACTAGATACATATAAGAATATCCCCTATCATTCCGGGATCCTCCTTCGGACATGATATAAATTTCGAAGTACTAAAGCATCCGGTACTTTGGATGGGGTTTGTTAGGCCCAATAGATCTATCTTTAGGATTCGCGTCAATTAGGGTGTCTGTTCCCTAATTCTTAGATTACCAGACTTTAATAAAAAGGGGCATATTCGATTTCGATAATTCAACCATAGAATGTAGTTTCAATTACTTGTGTCTATTTCATCAAACATTTACAATTACATCCTCATTCATTTTCATCAACAATTCTACTCGTATGCACTCGTATTCGTACTCGTACAATACCCAGCTTCTAAATGTATTTACTATTGGTATATACACTCCAATGATCAGCTCTTAGCAGCCCTTGTAAGTCAACTAACACATGTGGGAACCATCATTTGGCAACTAGCATGAAATATCTCATAAAATTACAAAAATATTAGTAATCATTCATGACTTATTTACAAGTAAACAAAATTACACATCCTTTATATCTAATCCATATACTAATAACCAAAAAAACCTATAAACACTTTCATTCTTAAATTTTATTCATCTAATTGATCTCTCTCAAGTTCTATCTTCAAGTTCTAAGTGTTCTTCATAAATTTATAAGTTCTAGTTTCATAAAATCAAGAATACTTCCAAGTTTGCTAGCTTACTTCCAATCTTGTAAAGTGATCATCCAACCTCAAGAAATGTTTCTTATTTACAGTAAGATATCTTTCTAATACAAGGTAATACTCATATTTAAACTTTGATTCAATTTATATAACTATAACAATCTTATTTCGAGTGGAAATCTTACTTGAACTTGTTTTCGTGTCATGATTTTGCTTCAAGAACTTTCAAGCCATCCAAGGATCCTTTGAAGCTAGATCTATTTTTCTTATTTCCAGTAGGTTTACCTACTAAAATTAAGGTAGTAATGATGTTCATAACATCATTCGATTCATACATATAAAACTATCTTATTCGAAGATTTAAACTTGTAATCACTAGAACATAGTTTAGTTAATTCTAAACTTATTTGCAAATAAAGTTAATCCTTCTAACTTGACTTTTAAAATCAACTAAACACGTGTTATATAGCTATATGATATGCTAACTTAATGATTTAAAACCTGGAAACACGAAAAACACCGTAAAACCGGATATACGCCGTCGTAGTAACATCGCGGGCTGTTTTGGGTTAGTTAATTAAAAACTATGATAAACTTTGATTTAAAAGTTGTTCTTTTGGAAAAATGATTTTTCTTATGAACATGAAACTATATCCAAAAATCATGGTTAAACTCAAAGTGGAAGTATGTTTTCCAAAATGGTCATCTAGACGTCGTTCTTTCGACTGAAAAGACTACCTTTACAAAAATGACTTGTAACCTATATTTCCGACTATAAACTTATACTTTTTCTGTTTAGATTCATAAACTTAAGTACAATATAAAATCATAGCAACTTGAAACACTCAAAACGGATTTAAAACGAAGAAGTTATGGGTAAAACAAGATTGGATAATTTTTCTTGTTGTAGCTACGTGAAAATTGGTAACAAATCTATATTAATCATATCCTAGCTAATTCTTATTTTGTATTATACATGTATTCTAATATATTATGTAATCTTGGGATACCATAGACACGAATACAATGTTTTAACATATCATATCGACCCATCTATATATATATATTTCGGAACAACCATAGACACTCTATATGCAGTAATGTTGGAGTTAGCTATACAGGGTTGAGGTTGATTCCAAAATATTATATATACTTTAAGTTATGATCTGAAAGGACCCGTTCATATACATTATAAACAATTCACAATAGTTGATTACATTGCGAGGTATTTGACCTCTATATGATACATTTTACAAACATTGTATTCGTTTTTAAAAGACAAACTTTCTTTACATCGAAAATTGACAGGCATGCATACCATTTCATAATATCCACTATCCAACTATAAATTGATTTAATAATAATCTTTGATGAACTCAATGACTCGAATGCAACGTTCTTCGAAATATGCTATGAAAGACTCCAAGTAATATCTTTAAAATGAGCAAATGCACAGCGGAAGATTTCTTTAACACCTGAGAATAAACATGCTTTAAAGTGTCAACCAAAAGGTTGGTGAGTTCATTAGTTTATCATAATCATTTATTTTCATCATTTTAATAGACCACAAGAATTTCATTTATAGTTCTCATAAATATACGTCCCATGCATAGAGACAAAAATTATCATTCATATGGTGAACACCTGGTAACCGACATTAACTAGATACATATAAGAATATCCCCTATCATTACGGGATCCTCCTTCGGACATGATATAAATTTTGAAGTACTAAAGCATCCGGTACTTTGGATGGGGTTTGTTAGGCCCAATAGATCTATCTTTAGGATTCGCGTCAATTAGGGTGTCTGTTCCCTAATTCTTAGATTACCAGACTTTAATAAATAGGGGCATATAATTTCGATAATTCAACCATAGAATGTAGTTTCAATTACTTGTGTCTATTTCGTCAAACATTTACAATTACATCCTCATTCATTTTCATCAACAATTCTACTCGTATGCACTCGTATTCGTACTCGTACAATACCCAGCTTCTAAATGTATTTACTATTGGTATATACACTCCAATGATCAGCTCTTAGCAGCCCTTGTAAGTCAACTAACACATGTGGGAACCATCATTTGGCAACTAGCATGAAATATCTCATAAAATTACAAAAATATTAGTAATCATTCATGACTTATTTAGAAGTAAACAAAATTACACATCCTTTATATTAATCCATATACCAATGACCAAAAACACCTATAAACACTTTCATTCTTAAATTTTATTCATCTAATTGATCTCTCTCAAGTTCTATCTTCAAGTTCTAAGTGTTCTTCATAAATTTTATAAGTTCTAGTTTCATAAAATCAAGAATACTTCCAAGTTTCCTAGCTTACTTCCAATCTTGTAAAGTGATCATCCAACCTCAAGAAATATTTCTTATTTACAGTAAGATATCTTTCTAATACAAGGTAATACTCATATTTAAACTTTGATTCAATTTATATAACTATAACAATCTTATTTCGAGTGGAAATCTTACTTGAACTTGTTTTCGTGTCATGATTTTGCTTCAAGAACTTTCAAGCCATCCAAGGATCCTTTGAAGCTAGATCTATTTTTCTCATTTCCAGTAGGTTTACCTACTAAAATTAAGGTAGTAATGATGTTCATAACATCATTCGATTCATACATATAAAACTATCTTATTCGAAGATTTAAACTTGTAATCACTAGAACATAGTTTAGTTAATTCTAAACTAATTTGAAAATAAAGTTAATCCTTCTAACTTGACTTTTAAAATCAACTAAACACGTGTTATATAGCTATATGATATGCTAACTTAATGATTTAAAACCTGGAAACACGAAAAACACCGTAAAACCGGATATACGCCGTCGTAGTAACATCGCGGGCTGTTTTGGGTTAGTTAATTAAAAACTACGATAAACTTTGATTTAAAAGTTGTTCTTATGGAAAAATAATTTTTCTTATGAACATGAAACTATATCCAAAAATCATGGTTAAACTCAAAGTGGAAGTATGTTTTCCAAAATGGTCATCTAGACGTCGTTCTTTCGACTGAAATGACTACCTTTACAAAAATTACTTGTAACCTATATTTCCGACTATAAACTTATACTTTTTTTGTTTAGATTCATAAACTTAAGTACAATATAAAATCATAGCAACTTGAAACACTCAAAACGGATTTAAAACGAAGAAGTTATGGATAAAACAAGATTGGATAATTTTTCTTGTTGTAGCTACGTGAAAATTGGTAACAAATCTATATTAATCATATCCTAGCTAATTCATATTGTATTATACATGTATTCTAATATATTATGTAATCTTGGGATACCATAGACACGAATACAATGTTTTAACATATCATATCGACCCATCTATATATATATATTTTGGAACAACCATAGACACTCTATATGCAGTAATGTTGGAGTTAGCTATACAGGGTTGAGGTTGATTCCAAAATATTATATATACTTTAAGTTGTGATCTGAAAGGACCCGTTCATATACATTATAAACGATTCACAATAGTTGATTACATTGCGAGGTATTTGACCTCTATATGATACATTTTACAAACATTGTATTCGTTTTTAAAAGACAAACTTTCTTTACATCAAAAATTGACAGGCATGCATACCATTTCATAATATCCACTATCCAACTATAAATTGATTTAATAATAATCTTTGATGAACTCAATGACTCGAATGCAACGTTCTTCGAAATATGCTATGAAAGACTCCAAGTAATATCTTTAAAATGAGCAAATGCACAGAGGAAGATTTCTTTAACACCTGAGAATAAACATGCTTTAAAGTGTCAACCAAAAGGTTGGTGAGTTCATTAGTTTATCATAATCATTTATTTTCATCATTTTAATAGACCACAAGAATTTCATTTACAGTTCTCATAAATATACGTCCCATGCATAGAGACAAAAATAATCATTCATATGGTGAACACCTGGTAACCGACATTAACTAGATACATATAAGAATATCCCCTATCATTCCGGGATCCTCCTTCGAACATGATATAAATTTCGAAGTACTAAAGCATCCGGTACTTTGGATGGGGTTTGTTAGGCCCAATAGATCTATCTTTAGGATTCGCGTCAATTAGGGTGTCTGTTCCCTAATTCTTAGATTACCAGACTTTAATAAAAAGGGGCATATTCAATTTCGATAATTCAACCATAGAATGTAGTTTCAATTACTTGTGTCTATTTCGTTAAACATTTACAATTACATCCTCATTCATTTTCATCAACAATTCTACTCGTATGCACTCGTATTCGTACTCGTACAATACCCAGCTTCTAAATGTATTTACTATTGGTATATACACTCCAATGATCAGCTCTTAGCAGCCCTTGTAAGTCAACTAACACATGTGGGAACCATCATTTGGCAACTAGCATGAAATATCTCATAAAATTACAAAAATATTAGTAATCATTCATGACTTATTTACAAGTAAACAAAATTACACATCCTTTATATCTAATCCATATACCAACGACCAAGAACACCTATAAACACTTTCATTCTTAAATTTTATTCATCTAATTTATCTCTCTCAAGTTCTATCTTCAAGTTCTAAGTGTTCTTCATAAATTTTATAAGTTCTAGTTTCATAAAATCAAGAATACTTCCAAGTTTGCTAGCTTACTTCCAATCTTGTAAAGTGATCATCCAACCTCAAGAAATGTTTCTTATTTACAGTAAGATATCTTTCTAATACAAGGTAATACTCATATTTAAACTTTAATTCAATTTATATAACTATAACAATCTTATTTCGAGTGGAAATCTTACTTGAACTTGTTTTCGTGTCATGATTTTGCTTCAAGAACTTTCAAGCCATCCAAGGATCCTTTGAAGCTAGATCTATTTTTCTCATTTCCAGTAGGTTTACCTACTAAAATTAAGGTAGTAATGATGTTCATAACATCATTCGATTCATACATATAAAACTATCTTATTCGAAGATTTAAACTTGTAATCACTAGAACATAGTTTAGTTAATTCTAAACTTATTTGCAAATAAAGTTAATCCTTCTAACTTGACTTTTAAAATCAACTAAACACGTGTTATATAGCTATATGATATGCTAACTTAATGATTTAAAACCTGGAAACACGAAAACACCGTAAAACCGGATATACGCCGTCGTAGTAACATCGCGGGCTGTTTTGGGTTAGTTAATTAAAAACTACGATAAACTTTGATTTAAAAGTTGTTCTTCTGGAAAAATGATTTTTCTTATGAACATGAAACTATATCCAAAAATCATGGTTAAACTCAAAGTGGAAGTATGTTTTCCAAAATGGTCATCTAGACGTCGTTCTTTCGACTGAAATGACTACCTTTACAAAAATGACTTGTAACCTATATTTCTGACTATAAACTTATACTTTTTCTGTTTAGATTCATAAACTTAAGTACAATATAAAATCATAGCAACTTGAAACACTCAAAACGGATTTAAAACGAAGAAGTTATGGGTAAAACAAGATTGGATAATTTTTCTTGTTGTAGCTACGTGAAAATTGGTAACAAATCTATATTAATCATATCCTAGCTAATTCATATTGTATTATACATGTATTCTAATATATTATGTAATCTTGGGATACCATAGACACGAATACAATGTTTTAACATATCATATCGACCCATCTATATATATATATTTCGGAACAACCATAGACACTCTATATGCAGTAATGTTGGAGTTAGCTATACAGGGTTGAGGTTGATTCCAAAATATTATATATACTTTAAGTTGTGATCTGAAAGGACCCGTTCATATACATTATAAACGATTCACAATAGTTGATTACATTGCGAGGTATTTGACCTCTATATGATACATTTTACAAACATTGTATTCGTTTTTAAAAGTCAAACTTTCTTTACATCGAAAATTGACAGGCATGCATACCATTTCATAATATCCACTATCCAACTATAAATTGATTTAATAATAATCTTTGATGAACTCAATGACTCGAATGCAACGTTCTTCGAAATATGCTATGAAAGACTCCAAGTAATATCTTTAAAATGAGCAAATGCACAGCGGAAGATTTCTTTAACACCTGAGAATAAACATGCTTTAAAGTGTCAACCAAAAGGTTGGTGAGTTCATTAGTTTATCATAATCATTTATTTTCATCATTTTAATAGACCACAAGAATTTCATTTACAGTTCTCATAAATATACGTCCCATGCATAGAGACAAAAATAATCATTCATATGGTGAACACCTGGTAACCGACATTAACTAGATACATATAAGAATATCCCCTATCATTCCGGGATCCTCCTTCGGACATGATATAAATTTCGAAGTACTAAAGCATCCGGTACTTTGGATGGGGTTTGTTAGGCCCAATAGATCTATCTTTAGGATTCGCGTCAATTAGGGTGTCTGTTCCCTAATTCTTAGATTACCAGACTTTAATAAAAAGGGGCATATTCGATTTCGATAATTCAACCATAGAATGTAGTTTCAATTACTTGTGTCTATTTCGTCAAACATTTATAAAAGCGCATGTATTCTCAGTCCCAAAAATATAAAGGGTAAAAAGGCAAATGAAACTCACCATACTGTATTTTGTAGTAAAAATACATATAACGTCATTGAACAAGTGCAGGGTTGGCCTCGGATTCACGAACCTAAATTAATTATATATATTTATGTGTTGGTCAATATTTGTCTAACAAATTAGGTCAAGTCATATTGTACCACAATCCTAATGCTCGAGACTAATATGCAAAAGTCAACAAAAGTAAATTTGACTCAAAATAATTTTCAAAAATCTATACATGATTAATTTATAGTTTAAATATCGTCGTTTTATATTTTTAAATATTTTTAAAAGATTTATTAGAGTAAATAATATAATTTATTTATTAATAAATAAAATTTTATATTAAATTTATATAATAAAATATACTTTTATATATATTAAGTAATAAAATTTATAGGGTTCATTTAATATCATAAAGATAATATGATAGGTATTATTAAAGTAAGTTATTACACGTAGTAAAATATGTTGGTATCACATATTTATTTGATAAAATAATATCTATAATGATAGTAAGTAAAAGTTGTATTATTTTGTAATAATAATTATTATTATAAAAATATCAATATTTATAATTACTAAGATGACATTATGATAAAACGATAATTCTAATTATGATAACTTTAATATTTATGATAATTTTTAATATTATCTTTAAAATAATAATTCTATTTAAAATAATAACAATAATGATATTTTATAGTAACAATGACATTTCTATTAAAATGATAATTTTTGTTAAAATGATAGTTTTAATACTAACGATACTTTTAATAATAATAGTAATGATAAAAAATAATAAGAACGATAATTTTATCTAAATCAATATCTTATAATATTTTAATTTCATCATGATACTCTTACTCGTTATTTCCTAATCGTTTCGTTTAATAGCTTTTAATCGTCTTTTACATCGTGTTCATAATAATGATAATAATAGTAATCAAAATAATTAGGTGTTACAAATATTTGTTTTAGTTACACTAATATTAATAATGATAGTTACTATAATATTACTAACGATAATACTAATAATTATCTTAATGATAATATAGTAATAATAATAATAACAATAACAATAACCATTTTTAAATAATGATATATATATTAATAATGATAATAATAATAATAATAATAATAATAATAATAATAATAATAATAATAATAATAATAATAATTAGATAATAATAATAATACTAATTATAACTTTAATGATAATAATGATAGTAATAATAAAAAAAATAACAATTTTTAATGATAAATCCCTTTTATTGATAAAGATAATAATAATGATAATAATAAGATAAAACTGGAACGACGATAAAAACGACGATAATAATAATCATTTTTAATAAAAATATCGAAAATTCAATTGATTATAACTTCTAATCCGTTCATCGAAACCATTCGATATCTAAAGGAAAAGTTCTTAATTTTTCGCTAGCTTTCCAAGGACATGCATATCTTATACCTTATCTCAACCGCAAGAGTAACTAATTCAAGATTCAACCTAACCTGTCTAAGGGCAATATCAAAAGTACAAGCATGCATAATCCTAAATACTCGAGCACTAGTCAGGGATACACTATTAGTATGTAAAAGTTAAATTATGAGTACTCACGTATCAATATTGAGATTCAATATTGCAGAAAAGGTACGTAGACGCAACGGAAATGATAAACACTATATTGACCTCATGAGCATACCCATGAACCATACTCAATCACCTCCATAGCTATAACCCATAATTTCCTTAATCCTATCCTACTCGAAAAACAATTTCGAAATCACTCGGACAGCACTCCGTCGTAATATTTTATGTATACTAATAATATCTTGAAATAATACGGAGTAAACATATATATGTAAATCGATTGAGAGAGCTTAGAGAAAAATATTTTCAAGTTTCTATGAAATAATGAAACCTATTGAATTCTATTTATAATAGATTTTTGAATTATTAAAGTGAATTATTAAAGTATGAATTATTAAAGTGAATTATTAAAGTATGAATTATTAAAGTGAATTATTAAAGTATGAATTATTAAAGTGAATTATTAAAGTATGAATTATTAAAGTGAATTATTAAAGTATGAATTATTAAAGTGAATTATTAAAGTATGAATTATTAAAGTGAATTATTAAAGTTAAAGTAAAGTAAAAATAAAGTAAAGGTAAAGTTTAAGTATAGTAAAAGTATAAAACTATGTACGTATAATACGCGTATAAATATATATAATATTAATTTAAATCGTTATATATATATATATAATAAAATAAAATATAAATATCGTTATCTTTATCATTCTAGTTAAGTAATGAGTTATCAAAAGTGGTTCTAGATATTTATAAAAGTTATATACGTTTTAATAATAAAGTTCTTTTTAAACTGAAAATGTTTTTGTACGTTTGAAACTAAATAGATCAATCGAGTCTTTATGAGATTCAATCTTCCACTATCATTTATCTAGTTCTCAATGATTGACAATTTGTTCTTATTTATAAATCACTTTACCATTTATTGTTAAAATGGAAAGATTTCTCAAATCAATGTGGGCCTTTCAACAGAGACTTGTAATCATAATTTAATATATCTGATAATTCAATCATTTGATCTTATCTTCTAATTCTATTGATAAACATTTTGAAACAGATATAATCATGTAAAGTATTTAATCTAATATTTTGTTTACGTTTCAAGTTATAATATATATACACATATACATATATAATCATATTCGTTTAATGGTTCGTGAATCGTTGGAACTTGGTCGAGGTTGAATGAATGTATGAACATAGTTTAAAATTCTTGAAATTTAACTTAACAAATATTGCTTATCGTGTCGGAAACATATAAAGATTAAAGTTTAAATTTGGTTGGAAATTTCCGAGTTGTCACATGATCTAGCCTGAGGCTTGTATACACGAGGTCGTGGATTGATTCAAGATAATATATATTGCTTTATTTTCTGTACATCTAACTGTGGACAACTAGTTGTAGGTTACTAACGAGGACAGCTGACTTAATAAACTTAAAATAGCAAAATGTATTAAAAATGTTGTAAATATATTTTAAACATACTTTGATATATATGTACATAGTTGTTATAGGTTCGTGAATTGACCAGTGGCCAAGTCTTACTTTCCGACGAAGTATGTGATGACCCGGAAATTTCCGATCAAATTTAAACTTCAATCTTTATATGTTTCTGACACGATAAGCAAAATCTGTAATATTGAGTCTCGAAAATTTTGAAACTATATTCATGTAATCAAATACCCTTTGACCATGTCTGACGATTCACGAACAATTGTTGAAAGTAAATATATGTACATATGTATATAAATAAATATAAATAAATATAAACAAAAGTATCTATAATAATTTAAAATAATAAAATCTAAATATTAGATTTAAATATGTAAAAACTAAATGCAAAATAATTAAGTCATAATTTAAAAAGAAACTATATATATAAATAAATATGAATTGTATTGTATGTATAATTATATTTAAGTGTATATTGTAATATATATATATATATATATACATATATATATGTATAAATGTTTAAATATATATTAGAAGTAATTACAAGTTTGATTATAATTGATATATTAACATTAATATCATTACTGTCATTAACATTAATATTAATAATTGTATCATTACTATTATTATAAAAAGTGTGTATATATATATATATATATATATATATATATATATATATATATATATATATATATATATAATTAGATAAGTATATATTGTTAATATCATTATTATCAGTAAAATTAATAATATATTCATTACTCTTATATTTTTTTAATTATTTTCTTCTAGTAGAAATTTTGATGAAATTATTATTAATACAAGTATTATTATTATAAATACTATCATTAATAGTAATCTTATTAAAAATTAATAATATTAATGGATGTATTAATAAACCTATATCAATAATTTATGTTATTGAAGTTAATATAACATATACACCGATATACTCCATATAAATATAAAGATACAGATATATTCCATATTTAAATGCACATATCCATAAATTCAGCTTGATGTCATTATCTTCCTGCTCAATCTGTCTAACTAATTGTTATATATGTCGACTTCATACCACAGTGAGAATCCAAAAGTTGTTACAAGTCTATTTCAGATCATAATACCAACAAAAGGATCGAGTAATATCACTTACAGTTCTTCTTTATTTTTTTTATCTGTTGTACTAAATGATTTCGTGTGTCGACATCAATGGGATTATAAAACAAATGAATACTACATGTTATTTCAACATTAATCCAAATCCTAATCTCCTTTATCAATTATAACTAACCCAATAGGATGAATTTAAGCAGAGAACCGTCGACACCTATGTTTCTTAACTTTTTGGCCAAAACCGATTTTGATTTATATTTAAAAATGTAAAATTGCAGTTAGATTATGAATCTTGTATCTAAACTAACTGCAAAGTTTGAAACTCCAATTCTATATACTGAATTCTAATTTTACAGTCAAATATCTGTTTCAAAAAAAGTCAAACGGCTGTTCATAGCGAAATTTGAAATTGTTTTGAGGTTTTAATTCAAATTGACGATTCAGATAGTTTATATTAATGATTTGAAAACTTTTTCGTGTTATATGTATAGATTATGACATTCAAAATGATCGAATTCGAATTTGAGTTTTATTATTTATTTTTTTTCTCTTCGAAACTGTTCCAGCTATTCTGTGTTCTTAATTTTTTTTTATTCTGTTAATATAAATTCGCAAATTACAAGTTATTATTATTTAAGTTTTAAAACTAAAACAAACAATTAGTTGCTGTTGGAATTGATTGGTAATCGACGGGGAAGCTAGAAGAAGAAGAAGAACACTTTAATTACACGGGTTATATTTATTTGAAAGAGAATTAATTCAGAAAAACTACCATAGAGCATTGGTTAGAGGGGGTGTCGGTTTAACGAGAGGTCGAGGGTTCGAGCCCTGCAATGGGCTATTTATTTTCAGAATTCGTTTTTAAGAAGGTAGATTCCATTTATTATTGTTATTATTACTATGATTATTACTATGATTATTATTATTATTATTATTATTATTATTATTATTATTATTATTATTATTATTATTATTATTATTATTATTATTATTATTATTATTATTATTGTTATTGTTATTATTATTACTATGATTATTATTATTATTATTATTATTATTATTATTATTATTATTATTATTATTATTATTATTATTATTATTATTATTATTATTATTATTATTATTATTATTATTGTTATTGTGAATACTTATTATTATTAGACTTAAGTTCATTATTATTACTATCATTAATAGAATTTATGGATTATGATAAATATAGGTATTATAATATTAATAATAATAATAATAATAATAATAATAATAATAATAATAATAATAATAATAATAATAATAATAATAATAATAATAATAATAATAACAGTATTATTAATATTTTTACCGTCATTACTAGTGTTACTATGATCATTAGTAAAATCATGATTCTAAGTATTATTATGATCATAGGTACAAGTATGAATATTTATATTATTATTATAATTATTACTACAAGTAATTGTATTATTACTATAATTATTATGATTAGGATTACTATTATTATCATTATCATAACCCTAGTTACAATTTTAATTATTAATATTATCATTGTTATTATTAATATTATTATCAAAATAGGTATTATTATTAGATAATATGATTATTAATATTATCTTTATTAATCTCAAAAACAACCTTTTTAAAATAGATAAATAATTTGTACATAAAATATATTTATTGCATATACATAACTATATATATATATATATATATATATATATATATATATATATATATATATATATATATATATATATATATATATATATATATATATATATATATATATATATATATATCAAACTTATTAATATTATTATTATAAAAATATACAAATAACAAACTATCAATTTTTAAATATAGCATTAAACATTTATGTATATAAATATGGATATATTAATAAAACTATAAACATATTAACCATTATGAATATATACACAAATTAAACATACATAATATATAAGTTAAATATATAATCAATAAATTTATTCGATTATGATTATATGTTTTAATATATATATATATATATATATATATATATATATATATATATATATATATATATATATATATATATATATGATATAGGTTCGTGAATCCGAGGCCAACCTTGCATTGTTTAGTTGTTCAATGTCGTAATATGTATTTTTACTACAAAATACCTTAGGTGAGTTTATTTGCCTTTTTACCCTTTATATCTTTGGGCTGAGAATACATGCGCAACTTTTATAACTGTTTTACGAAATAGACACAAGTAATTGAAACTACATTATATGGTTGAATGATCGAAATCGAATATGCCCCTTTTTAGTCGGGTAATCTAAGAATTAGGGAACATACACCCTAATTGACACGAATCCTAAAGATAGATCTATCGGGCCCAACAAGCCCCATCCAAAGTACCGGATGCTTTAGTACTTCGAAATTTAATCATGTCCGAAGGAGGATCCCGGAATGATGGGGATATTCTTATATGCATATTGTGAATGTCGGTTACCAGGTGTTCAATCCATATGAATGATTATTTTTGTCTCTATGCATGGGACGTTTATTTATGAGAACTGAAAATGAAAATCTTGTGGTCTATTAGAATGATGGAAATGATTATTTATGTAAACTAATGAACTCACCAACCTTTTGGTTGACACTTGAAAGCATGTTTATTCTCAGGTATGAAAGAAATCTTCCGCTGTGCATTTGCTCATTTTAGAGATATTACTTGGAGTCATTCATGACATATTTCAAAAGACGTTACATTCGAGTCGTCGAGTTTATCAAGATCATTATTAAGTCAATTATAGTTGGATGTAATATGAAATGGTATGCATGTCGTCAACTTTCAATGAAATGAAAGTTTGACTTTTAAAAACGAATGCAATGTTTGTAAAATGTATCATATAGAGGTCAAGTACCTCGCGATGTAACCAACTATTGTGAATCGTTTATAATCAATGTGGACTTCGTCCGGATGAATTAGGACGTGTCTCTACAGTTGGTATCAGAGCGGTGGTCTTAGTGAACCAGGTCTTGCATTAGTGTGTCTAACTGGTAGTCGTTAGGATGCATTAGTGAGTCTGGACTTCGACCGTGTCTGCATGTCAAAAGTTTTGCTTATCATTTTTGTCGGAATTCATCTGCTTATCATCCTTTGGAAATTACCTGCTCATTATTCTTAGTCTAGACACGTTTTACTGCATTGATTGCATGAATAGTGTATAGACAAAACTCATATCTTAGTGTATCTGCTACTTCATAACTTAGCGTATCTGTTACTGTAACTTTGCCTGAGATATTCTGTAGATTCCTCCGTAACTTATGGGATTTTAGTATTATATATACATATGTAAATTATGTATTGCAGGGTACTAATCTACATCCTATAATCTATTTCTTATCGAAAATCCTTCATCTGATCGTACGAGATGAATCCCGCAACCAGTTCGAGTCCCTCAGATTCCGATAGCTATTCCGATACTTATTCCGACAGCTATTCCGATATGGAGTTTCACCTAAGCTCCGAAAGCAGTGTCACCAGAATGAATCAACCAATCATCCATCCCCAATTCATATGATGAGTTCGTAGTTGATTTAATCAATGGAGACGCGAAAAAGGCGATCCCTCCCACCAACCGAATTCACCTCTTGACAATGAACCTGAAGCGCTTACCGGCGAACCTGTTCGAGACACCTTTTCCTCTCTCATTTTCAGAGCATCTTGTCACGATCATATACTATCTTAGATTCTAAACCTTATTCATTCGCTCGTTTCGATCGAAAATCATCCCGGAATAATAGAAGAAGTCAACGAACTTCGCACTCGAGTAATCCATTTAGAGAATATGGTGCAAAACGTACCAGCTTCAGCAACATCACCGGCACCAAAAGTACCACCAATATCAATACCAATACCACCAACAACCCAAGCTTCAACATCACATGCCTCAACATCTCATTCTGTACCGCGAGTATAATTATCGTTCTACATGACGTTCTACATCTTCGCTCTTCATAATGATTATGTAATCTCTAATGTTTTAGAGATTATGTATAGTAGTTCTAATGGTAAATCAAATGAGTTTAATATTATATTAACTCATTTAATCCATGAATACATCTGAGAAAAATATATATAAGTATATTTTCATAAAGATTGTAATTAAAAATTCTTTCGTACAAACTGTTAATGGTGAAAATATTTTAACGGGTAGGTAATACCCGATGAATATTTAGATTTCACATTAATAAGTTACAATGTACATTATTCGAATCTGATTCAAAAGTCATTTACTATTCTATTTACAACCACCGATATACGTATCCATTCACCAAAGAATAACTATTTTCATTCAAATTCAATTTCATATTTGGATTTTGATTTATCATAATCCAACAAGTGGCATAATGAAGAAAACATTGGACAAAATAAAATTTGTTAGAAACAAACAAATTAACTATGAGAAATTTTGTTAAGAATCCACGCTAACTATTTCCAGCTAACTGTTCCTAGCTAACTGATTACATTTTTTTATCGCAGTTTATTTATCGCAATTTAATTATCGCAATTTTATTTATCGCCATTTAATTTCTGCTATTTATTTTACTCACTTTATTTTTATCGTCATTTAATTTCTGTTATTTATTTTACGCACTTTAAATATTGGGACACGTATACAAGATTTTGACATATCATATCGACCCATCTATATATATTATTTGGAATAACCATAGACACTCTATATACAGTAATGCTGGAGTTAGCTATACAGGGTTGAGGTTGATTCTACAATAATATATATAGTTTGAGTTGTGATCGAGTCTGAGACATGTACACGGGTCACGATACATGTTAATTAATTCGAATATTATATATTGCTAACTGTGGACTATCAACTGAGGACTACCAATATTGGAAAATTAAAATGAATTAAAATATTGATTATAACATATGAAACCAAATAATTCTTCAAGTTTTCCACTTGATTTCATCTTAAACCTCATTTGTATTTTGACGATTACAATCTGCGTTCAAACCTTTCATGATTCTTGAAAACACCTCAATCGAGAGGATGAACCAACCACACTTCATCCACAGAAGAAAATATTGATGCATACAGTTATACACCTGAAAAAAAAAACTCTCGGAAACTAAGTAAACGTTTAACATATATCTGTGCTAGCTTCTTTGGCGTTGTTATTACCGAAAATAACTTTACAATTCCTTTTCAAATTAAAAAATTTTGTCACAGCTCCAGCAAGTCAACTTCGACTTTTCATTCGAAGTAGTCTTACTATAATCCTGATATATATACAATTACCCTTTTGATACCGGAGAATTCTTTTATATTCTACCATATTACCAGCAGACGTACCAGCAACCTCGTTGCTTCTTGGCTTAAATCTCTCTGACAAATCATTATATTTATTTATTGAAACCCTATCATATACTCATCCGCATCTTGTAACGAGAACTGCCATAACAATTACCGGGAATCATCAATCAGTACTTTGAAAACTCACAGCATATCTACATCAACAGTTATATGTATGACATTTATCTCTTAGAATTATGATCTCTCATTCTGAAATTCTGAAAAGCACTCAGTCACAAATCAATACTCTGAATGTTGAAAAAGCTTAATGAAGCAGCAGAAACCATAGACAACCGTAAATGACCTTAATCAACTAAAGTTTGATGATAAAGAATAGTATGTTAGAAAAGCTCAGAAAAGTTGGAACTGGAAAACGGATTGAGCTAATCACGAAGGAGACCAAGGACAAATACAAGGACCATACCATATATTCAAAGAACCCAAGTAATTCTGGATCCGATGAAACCTTCAACGAATATCTTACTCCGTACCCATGTTAAAATCTTGCGGAAAATCTTTCATCATCAACCATCAAACTTAGAAATTCCAAAATATCATCATAAATATCTTCGATATTTCTGAAGATATTTTCATAAATATTCTCGTCCGAAATTATTCATCTCTTCGTGCTATCTATATTACATCATAAAGGAAACTACTTTAGTTTCTAAACTTCTTTAAAATTCGAGTTTAAATTATGAATGTTTTTTTAAAGTAGTGTTGGGAATTGATGCATGAGTTAGTATAATATAATCACACTTGATCAACGTGATTATATTACAGTAAGTCATGCTGAGTTTCTAATGGGACATGATGATTCACAGATCATAACGTCATCATGTGCCATATTACATAACTCTTTCATTCTGCTTAACTTCTGAACATATCAGGAAAGTATATTCTTGATAGTTCTATTCTCAGTAAATCTGGTAATTTGACAAATCAAATCGTGCTATTACGTTCTTTCTTATTTAGAACATTAAGTTCATTCGAAACTTCATACTTATGAATTCTTG